>NC_080749.1:6120667-7344800 GCF_020826845.1 Diceros bicornis minor
TATCCGGATATTTGTTTGTTTCTTCTTTTGCTCTATCTCCTCAGTGGAGGAATTGGCAAGGGCTCATATCTTCCCTGTCTATTCCAGCGCCTCTTACTCCATTGATGTTACCAGTGAACAATGGAGCTGCCACTCACAGCTGTCCCTCTGACATTGATCAGCTTCCCTGAGGAAAAGCTGTATTATTGAATAAAAGATGCGGGGATAAGTGGGTAGCCATGTGGAAAAAAAATAAAGCTAGAACCACAATCTCACTTTACCTCAAAATAAATTCCAGATGGGTAAGAGTTTTAAACAGAAAAAATAAAACCATGAACTTACAAGAAGAAACTATGCTAATAAACTTGGACACTCCATGAGAAAATGGGTACATTTTTTGAAATTTATAAAGTGCTATAATTGAGGGAAGAAGAGAGAACTGTAACATTCCAATTGACACTAGATAGAAAAGAAAGTTAAATACCCCCTCCCCCCAAAAAAGACCCAAATCCAGATAATTTGTGAGTTCTACTAAACTATCAATGAAGAGATGTTTCTTATCTTATTCTGGTCATTCCAGAAAGTAGAAAAGGATATCAAGTTGCCAAGGTCATAGTTTAATCACAATTCCAAAACTACATAAGGAGAGAACAAGAAAATCGTAGACTCATTTCACTTTCTGGGAATAGGCAGAGATCTAACCAAATCCAACTGGCATTAACAAGTTCATTCAACACGTTCAAGGAAGGTTTATCTTAAGAGTATAAGGATGGTCGAGCATTAAAAAAAAAAAAAACTTCTCAATGTAATCATATCAATATATGCAGAAAAAATTGATAAAGTTCAACACCACATTATTTTCTAATTAAAAAAATTATCGATGAATAATATACTTACAGAAAAGTTTACAAATTGTAAGTGTATAGCTCACTTAATTTTCATAAACTGGAAGCATCCTTGCACCGGCACTCATAACCCTAAATGTTGCCCCTGCACCCTGTACAGTCACTAGCTCTCACCCCTGACAAGATCAACCAGTATCCTGACTTCACATCAGCAGAGCAAAGATATGTCGTTCAATAAATGGTGTTAGGTCAACTGACTAGCCATGTGAAAAAAGTAATGTTGGATTCATAGATAGTTTTTCTCTGGTGCACTTTAAACAAATGAAGTCATACCCTGTGTCCCGCTTTGTGTCTGGCTTCTTCCTTTCACCGTGGAGTTGTCGGCTTCATCCACATTGTTGGCGCAATTGTAGTATATTCACTCTTATTGACATGTAGTGTTCCATTATGTGACTATAAGACTTTTTATTTATCCATTCAGATACTTTGATGAACATGTAGGTTGTTTTCAGTTTTGGGCTATTAATAATAATGCTGCCATGAATATTTTCATACATAATTTTTGGTAAACTTACGTATGTGTTTCTTCTGTATGTACCTAGGAGGGGAACTGTGATCACAGGGAATGTGTAATTTTCAGCTTTTATAGACAGTACTAAACAGTTTTCTAAGGTGATAGTCTTAAGTTAGAAGTAGGGGTCAGAAGCAGATCCTGGGATGAGTATTTATGTATGTGTGACTCTTTAAGGATGAGCTTTCAAGGGAAATGGGTAAAGTAGTGGGGGAAGGAAGACAGAGAAGAGGAAGAACCCAAGCAAGGGTGTGATTTAAGGCCAAGTCCCATGGAGCAGAGCTTCACTGACCCCACAAGAGGCCTTAGGAATGTAAAATACGCCTCAGAGCTACCCCGACCTGAGGTGAGGTTGCTGGGCTTTCACACTCCTTCATCTATTAGTCGTTGACTGAAGGGCTGCCATGGGGGGCATTTCTGGCTCTTTGTCCGTGTGGGCAAAGTGGTCCCAGTAGCATAAGGACCATCCTCTTAAAAAGAGTTGCAGGTGTGGGCAATTGGGGGCAAAACCAGTGAAGGTGGGGGAGGGGAGCAGAAACAAAGGATTGGGAGGTTCTGGGTGGAGCCCTGACCGTATCTGCTACAGTGGTTGTGCCAACCTACACTCCCAGCAGCAGCCACATCCTTGTCAACACTTTATGTGTCTGTCTTTTTCAATTTAGCCCTTCTGGGAAGTCAACAACCATTTAACAATGAAAAACATTTTAGGAAAGTAGAACTAGAAAGAGACTTCCTTAGATAGCGTTTATAAACCAAAACCCAACAGCAAATATCATATTTAATGCAAAAATTTTAGAATTCCCTTTAAAATCAAGAAGAAATTAAGAATGACCTTGCCTGATGCCAGATTTTACATGGTATTGAAGATTCTGGAAAATACCATCAGATAGGAAAAGGAATGAAAGTTATAAGAATAGGAAGGAGGGGATAAAACTCTATTTATAGATGATTTTCTACATAGAAAACACAACAGAATCAACAGAAAATAATTAAATCTAATATGAACAGTCATTGGGGTTGCTAGATACAAGGTCAATTTACAATAATCAATAGCATTTATTTTCAACATCAATAACCATTGAAAAATACAATATAAAATAAGATATTCACAATAGTTATAAAGACTATAAATTATCTAACAATTGATGGGGGGCCGGCCCAGTGGCACAAGTGGTTAAGTGTTCGCGCTCTGCTGCCACAGCCCGGGGTTTGCCGGTTCAGATCCCGAGTGCGCACCGAGGCACTGCTTGGCAAGCCGTGCTGTGGCAGCGTCCCATATAAAGTGGAGGAAGATGGGGGCTGGCCCGGTGGTGCAAGTGGTTAAGTGCATGCGCTCCGCTGTGGCGGCCTTGGGTTTGCCAGTTCGGATCCCGGGCACGCACCAACGCACCGCTTGTTAAGCCATGCTGTGGCAGCATCCCATACAAAGTAGAGGAAGATGGGCACAGATGTTAGCCCAGGGTCAGTCTTCCTCAGCAAAAAAAAAAAAAAAAATTGATGGAGATTATACAAAATATCAATAGAGAAAAATGTAAAAATAAAAGACTTAAAACATCGGGCCGGCCCCGTGGCTTGGCGGTTAAGTGCGCGCGCTCCGCTGCTGGCGGCCCGGGTTCGGATCCCGGGCGAGCACCCACGCGCCGCTTCTCCGGCCATGCTGAGGCCGTGTCCCACATACAGCAACTAGAATGGATGTGCAACTACGACATACAACTGTCTACCGGGGCTTTGGGGGAAAAATAAATAAATAAAATTTAAAAAAAAAAAAAAAAGACTTAAAACATCTAAATAGATACTCATGACTGGATAAATTAACTTCATAGAGGTGTAAATAGTCTATTAATCTGTCAAGTCAATACAATCCTAACAAAAATTCTAGCTTGATATTCTGAAGACTTTAATGGAATTATTTTTAAATTTATAGAGAAGAAGTATTCATAAATAATTAAGATGATTTTGGGAAAGAAGAGCAAGGAAGAGGATTTACCCTACTATTTAGAAGAGGTGTTGCAAGGTTACCATAATAAAAACAGTGTGATACTGGTGTAAAAATAGGCAAATAGACCACTGGGACAGAGTAGAGATGGCTCAGGGGCAAACCCATGCGAACATGATATGATGAAAGACACACATAAATCAAGAAGTAGAGAGTACTTATAGTACTGACTACCTACCTTAACCCATATATAATTGGGAAATCCAGTTGCACTGAAGATCTAAATGTGAAAAGTAAAACCATAAAGCCAATGGAAGAAATAATAGGAGAGTAATATGACGAACAAGCTTATACCTCTTAAAAAAGAACAGATTGTTCACAGAAAAGGAAATACAAATGCCTTTTAAATATAGAAAAAGACTTTAAACTTCACTCAAGTTAAGAGAAGATTAAGTTAAAACTATAATGAATACAATTTTTTTCTCTTATCAGATTGGCAAAGATGCCCAAGTTCAATAAGGGTTAAGTTGCAGACAACAGAATCTACCTAGCTGGTTTAAGCAGAAATGTTTTAAGACAGGGAATTAGGTGCTTACAAGATAGTTCAGAGAGCTGTAGAAGAACCTAGGTCAGTTTTCCAGGAAAAATTCCCAGCCCCCAGAATCACTCTGCTAAGATGGAGAAGACCATGCAGAATAACATGAAAACCCGCCACTGTTGCTGCAGAAATTGCCGAATCAGGAAACCACTTAGTGAGTTAAGAAGCTGCCACTACAACTGCTGGCTCTAGTACCCCATCCAAACGGATGTCGCATGATTTGCCTCTCTACTCCTACACTCCAGATTCAAACCAAAGTCTAAGGTAGTGTGTCTGATTGGTGGAACTTGAGCCATCTCTGGAGCCCTAGCTGCAAGGGTGTCTGGGGGGGTGTCGTTTTTAGTTCCCTAATCTTGGTGGACTAGAAGGGGGCAGAAATGGAGGCTGAAGGGCCTCCAATGGATCCACCATTGGCTGTCTCATGCATCACTGGAGGAGGGTGCCTTTGCAGGTCTGCAGGAAACCGGTGGGCCCTGGGTTTGGGTACTTGTGAAGGGGTGAGTTTGTCTCTTCTCATCACTCTGGCCAAATACAGAGCTTTACCTTTCTTTGAACATAAATGTTGCATTTGTGGAAATCCGCCAAAATGCACTTCTTGCCAGAAACTTTCTGTTACTTGCTCCTGAGCCTGGAAAGATATGAGGGGTTACAACAGAATTGCAGAAACAGCCAAGGCAATCCCATTGTATGGACACATGCTCCTATTATCTCTGTTCCTTATGGGAAAAAATAACAAAGTTGGAGAGAACCCTGGATTGAGCCAGGAGTCCTAGGTTCCAGTCCAGCCTCTGTTTATTTCCCCAGGGCGAGGAATAACTTTTCCTTTCTGGGCCTCGTGAGATGGGGGCCAGGACTAGTGTTTCCCCTACATGTTAAAGCCACGGTCTTGTTGTGAATGGACTCAGGGAATTGTGTTAAACGAAATATAAAAGCAGAATTGCTCTGGTCTAGTTGAGGGGAGCCCTGACTTTTTGCTCTTCTCAGCTTCTGTGGTGGGTTTGAGGAAGCTCTGCAGAGCACAGCTTGAAAGCCATGGGACTGACCACTTTCCAAGGAGACTTTCAGGCCTCAGGGATTGTCTGTGTCTTTCTTGCAGCCAAGATTTCAAAGGCCGATTCCATCAGCGGCAGCAACAGAAAACAACCACCAACCAACACGCCAAATAGTACCCAGTTCCATGCATGTAAGAGAGGACTTTGCTCTAGATCCTTGGGTATGGAAACCATCATTTTGTTTTATTTTTCTAAATTGAACGAAATCAGGCTCTTGGAGATGTGTACCCTCAGTCATTATTGGAGGTCCCTGCTCCTGTCTGGGAATTCCTATGAGTATCCCAGCCTTGCTGGGGCCAGAGAACCCAGCTCTTCTCAGCTGCCTCCCCAGTGCTCACTGCTTTCTGGTTCCACTATCCAGCGCTTAGAGATGCCCAGTTTGTGCCTCGCAGCCAGTGCCCAGTCCACCACTGCCAGAGAGGCTGCATTTCTAGAGTCTTGACTCTCTGGGAGTACTGCAGCCAAATGGAGCATGGGTCTCTGCTCTTGCAGAAGCCCCCAAACTCCTGGGGCAAAGCTAACCTATACCCTCCCCCTCAATCACCCACCTCCATCCCTCCCTCACCTCTCTCTGTCCCCACTCCAGCTTAACCACCTGGTTTAATAGGCCTGGCTCCCCGAAATAAGGCAGGGTAGAGGCTGACTTCAGGGTACCTAGAAATTTCAGTTTTGGACCCTGAAATACCCTCAAGCTTTCATGACCCTCAAGGAAGAAATGTCACACCTTGGAGTATCAGGATCTGTTCTGTGAGAGAGGAGAGTGAGTTGCGGCGGTGAATGGTGAGACCCAGGGTTTATACTTTCTTTCTTCAAAATAGCTCATGAGAGAAAATTGGACTAAAATATATGGCTAAATGTGCTTTGAAAAAATATTTGTAAAATAAAGCAAAGATTAAAGAATAAAATAAAAATCTCCCATAATTCCACTGCCAGGAAATAACCTGCTTGGTAATATTTTGCTGTGTTTCCTCCCAATTTTGTTCTAGGCAAATTCTTCTATCATTAAGATCATACTTTATATGCACTTTTGAAAACTTTTCTCTGTATATTAAAATATTATGTGTTTTTATAAGTTAAAATTCGTCTTTCACCATTTAACAAATGTTCATTGGGTTCTTACAGTGTAGGTGCTGGGAGTTCAGTAGAGAGCAATAGTCCCCACTGTCCTTCCAGTGGCTTACAGTCCTGAGTCAGGCAGAGCTCGTTGGGGAGCTGGGGGGTCACCGGCATAAAGGTGGGCAGGGGCGTGGGGGTTCTCCCGGAGTCAGTTCCTCCCCTGAAGTAAATGCAAAATTACATGTGTGTGTGTATTTTTTTCTGAATGGAAGACTCACAGCTTTCATCAGATTTTCAAAGGATCCTGCAAAGGCAAGTACTACTGATTGATGTGGCGGTGAAGTTGTGGGCCGGAATACAAGGGTCCGGGGAGAGGGTGGAGAGGAACACACGGGGGACAGGCAGTGGAAAAGGAGATGAAGAAGGCAACTGAGAAGGATGGGTTGAAGAAGTAGGAGGAACACCAAGCCTCATCACACATCCAGCGTGAAAAAGGTGTCCAGGAAGTGAAGGAGTGGGACAACTTCAAGAAAATTCAGATTAAACAAAGGACAGAAAGGTGCTTGGATTCCACCTGTGCTGTTACTCATGCAAGGAGCAAGTTTCTCCTCTGGACATCCCCTGAGCCTCGAGGATCCTCCTAGGCACCAAGATTGTTTGCCCAGAAATTGAATAAGCCAATTTCTCATTGGTCAAAAGTCACAACTTCTGTCCCAGGACATGCAGCAGCAGTGTCTCGTCAGAACCTGCGATTTCACAGCCGGTGCCTGTCAAGATGAGTGTATGGTTTCCCCACAATATTTTTGTGACTTTTCCAGTAGCTATCCTTTAGCCATGGATTGCATTTTTAGTTCAGAAGCTTGTTCTGGCAATAGGACCTAGTGTCCCTTCCGGTCCTCAGTGTCCCATGAAGTAACTCTCTCTTAGCATAAACTTAATCAAAGTGGCAGCCTCATTTTCCTTTTCATTTTTATGATGCTTGTAGGTCACCTTTGATCAGCCAGGGCCTAGGACTGAACTCCAGCTGTTCCTAGGGATCTGGTGTCCTTCTTTGAACAGGTTGATAAATCCCTAGATTTAAAATGGGCTTTGGAAAAATATGCACAATAAATACTTAATTCAAACTGGGACTCAGGCATCAAATGTATTTACCTGGGCAGTGAAATATTTAAATGCCGTGTTGTTAAGCTGCTGGTGTGTGCGGATGACATACGTATTCATGTTGATCAAGAAAAAAAAGACCCCAAGCACTTCAAATTGATTGTTTACCTGAGCCTTGAAGAGTGAAGACAGTTGAGCACAACCTCTGTGAGCTTCTGGAATTGTCCCTATAGATGCACTAAAGTGATGCATTTCATAATGTTTTTTCACTGAGTCCACCTGCTCAGGGTGAGGGGAGGACTGATGGAGAGGAAGTTTTTGCATGATGGGGAAGTCAAGTGGCTCAAATTAGTGCTGGAGCTTTGAACTGGTTCAAGATTAACCTTAATTATTAACCTTCTTTAATATTTCAGAGTGTCTATAATAAAAGAAGCACGGTGCATTTAACTTACACTTATGCAGGCAGACATTGTCAGACTTGAAAAGGACTTAGATCATCTTGGGCGACCAGTGGTTCACAGCTTTTGTCTCCTCCAGGATCCCAGAGGGACACCGCAGTTTCTCTCAGTAGCTGTGCTCTTGAAGAAAGTGGTTCTCATAGTTGAAGGGTGGGACTGAGATGCAGGGAGGGGTTGCGTAGGAGTAACAAAGTCTCCAGTGTTGTGTTGAGTTTGAAAAATGCCTTGTTTAAGAGATCCTAAATTAAAAAAATTCATTCAGAATAAATTCATCATTTATTTTATTTTTTTTTAAATTTTTTGTTTATTGCAGTAACATTGGTTTATTTTATTTATTCATGTTTCTCAGTCCACAAAGAAACAAGAGGCCAGTGACTCCCTCGTTGATATCTTCATCATGAACCCCTTCCCTGAATCCAAACGCATAGCATGTGTCTAACAAGCATCTCAAAATTATTTTGGCTGAAGCAGGACTCTCAATTTATTCTCTCCACTCATTCAATCTACTCCTCCGTGAGTATTCACCACTGCAGGGAAGGAGACCACAGTCTGTATTAGAGACTGGAAGCATGGTGCCCATGCCAGGTGCTGGTGAAATATTTGGTAACACCACCACCTGTGATATTTCAAAAAGTAGATAATTGCCCAAGTAACTAAACACTCTTAGTTTAAAGGGAAGAGCCCATAAAGCAGAATGTTAATAGGGTGTGTTGGGTGCTGTTGGCTGAAAATGAACGAGAATAGAGTCAAGAAATCTGGGGACTTGTATACTTGGATGAAGCAATTACTTCTCAATTCCAAACAGTAAAAATTAACATTGAGAAATGCTTGAGCACAAAAGGCAGTTAAAACTCAGATTTGTAGCAAGGACCAAAATAAGGGTTTGCTCATCACATCCATTGTTTAAACATCTGAGTGGATGAAGATAATGACCAATAAATCCTTTTAGTCAGGCAAAATAGCCCATGGAAAGAGAATGAGCATCTAGATACCTGAAATTAAAGAGAGAGAGAGAAAGAGAGAGAGCGAGAGAGGCATTTTTTGAGAACTCTGCAGGGACAATGTCACATGGAGGTGAGTAGAATTAAATCGGTAAGAAGCTGACTACGTTTTCAGGTTTTTGAGGGAGATCTACTGCCAAAGAAATCAAATGTCTGGACCAAAATGGTTTGTAACTGAGACTTAAAGTGATCTTTGGACCTCCAACCTTCTACAGAAAGAAGGTGGAATGAGATGCTCAGCCCTAATGAAAGGACATGTTCTCTAGTGCCCTCCTCAGGTGTGGCTATGAGAACAGCAGAAAAGGAGGATCTTCCCCAAAAGGCAGAACCAAGGGCCCTGGAATCACAGCCTGTGAAGCCTCACCTCCAGAACAGAATTAGGATCTAATTAAGGAACATTCCCTTTCCTGGGTGGGAGTTCCCCTTCAGCCGACCCAGCAGGATTTCAGAATCCAACTGGCCAGTGTGGCGTGTGTCTCCCATTCTTTTCCTTTCCTAGTGGAAGCGTGTGTTTTGGTTGCCCCATACCTGTTCCTCTACTGTGTGTGTAGTGAGGGAGGGAAGACAGCTTTTATTCTGGGTTCATTGGTCTCAGATCAGGAGCAGCATGTCTGGACTCAATGCACAGGCGGCCTTGCATTATTGCCTGGTGTAGAGACCCCTGCAGGAGCCTGTACTTGGAGTCTGACACCCAACCTGAAGGAGCTGCTGGGTTGTCTCAGACACTTGCAGCATATGGTCTATATGTGACCCTTGTATAAATGAGTGAAGAACTGAGTGAACAAATGACTTGATGATTGGATTTATTGCAGCCTGCTCCAGGGCTCTATGCCCCCTCACAGGGGTCCCAGGAAGGACTTACATCTGAGGAGGAAGAGGAGTGGACAACATTGCTGGGCACAGAGACTGGAGGAGGTGGATCTGAGAGGGAGGTGTGGCTGGTGGGTGCTGGTTTGCATTGTCCAGGGGAGGCAGCACAGGGGTCCCCGTGGGGAGAGGACTACTGTCTTTGGGCCAAGCAAGGTTCACAAGCCTATCACCTTTGCTTCCCTGCAGTACTAGACTCTTCAAAAGGTCCCAGCAATGATCTAACTAGAAACAGGGAGCAGCTTCCCAGCCACAGATGTGTGACAAGTGGAAGGGTGGACTAGGGGCTGCAGGAAGGGAAGGACCTTCAAAGATGCTCCTTAGGGCAAAGTCGTGACTCTGCCCATGGTTTATGGACCCATCCTCCTGACTTTTGTGTGACACCCGTCTGTCCTGTGGGATGACTCCACCAGAGTGGTACATTCTGGGTGATTCCCATACCATGTGACTCACAGCAAAATGACTGACACACTGGGGTGACTGACACACTGGGGTGACTCACCCAAGCTCTCTCCTCACAGAAGTCGTCGGAGCCCCATTTTGCTGTGTGTGAAGCACTGTCTTTTCTCGGTTGAAGCTCAGTGATGGAATGGTGGCCACCACTCCCAGGCTGGGCAAGCACCTGACCGCAGCCTGGACAGTTTTGGACCGGCCCACTTCATTTTCGTTGGGTCCTGGCATTAGTAGCACTGGAAGGAACTTTGGGAAAAGCATTGTCTGGGCCTGAAATATCCATTTGGATTAAAACCCAACCAAGGAAAGACACCCAGGCTAACGGTCCTGACCCACAGGCCTCCCCACTCAGGTACGGAGTGTTTTGTAAAGTCCCAGAGACCCTCAGGGAGAGGCCCTATGATGATTTATCAAGTGAGCACTCCAGCAGCCACATCCCATGGGAAGCTTGTGGGATGGAGAGCCGGGAGGAGGCACTGCCCAGGGCACTGGAGCCACAGCCATCTTTTCTCCCTGGGACTCATCTCGTCTCCCCCGCCCAGGGCCCCACCTGCTCTGTCCCGTGGGTTCCTGCCCCCTACGTGTCAGAGACGCCCCCTCACTCAGTCTTGTGGGCTTGGCTCTAATAAGTTCCCATTCTCAGGAAACTCCCAGATCAGGCAGTACCTGGCTGAGCTGTAGAGTCAGGCAACCTGGGCTCATGGTCCTGAATGCCCCTCATCCAGCTGGATGGAGGCCCTGCATGGTCACTTAGGCCCTCTGAGACTCATTTGCCCCATCTGTAAACTATAAGGTTGTGGGAGGATTCTGGGTAAAGTGCTGAATACAGAGCAGACACTCAGTAAATGCCCCAGGAAAGAGGAATGTGAGAGGTGTTAAAGGCCCTACACTAGGGGATTCCCACCTTAGGGGATGTGGGCCTTGGGCTCAGTTTGTCGCCAATGCCCTGGAAACCTGGGCCGAGTACATCTGTGCATGGTGAGTGTTGCAACAGCCCCGGGAGCCTCTGGAGCTCTGAGGCTTTGTGATTTGGGGGTAGCTGTCCCCAGGCCTCATCCCATGGCCTCCAGCCCAGGGTCTCCAGGCTTTGACAAGGACCCTGAAAGGCAGAAGGCAGAAGGTAGAGGGTGGCAGGACCCTGAGGGAGGTGGTCTTGGCTCTTTCACTCCCCTCTCAGGGCCCGACAGAGACCCTGGCCTCCAGTCTTGGTGAATGTTCATTGATGAGAGAATAGCGTTGCTCTCAGGGGCTATAGAGATGCTCCAAAATACCTGATAACTCTGGAGGACTTGGCTGAGAATGGGCTCCTCTAGAACTTTTCTGAAGCTCTACCCTCCTCTTCCAGTCTGGGAAACTTCTTGAAATAAGTTCTTTAAGTTTATAATCCACAACAAGGACCTCCAGGAGCTCAGCTGGGCAGCTGCAGAGATTCAAGGACTCATTTGTTTGCAGAGGTTTGCCAAGTTCATCCGGGTGGGGGACTGTGCTGTGAGCCATGGGTCCACCGCCTCTAGGGGAAGAGGGGGCTCTCCATGGGCTCGAGCCTGAGATGGGGAGCACAGGGCTGAGGGAGCTGGAGGAGGGGCTCTGCACACAGGCTTCCTGGGGAGGTGAGTCACAAAGCTGAGCTTGAGTCACAAAGATTTCAGAAGAATTATCCAGGGGATGGCGAGGGAGGAAGAGAAGAGGTGGAGAAGAGGGACTTGGCAGAGGAAAGGAGGCGTGTCCGAACATGAAGCTGCTGAGTGTGGGTGCACCTCTGTGTGCACGTGTGCACGCGTGTGTGTGTGTGTGTGTGTGTGTGTGTGAAAGTGGGGTCTTGGGGTGGGAGGCGGCAGAATTGGCAGGCGGGGAGGCTCCAGTGTTGGGCAGGGGCCTGGATTGATGGGCAGGGGCTATGTCTGTCTTGTTTTCTGGCGTGTCCCCTGTGCCCAGCTTGTTCAACAGTATCTGTGGATGAAGAAATGGGAGGATTGGGTGTTTTCCAGACCCTGGGGAGCCATAGAAGACCCCTGTGTTGGCTGCATGGTCACTTAGGCCCTCTGAGCCTCATGCAGTGGGGAGCATGGAGATAGCCTACACTTTCCCAGAAGCCACTCTCCCTCAGCCCATGACCCCGCTCATCCATGAGCCTTCCCAGATGCAGAGGGCCCCACGTGGGGCAAGAAGCCGGGGTTTTTATCAAAGGCCCACCCTCCTGCCAGGCTCTGGCTGCTACCTGGGCAGGGAGAGGGCAGCAGGAGGCCAGAAGTACAGAGGACAGGCAGTGAGGGGCCAGGAGAAGGTCTATCCAGGCAGGATCTTTTAATTTGCAATTGACAGAAACCCAATTAAATTGTCTTAGTGACAAAAGGGAGTGCATTGGATCCTAAAACTGAAAGTCCAAGACAAGATGGCTCAGGCAAGGCCAAGTCCAGAGGCTTGGAGGATGTCACCAGCAGAATCTTCACACTTGGAGGCCTGGCCTTGCTCTGGGCACACTCCTCTCGAGCAGGTGGCACAGAGGGGCCCACAGCACAGCCCTAATGGGTTCTTAGCACCTGTGACCTCTTCACCTAGTCATCCATAGAGATCCGCCCAGAAGATCCTGATTGGCCACGTATCAGCCCTGCCACAGTGGCGACCAGTCTGATTGGCCAACCCAGGTCACATTGCTGTGCAGGTAAGAAGGCAGTTGGTGAAGAGCAGTGCCTGGAGGCTGGGAGAGGAAGTGCCTCAGGCAGACAGAAACCACAGGTGGGCCCACGCTTTGGGACAGGACCCTCAGAAGCATAGTCACGTCCTTTAGAAAATGGAACACAGGACTTGGGGACGTTTCCATGTTTTCAAGACCTGGGAAATGTGTATTTAAAGGCAAACAGGGAAGCTTGATCATGTAGAGATGTCCTTCTATCTAGCAATACACTCAGAGAGAAGAGGAATGCATGATTTGCGGGCAGAAGAAAAAGAAACTGAGCTGAGAAACAAACAGAAAATTCAAATTTTCTAAAAAGGTCCAGAAGTGAACAGTGAGTAAAAACACCCCATGTGACCTGAGAAATGTCCCCAGAGCCCAGCAGTCCCAAGACCACAATTTAGAAGTCCCCACTCTAGAACTGCGATTTCCAGCACTTAATGTTAAGCACCGAGTTTGAGCTTGCATTTTGCAAATCATTTCCTCCATTATTTTCTTTTCCACAGAGACGCAGGGAGTTGCCCTCCTTCTGCGGTATCTTATGGTGGCTGGTTTCCTTCCATCTTTTTAAGATAATGCATTTCCATTTAGCTTGTGCTGTCTTCTGGGATTAATTAGTGACTGCACAAGTTACACGAGGTGTAGGTGCCCAGCACCTCTTGACAGACGGCAGCTGGAGAAAAATGGGAAATGATTGCAGAGATGGTAATTATGATTTTCTGGTTGTCAGAAGTTTATGGAATGCCTCCAGGGTTGAAGATCCCCCTAAGTTCTTGGGGCCCCAGAGCCTTGTGGCTGGGCAGCACCATGCATCCTCCTTCCAAACCCTGGCTGGAAATGGCATTTCCTGTTACATGGAAGGTGAGGGGAAAAAAAGAAAAAGAAAAGAAAGTTGATTTATATGCAAGACTCTTGCTCTATAATTATGGTCTAGAATTAATTGAATACCCTGTAGCTTTTTGTACTGTATATGCTAATGATGACCAAAAATGGATTCTCCTCTATATTTCTTTATTAACTTATCTTAAAGTGACATATTGTGAATAACAACCTCCTGTACTGCTGGCCTAGGCAACTTTATAATTTGCAATTCAAGCTGTTTATTCTATTCAATTTGTTTAGGTAATTTATTTTTCTAGGAAGGAAAAAAAAAGACCTAAATTATAGGAACCAACAGTCCCTGTTGCTGGGAAGTGCTGGGATCTGGAGTGAATAAATATTCCTGAAATGAGATGATCGTGACCTCGTGTGGGGAGCTCGGTGAGTGGACCTGCAAGTTTTATTTTATGGGTGATATTGAATTAATTTAATTCTGGAATGTCAGTGCTCTGCCTGGTAATTAGCCCTGTGGAGGTTTCTCTGGGTACGAGCTCCAGTGACGGGCAGGGTCATGCCCGGGGCCCACATCACCGCCTCGCAGAAGTGGACACTGACCCAGGGTGGCCAGTCCCTCTGGGATGACAGTCTGGGGGTTCTCACCTTGTCCTCTCACTGTTCCAGCCCCCTCTCCCCTGAGAGGTAGATGCAGGGATCAGGCCGAGGGAGGTCAATATAGCATCTTATTTCTTGCCATATTACACTGTATTGTGATTTTATTATATAATCTACTTATTAGTTCTCGGCTACGGGAAAAGTTAACTTTTTATGTCCTGCTCTGGGGGCATCTTAGCACCTGGTCCCCAAATCAGATAGTTTCTGCCCAAGCCGCAGCTGCCCTCCCCCAGGGGGTCCAGCCTTGCTAAAAGCAGGACAGAAGAGACTTCCTCTGCAGGCTCTGGTCACACCCCTGGACCCACGAGCCCCCAGTTTTTCCCTGGGGGAGGAGGGGGTGAGGCTCTGGCCAGCAGTCTCTCCTTTTGTCCCCACAGTGAGCATTTTAAGCCTTCTCCAGGCCTATAGCTCCCGCTTCTTTATGTTACTCCCCTGTCTCAGCTCATGGTGGACTACCCTTCTGCTGGGTAGCTGGAAGACTTTATCAGACAGAGATTCCCTGCTCCCCCAGCGAGTTAACAAATTGACCCGTGTCCCTACTCTTCCCTTCTCCTCTCCTTCCTCGGCCTCCCTGCCTCCCTCCCTCCCTTCTTCCTCAGCGGAGATGCCCCACTGCTCAGTGCCAGACCCTCCACCTTCTGCTCCTCTGCAGCCCTTCCTGCCTCCCCGGGGCCTGACTCCTCCACTCCATCCCTTCTCCGTCCCCCACAGCATTTAAATCCACTCAAACCCACTAACATTTAGAAAATTCTGCTTTGACTCATCTGTCTCCAGCTACCACCCTCCATCTGGCCTCCATTTCACCGCTGTGGTGTTTCTCTTCTCCTGTCTTTGCTTTCATCCATCGAAGTTGGCGCCTGGCCTCATCCCTCCACTAAAACGCTCTGGCCAATGGCCTACGTGGCCTCCTGACTGTTGCACGGGCCATTCTCAGTCCTCCTCTTATTGAGGCCTCAGCTTTTGTCCCTCTGAGAGCGGAGTACAGCATAGTAGTTAGGAGATGGGGTCACAACCTCTCTGTGCCTCAGTTTTGTCATCTGCAGAAAGAGATAATAATAGCACACATGGAGTGCTTAGAATACTATCCGGCATCTCGTAAGCACTCAGTAACTGCTCCGTTATGATTACTGACCACTCTCTCCTAAACTGCATACTTGTGCACTGTCTCCTGGACGTATCTGGATTCTGATCTTTCCTCGTCAATGCTGAGTTCCTCACCTTCCCCAGGCGCCTCCTTCTGCAGCGTTCTCTCTCTTCGTGAATGGATCCATTGGACGCAAGGCTGCCAAAGCCAGAAGCCTAGGTCTGGCTCTTGACCCTGCCTTCTCCTTTAGCACCCAGGGCTGATCAGTAACAAACCCCCTTCTAGAACTTTCTTACTATTTGTCAACTCTGTCTACTCGTCTTCATCTTCACTGCCAGTACCTGAGAGCACACGGCCACTGTGTCCTGACCCGCCTCTTGATTTTTTCAGGAGAGAGGGAGAATCTCCCTCTGCCCTTTTCCTTAAGGTTCTTATGTCTGGCCAAATAATTAACAAGACAGGTTAGCAGGAGAAAATAATACCAAGTTTAATAACATGTATACATGGGAGAAACTCAGAAATGAGCAACTCGTCCCTCTGTCTAAGCTGCTTGCTTAAGTATTATAGCTAAAGGCGAGGAAGGTATTGGGGGTGGGTAATGGTTTGGGACTCCAGAGAGCAAGAAGACAATTCTTTTCAGGGTCATCTATAGATAATGTGGTCAGGGAGAGACAGAGTTTTTTGATAAAACGGGGCTTGGTGACCCTCCCATTGTAACATCTATTTTACATTATCATTACAGCCATCATGATAGAAGATCTGTTCCAGGAAGGAGCCACCATGTCAAATTCTTTAGGCAGTTAGTGGGGGAGGTCAAATGTCCCTCAGAGAAAACAATCAAGGTAAAGAGATCTATTTCAGGGAGGCCAAATCTTGATCTCCCACAAATTCAAATCCGTTTTCTGGAGTGGCCTTTCTGGAAACAGACGCATGATTGTGCCGGTGTGCTGCGAGAACTCTTCAGCGGCACCCGCTGCTCCTGAGAGGAAGGAGACATTCTCTGGAGGCCATGCAAGGCTCCGTGTGACATGCCTCTCTGCTTCTGCAGCCTCAGGCTGCTCCATTGTCCCTCACACCTGCCCTGGGTGTAGCCACCCTGAGCTGTTTGCAGTCACTGAACATACCTTGTTGTTGGAAATGTGACTCAGACCTGGGGTGAAAATACAATAGACCCAGCCGAGACACACCCAAAGAAAGTAGGATCAGAGAGAACACCTGCACTGGCCCTGTTTTATGGAGACTTCCTGGAGGCCCCACACACTATCTCCACAATTTGTGGAACTCACCGTCAGGCTCGCTTCTGCCTGCAAGGGAAGCGAGGAAGGGTGACTGTGCGCCAGCGAAAAGTCAGAGTTGTTATGAGTGGAAACTCATAACAGGCGCTCTCGGCCTGGTCCATGGGTCCTGCCAGGTGACTGTTTGGGGGCCTGTCCCCGGTGCATGGAGCACCAGGGCTGGGACCTCTTACTGCGGTTCCTGCACCTATGTGCCCTGACCCACTTCCCATGTCCACCGGGCGCAGGCTCCTTCCCCTCAGACGTTCTCTGGGTCCTCTCCTGACGGCCCTGCCCTACTCCCCAGGGAAGGACCCCCATCTGGCCTGCGGGAAGGCGTCTGGCTTCAGATGTTTGTGTTGGGTGGGAGTCGGGTCTGGCCCCTACGCTTCCCCAAGGGGTTCTCATGAAGCCCCTTTCACTTGGCTTGAGGTGAAGGAAGAAAAAAATGCATCAGCACTTCAAAACAAGTCCTTCTCTAGAGAAATCTTCCAAATCTCTCATCTCTCTCACTCCATCTCCTGGGCCCCCCTTATGCACCTACCTTGAGGTGAGCAATGGCTGTTGATTGCTGAGTTGCCCCTTCCTGAAGGAGTGCTGCACAGAAGGGGGGAGCTATAAGCCTGTGGGATGGACCGGTCACGGCTGGGACAGCCTCCCCAGGTTCTAGGAGTCGCGCTCTGTTGTTTCCTCAGCCAGCAGCCAGCGGCCAGCACGGGAGGGAGAGGGACTGAGTTAGACCCTGGACCTTCTGAGGTACCCTTGTTAGTGGTGGAACATGGCCACAGGCTCAGCCCCGGTCAGGCCCTGCTGCTGAGCTCAAGGAATTCAGTGAATCTGGTGGAAACAGAATGCAAGCTGCAAATGTCATTTAAAATTTTCTCATAGCCACATTAACAAAAAAGTAAAAAGAAACAGGCAAAATCAATTGTAATAATATATTTTATTTAACCCAATATATCAAAAATTTTATTTCAACTTGTCATAAATATAAAAGTTATTAATGAGATATTTTACATATACATATATACATATTTTGCACTAAGTATCTAAATCCAGCGTGTGTCTACACTCACGGCACATCTCTGTGCACCATGTCACACTGCAGGCTCATCAGCCATTGTGTCTAGTGGTGTGGGTCTGGCTGGCCAGCTTCTAGATTTTGCTCATGAGAGGAGCCTCATGCCCTGGTCTCCGTTCCGTGGGCTCTAAGGGAGGCAGTGCGGCCCACAGGCTGGTTGGGAGCAGTGACGTAGGTAAGTGTGCGTGGTAACATTGAGACAGTCACTAAGGTGGTTCTTTGCCAGATTTTTGTTGTATTTGTTTCCGTCCTGTGTGCTCCCTCCACGGGCTCTTTGTTGCCTCCAGGCAACAGAAAATAGAAGCCACAATCACTGAGAGAGAACAGAGATGTCAGTTGCATTTCTAAATATTAATAGCTACATTTTTTTGAGTGATTCTTCAGTGCTTGATACTTCTGAGTACTTTACTGTATTATCTCATGATTATTATCCTCATTTTATAGATGTGGACATTGAAACACAGAAAGGTTCACCAATTTACCTGAGGTCACACAGCAGTTAAGTGGAGCAGATGGAAATTGAAACTTGGCAATCTGGCTTCCTTTCTACACCTCCTATCAAATCTCATAAGACAATCCTCTTTCTTAAATCTCATAAAGACAATCCTCTTTCTGGCTAAAGCACTTCATGTTGAGGGAGAAAAGATTTGTGCAGTTCCTAGCTTTTGGATATCTGAAAAGAGTTCCAAGGGGTAACAGCCCCAAAGATGCTAAGTCTAGACCAGAAAAGGTGTAGAGGAGGGAAGAGGAAGAAGGCATAAAGCGTCCTTTCCCCAGTACAAAGATGAAAGTCAACAGGCTGCAAACTCAAGCGAGTTGAGTGGATAGAAACCCACATGAGTCTGGGGCATCCCAGGGCAAGAGGTGTGCGCCGGGCCACCGGCCTCGGGCACAGGTGTGGATGGGAGTTAGCGGGGGAGGGAGGGGTCTGGGCAGGGGGCAGGAGGCAGCCTCACTAACTTGTGCTCAGCCCCCATGGTAAGGGGCAACTCGAAGACCCCACCCACCAGGGCAGAATGGAACCCGCCCATGGAGGGCTGGGATTGGGCTGGGGGACTCCAGAGAACGTGGGGTAGCGAAAGGCAGTGGTGAGCTCTGACCGTCTCGCCAGAGGCAGCCAGCAGGGGTGGTCCCAGGCTGAGCAGAGGCAGATGGCCAAAGGAATGTTCCCTGCTTCCTGAGAGGCATGCGGAGAGCCCAGAGGCCCCGCCCACCAAGCCTAGATGCCACCGTGGGACCTGCGGTGCCTGAGGTTGAGCCTTGTTTTCCGCTGTTAACAGTTAATGGAGATAAGTTTTGGCTCTGCAGCTCCAAGCAAGGTAGGTCACAGGGCCTGCTGGGCTGTGCTGGATGCACGTCCTGTGAAACTGGGGAACGTGGTCCAAGGAGCTTCACGGCATTAAGGGGTGCTGGACCCCGACCCCCACACTTGGGGTGGGCCAGCTCCTGCACTGGAGTCTCACTGGCTGTAGCAGAGAGGTCCCTGTGTAGGGGGGCTGTCTCTGGTCACCCCATCCCCACCCCTGGCTGAAGATGCCCAGAGAGGGAAGGAGAGAGGGAGAGAAGATGAGAGAGAAGGGGGAGAATGAGAATGAATGTTTTTTTTTTTCTCCTTAAAGGGTCAATCACCCGAATAACACTTGGGCCAGGAGAGGGCAGGAATGGAAGAAAACATTTCTGATGCTTGTTCATCCTGAAATACCTGGGTCAGACTGTTGACTCTGTGGATGCTGCCAGAATTCATCTCAGAGAGAGGCAAGCACAGAGAAATATTCCAACCTAGCGGAACCATCACGAAACCTGCACTCCACAGGTCAGTCTCCGAAGTGCGTGTGCATGTGTGTGCGTGCATATGTGCATGTGGGTCCCTTCAGCAACATGACAGCCCTGGGGTAAGGCCCATCCCGTCCTCCCGAGGCTCAGGCAGCACCTGTTGAAGGGGCTGCAGGCACCCCAGGCGCAGACAGAGTGCCCACTGAGCCCTCGCACTGCCTGATCTGAGTCTTTCTACCCGCAGAGTGGGCATTGTGATCCCCACTTAAGAGATGAAGAAACCAAGGCTCAGAGAGGTGAAGGAACTTCTCCAGGATCACATGTACTTGCAGGGACAGCCAGGGTTTACCCCACGTTTCTCTGTAAAGTCCATGTGTTTCCTTCTGCCTCACACTGTCATCCCAAGTCCAAAAAGGCAAAGACTCAGAGCCATGTCTATAGTTACATGTGTCCAGGGCTGCAATCCTCGGAAGTGGACAGTCTCTTCATTCAGGAGTTGCTCTGCAGAAGTTGGTTTCCATTTCCTCTGGCTGAGCCAGGGCCAGCGGAGCGTAGGGACGGGGCTTCCGTGTCCTTGCTCTGCTGTGTGCTCTGATGGCTGCGTGTGGCCTGGCCCACAGTAGCTGCTGCTACAAAACAGGCTGCGTTTTAAATTCCCCATAGGCAGCAGGGAGGGCCGGGCGGGGAGCGTGTCCCCCGGGGCTCACAGAGGTGCTGAGGAGTGCCCCCAGTCTTCACCAGGCTGCTGATGTCAGAGAGCATGAAGGGCTAATTTCATGGCTGATGAAACTCTCTGGACACGGGGCTTCACAGACAAATGAGAGCACTGCTCTTCTCCTTTCACTGTAGCATTTATTTTCTCCTTTCCCTGAGAGAGGGACCTGTTCCAGCCTCCCTCAGTCCTGGCCCCTGCAGCTGTGCGAGGGAGGGTCAGGGCTTTTGTGATGCAAGTGCAGGCGCCTGAGGGGTGAAGTAGCTGGTTCAGGGGTGTCTGCACGCCCCCCACGCGGGAGGCAGGGCGGGCCATGCTCCCTGCAGGGAGCAGGCGGGGCTGTGCAGGAGGCTGGTGGGCAGTTCTCTGTAGCTCTGAAGAATGCTCCCTGTCGTCCTGAAGGAGTGTGTCCTGATTGGGTTTGAAACCATGGGACTTGGTCTGATGGAGAAATGATCTCGTCAGCCTGTTTCTCCTCATGGCCTTCCCCAGCCCACTCTGCTTTGCAGCGAATTCTGCAGGATGCAGCTCTCCCATGGCCTGCTCCGGGAGGCCTCCTGGGGTGCTCCGGCCACAGGCGTCTCCTCCTCCCAGAACCCTATCCGAGACCGGCTCTCCTCACTGCTGGCCCTTTCCCACGGCCAGGCTCTGACATGTCAGGAGGTTCTCACTGGGACACCCCTGTTTGCCCCATAGTGGAGACGAGGAAACTGAGGTTCTGTCTGTTGGGTGTGGTCTCCACCTGCCAATTGATGGAGCCTGGTGGAGCTGAGTCCAGCACCCATCCGTTCCGGCTCACGTGACTTAATTTCTCACAGGCCATGTTTTTACCTGAGCACCTCGGCATGTTTGGTTTTTCCCTCTAATTACACTAGAAGCTTCTTGGGAGCAGGTAGCGTATATTTTTTCTCTTGCACCCTCCCCTAAGTATGAAATGTAGACACACACGTCCATGGAAGAGAGAACATACATACACATACACAACACACAAAGAGCTGCCCACAGATAAACACACACAAGATGTACACAGAATACACACATGAACCCACAACCACACGGTTGCATATATGGGTCCAAATCCACATGCAAGGCTATGCGTGCGTGCCATCTGCCTGCAGAGCACACACAAATGTAGTCACTTATGTACACTCCCCGAGACACAGGCCTGATAAGGAAAGAAAGTTGTAAAGGGATTTTGGCAGAGAGCAGGACAGTGACTTGACCAGGGGCCACCTTGTGCATCCTGGGCTTGGCTGACATGCGGTTCCTCCACCACCTCCGGGGCTGGCACGCGCGTGCGGCCCGGCTCTGGAATCATGGTCGCTGGCCTGTGCATCAGACCAGTGCCAGGAACTCTCCCAGCCTCAGTGTCCCCTTCTGTCACATGTGGCCAGCCTGCCCTGCTCATGGATGGTTGTGAGCATTAGATGAGAGAACGGACGTACAATGTTCGGTTCACAAGAAGCAGAGCTTCCATTTCTCCCTGAACAAGGAGTCTTACTATTCAGAAAGGCGATGGGGAGGCTCGCACGGTGGTCAGCTGGCCAAGAAAGGTGCCTTTGTGGGTCCCAGGCTGGAAAACAGCGGCAGAAATGGGGACTGAGAGATTTTCACAAATTGACATGTAAAAAAATTAAAATTGTATCACTTATTACATTTTTTCCTTATTTTAAAGGTAAGATACAATCCATTTTAAACATTTTAGAAAACACAGAATCATACTAAGAAGAATATTTTTAAAAAGTACCCAGGACCCCCCGCCACGCCTATCCCTGCCCTGTCATCCATTGATTCACTCAACAACCTTTACGAGAATTGACTGCGCTGGTCCTGTTTTAAGCCCTGGGGTCCAGCATGAGCGAGACAGGAAACATGTCCACGACGCAGGTCCTGGGGGAAGAGGGACTGGCCACAGGCAGGCCAGCAGATAAAGAGCTGCTCCTCCTGAGGGCTCTCCTCGCTGTGACTGCAGTTACCTCACACACACACACGTGTGTGGGGAGCCTGCAGGTTAATATGTGTGTGGGCTTCTGGGTGTGTCTGTGAGGTGTGTCCGGGTGAGACTAACACATGACTCCACAGCCTGAATGAAGCAGACGTCCTCCATGCGGGTGGGCCTCATCCGTCCGCTGAGGGCTTGGGCGCAAGGAAAGGCCCAGCCAGGGAGGCATGCTCTTCTGCCTGACCGGCTCTGGCTGGATTTTGGTCTCTTGCCTTCGGACTCAGACTCGGACTGGAACTTACACCATCGGTTCTGCCGGTTCTCAGGCCCGAGGACTGCAGGCCTTGGCACCTCTTGGCCTCCATGATCACGTGACACGATTCCTCATAGCAATCCTCTATAATAAATAATCTTTATATAATCACCTGAGCTGATTCCTTATCAAAAAATTTTTTATAGGAAATCTATCTGTCCATCTCTCTGTATCTATCATGTATCTATCTATCTATCTATCTATCTATCTATCTATCTATCTATCTATCCATCCATCTACCCATTGATTGGTTCTGCTCCTCTGGAGAACCCTCACTAATGCAGGGAGGAAACTGTCTTTTGAAGGAAACCACTTGGGCAACAGGTGAAGGCCCTGGTTCGTGGGCGTGAAGGAGGGGCCGGGAGCCCTCATGAGTGTCAGGAGCGGGCAGGGGCAGAGCAGCACCTCCCACGACAGCCTCCCTGGCCGGTGCCCTGTGTGGCTTGGCCGCATTACATTTGCTCTAAGAGCCCAGGGGCGAGTCTCTTTCCTTTGCAGTGTCTACACTGCAGAAAGGGATGTGCAGTAGCACTGAGTGAAGCCCACACAAACTTATTTATCTGAGGCGCAGTGAACTCACTCCTCGGAAACATGGAAAGTGCTGGCTCGCACTGTTCCAGGATGGCAAGATGAGTTATTGACATTGGCGTCCTGAGAATGAAGCTCTGAGCACTATCTGGGGCCCAGAGGGGTGGGGTCAGCCACACTTTCTTCCC
This sequence comes from Diceros bicornis minor, assembly GCF_020826845.1. NCBI lineage: Eukaryota > Metazoa > Chordata > Mammalia > Perissodactyla > Rhinocerotidae > Diceros > Diceros bicornis. The sequence goes on from NC_080749.1 coordinate 6,143,645, forward strand.
CAAGGTCAGCAGTGGGGAGTGATGTACAGGTCGGGTCTTGACAGGGCTCTGGAATTTTCGATGCTTCCTTAGCCCATGCAGATGTGGTAAAACAAAGTAGAGAGTGGGGAGTGGAGAGGAGGGAGGGGAGCTCCCCAGACTGGAGACCATCCCAAGAGCTGTGTGACCGAGGGCACGTCTCTTTGCCTTTGCCCGCCTGGGTCACTTGGAGCTGGAGAGACAAAGCTCAGCTGGCCCCACAGCATGTGTGCACCAAGCCCCAACCCATGGGTATTTCCAGCCGCTGTCTTAGCGCCACACACTCCATGGACCTTATGCCTTGGGTCCACAAAATCGCCCTCTGCTCCCAGAAAGCACGGTGCTTTCTAAGCCTCCACTCTTTGTCCATGCTGTTCCCTCCACTCGGAGTTCCCTCCCGACTGTCCTCGCTCCTCCTCCCAGCTCCCTCATCTCCTCCTGTCTTCCATATGGTCAAATTCCAGTATTTTTACGTGTGTATGTCCATGTTGCATCCTTACGGAATGGTCCTTGGACCCCCAGACTACCTTCAGCAGCCCACTAAGCCTTGTGTGTGGTTAGAGTAGCTCTGATCACACCGCATTGCAGCTTCCCCTCTTTTTGGATTTTGTAACTAGACTGTGAGCATCTTGAGAACGGGGGCTATTACTCCCTGGAGCTAAGAGGCGTGCAGTATATAATGGGTGACCTGCATTAACCGACAGATCGGCCTCTGACCCCAAACCCTGTCTATGGGTTGGCATCTGTGACTAAGCCACCTCTCCAGAATCAGTACTGCTGTGTGTGTGTGAGTGTGTGTGTGTGTGTGTGTGTGTAGCATTCCTTTGTGTGTGCATGCGTATGAATATGTGATTATGTGGGAACATGTGATTATCTCAAGTGAGTGTGTGCTGTTGAACATGTGTGTTTGTGTGTCAGCTGACGAGTTGTGCAAGTTAGTGTTTCCCTTATAGCAGAATAGGTTTGGTACCATTTCATTCATTAATTCAGCCATCCATCTGTCCATCCATCCATCCATCCATCTACCCATCCGTCCATCCATCTGTCCATCCATCTACCCATCCATCCATCCATCCGTCTTCCATCCATCTATCCATCCATCCATCTATCCATCCATCCACCCGTCTGTCCATCCATCCGTCCATCTGTCCACCCACCCATCCATCCATCCATCCATCCATCCATCCATCCATCCATCCATTCATCAGTCTATCCATCCATCCATCCATCCACTCACCCATCCATCCATCCATCTATCTGTCCATCCATCCATCCATCCAATTATAGCTGAGTCCCTGCTCGATGCTGAACTGTGCTGGGTGCTAGGAAAAGTGCTGTGCATGGGACAGATACCTTCGACCACACTGTTTACATTCTTGGTTTCTAGCTGTGGGTGACTGCAGGTGGTGTGCGGCTACTACCCTGGTGGATTTCATAACCCCAACTCAGCCCTTTGCAGCCCACCCTGGACTCCTGGGGCCAAGATGGAAGGGAGTGAGTAGCAGGAGGACTCCTGCAAGGACTTCCCACCAGCACATCATCCATCCAGGCACTGAGCACTAGTATCTCATCCCCATCAGCCTTGGGTCCCCACAAGCCATGCTCTCACCATGTGACACAGCACGTGCCTGGGGCTCCTCGTGGGAACCTTCTGTCCCTTCTTTCCCAGGTAAGTTTGTCTCCGAGAACCTGCTCACTGCTGGCTCCAATCACCCCCTGTCCACCTCTGTGCGCTCTGGCACTGCACACACATACTCTCTGCTTGGAGGGCCCTGACCCTCATGGGACATGTGCAGACACAGCTGATTCTTTAGAACCAGCTTTTATGGACCATCCCTCCGGAAGCCTTGCCTTCCCCTCTGCTCCCCATCAGAGAGCTCCTTACCCCCATTTCTGCAGAGCAAGCCCACATGGTGCACTTGCTGGGCCAACTAGCCATCGTCCTCCACCTGGCGTCCAGAGGCAGGAGCAGCCACGTGCTTCTCCACTTCCACTGCCTGGACTAGAGTGGGTGCTCACACAAGTTCATCTAACTGAGTTAATGCCCATCAGAGCTCAGGGCCACAGCGCTGGTGCTGGGACTGTAGGTGGCTCCCGGCAGGTGAGGGGGCGTGGGGCTCAGAACCTGAGCACATGTCAGACCACACGCTCGCTGTCCTCGTGGAGCTCGAGCACTGGGGTCACTGGCCCGGCGGGGGCCTGTCTCCTGCACGCAACAGCTGTGCGCCTCACACAAGTTACTCAACTTCCTCGTGCTCAGTTTTCTCCCCTTAAAAACGGACATCACAAGACCCTCCTACAGAGCCACACGGTACAGGGAAGTCCCGTGCTCAGTGAGGTCCTGCACCCTAATGCGTGGCAGTTACTGTCACTAAGAAAGGCGTGCCACCGGGTTCCCCGGCTCCCCACGTGTCCAGCCGCCCCTCTCTTGTCATGTGCATACATCTTTCCCGTCCTGGCCTTCCACACAAATCATTGGCTCGCTCTTGGATTTCTGTGTTTCTCCTTGAGCAGAAAGGACAAAGCTGATTTAAGTGCAGGGAGCCTGTCAGTAGAGTAGAAGCGAGAAATGAGGATGGAAACAATTACAAATTAAAACCTGTCACTTCTGCAGCATCCGCTGCCTGCCCCCCCACCCGGGCCAGCATGATTAAAGTCAGCTCCCTTTCCAGAGGCCTCCATGGGAGTCGGGCGCATGCCCTCCAGCTCCTGTCCTCTCTGGCATCCGCTGCAGGACAGCTCTCCCCTTCCTCGTGGGACTCACCTGGCAGCATTTGTTCATTCATTCATTCAACAAGTGTTTGTAGAGAGCGTAAAAATGCGTCTGGCTGTGTTCCAGGGCCTGGAGACAGAGCCACCATGAAGACCCGATTTGGCTTGACTGGGGATAGTGACAATTAGGCCCTTTCAAGGCCCAGGTGTGACACAGTACTGGCTGTTAAAGCAGGGAGAGCTGTGCAACCCATCTGCAGACACCAAGGTCCCGAGGAAGGCTGGCAGTTTGTGGAAGGCCTGGAGGCAGAGGCCTCGGGCAGGGCAGGGAGGGGACAGAGGGACAGCTGGGAAGAGGAATCCCAGGATAGGTGTGTTGGATGGATGTGGCTGGCAGAATGAAAGATTTATGGGGAGGGGAGTAGCACCAGTGGAAGGAAAAGAGCAGAGCAGGACTGGGGACTGTGCGAGGGAGCCTCCAGACCACAGTGAGATCTGACCAAGTCTCCGCCAGCCCACAGGAGGGGGAAGGGGTTCCACACCAAAGGGGTCTGTACAGGCCCTGCCTGTCCCAGGGCTCCTGTCTGTCCTGGCATCCTGTGTGTCCCAGGGTCCTGCCTGTCCTGGGTACTGTCTGTCCTGGGGTCTTGTGTGTCCTGGGGTCCTGTCTGTCTTGGGGTCCTGGGATCCTATCTATCCCGGGGTCCTGCATTGGTGAAATGGCCAGGCCCTCCCACCTCTGCCATGCTTGGTTATTGGTTGGGGGCAGCTGAGAGAAGAGAGTGACCTTGCCTTGGAAGCTGAGAAGACCTGAAGGAATTAGTGTGGGGGCTGCCAGTGAACCCCACTCATGGCACTGAGTCCTTTCTTGAAGGGGGTCTGAGTGGTGCATATCTGTGTCTGCCACAATAAGAAGTGAGTTTCATTGGGCAAAAAGAGGAGAAGTGCCCCTGCTCCCTTACGGCTCTTGTCCCGGGCCCCAGAAGGTTCTGCAGATGGGTGGATGGGAGGCTAGGCAGGAGCACAGTGGCCGTGCAGCCTGGGGCTGCCCAGAGTCAGGGAGGCGGGACCCCGGGGTCCTCACCCCACTGTGGGGCTCCTGCTGCAGGAGGTACCTGGAGTTCATGGGAAGAAGTCTTGGGTGCCTCCCAGATTCACGGCCTGCCGTGGGGTGCTGGACGGTGGGCTGGTCAGGGAAGCAGGCATCCCAGGGCTCCTGTATAGGTCATGGATGAGGGGACAGGTCTGTGCAGACAAGGCCATCGGGACCTCCCAGGCTGAGATGCTTTGGGTTGGAATAGGTGCTATTGTGGAGTTTCTGTTAATTACATTGAAAATAAAATGTAGTGAAAATACTTAGTTCTTATTTTAGACATGGGGGTGGTGGGAAAAGGGAAGTATGCCACCTGTCATTATTCCTTGGAACCAACGCCCTGGGAAGCTGAGGGAACACGTGTGCTGACCAGTGAGGTGTTGAGACCCAGGCCAGATTAGAAGGAGAAACTGCCCACTGCAGGTGGTGCAGCTCGGCCCACAGCGACGGTGGAGTCGCGCCTGTTCCACCGGCCCTGCCACAGTCATAGCTGTAAACTCTGCACACAGCGTCGGAACAACCACGGGAAGGTACGGGAGAGCGACCAGAAGCAGGTGGACCCTGGGGGGCTTTGGAAGGAGGGAGACGTGGGCAGGCCCCAGCCCTTCCCTTCACCAACTGCAGCCTGGCAGCGGCGTGAGCCACCGGGACAGGAACCCAGAGCCTCACTGGCTTGAGGAACTAGGGGTGGACTTGGGGAGACCACAGTGAGGAGAGAGCCTGGGAGGGGCCCCAAATTCTGTAGATGAACTGCCCAGATCTCCGGCTGACCCCCAGACCACACAGCAGTCCAGCTGAGGCTAAAAGAGCTGAGCAGAGATTTCGTGGTCACCCAGCACAGGAGGGCCAGCTTTGTCAGTGTGACCCAACCAAGCTGACTGCCTGCTTAAAAATTCGATATTGTGGGAGAAAGTGGGTGCAGAGGAGGAGGAAACGTCACACTGGGGGGCCACTTAGGGACGTGGGGTGCTGAGCTTGGAGGGGAGCAGGGCGGGGAGGTGGAGTGGTGGCGTCCACTACTCACAACATCACCAGGTGTGATGGGAGCAGACACACTGCGTGGCCCCAGGGGTGCGGTGGGCTCTCTGAGTTACAAGCAGACAGTTCTCAGCTCCACAGAAAGAAACGTTTGCTAAGAAGGAGTCTTGTCCATTGAACCATCATTGGAAGGAGCCGCCCCCTCACCCCCACCCCGCCCCATCACTGGAGGGATTCAAGGAGAAGTTCAGTGACATTTCAGGGGTCTCATTGCAGGGAGCACAGGGGCAGGAGGAAACGGAGACATACATACAGGGCGGGCTCTGGGATCAGGCGGCCCAGGGTTTGAGTCCCAGTCCAGCTGCAGATACTTCATCCTTGACCAAGAGAAGTTTGCTTTCTCAGCGCTTGGATCTCCCGGGCCTGGGACACGGGCCGTGCTCAGCGAGGGGCTGGACGGAGGGGCAGCTGCAGGTATGCAGAAGCAACGCCACTGGCCTGATGCTGCTGCTGACTCCTGCGTGGTCCCCCTCAGTCAGTGCTCTGGGTCCCTGCCTGGATGGTGGGCATCGACTCTCGGGACCTCCCGGGGACTGGTGAGGTGACACCCAAGTGCCTGACCAGCGAGAGGACCCAGATCTCCCACCTCCCAGCCAGCCTGCCTGCTGCACCCAAGACGGTGCTCCTGGGGGCCCGCCTGGAGGAGCTGCCCACCCAAGGCCCCGCCACTCCTGGTTAAATGAAGCCAGCAGGTGCAGCGTGTCCTTCCCCTCCTGTGCACAAATTTAGAAAGGGCAAACTAGCCAGAAAATTAAGGTGACTGGTGGTGCTTGCTAGACCGCAGAGATGAAACGGATCTGACTGCACAGGCAGGGAAAAGAAAATGAGCTCTGGGGCCTCCTGGCCCACTTTGATCAGCAGAGACGCCATGGGGGTCACAGGGAAGGAGCCCTTCTGGGATCAGACACTATTTTTACCCTTTGGAGCCCCTTTAATTGGGCTGCATTGAAATCTGCCAGGCACCCTGAATCAAGGGAGCAGGAAGTAGATTGTGCGGACTTGGACAGGAAGGAGATCATGCTGTTATCACTGGAGGCGGAGGGAAGCCATCCTCTGCTGCTGCTTGGTGATTATCTTGGTGATTATCGGCACAGCTCATTAACACAGCTCCTTGAGCCACCCTGTCCCAGCTGAGGCCCAGGCTGGAGGGGGCGAGGCCAGCAGGAGGAGTGGGCTGGCATTTAATCACCTGATGCCTGGCCCAGGTCCCTTCTTCCCCCCAGGACTGAGGTGGGCAAAGCTACCAGCCCCGATGAGCCCCAGGCTGGACTCTCCCTGCTTGGAGCCCATGCCCCTGGCTCCCTCCATCCCTCCCTCCTCCCCCCGGGGCCAGAGGGCTCAGGCTGTCGGCTCAGGGCAGGTGGATGGGGCTGGAGGGGGGCTCACCCCTGGGAGCTTCTGTGCCAAGTCAGGTCACCAGCAACTGCCCTCTCCTTCATTTGTCTTGGGCACTCACTCTGTGCCAGACACTCAGCAGACCCTGGGACATGTGCATCAGATGTGTCCCAGCCATCATACTGTGTGAGGCTGTCATAGTGTGTAAGGACACTGGAGGTAATCCGCTGAGAGGGAAGCTCCCCAGTAGAGCGCCAGGAAGGGGATGAAGCAGCTGGACTCACAGGGCTGAGAGTGGGCGGGACCCCGAGGACAAAGAGTGAGAACAGGGGAGGTTTCCAGCAGAGGAAAAGACAAGTGCAGAAACACGAGAAGGGGAAGGACTTGGGGTGTTCAAGGCAGATAAGATGAGGATGAGCGTGGGCAGGATTCCATGCCATGCACAAGGCCTTATGCACAGGACAAGCAGTCTGATTTTTTATTCTACATGATGTTTGAATGTAGTCACAAGCAAGGCTATTAATTGACTTGGTTCCACTAATCATTTACTCACTGTGCATACATTCGTTTTGATGCCCATTCTTTCAAGTGTCCACTCACTCATTATCACTCACCTATTATTTATGCATTTGAGGTTTATTTATCCCATTCTCTTCCCTATTGACTCACTAAGCAGTTTACAAAAAGGGCGCGGGGCCTCGCCGCTAGGATAGTGCAGCGGCGGCACCGGGCACTAGAGGGCGCGCGCAGCACGCGCATCCCGGCGGGCGCGTCCTGGCTCCGCCGGGCGGCCGAGAAAAAACCCTGGTATTCCGGCCAGAGGGGGCTCTAGCCATCGCAGTTCTTCCACGCCTGGCTGCACAGATGGGGAAACTGAGGCCTGGACAACGGGCGTGGCTTGTCCAGGGTCACCTAGCGAGTAAAGGGCTGAGCAGGAGAGGAGGAAGAGGAAGATGCAAGGCCGGGTGGCCGCGGGAGGGGTGCGGTGGGGCGGACCTCGCCCCGAGGCCACCGGAGCAGGCGCAGCCACGTCCCCGGAGCCGGGCAACACCGAGCCCAGAGAAAACTGAGGCGCCAGCGGTGGCTGTTCCAGCGGGGTGCACCCCTCTGAGAAGGGACAGGAATGGTGGAAGCCTACGCGGCCCGGCCCCCACCTCCACGCAGACCCCGGGGCGGGCGGTGCGGGAGGCCGATCGGGCGCGGTGAGTGAGGGCTGGAGGGCTCGCGCCGCCCGCATTCCCTGGCCCTCACCTCGCACCCGTGTGGCCTCAGAGCGCAGAGCACCGCGTTTCCTCTCCAATAAACAGTGCTATCTCCACTTAACCGTGGAGGCGTCCAAGCACCAAACAGGTCCAGCGATTTCCCCAAAGCTGCACAGCGGGAAAGCAGCGAGCAGCACACCCCTTCCAGAAACGCAGCCAGAACTCAGTTGGGGGCGGGCGGAGACGCGGCGCCGGGTCAGGGCCTGGGCCGGGGCAGGTTCCTGGGAGAAGTGACCGGAGAGGTGGCGACTGCCCTGAATTTCCCCGCGGGCCCGCCGTCCCCGGAATTCCCGAGCCGGCAGGGAAGGGCGGCAAGGGCGGAGGGCGGCTGCCCACGCGGGGATGGGCTGCTGCGTGTGGGGGTGGGGGTCTGGCCGAGGCTCGGGGCGGGGCTGGGTCCGGGCGGAGCTGTGCCTGCGCTCTTGCCGGCTTCCCTTGCTGGGACAGGGGTCCAGACGTGCTGCCCTTTCTGCTCCTGACGGCTTCGTCCAGAGTCAAGTGAAACTGCAGGTGACCAGACTCGGGAATTAAAAGCCGTGCACCACTTTACGTGTCTCCGGGAAACTCGGCGCGCGGTTAGGATGGAGCTGGGCCGTGTGACTCTGGAGTGCCTACCGGGTGCTGGTGAATCCACGTGGGTGCTGGGCCCGGCTCACCTGCTGTCTTCCCCAATCCTGTCCTTCTCTGAGCTTCATCTTCTTTGTAAGACTGCGCCCCAACCCTATGCAGCCCCCGGCCCCATGGGGTCGCTTTTCCACCCGCATTCTGCCCTGCTTCTGCCGCACTGGACATCTGTCATTTGTCCTCAAGATCCAAGCAGGGATCGTGGAGGGAGAGGAAGCGAAGGCCAGAGTGAGGAGAGCTGCCCTCACCTCCGTCGCCTGTGGGGGCACAGGACAGGAGCACCTAGAGCAGGGCCGATGGGCCAGAGGGGAGGTGCTCAGCTGGGCTTATCCCGCGGAAATACCCTGTGTGACCCACCCCAGGGACAGGCCACTACAGTGCCACCCCTTTGTTCCTGCAGTTCCGTGCTCTGAATGCCCTCCCGCCTGTCCAGACTCCTCCCTTAGGGCCCGGGCGCCGCACATTCTGCCGCCTCCAGGTGGGCTTCCCCGAGCACTGTAGCCACAACCGCTTCCCCCTCTTCCGAAGGTGGAGAAACCGCATGCGCTCCGCGCCGGAGAGTGCCGCACGTGGCCTGTACAGACAGCGCCCCCTCGTCCTCGACAACCGAGGGGTGGGAATTACTGACCCCCTTACCAATCAGACATAAGCTCAGCGGTAAGCGAGGGAGATCCCACAGCACCAAGCAGAAGAGCTGCGATTTGACTCTGGGCGGCCTGGATCCAGGGCTCCTGGCTCCCCAGGCCCAGACCTTAGCACGCAATCCCGTGAGGCATTTTGCTGTTAGCCAGTTGTCTAGTTTCCAGGGACAGGCTCAAGGATCTCGCACATTTTCTATCGCCTCTCAGAGCCCAGACCCCACAGTACTGTTGTCACCTTTGTCTCCCCTGCCGAAGACACTCATTGGCTCCTTTTCCCCATTTGATCAACTCCTCTGTCTGGTTTCTAGGTTATTAATAGTTAAGCCTTCCTGTTCCAGGGAGTGCCCCATTGTTGTTGTAAGGAGGTATTTGGTTCTGACCCGACAGCCCTGCGTCATCAGACGGGAACTGGACTCAGACCCACGCGGTGGTAGGCCGAGCTCAGCTGGCATTCAGGTGCTGGATGGGTGGGGAGCGCGCTGGGGCGTGGCGTGGGCGTGGCCTAGGCGCGATTGGGCGTGCGCACAGACGCAGGCCTCCTCTCAGTCACTTCCAGAGCACCTGCGCGGGCCTGGCTGGCCTTGTTGTCAAGCTGCCTAAGCCAGTGGGGGCCCTTCTTGATTCCTTCATCTCTCTTGCCCCGTGTGCAATGACCGAGTCCCACTGATTGCTTCCTGATGGTCACCAGGCACTCCCTCCGCCCCCAGCTTCCCATCTGTAAGATCCGCGTGGCACTCTGTGCCTCTTGCTTCCTAACTGGCCTCTGCAGGACACTCTGGCCACCTTGAGACCCACCCCCACACACTCATCAAGGGGATCATTCTCCATTTGGGGTTTTCTTCATTGTTGCCATTGTTGCCTCGTTTAAAGCCTATTGCTCCGTTTAGAAAACCTTCATTAAGTGCTTCTCCTGTGCGAGGCCTGGGGTCTCATCTAGGACCCAGCGCAAGTTCCTCAACCCACAGCAGGCAGGGCTCCCTGCTCACCCCCAGCCTTTCCGGCCAGTCCCCGCCATGTGTTCCAGCCCCACCCAATGTCTCGTGGCTTCCAGCACCCACTACACACACACCTCTGCACCCTTGCTCAACCTGTTCCCCCTCGTGGAAATGTCCTCCCTTCCTGCCATGGGGCTGTTGACCTCCTCACCTCCCCTGGAAATGGGGTGGGTGTCCTTGCCCTGCCGCTACCTCCTGGCCGCAGGTGCCCTTCTGTCAGAGCTCTCCCCTCGGAGGTCCTCGGCCCACCACCCACCGCCTGCTGTAATCTCCACTTGCCCCATCGCTGCTGTTCGTTGACACCTGAGGCACGCACCTGCCTCAAGATCTGCTCTCCACCTTCTCAGAGGTGTCACTTCCATGTTGATGACACCCCAGATAGACGTTGTCCTTAGGCTTCCTTGACCGCCTCATCTCTGGGAACCCCTTCTCGGGGTCCAGGTCAGCCACCCATGCCCCTCATCTCTCTGGAACCTCGTCATTACTGAGACCCTCCCCCCCAACCCCACCCTCCAACTCCCTGCGCGAGGGTCCTCTTCTCCTGCTCACCATGCCTCAGCCACTTTGGGACCTCGGTCCAGATCCTCTCTGCGTCCTCCGGGGGCAGCAGCCCCTTTCTGCCTCCTTGCTCCTCCTGACCCAGCTTAGAGTTCTTGGCGCATCCTTTCAGTGCCTGCCTCCCTGTACCCTGAGCTTCCTCACCTTCACAAGCACGTCTGGTAAAGCCCCACTCCTGGGCGCACCCTCCCTTCACTCTGCTTTCTCCCCACCTGCTCCTGCACAGCCAAGCACTGCTGGGAAGAGGCACATAGCGGGACGGGTGAATTCACGACCACTGACCTCAGGTGGGGCCCCACACCAGGCCAGGCTGGTCTCCACCATCTACCACTGCTGGCCCTCCAGCCCCTCTTGACCCTGACCTAAAAGAGAGGATGGTAGCAGAAAGTGACAGATTTGTCACAGGTAGGGAAAAAGCCCTGGTGGAAAAGCATTCAGAGGGCTCTGTTTGCCAAGAAGACTTGATGCCCCCAGGGTAGATAATGTGAGGAAAACCATAGCTAGAGGAATTCATGAAGACACAGAGATAGACAAGCCATGAGAGGCAGATCCCTAATGGGCCAGTGGTCAAAGGCACGCAGAGACCAAGGGACCAAGGGTTACCATCAAAGCTCCAGGAGGGACATGACAGAGAAGATAGCTTGAAACAAGTATGGATGAGATTGTCTCAGGAAAGGCTGAACAGAGTGAAGAGAAGTAGGTCCACTGTAGTGAGAGACAGAGGGGGAAAAGCCAGAGGAGTGCAATGAGAGCAGGAGACACAGTGCCCACAGCACCAAGGGAGAGAAGGAGGGTTCCCAGCATTTAACCACCCAGCAGCCCCAGATGAAAAATCACATTTCCCAGCTTCCCAGCATGTAGGAATGGCCAATAAGATGTAAACAGACATCATTAGATCGGGTTTCTGAGAAAGCCTTTAGCCTCTCCCCTCTTCCTCCTTGCTGCTACTTGGAACTTGGATATGATTTCTGGAGCTCCCGCGGCCATCTTGGACCATTTAGCTACTAGTGGAGCAAAACCACATGCTAAGGAGAGCAGAGCAGAAAGGTAGAAGGAGGTTATGACTCCAGCAACCATGGAGCCACCATGCAACTTTGAGCAGCCCACCTCTGGGACCTCATCTGTCTGAGAGATGGCTAATCCTCTGTCTTGCTGAAGCCACTGCAGTTGGACAGTCTGACTGGCAGCTGCGGGCATGGTTTAGGACAGTGAGAGGATCCTAGGCCTGTGGCTGTGTAGGATGTGGTCATTAGGAGGTTGTGGGGACACCTGGCGGTCAAGAGCAGTGGGGGTGGGGTGAGGGGCAGACGGCAGTGGTCTGAGGGGTGAACAGGAGATGAGGATGGGGGGAGAAGGCCCACCAGAGTCGACCAGTTTTTCGTGCAGCATGACTCAGAAGCGCAGGAGGGAGAAGAGGCCTGTGGTGGGGAGGGCGTGAGCCTCCTTGCAGCCCACGTGGAGCCCGGCACTCGCTGGGGGCCAATGCGGGGCAAGGCCGGGGGCTCTCCTGTGCCAGTTTGGAAAGTGGACCAGCAGCAGGCAGGGAGAGGGTGCTTCTTGCTGAGGGGTGTCGGGGCGACTGCAGGAGGAGCCGGTTCTGTTTCACCTTGCTCCTTCCCCCAGACCCAGAGGTGGTGTGGGCCTCTGAGTGACTCGCCCCTTGTCACAGGACTGAGCCGTATCTCAGTTCCTAGTAGATGAATGGGGGGGGGGCGTACCTTCCCGCCTCAGGGGGACACTGGGAGGGTAGTTCCAGATAGTGCCCGTGAGACATCATCTCCGTGTCCGGGCCTGTCCCACCCCGACCTGACCCCTGACGCCAAGAGAGGGCGTCTCAGGTGGAAGGCTGCACGCACGAAGGATGGTGGTGCCTCCAAAGTGCCCGGGGTTTGGGGACAGGCTGCCTCACCTCCTGGTCCTGCCTATTCCCCTCACTCTCCAGGGTACTTTGGGCCAATTTCTTTACTCTGTGACCTCAGTTCTCCATCTGTAAAACAGGGTAACATCTCAAAATATCTGTGTGGGGATTAAATGAAGTAACATGGGTCATGCAACCACCTGAGAAGTTCCCTACCCTGGGAACTTCGCTCGCCCTGATTGTGGGGAGGGAGACCTGGCGTGCAGGCTGTTCAACCACGAGCCTCCTCCTCCCTGGAGACACCACTCCCCCCCGACAGACACCTGCTCCTGACGGGCCAATGGCCTGGGCTATGAAATGGCTAGGGAGGAATTTTTCAAAGGAAATGTGTCTATTTAATTCATTTTCTGGAAACATCTGAGTTCTCAACACAGAATAAGAATCGTTCCAGAAATAATCATGCTTTTCAAATTTCTCACCCCTGGAGGTTTGGTAGAACAAAGACTCAGAGGATGGGGCTGAGCCAGACTCACTTCACCTGGGACGACCTGGGGGGCATGAAGGGGCCAGAATTAGACATCCAGACAGTCAGTGTGACCATGTCCCATGTCTCAGGGTCCAGTGCTTGGGGCGGAGGCTTAAGAAGAAGCTGGCCCTCTACGTCCTCGTCCTCCTCCTCCAGAACAAAAGGGCCGGGTAAGAGAGAAGGGGACGCAGGGAGTCCCTCATTCTCAGCTGTGGCTCCGAGTGGTACTGCGCTGGCTCTCTGCTTGACCCTTGATGACCCTGAGAGGAGGACACAGTCAGATGCGGGCTGAATGCTACTGTGTGCTGCTGTCCCAGAGAAAAGCAGCTGGGCCTCCAGGTCTGCTGGCCCTGCAGAGGGGGCTTCACTTCCAGGGAGGAGCCCCCGCAACTACAGGACTGCTGCCACTCGCTTTTAGAAGAGAGAGGCACTAACTGTTGAGATCCGACAGAGAGAGAGAGGGAGAGAGTAATACCGGAGTAACGGCCGCTGTGAAGGGAAGTTTTCATTTATTTTTCCGTGGAACAGTCATTCGCCAGGCAGAGATGATGCCAGAAAAGGTGGGCAGTCACGGGAAACCAACGTCGCAGGACAGCTCTGGAATTACCGGGGTCACCTCTTAACGTTAGATGTCCACACGTTGGCCAGTTGACTCAAATGCGACTTCAGTCTTCAGGGTCCAGCTGGCTCCTTCCTTGTGGAAGATCCTGCTTCAGGGGCTGCTCATCGCACGGCTGCCTGGGGCTCCTCACTGAATCCACGCTGATTCGGGGAGACGGCAGGATCCCTGATGCCCGGCACAGTGCTGGACACTCAGCGCCTGGACTTGCTCCCGAAGTGGTTGCGTTAGAGAACGCCGAGCTGCCGGGAGCAGAGCTCTGCAGAGTTGGGTGGTCCCCGTCAGTGGGGACGGTGAACCCCGCACATCCCGCCGTGAGGAGCGTGTGGGGGCTATTTGAGGAGATTTTCCAGAAAACCTGAGTTTATCCCTCTAAGCACAGAGAGGCATCCGAGGGGGCTCGGTGAGGCTGGAATGGAGCGCAGGGCGTGAGAGCCCAGCAGCGGCCTCCGAGGAACGCGCTCTCCAGGTCTGCAACCGCGCGCAGGGCCGCCCCCCGCCCCCGCCCCCGCCCCCGCCCCCGCCGCGGGCCCCCTGCTGCCTGCGCGCGTCTCGCGGGCTCCCGGTGCGCGCGGGGCCGCCCCCCGCCCCCCGCCCCCGCCGCGGGCCCCCTGCCGGCTGCGCGCGTCTCGCGGGCTCCCGGTGCGCGCGGGGCCGCCCCCCGCCCCCGCCGCGGGCCCCCTGCCGCCTGCGCGCGTGTCGCGGGCTCCCGGTGCGCGCGGGGCCGCCCCCCGCCCCCCGCCCCCGCCGCGGGCCCCCTGCCGCCTGCGCGCGTCTCGCGGGCTCCCGGTGCGCGCGGGGCCGCCCCCCCCGCCCCCGCCGCGGGCCCCCTGCCGCCTGCGCGCGTCTCGCGGGCTCCCGGTGCGCGCGGGGCCGCCCCCCCCCGCCCCCCCCGCGGGCCCCCTGCCGCCTGCGCGCGTCTCGCGGGCTCCCGGTGCGCGCGGGGCCGCCCCCCCCGCCCCCGCCGCGGGCCCCCTGCCGCCTGCGCGCGTCTCGCGGGCTCCCGGTGCGCGCGGGGCCGCCCGCGCGCCTGCTGCGGAGTGACCGCTCAGCAAGGCGTGGCTCGTTTTCTTGTTATGCCTTCTTCGCCAGCCGTAAACGAAGGCTGCCAGAGGAAACGCAAGAAGCCAAACCCCTTCAAAGAGAGACGTTATAAAGACCGTTAAGAGGCGAAATAGTTTTTAGCTGCGTTTCTCCATTTTGTTCAGTATTGACTGACTCCCTGTCAGGAAGGACGAGCGTAGCAGCGTTATTTACGTTTTCCCCAGTATCGCCTCTTAACACCTTCCCATTGTTATTGGCTTTTATTTTATCTGGACATACAACATCCTCATTCTATAAGCAGAATTCCTGTAGTTGTTTAATATTAGTGATAGGTATAAACAGATTCATTGCTTACCACCAGGTTTTTAATCATTTCTCCGTCCCTGGATTCTTTAATTTCTCTCTTAGTTGTCCAGATTTTTTGTAAAATGGTATTTTAAGGGAAGACTTATGCATCTGGTAATGTCTGAGTTTCTTCATGTTGGCCTGTGTTAACCTGTTGCCTAAGTGATCTGAGAGACGTCTTGGCTTTTTACTTAGCGACACCCGGGCTGGGTGTTCTCTTCTCCCGGGACCTGCAGACGTTGCTGTGCTGTGTTTTGACATTGCTGTTGCTATGGAGAAATTTGAGGCCAGATTGATATTTTTTACCTTTCTTGGTTATTTATTGTCTGTCAGGATGTCTGAAGAATTCTTCCTTTATCCTTTAATTGTAATAGTTAACTAGGAAATAAGATATTTCAACTTTACGTGCTTTATTTATATTTCCTTGATTAAAATGTGCTTTTTTAATTTATAGATTGTTTTCCTCCTCAATAGCAGAGATTTTTGAGTTATTATCTGCTCCGTGTCTGGGGACACGTTCTGATTGTGTCTGTTTCCCTCATAATGACTTCTGTTACCTTTCTCTTTTTCATCTGTGTTCATCGTGCGGTCACTTAACCTCACTGAGCTTGTTTCCTCATTAGAAAGTCAGGATAACATGCCCACCAGCAGGGTAGTTCCCAGGATTAAAAGACTTAGTATATGGAAAGCTCTTGAAACAGTGCTCAGCCCAGAACAAGCCATATGCAGGTGGTAGTGGTTATTGATTTTATGGATTTTTATTGTTATTATTATTAGTCATAGTGAAGTGGTTAATTGCAAGGATTCTGGGGCCAGACTGCCGCATATTAGCTGTGTGACCTTGGACAAGATGCTAAACCTATCTGTGCCTTATTTTCCTCCTTTGTAAAATGCAGATAATAATTCTACCTCATAAGATTATTATGAGGATTAATAATTAATATTAGTAACGGGATTAGAATGGTGCTGGCATGTGTAAGTGCTGTGTGGGTTGTTAAATAAATATCTTCTCAAGCTTTTCCTGCAGATGAGCAATTATTTTTGGCTGTTTTTATTCTGTTGCTTGCTGTTTCTAAGGTATTATTGGTCCTGTAATGATGTTGTCTTGTTATTAACTTGCTTCCACGTGTCGCATTCTCGGTTTTCTTTCCGTTCTGTTTCATCATCTGTCTGAGTTCTCTGGTTATACACTGTCGGCACTTTTAGGTTGTTCTTCAGGTTAAGGCAGTTGTGGGGCGTTTATTGTCATTCCTGGAGTAGGTTTTCTTCTGGGTTGGGTTCTCCGTTCTCACATGCCGTGGCCCCATCCTCAGTGTTATCATTGTGTGAGTGTGGGGATGTGCGTGTCTGTTGTTTGCTTGTGTTGTTGAATCTGCTCATCTTGGCTCCTGCTCAGGCAGTGTGTCCAGAACTCCCCACTGCTCTGTTCCACACTGCGCTGACTTTTCTGTTATTGGAGGCCCATTTACTTCCCCCTCAGAGCCTCAGTGTGCTCAGTGTCTTGTTGGGTTTCTGTAGCCTGAGGGCGTGATGGAGAGATGGGCTGGCGTGCAGCCTCTCTGGGAAGAGCTGGGCGAGTGCTCGCCTCAGATTGCTGAGGGATTAATACTGCAGCGAACTCCTCATTATCGTGAGCGGGACTTCAGGTCTTTCCTCCTGGAGAGGTGTCTTCATTTTCCACGGGGAGAGTCCGTTCCCGTGTTCACCCATTCCTCCCTGGTAGCCAGCAACCGCTTCCGCTTTCCTCAGCAGGGAAAGGATAAGAGCCCCCAACCCTAACCCCCTAGGTTGCTTCACCCTGGGTTTGAGGGCATTAGTGAGAAGTCTCAGGGTTTTGCAGCCTCACCTGTGTCTCCTCTGGGGTGGGGCAGGTTAGACGCGGTGCGGTGGGTGCCCCACCTCTTCTGTCGCTTGCCTTCCCATTGGGGGCATGCCGTGCAGTAGGTATGCCCACTCCTCCTCTGGTTGCTGTCGGAGAAACTTCTTTGAAGGGAGCAGGGCCTTTAATGGGTGCCGTCACTGGTTTTTGCTAATGTTGTTGGGTCCTGGGAGGGCAGTTCTGTGATGCGTTTCTATCAGCCGAGTCGACTGGCAGCCCCTGACTGTCTGTTGATGAATCTTTCTCCTTGTCACTGCCTCCCCGGCAGTCTTTAAAAGACCACTGCATTATCAAGTCTATGGAGTAAGCCAGGAAAGTGCCTCTGGACTTGAATAAGGGTTTTAAAATGTGGCTAATATATGCTCTTCCCTTCTTCCCCCCTGACTGAACGAAGCAAAACAGTCGCCCTGAAACTGGGCGGATTCCACAGCACCTCCCGACTGCAGAAAAGTGTAAATTCTCTGACTGTTTCACGGGCTGGAGGACGGCAAAGAGCAGGTGGGCTAATTTTAATTATATTCGGTTAGCATGTCTTGAAGCCCGTAAATCTAAATGCCAATATATTAATATATCATGCCGAAGGCCTCCCAGCCCCAGCACTGAATCAACTAGGCTGAGAGTGCCACGCGGAACGGGGCAAACCTCCAGAAGCAGGAGCATTTCAATTGCACTGTTTTAATCTGTCATTAAAGGGGCCTCAAGCCCCAGTGTCCACACGTGTGGCCAGGAGCCATGGGAATTTGCTGAGTGTGAATTCAGCCCGCTGTACCCTTGGCTTCTGCACAGCTAGCTGTCCACTCCCCAAAGCCTCCAAGGTGAGTGCCCAGTCTTCTGTGTCTCGTGTGGCTTCAGAGAGGGGGTGGTTCTTTTAGTCAAGGAATGTTACAGTTAGGCTGAATTAAGGTGCCTCCGGCCCTGGCCATTGACATCAGGAAGGATTTAGAAACCTTCCCTTTTACACTCATGCTGTGGAAGGCTTGTATTTGATCAGGGCTGGGAGGAGGGTGAGGCAGATGAGGTTCCAAATCTCGTATGTGCCGCCTTCATTTCATTGACGTTGGAGTCCTGCTGTGCACACCCAGCTTTGTGGCTTGGCGGGTCAGACAAACCCAGTTCATGATGTGTGGCTAAGGTTGCAAGGTAGCTTGGGGGCCCATGGTTAGGCATTCAATTTCCCCTGAGACCCAGTAGCAAGCCATAAGCCATTTCTCAAAAGGAGAGTAGTTATCCATGGAGGATGACAAGGCTTTGCTCCAGAATCTTCAGGATATGTGCTGTGATGCTCCCATAGGGGTCTGTCAAAGGCTTCAAACAGCATCCGTGTCTGCCATGGACACCTCAAGCACCGTTGGGTCTGCTGGGTCATGTGCACTGTGACAAAGCGCTTGCACAGCAGCCTGGACCTGTGGCAGAGCTTTCTTTGTTCAAAGCCCCACTGAAAACTAGCAGCTTTTCGGGTCACTCAGTAAATGAACCAGTAACATGCCCAAATGAGGAATATGTTGCCTCCAAAATCCTAAGAGGCCCACTAGGTGTGGTGCTTCCTCTTTGGTAGCAGGGGTACCAGATGCAGCCATGTATCCCTTCACTTTAGAAAGGCTGTCTCACCGTGCTCTAGATCACCGGATCCCCACAACTTTTACTGAGGTGGAAGGAGCTTGAATTTTTGTGGGATTTATTTCTCACCCTCTAGCACATAAGTGTCTTACCAATGTGTCTAGAGCAGTTGTTACTTCTTGCTCACTGGCTCCAGTTAGCATAATGTCCTCAATCTAATGGATCAGCATGATGTCCTATGGAAGAGAAAGGTGATCAAGATTCCTGTGGACTAAATCATAGCAAAGGGCTGGAGAGTTAATATACCCCTGAGGTAGGATGGCGAAGGTGCCTCGGTGGCCTTGCCAGCTGAAAGAAACTGCTGCAGTGGTCTTTATTAACAAGTATAGAGAAAAAGGCATTTGCTAGATCAACAGTTGCATACCAGGTACCAGGGGATGTGTTAATTTGCTCAAGCAGTAAAACCATGTCTGGTACAGCAGCTTCAGTTGGAGTCACCACTTGGTCAAGCTTGTGATAATCCACAGTCATTCTCCAAGATCCTCCAGTCTTCTGCACAGGCCAAATAGGAGAGCTGAGTGGAGACATGGTGGGAATCACCACCCCCACATCCTTCAAGTCCTTGATGGTGGCACCATCTCTGCAGTCCCAGCAGGAATGCTTCATTGCTTTTGGTTTACTATTTTCCTAGGTAGAGGCAGTTCTAGTGGCTTCCATTTGGCCTTTCCCACCATAATAGCCCTCACTCCACAGTCATGAAACCAATGTAGGGATTCTTCCAGTTCCCAAGTGTGTCTATTCCAATTATGCCTTCTGGAAGTGGGGAAATAATCACAGGATGGGTTCGGGGACTAATTGGGCCCACTGTAAAACAGACCTGAGTTAAAACTTCATTGCTCACCTGACCCCCATAAGTGCTTACTCTAACTGGTGAGCCACAGTGATGTTTTGGGTCTCCTTGAATTAGTGTTAGAGCACAGCCAGTGTCTAGTAATCCCCCAGAGGTCTGATTATTTCATTGTCCCCAGTTCACAGTCACTCTGGTAAATGGTCATAGCTTTCTTTGGGGAAGGCTGGGAGAAAGAGTAACAGTATAAATTCTGGCAGTATAGTGGAGTCTCTCCTCAAGGGGACCTGGCTTCCCCTTCATTCAAGGAGCTCTGGGTCTATAACTTGGCTTGTCTGGGAATTGGTTGATTGGGGGCACTTTCTGGTTTGGTAATTCAAATCAGACTTTGTTCACCGGGCCTAGAGTTCTTATGCTTACACAGGTCAAGTCAGAATTTGGTAGGCTGCCCATCTACTTCCTTTCTAGGGACACCGTGATCAACTAGGCAGTGCTATAGGTCCCTGTGAGTCAGGCCCTTCTGATTGCTGCTTTGGCTCGGCTGTCCTTTACAGTCCTTAGCCTGGCATCACAGGTAGCCCGTGGTCTGGCCCCCAATCTGCATTTGCAGCCCCAGCTCTCCTCTCTTGAACTCCGTCTCTTCCTCTCTCTCTCTCCTCTCTTCCTGTCTTGAACTCTGGGCTCCAGCAGCACTGAAGTGTCTGGACCCACCCTCCCCCGAGTCAGGCCATTTCTCGTCTCTGGGCTCTCACTGGTGCGGTCCCCACTGGCCCCCATTCTCTGTGATTCCACTCAGTGGAAAGGAGCCTGTCGGTGACCCCCAGCCCTCCCCTACATTTCTCTGCCCCTACACTTACCCGGGTGTTTGGCGCTTGCCTGTGTACTGTCTCTTCTCCAGGAGGCTGTGAGTTCTCTGGGAGAGGACTGTGTGTGACATGTCTTCGCACAACCTTGTGCAGGTTGTGGCCTTTAGCCAGCATATGCTGAACGCTTGTTCCTTGGAAGTGGGATTTTAAACTTGGTGCTGAATGTGTCTGAAGGGTGCATTGATCCCTCTCTGACTGGCCTGTCCAGGTGAGAGATGCAGACATTCCACTGCATTCTCATGGGTTTAACTGAGGTATAAAAGCCGCATTTCCAAATTTCGCTTAAAACTCTCTCCATTTTGCATATCCACTCGGCGATGCTGGAAACTTGACATACTCTGCGTGATTTTTTGTTGTTGTTGCTTTTGACCGCCTTTGCTGTCTGTCAACATGATTTCCCATAAAGTGCTCTAATTTATAAGGCGTTTCACACTACGTGAGGCTGGCAGGAGCAGGGGGCGGAGGTGGAGGCGGGGGAGCCAGCTCTGAGGCTTGTAAAGCTGTTTGTGTTCATGTAGAATGTTGGAGACGGCTGCTCTCCTGACTGGGCCATGGGATCAGCACTGGGCAGGAATTTTAATTAAACGCAAAAAGTTGGCACTTCTGGGCTTCACCACTTCCCCCAGCTCCCAGCTCTGCTCTGTCGTCCTGCGTCAAGCAGTGAATTATTCAGCAGGACAAGACGAGCACACAAAGTGGTGGAGGCGTGCCCCTAGCCCGGTGTGCTGAGGGGAGCAGAGACCTCACAGCGGTGAGAAGCAAAAACAGCGTGGAAACAAGAATATTTACAATGCAAATAATTTTTAACCAGCCATACCCAACAGAAGCAAAAATTCAGTGAGTGTTTTTCCTACTACTTTTGTTAGGCTACTGATTTGTTTATTTATCTGTCCTCATTAGGGGCTGGTAATGTAGCATACATATTTATTTATTTATTTATTTTTAGGGATTTAGAGATTTATTGTTATTTTTAAGGTTGTGTATTGAATGTCATTTCACAAAAACACATGTGGTTTTATTTATGTGTTTGCCCAGAGATTAAACTTATAAAATGCATTTATCTTATGAAGAAGTTGTTTTCAGTATTTAAAAGTTATGTCAGGGCTGCAGGAATCATTTATCTTGGGCTTTTGGGGGGCAATTTGATATTCTTATTTCAGGGTTTAAATAAAAAAGCAGAGAATTCATTTCTGGGATCATTTCAGTAAGGGGACATATTAGAACATTGAGGGCAGGGTCTGTTTTCAAACCACACCTTCTCCTTCCACCTTCTCTCTTGCCCAAGTTCACAACACTGGGGGACTCGGAGCCATGGGCAGCACTGCGCTGTGGTGGAAGCGAGTGGTGCGGCCCAGGACAGCGGACGGGGAGAGCCACTGCATCATTGCTGAGGGAAGAGACTGGGCAGACGAACTTCTTCAGCTATCTTAAATTTCTCTCTCTAATTCCTCATCAGTGAGAATAAGTGTCTCATTTACCTTTTTAACGTTGAACTTTTGTTCATGCTGCTGTCTGTACCTCTAAGGTTCTTGAGCAAACAGACGTTTCTCATTAGAACAACATCGTCTCTCAAAGGCCTTATTTCCATCTTACACCATTTATCTGTTCTTCATTGTATTTATATTGTTTTGTTTACATGCTTTATCTCTCCAGACAGACTACAAGTTATCTGACTGCAGGATTCGTAATGGAGTTGTCTTTGTGTTACTCATATAATTATTGCTAATAGTAATAAATGGATGGCTTATATATATTGAGTGAGTGAATGAATGAATGAATGAAATCTCAGCTCTTAATATTCTGTAAAAAAACAATATTATTTTTCATATATTTATTTTTAACCTAATGAGTAGCTCAGGGGTAAGGAAGTAGACACAGGCGTATTTATTACTTTTGTTGGGAATAAGCCACATTACTATAATATGAAAAGAGCCCTTACAGGGCTGACCACCATCAGTTGAATGTATCAAGAAAGCCTTATGTTGAGATGTGGGAAATCAGCAATCTGGCTTTGCCCCAGGCTAGTCCAGGGCACTGGGGACCCCTGTGAGGTCAGACAGATAAGAGCTTCTGGTAGGTACCACGGCCACTCGGGTTTTGCACAGGTGCAAAGGCCTAAACATGAACTAGACACTGTGTCCACCAAATAGCCTCTGTAAGGTGTTGGGGGTGCGGCTGAGAATGCCACAGACATGCAAAATTTATTCAGAATTAGAATAGATTCAACAAAGACTTCGTGAATAAAAAACAACTTCGTGAATAAAAAACAGCCAGCCCAGGAAGGCTGGACGTGTTAATGGGGACTTCTAAGTGGCTGGACTGCTGCAAGGACACGCACTGTCCTGGGTGCCTGGAACCCTGAGTCGGCCTGTGGGGTCAGGGCTGAGTGTCCAGAGTGGCAGATTTGAGCTGAGAGTTGAAAGGGGAGTAAGAGTTTGCTGGGAAGATCAGTGTTTGCTGGAGAAAGACATCCTGGGAAGAGGGAACAGCACAGGGTAAGTCAGAAAGTGCATGTGTGTGTGTGCGTGTGCATGTGTGTGCGCACATGTGTGCATGGGGAGGCAGAGGAGGTGGGGAGAGAGCAAAGGGTTCATGTGAGGACTTAGGGGTAGTTTGGCTTTGTTGGAGTGTGGTATATATATTTCCCCGCACTCTAAGTGAAGGATGAGTACATCCTCCTCTGGTTCCAGAAGGGATGGCCCGAGGCTCACAGAGAAGTATCAGCTGGGGTTCACGTAGCAGTGGGCACACGAGTATCTCACGGCCACCATATGCAGGTCGCTGCTCTAGAGGCCGGGGATACAGAAGTGCACAAAACACACAGGAATCCCTGCCTGCACGGGCCTGCATTCCACAGGAAAAACAGACAATAAACAATACAGGTTAGTAAAGTCTGGACAATGTCAGAGAGTGACAAGTGCTAAGAAGAAAGACTAAGCAGGAAAGAGGATGGAAGGCGTGAGGGCCCGCTGGGGCTGCTGCTTTGAAGCAGGTGGCCAGGGAAGGCCCCTGAGTGACCCTGGGTCAAGGGCTGAAAGAAGGGATGCTATAAGGTAGATGCCCCCAGGCTCTCTTGTTCTTTGACATGCAGATGAAATTGGCTGGAACCCAGACTCTCCCTCCCAGTAGAGTAAGCAACTGGTTTTCCTGTGTGTGACGGACACTACTAAAAGAGAGGGCCATGGAGGGATTTCACATGGCCCGTTCACCTAGCTTCCAGTCACGTCTGAAGGCTCCTGCTTCTCTTGGCCTCAGGTTGGTGGCCATCACAGGTGGGTGTCCTTCTTCACATCTCCACAATGTTCCACACATCATGAGGAAACTCCCTTCTGACCCACAGAGCCTGATGTCCCCCCAGGGCCACTAGGTTGTTCTCTGGACACAGTTCTCCCAGCCGTCTGTTATTCAGTCCAGAACAGTACCGTCCAGTTGGATGTTCTGTGATGAAGGAGAGGTCCTGTATCTGAGCAGCATATTGGAAATGTAGCTAGTGCCAGTGAGGATCTAAATGTTTAATCCAATTTAAGTTTAATAAATTAAAATGTAAATAGCCACAAGAGGTTAGTGGCTACTGTATTGGCCAGTGCAGGTCTGGAGTAACAGCCTGGAGACATGGGCATGGTGCTCTTGTGCGCTGGTCCAGGGTGAGATTTGCAACTCCAAGTCTCATCCCTGTCAAGAGTTCCCCACCAGGTGAGATGTTCTCATAAGCGTCTAGCTACAGGAGCACACACCCATGTATGCACATGCCCCTCTAGAACAGACACTAACTTCAGAGAGATTTCAGTCTATGCCCCTAAGGCGCAAGGCTGCCATGCCCACAGTGGAGTTGGCACTGAGCGTTCATTTGCTCCTTCTGTCCTCCTCCTTTGCAGTGTGCTAACTAGGTCCTGCTGGGAAATGAGAATCTCTTTACTAATGACCTGATACCTCTCAGTGGCTTCTCCCTTGTTGCAACAAGGGCTATGGGAGCTTTGAGGCATAGCTTTCACTGGCTTTGGGGATGGGATGGTGGGCTGGTTAAAATAACAGAGGAGCCTGTGTTGAAAGAGGAGCAAAGAAGAAAGACAAGGGCCAGGAAAAACCAAGATAGGACCCTAAATGCAAGCCATGGTGATGAACACACTTGGTGGCTGTACCTCAGATCTGCCTGCCCGCAGCCTAGGTGTCCCTGTGAGGGGGAACCTGGGCAGCTGCACACCACAAGGGGTGAGATAGCACAGTGGTTAGAAGCACAGCCTCTACATCAAGCCAATGTCACACCAGTATCGGTGAGCACACCTGTGTGCAGACCTTGGTTTCTAAACACCACTCTCCACCAAAAGGAACCAGGGCTCCTTGGAGAGATGGGGAAGTAAGGGCTGGGACAGGGAAACTCAAGAGGAGCCTGGAACATCTTGTGCTAGAGAGAGAGTGTGCAAAGAACAACAGGGACACATCAAAGGAACAGGAGCCAGCTTAAGCAGCCTACTGGCCACATCCAGGACAATTTGAGTGTCAAAATAAATAATGATAATAATGGATTATCAGACACAAAAAAATAAGAATCCATGAGTTCCTACTGATAATGAATAATTAATTAAATGGAGGAGAAGAGAAAATCAACACAGTAGACAGTCAACTCATAAATGTAGAAGGAGTGATGGAGTTGGCCAGCCAGCCCTCACCACGTCGGAGCACCACTCCACTCAAGTACAAAGCATCGATGAATGCAAAGCGAGGGGGAAAGTTTGATGACAACTGGCCATTTACACACTTTCAAAATATCTCCCCACACATTACTTACTAATTACAGAGGGAAAAATGGTAACTCTGTAGTGAAGAAACCTGGCAGATGTCACCTTAACCAAATGATCAAGGTTAACATCATCAGAAATGGGGCAAGTCACCATCCTGTGCCTCCTGACGTCACGCTCTGAGAACGTGTTGCCACCTCCCAAATTCTTTCCCAAAACGCATAACCTGAATTTAATTATGAAGAAACATTGGACAAACCCAAATAAGGAAAATTCTGGGAAAGAAATCTCTGCACTATTAGAAAATGTCAATATAATAAAAGACAAAGAGGCCAAGAAATCCTCCATATTAAGTGAGACTGAAGAGACGCGAAAATTCTGCACCAGAAAAAAAATAGTAGTCAAGAGGAATATTATGAGGAAAGTGGTGAAATTTAACAAGATCTTCAGAATAGAAGATGTCACTGTATCAGTGTTAAATTTCCTGATTCTGATGATCATATTTTGGGTATGTAAGTGAATGTTATTGTTCTTATGATTTCCATGCTGAAGTATTTAGGGGTAAAGGGACATGTTGGCAATGTACACTCAAATATTCAAATAGCCGAGGGAGAGAAAGAGACAATGATAAAGCAAAAGTAGGGCAAAACAAATTAATAATTTATGTAGAGGTTCTTTATAATATTCTTCCAAGTTTTCCGTAAATTTGACATTATTAAAATAGAAATTACAGCCTTTGGCGTCGGGTTGCCTGGACCTGGACTCAAGCACTGCCGTGTGCCACCTGTGTGTCTATGGGCAAGTGACCCCCTGGGTCCCAGCCTCTCCACCTGTAACAGAAGGATAGTCACCACGCTCAGTCTGGGGCGGAGATGGGAGTGGAGTGGACCACAGTCCCACTGCCTGTTGTTCTGCCAGGCCCCTGTGTCTCTCTCGGAGGACCAGGGAGGCGGTGAGCCAGCTGGGGAAGTGCTGGCCCGGATGCCGCTCCCCCTGCCCCTCCGGTGAGAACGCTGTGTGCTGTGTCCCTTGGCCTGGGCCCCTGGGTCATGCCTGAGCAGCAGCTCATGTGCTTGGACCCTGAAGGTCCCTCTGGCACTACCAGAGGCCCGGGCTGGCCACCTGTCCTGTGGCAGTGCAAGTAAGAGCCCTCGCTGCCTCTGGGTCTGCCCTGTCTATCTGGTGACCTTCAGCCTGTCTGTTACCTGACTCCTCCAAGCTTCAATTTCACCACCTACAATAAGGATTACAATACCCACCTCTAGCTTATTCACTGTGGCAAATAATAAACAACGAATATTTATTGAGCGTGTTGAATGTGCCAGCATGTGATTTTGGAGATGAAGAGGAGAGGATAGACTCAAGAGATATTTAGGAGGGACACCCGGCAGGCCCTCCAGTCTGATAAGTGAATTCTTACTAGAATATAAAGGACGGAGTGTCTCGCGTGCTACCTCGCAGGCCCACGGGCTCTTAAAGCCCAGCCTCCAGTTGATGGCGCTCCTTGTGCCTCCCTCACACCTGACCAGCCGGCCTCTGGCCAGGTAATTCTGGGGCTGGGGGGTCATTGCTTACAGAAAGTTCTAAATGTAGGAAACGTCTTCCTCACTGCCCACTGAGCTCTCCCACCCATCTCTTGGGCTTCCCACCGTCTTCAGATGTTGAGGATAAATGACGTGTGCCACTGTCCCCACCCCACCCCTACCCCCAACCCCAGGAAGTCTGGCTGTGGAGTCCCTGAATAAAGGGCCTTGGGCAGACCACTTACCATGCCTGAGTCCCAGTTCCCTTACGCAAACTGGAGGAACAGCCAGCACCCAGAAGGATGGAGGGTTGAAGGCGTTGGCACTAATGAAAGGCCCAGCATGTAACAGCTCTCAAGGAGCGGAAACATTGGCCGTTCCCCTGAGCATTGCTCCCCTGGCTCAATTGTTGGACCCTGGGTGCAAATCACCCTCCTCCTCAAGGAACATCTTCAAAGTCTCCATAAATTAACTGCAAATCCTTGAGGCAATGGGATCCAGGAGAAAGGATTTGAGGAATGAAGGGCTGGCCTGCCCCTGCTGACAAGAAGGCTGTCCAGGTGCGTCGGGGTCATCTTCTGGCAGACAGTGAGGGCAGAAAGGCCCTGGCATGGGAGAGCCCTTCGCCGGGGCACCTCCTCCCTTGGAAACACCTCTGACCTCTCTTCAGTGTAGGGATTTGTGCCCTGGTGGGGGTGGAGGTACAGTCGGGGGCCTCAGACCCAGGGCCAGGCAGGTGTATTGCAGACGCCGCCTGGCTTAAGTGGCTCTGGATCCCACCTGGGAGAGGTGTTTCCTGACACTTCCGTGGGCTTCACTCTCGTCCTGGCAGCCTTCAGTGTTTGTGTAATCATGCATTCATTCGTTTGTTTGGCTCTTCATTATTTCAACCCTTCTTGTGCATCAATTATGTGGCCAAGAGGGAAGAATTATGTTCATTGAGACAACTGCTTTACAAGTAATGTTAATTTGGGTGAATATTCTTATTTCCTTGTAAGAATAAAATGATAGTTTAACCTTTCTGAAGATGGTTTGATATTCAGCCACAAGGAAAAACCAAAAGTCTTGCTGAACTATCTCCTTTCTGCTTGAGAGCTAACAGCCAACGTCCGGCTGATGGAAATATGGTCTCGTCTGCTACCTGTGCTAAAACCAGAGGCGTGCGCTGACTCGGCTGTTCTAATCCAGCTACATACTTCATGTGTGTCTGGTCCACTGTGTCTCCTCAGCCCCAAGTCAGTTTATCCCGCGACACTCCAATCCCAACCTTCCTTTATTAAGCGGCTTTCTCACAGAGCAGAGTCCTGGGTGGACTAAGTAATAGATGTGGAGCAGTGCTCCTCAACACCGTCATGCCTAACACCCCCTTTGCAGAAAATGTTTCATAACAGTCCCTTTACCAAACTGAAATGAAGTTCAAAGATAGAATGACTTACCAGTACACGGGATTTTTTAAAAAGTCAATATAGACCTGACCACAATAGCTATAGTAAGAAGGAGAAGCAAAAAGGAAGCAATCTATAATAAAATGCCATGTATTATAATGTGTAAAAGGTCAGGCCTGACTGTGTTAGAAAATGTGATGAAGTTATTAGATATTTGTACTTACAATGAATAATTGTGGATGAAGAGAATGAAGATGATAATTTGGTTGATGGTTTTTCTTTGTGTTTGGCATTTTGAAGTGAGGGTCACAGTAGAGTACTTACAAGTGGGATGTACTTGTTCGTGGGATCACTGTGATCACAGGGTCACAGATGCAGATGTGTCCAGGTGTTCTGTGCTGGAGACGACTCAGACACCTTGAAGGGCATTGTTGTGGTGACAGGATTTTCTCAAAAGAAGAGCAATTCTTGGTAAAGAAGCAAGTCTTCCTGTGATTTATGCGATTGTTGCATTTGCAAATTCAGTGTTTATGAAACTGGGTAAATATACTTTGAGTTTCTATGTAAAACGATGTAAAGTTCAAATAATAAACAGGTCCATTGCCCATATGAATGTCCAGCAGCATAGTGAAAAGTGGGGTTGGGCCCTTTCCGTGACCACAGAGGGCCACTCATCATATTGGTAACCCCAAGCACCCCCAGAAAATTCCAGAACTCCCCTAGGGGGTAGTATCCCCCATGTGTAGAACCACTGTGTGGCCCCGAGGACGTGGTGGGGCGTCTGGGTTTCTGTCTCTGGCTCCATCTGTGCCCTGTGGATGTGAGGCATCCACGTCAGTAACAGCAGTAGTGGGCTTCTGAGCGCTCACTGCCTGCTGGCTGCTGTGGCAGAGCCCCACCTACAGGATTAACCCACATCAGCCCCCTCAGGTGGGCGTTATTCCCATTTTAAAGATGGAGAGACTGAGACTCTGATGTTGGGCAACTTGCTGAAGTTCTTAATTCCTTACCTTTCTGATATATTGAAAGGGGAGAATAATCTCTATGTATTTTCAATAGAGGAGGAACAAAGGCAGTGGATATAAATGTTTTCAACCCAATGGGCTGTGAGGGTTCTAGTGTAGGTTAATCTATGTTAAGCATGAAATAATTACAGAGTCATTCCCTGTTGTATGTGGCCACAGGAGATGACCAAAGGTGATCAACAGGAAACATAGAGAGATTTATATTTCATATTACAGCCAGGAAGTGACTCTTGTGACCATTTGGGATTTAAAATGTCCTTCCTGTTCTGACGAAGCAGAGAAAGTGGATGGTGCCAATGGATGTCAAAGAGTGAAACTTTGGTTTATAGGGACAGGGAGCTGAGCCCCAGGGAACCATCCTCCTAAAGAGCAGAGCAGCCGGGGGCACGGCACAGAGCCTGCTGGACGGGAACACCCTTGAAGACGTCGACTGATCCTTAAGGGCTGCATTTTGAGCAAGGACATAGGCAAAAGCTAAGGATGCTCTGTGATTTGTGATGAGGATGGTACATTAAGGAGTCAATGCTCCAGATCACCACCAAGAGCCCACTGGGGGCCAAACCCTCTGCTATGAACTGACACTCTTTGGCACCTCTGTTTAAGGTTTCTCATCAGTCTTTGGTGAAAGGGAACTGGAGTCTGATGTCATAACCCACTGAAGCTCCTCCTTGAGTGTGTGTGTGTGTGAGAAGCTATTCTAATTGAATCAGGCACATTTTCATCAGAGCAGAGGATCTTCTTTGCTGGAACGGGAGAAAAATCCCTGTTGGGGGTTAGGTGTGGTTTTGTTTCTCTGTACTTACTCTTCTTCTGGTTCCAGCCAAGGGACCTATACACAGAAGAATCACAGCTAAATAGAAAAGCAAGCTTTTTTATTGTTAGCTGGACACCCTCTCCTCCATTTTCTGCCCTCCATTTCCCCCAATACATTGTGCTTTGGTTATGGGGGCCAGAGCACAAGGCTTGGGGAGGACCCAGCCATGGTAAGTGAAAGCTCATGCCCGGTAAAAAGACTATTGGTGAGCCCTAAATCCATCACATTAGAATCCCAGGACCATTGAGCATGGAGCACTGGGGCTGAGTGATGCCCTGAATGAAGGAATGTCCCTTCACACCCGAGGAACTCCTCTGGGATCTGAGTGAATGTGCACCCCAGGCTGAGTCCATCTGCATTCAAATTCAAGGAGGCCTGGGGAAGTCCTAGGGTCTCAGGATATACTCCCGGGTTCTGCTCCAGGGCCAGGTTAGGATGGCCAGGCTTTGACTTTTGGATGTGAGGGATCAACCCTGGTATTTTTGGGTGTCAGAAGAGGGGATCTCAAGACAGTGGTAGTGGAGGGGACAACCATGTAGGTCTGGCTGCCTCCTAATCTGGGCATACAGAGGTTCTATTCATTCTATGGAAAGCCAAGTAGTTGAACGCCTCTTCGGGTTCAACTCCTCCTCTTCAGGGAGCTATCCCCAAATCTCCACTTGGGAAGAGAAGTCCTGCCTGAGGCCACAGGGGAAAGCTTCTTGGATCTAACTAGTTTGATCTAGTACAATAAGGCAAGAAAATGAATAAATGGCATCTAGATTGGAAAGGAAGAAGTAAAACTATTTTATTTGAAGATAACATATCATCTATCTATAGAAAATCCTATAGAATCTGTAAATGAGCACTAGAAATAATGTGAGTTTAGCAAGTTTGCGGGAGACAAGCTCAATAAAAAAAACTAATTGCATTTCTATATGCTGGCAATGAACAGTCAGAAATTGAAATAAAAATATTTTTGAATAACAAAAATTTAAATACTTTGAGATAAACTTGACAAAAAAAAGTGCTAGACTTGTGCCATGAAACTACTAAACATTACTAAGAGAAATTAAAGAAGATCTAAATAATTGGAGCAATAAATGTTGTGCATGGATCAGAAGACAATACTGCTATATTGCTTCTCTTCAAATTGATCTATAGATTCAATAAATCTCTATCAAAATTCCAGCAGCTCATTCATTTACTCATTGAGTATTATTTTATAAAAATGGTCATGCTATTGTCTGGGGCTCCCAGGGGTTAAATTACTAAACTAGTGAGTGACAGAACTAGGATTTATAACAGCAGACAAGAAGAATCAGAGAATTTTAGAACTAGAAGGGACTTTTTAAAAGAACTAGTTTAGCTTTCACAGAGTAGAAATGAGAAAAGCAAGGTCAGGAGAGAGGAAGCAGCTTCCCAGGGGCTCGCTGCAAGACTCCTAGAGGAGTGGTCTTTCCATTCCAGAGCAGAAGCCGGGCAGGTGGAACCAGCCACTGAATAACTAGCCTTCCTTTGCTGGTCTTTTATAAAAAAGATTTATTCCTAAAAAATGGATGCCCCTCATTACTTTATTTTTCCCTAGGTGGGGAATTAAGACAAAATAAGAAAATGGTATTCCTCCTTTCCCTCTCCAAACTCAAAGTGTGACTATGGTAGATGGGCTGTCACTTAAGCCAAGATGGCAGCATTAAGCTGTAATATTGAACTGTATTACAATACTTGATTTTGAAAGAGGAAATGGTGTCTTAAGGATGTGCAAAGCCCCAGGCATACAAAAAATCTAAAGTCAGGCAATTTGGGAAAAATTGTGGCAGCATCAAATGAACAGACACCAACTGGGTGGTACATCACAACTCTTTTAACATTCCTGGAGACCATCTCAGCAGGAGATCCATTTGGCTTTTCATGGTGAGAGAGACAGTGGCCAGGCCATCTCTGTGAGTTCCTCACAGAGGAACCCAGCCCCCAAGGATGTGGATCATGAAAGTTTAGAAGAGGGAGTTTTTTTAATGAAATTTTTAATTTTAAGATAATTATAGATTTAGATGTAGCTTTAGAAATAATACAGAGAGATCCCACATGCCCTTTTACTCAGTTTATTCTAAGGTAACATCTTGGAAGACTGTAGTACAGTGTCATAACCAGGACATCAACATTGACGCAATCCACGGGGCTTATTTAGACTGCCCCACTTGTACTTATATTTGTGTGTATGTGTGTGTGTGAGTGTGTGAATGTGTGCATTTAGTTCTAAACAATGTTATCTCATGTGCAGGTTCATGTGGCCACCACCACAGTCAAAATATAAAACAAGTTTCATCAGCCCAAGGATCTCTCATGTTGCCCCTTAAAAAAATTTTTATTGATGTGAAATTCACATATAATAAAATTAACCATTTTAAAGTAAACAATTCAGTGACATTTAATACATTCACAGTGTTGTGAAACTACCACTTCTATATTATTCCAAAACAATTTCCTCACTCCAAAGTAAAATTGCTTGCCCATTAAGCAGTTTCTCCTCTATTACACTCTCTCGCTAGAATCTGGTAAATATCAATATGCCTTTTGTCTCTATGGATTTATCTATTCTGCATATTTTATATAAATAGAATCACACAATATGTGACCTTTTGTGTCTGACTTCTTTCACTTACCATAATGTTTTCAAGGTTCATCAAAATTGTAGCATGTATCAATACTCCATTCATTTTTATGACTGAATAATATTCCATAGACCACAATTTATCCATTCATCTGCTGTTGGACATTTGAGCTATTTCCATCTTTCAGCCATGTGACTAGTACTGCTATAAAAATGCTTATTTATGTATTACTTTGAGTATCTGTTTTCAATTCTTTGAGGTATTTACTTAAGAATGGAATTGCGGGATCATATGGTAATTTAATGTTTAACTTTTTTAGAAAAGGAAAAACTGTCTTCCAGAATGGCTGAACCATTTTATATTCCCATCAGCAATGTATGAAGGTTCTAATTTTTCTGCACCCTTGGCAATACTTTGGGAGATTGTTCGTATTACTGATTCAAACTCTTTACCTGTTACAGGTTGTATTAGTCTGCTAGGGCTGACAACAAATACCACAAAATGAGAGGCTAAAACAGCAGAAATTTATTTTCTCACAGTTCTGGAGGCTGGAAGTCCAAGAACAAGGTGGCGGCAGGTTTGGTTTCTCCTGAGTGCCTCTCTCCTTGGGCTGCAGACAACTGCCTTCTCACGTGTCCTCACATGGCTTTTTCTCTGTGAGTATGCATTCTTGGTTTCTCTTCTACTTCTTGTAAGGACACCAGTCATATTGGATTACAATTCCACCATTATGAGCTCATTTAACTTTAATTACCTCTTAGATCCTATCTCCAAATACAGTCACGTTGGTGGTTAGGGCTTCAACATATGAATTTTGGAGGGGGGCACCATTCAATCTGTAATACTCCACCCTCTGGACCTCCAAAATTCGTGTCCTTCTTACATGCAAAATATGTTCACTGCCATCCCAACATCCCCCAAAGTCATAACCCATTCCAGCATCAACTCTGAGTCCTTCTTTCATCTAAATATCATCTAAATCAGGTAGAGTGAGATTGGAGGTATGATTCATCATAAGGTGAAGTCCCTCTCCAGCTGTGAACCTGTGAAATCATGTAAGTTATGTGCTTCCAAAATATAATGGCAGGATAGGCACAGGATAGATATTCCCAATCCTAAAGAGAGAAATTGGAAAGAAGAGAGGGGTGATGGGTCCCAAATAAGTCCCAAACAAGTCCCAAACCTGGCAAGGCAAATACCATTAGATTTTAAGGCTTGAGAATAATCCCCTTTGATTTGATGCTCTGCCTTCCAGGCCCACTGGGGTGGCAGCGTTGCCCCCTCAGTCCTGGGTAGGGGCCCCGCCCCTTGACTCTGGGTGATGGCACTGCCCCTGCAAATCAGGGTGGCAGCCCCTCCCCTGAGGCTCTGAGTGGCTAGGGCTGATGTACTGAAAATGGGGAGGAGAGAGCCTTGCCCCCCAGGCCTGTGGTGGCAGTGGCAGCCATGCCAATCTCCAAATCACCTTTGGGGTCGCTCTTCCCTTTACTTGAAAGATAACATATATTCACAGCACAATAGCCCTGTTGTCTCATCTTGTAGAATGTCAGAAGTCCAACAGTTTTCCTTCATTTTGTCCTGTCTCTGTCCCCTTTAGTAGAAACTGGCAGTGTCTATGTGGTATAATCCCATTTCCCTTCCTGGCTTCTGCTGAGATGACTGATTAAATCCGTGAATCACATGCATGATCTCTTTATCAAGTGATTTTCCAGCCACACCCTTGATGTTTTCTCCAGAACGTGCTTTCTCCTTTTCTTGCAGTATGGATAGGGTGAGAATTTTCCAAATCTTCAAGTTCTGTTCCCTTTGTGCTTAACACTTCCTTTAATTTATCTCTCTCCTCTTGCATTTTACTGTAGGCTGTAAGGAGAAACCAGGGTGTACCTTCAACACTTAGCTTAGAAATCTCCTTGGCCAAATATCCAAGTTCATTGCTTTTAACTTCTACTTTCCTTGTTACACTAGAACACAATTCAGCCAAGTTTTTTGGCACTTTATAAGAAGGATTGCCTTTCTTTCAGTTTGCAAAAACATGTTCCTTATTTCTATCTGAGATCTCACCAGAATCATTCTTTAATGTCCATATTTCTAACAACAGTCTCTTCAAGGCAATCTAGGCTTTTTTCACATGCACCTCAAAATTCTTCTAGCCTTTACTCATTACCCAGTTACAAAGCCACTTCCACACTTTCAGGTATTTCTTACTGCAGCACCCCACTCTTGGTACAAGAATCTGTACTAGTCTACCAGGACTGCCATAACAAAATAACACATACTGGGAGGCTAAGACAACAGAAATTAATTTTTCCAGCAGTTCTGGAGGCTGGAAGTTCAAGATCAAGGAGAGAGCAGTTTTGGTTTCTCCTGAGGCCTTTTTCCTTGGCTAGCACATGGCTGTCTTTTTGCTGTGTCCTCATGTGGCCTTTTCTTTCTGTACTCATCTCCCTGTGTCTCCTCTTCTTATAAGAACACCAATCATATTGGATTAGGGCCCCACTCTTATGAGCTCATTTAACCTTAATTACTTCTTTAAAGACTTATCTCCAAATATGGTCACATTGGTGGTTAGGACTTCAACATATGAATTTTGGGGGAGACATGATTCAGTCCATAACATAGATCTATTTAGATTTTCTATTTCTTCTTGAGTCACTTTTGGTAATTTGTGTATTTTGAGGAATTTGTTCATTTTCGTTTAAGTTATATAACTTATTGATGTGTAATTGTTTATAGTATTTTCTTATAATTCTTTTAATTTTCATAAGCTTGGAAATAATGTCCCTGCTTTCATTTCTGATTTCAGTTATTTGTGTCTTCTCTCTTTTTTATTTGTCACTCTAGCTAAATGATTGTTGATTTTCCTGATCTTTTCAAAGAACCAACTTTGGTTTCATTGCTTCTATTGTTTTCCTGTTCTCTATTTGGTTAACCTCTGCTCTAATTATCACTATTGTCTTCCTTCTGCTGCTTTGGGCTTAGTTTACTCTGCTTGTTGTACTTCCTTAAGGTGTAAAGTTAGATTATTTATTTGCAATCTTTCTGATTTTGTAATGTAGGTGTTTCCTGCTATAAATTTTCCTATGAGCACTGCCTTTGCTGCATCTCATAAGTTTTGGTATGTTGTGTTTTTGTTTTCATTCGTCTCTAAGTATTATCTAATTTCTCTGTGATTTCTTCTTTTCCCATTAGTTGTTTAAAAGAATGTTGTTTAATTTCCACATATTTGTGAAAGTGCCAGTTTGAATTTTTTAATTTATTTCTGGCTTCATTCCATTTTGTTCAGAGAAGATACTTTATATGATATCAATCTTTAAAAATTTATTAAGACTTCTTTTGTGACTTAACATATAGTCTATCCTGGAAAAATGTTCCATGTGTTCTTGAGAAGAATATGTATTCTGCTGTTGTTGGGTGAAGTGTTCTATATATGTCCATCAGGTTTAGTTGGTTTATATTCTGTTCAGTCTCTATTTCTTTATTGATCTTCTGTCTACATGCCATATCCATTATTGAAAGTGGGGTATGAATTCTCCAACTATTATTGTAGAACTGTCTATTTCTCTTTTCAATTCTGTTAATGTTCACTTCATATATTTTTGGGCTCTGTTGTTGGTGTGTATGTGTTTATAATTGTTATATTTTCTTGATGAAGTATCCCTTTTATCAGTATATAATGACCTTCTTTGTCTCTTGTGACAGTACTTGACATGAAGTCTATTACTCTTATATTAATATAGCTACCCCAGCTCTCTTTTGGTTACTATTCACATGGAATATATTTTTTACTTTTTCACTTTTAACATATTTTGTCTTTGAATCTAAAGCATGTCTCTTGCAGACAGTATATAGTTGGATCATGTTTTTTAAAATCCATTTTGCCAATACCTGCCTTTTTATTGAAGAGTTTGATCTGTTTATATTTTGGGTAGTTATTGTTAAGGAAGGACTTACCTCTGCCCTTCTGCGATTTGTTTTCTGTATGTTACAGATTTTTTTTTGTCCCTTATTTTCCCCATTACTGACTTCTTTTGTTTGATTTTTTGTAGTGTGCTTTTTGATTTCCTTCTCATTTCCTTTTGTGTAATTTTTTAGATATTTTCTTAGTGGTTACTATAGGAATTACAGTTAACATAAATTTATAACAATTTACTACAATTTTTGGTTATTATTTATAACAATGTAACTTGAATTGATATCAACTTAGCTTTAATAACATACAAAAATTTTGCTCCTGTTCAGCTTCTTCCTCCCTTTATGTGGTTGTGTTACAAATTACACCTTTATATATTCTGTGTCCAAAAACATAGATTTGTAATTATTTTTATGTATACATCTTTTAAGTCATGTAGGAAATAAAAAGTGGATTTACAAAACCAAGAATGGAATAATACTGGCATTTATATTTAACTATATAGTTACTTTTATTGGTGATCTTTATTACTTTGTACAGCTTTCAGTTGCTGTCTAGAGCCATTCTGAGTCAAGCTGAAGAGCTCCTTTTATCATTTCCTGCAAAATGTGTCTACAGGTAAATTAAATTCCTCAGATTTTGCTTATCTGGTAAGGTTTTAATTTCTCCTTCATCTTCTGAAGAATAGTTGTGCTGGATATAGAATTGTTGGTTGACTGTATTCTCTTTCAACACTTTAAATTTTTATTCAACTGTGTGTGTCGTCCATGGTTGCTGATGAGAAACTGGCTGTAAATCTTATTGAAGATCCTTTATATGTGATGAGTTACTGCTCTCTTGCTGTTCTCAAGCTTCTCCCTTTGTCTATGTCTTTCACCAGTTTGAGTATAATACATTTCATTGTGGAACTTGGAGTTTATCTAACTTGGAATTCATTGAGCTTCTTGGATCTGTATGTTCCTGTTTTTCATCAAATTTGGAAAGTTTTCAGCCATTATTTCTTCAAATAATTTTTATGCCCTTTTCTCTCTCTCTTCCTGGTCTAGGTCTCCCACAAGCATATGTTGTTCTGTTTGATTGTGCCCCACAGGTCCCTCAGGCTCTGTTAACTTTTCTTTATTCTTTTTTATTTCTGCTTTTCAAATTAGATAACATGAATTGTCATATCTTCAAGTTCTCTGATTTTTCTTCTGCTTGCCCAAATCTGCTATTAATCTGCTATAATTAAACCTGCTATTATCCCCTTCAGTGAATTTTTCATTTCAGTTATTGTGCTTTTCAGCTCCAGAACTTTTGTTTAGTTGCTTTTTTCAATTCCCATCTCTTTATTGATATCCTGGTTTCCTTTAGTCCTTTGTCTATGTTTTCTTTAGCTCTTTGAGCATATTTAAGACACTTGATTTAAAGTATTTGTGTAGTAAATCAAACATCAGGGTTTTCTCAGGGATGGTTTCTATCAATTTATTTTGGTTCTGTGAATGAACCATGCATTCCTATTTCTTGTGGGTTTTTTTTAATTGAAAATTATATATTTGAATATTATACTGTGGTAACTTTGAAAATCAGATTTTACCCTTCCCTAGAGTTTGCTGTAGTTGATTGTTGAAGTCTGCAGTTGTCCTTTTGTTTAGTGACCTTTCTAATTTTTTTTTTTGCAAAGTCTATATTCCTTGTTAAGTGTGGTCACTGAAGACTCTGTTCCTTTAGCTTATATTCAGCTAGGGTTTTGAAACCTATTTCATCAAATGTCAAAAGTTAAAAAAATTTAAAATACAAATACCCCCTCCAAGAAAACAAAAACCAAAACAAATAAAAAGCAATAATAACAACAACAATAAAAACCACCACAACCATTCTTTGCAGATTGGCTCTGTGGTATAGCACTCTTTTATCACTCAGCCAAGCTATTTACTACTCTGCCTTAGCCTTCACTTCCTGCTTGTACTAGAGATCAGCTAGAGGTGAAAGCTGAGGGTCTTCTCAGGCCCTTTGATGAACAAAGGTTCGTCATGCATCCTGCTCTAGGCATGCACACGGCTTTCTAAATTCCCCAGTATACATAGGTGCTTTTTGAATGCCCTTATTTCTGAAAGAAACTCTCTCTCCAGATTTTACTCACTGGCTTTAGATGTTCTGTTGCATGTCTCAACTGTAATCTTTTGCCCCAAGAGGATGAAGCTTTTTCAGTTGACTTATAATGTTTTGAGCAATGCCTGTTATTTTCTGCACCAAGTGATTTCTGAGTCAGGAGAAACAGAGACAAGCACCTTCTGTCAGTCCTTCAGGTAGCTTCCAGACCTGTTAGAACAGACAAACACAATAATTTGGACATAAGGTCTGCTCTGCTCTCTCTGAACCGGGGCCTGGGTCCCACACAGAGAATGTGGGTTGCTGTCTTGAAGACCACCACCAAGCTGGGGAGGGGGTGGGATGGGCAAGTAAAAATACCACAAAGTTTTCCTACCATTTTGTTTTTTGTTTTTTGTTTTTTTGCTAGGAAAGATTTGCCCTGAGCTAACATCTATGGCTAATCGTCCTCTTTTTTTTTCTTTCTCTCCCCAAAGCCTCAGTACACAGTTGTATATTCTAGTTGTAAGTCTTTCTAGTTCTATGTGAGCCACTGCCACAGCATGGCTACTGACTGATGAGTGGTGTAGTTCTGTGACCAGCAACTGAACCTGGACAGCTGAAGCAGAGAGCGCTGGACTTTAACCACTAGGCCATCAGGGCTGGCCATTTTTTTTTTCGCAGGGGAAGCTTCACCCTATGCTAATATCTGTTGCCAAACTTCCTCCTTTTTCTTCCTTCCCCTGCACCAAAGCCCCAGTACATTGTTGTCTACAGTTGTAAGTTCTAGTTATTCTATGTGAGCCACTGCCCCAGCATGACTACTGACAGACAAGTGGTGTGGTTCCATGCCCAGGGAACTGAAGCTGGGCTGCCAAAGTGGAGCATGCTGAACTTTAACTGCTAGGCCATCAGGGCTGGCTCTCTCCTACCATTTTTAAGTTGCCTTTTTATTGATTCAGTGTTTGCTTGGTTATTCAGATCTCCGTAGTTTTTACCCAGTGTTCTTTTTCTGTTCCAGGATCCCACCCAGGGTTCCACATTACCTCTAGACATCTGTCTCCTAAGCCTCCTCTTTCCTATTACAGTTTCTCAGGCTTTACTTGTTTTAGATTCTCTTGACAATTTTGAGGCATACTGTTTATGTATTTTGTGGAATGTCTTTCAATTGGGATTTGTCTGATGTTTTTCTCATGATTAGACTCTGGTTATGGGTTTTCCAGAGGGAGGACATAGAGGTAAATTGCAATTTTCACAGAACATATCAAGGGTACATACTACAACATGACTTATCACTGTTTTATTTATTTATTTATTTATCTATCTATTTATTTATCTATTTATTTATTTATTTATTTATTTATTTATTTTTTGTGTGAGGAGATCAGCCCTGTGCTAACATCTGCCAATCCTCCTCTATTTTTTTTTTTTTTTTTTTTGCTGAGGAAGACTGGCCCTGGGCTAACATCCGTGCCCATCTTCCTCCACTTTATATGGGATGCTGCCACAGCATGGCTTGCCAAGCAGTGCGTTGGTGCGCACCCGGGATCCGAACCGGTGAACCCTGGGCCGCCGCAGCAAAGCACGCGCACTTAACTGCTTGCACCACCGGGCCAGCTCCCACTGTTGTTGTTAACATTAATCTACTTCAAAGCTGAGGTAGTGTTTGTCAAGTTTTTCCACTGTAAAAACTATTCTTCCCCACTCCTCTCCCCCTTTATATAACGTACCTTTTGGAAAGAAGTCACTATGAACAGCCTACACTAAAGGATTGGAGATTTATGCTCCACTTCCTTGAGAGCTGAGTATCTGGAAATCTTCATGGGACTTTTCTCTTTTCTCCACCATTTATTTGTTAATATATTCAATTATTTATTTATATCAATATGGATGTTTACTTATACTTTGGGTTATAATATTACTTAATTTTGTTGTTTAAATTATTTTAGCTTTGTCCATTGGGAGCTCTTTCAGTTGGCTCATGTGACCTTTTGGAAACCGCCATCATTGTGGGGGTTTCTGAGCACATCCTTACTTTCTGGCACTACAGAACATTTTAGGCATGACAGAATGCTCCCATCCTAACCCTAGAATCAGCCATTTATTTAAGGAGCCCTGGTTCCTCTTACTGGAGAATAGTATTAGAAACCACGATCTGGGCACTAGATGTGTTCATTGCTACAGTGATGTCATTGCTTTTAGGCCTTCTCAGCTGGCAAAGCAAGAAAATACATGTGTGTATAGTAACTTGTATATATACACGTCTAACATACTTCTATATGTAACCCATCTGTATCTATCTAAGCTAAACAAGAGTTCATACTGATTCTCCAACTCTAATCCATTACCATATCGATCATTCTCGTCTCCTTTCCTTGCATCTGTAACCTGCCACTCCAACAGTGAGAAACCTGGCTCCCACCATCTCTCATCCTTTTGCTTAATCGTTTGATTCCACTATGTATACAGCAATACCAGAGTTGTTAAACAGTACCCTTGTGGCAAAAAAATAAATAAAAATAAAAAACTTTATCAACAATTTCTTTTGCCTTTAGTCTTACAGACCCCACTCATTTCCAAAGTCACTTTATCAGTACCTTTTTCCCCATCTCATTCAGTGAGGATGCTTCGTACATTTGCGATACAGTTGGATTCTTTTGTCACAGTCTGCATTATATCCTGGGATCCCCCTAAATGATTATTTAAAAATATTTGCATAAATTAAGGTTCACTCTGTGCTCTACAGCTCTATAGGTTTTGACAAATACATAATATTACGTATCCACCACTGCAGTATCATGCAGAATATTTCACTGCTCTAAACAGTCACCTGTGCTTCATCTATTTGACTCTCCCTTCTCCCAAAACCCCTGATAACCAAGGATATTTTTGCTATCACTATAGTTCTGCCTTTTTCATGATGCCATATAATTGGAATCATATAGTATGCAGCTTTTTCAGACTGGGTTCTTTTAAAATTCATCCATGTCTTTCACGGCTTGAGAGCTCATTTCTTTTTATTGCTGGATAGTATTCCATTGTATAGATGTACCACAGTTTATCCATTCACCTATTAAAGATCATCTGGGATCCTTCTAGGTTTTGGTCATTATGAATAAAGCTGCTGTAAATGTTCACATGTAGGTTTTTATGTCGTCATAAGTTTTCAGTTCAATTGGTATGTACCTAGGAGAGCAATTTCTGTATCGTGTGGTAAGGCAATGTTTACCTACCACACTATCTTCCAAAGTGGCTCTTCTCCTCCTCATTTCTACCAGCAATGAATGAGAATTGTTAGTCTTTTGGATTTTAGCCATTCTAATAGGTGTGAAGTGGTATCTCATTGTTGTTTTAATTTGCAATTCCCTTAGGACAAAATGATATTGAGCATATTTCTATATGCTTATTTTCCATCTGTATATCTTCTTTGGTGAAATGTCTGTTCAGATATTTTGTCTATTTTTGATTGGGTTGTTTGTCTTAACTGGGGTTAGTTTTAAGCATTCTTTGTATATTTTGGATACAAGTCTTTTATCTACTATGTGTTTTGCAAGTATTTTCTTCCAGACTGTGGCTTAATCTTTTGATTCTCTTAACAGTGTCTTTCAGTGAGCAGAAGTTTTTTATTTTGATAGAGTTCAAATTATCACTTTTTTATTTCATGTATTGTGCTTTTGATGGTATATCTGAAAACTCATCACCAAACCCAAGCTTTCTTAGATTTGAGGGCAGATTTTTGCCATGCAAAAAATTAAATTTTGGGGTCATATTTTACTTGATTTACAAGCTGCATTTGACAGAGTGCATCACTTCTTCTTGATGTATTTTCTATACTTGAATTCTAGAACACCACACTTTTTTTATCCTATATCATTAGCCACTCTTCCTCAGTCTCCCTTGATGATTTATCCTTAGTTCTTTGATCACTTAATGTAGGAGTGCTCCAGGGCTCGGTTCTATGACCACCTCAGTTTTCTATATGCATTCACACTCTTAGTGACTTTATCCTGTGTCTCTAAACACCATCTGTGTAATATCGACTCACAAATGTTTATATCCTTCCAGGATCTCTTATCTTAATTTAGATTCATCTACACCTCATCAAATCTTCACACTGATTGCATCTGGAACTTAATGGGCCTTAATCCAAATTCTTCATTTCCACCCCCAAGCTTGCACCTCCTGGAGTCTTCTCATTTCAGTTAAGGGCAATTGCCAAGGGGTCAGCATTTTCCTAGGTGGTGGAAATGAAAGATGGTACCCATTTAATGGAAATAGTCTTGTGGCTGGTATGTAGGGGAAGCAAGAAATGCCTCCTGTTGTTGCTTTCTGTGGTTGATTATTTACCACACCGCTGCTGTTATTCCGTTTGCTTCATACATGCGCTGGAGAGATTTCCTCTTACACTGACTCCAGTCTTAGACATGTGACTTACAGTCACCAACAGAATGTGGAAGAAGTGATGTCATATATCTTCTGAGCTTGAGCCTCAAGAGGCTTTACAGCTTCTGTTCTTATTCTCTTGGAATATTTCTCTGGGACCACCATGTGAAAAGCCTGGTCTTGTTCACTGGAGGAGGAGACATGGAGCAGAGATGTGCCTTCCCAGTGAGAGCCCCTAAATCAACCAACTGCCAGACATGTGATGGAAGGCATCTCTGACCATCCAACCCTAGTTGAGTCACTTGATGACTGCAGTCATATATGTGACCCCAGGCAAGACAAACAGAAGAAATTCCCAGCTCAGCCCAGGCCAAACGGCTGACGCATAGAATTGTGAGCAAATAAAATAGTTTTTGTTTAAAGCACTAAGTTTTGGGGTGGTTTGTTATGCACCAAAAGATAACTGAAATATGGGGAATCCAAGAAAGGCTTCTTATTCTTAGTATCCCACATGGCACAGTGCAGGTTTTGGGAGATTTGGAGGTTGGGTTCACTTGGATACAACCAGTTGGCCTGGGCTATGTGAGCTGAGCTGTATTTCTGTTCAAAGGAAAATTCATTTCATTATCTTGTTGTTTTCCTTTATGATTTAGTAAAGTTTACAGAGTTCCTTCCTGTACTAATTGGGTCCAGCTTCCAAAATACCAGCTTGTGAACTTTCCAGGGCCAATGTGTCAAAGAGAGTCCTTTGAGGTCAGTGTGGGGGTGTCAGTGGGACCAGAGGGAGAAAGTCCAGCACAGGTGAGACTGGCCAGAGTCTGTTCATTTGGCTGCAACTTCTTTACTGGGAGTCACCCCTTAACGTCTTAAGACTTTTCTACTGATGATGTCCTCTTCCTTCCTAGATTCCTTCATAGCTCCCATATTCCCCTTCTAGGTGTTGGACTGATTCCTCTACTCATCATTTATTCATTCACCAAACAGCTATTGAACTCCTCACTAGGGTCAATCCCTGTGGGCCAATCATTACAGAGATAAAAGACTTAATTTCAGCCCCAAGGAGCAGACAAGTAATAAGATGACTTTAACATTGTCTAATAAGCAGAGGAGAAAGCTGAGTGGAGTATCCTGGAGACATCAAAAGGGAGCAGTTAATGAAGCTAGGGAGTGGGTAGTCAGGAAATAGTCCTAATGGTGATGGCACCTGGTTATTCTAGAATGAAATGGGAAAAAGAGGGACAGTTCTCCACCCACAAGGAGGTCCCTGGCTGGTGGGGGAAGACACACAGTGCAAATAGGGGACAACATGGGGAGATCGGGGTCCTGATCTCAGCCTGCGGCCCTGGGTCCTCTGCAGCAGGTTCTGCGCATGCTCCTGCAAGGAGCTGTGGTCTGTTGACTCTCACTGCTGGCGGTATCCCATTGTAGGACCATACACGATACATCCATTTATGCATCCATTCGCCTGCTGACAGACAATCAGTTGTTCTAAGTTTGGCTATTCTACAGACAGGGCTGGAATGAACACATTTGAGTGCTTCACTTGGTGCGTGTATGTACACACTTCTGTCAGGAATACACCTAGGAGTGGACTGGGTATGTTCGGCTTCAGTAGATACTGCCAAACAGTTTTCCAAAACAAGGTTTCATGTATTTATTTATTTTGTGATGAATCAATCCAATTTCCTCAGGTGAACGTTACCTTCATTAGAATTGTGGCGAGGGCCTCGATCCTCCCCTGGTCTCCGTGAAGCTTTTTACCAGCTCCAGAATCAGCCCTGCGGGCACGTGCAGGCCACGTGACGTGTGGAAAGGAACATGCAAGGGCTTTGGAGCCAAAAAGGCCTGGAGTTGAATCTTGCTCTGTCACTGACTGGCTGTGGGACCTGAGCAAGTCACGTCACTGCTCCGAGGCTGCATCCTCATGGTGAGGTTGGGGTAAATGATCTCAGACCAACCTCATCCAGCTGTTGGACGGAGCTAAATGAAGTCATGTATACGGTGGGCCAGGCAGAGCACCTGGCACATAGCGAGGGTGCAGTAAATGGCCACTGTTGGGAGTGTTGTTGTAAATGCTTTGTGCAGGTGGTGACAGAGGAGGTGAGGAGGAGGTGAGAAGGGCTTCAGGTTAAAATTACAGGCTTGCAAGCCGTCAAAGCTGTTGTCATGAACACCATGTACTAGAACGCCGGCCCCGGAGTTTGTAAAGGCCCTGAAGTCCTCC
The DNA here is from genome assembly GCF_020826845.1 of Diceros bicornis minor. NCBI lineage: Eukaryota > Metazoa > Chordata > Mammalia > Perissodactyla > Rhinocerotidae > Diceros > Diceros bicornis. The sequence goes on from NC_080749.1 coordinate 6,188,120, forward strand.
TTTAAAGCCCGGTCCTTCCTATTTTATGCCGAATCCTAAGAAGTTTCTATTTCTTCATCCCCAGTTCATGACAGATTCGTAGAGGGCATGGTGATGATGGCGGTGGTCATTGTGGGGAGGAGTCGCCACCCACAGACGTTCAGACGACAGTGGGCAGCTTTAAGTGAGGGTTGACAAAAAGGAAAAGGGCAAAAAGAAAAGAAAAGCAAACACCCGTGTCTACACCTCTGCTCCTGTGAACACGCCTGCACACCCACACTGGGTGGAGTGGGCAATCTGAAAAAGCCACTGTAGCCCGTGGCCTCAGGGCATCCTCGGGCTGGCCAGGTGCCTGTCTCGGTGGCTCTCCCGGTGCGTTTGCCTGTCAGAGTCCATGGCGCACCCCACCCACATTGCCCTAAGCATCCTGTGTCTGTGCCGGGCTCCGAGCTCACTTTCCTTCTGTCCAGCACTTAGGAATTTGCCCTTTAACCCCACTCACCACAAGGAAGACTCTCTTAGTGCAGCCCTACCTCCAGGCTGCCCTGCTGCCTGGTTATCCGACAGCCTGCTGAGAAAGGAACCAGTCAGTCTAAGTCCCTTCAGGGGACGGAGGGGGCCCCTCTCCCCAAGAAACGCCCCGGAGCAGCACAGCACATGGGGTAAGCAGTCACAGTGAGGCACGCAGTGTGTTTAGGATAGTAGAAGGCAGGGTGGTGTGTGAATACTTCCACCAATAAAAGTAAAAGAGAAACAAAGTGTTGAATCACAAAGAAATACTTTTCTATTATTTGGCTTCTACTCAGCCATACTTGACCTCACAGAAGGTAACCTGGATCAGACTGAGTATGTGTGAGCATGCGCGTGTGTGAGACAGCTGATGTTTGGGGGTCCTGGTACTGCAGGGTCCCAGGAACCTGAGGAGCAAGGTCTGGATATCCCAGGAGATGGAACAGAAGAGGACAGTTATGAACCCGGGGCCAGGGATGGTTGGCAAGGAGGCCTTTATGAGCAACCACCCAGGGCCCAGGCTGGGAGGAGGCACGCTGTGAGCGAGAGGCCCGGGGCTTGGTCATTAGCTGTATTCAACATCTGTGGGCCGGAGGTGAAGCACCTTTTGGAAGAGGTGAACAAGCTAATCAAGGCAATTGAGTTTCATTCCATTGCAGCACGTGGGACGTGGTGCCAGGACACACAGCACTGGCCGGAGGACAGGGGAGAATCAGGAACAAGGGTGAGCCCTCCCAGGCAGCCCAGCTCCTGCTCCTCGAAGCCTCCAGGCCTTGGCTGCCGGCACCCTCCTCGGGCACAGATGCTCTGCTTCTTTGCTGTGACAGGTGTTTGCATGTGTACCTGAGCCAGCCTGTCCCCATGGCTGGGACACCCCCAGCCCGGAGCCAGCACACTCACACGAGGAGGGGCTTTGGCTGGGGTGGGTCCCAGACTTTGTGTGTTTTGAGGGCCCGGTGAAAAATGGGCAGATTGAAAGGAATTCCAACTGTTAATTTTGCCAAATAAGGACATCTAAAATAATCCACTATTGCTAACCATAGATAGTCACTTCTCCAAAGAGAGGGCATTTGAACACTGAGACAAGGAAAACAATATCTCAGAATGAAGGGCAATGTTTTATGTTGCTTAAATAGACTGAATTTCTGATATTTTCTTTCTTTTTCTTATTTCTCTAAGGAGTAGTGGAAAGTTCATCGTGGACCAGGACAGCTAAGAGGATTTCAGGCTGTCCCAGATTCAAACCTCCTGGCCTCAGAGAAGTTACCTATCCTTGGGCACAGTGCTTAACCCCTCGAGTCAGGATTCTCCAGAGACACAGACTAACAGGGTGTGGGGGGTGTGTGTGTGTGTGTGTGTGTACATGTATTCCAAAGGTAGCCTGCTGCAGAATTCCTTCTTGGTCAGAGGACCTCAGTCTTTGTTCTGTTAAGGCTTTCAACTGATTGGATGAGGCCCACCCACAATATGAAGGGCAATCTGCTTTACTCAAAGTCCACCAATTTAAATGTTAATCATGACCAAAAAATACCTTCATAGAAACACCCAGAATAATGTTTGACCAAATATCTGGGCACTGTGGCCCAGTCAAGTTGCACATAGCATTAACCCATTACACTAAGCTCAGTTTTCTTGACAAAAAATGAAAATAATAATCTTTTCCACATAGATTGATTAAAAGGACTTCATAACAGCACATAAAGGCTGCCCTGGCCTCGGAGGCCTGGCTGTGTGTACTGTCCCTCCTCCAGACTCCCCAGACCCCTGCAGACAGTGACTGGACTCTAAGCACCTGAGGGTGGGGCTGTGCAGTCCTCCTGATAAGCCCTCCAGAGACCTGGCCCGGGCCTCAGTGAGGTCTGTGCCATCCCTTTGCCATGACTGTCTTGTGCTGCATGATCGGCCGTGGTCCCCACTTGACGCCCTGCTTCTCTCAGCCCGTGCCCAGCACAGACCCTGGCACACAGTGTGTGTGGATGAATGGCGGGCTTGTAGGTGGAGCTGGGACTCCATCAGCTGCTTCCCAACAGCTAGACTCTCCCCGTACACCTGCTTCCTCCCCTTCTCCTGCCCTCCCAGCTGACAAGCCGGATCCTGCTCTGTGTTCCGAGCAATTGCACTCACCCCCTCCCAGGCCCCCTTCCCCTGGGTCCCATGGCAGCCTCTGTCACTTAAAACACCAGGTGTCTGCCCCCGCTGACCTTCGTAGCCACCTCCCGACCTCAGGAGTGCCATGCAGGCCCGCAGAGCTGCTCAGTCTGTCTGCACCTTGTGCTCCCACGTCCTTGGGGCCTCCCGGAGGCACGGTGGCTGATTCATCTCAGGGGATCTTCCTCCTTCTGCCCAGAACCTCCAGGCACCTCGTCATGATCCCAGACGACTGCTTTGTGGTGGCCAGTAACTTGGTGTCCTGCCTGACCGAGACCTCCTTCTTCCAACTGGCTTCTCGCTGGCACCATAGACCTTCTCACCTCTTCACCAAGTGTCCACCCCCACCCCGCCCCACACCTCCTCACCGGGAAGATAGACAGCAGACGCCATCCCTCTCCCAACCCAAAATGTCAGGGAGTGCTCCCCGTCCTCTCCTCCTCTCTCCTTCTTGGAACAAGCGGCCTCTTGTTTAAGGCAATCCCCAGCCCTCCCAGCCCACCTGAGGCCTTGCTGTCTTGCTGAGCATGAAGTGATGAGAAAGAGAATGTCTGTGGAGTCGGACAGAGTGAGTTTTCTGGACTTTGGACGAATTGCTTCACCTCTTTGAACCCTTGAGTCCTTGTCTTCCATTCCTGTCATTCAGTGAAGACACTACTGAGAACACATGAGTTTCTGGACATGCGAGTGCCTGGCACAGGGCTTGGCTCAGGGAAGCAGCACCTTAGCCACGCCTCCTCAAGGGCTCAGCATCCCATCCTGCCTCCACTGGTGTGAAAATGAACCACAGTGCCTGGTCCAAGTGCACCTGTGTACCCCCCCCATCCCACCTCACCCAAACAGACACACACAGAGCTGCCCTTCCTTCTCTGCAAGCAGGGTGAGGGTGGGTTGGGAGGGTGGCCGTGTGGAGAGCAGGTGTCTTGTCTTTCTCTTGGTGGTGGTGTTGCAGGAAGGCAGAGGCCTCAGGGCAGGGGTGAGTGTCGGGACCACGGTTTCCGTGGCCTGAGAGCAGCCCAGGAGTGGCTCCAGGGCCCAGAACACTGGACTGAGCCTGCCTGAAGCTCGCCAGGCTCCCCTACTCCCTGCCCCTCTGCCCGCTGCTGCTGCTGTCCCTCCTGGTTCTTCTCTGGCCCGCTGGCAGCTGGCATGCTGAGGTGGGGCCTCTGCTCCTCGCCTTGGGCAGGGGCCGTTCCTCCCTCACGCCCGCAGAAGCCTCTCATGTTTCCCATCCTCACGCAACGTTTCACCGCACTGGCCTGAGTCACCCCGTGACCCTCCCATCCTGTTCCTCCCAAACTGGCTCTGCGACTCCTCCCCACCAGCAAGGCCCCCTCCACGCCAGGTTCCGCCCCACTGCTGAGAGGCCTGTGGGTGACAGCTCCCTTGGCGGCCGTCCTGCTCAGACCCCACGGCCCAGCAGCCACCGGCCAGCGGTGGGCAGGGGACTGCACAGAGGACCATCGAGCTCCTGCCCACCGGAATGCCCCTGCCATGCACTTTTATTGAACTATTAAGACTACATTATGAAATGACGACTAGTTAGCAGAAAGAAAGCCTTGAAAAGAGGGGAAAGAGACCAACCCGCAAGGAAGCCGCAACCTGATTTTGGTTATTTACTCAGTGGTGGAAAGAGTGTGTAATTAAGCATTTACTAAACGTCAGCAGCTCATCGTTCAAGCTTCTGCTCCAAGAGGAAAGCTGGCTGCAGGCTTTGGGTGCATGAATGCCACCCGCTTGGGAGGGCCTGGGGTGCGGAGGGGAGGGTAGCAGGGATGAGCTGGGGACAACGGCCACTAGGCCTTCAGAGCCAACAGCCGCAGTCAACCCCATTTCCACAGGTGGGAAAATGGGGTCCAGAAGTGGGCAGGGAGGGGTGCCCAGGTCCGTTGGGGAACCCTGCCCATCACTGTAGCTCATGCATAGCGGGTGTAGAGCATGTCACACACAACTGATTTGTTGTAAGCCCATGGCAGGATGACCCTGTGTCCTGGGCCCCCGGCGCTGGGCCTGCCACATGGTGGACCCCTGCTCCGTGGCTGTCTTCGGGTTGACAAGACCACACTGAGATGGTTGATTCACTTGCATGTTCCAGTTCAAGACTGGTAGCTCTTTGAGGCAGAGAATGACACTTGCTGGGGTGGGATGGAGCGCTCATGTTTTAAGCCCTCAACCCTAGCGTGCCACTGTCAGTGTGGCGCTCACTTAAGAACTCAGTGTCACCTTCCAAATCCGATGGCCAACGATGGCTGAGCAGCTCCTACGTGCTTTACGTCGCTATCCTTGGAAACCCTCTCTGCTACCCTCCCTCCTGCAGAGGAGAAGTGATCTGCCCACGGGTAAGTGGGATTGTCAGGGCTGGACCCCAGAAACCACCCACCCAAGCCGGCTCTCAGTTCAGCTGAATACACTCCACTCAGCCCCCCTGCTCTACTCCAGCCACCGCAAATGGGCACTGAGCCTGAGTGGGCATGCCTCCTGCCCTGGCATCGCTCAGTCCTGCCATCTCTTCCTGTCCTCCCACCCTCTCAGCCCCAAGCCTGCATGCTCGGCCCCTGGGCACCCAGGGGAGCTGCCAAGTCCTGCTGAGTTTTCCTGCTCCGGCCGTGAGCTCAGCAGAGGCACCAGACTTGTTAATGAAGTCTTCCAGTATGTTCCAGCCCATCTGGGCTCTCAGCTGAATGGAGCCACATGAGTGACTCCAGCCATTTAACAGAAGATCCACTCACTTAAGCCAAGCTCAGATGGCAGAATATACGGTCATTCTGCCTAAAGCTCCACCACGAAGGCATGTGGCCCTAGCCTCTGGATGTGATTGGTTCACAGTAGCTCATTCCTTAGTAAAGGAGGAGCTCTGAGCTGTGGGGAGTGGGGAGGGGAGAGCAGGGATCTCTTCAACCAGGCTGGGCAGAGGGTGTGGACGTGCCTCCCAGAGCACCTGGGCCCCAGGAGGCCTGACAGGCCCAGATGCAGAGTGGGTGCAGGGGCCCCACAGCCTGGCCCCCAGGGACCTTGGGCAGGTCACTTGACCCTTAGTTTCAGTTACTCATCAACAAGCCTGGGGTGACACCCTTGGTGTCCTGGGACTGCAATAAAGATGAGATGAGAACATGTGTGCGATGGTTCCTACCCTGGGAGTAACCTTCCACGTTGCGAATTTCCAGGGGGCTGGGACCAGGACCCCAAGGCACCAGCTGAGATGGGGCTGGCACTTCCTCTACTTAATGCCTTTTGAAATTAAAACAAGACTTATCTCCATCTCCTCCTCCAGTTTTTTACTTGTGTGATCCTTTTATTAAAAGGATCTCTTGGTCCCCCTACTACTTTCATTAATTGGCCTTTTCCCCCGATCAGGCCACACAGCAGAGGTCTTCTCCCCCATCCCAGAGCCCTCATGGCTGCCAGGCTGGGCTGGACTGAATGATGGGCATAGCCCAGCACCCCTGATCACAGGGGCCCCTCCTTGGAGGGAGGAGGGGGAGGAGTGTACACTGAGGGGACCTGAGGCAGGGCTGGGGTAGTCCCCACTTCCCCGCTGGCCAGAGCTGGAGCTAAGAGCACTTTTCTGAGCAGACAGCAGTCTCCACGTGTATTTACACCAAACACGCAGATCCCTGGGGGAACAGGAAGCCCTTCTAGTTGCGTCTCCCGCTGCCCTTTATTCCTGCTCAGACAAGATTGGCCTTCCCTGCCGAGCTCATTCCCTCTCTGGTCACTTGTAGGCAATAGAAAATCCTATGGTCACTTATGTCACAAAGTCTCTAATCAGTAATTTAAAAATGTCTAGTCCAACACAGGACACCAGGCTTCAGAATGAGAGCTAAACCTTCCCCCTGCCCCTGGGGGCGCTCACTGTGCCCTCTCCAGACCTTCCTCAGGAACCCCCCTTCACTTCCAACTGTTAAAACAAGTGAGGGAGGGCCTCCACAACTGTGTGGCTGCTTCTCAGATGTTTCCTCTGACAAGGTGCAGAGCGGTGGGCCGTCTCACCATGGCTTCCATGCCTCCTTTTTATGTCTTGGCAATTCAGACACACCACCCAGCTGACCTCCTGCACACACACACTGTTTCTCAGCACTGGCCCATAATGGACACTGGTGCCTGGGCTCGATGAGACGGTGAAGCCTTGCTGTCCCTGGCTGGCGGAGGGTGCGGCAGCCTGAGGTCAGACTGTGGACCAGGAGTCTCAGAACCCTCCTCTCAGGCCTTCTCATCCACGTGGTGAGAGGACTGAGCTGTCAAAAGAGAGAGAATAAAGAAAGAGAGGAAACCAAGGAGGAAGTGAGAGGTTAAAAGTGCTGCAGAGGAAGTGAGATGAGAGAGAAAAACAAGAGTGAGAAGAGGAGGAAGGGCAGAAGGGGGAGAATGAGTAGGCACTGAGCAGTGAGAGGCCCCGCCCCTCCTCCACTGCAGCCCCCCCCACTGCAGCCCTCCTCCACTGCAGCCCCTCTCCTCCACTGCAGCCCCCCTCCACTGCAGCCCCTGCCCCTCCTCCACTGCAGCCCCTGCCCCTCCTCCACTGCAGCCCCTCCCCCCTCCACTGCAGCCCCCTCCTCCACTGCAGCCCCTCCACTGCAGACCCCTTTCTCCACTGCAGCCCCTCCTCTCCTCCACTGCAGAACCCCCTCCTCCACTGCAGCCCCCCCTCCTCTACTGCCCCTGCCCTGGTCCTGTCCAGGCCAGCAGGTCTTGCTGCAGGTAGCCCTTTCTTCCTCCCTGGGTGACGTGGTTTTTTCCCTCTTTGCTCTGGCTCTGTTCACTGAAGCTACCACATCCACAGAACCTTGGTCCTCAGAGCCGGGGGAAGTTGTGCACATATACAGACCAATCCCCAGGCTGTGCCAGTCCGTTGCTTCGCCATTGCCAGGCCAATCAGTCCAGGAGAGGAGCCTGAACCTCTGGGGCAGCCTGCTATGGACACAGCTCTTCTTGCCCGTCAGGGTCCTGGCAGGAGACGGCCAGCAGGCATTCCAGGCTCAGAGGCCTGGCACGGATGGTGTCACCTGAGTCAGTGGCAAGCACTTGCATGACAAGGTGCATCTCTGTTTTATGTAGGACAGGCCCTTCACTTACAAGGAGAGGCCCCACTCTTGAGAAGCATTCCAGGAGATTTTACAGCTGCAGATTTCCTGGCGGCTGCACCTAGAAGGTCACATCCAGGAGAGCGGCCTGGGAGTAGGGTTATCAGACAAAACACAGGACCCTCCGTGAAAGTAGAAATTCAGGTAAATGTAAATAATTTTGTGTGTGTGTGTGTAAGGAAGACTGGCCCTGAGCTAACATCCGTTGCCAACCTTCCTCTTTTTGCTTGAGGAATATTGCCCCTGAGCTAACATCCATGTGCCAGTCTTCCTCTACTTTGTATGTGGGATGCTGCCACAGCGTGGCTTGATGAGAGGCGTGTGGGTCCACGCCCGGGATCTGAACCTGTGAACCCTGGGCTGCTGAAGTGGAGTGCACAAACTTAATGACTATGCCACCGGACCAGCCCCCAAACATAAAGAATTTTTTCATTTTAAAATATTGCACAGGACATACTTATATTAAAATTTTTTTTTGTTTATCTGAAATTCAAATTTAGCTGAGCATGATGTGTTTTTATTTGCTAAGTCTGGCAATCTTATGCTGTGGAGTCCAGGAGGCAAGTGGTCCAGGAGGAAAGAGACTTAGGAGGTAAAGGCCTAAGAAACGTCCCAGCCTGAAAAGAGCTTGAACACCTTAAGGCCTCCCAGTGCACTCCCATATCCACGTCTTCATTTGTTTCTCCCAAGGGCATCCTTGACCTAAATACTTAGGGAGTGGCAGTGAACTCCAGCTGATGGATGGACAGTCCTGAAACACAATGGGGTGTAGTGAATGAAGGAGCAGCGGTGAGCATCCAGGTTCCTCCAGTGGAAGGTGGCGTTCTTTCTGCCCTTCTCTGTGGGATCTGAGTGGGGACCAGAGTCTGCTCCAGGCCGGGTCTGCTCAGGCTGAACACCGGTAGAGCTCAGAGTCAGGTGTGGCCCCAGGAATATTGTAATTAATCCTTCAGAGCATTTAGCCCAGTGCTGGCACGCGGTGAGCCCCGTCGCTGTTAGCATTGTTATTACCATGCCTGGAGGTGCACTCCTGTGTCTCTGAACAGGTGATTGGAAAACCAGAGTGGAAGTTGGTGATTGGTGCTGTACAGAGACCCTGTCCCTCTGCCATGATCATGCCTCTCGATCGTCCAGACAGGCTTCAGGCTGGGCCACCCTTGCCCATGCAAGGTGACACCTGGAGGCGTCTGTCGGAGGCTCACGGGTGAGGATGGAGTGACGGGAGCTTGCTACTGGCTCCTCAGTCAGGACTGTCAGTTAAAGTACTTGCCTTGGCCGCACCTTTCCCTACTAGAGCCCCTCAGAGTTGTGGTTCCTCACATTCAGCATCCGCCTTTTGCCCTGTGTGCAAAGTAGGAATCCTGACCAGGCGCTGCTGCTGCCCTGAGCCAGGAGATGGGGAGGGGTCCATATTGACCCTCGGAGCCCATGGAAGCTGCGTTTGCTTCCTCATCCAGGCTTCCTCTGAGCAACCAGGAGATTGACTGCCCCTTGACCTCAAAGAAGAGAACACGCAACACTCATTTTCACTAGGGTGTGAAGGTCTTGACATGTTAATGCCTGCTCAGAAATGTCTCAAATTTCTGAAAGTGTTCGGAGCCCAGTTTATTGGAGCCACAGTCCGGGCCAGCCTGCCTTCCCTCTTTCCTTCTCCCCTTCCTCCCTTCCTCGCTTCCTTCCTCCCCCTCTCCCTCCCTCTATCCCTTCCCCTCTTCCTTCCTAGTTTTCTCCTCAGACCTACATAGCAAGCCAAGTCTATAGAGCCCTTGTGTTAATCTTTGGGGGTTTAAAAGTGAATGAAAAACATGCCCCAGCCCTTAAGTTGTGGGAGACTGACGGTTATCTGAATAATAGTATTCCGAACAATAACACAGAATGCCCATGGCAATAGAGTCGATCCTCAGTCCTCTGGCAGCACAAAGGAGGGAGTGAGACATGTGGCTTGGGTGGGCCAGGGAAGGCTTCAGGGTGAGAAGGAGTTGGTGTGGGTGTCATAGGATGAGCAGGCTTTGGGCACATGGGCCTGGAGAAGAGTGATTCCTGGCAGGAGACACAGCCATGTGAAGGCAGAATGATGGGGTGCGGCCTTGGGGCTCACATCTGTGGTGTCAGGCATTCTAGGGTTGACCTGGAAAACCACTCATCCTTCACTACTCATCCCAAGGCTGCCTTTGTCCAAAGGGTCTTGTGATTCTCCCGGAGGCCCTGGGGTACGTGTGCCTGAAGGACACACCTAGTGGAGCAGCGCTGGAGCTCCTGAGAGCCGTGACCCTGTTCTCTTGGCATCTGAGTTCCCAGTCTTCCCAGGACACATGTCAACACTGCATAGGGTGCCTCATGGGGCCAGATCACGAGTGGGCTTGAGTAAGGAGCTCGAGTGTGGGCTTTTTCTTGTGGGAAATAGGGAGTTGTTGAAGGAGATTGGGTAGGAAAGGGACAGTGTCAGATTTTATTTCACAGTGATCTCCTTCTTGAGGGGCACGTTACCACTTGACCCTTGGGTGCTGGGCTTATTCTTACCTCCCACCCTGATCTAACACCTGTGGGTCTCAAGCCTTTGTGACAGGAGCAGGAGGACAAGTGGGGCTTGGCCTCACCTTCAGGGAGGGAGGAGCAGAGGAGAAGGCCGTTCCACTGTCTCCCTCGAGCAGGGATCAGGAAACAAGGGCCAGGAGGCTCGATCTGAAGACAAGTGTTAAAAAACCATCATTCAGGCTGCTTTGGGCTGAAAGCAAAGAAGCCCCGACTAAAAGTGGCTTTCACAACTAGGACATGTGTGCGCTCTGTGCCATGGCAGAAGCACGGTGAGGCGACCCCAGAGTCGGTGCACCAGCTCCAGAGGTCCTCGGGGACCCAGGGGTTTCCTGTCTTTCCCCTCAGCCACCCTGTCCCTGCTGTGATGTCCCACCGATGCTTGAGGGAAGACCACAGCCTTTCCAGGCATCAGGAAAGAGAACGCCCCTTCTCAGCCAGGCCTTATTAGTAGGGAACCTCCTTCCCCCCGGAGTCCCCGGCAAGAGTCCCTTCACGGTCAGTGGCCAAGACTGGCTCCCACGCCCAGGACTCTGTGCCATTTTCCACCTCTGGAGAAAGCGGGCTCTGCCTGCTGAGAACAAGGGGTGAGGGGCGACTGGACAGGGTTCATTTCTGTTGTTTCCCCATTGAGGTTCACAATGGGATTCTTACAGTGACTGGAGAGCATATTTGAATAGGAATGAAGGTGCTGGGGAGTCAGTAACCTGCTTCATGGCCAGGCTCTGGGAGTCCCAAGGAGCCCTGGACCATGAGTGTCTAGTCCTCTGAGACACGGGCAGGCTGATCCCGTGGGAGGAAGACAGGGGCACTGGGGGTGCTCTCCTGGGACCCCAGGTGATCAGGGGCTTGATCAGCCACCAGGCGATGTTCTGAGTGGCAGTGCTGAGCCACAAGGAAGAACTAATAGCCACCAAATCGTGAGCGTTGCTATTGCCGGGCAGTGTGGGAGTTCTTTGCACACATCACACCTCATCCTGACTTGCCACGTGGGTTTTACACCGGATTTGCCGAGAAGGACCAGAGGTTTCCTGTCGTCCCCTGGTGGGCAGCAGCTCCTTCTCTGTTTCTCCCTCTAGTCCCCATCCCCGATGTCTCCATGTGACTCTGAGTTGGCACAAGGTGCCTGAGTTCTCAGGAGGGAGGTGCTTACTCTAGGCTCTCCTTGGTCCAGCAGCTCAGCCTGGGCCATACAAGGCTTGTCGTTTGTGATTTTTTCATGTCGTTGGTATGTTCTGCGAGGATTTGGGTGGTCTTCACCACACGGCCTACCTCTCATGGAGAACCACTCTTACGGGGCCCCTGTGAGGAAGGACAGAAGGTTAGAATGGTGAGCCCCCCAAGGTCTCCATAGTCACTTCGCCCACTGTTGCTGAGAAGCCCAAAGACCACCCGTGTCCTGCAGATCCGCCTTGCTTGCCTCTTGTCCCCTCTCTCTGGAGCTGCGGCCTTGTCTGCTGGTCACCTTTGTTGTCCTCTGACTGCTTTGGCCACCACCCTGACCCTCCCCTACCTCTCCTCCTGAGCATGCAAACAGGCCCCTCCCTTGTGTCCCCAAAGCATAACCATGACCGGGCATTTTCAAGACTGCTCTGAGGCTTGGCCAGGCCTGGGAGGTTACAACACAACAGAGGGACGTGGCACACTGAGTCCCATGCACATGCACGGGACCTCTAAGGAAGGACACAGACATCCCTGGGGAGCCTAGTGGGGACAGGGATGAAAGGGACACTTGCTTTTTGGTCTAAACTTTTTGAATTTTGCACTTAAAAGTTTGAACCATCTGCACATCTTCCTTTTTCCAACTCAATCAACCAACCAATAAGCAAACAGGCACTACTGTTACTACAATCTAGAAGCCCTTCACAGGGGGTCTCTCCTATGGCCCCAGTTTGCTGCACAGAGTCCCCACGGCCCTGAGCTCCGTCCCTGAGTCTCCAGTGCCCCAGCGCACTGTCAGGCCAGCAGGGAGAGGAAGCCAAGACACCTCACCCTGGCCTCCAGCCCCAGCTCCTCTCATAAATATCCCGGTCATCCCCTGAGACGTCCCGGCCCTCTGGGCACGTGTTCTCTTGCACGCTGTGCAGTATACCTCTTGTTGTCTCAATCTCCTCTTTTTTAGAGGAGGATTTAGGCTTTACCTGCAAAACCAAAAGTCTCATTGAAGAGTTTGCCTCTGCTTGGGGAGGCCCACTGGCCCAGAAAGTGCTTTTAGCTCCAAGGCTGGAGAGTTTTGCCTTTCATATGGGGTCTTGGAGCTCGGGGGACCCTGGAGATCTCAGTGTGCAACAAGCTCGTTTTACTGATGGAGGCATTGAGGGTCAGAGGGGAGAAGGGACTGGGGCTTGCATTCCCCTCCACCCAGAGAGCCCTGGTGGCTCTGTCATGGGTGGGCTCTGGGCCCTGAGCTCTCTGCCCTGTGATCCCACCTCCAGGCTCCCTTGGGACATGTAACTGAGCCTGGAGTGGGCTCCCCTTAGCTCAAGTCACTGCAGAGCATTCCTGGGGTGGGTGGGAAGAGGACAAGCTCAAAGTCTGACCCAGGCAGAGATGTGACAATTGAAGCTACTACAGCCCTGCAGACATCGACTGCTGGAAAGAGGGAAAGCTGTGGTGGTGTTTGTGGTGGGGGCCAGCGCCGAGGGTGCAGAAGCAGGAGCTCTTAGTGAGGGGAAGCGGGAGCTGGTGGCCGGCCCCGCAGGCTGGCCAGCGGCGGCTCTCGGATAGAGGCCTCAGCTCTGCAAGAAAGCAGGCTCAGCCAGGGAGGGTGGAACACGAGCCGGCGGCCCTCGAGGGGCTGGAATACTGTGCGGTCTGTTACAGCGCTGAGTCACGGCTGACGAGCACAGCACAGTACCCCGGCACACTCTCTGTCTCTCTGTTTCCTTCTTGGTTCTCCTTTCTTCCTTCAGGGCAGTGCTTCTTAACCGCGGCTGTCTTCAGAATCAGCCAGGGAGGCATTCTTGGCAGAATGGACCTGCTGAAGCCCACTCAGGGATTCTGATCCTGGAGTCTGAGGTGACAAATTTGAAACTCCTCAAAGCCTGCCTCCTCCACACAGGCTGTCAGCAGCGGGGGCAGGGCTGAGTGGTCTGAGCTCTGGTTCAGGGCTCGGTACGTGGCGTCTCCCTCTGCACTCCCACACCGCTGGCCAGGGCTCCAGCTGCTCTCTGGCTCCCACTGGAGCCTGTTCTGTTCTCCTCGCACACACTCTGCTCATTTCTGGGTTCATCCTTTTGCTTGAGACATTCTTCCAGCTGGAAAGCCTGATGCTCTTCGTCCTCAGGAAGCGTCCCCAGACACTTCTTCCTAATCCTCTGACTTCCGACTGCTTTCACAAACCATACCCGCGGGTGGATGTTTGCTGCATCCTGCTGCACCGTGTAAAGTCAGGCGACTGTTGCCTCTTACTGGGCCCTGTTCTCATTTCCTAGAACACTTAGCCAAGTGTTACATTTATGGAGCAAATGAAAGAAGAGAAAATGAATGTCCGTATGAAGGAGTGGTTGTGGGCGGAAAGAGCAAAGGAATACATTAAAGAATGCATAAATGATTGCAGAGCCTCCCCGCTCGCCCTGAGAATAGCTGACACCGGGTCGCTCACTCTTGCCTCCCTTCCCAAGCCTCTTCCTCTTCATAGAGTGGTTGGGATTGGGGTGACTTGATTTGATTTCCTCTGCTCGGTACTTACTGACTGAGTCTAGCCGGCTCAAACGGCCCTCTTGGAGCCCCCTGCTTCACCGTGTTCACCCCCGTCTGTTGCTCAGCAGATGGCCCCATCACATGTCTGGGCATTTTCTGCTCTTAGGGCACTTGTGGCGACGTTCTCAGGCCTGAGATTCCACAGCCAGACTATCGACAGCCTCTGCCTGCTTTTCCGCCGGCTGTTGCCAGTGTTAGCTGAGCTATTTATACTTCATTGGTGAGTTGCCTTGGAACAATGCAGGGTAAGCAGTTTAATCCTTTGGCTCACTTCTCTGTACTCTGCCCGGGGGAGGGAAGCTTGAGAGGAGGGGCGTTGAGGGAGCCGTGGGGGTGGCACCGGGATCTGTAATGCTGCTGATCTGCCAGCACCTCACTCTCCAGAAAGCAGCTTTTTACCCCTGAGTTCTGTGCGTCCCTTGACCAATACATTCTGAGTCACTTCAAGTGTCCTAAGGGATTGGGGTGATTGCCAAGGGCCTTGGAATTGGAGGTACCCTGTGTTGTCTCAACGGGGTAGCAATCTAGGTGAAAGCCTGTGAGGGAGAACCAGGTGGATCTGTCAGCTCAGTGACTTGACATTAGATGCATATAGTCCAAATGTGATGCGCACCATCTTCATCAATCCCTCCCTGTCCCCACTGCCACTTCTGCTGCCACCAGACACCACCATCACCATAATCAGTACCCATCCCAACCCCAAGACTGCCATCACCACCACTGCTACCACCAGCATCAATACCCCAGCCCAGCTCTAGGCCTGGTAAGTCACCACCCCACCATCAGCAGCAGCAGTACCCACCCCAACCCCAAAACACCACACACCCCCCACTCCCTCCTCCCTGCTGCCTCAGCTGTCCTTACCACAGCCTCCATGACTGTCACTGTGGTGGAGCAGCTGGAAGGCCCCTTTTCTATACCACATACCCCCAGGGCTCCGTTTTCCTGTCTAAACTGCCCTTGAGGTGTATTTAAGGCCAATCTCATTTGTATGGCAGGGTGGGGGTGGCTCATGAGGTTGCTGGGGGTGAATGATAACACTGGAAGGGCCTATGGCCCCCGGATGGTAGAGAAGCTTGAACGCTGTACTGGTTCAGTGAACTTGGTGTCCAGGTTACATATTTATTTATTTTTTGTGAGGGAGGTTAACCCTGAGCTAACATCTGTTGCCAATCCTCCTCTTTCTTGGCCCTGGGCTAACATCTGTGCCCATCTTCCTCTACTTTACATGGGATGCTGCCACAGCATGGCTTGACAAGTGGTGCTTAGGTCTGTGCCCAGGGTCCAAACCTGCGAAACCCCAGGCCGCCCAAGCGGAGGGCGAATCTAACCACTACGCCACTGGGCTGGACCCCAGGTTATTATTTTTTTTTTGAGTCCAGAGAGGTTTCTGAGCAGAATGTTACATGAAAATGCCAAGAACCACAGGAGATTGAGAGTCAAGGGTCATCCAACCAAAGGACGCTCATTAGACCGATAACATGATCTGAGGGAGGGCTGCGCAGGGGAGGCAGACAATGGGGGGAACAGACTGCTGAGGAAGTGACATTTGAGAAGGAGGTAGTTTTTGAAGATAGGATAAGCAGTGTTCCCAAGAGAGGAGTTAGCAGATGCAAAGGCCCTGAGGTGGGAAAGAGCTTGAGGAATTACTGGAGGAATAGAGAGGAGCTGATGTGCTGAGCCCCACGGCCTCTGTGGGCTGGTGCCTCCTTGTTTACTAGAGGATAAAATAACACATCCCACACGTAGTTATGATCAGGGGTAAATTAGATCATGTGTGCTTAGCACGTGCTGTCATACCTAACACACACTGTGCACACAGTAAGCATTAAGCAAGAATTGTTATTATGCTTCTTTGCCTGTCAGGAACCTTGACCTCTCTGCCTCCTCCAGCCCCTCCTGGCAGTTTGCGGCTGGTTGGGGGCACGGAGTGACTTTTATGAAGCAGTGGAGTGGGAATGGAGGAGCGCAGGGTGGCAGCTGAAAAGCAAGTTAGTAAATTCTACTTTTTATTAGAAACTGTGAGAAGTCATGTTGAGGTGGGGAGGCCAACACTGCTAGATAAATAAGATATACGAATTTGTATTCAGGTCCTACCAGATCCTACTAGCGAAAATGTACCTCTTGAATATTCGCTAACCGTTTCCTGAAAGATTATGTTTCTACTTCTTGGAATTTTTTTTTTTTTCCCTGTTCTAAGAGCCAGGAATCGGACATTCCTGGCCGCAAACCTCCAAGGGACACAAAGCAGGATCTCTGCCTTTCATAACAAATGCTCCTGTTTTAATTCTCCATATGTAGACTACAGATCTCAGAGTTCTCCTTCTGTAAATCACACAGAACCCCCCCTTTGGGCACTAACTGCTAACCTTGTGTTTGAATCATTGGTGCCCAGGATGATTGATATTCTAGAGCAGCTCTTGCAGGACCAAACACCCAGAAGCCAGCGTCACACTGAGTGAAGCAGGCAGTGTAGGAGCTGACAAGCGTTCGTTTCACAGCAGCATCTCCCGCTGTGTTCTTTTGGCACGGATTCTGCTGTTTGTTAACCATGTAGGAGCACTCTTTTCTTCCACAAAGTAACAAACTTCGTGAAATGTGGGGACCTCCTGGTCTAGTTTTTTATCTTCCATAGGCAGCAGTGCAGAGGCGGTGATAAATGGCAGGTGACAGGGCATCCCGGAGGGAAGTGATGGGGAGACGGAGGCTTGGGTCAGACAGGAGGATGCACCACCTAAAGCAGGAGCCTCGCTGGCTTCCAGCGAGCCAAGAGGGACAAAGCCCAATGTTTCTGGCTGTTCTAATTTTTCAAGAGAATCCAGAAATTCAAATATTTATGGGATGTCCCCAAATTTTTAACGTGGGCAAGTAATTCAATGTTTTAAAAATCCCTGTGCAAGACCGCACTGTGAGGTCAGAGTGGAACACGGACCTCTGTTCTGGAGGGTCAGAGCGAGAGGTTTGCTGGTTCCCTCTTCGAGCTTCTCCAAGTGTTATCCATGAGGATACAGAGTGTGACACCTATTTACATGGGCCAGATTACCCTAGTCCTCCATAGAATTTCATGTACAAAACCGGGATTTTCTCCTCGCAGCCCAAGGTGGGGGACATACCTGCCCAAGGCTTCACACCACGCCGCCTGGGTCACCTGGTCCTGCCCTCCAGCACAGGAGGACCGAAGCATGTGTTCTCTGGGCTCAAGTTAAAAATCCCGCAGAAGGGCTCAGAGTTAGCCCAACTTGAGCCAAATGCTCTCTTCTAGATGAGTCATCTGTAAAGGAGAGCAGGGCTTGAAGCACTGGGATTGACTTGATTTGGGTCACATGCTTCCCCTGGACCAATCAACTGTGGCCACAGGGTGAGTCTCCGTGAACACGGTGGCTCCTCTGTAATTACAGAGGAGGGGCAGGAGAGGGCATGTTCCTGAAGGAGAGAGGGGTGCTGGGCAGGCAGGGTCTGGGATATTCCTGACAGTAAGAGACAGAAGGACCCTGCTTGTCAGGATCTAAATGTTTATGTCCCCCCAAATTCATGTGTTGAAGCTGTAACTCCCAATGTGATGGTATTTGGAGATGGTGCTTTTGGGAGGCAATTATGGTAAGACGAGGTTGTAGGGGAAGGAGGATTTTCCCTCTAGCCTCCTTGGTTCGGTAACTGGCTCTATAAGATCAACTTACAACAGGCAGATTAATAAGAGAAAAGGTACACAAATTTATTAATGTTTAATATTATGTGCACTGGAGCATCACAGGAAAAACAAGTGAATACTCAAAACAGCAGTGAGATTTGAGAGCTTACAGACCATCTTAACAGGGGAAGAGGAGAAGGATGGAAGCCACTTAGAGGAGAGGATATGATTTTCAGGAAAGATGAAT
This sequence comes from Diceros bicornis minor, assembly GCF_020826845.1. Lineage (NCBI taxonomy): Eukaryota > Metazoa > Chordata > Mammalia > Perissodactyla > Rhinocerotidae > Diceros > Diceros bicornis. Next base: position 6,205,947 of record NC_080749.1, read on the forward strand.
GGGCCCTTAAAAGAATAGATGGGAGGTATATTAGTTTGTGACAAAGTTGTGTGGTGTCAACCTCGAGTCTCCTCTCCTGTGACAAGAGTCCATCATCCCTGGTTGATGAAACTCCTGGGGAGGGGATCTATGACAACCGAGATCCTTTCGGAGGAGGATCTGCCTTTAGATAGATAAAGGGAATTCAGAGAAAGCCTCTCCCTGCATTTGCTGTTTTTCAAGTGTGGTCAGCTTGATTATTTTATTTTAATCTATATACCAAAGTAGCATATTTTGGGGTGACAAGTCCTGAACACTCCCTCAAGGTCACAAGAGTGAGGCCCTCTTGATGGGATTAGTGCCCTTCTAAGAGACTAGAGAGCTGCTCTCACCATCCCTCTGTCCCTCCACGGCGTGAAGACACAGCCAGAAGGTGGCCATCTGCAAGCCAGGCAGCAGGTCCTCACCAGACCCTGACCATGCTGGCTCTCTGGTCTCGGACGTCCCGACCTCCAGAACTGTGAGAAGTAAATGATGTTCAAGACCCCTGGTCTGTGGTATTTTGTTACAGCCATAGGCAAGCTAGAGTTGTTAGCAGAATCAGTCCTGTCATCGTCTTGAACGTGAACTAATTGCTGAGAACAATCTTTCCCAATGCTCGGCCTTGCCACTTAACTAGCTCTGTCATCTTGGGCAGGTTTTTTTGTGTTTTGTTTTGTTACTTACTCCCTGAGTCTCAGAGGTTTAATTCCTCTAGTGAGGTTGATTGTATTTATCTCCTGATACTGTTGTGAGAATTAAATAAGATGATGCCTATCGAGTGCCCAGTGTAGCCCACAGCACGTTAAATAATAGCATGCTCTTGTTCCTGTTATTATTACTACTGCTACGGCTTTTGTTGACATTTTTCTTCTATCCTCGTGTCTTGGGAATGATGCTAGAGAGCTGGGGTCCATAACTGGCAGCAATGACTACTGTAACCCACTTCTTTTGCTTGTTCTGTTTCATTTGCTAACTGAGTGCTGCTTTGGAGAAAACTTGGTGTTGGTCGTTGTGCTAATGGTGCCGTGGCACTTTGGGAATGTGAACAGCAGGAGTTCCAGGTAGACACGACTTGGTGGAACCATATTTGACAGTGATGGGTGCTCTGATTGACTGGTCTCACGACAAGTCTCGTCCACCGCACTGCTGGAGCAAAGCTCAGGCTTTCATTCAGCCCTACTAGGCTGGGGCATATCTTAACATCAAGTGGGAAGATGTGATGTTTCTCGGTCATGTGTCAGGACCGCAGCCCCTGACCCGAACCTCTGAGTCCTGGTGACGTGCCCCCAGCCTGCTGATGTCCGAGGGCCCTCCACCTGCCTGGGGAAGGCAAAGGCTGAAGAAGGTGGTGAGTGCCCGGAGACAAGCTCCCACAGTGTCTGGGGAAGGACTCTGGATGGTGTGACATTTGGCTTATTCCTTGAAGAGTGAGCAGGGTAGTGGTGGGGACTCTGAGGAAGACGCCTGATGTGAAGAACGGCTTGGAGCAAAACGTGGATGGAAGCACAAACAGGGAGTAAACAAGAGGAACCCAGGGCCCCACATCTCCAGGACTGATAATCTTGTGGTTGGGTCAGTTTAATATCAAGCTCTTGTTCCTCAGCCCCGAACCGTCCCTTCTCTGCTTCAGCTTGTGAAACGGCATCTCTGCTTTGCCAGCTACTCCTCATTAGGATCCGCCAATCAGGGGCACTGCAGGGCGACTGCTGGGCTGAAGCGGGGAGAAGGGGCTCACTCCTCGTTTCTTGTAGGCTCCCCGTTCCTGGGAGCGTCACTCGGCAATGCCTCTTTGTCACAGCAGCGACAGTCCGCCCCGGGGCAGCAGCCACATCCAGTTTGTGGTTTTCCACCACCTGCAGAACCATCCTTGTCCTTCCTTCGGTTTCACCAGCACCACCCGAGCAGCGCCTCTCCTGCAGTCTCAGAGAACCACACCCGTGACGGAGATTAAGGCGTCCACATCAAGATCAGGTTACATGGAAACGAGGTATTCTTTATTGTCTCAAAGGTCCAGCTTTTCTCCCGGAAGAGCAATGTTAGTTCTGTCATGAGTGAGGTGCACGTGGGTCTGTCTCCTGACTCTCTATGCATTTCCATTTGTCTGTTTTCCCATCCTGCACTCATAGCGCATCACCTAATTATCTGCGATTTATGGCAGTGCCTGGGATCTGATCGGTAAGTCTGGGCACCTGGTTGCGCTTCTTCAGGTGTACCGTGGCTCTTCTGTGTAGACATTAGAAACAGCAGATCAGGTCGCACAACCACAAACACAACACAACAAAACTAACACAAGTCTCAGCCACTGTTGTGTTTTGATTGGAATGCAGTGAAGACATAGATAACTGGGAATTCTTTAATATCTTTTAATTAATTTTCTAGTTTTGTCCACATAGGTCATCTACACCCTCTGTTAGATTTATTCCTGTGGACTTCATATTCTTGAGACAATTTTAAATGATGCTTATAAAAGCAACATTTTTAAACATTTATTGTAAGTATACAGAAATTCAGTTTAAAAAACTGACCTTCTATCCAGTAATCTTCTAAACTCTCTTACTAATCCAGTAGTTCATCTGTAACTTCTTTGGGTTTTCTATATGGACAGTTATCTTATCTGCAAATAATGACTGTTTGTGTTCTTCTCGACCAGTCACGTTTTCCCTGCTTGGCTATGACAGCTGGGACCTCCCCTGTGATGCTCAAGGTAAGCGATGAGAGGGGGTCCTTTACCTATTCCTAAATTTAAGGAAACACTTTCAACTTGTCACAATGATGTTTGCATTATCAGGTTGAGTAAATTTCCTTCTATTTCTAGCTTGCTAAGGGTTTTTTTGTGTATGTGTGAGGAAGATTAGCCCTGAGCTAACATTCGTTGCCAATCCTCCTTTTTTTGCTGAGGAAGACTGGCCCTGGGCTAACATCTGTGCCCATCTTCCTCTACTTTATATGGGACACTGCCACAGCATGGCCTGACAAGCCGTGTGTCGGTGTGCGCCCGGGATCCGAACCTGTGAACCCCGGGCCGCCGCAGCGGAGCGTGCGAACTTAACTGCTACAGCACCAGGCGGGCCCAGCTAACGATTTTTATAATGAATACATGCTAAATTTTATCAAATGCTTTTTCTGCATCTAATAGATAAGCCTATGACTTTTTTCCTTTAATTTGTTAATCATGACTTCCATTTATTGATTTTTCTAAATGTTAAATCAACCTCACATTCCTAGAATAAACTCAGTGTGGTCATGATATATAAGCTTTCATATATACTGCTGGCTTCAGTTTGCTAATACATTTTTAAGGATTTCTTACATCTATATTCATGAAAAACAGATTGTAATTTTATTTTCTTATACCATTGTGGTTGGATTCTGGTATCCAGTTTATGCCCACCTCATAAATTGAGCCATTGCTTTTCTGTGGAAGAGTCTGAGTAAAACAGAATCGTGTATCTCTTGGATATTTGGTATAGCTCTCTGCGGAACTCCACGGACCTGGAGGTCTCTCTGTGGGAAAGTTTTCACTATTGGTCAGATTTCTTTAATGATTATAGGACCACTCAGAATCTTGTTTTTCACTTTTCCTCAGTATTGGTAAGTTATATTTTTTATGACTTTGCACATTTCATCTAAGTTTTCAGCTTTATTGGCATAATGTTCTTCATAATGTCCTTATATTGCCTTTTTAATATCTGCACCACTTAAAGCTATGTTTTCTGTTTTACTCCTAAGTGATTTATTTATGCCTTCTCTCATGTTTTTCTTGATTACTTCTGCCTGAAGTCTTAAAATTGGCCTTTTCAAAGAACCAGTTTTTGGCATTATTTTTCTCTCTATTGTATGAGCTCATTTTTCATTAATGTTTGCTTTCATCTTTAATATACCCTTCTTTCCATTTTCTTTAGGTGTATTTTACTGTTCTTCACAAGTCAGAAGCTTAGCTCAGAAAATATAGTCTTTCTTATTCCTAATGTTAATATTTAAGGCTATAAAATTCCATCTACATATCAAATTAGCATTTCATCACATTTCGATATGCAACCTTTTATTATCTTTCAGTTTTAAATGTTTTCTAATATCCATTATGATTTCTTCTCTGACTCAGGTTTTATTCAGAGGTATGTTGTGGAATTTACATACAAATATCAATTATCTTTGTTATTGATTTCTAACAATTACATTGTGGTCAGAGAAGGTACTTTGTAAGATACCTGGATACCAAACCTTTAAAAGTAAATATTTTTGTAAATATTCCATATGTACTTTTTTGGGTAAATATTCCATGTGCATTGAAGAGAATGTGCCTTTCTCAAGTGTTGAATGCTATGAATATTAATTGTTTATCTATCTGTCGTATCAAGATTGGTGTGTTTTTCAAATCTTTTGTCTCTGGTTTTTTGGTTTTGTTTTATTTTTTGCTTATTTAGTCTAGCTAGTCCCCAAATAGTTGTGTCAATATCTCCTAAAATAATTCTAGATTTGTCTATTTCTCCTTGCAGTTCTGTCAATTTTTGCTTTATGTATTTAGAGACCATATTTTTAGGTGCATTTAAATTTAGAAGTGTTATATTAGCTTTTGGGGAATCAATATTTGCAGAGTATTTTTTTTTAGTGTTTTACTTTTATCTTTTGTGTGTCAATATGTTTTAGACTTGTTTCTTGTAAATAGTACCTGTTTTATTTTTCTATTTTGACAATCTCTTCTTTTAAATGGAATGTAATAAATTTACATTTATATCATGTTTCTGATATAATTGGATTGATTTCCAATAACCTACTTTGTACTTTCTAACTGATCTTTTCTATGTTTATTTTTCTTGCTTTCTTTTGAATTGATTGAATATTTTTTCTTACTCCATTTTTAACTCTAGTTAGAATTTATACATTTTTCTATTTTATTTAATGTGCATGTTTAACTTATCAAAGTCAAAATTTAATTAATATCATTGCCATTTTCCCAAACAATACAAGATGCAAGAATATTTTAATTTTAACTCCCCTTTCTAAATATGGTCTTGATGTCCAATATTTTAGTTGTATCATATTTCTAAGCTCATGAGACATTATTACTATTGTTTTATAAAGTTAGCTTTTGTTTAGATTTCCTTATATATTTATCACCTTTTTGGCTTATTATTTCATCTTGCATCTTACACTTTCCTTCTGGGATTCTTTCCTCTATCTGAATTATTTTAGAGTTTCCTTTAGTGAGTTTCTTATTTGTCTGAAAATGTCTTTCTTTTGTCATGTTCTTGAAAGATAGTTTTCATAAGTATACAATTCCAAGTTGACAGTTTTCTCTGCTTTCTCCATGAAAGTATTCAGTTTTTATGGTTTCCTTTTTTTATGTGTTGAGAAGTCATCTGTCAAAATAATTGTTGATATTTTTAAATTTAATCTATATTTTCTCTCTCATTACTTCTAATATATTCTCATTGTCTTCACTGTTTAACAATTTCACTATGATGTGCCTAGTGTGAGCTCTTTGCGTTTGTCTTGGGAGTCTATGGAATTCCTGTATTCTGAAGACTGATGTCTTCTGTTAATTCTGGAAAATCCCCAGCTAGCTATTGCCACTTTCCATTTCTTTCTTCCCCTTCTAGAAATCTGATTAGATGTCTATTATATCCTCCATATATCTTTCATCTCCTAACTACTCTGTCCATCTTCTTGTTTCTATCTGTCACCTCCTGGGTAATTTTCACTCAGCACATTGTAGATAATCCATTTCCATTGCCTTCTGACTTCCTTTGCTGCTGTTAAGAAGTCAACCATTTGCCCAATTGTTATTCCTTTGGAGGCAATCTCTCTCTTTCCCTACTCTTCTGTGGTTTCACTAGGATGCGTCAAAGTGTGAACTTAATTTTGCTCGTCTTTCTTGGTGCTCAGAAGGCAAGTTTTCTCTAAAAGTCTTGCTTTCTGAACTCTGGGTCTCCCTTCCCAGCCCAAGCTATTTCCAGGCCAGCAAGCCAGTGCCTCTCTGCATCTCTATTTCTTTTCTGACTCCACAGAAACGTCTTTCTTGCTTTTGAGGCTGCTCTCTCTCTTTTGTGCTTTGTCTCTTATTACCATATGTTTAGAATAGGGGTGATACATCTAATGAGGGAATTTACTTGTTCCATCTTGACTGGAGTCATTACTTCTAAAAGCACATAAAAATGATGTTAGTAATAAATTAAATGACCTTTTTATGCTATGTGATCTTGGGGCCTAGATTTTCTTTTGCACCTAATCTGAGAAAGGGATCCAGGCTCATTTTCTGTGGGTGTTTTTGTGTTGGTGGGTGCTAAAATATAGTAGGTGAGAGTTAAGGAATTACCTAGGGAGATAAGGTGAGATACCCAAGGAAGGTGTTTGCATGCTGTTAACTTCTTTTCCAGAGATAATGTATTCTTCTCAATTAGGGATTTTAAAAAGTGGTGAGAATTTCCATCACTTTGGCCTGTGGAGGGGGAAGATTCCGTCTAGTCCATCTCTCATGACGCTGAAAGTAATGTTTGTAAATCCCACATCTGATTGGGCCACACTCTGCTCAGAATCCTCCAGGGAGTACCACTGAAAACGGAGCAAAATGCACACATCCTAGCTTGACCCTCAAGGCTGTGACTGAGCACTCTCCTAGGACCCTGGGCAGGCCACACCCATCTTTGCCTGTCACTTGCCTCTTTCTGAAATTCCTCTTTGCTAATTCAAATAATTGATAACTCAGTAATTTCTACTTATCTTTCCAGACTAATAAGCAGAGTTCTTCCTCTAAGAAGCTTCCCTTGACCAATCTCTCTCTTCCCTTCCACCTTTTCTTTTTCCTTTGTTTCTCTTCCCGATCCCACTCTCTTCTGGGTCATGTGTGGAAACATCCTGTGGTCTCCTCTGTCCCTTTAACTTAGCAAGCTGTGTTGACATTTTGGGGTTCCTTTCTGTCATTGTCTCTGTCTCTGTGACCTCCTTGGGAACAAGCCTTCATCCTTGCAGACCCAGTGTGCACACAAGAGCAGGCACACAGGAGGTCTCCCTACGTGCTCTGTGACGTGGACTGAGGGTGCATCCTCCTGCCCCGGTATAAGGTGGCGCTCTGCCCTCTCGGGGCCTCACAAAGTTCTGCTCTGCCATGGCTGTGAAAAAGCTCCCCGACTCGGCTCCTGGACAACACCATCCCTCAGAGTTTCCTGCTATCCTGAGAACTGAGTGTGAGCATCCAGGTAGGATGTTTCCTGAAGGCAGTGTCTTTCCCTCCTCCATTACCCCATCCCATGCAGAGTGCCTGGTGAAGCAGGGAAATCCTGAAGGAACAGATGCCTGCGGGGATCTCTGAGGATGTGTTTGCCTGCCCTCCGGGAGTGTTCTTGGGAAAGCGCTACCTCAGTTAGAATAAATACCGGCTCAGCAGACAGGGATGCTGGCTTGGCTGGGTCAGGGCTGCAGACCAGCGCACTCAGCTCATGCTGGATGGGAAGGCTGCCTGGGTACTCTGAAGGCAATTCTCCTGCAGGCCCACAGACCCCAGGCTCCCAGAAACGCAGTGTATCTCTTCCGTCTCAGAATCAGCAGTTTCTAAAAAATTGTGTAGTGGTTAAGTGCGTGGGATGAAGCCTGGGTTCCAATCCTGGCTCTGCCACATCATGCTACTCAGTCTAGATGAGCTTCCCAGAGTCTCTGTGTCTCAGTTTCCTCATCTGTGAAATGGAGAGAAAATAATAACACCCACCTCGAAGGATTGCTGTGAGGATTAAATGAGTTAATAGAACATACCCAGTACATAGTAAGTGCTCAGTAAACTTAAACATGTTAGTCATAGCTCACCTCCAGTGCATTGTGTTGCATCAGACAAGCCCTCATTCCATCTCTCTTCGGTCTCCCCAACTGTTCAGTAAGACAGCTGGCCTATATAACCCCTCCCGTGCCTTCTGGCAGCTGGGCCCCCTGGTTGTCTCCCATCTTACCAGCCCTATACCCAGTTAGCCTCCAAACATGGATGGTATGTTTACCGAGCAGTGTGGTCTGGCCTGGGTCTAAATCACTTTTCGCATGCCTTTGTAGTCTGGGCAATACTCACGCACTGTTTCTCTGTTTGGTTCTAAAGACCACCCCTCCTGGGTAGACAACCTTCACGAGTGGAACTGCACAGGGATTCACAGCCCCAGGGCTCAACGGGGAGGGTGGGCTATAGAATACTCTGCATTTACAACAGTGCCAATTCTTGGGTGAGGTGCATTTAATTTACGTTGCTTTTTTTCTGATTATATATTTTTGCAGAAGATTTGGAAAAGTACTTGGTAGGGGGAAAATATCAGAAAACAATGACTCATAGCCTATCACTGTCCCTGAAGAACCTCTGCTCCAGGCAGAGTGGGAGGGACAGAGAGGGAGACGCCTGGTCCAGGAGCAGAGGTCCTCTGCAGAGTGGGAGGGACGGGGAGGGAGACGCCTGGTCCAGGAGCAGAGGCCCTCTGCAGAGTGGCGAGGACAGGGAGGGAGACGCCTGGTCTGCAGATCTCAGGGGACTTGGGGCCCTGCAACGCGGCATGTGGACCCTTTGCCGGGAGGTAGACAGCAGGATGAGGTGCCCAATCCTGAGGACAAAGAGGGAAGAGGCCACACTGAAGCCCCAAAGGGCGAGGAGTCTCAGAAAAGCTTCCTCGATTCCTGTGGAAATGTCTCTCGATGGTCTTAGCCCCCTGAGTAGTCACGTTCATATACAGGTGGGCTTTCCGATCTTTTCTGTGCCTTTTTAGCTTGTCTGAGTTTGCACTGGTTATATTGCACATTTTAATATTTTTCACTTAACAGTATACCACAAACATTTCCCCAACTTATTAAAAATTCTCTGTAACGTCATTGTATTGCTGCAGAATATTTAATTGCGAGTCTTCAACATAATTCTTTTTTTTTTTTTTTTTTTTTGTGTGTGAGGGAGATCAGCCCTGAGCTAACATCTGTGCTAATCCTCTTTTTGCTGAGGAAGAGCGGCTCTGAGCTAACATCTATTGCCAATCCTCTTCGTTTTTTTTTTTTTTTGTCCCCAAAGCCCCAGTAGATAGCTGTATGTCATAGTTGCACATCCTTCTAGTTGCTATATGTGGGACGCAGCCTCAGCATGGCCGGAGAAGCGGTGCGTCAGTGCGTGCCCGGGATCCGAACCCGGGCCGCCAGTAGCGGAGCGCGTGCACTTAACCGCTAAGCCACGGGGCCGGCCCCTGCAACATAATTCTTTTAACATTCCCTCAATGATAAACACTTAAACAGTTCTACATTCTCCTTACTGTAAATAGAGCTATTATGGACGTTTTTTTAAACTGAAATCTTGGTCTGTATTTTAGGATATTTTCTCAGGATGGACTTCTGGAAGTGGAATTTCTGGGTCAAAGAATGTGAATAGTTACAAAATTCTTGGCACACTGCCAAATGCACTGCCCTCGAAGTTGTGCTCAAGTTCGCACTCACCAGCGTGGGCCCTCGGGACTCCTGGTGGCTTTGGGTAAGCTTCTTTGAGATCATCTCTGCCTTCATTAACAGGATAACGTGTGATGTATGTATTTTATATGTGTGTTTCTTTGAATAGTAATGCAGCTGCACATATTTTCCTTTTAGAGTCATTTTTCAATGGAAGGTGATTAATAGTGGGTGGAATGAACAAGTCAGAGAACTTCCTTCTACCTCCCTGGGGGGCAGCTGGGAGCTGCCAAGAATTCCAGTTCAGCTTGGCTGTTCAAACTCTCCAGCCTTGTTTTCTTTTTAAAAATCAAAAATGTCTGTGTGTGTGGGAGGAAACCCTTCATATAAACTTTCTGATGGTACATTTCAATAGGGTATTGAAAGGAATGGAAACAGACATGTGGGAGAAGGCTCTTCATCACTCCTGAGCACCTCCGTGTCTCATGGCATTGGCTAAGTCGATAGTTTCATGAAGAAGGGAGGGTAGGACTTTTCATCCCTTTTTATTGATGAGGAAATCAAGGCTCAAAGAGGAGACCCTCCCGGCTCTGCTCCATGTCATCTCCAGGAACCAGCTGTCTTCTTCAGCTAGTGACAAGCAACTGCAAGAAGCCAACAGGTTCACTTCAATTGTCAGACCACATCGGGGTCTGGCAGAGGCTGCCTGGAGTGGGTGTTGGGGAGGATGGGGAAGCTCAGCGTGGCTTTAGAGGGAGAGCATCATAATCAATTGGCAATGCCTGCCAGGCACACAGGGTGCCCAGGATTACCCAGGTGCAGAGTATTACACAGGTGCCCAGTGTTGCACAGGTGCCAGTATTGCCCAGGTATCAGTATTGCACAGATGCTGGTATTTATAACATATGTGGAGCCTGCCCTCTCTGGAGTCTCTAAGACCTCATTTCTTCTTCTCCCAGGGAGATTAGAAGGTTGGACATGAGTACCCATGTTGGTTTCTGTATTTCTCTGGAGGATGTCTGGTTGTTTTGCCTGACTTCAAGCATAGCCTCCTTTCTGTATCATAGTCCTATTGGGCCAGAATGGTGTTCTGACCTGAGAAGGGTGTCAGAGCTGAGCCTTTGCAAAGTAATGAAATCAGAAACATCCACCTTCTCTGCCCTCCTGTCTCCATCCTGCCCTCCACCACACAAACATGCCCACTTCTCCCACCTCCAGACTCTGGTGCCCTGAATCCTCTGCACAGGGAGGAGGGCTGTGTAGAGCCTCACTGATCCCTCTGTTTCCCCCATGCCTGGAAGGATGTGTGGCAGAGGGCTTTGCAATGCTTCATCCTAAAGTAGAAAACTTGAATTGTGGAATTTCTGATTTACTTGGGGCTGAAAGTTTGGGTAGAATGCCTTCCCTGGGCATCCCAACTGCCATATAGGCAGGCTGTGAGAGGTGGCCCTTCTGAGTTTCTGGTTTTTATTTCCCTTCTGGGATTCTAGCCAGGTATCTTTTGTCCCAGAGGAGCAGCAAATGTGTCTATAGGACACGCTTCTAAGAGACTCTGCTTCCCTAGCTCAGGGCTCCTCTTCCGGAACTCAACTCGCAGTGCGGGCAACCATCTGTGTGGGACCGTCCACCCTGCCACGTGGGACTAGGGGACAAGGAGAACTGATGCAAACGTGCTGATGCTCACGCCCTTGCTGTGCTAAGAGTAATAAAGCTATCATCTCTGACCCAGGAGTCCCGGGTCTTCTGTCAGCATCTATGAAGTGTTACAGGCTGACTTGTTAACGCATAAGCAGGTAAAATCACAGAGCCTTCACAGCTCCTGACAAGCTTATATCCTTACTGAATTTTATATTTAAAACACTCTAAAACTCAAATATTTTTATGGTCATTTTGTTGATTAGAATTCAAGCAGAGAGGTTAAATAGCCCTTCCCAGGCCACAGAGCTAGTTAGTGCCAGAAGGGAGATTTTTACTCAACTCTAATTCCAGAACCACACTCTTTCCATGACATGTTGACATGTTAAATTGCAAACATTGCAGTGTCTGTACTTCTATTTGTGGCACTAGGCCAGTTCAAATCCTGTTGGCTCCTAAGTCATCCCATTGCCATGATGATAAAAATGCTCAGGCAAAGAATGGAAAATGATTGGGCAACGTGTCCTCCAGAGGAGCACAAACAAGACAAAATAGTCGGGAGTTCCTTCCATGGAAGACAAAGTCCTTCTCTAATGTTTACTGAGCAGTTGGCTCAGAGCCCTGACCTACTGCCCTTTCTTCTGGTGAGTAGAGGGGACCCATTTCCCACCAGGCAAGAGGGGTTGAGTCAGGGGACATACAGACTAAACAGTGGGGCAGCTGCAGCAATGGGCGTGCGCCAGGATGAGGGGTGTCTCCAGGGTCCAAACCTTGATCAGCCTTTAGAGCCTCCTTGTACTTTTTCACAGTGCATTTTATCTTGTGTCCTGTTTAATCTGGTCATTGCCATATCCTTATGATAAAGACTGACCTGTTCCTGCAGTGGCTCCCTATTGCCCATGGGACAAAGTCCCATTTCTTAGCCTGGGGCCAAAGACCCTCCGTGGTCCAGCCTTAGACTACTGTGCAGCTGACCGGAGCCTCCCTTTCTCTCAGAAGCCTTTTCTAACTCCACTCATTCCTCAGGTGGAAGCTGCCTCTCAAAGCCTCCTTGGTGTTCACATTTATCTGGATCACTCCTCTCACAGCATCTAGAACAACTTAGGGCTGTATACATGTACATGCTTATCTTCTCCACCAAGCCATGACCCCTTGAGGCGGGGCCTGTTATATTCAGCTGTCATTCCCACACTTAGATAGCTACCTAGTACATGTTTGTGGATTGCAGCTAGGTACTCAGACACACACAAACACACACACACACACACACGGTCGATCTGTCTCTGGGTCTGAAATTTCATTATTAAATACTCTTATCTGGGGGTTGAACACTTTTTAAAAGCACAAGCCATTCAAGAAGGATTAGCATGGATGTTTTGATATGATGTAATCTAGCTGATCATTTTCCTCTTTGATAAGTGACCTGGGTGGCAAGATTCTCGGGTGCTTGGGTGTCGATGAGGTGTGATTGCCTGAAAGCCATCTTTGTCTTGCTAATCATTCTGCCAAGGGTAAACAGTCCAGGACTCCACTGGGTCACCAACGTCCACCACCCAGAGCTGCCCAGGCCAGCCCTCACCAGGAATGGGGTTGTTGGCCCAGGAGGCCAGGTCACTGCTGGCCAGGGCCCCCGGACGGCGGAGATGCCAGCACTGGGCGTCATTCCAGCACCCTGAGTCCTCGTGGGCCTGCTCCACTCCCACGAGGAGCCCCTGCTGACTCACCTCAGCCTGCAGAAGGAAGGAGGCTCCTCTCCAGCCCGCTGGTCAGACAGGCCTGCGTTCCAATGCTCCTCTGCCATTACGAGCTATGTGACCTCCAGCAAGCCCTTCAACCTTCCTGAGCCTCAGTTTCTATAGGTCTGAAGGGAGGACGAGGCCCTCCACCCGCCAGGGTTATTGAGAGGATAAAAGGAAGATCCGTGTGCAGAGAAGCTGGGATTTCGTGGAGTGTGCTCTTCCCCTCCCTCCTCTTCCAGCCCTTCTTCCCCACCTCTCCCCTTTATCTCCCCTCTCTTCCTCTCTCTCCACCTCCCTCCTTCCTCCTTCACAGTTTTTGGAGACTTGGTGTGTGCATATTTGCACACATTTGCCCTAATCAGCATTTGTTGCAGGCATGCTGCCTAAGGACTGTCTGCATTGTTGGGGGAGGGACCAAGAGGAAGAAAGTGTGCTCCCTGACCTGAGGGAGCACGATTTATTTCCACACCAGTGTGTATGGGATGCACATGTGCACACACATGTGCACATCATCTCACTAAGTTGCTGCATTCAGTGTGGTGGACTCGCCTTTGCAGTTAGTCTGACAGCACCCTCCTGGGTGGCGTCTGGAGTGGGCCACCGTGGAGACCCAGCTCTGCAGCTGCCATGTCACCACCGCACCTGGTTCTGGCTGGGCTGGGGACTCAGCGCTCTGGGGAACAGGCTGTGCTTCCATACAGTTGGGTGAGAAGAAGGGTAAGAAGGCGGCGAGGGAGGGGAGGGGAGGGGAGGGGCCGGGAAGCCCAGCACCATGGGCCAGTCTGAGATCACAGCCAGGGCAGAGGGCTCCTGGGCCCATGGAGGAGTGGGGAGTGACCAGCATTCCTCTTCCCCACATAGGCACCAGCCCTCAGGGAGGCCCAGGGCTCTGGCTCATCCTCTCCCTGGTGCCTTCTTTAAAGCAAGGCATATCTGTTTGTGGGTTCTGGGTGCCTCCGCTGTGCCCACTGGATCTGGACGTGATCTGTGCTCACAGTCCTTGCAGATGAGGCCATATGCCCCCATGTGCTCAAAAACCGGAAGCGATGTCCCACCAGGAGGGGATATTAGAAGTCATGTTACTCCTCAGGAAGCGTTTGGAAGTGGTGCAGTGAGGAACTTTCATTGACCGATACATACACCCTATATATCTAGCACCAGTTATTGGACACATTTGTTCCTGCCATCAACCCTGACACTCAGACCATAGAGTCACGTCCCCTTAAGGACATGGCCAGGGTGGCCAGAGAGGTCATGCAACTTGCCTAAGGTCCCAGGTCCAGGAAGCGGGGAGCCAGGGCCCAAACCTAGGAAGTGGGGCTCTGCAGGCTGCGCTCCAGCTACTGTGACCACGGGAAGGATGAGTTCACTCGTATTTTTTTAACAGGTCCATTCTTCCTAATGCCATGCATTAGAAAACCAACGCTTTAGTCAGTGCCCTGATGGCTGAGACAACCTATTTCTAGAGGGACGTTCCATCCTTACATTTGTTTCCTGCAGCTGGCGCCTGTGTGAGGAAGAGGAATGCTAGTCACCAGTCCCTCCCCCCTCGGTGGGCCCAGGAGCCCTCTGTACCGCGTGCTCTCTGAGAACCGGCCGATGGAGCCAGAAGAGGACCATGCAGCCCCACGCACACGTGCACGCACGCACTCTCAAAGAACACAGCATCGCACAGGTGAAGGGCAAGCCCGGGTGGGTTTACCCTTCCCCGGACAATCACAGTAATGCTGCTTGACTCTGAACGCTTGGGTTCATTTCAAATTTATTTCCAATCGTTTAGAGCTGGATCAGGGGGAGACAAAGGTGCCTTTTAGCTCCAGCACCTGCTGCGCCCCCAGATGTCAAGGACTGACATTTGAGGCCACTTCCCCAGTCAGCGTGCTGATGACTTAACGGCCTCGCTACCTGGCCCCAGGCACACCCACCCTGCTCACACCCAGCGAAGACTTGCACACCACGCGGATGACAAAGTGCCCTGCCCAGGAGGACACACACTTTCTCTCTGGCAGGGCAGAGGCCGGCCTCCTGGGTGGCTGCTGCATCCCTAGGTCCCTGGGAGAGGCCTCTCCCGACTCTATTCCTTCTCCTTTCCTTCCTCCTCCCCGGGTCGGCACATAGTGTTCCCAGGCCAGGTGCGTATCTTGGGAGGAGGTGGGTGCTGTCGTGGCCTGCCTGGTGGTGCAGGTAGCGGGGTGGGGTGGTGGGGTGCGTTTTCTCCCGTGGAGTCGGAGGAGGCGCTGGGGGAGGTGAGGTCTGGTGCCCCTCAGATAAAGTATTCCTTTCTGCTGCTGTCACCAGCGTCCTGGAGGGATGGGTCGTCCTGCAAGGCCACGTCCGCACTCTCAGCAAACTCTGTGCCCTTGGCCTCGTTGGTGTGGTATGTGCCTCTGTGTCGGTACATGTACCGTAGCACAACGATGAGGAGGCAGATCAGGACCAAGGCCACAGTGATGATCACGCCTGCAAGAGAGAAGAAGCGCACAGCTCTGTCTGGGGCAGGCGTCTGGGACAGGGGCAGGGCGTCAGGACCCACAGGGGTTGTGCCAACACAGACAGGCCACTACAACCAACACCAACCGCAGACAGTCTGGCCAGTTCCTGCCCCTCCTCCCCCTGCTGGTGTGTGTCGCCCTCATCTGCACCCATTGAAGGTTGTCCATCAGTGTCACGCCCTGCTCCTGGTTTTAGCACTTTAAGTCCTCAGCCCCAGAAAATTCCTCAGTGGAGATTGTCCTGGTTTTAAAACTGGAAGTTCTGAATCCTGTGAACCCCTCAGTTTTGGGCAAATCCACATAGCTGCATCATGCAAATTATGCACATAGGTCTGTCCTCCTCTGTAGGCTGCGGGTGCCTCTGAGCAAGGATCAGTTCTGCGATACTGTTCCAGCCTCAGTCTGCAGAGTGCTGAGTGAAGGGCTGGAGGGAGGGAGGAGGGGAGGGAGAGACGTTAGATGGTGGGGGGACGAGGGCCATTGACCGGGCTTGAGACTGGATTCACTGCAGTGTGGTTTCACTGCCCCCCCATCCCCCAGCTCCCCTTACCTCCTGGGAGGTGGGGTCTGCGATGAGTCTGGCAGCGGGGGCAGGGCTTGGCCAAGCAAAGGGCTGAAGAGGGAGGGGATCCTGGAGGACACCGTGTGAAGGCGCGGGGTGTGGGGAGCCGTCAGGCCTTCATTTCTGTTTGGACTCAGAAGGGGTCAGGAGGTGAGGCCTGAGGGCTGGGCAGCAGGACCGGGTCACTCAGGGCCGTGGAGTGGTGGGGGGAGGGGGAAAGACTGGCGGGTTTTGGAAAGGGTTTGAGGGCAGCACCCTCACTGGGGTTGTGCAGGCATTTGCTTTGAAGCCACGGAACAAGCCCTCTGCCTTGACTTAGGATGGTTTACCTGGGGGCCTTGGGGAGTGGGAGAATATGCAGAGGCTAAAACTGTTCCCAAGTCCCTTCTTTGAGGAACAGTTTCCTAAATTTCCTACTGCCTTCCGGGGGCCCTTCTGTCTGCATGATGTTAATACTATTGTCTAAGAAAAAGAAGGGTCAGTGGTCCAGTGAGGGGGAGAACGTCAGGTTCAATAGCATCGAACAGGGGTCTCGGATTGCCCACTTTTATTTATTCGTGTTTAGGTGTGGAAGTTCCCTGAGGTACTAGTGAGTCAGTGAGAAGTGCACTCTCTGAAGGAGATAGCAAGCTACACCTCCTAAACTTGGTCGTTCCTGAAACACAATTTGGGGTCACAGTTGTGACCAGTGGGGGTCAGTACACGGCTCGACGCAAGCCTAGGCAGGGTCAGACTTCCTTTAGGATGGAGGGGCAGGGGTGAGACTCAGGGCAGGGAGTAGTGTGGGATGAGGGAGACGGAGAAGTCCAGGAAGCCCTGGTCATCTCCCCCCCCCCACCGCCCTCGCCAGAGCGGCTCTCTCTCCAGCCCCTGATCCCTGTGGACCTACGGCCCTGAGTGGCCCTGACAAGGAAGCACCTCTCTCGATTCACCCTCGCCCACGGGGACACCATGCTGGACATTTTCTTACAGGGCCAGACTCTTCCAATCCACATTCAAAACCCTTTTGAGGGAGGGAGAGCACTGGCCGAGACCGCCCCCTGCCGCAGTCCTCAGGTGGGCTCTCCCTGGGCGTTTTCTCTGACCCTCCCGGCTGCTTGAAAGGCCCGGGGCGGCTCACCTGCAATGATGGCGATGTCCGTCTGGGTGGAGGGCATCCAGGGCCAGTGGGTCTCTGTGAAGGGAACAGAAGAGCTCGAGGTGAGAGGGGAAGGCTCCCCACACCTAGCTGCATCCCAGCCGAGCCTGCACCCTCTGCTCACACATGAGCGGCTGAGTGAACGGGCACAGGGCGGACACGAAACAGTGTGGCACACGGACAGGCCTCTCACTGAGCGTGCACAGAACTGGGCCCAGGAGAGCACCGCGTGAACCAGCAATGGTGTCAGACACCAACATGGCATCTCCGGGACGGCGCAGGCAGCGTGAGGGCTGGGCTCCTGGCTGCATCCCTGAGGGCTGGGCCTGCACCTGGCAGACGCCCAGCAGACAGCGGTGGGCAGGATGGCGGGCACCATTGTTGTGTTTAGTGCTGGCATCACCTGCCTCTCCAGGCCTCAGCTTTTTTCATGATCACGGTAAAAACAGACCATCTGCGGGAGCCTCCACACACACCCGGTGTTGGTTAAGCTGCCTTCCGTCTGCTCTACCATGTGGTCGTCACAGCAATCCCACCCGTGTGATATTATTAGCCCGTTTCAAGGAAGGACACTGAGGCTCAGCTCCATGTGCCCGCGGTCACACAGCTCGTCCAGGGACTCAGCCTGCGCTCTCACCCCTGGCGTGCACATTCTCGTTCTCTCCTGAAGAAGCCCCTCCCAGGAGGGCTCCTGCTGGAGGTTCCCTCCCAAGGGCCCCTCCAGGTCTCTGCTTCGGCCCTGCTGTGTGGAGGGATGCCCCGCAGCGCTGTCTGAGTTACTGAGTGCTGCCCGAAGCTCAGTGCTCCGGCCGGAGGGCTAGCGCCTCAGGCAGAGCAGGAACCTGCACCTTACCTCGAGCTGCTGCTCAGGAGGTCTCCCGTCTCCTCTGGGAGACGAGTGAGAGGAAGGATTTATTAGACCATGGAAGTATCAGTGTTAACATGAAAATCCCATGTTCCCATTACAACAGCTACATCTATTAAAACAGAGAAGGCTGCTTCATCATAGTCATTTCCGCTCAGATAATCACTTTAATTATAGTGCGATGAGGTCATTCTCCCCAGTGCAGCTGCCAGATGCCACTTCCTGATAAGAAACCACCGTTGGTACAAGGAGGGACAGTGGCCGAGCGGGGCAGAGGCTCCAGGCTGGAGGCCCAGAGGAGGGAGTGGGTTGGGGTCTCTGGGGCCAGTCCTGACCCCGAGGTGGGGAAGAGGTGAAAACAAGGCCTCCAGTCAGCACAGAGACAGAGCAGGCACACAGCAGTCAGCGCAGGGAGGGAGGGACTGGCATGAGGAGGGCTCAGCCTCCAAAAGCCTTCGCAGCAGGGAGACCCGAGGCGGGAGGGGAGGGGAGTTCAAGTGGATGCAGGACTCTGCACTAAGGTGGACAAGTGCAGCCTGTGTTTTAGTGTCTAGCACGCAGTAGGTCCTCAATAAATATTTACTGAATGCACGCGTGCAGGAATAAATGCATGCATACACGAATGGATGGATTCAGACCCTGGCATTCTGGAACCTACTCAATCACCGAGCACCTCATGTTCAGTAAGAAAGACCAGCACCTGACTTAGTCTGCGTGGATGGTTACAGAAGCTCAAGACCCAGAATTGCCCTTGAGAATTTTCCAGGTGATGACCAGCATTTCCCATGCCAGTTTGTCCAGGGCAGCCAGGGTTAGAAGGGACTGAGATTTCCTCTTCCTTTAAAAACAATTAGCAATTGCTTACCAGGTACAGGTACTGTTCTCGGCATCTAACAGGTTTTAACTCACTTAGTCCCCGTGACAGTCCCATTCGGTAGCAGTTGTTATTATTCCCATTTGACACATTTGGAAGCTGAGTCCCAGAAAAGCGTTATCGTTTTCCCCGGGTCATACAGCTGACACGAGAGTCAGGAGGCAACCATTCCAGCCCAGGCAGCGTTGAGTCGGTGCGCTTGGCCCAGCGGGGCTGGTTAAGTACCAGATGAGGTGTCTGGTTTGAATCACTTGGGGTGAATTTCTTGGCTTGTGTTTAGAGACCCTGTACCCAAATCTATCTACTGGAACACTAGAAGCTCTCCCGGCAGGCCAGCGGGCTAGGGAGCAGGTGGGACCTGAGACCTCTGAGGGATCACGGATTAAGCCTCCCAGGCTCTGCTCCCTCTGAGCACACGCCCACCGAGGGGCGTGGTGGACAAGGACGCCTGCTCTCCGTGCCCTGCGCCCCTCCAGGTGTTGGAGCCGAATTTGCTCAGGTCGCACAATGTGACTGACTCCAGGGTAGTGATGCTTCACCATGAGCAGAATGGTCACCTAGGCCAGAGTTGGCACAGAGGAGGAAGCTCGGGCGGGCCTGTCTGGGACGGTGGGGATGGTGTAAGAGTGGTTCTCAAGGTGTGGTCCCTGGAGCAGCAGCATTTCCTGGAAGCCTGTTAGAAATGCAAATTTTCAGGCCCCACCTCAGCCCCACTGTATCAGAAACACTGAGGCTGGGGCCCAGCAGTCTGTGGTGTGGCCTCCAGGTGCCTCTGATGCAGCTCGGGGTTGAGAACTGCTGGTGGAAGAGAGGGTTTTCCAGAGCGGGCTATTTCAGGATTTGCCCTTGAAGGATAAACTGAGTTTGCTGCCCAGACAAAAGCATAAGCATTCCAGGCAGAGAGCTCAGCACCCCAACAGTGCCCACCTCTCCCCAGTTCTCAGCTTTCTCCCCAGATGTCTACTTCCCACCCACGACTCCGAGGCTCCTGAAGCCTGGAGTTTGATCTCTTGCCTCTGGAGATGGTGGGGTGAGAGCCCTCATCGGCCACACTCCCTGGTGCTGTGTCCATTCAGCAGCAGCAGTGACGTGGGATATCTGGGAAAGCCCGGCTGGAGTGAGCCCAGATCCTGTCCAGGCAGTGGACGGATGAGTGTGCGACTGGGTTAGGAACCTGCAATGGAAATCCGCCCCTTGCTGGGGTTGAAGGGTAAGTATGTGTCTGGGCTTAGGATCATTCTGAGCTCAGGAACTGGGCTGGAGGGTCTACGGGCAGCCTTAGGGGCTGCATTCACGGCAAAGCAAGGCATGGGTCTGAGATCAGAGGTAGACAACAGTCTAGCCCCAAGCCTGGACAGGTGTGAGAGGCCCCAGGCTCCCTGGAGAGACCCAAGTGCCCTATGAGTTTCCTTCCCAGCTCTCCTCAAGACTACAACCCCCGAGAGAGGAGGCTCTCCAGCACCACGTCCGCCAGCTCCCAGCTCCACCCGGCCGGGCTGTGTGCTGGCACCTGGCGCAGCTGCTGGGTGTGTGAAAGCCTCATCCCTTCTGGGGAACCAAGACTCAAACTGCACCCTGCACTGTTCACCCTGTGCTGACAGCTTTTGGTTCAAATCCTGACTTGGTGAATGTAAAGTGGTGTATGCAGCAAAATATTAATATTGATTGGCTTTAGTTTCTGCATATGTAAAACAAGGAGAACAATACCCACTTGTGGAAGGGATTAGAAATGATATGCACACAGGACATAAATATTATATGTATATTATGAAGACAATGACTCTGTGGTACATGGCTCAGAATAGGTGTTTACTCAGTTGGAGTCACAATTTTGATTCTGATTTTTATTATTACTATCGGTTTCACATAATTCAACACAAGTCACCTAAGTGAACGGCTGACAGATGCTGGGAGCGCATGCAGAGAATGGACGCTGGCCACAGAGTCCCAGCATTATCCCGGCTGACAGTGAAACCACCTGGGTGCTGAGTTTCTGTGTGCTCCCCGCATTGCTGCGGGAACCAGGGGAGGTTCTAAGAAACAGAAAGTGACTCTCCGACCTCAGGGGGCTTATGGTTTCCTGGGAGACATGACTGTGACCTCTGAGTTATTTAGGGCAGTGTTTGTCAAACAGCAAGTCCCAACTCACTGGTGGGTCCAACCAGAGAGAGAGAGAGACAGAGATGTGGAGGGGGGAGGAGAGATGGAAGGAGGGAGGGAGAGAGAGGCAGGGAAGGACAGAGAAAGGGAAGCAGAGAGAGATGGGGGAGAGAGAGAAAAGAAGAGAGACAGAGAGGAGACAGAGACAAGAGCTCAGGAAGCATCAGGACCCGTGGCCTGCAGTCCGGATTCTGTTAGTGGAGCTCTCGTTTCATCTGCGCGCGCACCACAAGCACACAGAACTGAGTCACAATGTAAAGGGCGGTTCTTACTGAGGGTCACTCACCACGATGTTTGGAGACCACGACTGAGACAACAACACTGCAAGAGGGGATAAACCAAACCCTTAGTCCTACAGTGTTGGGTTCAAGGGGCGTCCAACTACGAGATCAAGCAAGGGGCGGCAGACAGAGAACACAACACAGCTTCCTGCCGAGGAAAGCTGACGCGGGTGATGGCACTAAAGTTAAGTTGTGCAACAACTCTGGGCTTCTGAACCTCCCTCCCCCCACACATGGCCATCCAGCTGCAGGCCTCACCTCAAGGCCAGGGCCGGGGCCCTGTCACCAAGTGTGGGGATAACAGATGCTTCCCGTGAGCTGATGGATCCTGAGAGGGAAAGGAAAGGGAAGGGCGGTCCTGCTCCCAGACTCACATTCAGGGAAGTCACACCTCCCCCAGGGTCAGGGGGCACGCAGGAGGCAGGCCACTGCACTCATGGAGGCCTGGGAAATTTCAGGTGTGGAAGAACGTTCCCCGACTATGGAAGTGATGGCACATGTCCTGGGGGTTCACATGAGGTGGAGGAGGCGGAGGAGAAGGAGCTTCTCTGCCCATTTACCAGGCGCAGGCACTGGGTGAAGCTGCCACTTAAGCTCCCTCATTCAATCCTACAGCAAGCCCACAAAAGGGAGGGCTTTTCCTATCTTTAAATTACTGATAACGAAATGCATGCCCAAAGAGGTCAAGTAACTTGTCTAAATCTCACAGCCTCAGAGGGCAGAGCCTGTGTTCTGACCTGGGTCACCCTAGTACCACACCGTGTGTGTGTTCCCACAGCGCTGGCTGCCGCCGCTGGGAATGGCTTTTCTCCTGTGCAATCTGCAGTCTGGCTGCAGCCAAATCCCTGCTGACTTTCCCACAGAGTGGTCAGCCGCCTGCTCTCCGGTCAAAAGCGGCAGTCCCCAGGAGGCAGCAGGGCATACAGGCGCTGTCCCTCTCGATGGAGGCAACATTCTTGGCTCCAGCTGGCAGCTTGGGCACAGCTAACAGGACACAGGACTCTAGCGGCAGCTGGATCCTTGGGGGCGGGGAGGCGTGCTGGTGGTTCTCAGATGTTGACAGAGAGCAGTGGGCAAGCGCTGGCCCCAGGGATGCAAGTTGACCTTCGTCTGTTGCCACCAAGAGCCTTCCTTCTCTGTGTTTTCAGATGAAGCTGTGCTGGGAAGTTCTCTTCTCTCTCGCTTTGTCTTCACACCTCCCATCCATTGTCCATCGCTAATGGTTTTTCCTTCTGCCTCTGGGGTCATGGAGGAAGTGCCCCACTTCCTGTTTCCCACTGTCCACCTGGTCCAGCAAAAAGGGAGAATTCAGGCACAGAGAGAGCGAGTTCCTTTGAGTTGAGAGCGATGATGGCTTCAGAGTAGGAGGCCTAGGTGTTCTAGGAAGAGGAAGATGATTTTAGCCTTGAAATCGTGAAGGGAAACGCAGGTTTGTCATAGATTCCTTGGAGAGCTCCCACTATGACACTCGAGCTGATGACAGCAATGCAGTGGCCGCCACATTGATTGTCTGATGATTTGCCAAGCTCTGTGCTTATTGGGAGCTTTCTATTTCAAGGACCCTACGGCTCTAGTTAGAAAAGTCCCCTTACCAAGTGCCCTCAGGCGGCGATGCCTTTGCGTGAGACTGTCTCAGGTTCAGGAGGAGGACAGCTAATAGGGGAGGGCCAGGAAACTCTGTGGTCACAGAAAGTTCTCCTTGGCTCACAATGGACTGTCTCCTTCCTGCTCTAAATTCTGCCCTCAAAGTCCCTGCGCAAGTGGAGCAGAAATCAGTTGACAATTGAAGTTTATTAACCGTCTTTTCTTTTTGGTAGAAAAAAAGTCGAATACATTTACTTTTCTCTGATGGTTTGTTGTTACTGTGCCCTGAAAGGATGTAGCATTCAAGCATTGGTTTCAGAATATAAGTACCCCAAAGAAATAATTGAATAGCTTATTATCCACCCATCCATCTCGCTTGCAAGCCAGCCAGTGCTGGCTGGGCAGTTAGCATTTACCCAGCCCCAGGCTTAAAGGGATGTGGAGAGGATGGGGTCTGTCCCCAGGAAGCTTATGACTTGGTTAGGGAGATGCAGCATATTTATGTGCAAAGTTAGGCTACCAACCGTCTGCGTGATAGTGTCAACATGGGAAAATAAAGATGTGCCCAGGGGCGCTGGAGAGACTCAGCCCAGCTCTCCCAGATTCTGACAGTGAGGAGGCTCATGATTTTGTTTGTTTATTCTGCCCTCCAGCAATCTTTCTCCCCGCACTTCGATGTTCCAGCAACGTGCTCCCAGTTAAGGCAAGGCCCCTGCCCTCAAGGAGCTTGCTGTGTAGCAGACAGAGCCAAATGCATCTATGGGAAAGTTTGGAAAGGGTAGTTCTCTGATGTTCTCAGGAAAGGCTTCCTGGAGGAGGAGGTCCCCAAGGCTGGCCTACTGAGATGGCGAGGTGGGCAATGCCAGCAGGGAGACTGGGTGTAGGGGTGAGGGAAGGACAGGAGGGAAAGTTCCTGGTGGAGTGGTCAGCAGGGCTTCGGGGTGGGGCAGGAGGGCCCAGTGCGGGGCTACCTGCTGCCATGCCTGGTCGTCACGTGTCAGGGGCTGGGCTCCAGGCAGCTGCTGGTTGTATGCTGGGGGCTCAACCTGCCTGCACCCTCCAGCACAGCCCCCGTCCCATCTGTGCAGAAAGCACGTGTCCACTGACCTCACCTTGTGAATGGAATTCACAAGGCAGGGCGAGGCCAATGTGAATTTGACCACATTGGTCGGAATGTGCCTCCCGGTCTCAAGGTCAAAATGATTGCCCTCATGGTCCCTATGTTCACCTTATAAACAATCTCCTCAATCCAAGGGCTGCCTAAAGGCTGTGCAATATATTATACTGCTCTGACGCCCTGCACAAAACCCCAGTCACCCTCTCCTCCTCCTAGCCATGACCCAGTCTGCCCTGCTTCTCCCGTGCCTGCTGCTACTGTGTAAAGACAGGGACGATGTCAGGCGGGCACTGGAGCCTTGCATGCTGCAACACACCCGCTGCCTCGAGACCTGGCGTGGTGGCTGAGTGGGGAGGCCTGCGAGGCCAGGTGGTGAGGAGTCGTGGCCTTTCTCTCTGGAGGAGACAGCCGTGCGGCATCAGTAAACTGGGGAAGGAGCAGAACTTCGACAATCAGAAGCAG
Organism: Diceros bicornis minor; assembly: GCF_020826845.1. Classification (NCBI taxonomy): domain Eukaryota; kingdom Metazoa; phylum Chordata; class Mammalia; order Perissodactyla; family Rhinocerotidae; genus Diceros; species Diceros bicornis. The sequence continues at coordinate 6,230,264 of NC_080749.1, forward strand.
ATCCTGGGCAGAGTCAGGAAAGGGACCCTCTTCCTAGGGACACCTGAGAGCCTCGCTCAGGGGTTTTTCGCATCTCAGCCTTTGTTCGGGGATGTGCTCACGGAGGGGACAGGAAAGAAGGGTGAGGATGTCCTAACTCTCCTATCAGAGTATCTGTTCGCAGAGTTTTCTCCACCTGCATTTCCCCTGAGCTTGTTTTATTGTTTTCATGGGGCCTTATTTGAACACAATGGCCAGTTTGCCTCAGTTGAGCTACTTGGTCTAAGTAACAGGAAAGAATCCTTGTCTCCATTCTTGGGCCAGAGTATAAAAAGTGGAGCCGCCGTCTCAGTCTCCTCAGCGCAGGCGGGTGACAGCAGTAGAAACCAGCAAGAAGCCCTGAGGGGCAGGCGAGTCTCCGGAGACAGGGGTCAGCTGAGCAAGATGGGGTCCCCTGTCCACGCGGGGATTCTCCTCTCAGAGAGGGACATTGTCAACTTTGGGTTGTGTGCATTTGGGGCTCCTTAGGGAGGCAACCACATCCTCCCTTGGTTCATGGTGTGGCGCGAGGAAAGGGAGAACCTCGGCCCCCTCCCCCCAACTCCCAGCAGACACACCCTGTGGAGGATTTCTCAGAAAACTGAATTTAAGAGAGACAGGAAGAGGGAGAGATTCCAGTCAGGCTGCTGTGTCTGGCTCCCAGGAGGAAGGTGGCTGATTGGGAAGCTGCCTGGGGCTCTGTTGAGGTCTGCCTGCTGGGCTGGCGCAGGGGGCAGGAGGGGGTGTCCTGGATCAGCAGGCAACTGAAGCAGCTCGGGCTTAAGACAATGCTGAGACCACCAAAACGGAGCTTAGTAGGTCTGTTCTTCCCAGAAGGAAAGTCTGTACTTGAAACAGTTGGTGTGCTTGTAGCACACAGGAGAGGAGACCCAGCTATGTAACTGCTAATTTGCACCTGTCACTTTATCAAGCCCACTGATCTTCACATTGAAAGGAGAACAGAGTTAAGAGGGAATTGAAGCTGAGGCGGTGAGAGGCAGGAGAGGAGGCCTGATAGTGAGACAGCGTCCCTGCTGTGACCAAGTCAGGATCCAGGATCAGGAGCCCCCGCCCCACAGCGGAGGAGGGACAGCCTGGATCCTGCCTATCCACGTACATCTCTGCGGCCTGCGTGATGCCTGGATCTGTGGATGGAGCAAGGCCCTATGCTGAGGCCCAGTGTCCAGGCTGATGTCCCTCTCCTCGGCAGCAGTGTGGGTGGGGGACTCGTCCTCATTGCCGGTTCTGCAGCTTCATCCCAGACCCCACCCAGGTCCAGCCCATTTTCTAAGCCCCCTGCTCTCCAGGCTCCGCTGAGCTCCCTAGAGAGCTCTGCCCTCACTCCTCAGACTCAGTGCACAGACACTCACTTCTCTGTGATAAATAAATGGCAAGCAATAGAATATATTGGGGCACACGAGAAAGCCATTTGGGGTAAAACTAATACGGCCTGGGATTGTTTTTCAAAAGGGCCTGTGGTCTGCATTGTGTATCTGCTTTGGCATGTCCCAAAGAGAAGAGTAAATGCCCTTAAGATAAGGATGCAACTTCCCCCACATTGGCATTTCCTTAAGGATAAGCATTTCTCCCTAGGATGGGATTTGACTGCTGCACTCATCCTGTGACCACCCAGCTCAAGACAACAGACCTGACACCAGCCACGCCCATCGAGACAGCAGACCTGTTCCCCACCGTGTCCATCAATAGCTATTCTGGCAGGGCAATGTGGCAGGGCGATCTTGTGGCTATTGTAAAAGGGACATTGCAATCATACATGATACATGCTCTTTGATGGTATATAACTGCTCTGTACACCCCACTTCTTTGGTGCCCTTCCTTCCTTAGGGAAGGAAGGCCCCGGGCCATGGTCCTCAAAAGTTGGAACATAATAAACTCACCCCAATTTTGATTAATAGATTGATTATGGATTATTTATGTTGACATCTGCTTCCCTTGAACTCCCCTCAGGCAGCTCACCACAGGGGCAAGTCTCTGACCTCTGACTTCTGATCCCCAGAGTAAAGGAATGCCCGCCTCCCAAGTGGGCACTTGGCTGCCTGACATGGAACGAGTGTTCAGTGCATGGGGTCCTCCAGGGAAACAACATACCCCACGTGCCTCTGTTTCTCTTTGGGGCTAAAGGGAGCCTGGGAGCATGGCAGCACTGGTGGGAATTTGCTGAATTATCTATAAAGAGGGAACGGGTTAATGTGCTCACCATCCCTTGAGCAGGTCTGGGATAGGCCTGAGAATGTGCATTTCTGACCCGTTCCAGGTGCTGCTGATGCTGCTGGTCTGGGAGCCTCCCTTTGAGAACCACTGAGCTCGTACTGTGAGCGTATGGACCACGTGCTCAGTTCACCTCCCCTTTGCAAGGGGTGACACTAGGCTTCAGGCAACAGAACTGGGGGGCCTGTTACCCTCTCAGCAATGGACATCAGAAGTCAGGGTCACAGCTGCCCTGGCCACAGAACTGAGCTTAGTGTCCTTCTTTTGGGAGCCAGCTGACATAGCTGGAGACCTGGCACAGTGGTAAACGGAGAATCTGTCGCCTCCACCGGCTCCCCTTCCCGGCCCCATGACTAGAGCTGGGCGAGGGGATGGGGCCCTGTGGCAGGGTCTGAGGTGCACACGCCCTCTGATCATGACTGATCAAGAGGCTGCAGTCTCCTCAGCCTGCTCTTGGGAATTCTGAAAGGGCTCTCAGCTGTCCCTGACGTCCATTTGTCTGCTGAGTGACCGCAGTGAGACCATGGGAGGAAAAAGACCCACTGCTGACTTACGTAAGTATCCTGGGCTGTGACGATGCAGCGGGAAGTGCTTCTCCAGAGGAACGTGCCTGCAGCACCAAAAAGGCAAAGGAAATGGATGCTGGGAGGTATTTTGAAGAGGCAAGTGGCTCTTCAAAGCACTGTTGGGAGCAGTGTACCCCAATCAGCATTTTCTTGGCTTCTCAGCTCCAAGCTCCACCAGAACTGGCTGGAGCACTGGGGCCCTGGACACCTATTTACAGCCCTAACTCCATCCAGACACGGACGAGAGTGAGGGTGCACAGGAGGCCCCACCTGCCGGGCTCAGGGCTGGGTGCCCGCCTGCACACCTGTGAGGGGGCACACTGGCTGCGTAGGTCAGGCCCCGAGTGGACAGGTGAGGGAGTGAGGGCGGGAACAAGGGGCAGTCCCAGGGCAGCTGAGCTCCCACATCACGCCTGGACCATCTTGGCGAGTGTCATGGCCTCTCCAACTGCAGTTTTGTCACCTGTCAAATGTGATGGCACTGTTGTGTAGGCTCCTGTGAGGTAGTATGTGGAGAGAGCCAGTACCATGCCCAGCGCACACCGGCTATTTGAATATTACTTATTGTCATTGTCCACAATGTTGACATGGCCTCGGTCAGAGTGGGATTCTCAAAACGAGCAGCTTCGATGCGCTCGTGTACTATTTGGCAAACCTTTAACTTGAGAATGAAAAACTCCATTTCTATAATTTATCCTAGAGAAATAATCTGAAATGGAAACAAAAATTAATGCTCAGGAAAGTGTATTGCAATTTGGTTTCAAATGGAAAATAAAAGAGAGAGAACAATCTAAATGTTACATTAGAGAACTGGTTATGTAAATTATGATTCTATCCCATATGACAGAATATTATGCAGTTACAGAAGCAATGCACGGGAATTCTTAGTGACAGGAAGAAATGCTTACAGTATGATTTAAGGGAAAGGAACAGGATCCTGTAAATATAAATTATGTTAAATATTTTAAAAAATGCCTTAGAAAAAGGAATGAAAGGAAATACACTGAAGATGTTGAGGTGGTGGCTTCTGGGTGGTGGAGGGGGGTTAGGAGTGGCATTGTTTTCTTGTAATAGACAGTTTTATGTACTTTCCAAACCATCTACAACAAACGTGTTACTTTTAAGAACGAAGAATGGGAGTGAATCTTCGGCACTGGCCATCAGAACTGACCTCAGACTAGAAGGTCCGTGAAAGTCCCTCCCCTCTGCCTGCCCTGCCCCATGCCCCATTGGGTGTCTGCACCCCCTCCGCAATGTCTCCCACAAGCCACTGCGGGCCATCACTCGGCAGTGAGACCATGCTGCACTCGCCGAATGGTCTGAGTCTTGTGGTCACACACCCTTTGCCTGACCAGCTAAGGAGATGCTTCAAGTAGACATTTTCACTTCCAATAAAGAAGTGCACAACAGCGCAAAGAGCCGGTGCATTCAATGACTGTCACTCCTTTCCTGCTCTCCCTGGGCTGCATTTGGGAACTGAGGAATTTGAGCTGTGGCTTGACTCCAAAAGTCTTCACCTTGACCCTGGTTTCTGTAGGTGGAAACAAAGGGAAACTCCAGCCCCCTCAGGGAATGGGTCAGAGCTGGACATCAGAGGTCACAGGGCTGCTAGGCCACAGGTTTTGCCTCTCTGGAGCTCCTTGAGATCATCATGGATGTCCTACGCAGCCGGATTCTCAAGGACCCCTGGGTTTGAGTATCTTCCTGATAAATAAATGACAAGCAATAAGATATATTGGAGTATATGAGGAAGCCATTCGGGTTAAAACTAATTTGGCCTGGCCATGTTTTTCTAAAAGGGTTTGATGCGGCCTGTTGAGTATGCATTGTATATCTGCTTAAACATTTACTATATCCCAAAGACAAGAACAATGCCCTTAAAGATAAGGATGTAACTTCCCCACATCTGCATTTCCTTAAGGATAAGCATCTCTCCCTAAACTAAGGATTGATTGCTGACCTGCTGTGCTCACCTTGTGACCACCCACCTTGAGACCACTGACCTGCTGTGTTCACCAAATTGCTGTGCTGGGAAAGCAATCTCGTGACTACTGTAAAAGGGACAATCCAATCATATGTGATACATGCTCTTTGATGGTATATGACCATTCTGTACACCCCCACTTATTTGGAGTGTTTCCTTCCTTTGTGAAAGGACTCTCCCGGGCTATATATCCTCAGGGTTGGCTCATAATAAATTCACTCCAATTTTGATTTATAGATTGGTTATGGATTATTTGAGTTGACATTTCTACTGACACTGGAAAGGCCCCTCTTACTTAATAGACTAGTTGAGAGTCCTCTGGCCAGGATTCTCTGAGGGGAGGCCTTGGTTGTCCGTCTGATTTCAGTCTCAGAGGAAAGAACCTGAGAATGAAAATGCAGTTTCTTCTCTTGGCGTCCTCTTTCTCCATCTCCTCCGTTGTCTTCTTTTTGCTTTATCCCCTGGCCAGCTTCAATCTCTGCATGCTTATCCACATCTCTTGCTTCTTTTTTCAAGGAACAATGAATCTTCCATCAATGACTTTGCCCCTATACTTTTGGAGTCTGTGTCTATTTCCATATTTATAAAGAAGTAGTGGGATGTGGCCTCTTCAACCAATGATCTCTGGGTCTGCCTTGCAGAAAGGTGCACTAAGCTGTGTGGGTGTCAGAGAGCTCAGTCTGGAAAAATCCTCTACTCTCTGAAAGCCAACTATTGTAGCCTTGGGATAGTTGGCACCTCAAGGTCACAGAATGTCACCTCTTTCAAAATGTCTGGAGGAAGGGGGTTGGAGGAGTTAAGGTCATCTATTGCTAACATCTTAGTGAGCATGGTTTATCAGTTGCTGGGATCATAGCAGCTTTGGGTTGGAAATGGCCTTGAATGCTCATCCTTGCCTGGTTCTCCCATGGCTCTACAGCCTCCTGACCAGAACCCTACACCGTGTCCACAGTTTCCCTGGGGTTGTCAACCCAGCACCTGATTCTTCCTCTTTCCACCTGCACTAGGTGGCTCCATGCCCCTGAACACAGCCCTCCACCTGGCCTTTGTCTTAGTTACATTATCTGTCTGGAGAGCTCCATAAGCTGGCCTGGGGCTGCCATACTACTCTTCATATTGTTTGGGGGGAAAATGAGATCCAAATGGACTACAGCAATGCTTTGTTAGCAAGTTTATTTTACACATTCTCTCACCAAGTTAAGCACATGGATTTCAAAGCAGCTACTCATTCACAATTTAATTCTCACTTTGGGCTCCCCCAGTCATGCCTGCACCAGGGAGGCTCTGAGATGAGCAGGAGCGAAGAAGGAGGGCTCTGCGGTGTTGGGGAGGCAGGCTAGAAAGAGGAAGGGCCCTACAATGAGAACAGCTTCTCTCCTCCCCTCTGCGCTGACAGAACATGCTCTGCGCGACGCCCTCACCCAGGGCTACACCGTGGGCAGATTCTATAACTTTCCGGTCCCTTCCAGGAAAAGTCCAGTCAAAACAAAAGCCTTGGTCTCACATCCATTGTAAAGCTCCTAAGTGAAATAAACTAGTGATAGAAAGGGAACCGCTGCATGATTCCACTGATATGAGGAATCTAAAGCAGTCAAATTTCCAGAATCACAGCGGGGAACGGTGGTTGCCAGGGGGTGGGGGAGGGGGAGGGGCGTTGCTGATCCGCGTGCAAGGAGTTCCCGTACAGCCGGAGAGTCAGCTCTAGAGATCTGCTGTAGCACACGGTACCTATGGTCAACAACAACGGCTTACACTCAGACATTTGTTAAGAAGGCAGATCTCACGCTAAGTGTTCTCACCACGATAAAAAAAAACAAACAAAAATCCCTCCTCCCAAGTGCCCAGCCCACCCAGCAGGGAAAAGGGGGCCTGGCCTGCTCTGCTCTCCTCACTCCCCTGCCCCTACCACTCTGAGCTCTGGCCAGAGGTGGGAGGGGGATGAGAGGTGAGTAGGGACACTCCTTCTACGTAGGTAACATGGCTGTTTCGTCCAGGTTGAGGATGCCCCCATCTGTGCAGGCTCTTTCTGAGGGCGCAGCGATGGCCTCTGTGAATAACGGGGGCAGGTATGCCCACCCTGCACCGTCCTTGACCCAGGTTGTCCTCTAGCGGACTGACCCTCACAGCTCATTCCAGAATCATCTATTCAACAAAAGCTTACCGAGGGCCTATTGTCTTCCCTGTTTCAGAGCCTGAGGGTCTAACAGTGAAGAGCACAGAGCCCTGTCCTCAGAGGGCTTCCATTCTAGAGGAGGGAGCAGGCAACAGCTGGTTAAAAAGGTGGATCCATGATATGAGGCTAGGTGGTGATAAATGCCACGAAGACATAAAGAAAGGAGAAGGGGAGCGAGGGCTTGCTTTTTCAGAGAGGGTGATAGGGGAGGCCTCTGAGGGGAGGCACCTTTTGGGCTGTGCTATCAACTAAATGTTTGTGTACCCCCAAAACTCACATGTGGAAACCTAATCCCCAGTGTGATGGTATAAGGAGATGGGGCCACTGCAAGGTGACAGGTCATGAGGGCAGAGCCTGATGAATGGGATTAGTGACCTCATAAAAGAGACCCAAGGGAGTTTCCTCACCCTTTCTGTCATGTGAGGATACGACAAGACGGCAGCCATCTATGAACCAGGAAGCGGGACCTCACCAGACACCAAATCTGCTGATGCCTTGACCTTAGACTTCTCAGGTTCTAGAACTTTGAGGAATAAATGTTTGTTGTTTAAGCCACTCACTCTACAGTATTCTGTTAGAGCAGCCCAAATGGATTAATACAGGTTGAAATAAGGGAGAGAATGAGCCTGAGAACATCTGAAAGAGGAGTGTTTCAGGCAGACAGCAGGCATTGTCTGCCCAGGACAGGGCAGCCTTAGCTTGTTCCAGGGTGAGCCAGAAGACCCCGCGGCTGGAGCAGAGCGAGAGGCAAAGTGCCGGCGGGTGCAGTGAGAACACAAAGGCTGGACGGTGGTGGCCTCGGGCCACAGTGAGGAGTAAGCTCTCACTCTGAGAGGGAAGGGAGGCCAGGGAGCATGTGTGTGTGTGTTTGAGCAGCATCACTCTGGCTGCTGTGCTGAGAACAGACTCTGGGGTAAGGATGGGAGACATCACGGCCGCGGTCCAGGCAACTGCTGGGACGAGGACCGTGGTGGGACAGGTGACGAGGAACGGTAAGGTTTTAGATCTGGAATGTGGGGCCAACAGGATTGCTGATGGAATAGATGTGGAGTGTGCAAATAAAAAAACAGAGAGAGAAGAGTCAAGGTTTTGGCCTGAGCAAGAAGGATGGGGTTGCTGTTCACCAGGAGGGGAGCCAGGGCAAGAGGTCTGGGGGTGGGGGAGGATCAGTGCTGGATGCAGGACATATGCTTGGTAGCCCATCAGATGTGACGTTCACGTGCAGTGAGGTCACTGGACACGGCAGTCTGGAGCTCGGGGCAGAGGTGAGGGACGGAGACCGAGCTGGGGGGTCTCCAGCATCACGACGGCCCTGACGGTCACGGGCATGAACGAGACCCCAGAGAGTGGGAGTGAAGAAGAGGAGCAAGAGCCCAGCCCCGGGCCTTCCACAAGTGAGGCCTGGGAGAGGAGGACGGTGAGCCGGGAGGAAACCCGGGAGCGCATCTGCGCACGCGCGCCACGCCCGCCCGCAGCTCCAGGCGGCCGCTCACAGCCCCTCTGCTGCCCGCTCTGCTGCCCTGTGGCTGCCCTGCGCTCCCTGGCACTTCCGTGTGCCTAGCAGACCCCGCTCTTCTCGCACACTCACGGCCTCGCCGCCGAGGTCCTCCTCCCCTCTCCGCGTCATCGCACTGTCCCCGCCAGCAGACCACCCCTGACCACACGCTGTTCTCCAAACCTGAAAAAACAACCTCCCTTGACACCCTGCCTCGCTCCCACTCCTGCTCCTTTCTCTGCTCCTCTTACAGCAAAGCTCCTCGAAAGGACTTCTACATCTGCTTTCCATGCTTCAAATGCTGCTTTTTCAGTGAAATAAGCTGAAACGAAGCCTTCCTCAGAATGTTGGTGCTTGGAAAGACAGGAAGCAGCAGAAGGGATCCACCGCAGAAAGGTGGTGGTTTGCTACACAGTGCCTTCCGGTCCAGTCAGCATGCGTATGTGTGTGTGTGTGTGAGTCTGTGTGTGTATGAGTGTGAGGGTATGAGTGTGTGTCAGTGTCTGTGTGTGTGAGTGTGAGGGTAGGAGTGTGAGTCTGTGTGCGTGTGCAAGTGTGTGTGTGTGTGCACGTGTGAGTGGGTGTGTTTGCAGCTGTGGTCAGCTGTCTGGGTTCAGGCAGGCAGGTGGGGAAGAGCTGGATTTATCCCAGCCTGGCCAGTAGGAGGAGGAAGAAAGGTTAAGAGAGCTCATTTATTCATTCAACAAAAACCGTCTGGGGACACAGCAGTCAACCAATCAGCTGAAGGTTCTTGTCCTCCTGGAGTTCACATTCTAGGGAAGGGAGGCAGACAACAAAAGGGAGAAATAAACTGTGCAGTATGCTAGATAGCACTGAGACAAAAAATAGAGCAGGAAGGAGGGCGGGGATTATGAATGTGAGGCGCAGATGTAAATAGTGTGGCTGGGGAAGAGTCTCAAAGAAGACAACATTTGACCAAGACCTGAAGAAGGTAGGGGAGGGACGTATGCAGCTCTCTGGGGAGGAGTGTTCCAGATAGAGAGAACAGTAAGTGCAAGTGCCCTGAGGTAGGGGCAGCCCCAGTGTATTTAAGGAACAGCCAGAAGGCCAGTGTGGCCAGAGGGAAGTGAGCATGTGTGGAGTTATGGAAGACACAGTCAGAGAATTAAGAGGTAGACCAAATAGGGCCTGGAGAGCACGGTACGAGCCTCAGCTCTTCCTCTGAGGTAGACGGGAGCCACGGGGGGATTTTGAGCAGAGGAGTGACATGGGCTGACTGCCATGTTGACAAGAGCTCTGGCTGCTGTGCAGAGGAAGGGGACCAGCTGGCAGGCCTTGGGAAAATCCAGAGGAGAGAGGGCGGTGGCTTGGACTTCAGTGGAAGAGGAGAGCAGTAGTGGGTTCTGAATATATTTTCTAGGGATTGCTGGCAGGAGTTGAGGGACTATACAACGGACTATAATGATGGACTGTGGGATCTAAGCTGTACAGGTGAGGACATGAAGGTGGCGGACGGCGGGAAGTGGTCAGGTCACTGGATTTGAGGTGCCCGTGGGGCTGAGGAATTGCCGGAGCAGAGATGTGGAATCATCAGGGGCGTGAGCTAGAAATGCCGGAAGCTGTCGGAGAGCAGGCAAGTTGAAATGGAGACTTTGGAAGTCACTGGTAACGTCCTGTTCTAGCGGACAACTGCAGGAGTTGGGGGCTGATGCCAAAGGAGGAACTGAGATAAGCCACCGTGTGTGTGCCGACGGCACAGAGGATGGCCATGGAGGTGATATCTGAGACAGACAGCATGGACAACTGCCTCGAGGAGGAGAACGTGACCTGTGCTTTGTGGGAGGAAGGGGCTTTCAGGGAGGCAGGAGTAACAGTGTCTCCACTGAGAAAAATGGCCACCACCTGAGAGGGTCAGCAGTGTCTTCAGGGCCAGAGTCACCGGCATCCAGGCCACAAGAGGGCCTGAGAAGCCCAGTTGTCTGTCCCTGCCCACGGCCTCAGTGTTGGGGGAAGCCACGTCTGGCCCAATGGCTGCTGGTCCTTCTGCTAAGGATCTAGTCCACGTTCCACGTCTAACACTTCAGACTCTCTGGACATTCATAGTCCTTACTTCAGGCACAAATCTTCTAACTTTGTCTTTCATCGTTGTTTTTTGTGTGTGGGCCGGCTGGCTGGAAGGAAGCTCCTAGGAGGCAGACATGCTGCACCATGCTATAGAGACCCTGGGCCTTTGCAAACTCCTGCTCAGTCATCAAGTTCAGGTCAAGTCTCCTCCTCCGAGAACCCTTCCTTGATTTCTGCACAGGGCTCGTGCACTGCCTCCTCTATTCCTGCAGGGGCAGCAAGCTTTCTCATAAATATTTTAGGCTTTGCAGGCCACATGTGGTCTCTGTTGCATATTCTTGTTTATTTTATTTGTTTGCGTGTTTGTTCTTTACAACCGTTTAAAAATGTAAAAACCATTCTTAGCTTAGCTAGTTGACTGTACCAAAACAGGCCACAGGGTGGGTTTAGCCCGCAGACTGTAGTTTGCTGAACAACTTGTTCAAATTACCATTAACGTGCTTAGTTAGTGTCTCTGCACTAATTTTTGAGCTACTAGAAGGCAAGGACTGTATTTTATATCTCAACATCTGACACAGTGCTAGGCAAATGAGTAAGTGATGTTACATAAAATATCCTCTGACGTGTCCCAAGTGACTCTTTTATCGTTAATTTTTCTACACACCTGCCTCTCACTTGTTAAATAAAAAACCTCCCTGAGTCTCCAAGTCAGCCATTAAACGGTCACTCCACAGATGAACACTGAGCTTCCCATGATATTAACGGCTGTCATTTACTACGTGCCTTGTAGGCAGCAGGCCGTTGTTGAGTCCTAGGGACCAGAGGTGAAGCTGACATGCTGTGTGTGCATGTGTGTGCATACGTGTGTGTATGCATGCATGCCTGTGCATGTGTGCATGTGCACGCATGTGCTCAGACCTGTGGTTCAAGTACAGACCCCTTGGCTTCTGTGCAGCCCGGGGTCACACTGACGTGCCCTCTGCAGTCCCAGCTCATCAGCTGTGTCACGTGCACTCTCCTAACCACTTCCCTAGAGGACTTAATTCACTTAAAAAAAATCACGTAATTGCATTTTCAGCATAATTAGGTACCTAATTACATGACTAAATGTCCCCGATCAGGCTGCATGTGTAAATAATGATGATTTAGTTAGCCACGCTTTGTTATTGGGTTTCCAGAAGGCTCATCAGTTGGTGAACAGGAGGCAGAGAATGTTTTTCTCCTTCCTTCAGCGGGTTTGACAGGCAGGCTCCGCAGCGCCCAGTGTCGCGTTGGGAAAGCCAGCGGGATAGTGGGGCAGCAGGAGGTGGCAGGAACCCTGCGCTGCCTCAGGATCTCAGTTCAAAGCCTCCACGAGAGCCTGTCAGAGAGGGCATCGAGTGCTCCTTTTCTAAAGACAGACGGTAGCACTTCCCACAGGATGAGCTAAGCGGAGGCCAGAGTGACCCAGAGACAGCAAGACTGCCAGTTTATGGACCCAACAATGAGGATGCAGTGGAGGATTCTCGAAGGAAGGAAAGCCCCAGGAGCAGGAAGCATGCTCGTTCCTCCTCTTTTCCCTGGAACGCTTCTCCTGCTCCGGAGCCGGTGAGGGGCCTGCACCAAGGGGTGCTGCCTTCTCCCCATCCTGGGCAGACGCGTGGTGAGCTCACTATTCTTACGTGTGCAAGGGGATGGTGTGAGAACCTACCTCACAGGGCAGCTCTGAGGATGACAGGAGAGGATGCGTGTAGACGGTGTGGGATGAGCTTATACGTAATACATGTGAGCTGATGCTGGGAGTGATGCTGCTGTGATTTGTTTTCTCTGCTGGAGTAGTGTTCGAGGTGCTAGGAAAGAGAGGGTGCGTTTTGAGCTAAACATTGGAGTGTACTGTGTGGGGCGGTGGTGAAGAGAAGGGCGGATGCACATCAACAAACCGCTCTTTATTAAAATCGTCTTAAAGAGCTTCAAGGGGGTGTCCTGATGCGTGGCGTGGGGAGCGTGGGCTGTGATGCCCGAGAGAGATGGCATGAGTCGTGGCTGCCCGGCGTCTCAGGTGCCTGCGGGCCTCTCCAACCCTCAGCTCACTCATCTGTAGAGAAGGATGCACCTGCATGGCTCCCCGGGGCCGGCGCCCAACACATGAAAGCTCTTCTTATCACCCTTAGTTATTTGAGAATAGTGCCTTCACACACACACACTCACACGCACACACGCTCACACACACACACACACACACACACACGGTTCTTCATGCAGGGTCCCTGGTGGGGAGGTGCAGGCGGCCAGTTCCTGTGACTTGGAGGACAGCGAGTGCTTGTTTATCTTTGGGAATAGTTGGGCTTCCTGAGCACTTCCCCCTGTGCTGTTAACCCTCCTTTGTCCTCTGGGTATCAGGGCAGGAAAGGGGCCTCAGGAAGTCACCAGTTCACCTCCTCACTTTGCATCAGGCAACAGAGCCAGGAAGTTGCCTGCCCCTGGTTCAAGACCCAAATGCTGTCTTTGTGCTCGGGGAGGAAAAGCCATTTCTTTTCATCGCTCCCACCCCACCACCCCTCTGCCCCATCCTCCCACTGTTTTCCTGGCTGATGAAGATACTCTATAAAACATCTCAATCTGTCACCCTGGAACTCTCCTGCTCTGTCTTCCCAGGCCCCTGTTCAGGCCTTGTGATTTATATTTCCTCAACATTAATCTTTTAAAAGCAAAGAAGCCATAAACACATACATAACTCTTCCTCCTGTCAGTTGAAATCCCATGGCACAAATCAATGCCATCTAAATTAAATGTTTCTTTCATAGAAAGTGATAAATGCCCTGGAGACTAATCAAAGAAAGCCAGCAAACTTAGACTTTGTCTCACTTCGGAATTCTGTAGGTGTTGTGGTTCAAGTCCAACAACTGGTCAGTGTCCAGTGACAGCAGGAACAGGGAACTGGCACACTCCTGCTGTTTTAATGCAGCCCATGTAAATAGGATGCTTTGTCCACCTCTCCTCATCAGGGATCTTAGCACTTCAAAAGTGGGTTTGAAATCTAACACAAAATCTTAGGGGCAGAAGGGTTAGTACAAACACAATTTACTATTCTGTCAGACCAGTCTACTAATTTCTTAAGTAAACCAAGTAATAGAGTGAAAACAGAGTTACAAAAAAAGACATTAGCCAGCTGTAGAGTTGGATCTGTTTGAGGGATCAGGATTAGGTGCTCCCAGATAAGCCAGCTGGTCTAAGACAATACAGATTTCAAATAATTTTATCATTTTTAGTGTGAATGATTTTAAATTGAAACAAATGCAATTGTTTTATTTTACACCTTTCAAATAACTATTTTGAATTTTGTTTTGGAAAATATAAAAGCTATGGTTTTGGGAGAAGGAAGGAAAAAAATATGAATGACAAAATCCAGTACATATCTTGAGTTTACTTTCCTCTCTTCCTTTTCCTTGTCTTATTACTTCTTCCACCATCACTACCACATTCAATATCATTAATAAACTTTATTAGTCATCTGCTTAGTGAGTAATGGGCAATGAAGAGTCTTAAAGATTAGGTTGGAGAAGCCAGGTCTTCTCTTGTAGGCAATGATCAGGTGAGAGATTACAGAAAATGTCTCTAGACATTCTGAAGTAGTACAGGGATGGAGAAACTTCTCTTCCAAGTTTACCCTTGATAGCTCTTGAGAGCTACCAAGAAAGGATCAGCAGGACACAATGAGAGACCAACAGAGCTGAGAGTAGTGGACACGAAGGGGAGGCATGGGGTGAGGTGGCACACCTGACAAAGCTGGGAGTCCTGAGGGTTAGAGAGTTTGAGGTTCTGGCAGGAGTACGATTAGAAGTTAATGAAGGAGACATCAGTGAGATGGGAGTGGTAGGAAGGTTATGAATAATGATTTATTATTTTGTACTTAAATATATCCAGTTAGTGAATCACTTCCACAATTAAATTATTTAAGACATTAAAAATTAAGATGTTTCAGATTTTAAAATTTACATAAAAAATAGGCTTTTAACCATTGTGGGAGGCATTCATGAGATAGATGAAGAGGATGAGTAAGAAGGGAATCTCGAAAGCTTCCCTGGGGATGCTTTTTAAGACTAGGAATGCTCCATCTACTCAGAAGTCTATGCAATTGGGGACCTGGCCTGGAACTAAGTGGGTGGGCTCGCTCACAGCAGCAGGAGCCTCTTGCTCCTGGTTCTCAACTCTGGCTGTACGTTAGAATCACATGGAACCATTTAAAAAACACCCATGCCCCGATCCCATCCTCCTACGGTTGCCAGGTAAAATGCAGGACGCCAGTTAAATTTGAATTTCAGATAAACAACAACAAATTTTTTAGTGTAAGTATGTCCCAAATATTGCATGCCTGTTCAGTTCTTTGGTCAAATCACCAGATATCCTGGGAGTTTCCTAGTGGGGACACGTTGGGAGGAGAGCACTGGGGTCTCCCTGCGTGAGACAGAACCATAGGCACAAAGCAACCTGAATCCCATATTGTCTCACGCATTCACATCCTGCCTGTTCCACGTGGGCCCTTGTAGGTCACATGGACCCAATTCTATTTCACACCCTCAGATTCTGGCTCATGCTGTTCCCTCTGCCTCAACTGGCCTTTCCACCTGGCCTATCCCTGGTGGATATTCACACATCAATCCACACAGGTCCAACTCCACCCATGGAGGACGTCTGTTCTGACCTCCCAGTGGTAAGTAACCTCCTGTTACTATGGAAAGACTCATAAAACATGTCAAAAAGACTCCGGTGGGGCAGGGAAGGCTGTGGCATCTTCCTCGTGGTGTCTCGGCATTTTGCAAGGTGGCCAACACACAGTAGGTGGTCATCAAAAGCTCACTGAATGAAAGCTCCTCTCAGTGGTCCAGTGAAATGGAGCAGGAAGAATCACCCAGATAAGGAGTTATGAAAGCATGAGTATGCAGTGATCGCAAAACCAACTGAATGGAGCACCTACTGGGAGCTCGGTGGTGAAAACCATCTCATGCATTTACCTCCCCATGCTGCAGATGACTTTTGCATGCACAAGTCCTTTGGCTCTACTGATTACCAATGACGCTCTGACTGATTCCAGGGAAGAGATCTGAGGGGCTCCTCCTTCCCTCCCCAGACACCAGCTCCTGGTAGCAGCCATCCTGGCTGGCCCTCCTGCCCTCCCCATCAGTCTGCCCTTTCTCCAGCTCTTCAGCATTTGTCACCCTTCGTTGGCTTGTTTCTTGATGTTTCAGCTATAATCCTGGGCCTGGAGCTCAGTCTCCAGCTCAGGGCAGACCACCTGCACGGCCCCGCTTTGAGGACTTCCCAGTCAGGAGCTGCTCCTCCTGGCTGTGCTGCCAACCTTTCCCGTGAGGCCAGGTTTGATGGAGCCGCCACTCCCGCAGGTCATCTGGAGGCAGGCCTCATTTCTCTGAGCCCATCCTGAGGGCCCCTCTGGGTAGCAGCAACTTCCAGGGAAGGCTCCAGTCTCTGGGCCAAGAGTGCCAGGCGGCCCTGCCTGACCCACCCTGCACGGAAGGCTGCTCTCTCTGCCTCGTCTTGGAGGGCGCTTTGGCCTCTGTGTGCATCCATGTACCTAACAGCCTGGGGCAGAGGCAGCCAGGACCTCAGCTGGGCTCATGCAGCTGCTTTTTATGAGTCTGCTGTGTGCTGGGGCTTCGCTTGCATCATCTCTCGCTTGTGATGCTTCCCATTCAGAACCCCCTCTCATGGGACAGTCACAAATCACGAGTACCTCTCAGTTAGCTGAAGTCCTCAAAACAACCTTGCCCAAGGTATTTCCATCCCCACCTTATATATGAAAAGACTGAGGCTCAGAGATATCAGTTCATCAGTTGCCAAGGACAGAGCCAGGATTCAAACCCAGACCTGAGCCCAACGGTCTACTGCTGCCCCCTCCGTCAGCCCCTGGCCCTGCCTCCCAGTGTAGGGCTGAGCCTGGTGAGAGGACCCTGGTGGCCAGTGACGGTCATCTGCGTTCTGTCTATGGAGTCCTGTGTGCTCCTGGCAGAGCACTGGATGCAGTGGCTCTAGGAGGCAGGGACGACCAGCCCACTTTACAGACAGGACAACTAAGGTCAGAGGGGCCAAGTCACCTGCTCAAAAACACAGTCTGCTAACCCAGTCTGTCCTACCTTAAAGACAGGAAGTCTAACAGTGACCTAAGCTTAAAGGAAAAGGAGTTAACTTCTGAAGGCAGAATTTCTGTCTTCAAACGGGGTGTGTGGTGTGTGAGGGGGTGAGCTCTTCAATCTTCTCCAAATCAGAGCTCCTGGGGGAGGGAGGCAGCCTGAGCTTGGGGCCAGCAAACCTGGCTTCAAACCTTATCACACCTCATTAGACCACAAAGCTGACACCTTCCATTTCCTAGTCTCAGCGTCTTACCCATAGAATGGGAACCACAGCACTTGCTCACAGGGAATTCTGAGCGCCTCACACCGCACACGTAATCCCGATGTGCCTGTGGGCGGCACAGCTGCCAGGGCCGTGCCCAGAGCCCTGGGGCCTCTCCAGAGTCCCCTTCTCCATCAATCCCAACTGACCCCCGTCAGGTCCCGTTGCCCGTGGCCACTAGAAGCATGCTTTGGTGTCTAAGAAAGTAAGGAAGCTTCTTGGTCTCACGGCCCCTTTGTCTAAGGGGCTGGTCTGAGAAAGCAGTTGGTGAGCGGCTAGGCACAGGCCCACTTTATCAGCACCAGGCCTTCCCAGCGGGGCAGCAGATCCCGCTGCAGCTGCCTGATAAGAGGCTCGGCTCTGCTGTCTCTACTGCCTGCAGCCTTATCAGAGGCAGGCCACGGAGAAGGAGCCATGTCCATCAGCGTGAATAAAGTGGAGGGAAAAAAGGCCCCCAGAAGAAGTGAAATGCTGGTGCACTCAGACACAGCCACGCGGGCTGGCCGCCTGTGACGCCAAGGTCTGCTCGCCGCTGGTGCAGACGGAGGCACCACGTGCACCCCCACTCAGGAGCGAGCGGGCACCCTCACACACATGGGGTCTGCAGCTCACAGAGACCTGAGCTGAAATCAAAGAGGCTGGTTCTCTGAGGGTGTTGCCGTTCAGGTCTCCTCCGTGTGTGTGTGCATGCGCGTGCACACGTGTTTGGGGCGGGGCAGCCAGTGCTTCAGCATGAAGCCATTTGTCTGTTAACAATGAGGCACATAGAGCACATGGCATCATGGAGAGGAGGATGCTGTCTGCCTGTAGGTGAGCCTGTGCGGGGCAGAGGTTGTGGAAGTGAGTAACACCCAAATTGCAGTGCTGGCTCTGCCATTTGCTACTGGTATGGCCTGGGGACAGTCCTTTTATACATTTTCCAGGACACTCAAGATGCCGACTTGCGTGAGGACGCCGGCCCCTCTGCTAAGCAGGTGTGTAAGAGCACTCTCCTCCCCGGTGGGCACAGGGACAGCCGCCCTAGCTCCCTGCGTAGAGAGAGCTCAGTAGACGCTGACCCTCTCCCTCCCCTCCACTGTGCCAGGCTGCCTGAGGACAGCGAGACGAGAAGGGTGAATGTGCTTGGCATGGGCAAGCGACTCCAAGTGCAAACACGCCTAGGTGGCTGGACTTGGAGCAGGCTGTTAGGTGGAGATGAGAAGTCAGTCCCTTAAGTAGCAACCGGATTCTCATGCCAGGATCACATCATCTGAGGGGAGGAGGCACAGGGTGAGCTCCTGTGCCTGTGTTTAAGTGGCTTTGGTCACTCAACCCGCCTGCTCCCTGGGCTGCTCAGCAGACTACACAGAATGCGTGCAGGTACAAAGCAGATGGACTACCTTCTCAACATCGTCCTGGGTCTTATGAACCCGACCGCCAACGTGACTTGCCTCCAGGAGCGACTTGTGTAATCTGCACCTGACATGGGGGGTGGGGGGACACCGAGGTGGTGGAATCCTGGGTCCTAACCTGTGCTGTCAAGCCTGAGCTGGCCTCTTCACCCCTCTGATTTCGGGGAGGAGGAAGGGCCGGTATTTCTGGGCTGTGCTTTTGTCCTGCCAGGGAAGACTGAGTGAGGCTGGGCAAGGTGCGGGGACTTGCTTCCCCAGGCAGGTGGCACCTTGGACCCCAGGAGCAGTGAGCCCGAGACCACCCTTGTCCACACCGTTCACAGTTCTCTCCTCCACCCCTGCTGGGCCAGACCCTACACCCCAGGGGAGAAGGTGGCTTCTCCGTGCTCTCTGCTGGCTGGTGCCCCGGGGCTTACATGGACCCAGAGCTGCGGGTGAGGGGCTGGTGTACATCCCTCTGGCCCTGTGTGGGGCTCTCTCGTGTGTCTTCAGTCACGCTCCTAGCTGCTCCCCAGGGGTCCCACAGGCCCTGTGGACTGCAGGTGCGGGGAGCTGGGGGACCCGCATTCACACTCATTCCCTGTAGAGCCTGGCATGGTACTGCAGAAAAGCTTCACCCAGAAGATGCAACTAGTAATTTCAAAGAAGCTTCTGAAAGCTGGCCTCTGTGTGTGTGCGTGTGTGTGTGCATGCGCACGCACGTGTGCACACAACTACAGCATCTTTCAGGCAGCTGAGAACAAACTGGGCACCTGGTGAAGTCTCTCTTGCCTCCCCTCCTCCCTGTGTTTCAGATACTCCATAGGAGTTCCCTGCCATCCTCCTCCCTCCCTCTCAGCTCCCACCACATCACGCTTGCCCGGGCCTCACTCTCATCTCTTTACTGGAGCATTAGTGGAGATGCTGAAGGGCTCCTCTCCCAGGGTCACAAGCATTCTAGCAGTGAGTTTGGACCCCAAGACTCAGGAGGATGGTGGAATTCCAGCTGCTACAACAGGTGCTGAGAGACAGTCCCATCGTCTGCCACCTCACCTGTCTGACTTCATCTCCTAGTTACCTCTTCCCACCCTCCTCTCCCAGCCGCACTGGCCTCCTAGCTGTTCCTTGATCATGCCAGGCCTGTTCCTACCTCAGGGCCTTCACACTTGCTGTGTTCTCTGCTGTTACGTCTTCTCTCAGATCTGTTTGGCTCCCTGGCTTCCTTTAGGTCTTTCCTAAACATCACCTCCCTCAAGGAAGACCTTTTGGCCATGCTCTTTTTTTTTTTTTGTGAGGAACATTAGCCCTGAGCTAACATCCAATGCCGATCCTCCTCTTTTTGCTGAGGAAGATTGGCCCTGAGCTAACATCCGTGCCCATCTTCCTCCACTTTATGTGGGATGCCGCCACGGCATGGCTTGACAAGCGGTGCGTCGGTGCGCACCCGGGATCCGAAGCTGCAAACCCCAGGCCTCTGAAGTGGAGCATGCGCACTTACCTGCTGTGCCACTGGGCCGGCCCTGGCCATGCTCTTTGAAATGGCATTCCCTCTCACCCCTCTGCCTTCCCCATCTCTCTTTCTGGCTTGATTGTCCTTCTTAGCACTTAGCACCATCTGAAGCACTGAGCATTCTACCCCTGTGTCTTGTGTCCATCTGTCCTTCCTCACTAGAATGTAAGCTCCTCTTGGGGATTACTGCTGGTTTGTTCACTGTCACATCCCCAGGGCCTCAACCCACACCTGGAACACAGTTGGTGCTCAATTCATGTTCATGGAATGTGACTCCATGGAAGCCACAAGCTTCCTGGTGCAGGTGGCAGAGGCAGAGAACACGGGCGTAGACCCAGGGAGACTATGGTTGAACTCGGGATCCACCACTTGATAACTGGTCAAATGTGGACACACTTCCTCCCCCAAGTCTCCATCTCCAAATCTGGAAAGAGGGGTAGTCTGCCGAGATGGGGAGAGGGTTCAATAAGGGCAGGTGCAATGCACCTGGCCCGACACCTGCCCCATGGAGGGGCATCTCCCCTGGCCTGGGCCCTGGGTGAGCACTGTTTTGGGAAGGGGGTGAGCCCGCTGGGCCTCCAGCTGTGGGTCCCAGGGAGGGCCTGTGTGGTGTGTTGTCCTTTCTCCCACACCTGCGTGGTTGAGGCCAGGACATTCTGCAGGGCAGCAGCAGAGCCCCGAGTGCCGGCAGTTACAGAGCCCGTGACCAGAGAGGGTGAAGATTACAAGAGGGACCCTCCCCTTGGCAGCCTGGGCAGATGAGGCAATGGGAACTAAGGTGCTTCGCGTGTGCCCAGGTCAGCTGGGCCGGGCCTGGGTGGGCCTCCCTGGCTGCTGCCTGGTCCCTGACCTCAGCTGTAGGTCTTTATTCCCTGGCTTCTTGTCCTTCCACGAGGCTCTGGTGTCCCCAGAGAGAGGTGCGATGGGGGCTGGGTGGGCTCTAGGCCTAGAAGTTGTACCATTAGAGACGCTCCTGTTGGTTTAAGTCAGGAGTGAGCACACTTTCTCAATAAACGTAAAGGCTTTGTGGGCCATATGGTCTCTGTTATATTATAACTCTGTCATTGTCGCAAGCAAGCAGCCGTGGACACAGGTAGATGAAGAGGTGCATCTGTGTTCCAATAAAACTTTTATAAAGACAGGCGACAAGGCAAGCTGGATTTGGCAGACGCCTGGTTTGAGTCTCTGTGTCACCGAGTCTCTCTCTTCCCTCTCAGGCTGATATTCACCCAGTGCTCCCGATGCTAGGTCTGGGCCTTCACTATGTCATGTAAGGTACCCGTGGGGCTGGAGCCATTGAGCGGCTGAGCTGCACCTTGAACTCACGTCTGTCGCATGTGAAGCCTATGCTTTCAACCCCTGCGATGCTCAGCTGTTAGAATGCAGGCACATCATCCAGGGCCGTGCCACCTACTACAGATTACAGAGTCGGGGGCAGCCGGGGCTCACTGCGTCCTGAACACCCAGTGAGGTTGTGAGGACACAGGCATTAGGGAGGCCACATGGAGCGAAACTGCTCTCCTGAGGTCATCCTCACTGATCAGTAGCGGAGCCAAGACAACAGCTGGTGAGTGGCACAGGCAGGGTGGGGTCTCTGCTTCAAATCTTGTCTGGGGTCAAGGCCATCTCTGCTGGTGAGGGCTATGGCCTGGGCCTCTCTGACTTGGCTCTGCGTACCTTCTCTGGCCGACTGCACTGACTGGAGAGGCCCTGTCACAGGGGGACTCTCTGGGGAATCCTGAGCCCAGAACAGGGGTCCGAGAACAGGACAAATGGCCTATTCAAGTGGTCACAGCCTGGGGTGTGGCCCAGCGAGGCCAGAGGAGGTCTGGGCAGTGTTCTGCTGCAGTACCAGTGTCCCTGAGTGGACACTGTTGGCTCAGAAGGAGAAATGACAAACTGAGGTAGAGAAGAATGCCTGCACTCCATTCATTTCTCGCTGGGGAGGGCCCCACTCACGGGACCTCAAAGGAGAACCATCGGGACCTTGGGGGCAGCAGGCAGGACAGTGAGAGGTCAGCCTTTTATCTGCCCAGACAGTCACACTTCTGTTCTCACAGCCCAGGGACAAGGGGGGCCAGATATGGACAGGAACTCAGATAATTGTGCCTCCAGGGCGGTGTGACCTCAGAGCCAGCTCTTCCCAAAAGCACCACCCTGGAAACAGGGAGAAAGGGACAGTGAAGGGAGTGAGGCAGAGACCAAAGCCCCAGGAAACAGAGGGCCCAGAAGTGCCCACAGCCTCACAGGGTGTCTCAACTGTGAAGGAAAACCATGGATTTCATCCGCCTTTGACTGCAATGTTCTCAGAGATGTATTTGGACTTTCTCCAGCACTGTGTTTTCTCAGCAATTGACAAACATCATTTAACTCAAATGAGTTGTTTAAAAATAGCATGTTCCAGAAGGTCTTTTCAGAAGCTCTGTGATTCTTAAATAGGAAATGACCTAGCGGTAATCACCAAAGCCTGATATTAATAAATGTAGTTAAAAGCCCATTTCAACCAACTTTCTTTCACTCCTCCTGTGAAAGATAACCTTGCTCTCCTTTAAAACTCCCCATGTCCTATACATACGAATGCTGGTGGCGTGCAGGGATGACAAGATGGTGCCTGGGTTCAGATGATAGCCCTGCCACTCACCGCCCTGGCCTGTGTCCTGAAGATGGGGGTGCCACCCACAGACTGCCTCACAGCAATGGATGATGACTAATGATGAACGAATGCTGCGGGTTGACATGTGCTCAGCACGTGTGACAGGCCAGACAGCCCTGCAGAGAGCGGGTACCACGTACATTTGCACTATTTTTCCTCCTTTTCACATCCTTGCAAGTTGTCTTTACTTAAGTCATTCCCCAGAGTTGGAACATTCTCAACAATCAACATTGATCATTGACAACTTCTTCAAGTACGAAATCTTAATTCCACAAGATAAAACTATATCTGGTTAAGTAGAAATTCATGATAATTTAATATTAGCTACCAATATTAGCTAATATTAGGTATAAATTCACATTTGGGAGGGTTATATTACTTGAAGTTCTTCTTTATATATCTGGATATCTAGCTATTTCCGTGACTAATCACAACATGACACAGGCAATTTGATCTGAACCCTGAATTTGTGTGATAAGAAATTTCTCACTAGGAGGATTGGATATTGTCATGATGTATGTCTTGCTGCCCCAAGAAACACAACAATGCTTTGAAGGCACAGATCTTGCCTTGTACTTTCTTTGTCTCCTCCTTAATCATAGGAAGAAGACAGGACGGATACACCATGACCCTACGTGTTTCCACTGATGAACCGGGAATGTAGATGGTGGTTACTAAACACTTGAGGATAAATTGCTTTCATAATAGAATTTTCCATTCAATTTCCTTTCTAACTTTTCAGATTTTCTTCACAGAATCTGAATGTTCACAAATTTTGATAAGACCTTTTCTCATAGAATTACTTGGAAGGTGATTGACAGGTGGGTGTACATTATAGTCCGGCTAGAGGCTAACATTTGACTACAATGAGAGCATTTTATGGCTTCATGTGATGGAAACAGCTAATACGGAAGGACCTTCTGAGATCCAAGCCTCAAAGTATCATCACTGACAACAGTGACTGGGCATCAGTTAACCATTCCAGAAGGCACGAGGCAGGAGTTTGCAAACTTGGTTACACAAAGCCTCAGTGTCCAGCGATGACTTGAGAGTGAACCATCACAAGGGGCTCTTGCAGTGTGGTCACCAGGCCTGTCACTGCCAACTCAGCTGCATCCGATATGCTTTTATCTCTTTCATATTTCCAGATTTCACCTAAGAATTTATTTTGTAGAAATGTTATTTCTGCTGAAGATAATTGCAATGGAGATTTGTAGTTGTGACATCATTTTTTTTGGTATGCTTTCCAGGGTGGGGATCCCAAGTGGGAAGCCACTTCTTTTGGAGGTTCAAGGATACGTGGCCTTCATTCCAGAGGGGACCAGCACCACTACCCGCACCTGGGCCAGGTGTGGCTGGTGGCCTGGCAGGCCAATTGGCACCGAATGGTGTTTTGACTAGCTTTTCCCTCCAATGTCCTTCTTGCCTCCCAGCAAGGCTGAAGACCCTTTGAAGACAGGGTCTGTGTCCCCTGTGTCTCCCATGCAGACCTTTGTACAGAGAAGCTGCATCAGATGCGATCGTGGTGATCCAAAGGTGGTCCTCTAGATTAAGTCACTAGAAATGGACAGAAAGCTCAAGGCTCATGGCTAGTATCACGTGCTACCCCAGGGGTCCCTAAAGATTCGGGACTTTGAAAAGGACCCCAGATCATGTAATAGGCTGGGAATTAAGAGAGGTGTGTATAAGGGTCAAATCTGGAAACTGGCCCTGAATTTACCTACTGGTACATGATTGCACTGCACAGATAACCTGCCAGAGGGAAGGGTGCCTTATTTAACAGTCTTATTAATAGATTGTTGTCTTTGTTGATAGACTTGGGGTGGATTCAGTGAGGGAAGACATGGAAGAGACAATCCTGAACCAAACCCAAAATAACCAAAACAACTTTGCAGAATTCTCCCAACCTGTCTGCCACATGGGGTTAAAGGGATCTGGCCTGAACATCACACTGACCTTGGGAGAGATCACAGACAGAAGAGGCTTTGAGAAGCAGAACCTACTGGCGATAGTCGAGTGTATCGCAGACATTCTAGACTGAGGCAAAGAGACAGGAACGCTGTCTGAAAAATGATGGCGTAGAAAAAAGTTTCAAAAGCATGCCCAAGGCCAAAGATGCTGTAGGCAGCAGTTCTTACGTTTGTTTCCAGTTATTTCTGGGAGGTCAGTAGGACCCATGGACCAAATGTCTGGGCCAGGGCAAAGCAGATCCCCAAGAGAGCTCCCCTCTGCCTTGAACCTGGGAGTGACACCTGTCTGTCACTGAGGGATGCAAGGAAGTGGTAAGGAGTGTGTGTGTGTGTGTGTGTGTGTGTGTGTGTGTGTAGGGCGGCGGGGGGAGGGCGACAGCTACAGGATATTGTAGGGCCAGCTCTCTCTCTTTGACGGGTAAATAAAGTGAAGCTCAGAGGAGTTAAGTGACTTGTAAGAATCCACACAGCCAGATGTAGTAGATGGAGCAAGACTGGGACGCAGGTCTCTGATGCCTTTGGGAGTGCCCTGTTGGAGCCCCAGAAACTCATTCCTTGGGTTCTTAAGTGGGGGACAGAATGGGTGATGCTGAGGGGCTGTTGCTGGGACTGCAGGGTACTGTCAAAGAGCAAGAGTAGTACCTCTCGAATGGAGAAAGGAAACAGGTCTGACAGTGCCTAGCAGAGTATAACAAACAGCGCAGTGACGGGCCCACGGCCTGTGATATTTCAACAAAAGACAAAGCTGCCAGCCCAGGGGCAGTTCTGTGGGGGCGGCATTCCAGGAATTGGCCAGGAATTGGTGGAGGCATTATGCTCTCCCAGTGCCCTTGCGGTGACCCTGAGGGGCAGCTGCCCACTGCTTCCCCGGGGGAAGTAGGAACTGTGTGTGGGTTGGCCTCGGCTGGCAGGGCTCGCACGGTCACAACCCGGCCTCATGCACCACCATGAGCATTCCATTAGCAGCTGCTGGGTCACCAGGTGGGGAGGGCAGAGCCAGCACCAGCGGCCGGTGGTTTGGTGGATAGAGAAAGGCCTTTTATTCTGAGGCGGGGAGAATGACCTCAGGGCTGCATGGAGCTGAGCAGAAGGGCAGTGGGTTGTGGGCGACTCCCTCCTAGCACGGCGGGCTGCCGCGTCCCAGAGGTGGAGGGATGCATGTGGCTCAGAGCTGGGCAGCGTCAGTGACCACGGTGAGGCTAGGGGGAAGTAACCTCTTTGAACCTCAGTTTCCATATTTCTAAACTGGAATTAATAATATCTACATCCACATAACGTCTTCAGGATAAAACGAAGTCCCACGTGTACCCTGGCCAGGCGTGGAGTAGGACAGAGTGGGCTCGCTGAGCGCTCTTCCCCGCCCTGCCTCTTAGTGCCTGTGCGGAGGTCCACCTCATCCCCTCTGTGCCCCGATCTGGAGGCATCAGTGCAACCCCAGCAGGCTCTTCATGGCTCTCCTCTGGCCCCTCCCTGGTGGCCTCTTTACTCTGAGGTCCCCACCTTTATCTCTGCCCAGATCTCCCTGAACTGCCTTCCAGCTGTCACCTGGCTGTCCTGTGTGTATCTGAAAGTCACCTCTGCTCTAGAGAGAATCTTCCAACATCCTTCCTCTTGGTCTTGTATATATATTTCTACGATGAACCATGAATTGCTTCTGTAGTAATGAAACAGGGCAAAGAAAACATTTTTAAACTTTTAAGTGAAGAGCAGCCTAATTTCGTGGCTTGAAAAGCCAAGAGAGTAAGAGAAATGAGACAGAGACAGAGATAGAGACAGAGTGAGGCCTGCGTATCCTCAAGCGTTTCCTTCTGGCTCTGTGAGTCTTCCCAGGGCAGAGGTAAAGGGCAGGAGCAGAAGCAGCCACTGCAGCTGCTCAGCCCCGGGGGTCCTGCAGTGTTGGGCAGGACGGGGGAGTGTGAGGATTTGAAGGGGACAGGCATGCAGAGGGCGGAGTGCTGCGAGCAGGGCAGAGCCGGGCAGGGAGAACGGTAGTGCGGGGACCAGCGGTCACTCAGCCCCTCAGCCTAGGATGGGCTGAGCCAGGGCCGCAGTGTGACCTTCATGGGCTTAGGTGTTTTGCGTTCGTGGGTCCCTTCTCCCGTAAAACATTAAAAATTGTTTTTTATAGTGACATTGTTATAAAAACAAATAGGATATTTAGTCTTAAAAGTTCATTTTTTCCTTTTGATTTTAAAAGAAATAGACATTTTTGTGGATCTCTAAGAGCACAGTGGGCCCTAGGCACTGTGCCTAATGTGCAAGTCGGCCCTGGCTAAGCCCCTCCTAGAAAAGCCTGCTGTAGGAGAGCGAGAGTGTGAGGCTCGGCTGTGGCTCTCTGCAAGTCACAGGGCCTCCTTGAGTTTCAGTATCATCACATGCAAAATGGAGATAAAAATACCTCCTCTGGGGCTGCCAGAGGCTGAGATGAGATAACTTCTGCGGAGTTTCTATGCTCTGAGTCAGGAAGACAGTCACAAAGAGGAGAGTGAGTCAAGATAATTTAAGGAATTTGTAGAAAAGGGAAAAAAAAAGAGATGTGAAATTTTAAGAAAAGGAGCTACTCAGGATTTCCAGCCATAGCTGACATTAATTTCACTAAAAGGAGAACTTTTGCAGAAGCTGAAGGAGGGCGATCCAATGACAAGTCCCTCCAGAGCAGGACCTGGAAGCATGGAGGGTCAGCTTCCCTGAGGGACCTCGGGCCTGGGGTGCAGCTGCGGACGGGGGGGGAGCCCTCCCAGGAGAGAGGGGAGCCCTCCCAGGAGAAAGGGGAGCCCAGGCTCTACAGAGCACCTGAGAGTCCCGGCTGACCGCGGTCCAGGGCAGCATCAGGGCAGAGACAGAAGCAGCTGCTGAGAGGAGGCATGGAAAGTAGGAGCATGAGGGCTGGGTGAGAGGGAGGGGCCCCACACGCACCCGGGTTAGGGTGCACGAGAGCGCTGCAGGCTGGGGGGTCAGTGGGCTGAGCCAAAGGAGCTCAGAGGCCACTGCAGGCCACCTTATGCAGGGGGCAGGGCCTTACATAGGGTTGGGACAGGATTCAAGTGAATACGAGGACTGACAGCACTCTCTGTGTAGATCAGGCTTTGTCTACCCTGGTTGGACCTTCACATCCATCCATCCATCCATTCACCCGTTCACTCATTCAAAAGTGTTTGTCAAGAGCCTACTGTTCTCCGTGGAGAACAAGACAGCCGAGACCCCTGTTATTAAGAGGCTGGTGTTTAGGTGAGGCTCGGGGAGTGAGGATGGTCCTCCTAGGGTGCATGTGAGGAAACTGAGCTGCAGAGGGTGAAGGTTTGCTCAGTCCCACAGCTAGTGTGGAGGCCACGGGCAGGGCCCGCACCTGTTCTTCGGGCTGCTCTCCTCCATACCTTGCCTTCTCTGATAAAACCCTGAAGGAGCAGACCGTTGGAGGCAGCTCCCACAGGTCGGCAGGGAACAGCCTCCCAGAGCTACTGCGAGGGCGGCCTCCCGCCAGGTCTGAGGGCCTTGCCCGGGCTCTGGGCAGCCGCGCCACCTTGTCCTCGGGTACTATTTTCAGAGGCAGATGGCGAGACAGAGACAAGACTGGAATGGAGAGGGAGGGAGCTGGGCAGCGAGGAGGAGCGGGCACTCATTAGGACACTGAGCACTGGGCAAGGGGCAATGATTAACACGTACAGGCAGGATGCTAGGAGTTTTCTCTCTGATAATACATTTAATCCTCAAACAAACTCCTAGGGTAGAAATGGTTATTATTCCCCCTTACCTGATCAAGACTAGCTATCGAATTTGTGGGGAGGCCCAGTGCAAAATGAAAATGTGGGGCCCCTTGTTCAAAAATTAAGACTTCCAAGACAGCAACAGCGGAGCATTAAACCGCATAAGCGTGGGGCCGTCGGAGGGGGGGCCCCGCGTGGCTGCACAGGTGCTGGACCGCGTCCTGTGCTGGACGACAAGCCGAGCTGCAGAGAGGCCAGCGACGCGTGCAAGGCCGCAGCCAGGTCAGAGCAGGGCCACATTCACGCCCAAATCCTCGGACTCGAACGCTGGTGTTCTAACTGCTTCGGCACTAGCAAATTGATGCAAAGTGAATTTGGGCTAAATGGTTTAAAAAAAGTACCAAAGGGGAACCTGAACTTGAAGCCTCTGCTTGCTAAAGGCTGTGTGGAAGGGTCTAGCAAGAGCGTTTGGTGAGCACCTGGAGAGAAAGTGGTACTTCACAGCCAGGAGACTCTGCTGTCCGAGGAATACAGAAGTCACAGATGGAGGCCCAACAGAAGAGGCCGGGAGGCACAACTGCTTTGTCTGGAAAACCATAATTTCCTTCACTTTAAGACCCTGCTGAGAATACACGTGCCCACAGCTACTGAGGAAATGTGAGGATTCTCCACTCCAGGGTCCAAAGGGGAAACGGCAGTGCTGCAGCCCAGAGTCACCTGACCCCTCACAAAAACGTGCACTGTGTGCAGGAGAAGTGGGTGCAAGGGGTGCTGGCTGTGTCCTCTGCAGGTGACGTGCCAGTCGGCAGCATCACGTCCAATAACGCTCCTCCTTTAGGGTGTGATGGGCACAGGGAGATAATGGCAGCCTTGCCCGGGGATGGCCCCTCATGAGTGCCCTGAAATGCAAGCTGCCTTCCCTCAGAGACCTGGAAGGGGCCAGGGGTGTGTCCACTGGGCCCCAAATAGCATGTTGGCCACAATATTTTGGCAATAAGAGAAGGGAGGTGTGCCTTTAACCTACAGAAGCAGTTTGCTAGAGAACCAGAGACAAGAGAGAATGTAACAAAGTGTTACCAGAGTTATCAATCATAGTTATTTTAAATTCCCAGTCTAATTTCAACAGCTGGTTCCCATGCTTGTTCTGTCTCTTCAAATTGTGGGGTTTTTTTTGCCTTTTAGTATGCTTTGTAGCTTTTTTTGACACCCAGACATGATATACTGATGTACTGGGTAGAAGGAACTACTGTGATGTGCGGGTGAGGTGTGGGGGAGGGGAAGCACCCTACAGTCTTAGGGTTAGGCCTATATCTTTTAGTGAGCCTGTGCCTCTGGGCTGTGAACTTCACAGTGTTTCTCAGTTTTGTTTCCTCTCCCTAAGTAGGTGGGACAGGATGGCTAGAGTGGGCTGGAGTTGTTCCCCTCTCCCCCAGTCAGGTCAGTTGCTGTTAGTGCCATTGAGTCAATTCCGACTCCTAGTGACCCAGTGAACAGCAGAGCAGAACCCTGTCTGGTCTTTTGGGCCATCCTCTCACCTTCCTGCGCTGTATCAGACAATGCTCTGCTGCTACTTAGAGTTTTCATAGCCAATTTTTCCAGAAAAAAGGACCTGGCTGGCCAGGTCCTTCTTCCTAGTCTGTCTAGACTGGAAGGTCTGCTGAAACCTGTCCATCATGGGTGACTCTGCTGGTATTTGAAATACCGGTGGCACAGCTTTCAGCATCACAGCAACAAGCAGCTGCCACAGTCTGGCAACCCACAGACGGTGGTGTGGTTCCCTGACCGGGAAACGAACCCAGGCCTCAGCAGGGAGAGCACTGAACCTTAACCACTAGACCAGCAGGGCTGGCTCCCAGGTCAGTTAGGCTCTGATAATACCACAGCAGATTAGGCTCTGGTTAACTAGTTTCCCCTGAGGGCAGACCTTGTGAAGAACAGGTGCCCTGGAGTATTTCAAAATGGTTCCTTTTCCCCTCCCCCTGCTGGAAGCTCTAGGAGGTGAATCTCACAATATTGTGACCCCTCTACGACTGGGTCCCCTGGAGTTTTCAACTTTCAGAGTTGTCCACACTGAGCTTCCAGCAGTTTGTCAATTGTAAAGAGTTATTAATAAGAGGTGGTGAAGACGTTGGGCCAGGAGAAAGGGCAGGGCTTCAGAGCTAGGCAGGTGGGCAGCAAGTCCTGCTCTGCAGCTCTCTGCCGGGCAAGGTAGGCCCGTCTGCCCAAGCCCAGTGGCTCGTCTGTGAAGTGGTGATAACGGCACAGGCTTTCCAGTGGCTGTGAGGGAGGGCGAGGGGGAGTCACATAAAGTCCCTGCTGACCCCGCCCACCCATGATGGAATCCAGTGTCTTGGGCCCAGGCTCTAGCTGTCATGAGAGGAAACCAGCGCTTGTCAGCATGGCCATTGGCTAAGATTTTGCGCACTAACATTTGCTATGGGAGAATGTACAAAAACTAAAATCTCTAACAACTAAGAGCAGAAGCCAGCATTCCCTCAGCAGTTCAGATTATATAATGATCTGAAGAAAACCCTGGGCAAAGATGAGGGGAGGGAAGTAGGGGAAAGGAGGGCAAAGGGAGGGAGACTATGAAACTCTAATCAATGCTAGAGTGGGAAGGAGAGCTAGGTGGTGATTGCTGGGGCCCGTCAGCTGCGTTCTTAGAATTTGTTTTGTTTTGACTTTCTGTCCATTTCAATTTATTAATTACTGGCCTCCACACATATGCCAAGTTCTGGTCTAGGAGCTATTGAGCATATAATTTTTAAAAGGCCTTTGGAATGGACATAGGCCTGGGAGCGTTGACCTT
The DNA here is from genome assembly GCF_020826845.1 of Diceros bicornis minor. NCBI lineage: Eukaryota > Metazoa > Chordata > Mammalia > Perissodactyla > Rhinocerotidae > Diceros > Diceros bicornis. The sequence goes on from NC_080749.1 coordinate 6,261,157, forward strand.
TGGGTCATGTGTGCAGTCATCTGTTCATTTCAGTCACTCACTGAGCATCTCTCTGTGCCAGGCCCCGAGTGCAGGCAGGTGGGGTTATGGAGTCCCTTGGGAGGTCAAAATTTCTGCAAGGGGATGGACTCAGGAATCTCCTGGGGCTTCAGTGTCCATGGTTCAAAACGCCAGGGTGGGTGGTTTTCTGGTGTTTCAGGGAGGGCCTAGAGAGGTGGGAGTGCATAAACTGGGCCTTAACTGTCAAGCCAGTGGGAGCCAGGCAGACAACGTGTGTGCGCGCGCACGTGTGTGTGTGTGTGTGTGTGTGTGTGTGTGGAGGAGGGGTACCCAGAGAGCCCAGGGTCCTGAAGTGGGCACTTGTGAGGGTGAAGCTGGAGAGTCAGGGCAGTCCGGGCATGAGCAGGGGCCCTGAGAGAAGGCTCTAGGGAACGGCCTGGGCTGGCTGTGGAAGAGAGGGTGGAGGGCAGCAGCTGGGTCAGGCCTGACCACAGAAAAGGGAGTGGTTATGGGCATCGGTGCACTGAGGCTGGACCACAGGCCTGGCTGAAGAGCTGTGGGACGATTGGCAGGTTCTGAGTGTCTGTGCTGCATGCAGTCCCTCTGTGTGCAAGGCTGCAGCAGCGATGCCCCGGGCCCAGCTCCCAAGGTGGCCGGGTGGCAGAACCCCTGCCTAGCACATGAGCGGCAGACCCACAGGCACCCTAACGGCCCCCTCAGGTTGGCCTCTGCTGGTTCTGGGGTCTGACAGCCTGTGTTCACAGCCTGGGGAGGTTGTCCCCCCAGCCTCCAGTGTTTCATCTGGAAACAGCTAAGAAAATGCCTAGGAGAGCAGGCTGCAGAGGGGTGACCCACGTAGGGCGTTACCACAGCGCTTCGCATAGAGGTACTGATGTCGGTGTGTAGTTACATCATCAAAAGCAAAAACAGCAGCTGTCTGCATGGGAGACTCAGGAAATTACCAGCACCCTCAGGCTGGGTTTGCTTTGATAAATTCTGTTAACAACAGCCAGAGATACCAGGCCCTTATCCTCTTGTTTATCACATGATGCCTGTGAAGTAGCTATCACTCCCACTTACAGATGAGAAAACCGAGGCTCTGAGGGATTTTGTACCTCCTCACAGTCAGTCAGTGCTGGAGATGGGATCAAACCCAGATCTGACTCCACAGCACGTGGGGGGGCTCTGGTCCATGCTCTGCCTCCAGCTGCCAGAAGAGGGAGGACCTATTAGTAACTTCTGGGGCAAGTTTCCTCCTTGGGGTAGGGGACCTGAAAGGAAATGCGCAAAGGCCAAAACAGGTCCTTCCCAGAAAAAGAAATACAATGTCTTACCGAGGTCTGAAAACCTGGGCAGCCTCACCCATAATTACAAAGGCACATGCAAAAGTGACACATGTTTTACTCATCAGATTGGCCAAGATAAAAACTACACTGTGTGGGTGAGGATGTGGGGAAATAGCGACTTTCATTGGCTACAGGTGAATGTTAGAAATTCATGTGACCTTTTGGAGAAGAATTTTTCAGTATCTACTAACATTTTAAACGTACACACTCTTTGTCCCTGAAATTAAATTCTAGGGAGGAGTTTATCCTAAAAGTACGCAAATACATGCACGTAAAACCCTACTTACAAAGGCTGTCACGGCAGCACTGTGTCTGGTTAAAAAAAATCAAAGACTGTACATAACCTAAATGTCCATTTGTGGAGGAATTGGTTAAATAAAATAACCAATTCATTCATATATTAACACAGTTCATACTACGCAGTCCTGGGAATGAGTCAGTCTATATATGGTGTTAAGGTATAATGAACTATTATTAATTCTTCATTCATTGTTCAAATTTGTTTGTTTGGTTTTTAGATTTTGCTTGTTGGGCCCATTGTGTGGCTCAGTCTCTGGAGGGTGTTTTGGTCCAGGCCTCAGAGGGGCTCTGATATACATATCTGCCACCCACAGAGGCAGACTGACTTGACTTGCCAACCTTCCACCGCTGCTGAGGGACCTCTTCCTACTCACCGTAATGGACTCATGTGCTCCCCCTGCAAAGACAGAATGCCTCTTACCCCGCACTCCTCTGTTTCCCAGGGCACACTGCAAATCCCCAGAGAGAACTGTCCAACCATGGGCAGCCTTGTAAAGGTCCAGCTGCTGACTGGGCCAATGCCATGTGACTCCTGACACCACTGATATCTGGAGGGGTTGAGCAATGGCTGAGATGAAATTTCACTGGCACTTAATGCAATCCTTTCTGCTTCTGCCAGAAGTGGCAAATTCTATATAAAGCTGCCAGACCTGGCTATCTCCCCACTGAGCATTGACCCCTTCTATCCAAGGGCAAGGCTGTGGATTTCTGCACATGACTCATTCGCAATAACTGTGGCATTCAGGCTATGGAAGTTGGCTAAGCCCAGCTGGGTACGGCAGGCCTCGCCAGGCGGGAGCTTCGGGTTCTCTCCATTCTAACCTCTGGCTCTGAGGAGCAGTGATGTAAACTGAGACAGGATATAGACACATCCTGCCTGAGTTAGCAGCAAGGAATAGGGCCCCACGGTTCTCCCACAGCCGAGATCCTGCCATAAATCAAGTCCTAAGGCCAATGCGGAATGGTATGCAAGTAAGGGCTGCGTCCCCATCAGTCCCGGAAGGGAAGTGTTCGCAGTCATTGGTCGAGGTCTGAAACTTGAATCCTGGAGAACTGCTGGGTGGGGTGGGTTGGGAGGCAGGGACAAGGCTCTGGGGTGAGCTAGCCTGTCCTCTCCAGACAGAGGAATGGCTGCAGGCCCGCACTTCCTCAGCGCCTGAACTGGAATGATTACAGCGGCTTCGTCTCCTCAACCCTGGCCCCGATACACACACACACACACAAGCTCACTAGTGTCTGATTCACACACACTCACTTACGGACACACACGCATGTAAACACTAATGCACATGAGCCCACAGATCCAGTCTCAGGTAAAACGAAAATAAAGATGCCTGACATTTATCAAGTGCTTAGTATGTGTCAAATCTCTGCACTAAGCCATTTATATGCACTTAATTTTCACGACCCAAAGAGCAATATCCTACCGTTCCCTTTTTACAGATGATGAAACTGGAGATAAGAGAGGCTGGCTTGCCTGGGCTCCTTGGCTAACGCGTGGCACGCAAGATCCCAATGCAGGCAGCTAGTCCCTGGCTCCCAGGACTCCAGTTTGTGCACACCCAGACTGAGCTGAGCACCCTCACGGGCACACATGTGGCCGTGTACACACAGAGGCACATAGCACACAAAAACAGTCCTCCCCACACTCATCCATGCTCAAGTTCGCTCAGTAAGGCCTCACAGCCACCTGGATTTTAAAGACATAAACCACTGGAGGGGCCGGCCGTGGCGTAGTGGTTGGGTTCCCGCGTTGCGCTTCGGCGGCCTGCGGTTCCCGGTTCGGATCCCGGGCACGGACCTACTCACTGCTCTCAGGCCATGCTGAGGTGGCGTCCCACATAGAGGAGCTACAACTATGCTACACAACTATGTACTGGGGCTTTGGGGAGAAAAAAGAAAAAGGAAGATTGGCAACAGATGTTAGCGCGGGCCAATCTTCCTCAAAAAAAAAAAAAACACTGGGCGTCTCCAATACTCATATCATTATCATATTAATTACTTAACATGATTACATTATAGACTCAAACTGTCTCCTCGCTGACAGTTTCTAATGATCAGACCTAGCCTGGGTGGGGCTAAGAAAGATAAACATTCTTTTTTTTTTTTAAATAAAATTTTAGTTTTTTATTGCAAAAGCCCAGTGGCGGAGGAGGGCGGCGGAGGCCCAGCAATGTTTCTGAAAATCTTACAAAGAATCTCAGGGTATATGATTTCCTGTCAGCAAGAAAACCACGTGCCCTTTTAAAATGAAAGAAAACAGGCCGTGAGAATCTCAAACCCCAAACGGTCAGGCGAGCTGACCCCTCCAACATCGGCGTGTCCCTCCTGCAGGCGACGGGGCAGCAAGCTGGGACGGGAGCCCCCGAGTTCACTGAGTCGCCTCCAAGTTCCCCGCCGGGCCCGGAGCACAGCTGGCGGGATGCGCTCCCAAGCTGTCTGCGCGCTGCCTCCCCCCCGAGCCGCGCCGGCGCCACCCTCTGCGGGGAAAGTTCTCGCCGCAGACGCATCCCGACCACCGCACAAAGAAAGGGAACGGAGCGGCCGCCAACGGGCCCGGGCTCCGGCCGGGGCCCCGCGCGGCCCGAGGGGGCCGGCTCCTCTCGTCCAGCGGAGGCCCGGCGCGGGCCCTTGCCCCCGGGGCCCCGGCCGGCGTCTGTGCCGCCCCCCACGGCGGACCCCCACGGCGGGTACTCACCGGGGCCGGGCGGCGGCGTGCCGGTGGGGGTGCTCATCGCCGGCGGTGCGGGGCGCGGCCCGGGCCAGGCCAAGGGGACGGGCGGAGGGTGGCGAGGGTCGCCCGCCGCTCCTGACCCTCAGCAGCGGCAGGAAGCGGCACCTGTGTCACACTCCTCCGCGCGGCCCGAGGGGAGGGGCCCCGGCCCCAGATAGGCAGACCTCATGTCTGTTTTTCTGCAGACTTGGCTGGTGGGGTTCCCACCCTTTCTGTTTTTTTTTTTTTTTAAGCACACGCCCGCCCACTTGTGAACTCTTCTGCGCGCCAACTTTCCTGCGCAAGAATCACATTTTTCTAACCCCGTTTCTGTTTCTATCTGCAACTACCAGACAGGGAGGTTGTGGTTGAGAATTCCCCCGTGTGTGGACTGAAAAACTCCCAGATGTGACATGGTGGCCTGCCCCAGCACTGTGGGGGACCCTGACCAAATAGGGACAGAGCTGCGTTTGAATCTTGGCTGGCTGCTCTGCCACTCACAGCCGTGTGCTTCTCAGAGCCGCTGGGCGTCTGTGGCCTGCGAAGAGTTCCTGCCTCGCTGGCCCCTCAGGGGCGCTGTCCCAATGCACGGGCGAATGTTTGGGACAGATTCTTAGAAAAAGGGATTGCTGGACATGTGATTTATTTGGATCCCCTTTGTCTGAGGATTCTAGACATAGTGGAGTCTGTGGAGAATTCACTTTACTTAGACAATTAAAAACTGGACATGGACTTTGACACTCTGGTTAGTTAAATGGAGTCTCCACAAGTCACCCACAAAAAATGTTATATGTAGCATTATATGTGGCCCTTCCCCCTGACCCCAGAAAGGCAGAGAGCTTGAGACCGTGTCACCCTTGTTTTAAATCCCAGCCCAAGAAGTCACCCTGTCCTTCTCATGTCTGATGTCTGATCCTTCCTGTGGGATTTCCATTGTTGTTTACTCGAGGGCTCTCCAATGCAGCTCTGTGCCCCTCCTCCACCTTCTCCCATTAAGGTTGCTCTGCTGCAATCCCAGGGCACCATTCCAGCTGTCTGCACATGAGTACCATCCACGTTGGACACAACTCGGGGCTGCCCCCTGGAGGTGTGCAATGCAGATGCCTTGCTCAGTTCTACTGAGCCTGGACCACCTGCAGGCGTGGTTCTTAGGGCTGCCTGTTTGACACAGTGGGAAAGTTTTCATGATTCTCTTTAGTTAGGTAATGAAGAAGGCCACTGCTTATAATCAAACCTCTATGCTCAACATGTTCATGCTGACTTGAATTGAACTACTCACAGAATGCCTTTGGCCAGGTGTCAAAACTTTTGAGTCTCAGTTTCCTCAGCTAGAAAATGGAGACAAGAACACTAACGTTCCAGAGTTTTACTGAAGTAGTGTCTGTAAAATAACAGAGACGGAAAAGGCCTTTAATAGAAGCTAGCCATGATTACTGTAACATTCTGTGTTGTAATACCTTAGGTGGGCGATCCTATCCCCTGTGTTAAGAGTTCATAAATAAAACAACTTCAGGGATCTGAAATGCAGCTGGAGAGCTGGAATGAGGCCAAGCGACCTGCCAGGGAACCAAAGAACAAGTCCCGAAGTCATTGCGCTTCACTTAGGGGAGGACTTCTCGGAGGCTTGCTTGGAGCCAACCGGCCTTTAGACATAATCATAACAGCCTCAGTTGTGTCATTTCTCAGGGTAGGACAGGTTAAAAGCACTAAAATGTGACAAGAATTCCTTACAGAAAGGAAGCCAGAAAACTAACTAAACAACAAAGGTGGAAAGCCGGCCGCACCATGGAGGTCAGACACAGGAACAAAGCAGTATTTACTATACAACTAGAGCATCTCAGCTCCAGGCGTCAGCAGCAGGCGTGACTGTGTCACCGACTAGGTGCCTCCAGAAAATCAGTGGTAGGATTGGAAGCAATAAACTGTTTTTTCAAGTTGTTTCTTTTCCTTTTGTGTTAAGGAGATGTAACCACCAGCCATCCTGAAACTGACCAAGCCAGGATGTAACCACCAACCACCCTGAAACTGACTAAGCCTTACCACAAGAGCTGTGCCCATGACCTTTGCCTTACCTTTAATGCAAAGATCTCTCCAGGAGGAGAGTAGACCTCATTATGTGGAAGGATGTTCTCCAGTTGAGCCTGTGCAAGCCAATACCTGCCTCTCCCTTTCGAATATTCATTCCCCAACCAAATAAAAGTTCCTGCTTTCCTTTGTTAGGGGATGCCATGACTTTGGAAATGATTCCTCATAGCCTCCTATTTGCTGCAAATACACTTTACTTTGTGAGGCAACTTCCACTGGGGTAGAGTCTTATTTAACTCATGAGGAGGCGAGCCCACTTGGTTCGGTATCAACTGCGTCGTGGGCCGTCAAGGAGCCGAGGCTTTGGGACTCCATCTGGGTTTGTGCCTTTACTGCCTTCTAGCTGGGTAACCTTCAGCATTTTACTTAACTTCTCTGAGCCTCAAGTTTTCATCTATGAAATTGGAGCCACCTGCCAAGTTAGGTTGTTGTGAGCACTACATTAGATAATTAATGGTATAAGTGCTGTGTCTCTCTTAGCACATAGGAGTTAAAGATGTCGGTCCCCTTCCCGCTCACGGGCACACTTGGTTTATAATAAGGACCCCAGGCCATTCTGAAAAGAAGGTAAATACAATTTAACAGCAAGTAGTAGTGCAGCTAGCAGGGAAAACATTTGATATACTTTAGAAAATTTAACCATGGAATTGTCTAATTTGTAAAGAAATCAGTGCTATTTTAAGAAGGTAGATAATGATATTAAAAATTAGATTATATGGTAAGAGTCTGATGTTAAGTCACAGTAATGCATTATTAGTGTGTCTTCAGGTGTTGGAATAGAGTACAAAGAACTCAGTTTTATCATGTAACAATAAAACAGTTCTTATTTCATTTAACTCCCATAAATACCCCCAAAGAGAGGATTGCCAATTGCCCATTCCAAGGCGAGAAAGCTGAGGTTGGGAGCCGTAACAAGTGCTTGTCTGGGGCAGTGCAGCCATGAGTGACTTTAGCTCCGGCAGGTTCCGTAATGCATGTACCATGGCTAGTATAAGCTGCAGAGCCCTCCACGGGGTGAGAGAGTGTGATGGAGGGGACTCAGAGGGGACTTTCTCTTCCTTCCTAGCACTGCGTGGTGCGGGAGCTGCCCGGAGGAGGGGAACCCCTACTCGCCTTAGCCCCACCCCAAACCAACACACAGTCAGTGCTGGCCCCTCCTGGGAGGGGGCGCCGAGCTGCCTCCTGGCGCAACTGCTGTCTTCTGGGTGTGAGTTCTTGCTCACCATTGGCAGAGGTGGGCAGATTTTACTTGGGTCCTTTAAAATTTCTAATTAAAAGTTTTGCCCTTCATCAAACTAACAGATGCTCTTTGTGTAAAAAAAAAAAAATTAAATGAAGAGGAGAAAACGCCAAACTTTAACAACTGCTCGTAATCTCTAGCACATTCAAATATATTTATTTTTAGTCATTTTTATGCAGTTGTGGACATTTGCTTTATACTACTAAGATTTTACTGAATATGTGATTTTGAGTGCTAAGTTTTGACTACCAAACGTTATGTCACAACCATTTTCCCATATAAAAGTATAAAAGCTCTTTAATTCCTTTTAATTACTAGTTTGTTTCCTTTCCTTGCTAGTTAAATAGTGCTGTGATAAACCATGTGAACATAAATATATGCATTTCATATTTTTTTCTTTAGCTTGTTATCTAAGAAATGGAATTACTGGATCAAAGGTTACGAGTGTGTTAAAGTTTGTTTTTTTTTTTAGTTTAATTTTATTTATTTATTTTTTTTAAGGAAGATTGACCCTGAGCTAACATCTGTTGCCAACCTTCCTCTTCTGTCCCTTTTTTCTCCCCAAAGTCCCAGTATATAGTTGTATATCCTAGTTGTGGGTCCTTCTAGTTCTTCTATGTGGGATGCCACCTCAGCATGGCTTGATGAGCGGTGAGTAGGTCTGCACCTGAGATCCAAACTGGTGAATCCTGGGCCGCCCAAGCGGAGCTGGCAAACTTAACCGCTACACCACCAGCCTGGTTTGATACATTTATGAGTTGTGGCTAACAATTTATGTTCTCCCCGATCAGGACTTTAGGGCTCCTCTCAGAGCCCCCTGTTGGAATTAAGCATTAGATTTTAAATCATTGATAATCCTGTAGATGAGAAACACACATAGCTATTTGAGTTTGTATTTTCTTGATTACTGGTGAGGTTGAATATATTGTTATATGCCTATTTACAAATTGCATGTTCTTTTAGGTGAATAGTTCGTGATGTTTCCTCATTCAAAGAGGTGGTTAATATTTTTCTTATTGTTTTATTTGAACTGTTTATACATAAAAGACAACAACACCTTTTCACGTGTATTGCAAATATTTTCTCCTTGGGGCTTTTTCTGGTTCTTTCTCATTAGCACAGAAACATAGTTTGATTTATCTGATTGGCAACTTGGCAGCTTTTAAGAAAACCAGATTGTGGCTATGCATATTTTAAGAGGAGTGGAGAGAAGAAACAGGGGTTTGGTTCCTTAATGCTGTCGCAAGCTGTGAGTAATGAGAAGCATGAGGGGGGAGGGGGGACGAGGGAGGGGGGAGGGTAGGCCCAGAGGAGCACAGAGAGATCAGGGATGGCAGGCTCTGCAGCCCTGGCCAGGAGCCTCTCTCCTTTCCCTGCAGCACACAGGTCTTTCTGAGGAGAATCCATAAATGAGGAGGTTTGCAGGCTGAGAGGGAGGAGACCTCATGTTGCTGCTAGCACTGCGCTGCTAGACTCTCTTTGGTCTAGACTTTGCTAAAGGCTGGCTCTCGGTGTCCCAGGCAGAGAGGAGAGTGCCCAGAGCTACAGCTGACACCCCTGGCTGACAGTGGCACCTCATCATGGGTAGGTCTTTAAGCAGAATAGCCTGCCTCTGGAAGCTTCCAAACCATGTCTCTAAGAGAAGAGGAACAGCATAGAAACTCAGCAGGAACAGCAGGTGGTCTGGGATAGTTGGAAGTGACCATAGGCAAAATCTCATGCACTGGTGACAGCTTTGACGTCAACCTGTTATGGACTAGAGTTGAGAAAAGAGACGAAGCTTCAGACTGGGAAAAAAGGAGCACAGAGAAATGTCAGGGGAGAGAAGAGGAGTAGGTGAAAAGGACACAGCATGTAGGTCGGCCTGGGCGGTTCCCACGCTTCAGCAGGGGTGTGACTTTCCATGAAACGTCCCCGCAGGCGTAGGATCAAACAGATAGTGACATTTCCTGAGCACCTGGAACGTGCTGGTCCTGGGGCTATCCTATGCCCTGCCACATGTGGTTATCAAAACACTTTGTTGTTGTTTTTCTTTTTCCCTCTTCTACATTTTACAGAAAAGGAAATGAAGACCAGAGAGGTGAAGTAGCTGCTCATGCTCACACAGCTACTCAGTGACAGCTGGAATTTGAACCAGGTGCTACGAGCTCACTCTCCTTGGCACCCCTCCTGCTCTGACTAGATGTCCTTGGGGGACCCCCTGGTGTTACTGCTCAGCTTGATGGGGCTCTTCATTCTGGAGGCCCTGAGACACAAGGAGAGCAGGCGGGGAGTTGCTGAAGGAGTTTCCCATGGTTCCCATCAGAACATATGGAAGTGAAAATCTTCCAGCAATTAGAGAGCAAATTATTAACTCAGGGAGCCTTGTTTGGGTCATAGCCCTTTCCCTTTGGGTATACGTTGTTGGTGTGAAACTGAACTGGAAACTTGCATCTCCAGCTGCCCCCAGCTGAGCCCTTCAGCCCGATAGGGGAAGAAGGTAGCTTCCTCCTTAGACATTTGTTGTGGCTTTTATTCTCTTGGGCAAGGGGAGGGAGGAATTTGGGGTATGTAGCCCTGTGACTAAGAAGGAGGACAGGAATGGTAAGTACATTCGCCGAACTTTTACTATGAGTTTTACGTATTTTATCTCATTTAGTCCTCAGAACAATCTCAGGAGCAAGGAAAGTGTGGCATTTGGAATGTGGCAGATATGGCTTCTCATTGCTGGTTCACCACTCGCCACTTTGCTAAACGATTCTGCCTCCAAATTTTCTCCTGTGCAGAGTGGGGTTACTGACGCCTCCATCTGAGGTGCTCTCAAGGCGTCGGTACAGCTTCCCCTGGAGGCTCGCATGTCCGTCAAGATGATAAAGACATAGCACTGTAGAAAAAAATTAAAAATATCATGTGAAATACACACACGCACAGACATCAGTGTGTCATGATCACAGCTAGGTATAACTATGTCCACCTACAGATGGGAATGATGTAGGTGCCAAGGCCATAGGGACATGGTTGACTGTTTTTCTTTTTTTAATTGATTTCTCTCATTTGTAAGTTCCTTCAAGTGTTCCTTCTGTACTCTCTCCCTTTTGACAGCCCATTACAATTATATTAAAGGAATAATGAAGGAAATAAGCTCACAAAGTGAAGAGGCTCTATGGGGATCCTTCAGCATGTGTGAGATTTTAAGAATTCCAGGACAATGGATGGGATGTGGAGCATGTTGAGGGGAGGAAATAGAGAGATGGAGGCTCCAGTCCACAGGAAGCCCAGGGAGGGGCTGCAGGGTGGCTGTGGTGGGGGGCATGTGGGGGACTGAGCCTTTCAGAGCCACAGGGGTCTGGGCTCAGAGATGGCAACTTGGAAGGGTGGGGTTGGAAGTGGGGATGAAGGCAAGAGATTGGTTGAAGGTCTATCTGGGGGGGAGCAACTCCTCCCCACCTCCCCACCTTTGGGTATGAAACGTCAGGCTAGCGACAGAAGTTTGCCCTTAGGGACAAAAATGTCTGGTGTCTCTAAGAAATTAAGAAACTGTAAGTGAACCAAGGCTGCTAGTGTGGGAAGGAGCCTCCTTCAGTAGAAACCTCCCCTTTCTAGGATCTGGGGGCCTATAGCCGGTCAGGAAGCTCCTCTTTCACACACCCTAAAGCAGAGATGGTATAATCCAGAAACACCGATCTCCCAGCTAGACTTTTTCTCCCCCAGAAGAAAGGCTGGTCAGGAAACTGATGGATTCAGACAATAGAAGAGGAAGCCTTTCACAACCCTTCAGAGTAATCAGCCTGGTCCTTCATTTTTAAACATGAGAGACAACCATATATGACAACCAAGTCAATACAAGAACCAGAACATGCAGTTTTTGATAACATTGACATTCTGTAATTCCAGGTAATTTGGTGACAGGTGGAAGGGTAAGGAGCTGCAATGTGGAGAGAAGGAGGAGAAGGCTGACGCTTTCACTCCACACGGAGGGCAGGGAACGTGGATGGCATCAAGGTTGTGTGCCCTGAGCAGCTCGTTAAAGTTACAAAGACAATCAACCCAGAGAAGCACCAAGTCTAATAATACAACTCCTTGCCATTCGGAGAGAGAGGGGAAAGGAAGAGGGGAGTGTACCAGAGTGCTAACAACTATCACGCTCATGCCGGGACGAAGCAGTCAGGATCCTGGAGTGACAAGGAGGACACACTCAACAAGGATGATGTACAGAATTTTGAGGAGTAGGCCGGGTTAAAGGCCTCGCATCCAAGGATGAGCACCACCCTCAGGTCTCAAAGGGCAAGGCGGGAAGAGTGTCATGAGAGCTGGGCCAGTTGGGCCCAGTGGGGCCTTGTGTGAGGGGCTTCCCAGCAGTGGTTGCTTCAGAGGACACAGCCCCGCAGGGCCATGAGGGAGGGCGGCAGCAGGGTGGGCTGTGAGTGATTACTTCTCTCTCCACCTGTCTCAGGCTGGGGTCTTCTTTGGCTTGACCTAATTGGACGCTCTGCTGAAGCAGCCCTCATGTCGGTGTTCCTCCCCTGGGCACCAGTGGGGAGAATGGATCTGGGATGGGGGTAAAGGAAGAGTAACCGGCACAAGAAGTCAATACACATCGTCTGAAGTTGGCAAGTCAAAAACTAGGATAATAAGCATATTATCTAGAAAAATGAAATAACCAACCAGAGACCTACTATTAGTGATGGTGAAAAGAGCAGGCCTTTGAGTGGGGGAGTATGTGGTGGGAGAGGGTTACTTTTAAAACAAAAGCCCTCTGTACTATCTGAATTATTTTTTTTTAATTTTTGAAAAACACTTGTAAACCACAGGGAAAACCTAAACTATCTAAAAAACCTCTGCTGGCTAAGAAAATGTGCTTGACTTAGCAAGATGAAATTTAGCAGCAATTAATTTAAGTCTCTGATCTTGTTTCAAAAAACGGCACATGGACAGTACCAAGGAGTCATAAGTTAGCTCAGTATCCCAGCCTCCACTCTGCCCACAGCATGACTTAAGGGTGTGTGTCAAGGGAGATGTCTCAGTCTCTGCCATCTCCTTGAAGGACTGGCCCTGAGCCCCCAACCCCCAACCAATTCCAGCTAGGGCTCTAAGTAGAAATGATAACCCACCTTCTCCCAACATACCTTCCAGATTAACACTGTTGTGCGTTCCTGTTTACTTGAGTCACCACCCAAAGTTCAAGCTTCCCAGTCTTTTCATCCCACTCAGCTCTTAAATCCTTAATGGCAGTCTATTCCCCATTGCTGCTGGCTCTCCAAACCCTTCCCACCGGGGCTCGGAAACTCACAGTCCTACCAGCAAATTTCTCTGTATTCTATAACTCTTTGTTAAATGTTACTTTCATGTTTTTGCTCTTTCAGGAGCCTGGCTTTCCCTAATGACATTTCTTCTTCTTTTGTCCTCTCGAGTGGAGATTGTTTTTGGTTTTGTGTTTTTGTTTGTTTTGTGAGGAAGATTGGCTCTGAGCTAACATCCATTGCTGGTCTTCCTCTTTTTGCTTGAGAAAGGTTGGCCCTGAGCTAACATCTGCACCAGTCTTCCTCTACTTTGTATGTGGGTCACCGCCACAGCATGGTCTGATGAGCGATGTACAGGTCCACACCTGGGATGGAACCTGCACACCCCAGGCCGCTGAAGCGGAGTGCGTGAACTTAACCACTCTGCCACCGGGCCGGCTCCTGTTCTTCTTTTTTTCATTGTTGTTTGTTTCTATATGTATGTCTATGTCTATGTGTGCGTCTATATCTATAACCTGCATCTACATTGATATCGGCATCTATATACATCACATACTATATGTAGGAGGAGCGGACTTGCTGGAGTATAATAGAGTACGCATTTGACTCTATTAGATATTGTCAAATGGTTTTCCAAGTGCCTGTTTCCATTGCCACCAGCAGGGTATGGAGTTCTCCATACTCTACATCTTCCAAACCCTTGGTATTTTTGAGTCTTTTAAATTTAGTTATTCTGTTTGGTGTGTAGGAGTATTTCATTGTGTCTTAATTTGCATACATAAATAAATAAATCAGATAAGATGACAGTGAGGCTGAGCACCCTAGGAAAATGGAGAGAGGTCATGCAGATTAGATAGGCTGCCGGAACTGGACTTGGTGTCTGTCTGTGGCATGGATTTATCGACATTGGACTAGACACTTTCTCTCTTTGATCTGTAGCTTTTTCATATGTAATGTGCGTGTAAAACTCTTACCTTGCAGATTTGTGATGAGAGTTAAAAGATAATATATATAAAGTGGTTGTGACATAGTAGGTACTCAATAAATGGTGACTGTTTTTCTTATTATCTTTACTCATTGGGTGGTAAAAGCCACCAAAGCATGACAAGCAGGCAGAGGTCCAGGGGACTGCGAGGATGCAGCAGGAGTCTTGGGGGTTAACTTTTGAATGACCCCCGTGATAGCTCGTATTATTATCCAACAAATATTTACTCTTCCCTTCCCCAGCGTGAGTCCAGCGTAGTGCTCTGCCCTATGGATGTTGGAATTGGCCATGGAATGTGAGTGGAAATGACCTAAGCCACATCCCAGCAGAGGCTTGGAATGTGCTTGCATGGTTTGGCTTGGTCTCTTGTCCTCAGCGCTCCACCATGGGAAGAGCATGCCCTGGGTAGCTGCTGCTTCTTCAGCCTGAGCCGTGCTGCTAGAAGCCTCACTGGCTCTTATTACCCCATTGTGATGCCTTGATTCAGCTGTGTATGACTGTTGAGAATTGCTGGCAGTGATGACAGTTGAAAGATATCAGCATTTCATTGTATGTGGCAACAATAAAAAATAATAAACATGAAATAGATTTTCTTTGCAGATAAGAGTTAATATGACAGTGGACAGAAACTCTGATATTCATCCCTGAAGCTGTTAGTATCCATTTTCTCAGAAACATAAAACAATAACTACAAAAGATTTCTGCTTTGAAAGAGAAAAAGCAACTAAAGGACACAGCACCATTTTAGTTATAATTTTCTCTCTACTGGTGAAGCTTAAAGAGTGGAAATGAATTCCACAAAACTGGAATCTTGAAGATAAGAATAAGCTAGATCAGAATATAGAAATATTTGCAGAACAGTAAACTTTAGACATCATCTAGTGCAACCCTCTCATCTATATATAATAAAGGGTTAATACTAGATGTGAGGTATTCACCTACTCTCCCATCCACACACCCGCTCACCTATTTGTCTGTCCATCCATGGGTCCAACCATTCGTTTATTCAACAGCCATTCACTAATTGTCCATTGTGTGTCAGACACTGGACTAGGTATGTAAGACACAGAGATGAATCCGATAGAGAGTTGCCATCAAGAAGAGCAGAGACAAGCATTGGAGATAAACACTTGAGAGAAAATCCCCACATAATGCTGTAGATGCTGCCTAGATTTCTGAGCAGGGCTCATTCTCTGGGAGGCTGGAGCAGAGCACACAGTGTCCCCACAGCGATGTCAAGACCCTTAGAGACAGACACCAAGTCTTGTAGTTCTCCCCTAAGCCCCATAGCAGTTGGTGCAGGGAGCACAGAGAAATGGCAGGTGATTAAAAATACTTGGTGTGGAGGTAGTGAAATCTTCTCCCATGGTTATCAAATTTTAGGGACCTGGCTAGCCCAGCCCTGTGGCTTTATCCACCTGGTTCCATGTCATAGCCCCTTGACCCACTTGGGCACCACTTTCTGATCTATTCCTGGTCTCCTCCATTCAGCCATTAAAAAAATTTTTGCCTTGGGCCGGCCCCGTGGTTTAGCGGTTAAGTGCACGGGCTCTGCTGCTGGCGGCCCTGGTTCGGATCCCAGGCGCGCACCAACGCACCGCTTCTTCAGCCATGCTGAGGCCGCGTCCCACATACAGCAACTAGAAGGATGTGCAGCTATGACATAGAACTATCTACTGGGGCTTTGGGGGAAAAATAAATAATAAATAAAATCTTAAAAAAAAAAAATTTTGCCTCATATGAGGCAAAGACAAGCACTATTTCCCTTTTTTAGCTTTAGCTTCCTATTTCAACTACCATTCAGAGTGGGATATATCTCACCTCTATATCGTTTTGAGAATTGTATGAGTTAATACACATAAAGAACTAAGAGCAATATCTGGCAAATAGTGAGCACTCAGCAAATGTTGATATTATTAATAGCTAATATATGTTTGTGTGCTTTTATGAAAATTTATGAGTGACAATCTTAACAATGGAATCCCTGAATCAAATGTAGATAAATCTAAACATGGAGTGGTAGCTGCCAATTAACAATTTCCATTCCTGCTTCCGTAGTATATGCAAGTCCCGCTTTCACCACAATAGATCAGTGATGTATTGTACAAATTTGTAACTTTTAAAGCAAGATATGAAAAATAGCATCTTATTGCTATTTTCATTTTCATTTTCTTGATTAAAAGTGAGCCTGCACATCTATCAAATCTGTTTGTGTATAGCCTATTTGTGTTCTCTTTGTGAATTGCTTGTTTAGATCCTTTGTCCATTTTTTCTTTCTGTTGATTCTCTCTATTCTTACTGATTTGTTAGAACTCTATATATTGTTAATAACTACTATATTTTGATCTGGTGGGAGTCACATGTATGTATACGTATATAAACCCCCATTGTGTTGTACACTTAAGATTTGTGTACTTTACTGTAAGTTAGTTATAAGCCAGTTAAACATTTTTTAAATAGAAAATCAGACAATAGAAACAGATCCATAGAAAATCCATGTATTGGATTTATTGTATATGTACTCTATAATAATATATGCAAGGAATTAACTGACAAAATGAAGAATTTTATCAGGAAACTATAGGAAAGATTATATGAAAATTCTAGAACTAAAGATGCAATAACCTATATTAAGAACTCAATAGATGAGTTTTATAGCAGATTGGACAAACTTACAGGAGAATTGGTAAGCTGGAAATCAGGTCAATAGAAAAAAAATCACACATGATACTCCCTGATTTCAAACTATATTACAAAGCTATAGTAATTAAAATTATGTAATTAAAAGTATGGTATTGGCAAAAAGACAGACATATAGATCAATGGAACAGCATAGGATGTCCAGAAATAAACCTGCACATATATGGTCAATTAATTCCCAGCAAAGAAGCCAAGAATATACAGTGGGGAAAGGAAAGTCTCTTCAATAAATGACGTTGGGAAAACTGGGCAGCCACATGCAAAAGAATGAAACTCGACCACTATCATATACCATACACAAAAATTAACTTCAAATGGATTAAAAATGATGTAAGACCTGAAACTGTAAAACTCCTAGAAGAAAACATAGGTGGCAAGCTCCTTGACATAGATCTTAGTGATTTTTTGAATCTGACACCAAAAGCAAAAACAATAAAAGAAAAATAAGTCAGTGGGACTACATCATACTAAAAAGCTTCTGCACAGCAAAGGTAATCATCAACAAAATGAAAGGCAACCTACTGAATGAGAGAAAATATTTGCAAACCATATATCTGATAAGGGGATAATATCCAAAAAAATATATAAATAACTTATACAGCTCAATAGCAAAAAAAAATCTGATTAGAAAATAGGCAGAAGATCTAAATAGACATTTTTCCAAAGAAGACATACAGATGGCCAATAGGTACATGAAAAGATTCTCAACATCATTAATTATCTACAATGAGGTATCACCTCACACCTGTTAGAATGGCTATGACCAAAAAGACAAGAAATAACAAGTGTTAGCGAGGATGTGGAGAAAAGGGAACACTTATGCACTGTTGGTGGGAATGTAAGTCAGTGCAGCCACTATGGAAAACAGTATGGAGGTTCTCCCCAAAATTAAAAATAAAACTACCATATGATCCAGCAATTCCACTTCTGGGTATTTATCTGAAAAAAACAAAAACGCTAACTCGAAAAAATACATACCCCTGCGTGTTCATTGCAGCATTATTTACAATAGCCAACATATGGAAACAGCCTAAGTGTCCATCGATGGATGAATGGATAAAGAAGGTGTGATATAAATATACAATGGAATATTATTAAACCATAAAAAGGAATGAGATCTTGCCATTTGTGACAACATGGATGAACCTCAAGAGCATTATGCTGAGTGGAATAAGTCAATCAGAGAAAGACAAATACCATGTGATCTCACTTACATGTGGAATCTAAAAAACAAACAAAAAACAAGCTCATGGATACAGAGGACAGATTTGTGGTTCCCAGAGGCAGGACGGTGGGGGGTGGGAGAAGTGAGTGAAGGAGGTCAAAAGGCAAAAATAAAAAAAATTAAAAATAAAGAAAAAGTGCAGAGTCCAGAATAACCTTTTATGGTTTGTGTTGGCTTTATTAAGTCTTTGATTATTTAAGAAAACAAAGGTTTCTCACTTAAGAAAGAGCTCAAGTTTTTACTCCCTATGTTTAGTTTTAAAAATATTTTATTGTCACTTTGGTTTAAATAGATATTCAAGTATTTTTTCTTAGTAACCCATGATCCTATCTTAATCGAGTGTTCAAATCTCCGTACAAATTTTGATATTTTGGCTTCCCAAAATTGAATCCTAATTGATGTCTTTTGTCTCTTGAAGGGCCCATTTTCTTCCTACGGGCTCCTAGAAAATCACAAAGGATTTGTTCTTTCACCTTGTATACAGGTGCTCAAAATAATTAAGTTTATTTGATTTGATTATTTGAATATTGATTTATTTGATTGATGAGTTGCATAGGAAGCATTGTCAAAAAAATGCTCAACATCATTAGTCATAAGAGAAATGCAAATTAAACCCAAAATGAGATTTTATTACACACCTATCAGAATAGCTAAAATAAAATATAATGACAACATCAAATGCTGCTGAGAATTAGGAGAAACTGGATCACTCAACACATTGCTGGTGGGAATGTAAAATGGCCACTCTGGAAAATAATTTGGCATTTTCTTAAAAAAATATACACTACCATACACTCACAGAAAATTGTACTTTGGGGGCTTTTATTCCAGAGAAATGAAAATTTATTTTCACACAGAAACCTATACATGATATAGTTTTATTCATTAGAGCCAAAAATTGAAAACCAAACAAAACCAAACCAAACTCAGATGTCCTTCAATGGGTGAATGGTTAAACAATCTATGGTACCACAGCCTGGAATACTCTCAGCAATAACAAGAAAAGACCTATTGATACACATAACAGGCTGGATGAATCTCCAGAGAATTATGTGGAGTGAAAAAATCCCAAATCCCTAATCCCAAAAGATTACCAAAAAAAAAAAAAAAAAAAGGAATGAAAGAAAATGAATAGACTGAAGCATGAGAGAAAAAAAGATGTAAAATACAGAAAAAGAATGTGAGACATATGGGGTATGGTGAAAATATATAACAAAGACTTGTAACTGGAGGCCCAGAAGGAGAAGAGAATTAAATGGGGTCGAAGATATACTTGAAAAAAATCATGGTGGATAATTTTCCCCAAATGGCAAAAGACACCAAGTCACAGTTTCAAAAAGTGCTATAAAACTTAAGCAAAATAAATGCTGTAAATAAACCTATGTCTAAACACATGCCAGGAAAACTGGTAAGAACCAAAGACAGGGAATCCTGAAGGCAGCTAGAGCAAGAGGACGTTACCTTCAAAGAAGCAACGATTAGACTGAAAACTGACTTGTTTTCTTTTGGCAATGGGATTAAACTTGGTTTTCTTTTCGTCTGTATACATTTTAAACAACAAGCAGGAAAATAATATAAATCTCTTTCTATTTAGGGGAAAATCCAGATGTGGAGGCTATAATCATATTCCAGTGATGTGGCCCTTCTTTGAAATGATTTTCCACCTCATCTCAACTTCGCAAATTATCTGCAGATTTAATTTATATACCACATAAGAAACTCAGACCTCTTTTTCTTTCTAAAAATCAAATCTCTCTGCTCAGCCACGCTATTTCTTAGTTTTGGTTCAGAAAAACTGGTGGCTCTTCTTTAGAGTGAAAGTCTCCCAGAAGGAGACATGCCAGAGCTGGGGGGCATTAAAGGACACCCTTTAGTCCGACAGCAGCTCATGCGAGCACAACTAGAACAAGTGCCAAGCTTCAAAGGCAACTATTTTGAAGGAAAAAATTATTTATTTGGTCATACATATTATAATGTATGAGATGAGAAAAGTGAGTTTTAAAAAATTAACAGACTTTATTTTTTAGAGCAATTATAGAGGCACAGAAAAATCGAGCAGATCGTGCAGAGTTCTATATACACCTCTCCCTACAAACACAGTTTCCCCTAATATTAACATGTTGCATTAGTGTGTTACATTTGTCCAATCAATGAACCAATTTTCTTTCTTTCTTTCTTTCTTCCTTTCTTCCTTTCTTTCTTTCTTTCTTTCTTTCTTTCTTTCTTTCTTTCTTTCTTTCTTTCTTTCTTTCTTTCTTTCTTTCTTTCTTTCTTTCTTTCTTTCTTTCTTTCTTTCTTTCTTTCTTTCTTTCTTTCTTTCTTTCTTTCTTTCTTTCTTTCCTCCCTCCCTCCCTCCCTCCCTCCCTCCCTCCCTCCCTCCCTCCCTCCCTCCCTCCCTCCTTCCTTCCTTCCTTCCTTCCTTCCTTTCTTCTGGCCCTGAGCTACCATCTGTGCCCATCTTTCTCTTTTTGCTGAGGAAGATTGTCCCTGAACTAACATCTGTGCCCATCTTCCTCTATTTTGTATGTGGGATGCCACCATAGCACAGCTTGATGAGTGGCGCTTAGGTCCCTGCCCGGATCTGAACCTGTGAACCCCAGGCTGCCAAAGCAGAGCGCGTGAACTTAACCATTACGCCAACGGGCCAGCCCATGATTGATTATTATTTACTAAAGTCCATGGTTTACATAAATGTTCACTCCTTGTATTGCTCAGTTCTAGGGTTTTGACAAATGAGTAATGTTATGTATCCACCGTTACTTTATCATACAGAATAGATTCACTGCTCTAAAAATCCCCTGAGGTCCACCTATTCATCATCTCTGAACATCCTAAGAACCACTGATCTTTTTTTCTCTGTTGTTTTGCATTTTCCAGAATGACATATAGTTGGAATCATACAGTACATAGCATTTTCAGATTGGCTTCTTTCACTTAGGAATATGCATTTAAGTGTCCAATGCTTTTTTGTGGCTTGATAGCTCATTCATTTTTATTTTTGAATAATATTCCATTGTATGGATGTACCAGAGTTTGTTTATCCATTCACCTATCGAAGAATATCTTAGTTACTTTCAGTTTTTGGCAATTATGAGTAAAGCTGCTATAAACATTCGTGTGCATATTGTGTGTGGATATGAGTTTTTCAACTCAAATGCTAAATACCTAGGAGAGCTGGATTATATGGTAAGACTATGTTTAGTTTTGTAACAAACTGTCAAACTGTCTTCCAAACTGGCTGTACAATTTTGCCTTCCCAGCAGCAATGAATGAGAGTTCCTGTGCTCCACAGTTTTGCCAGTAGTTGGTACTGTCAGTTTTTTGGACTTTAGCAATCTTGATAAATGTATAGTGGTATTTCTTTGTTATTTTAACTTACAATTTACTAATGATATATGATGTTGAGCATCTTTTCATATGCATATTTACTATCTGTATACCTTCTTTGGTGAGATGTCTTTCCAGATTGCCCAGTTTTTAATTGGGTTGTTTGTTATTTTTGAGTTTTAAGAGTTCTTTGTATTTTGCATAGAAGTCTTTTATCAGACATGTTTTGCAAAGACTTTCTCTCAGGCTGTGGCTTATTTTTTCATTCTTTTAATAGTATCTTTCACAGAGCAGAAGTTTTTAATTTTAATAGACTCCAACTTAGCAATTTTTTCTTTCATGAGTCATGAGTTTGGTGTGGTATCTAAAAACTCATCACCAAAGCAACTTTGAATTTCTCCTACATTAACTTCTAGAAGTTTTATGGTTTTGCATTTGAAATTAGGTTTATGATCCATTTTGAGTTAATTTTTGTGAAATGTATAAAGCCTGGATCTAGATTTTTTTTTTTTTTTTTTGCGTATGGATGACCAATTTTTCCAGCACCATTTATTGAGTGGACTATTCTTTTTCCATTGAATTGTCTTTGCTCCTTTGTCAATGATAAGTTGACTATATTTGTGTACCTCTATTTCAGGGCTCACCATTCTGTACCATTGATCTTTTTGTCAATTTTTCACCAATACACACTGTCTCTACACATCAATATACACTATACTTACTTTATAGTAAGTCTTGGAGTTAGGTAGTGTCAGTTCTCCAACTTTGTTCTTCTCTTCAGTATTTTGTTGGCTACTTTGGGTCGTTTGTCTCTCCATATAAACTTTAGAATCAGTTTGTCGATATCTACAAGTGACTTGCTTGGATTTTTGATAGGTATGCATTGAATTTATGAATCAAGTTGGGAGGAACTAGCATCCTAACATTATCAAGTCTTCTTATCCATGAACATGGAATATCTCTCCATTTATGTAGATTTTCTTTGCTTTCTTACAGATAGATTCTATATTTTTTTATGGTTATACCTAAACATTTCATTTTTATGGGCTAATATAAGTGGTATTGTGTTTTTAATATCAAATTCCAATTGTTCAATGCTGATATATACGGAAGCAATTGACTTTTGTATATTAAACATGGATCTTGCAAATTTCCTATATTCACTTATTAGTTTCAAGAGTTTTGGCTTGATTTCTACATAGACTATCATGTCACCTGCAAACAAAGACAGTTTTATTTCTTCCTTCTCAATCTGTGTACCTTTTATTCTGTTTTCTTCTCTTATCGCATTAGCTACCAGTATGATGTTTAATAGGAATGGTGATAGAAGATATCCTTGTCTTGTTCTCAGTATTAGGGGGAAAGCATCTAGTTTTTCAACATTAAGTATGATGTTATGAGTGGGTTATTTGGAGATGTTCTTTATCAGATTGAAGAAATTCCCTCTATTCATAGTACACTGAGAGTTTTTTATTTTTTTTTTAACATGAGAGGGTGTTGGGTTTTTTAAAATGCTTTTTCTGTCTCTTTTGATGTAATCATATTATTTAGCCTATTGATGTAATGGATTACACTACTTGATTTTTTTGAATGTAAAGGCATCCTTCTGTGCACAGAATACATCCCACTTGGTTGTGGTGTATAATTTTGTTCATACATTGTTAAATTTGATTAATTAATATTTTGTTGAGGATTTTTTTTTTTTTTTTTGCAGCTATGTTCTTGAAAGATACTGGTCTGTAGTTTTCCTTTCTTATAAGTTCTCTATCTGGTTTCAGCATTAGGATAAGATGACCTCATAGCTTCTATTTTCTGGAAGATATTGCAGAGAATTTGCATCATTTCTTCCTTAAATGTTTGGTAGAATTCACCAGTGAAGCCACCTGGCCCTGGTACTTTCTGTTTTGGAAGTTTATTAATTATTGATTCAATTTCTTTAATAGATATAGGCTTATTCAGATTATGTATTGTTTCTTAATTGAGTATGGGTAGGTTGCATCTTTTGAGGAATTTCATTCAAGTTATCAAATTTGTGGGGATAGAGTTGTTCATAATATTCCTTTATTATTCTTTTAATGTCCCTGGATGAGTAGTGATAGTCTCTCTTTCATTTCCGATGTTAGTAATTTGTGTGTTTTCTCTTTTTTTTCTTAGCCTGGTTAGAGGTTTATCAATTTTATTGAAAAACCAAATATTTCACTTCTTTGGTTTTCTCTATTATTTCTTGTTTTCAATTTCATTGATTTCTGCCCTAATTTTATTATTTATTTTCTTCTGCTTGCTTTAGGTTTATATTGTTCTTTTTTCTCTAGTTTCCTAATGTGGAAGATTAGATTATGGATTTTAGGTATTTCTTCTTTTCTGATATATGAACTCAATTCTATAAATTTCCCTCTAAGCAATGCTTTCCATAAGTGTTAAGTTGTATTTTCATTTAGTTCAAAATATATTTTTATTTCTTTTGAGACTTCTTCTTTAATCCATGTGTTATTTACAAGTGTGTTTAATCTATAAATATTTTGAGATTTTCCAGCTCCTATTCTGTTGTTTATTTCTAGTTGAATTCCATTATAGTCTGAGTGCAGACATTGCATAATTTCTAGTCTTTTAAATTTGTTAAGGTGTGTTTTATGGCCCAAAATGTGATCTATCTTGCTGAATGTTTTATTTGAGCTTTAGAAGAATGTATATTCTGCTGTTGTCAGATAAATTCTTGTATAAATGTCAATTAGATTCAGTAGATGGATGGTGTTGTTCAGGTTAATTGTGTTCTTACTAGTTTTCTGCCTGCTGGATCTGTAAGTTAATGACAGAGGTATATTGAGGTCTTGAACTATGATTTTGGATTTTTCTTTTTCTCTTTGCAGTTCTATCAGTTTTTGCCTCATGTATTTTGTTTTTCTGTTGTCAGTTGTATACTTGTTAGGGATTGTTATGTATTCTGGTGAATTAATTTTTTTATCATTATGTGATGCTTCTCTTTATCCCTGATAATTTCCTGTCCTGAAGTCTGCTTTGTCTGAAATTAATATAGCTACTCTAGTATTCTTTGTTCAGTGTTAGCTTAGTATATCTGTCTCCATCCCTTTACTTTTAATCTATGTCTTTATATTAAAAGTGTGTTTTTTGTAGACAACATATAGTTGAGTTTTTTAAAAAATTCTCTCTGAAAGTGTCTTTTAATTTGTGTATTTATGTCATTCATATTTATTGATATAGTTGGATTAATACCTATCATGTTTGTAACTGTTTTCTATTTGTTGCCCTTGTTCTTTGTTTCTATTTTTGTCTTCCACTCTTTTTCTACCTATCTTGTTTTAATTGAGCATTTTATGTTATTGCATTTCTTTCTTCTCTTACTATATCAATCATACTTAAAAATTTTTTTTTTAGTAGTTTCTCTAAGGTTTTTAATTAGACATACTACTAATCCAAGTCCACTTTTAAACAACATTATACTGCTTCATGGGTAGTACAGGTACCTCGTAACAGAGTATTCTCAATTTCTCCCTCTCTTCCCTTATAACATTGCTGTTACTCATTTTGCTTATCCATAAGCTATAATCACCGAATACATTGGTACTATTTTTATTTTGAACAGTTATCTATTAGATCAATTAAGAATAAGAAAAATAAAAGATTTTATTTTTATCTACCTTCTTTTATTCCTTTTCTAACATTTTTCTTTTCTATTTATAGATCCACATTTCTGACCTATATCATCTTCCTTCTCTGTGAAGAACTTTTTTTTTTAATTGATGTCTTAATAGTTTATAACATTGTGAAATTTTGGTTGTACATTATTGTTTGTCAATCACCATATACATGTCTCCCTTCGCCTCTTGTGCCCACCTCCCAACCCCTTTGCCCCTGATAACTGCTGTACAGTTTTCTCTGTCCGTGTGTTGGTTTATATTTCACATATGAGTGAGATCATGTGGTGTTTGCCTTTCTCTCTCTGGCTTATTTCGCTTAACATAAAACCCTCCAGGTCCATCCGTGTTGTTGCAAATGGGACAATTTTGTTTTTTTTATGGCTGGGTGGTATTCCATTGTATATATATACCACATCTTCTTTATCTAATCATCAGTCCAGGGACATTTGGGTTGCTTCCACTTCTTGGCTATAGTGAATAATGCTACAATGAACATAGGGGTACATAAGACTTTTTGGATTGTTGATTTTGTGAAGAACTTTTTTAAACATTTCTTGCAAGGCAGGACTACCAGTGACATGTCATCTCAGTTTTTGTTTTCCTGAGGGAATGTTTATTTCTTCTCCACATTTGAGGGATAATTTCACTGGATTCAGAATTCTAGGTTAGTGATTTTTTCTTTCAACACTTTAAATATTTCACTTCATTCTCTTCTTGCTTGTATGGCTTCTGAAGAGAAGTCCAATGTAATTTTTATTCTTGGTTCTCTAAACGTAATGTGTTTGCCCCCAACTCCCCTACCTCTGGCTTCTTTCAAGATTTTCTCTTTGTCTTGGTTTTCTGTGGTTGGAATATAATGGCCTAGGTATGTTTTTTCTGTTTGTTTTTGGAATCTATTCTGCTTGGTGTTCTCTGAGCTTCCTGGATCTGTCTGTCATTAACTTTGGAAAATTCTCTGCCAGTATTACTTTAAACATTTCTTCTGCTCCTTTCTCTCTTTCATATGCTTCTGGTATGTCAATTACACATATGTCACACCTTTTGTGATTGTCTAACAGTTCTTGGTTATTTTGCTTCCTTTGATTTTTTTCATTCTTTTTTCTCTTTGCATATCAGTTTAAGAAGTGCCTTTGACCCTTCAAACTCACTGATTCTTTCCTCAGCCCTGTGCAGTCTACTGGTCACAATATCCGAGCTGTCCCAGCTGGAGTTTTTTCCTCAGGAAATGTGTTGGTACCATGAGAGAATGGGCAATGAACTGGTAACATGGAAACTGGGAATGCTAACTCACCCCATTCCACTAGGCAAAATGGGTAGTGGAGGGAAACTGTATGAAGAAAGGGAGATTGAAGCAGCTGCGAAGGCTCTAGAGGATGAGGAAGAGAAACAAATAAATGCCAGGACCACTACAGCCATCTTGCAGTCGTGAGGGGAACCAGCTTGATGACCAAATCAACACACCAAGAATAGAGAACAGAAAGGTGAAAAAAAAATTGGTTCCATGTAGATACCTCTGAGATGACCAATTAATCCTGAAACTTATTCTATCAAAGAACTTCCTGTTTTATAAGCTAATAAATTTCTGTATTCAAAACGCTATTTAGTTGGGTTTTCCCATTACTTTGAGACTATAGCATCATAACTGACAGTATTCAGAGAGTAGTTTTCTACTGGAATTGGAATTGGTGGGTCATAGAGTAGGAATATGTTTAATTTTGCAAGAAATGTTAGAACTTTTTCCAAATTAGTTGTACATTTTATACTCCCCCTAATAACAAATTACAGTTCTAGGTTTTTGGCACTGTTATAGAAAATCAGATATCCTTATAAATGGGAGTCTATTTCTCGTCTTTTATCCTGTTCCATTGATCTATTTGTTAATCCCTATGCAGATACCACACTTTCTTGAATAGTGTTTTTTTAATAGAAAGTCTTGACATCACAGATTGTTACCTCTCTGTATTTTTTTTCCTTTTTCACTATTGCTTTGGGTATTCTATATTCATAAATATTTTAGAATCAGCTTATCAGTTTCTTCAAAAAGTGTGCTACGATTTTATTTAGTTAGTCTTTAATCTCTCTCAGGACTCTTGCAGTTTTCAGTGTAGAAATCTTAAACATCTTTCATTAACTTTATTTCTAGGTATTTTATTAATTTTGATGCTATTGTAAATGAAGTTTTAAAAAATGTCCTTTTCTAATTGTTTATTGCTAATTATAGAAAATCGAATTGTTTCGACGACCTTTCATCTTGCAGCCTTGCTAAATTCATTTATTAGGTATGTAAATTCACTACAGTTTTTATTTTGTGATTTCACTAGGAATTTCTACATAAACAATCACTTTGTCTGTAAATAAGGACAGTTTTACTCTTTCCTTTTTCCAGGGGGCCTGGAAAAAGTGGTTCCTTACTAGATGGCCATATGCCCAGCGACAACTCAATCAGTACACAAGAAAGGAGACAGGTGCTGCTAGACAAGAGGTGAGAAACCATCGAACTTCTGTTTGAACCTCTCCAGTGATGGGAAACTCACTAATGACTAAAACAACCAACTTCCTCCTTAGCAAACTCTGAAAATAAAGTTTGCCCAAATCTGTCTGCTTATAGCCTCCCCCAATTCTTCTGAATTTGGGGAGACAGAAGAGGGTTTATGTTATTTATATCAAATAGGTTCTAAATCATTTCATTCTAAAACAAGTGATGATGTCAGTCCACTGTTTGCAAAACCTCAAGAGCCTTCTATTTCCTGTTTAAGTTAGCCCAAACTCTTTGGCCTGGTATCAGTGGTCTCCATGTCAGAAGGGGAAGAATCCACAGGGCAAGACACTCTGTGACATTGTGTTATTTCAAGAGCAGGTGCAGAGATCTCACAAGGCAGCAGTGACTGTGGCTACTGACCAAAGTGTAGGTCCAGAGACCATATCTCTTTTGCCATTTTGCCATGTTTCCTGAAATGCCATCATTAACTTTTCATTCCTTTGGGTTAAGACATGGCTTCCTCCTAATGCGCAAATCAAAATTTGGATTGGACTAATAAATCTTCACATTGATTAATTCACTGGAGGAACTGCAGACAAGCATGGCAATATTAGGTAATTCTCAGTAATAATAACTTCAGTGTGACTCATTTTCTTTAAATGAGAAAAGTGAGGTTTAGAGAAGTTAAGTGATTTGACTAATGCCGCTTGGCAATTTGATAACAGAGCTGTGCAATCAGTGCTTCTTAACTTTAAATACTGCGTGTGTATGTGTGTATTTGTTCATTTGTGTTTTCCTTTAGGTGTGTGATTAATGTCACAGCTTGAGAAAGTGCTAAATACAGGCCATGCAAACACCTTTATGTTGGATGCAGAGAATTCCCTGTGGCTAACACAGCGACCTCCTAAAGTTTACCAGGGAGCTGTGAGGTCAGACAGATCTCAAGCTGAATCCTGCCTCCTTCACTTGCTGACCTTTGGGGAGTGATTCAGTTTCTCGGAGCCCCAGTTTCCCCATCCGGAAAACGAGGATTCTTCGTGAGCCAGGTTTTCTCAATCTTGACATTGTGGACATTTTGGACTGGATAGTTCTCTGTTGTGGGGGAGGGGCTGTCCTGTACTGTACATCCTGTGTGGGATGTTCAGCAGTATCCCCGGTCTCTACCATTAGATGCCAGTAGCACCTTCCCCCCAAGACTGACCACCGGCAACGTCGCCAGGCATTGCCAAACGTCCCCTAGGGTGTAAAATCGCCTCGGCTGAGAACCACTGCAGTGAGCATTAACTTATGTATTCAGAGGCTTCACGGAGTTCCTGGCACTGTCGACTGTTCAACGGTGTTAGTGTTGTTACTTCTACCCTGACCGCACACCCTTCACCCCAGGATCAATTCCATCTACCATCACTCCTCTGCTTTGAGGAGAATCTCTGCACTTATGTCTGTAGGAGGAGAGATTTGCCGGGTTTGGAACAAACATGGATCAATTCTGTGTTTTAGTCACCCAAATGGGTTTAAATTGGAAAGCAAACCTGATGGTATCATTTTCAAAGCTGCCTCAAAGGTTCCATTTTCCTTCACATTTTCAATGGACTCATTCTCAAATGGCAGGCTCAGCTAAAAAATAACACGTATTTCGCTTGATAGCTGTGATTTTGTTTGTAGGGGAAGGCACTGATTTTTTTTTGTCACTCAGAAGCAAATGTACGTTTAAAATGTAAGTTTTAGGTGCAACCAGCAGATTTGGGATATATCGCAGAGAAAACCAAGCCAGTATAGGGTCACTGACTGCTGAGAGTGGAAAAAACAGCCTGGTGTGGAAGGATTTTGGAGCTCTTGATTAAAATGCCGTCCCCAAGAAGCAGGGGAAACGAAAGATCAATGTCCACATACAGGCACTGGTCTTGGTTTTCAATAGTGGTGGTGGAGGAAAGGCCCATAGTCAGGAGGGATGGAATAGAGGGTGCCCTGGGAAATGAATGGTGTGTGGTGGTCAGAGCTGCTGTGGTTCAGAGGGAGGCTCTCAGGGCTTGGAAAAACCGGGCCAGCCTGCCTGGAAAATGGGTTCAGGGCCCGGATGGGCATCTGGTCATCAAAGCAGAGGTGTGTGGTCAGGGCTGATCCATTACATTCCACCCAGGCAGGGGCAGATCTACAGTGTGATTTAGAAATGACGGTTATGATGTTAAAACTAGAAGCCATTTGGGAGGAAAAGCCGCATGCAGTGGGGGCCTGGTTCTAATGTGGACATCTGTGTTTTTAATAAACTTTCCCAGAGACTCTGATGGGGGCCCTCTCTAGCTCTATGTGAATCTTTGAAGCATCATTAACTTGGGAGGCCTGTGCATTGAACAGATACTTGGTGCTGGATTCAGCCAGCAGAAACAACTACATTGTCATGCTTCAGATATGCAATTCTAGCCTTGAAATGCCTAGGAGGTAGATATTTTTGTACTAATATTACAGATAAGAAAACTGAGTCTCAAAAAGGCCAGTGGCGATAAACTATAAATAGTGGATTCAAACTCAGTTCTGTTTGACTCCAAAATCTATGCTTTTTTTCACTTCACCATGCAAAGGCTGTGATAAGGCTGTCTGGTTAGCTGAGGAAGCCCAGGTATAATTAGATTTCAGGTAAGGTGCAGCCTGTTCCAAGTAGGACACAGTCACGCCCACACACCCAGTGCCTCTCCATCCTGAGCCTGCCAAGTCCACTCAGAGGATCCCCTGAGGCGCCCCAAGGCCTCTGCTCACACTTTAAGCATCAGCCATACCAAATTCCTGTGATTCCCAAACCTCAGCTATGGCTGGCCACACACAAGTTCCTGGGGCACCTGTTAAGCAGAGATTCCCGCACCCTGCCTTGGGGCTTCTGACCCAGTGGGCATGGGGACATGGCACTCCACACTGTATCTTTGAAAAGCTCTCAGACGGTTGGTTCTGCTAAGCTGCCAGCTCCTACTAGTGTCCTTTCCCCTCTGTCTGGGACACCTCCTCCCACGCCCTTACCCCAGCTGCCTCCTCCTCATCCTCAGGGCAGCTTCGTCCTCCACCTGACTCACAGACTGAGCTCAGTGCCCTTTCCCTGTGCTCTCTCAGGGCCCCACCTCAAATCCCAGTTTCCGTCTGAGCAGGTGGTAAACTGGACATTGAAATCATCCATTGTCTTGTCAATCTCTGCTTCTTTCTAGGACAGTAGTTCTGCAGTGGGGGTGATCCTGCCCCCCAAGGACATGTGACAATGTCTGGAGACATTTTTGGTTGTTGCACTGGGAAAGGGGTGCTGCTGGCATCCCATAGGTGAAGGCCGGGAGTGCTGCTAAACATCCTATAACGCAGAGGAAAGCCCCAGGGCAAAGAGTGACCCGGCCCCAGTGTCAATAGTGCTGCCGTGGAGAAGCTCTGAGATCAAACCCTCCTGTCTGGTTACTAGCTGCTTACTCCAGCAGGTTTCTCACCTTCTCTGTGGCTGGCCTCTTGGTCTGTAACATGGGGTGCTGAGAGCATCTGCCTCGCAGCTCCCGGCAGGATGAAATGAGTTCGTAAGTGCCATGTGCATACACCATGCCTGGTAGGCAGGGGGTCAGTGACTGTTTGCTGGACCCCAGCACCGGTCCTGGGTGGAGTATAGGACCTGTAGGGAGCCACGGTCACTCTGACCACACCCCATGCAACAGCTACTCTGCCCCGTCAGGCCCACTGGCCCCCTGGCCCGGGTTCTGCTCCACGTGGTGACGATCCTCCGTCCTCTATCCTATATCTGCATTTCAGTCCCCCTGGCCACTTGGAGTTAGCCTCTGTGGGTTTAACCTTCACCTAGTGGTTAACTCCCCTCCCACTTGATCACGTCAGAGCCT
This sequence comes from Diceros bicornis minor, assembly GCF_020826845.1. Lineage (NCBI taxonomy): Eukaryota > Metazoa > Chordata > Mammalia > Perissodactyla > Rhinocerotidae > Diceros > Diceros bicornis. The sequence continues at coordinate 6,292,286 of NC_080749.1, forward strand.
CAGTGGGGCTGGGTTATGGAGGAAAAGATAGAAGAGAATGGCCTTTCCCCTTCAGGCTCCTCCTCCCCACTCCAGGCCTGCTTGGAGGCAGGTGTTCTGTGACTCCGGGTGCCATGGGTGCCCTCAGCCCTTCAATCGGCCTGAGGCCTTTCTGGTCGGGGACTTCACTATACCCCAGAGACGTGAGGCAAAATAAGACACACCCACTGTTTGCCCTCAGGAAACTCAGACAAGCTGAACACATGGAACAGGCGCCAGTGCTCACAACAGGAGGGCCCTCAGCTGAGTGAACTTCTAGACTCTGAGCCTGAGGTTCTGGGGCTGACGGTCCGGCTGGACAAGAGGATGCAATCTCACGTTCACTGCTATGGTGCTGGGCACACTACTGACCTTCTACATGAGTATCACACAACAACCCCGGCCATGATCACTGTCCCCACTTTCACCACTGGGAAGCTAAGGCTCAGGGAATTTACGTCACTTGCCCAAGGGAGTGGATCCCAGGGGTGACTGCCGCTTTCCACACTTGACGGTAGTAAGTCATCCTTATCTCACTGCCCCACCCTTTCCCACTCTTGTGCTTGGACATTTACCTCTGGAGACGAGGCCCTCCCAGGGAGGAACTGGTCCGGGGTTCCTTCTGGTTCCCGCCTGTCCTTCTCTGTGCCGGGTGATGACCTGTGAGCCGTCCATATGCCGATCCACCTGAGCACACCACCTGCCCCCACCCCGGCCGCTGTCGACCACACATGCCTGGTCATTTTGCTTGGAAGGCCCTCGTCTCCGGAGGTAAATAGATTCCCTCCACCACCTATGCTGTTGATCGGGCTGGTTTAAACATTGCTCTCGACCTTGCAAATCATTGCCCAACGTTGTCCTCAGCACTATCAAACCTGCTTATCTGACTAGGAAGGCTGGAGGAGCCAGGCCATAAAATTAAATGAAATTACCGCAGAAACTAGGGCGTTAGTGACAATGAGGTGGAATTATAACTTGGAGAATGGAAGGAGGTTTACAACGCTCCAATACCTATCTGCAAAGTCATTATTCAAGAGGCGCCTGCTTTCCCCGAGGTCCAGGCTTAACACCAACCTTCGCTAGCTGTAGGAGGGCCGGCCGGCCTCTCTATGTTGTTCTTCTTGGGATTAGAAGGTTCTCAGATTCAGCTGGTTCAACCCTCTTGGTTATGGGTGAGGAAGCTGAGGCCCAGAGAGGAGCTGGGCCTCCTCACTGTCACAGAAAGTGTCAGTGACAGAACCAACACTCGAACCCAGATCCCTGGGCTCACCGTCTAGTGCCACCTTTCCTTTCATTTTGGAATACTTTTTAATAAATAAAATTGTATCCACACACCCCTGTGAATTAGTATTTAAACATAAACAAAGCTAGATGACAGGACCGAGACACTGGGAGAGACCAGGACTCCAACGAGATGAGATTTTAACCATTAAACTGTGTCCCGTTCTCTCCCTCTGCAAGGAACTCCCAGCCTGAGCCAGACCCGAAATCTGCTTTCACTATCCAAATCCACACCACTACACACTTTTTCTTCTGGCACCAACTTTTTGCTGGGTCTTAGGAGAACACAGAAAGTGTAAGTCACAGTGCCTGGCCTCAGTGAGTTCAGAGTCTGCTGGGCAAACAGGCAAGTAAGCAAATTCTCTCTGGAACAGATGCCATGTTCAAAGACAAAAATGTACATTTAACCGGGGGGGGGACAGAAATGCTCACAAGACAGGTTATCTGTGGCTACCAATGGAGGCTTCCTGGAAGAGGTGTTGCCTGCCCAGGAAAGCATTCTAGCCTGGCGTGACATGGACGGCTCATTACCTTGAACTTCGGCTTTTCTTTCATAGTGTGTTACTTCCCTCCTTGGTGTGACTGCCAGGGCCTCGAGGAGTACGTGTTTAGGTCTTCATCAGTGCACACTCGGGTTCATACATCCTTTAGAGGTGATGATGGCCAGGGCGATTGTGCATCATCACGTGGAACAGGCGTCTGAGACTCAGTCTCGTCATACGTTACATGGAGATGACCATGCTTCCTTTGAAGGGTCACTGGGAACTTGAATTACATGAAGTTCCTAGAATAGCTCTTGGCATAGAGAAGCTAAGCCTCTGAGTGTTCGTTTTGTTCCAAGCACTATTGCAAGGGTAACTGCAGTTAATGGCGTAGGCATTCTGTTAGTTGTTGTCCACCAGCTCCCTGTTTCCTGACAGCGTCGCTGAAGCAATGTTTTTATTTTTCTTCCAAGAGAGAGCAACTCTGGTTCCATTCTCCCTGTCCTGGACTAATGGGAGCAGCACGGCGCGGAGCTGCCCTGGAGGAGGCCCCTGTGGGCTCTCAGCACAGAGGAGGTGGAGGAACCATCTCTGTCCTCCTACCGGGTAGCGAAATCCTGCCTGTGGGCCCCGGTGCGGCTAATCCCCTCGGGCTTTCTGTCCTGGGGGATCTAAGGTGAGACTTCAATTCAGTGAGCTCTGACACAGCTGGAATTTGCAGAAAATGCTGCGCATGGGATTTGCTTCATGCTGGCTCTGCACAGCTCTGACCGCATCAACATCTGTGCTCGTAGGCATCTGGACAGCTAGGAGCACATGTCGACTCCAGCTCCCTCCTGTCAGCTCTGCTCTCCAGATGTGTACAAACACATGCCGACGCCCCGAGCTTCGGTAGTCTCTTTCAGTGGAAGGTACTGGTTAACCAGGGGGATGTCCAAGTAATATCACAGTTCGTTTTGAAAATGGTTCGGCCATTCCATTGCAAGAATTAAAAAGAAAACTCAAAACCAAAACATAAAACCTAGTCATCTTTCTAATTTCCAGGGCATCTTTGCCTTTGGGACCCAGGATGGACGGTTCTGGTGACCTCACCCGCCTCTCTTCTGGGTTCAAGAACCCCCTTTAGTGACCGTCCGTTTTCCCGGGGCCTCTTCCCATCATTCCCTGAACCTGCATCCCAGGGTTTCATGGTGTCGAGAGGGGGACAGGTGTGATACGAGTGGTGACAGACGGCGACACAGTATCAGGGGAACCTCTAAGTTCCCTCCTGTGGTCACACTTCCGGCCCAGCACCACTGAAACAACCGGAGAATCACCAAATTATTCATTTAAGCACCTTGGACATGCCTTTGTGTGACATTCTGACCCAGTTTTTCAGGCAAAATGTAGTCCCACAGACAGGTGGTGACCATGTGAAGGAGGATAAACCGTGCCCCACAGGCAGCAGCCCCTCTCCTCCGAGCCCCACCGGACGTGGTGCCCTCGTCTCACAGGTCGTGTCTCCTACAGGGGGCTGTTTTAGATGTCAGGTTTTCATTGCTGCAGGTGTTACCGTGGATAACTTAGAACAGAGCTTTTAGGAGAGAGAATCGGCTGTCGGCGTGTTTCTGAAGGATGGCTGCGTGCTGGAGCGGGATCCCCCTTATCTGAGAAGCACATTCTGTGGGCGGCAGTCCCGGTTCTGCCTCCTGCTGGCAGGAAAACTGGGCGTCTCCCAGTGTCTCTGGGCTTCACCCTCCACGTATAAGAATGAGGATATTTCTCACTTAGCCACATGTCAGAGAGGTTTTCCTCTGTCAACATGCTGTTTACCTTATTCATTTTAATGACTATGTAATGTGTTTCCAAGTATTGGTGTACCATAACTTATTTAACAATTCTCATATTGGTAGTTGTTTCTCTCTCTCTTTTTTTTTAATCCAAAATAATGTTGCAAGGAACTAGGTTGCCTATAAATCCATGTAAAGTTTGGGAAGCATTTTTCTGGACTGGATTCAAAGTAACTGAATTGCTGTTAAATGACAGGAACATTTAATATTTTATAGTTCTGACAAGTTGTCCACCAAAAGTGCTGTGTCCAGTTTACACTTCCTCTGGCCATAGAGTTCAGCGCTCCACAGCATTGCACGTCCATTTTAAAGACGAGGAGCCAGGGTCAGAGAGGTTAAGTAAGTTTCCCAACGTCACACAGCTATTAAATGATCCAATGGAGATTTGACCGAGGTCAGCTTGGGTTTGTTTCACTGTCCGTGCCACGAGGTCAGCTTGGGTTTGTTTCACTGTCCGTGCCATGAGGTCAGCTTGGGTTTGTTTCACTGTCCGTGCCACCGGTTTTCATGACCCATGGAAGTGAATGGTTCACTCGTGATGGAATGAGAGGTCAGCAGAGATCCTGGAGAAAACACGTCAGGCCTGGAAAAGTAACATCATGGGGTACAAGTAAGGCCACACCTAGACAAGTGAGTTTTTTCTTTTATTAAATATTATATACAAAATAATATTTATGAAATATGTATAAGTATAAAATAGTAATACAATAAATGCCAGTATCTCCACACAGTTTAAGAAACAGAAGATTACCAGGATCTTTGAAGCCCAGTGGGTACCTCTCCCTAATCCCATTTTCTTCCCTTCCCCAGAGGCACCCACTATACTGAATTTGTGTTTATCATTTTCTTGCATTTCTTCATAGTTTAGCATATATAACACGGTCAGTATAGAATGCTTCAGAGAGCACGCACTGTACACCTGCAGCGCTTACCTGCTCAAGGCGTGCAGCACAGGGCCAGTACAGCTCAGCCTTGCAGCTCCCAAAAGAGTATAGTGCTTAATGTTGCAAATTTTAAACTTTATTCAAATGGAATCGTACCGTATGTACTCATATGCAACTTGCTGTATGCTGCTCAACATTCTCTCCCGGGGTTGAGTTTCCATATGCTCCTGGCTGCGGTTCATTTGTTTTCACTGCTCTACCGCGTTGCATGGTACTGATGTCCCACTCTTTGTGCATTCTCCTGTCTGGGTGTTTGGCTTGTTCTAAGGTTTTGCTATTATAAAGAGTGCAGCTATGAACCTTTTGTAGCTATTCCCTGGAGCACAGTGCATGGTGTTTCCATGCAGTCCTAGGACAGGAATGCCTGTGTCTGGGGAATACACAGGCTCAGTTTTACTCGCTTGTGCCAGATTGTTACTCACAGCAATAGACAGGGTTTTCCGAACATCCTTGCCAAAACTTGATTTTGTCAGACTGAAAATTCTGCCAATCTGATGGGTGTAAAATGGCTGTAATTGTGGTTTTAATTTGAATTTTCCTGATTAATAATGAGTTGAGCATCTTCCATATTTTTATTAGCCATGGCATTTCTTTGTGACGTATTCCTGCAAGTCTTTTGCACGTTTCTGTTTTGAATTATCTTTAGGAAAAAAGGATTAAGAAATTGATTTACAGTAGTTCTTTAAGTATTTTGTATTCTAATTCTTTGTCAGTTAAGTATGTTGCAAATAGGTTTTCCTAATTTGTGGCTTATGTTCATTTTTACAATGGTTTCTTATTACAAAGAGAAGTTCTTAGTTTTAATGTTTACATTTTTTTTTATGATTTGCCTTTTTTGAATCTTACGAAATCCAATCCTATCCTGCAGTCATAAAGATATTCTTCCATATGGTATTCTAGAACATTTATAGTTTTTGGTTACCCATTTAAATCTTTAAAGCATCTGGAATTAATTTTTATGTATGGTGTGAGGTAATACTCCAATTTCTTTCTTTCTTTCTTTTTTTTCTCCTCATGTGGATAACTGATTGTCTCAGGACAGATTATTGAAAAGCTCCTGTTTTCCCTGTTGTTGTTATACATTGTGTTTCTCATATGCAAAGGTCTGTGTGGGGCTCTCTGTTCTGCTTAGTTGGTTCACTAGAGCATCCCTGCATCAACGCACACTTTCTCAGTTATTACGGCTTTTTACGAAGTCAGGTGAGGTAGGACTCCCTGCCTGGTGTCTTCTTCAGGGGGTTTGGTAATTCTTCCTCCTTATGTCTTCTGCATATATTTTAGAAACTGATTGTCAAGTACTCAAAATAGCTTTGAGGATTTGGGTTGGATTTGCCCTGCACTGTGTATCATTTTGGAAATAATTGACATCTCTGAGCCGTTTAGTCTCTGATCCATGAAAAGACGTCATAATGCTCCTTCATTTATGTGGATCTTCCTTTATATCTTTTAGTACAGTTTTATAATTTTCTTTACAAAAAACTTAAAATCATGTGCTCAATTTATTCCTAGATACTTTATAATCTCAGGGTACTTAAATAGTATCTTTATTCAATTATAGTTTTTAAATGTTTGCTGCTGTAGTACAGAAATGATTTTTAAATTGGACTACTTTGCTACATATATTTTTTAATTCTAATAATTTATCTGTCTACTTTAACAATCATATTATCTATACATAGTTTTTTCCCTCCCTTCCTTTCTTCTCCTTTCCTCCCTCCCTCCTTCCTTCCTTCCTTTCTTCCTTGTTCTTACACTTCTTATTTCTTATCTTGTTTTATTCCATGGTAAATCACAGTAAATGTTGACTAGAAATGGTAATAACAGGCACCCTTCCTCTTCCTGTTCATAAAGGAAATGCTGTCAGCATTTTTATATTTAGTATGATGCGTGTTTTAAGGTATTTGTACATATATTTTACTAGTTTAAGAAAACTCACCTCTACTTTTAGTTTACTAAAAATTAATTTTTTAAACATGAGTAGAATTTTCTTTTCATCAGACAAAAATTCTTTTTTTAAATTTTTTTTATTGCAGTAACATTGGTTTATAATATATAAATTTCAGGTGTACATCATTATATTTTCATTTCTGTGTAGATTACATCATGTTCACCACCCAAAGACTAATTATAGTCCATCATCATGCACATATGCTTAATTACCCCTTTCACCCTCTTCCCTCCCACCTTCTCCTCTGGTAACCAGCAATCCAATCTCTGTCTCTATGTGTTTGTTCGTTGTTGTTTTTAACTTCTATTTATGAGTGACATCATAGGGTATTTGACTTTCTGCCTCTGACTTATTTCCCTTAGCATAATACCCTCAAGGTCCATCCATGTTGTCACAAATGGCCAGATTTCATCCTTTTTTATGGCTGAGTAGTATTCCATCGTGTATATATACCACATCTTCTTTATCCATTCGTCCCTTGATGGGCACTTAGGTTGCTTCCAAGTCTTGGCTATTGTGAATAATTCTGCAGTGAACATAGGGGTGCCTGTATCTTTATGCATTCATGTTTTTATGTTCTTTGGATAAATACCCAGCAGTGGAATAGCTGGATCATATGGTAGTTCTATTCTTAATGTTTTGAGGAATCTCCATATTGTTTTCCATAGAGGCTGCACCAGTTTGACTCCCACCAGCAGTGTATGAGAGTTCCCTTTTCTCCACATCCTCTCCAACAGTTGTTATTTCCTGTCTTGTTAATTATATCCATTCTGACGGGCGTGAGGTGATATCTCATTGTAGTTTTGATTTGTATTTCCCTGATAATTAGTGATGTTGAACATCTTTTCATGTGCCTGTTGGCCATCTGTATATCCTCTTTGGAGAAATGTCTGTTCAGATATTTTGCCCGTGTTTTAAATTGAGTTGTTAGTTTTTTTGTTGTTGAGATGTATGAGTTCATTCAAAGAAGACTTAATACCTATCCTTCTCAAACTCTTCCAAAAAATTGAAGAGGAGGGGAAGCTTCCTAACTCATTCTATGAAGCCAACATTACCCTGATACCAAAATCAGACAAGGACAACACAAAAAAGATAATTATAGGCAGATATCACTTATGAACACCAATGCAAAAATCCTCAACAAAATACGAGCAAATCGAATACAACAATACATTAAAAAGATCATACACCGTGATCAAGTGGGATTTATTCCAGGGATACAGGGATGGTTCAACATCTGCAAATCAATCAACATGATACACCACATTAACAAAATGAAGAGTAAAACCCACATGATCATCTCAATAGATGCAGAGAAAGCATTTGACAATATACAGCATGGATTTATGATAAAAACTCTGGATAAATGGGTATAGAAGGAAAGTGCCTCAACATAACAAAAATTCTTTGACTGTTCTCTTTTAAACTGTTAATATAGAACTTATGTAAACTGACTTCTAATGTTAAAACACCCTGTCTCCCTATTGGCATAGTGTATTATCTTTTCCATACATTTTGGATTAGACTTGCTAACATTTATTTGAATATTTTGTGTTTAAGTTCATGAGTGGGATGGGCCTATAATTTTGTTTGCTCATAAAATGAGTTGTAGAGTATTTCCACTGTTTTATTGTCTGTAATACTTGTTCAAGATTGAAATTATTTCTCCCTTGACAGCACTCATAGGGAAAACCATCTGAAACTTTTATTTTCTCTGTAGAAAGATTTCTAACTGCTGATATAATTTATTGAATATTTATAGGATTCTTGACATTTTCTATTTTTTCTAGTGTTGATTTTTTTTTTTTGGTGAGGAAGATTTGCTCTGAGCTGACATCTGTGCCAGTGTTCCTCTATTTTGTATGTGGGATGCCTCCACAGCATGGCTGATGGTTGGAGTAGGTCTGTGGCCGGGATCTGAAGCCACGAACGTGGGCTGCCAAAGCGGGGCACACAGAACTTTAACCACTCGGCCATGGGGCTGGCCCTTGGTGTTGATTTTTATGTTTTATTTTTAAGTAATTTGTCCATTTGATATAAATTTTCAAATTTGTTGGTATAAAGTTATTCATAAAATATTTTTGCTTTATGCAGCATCTGCAGTTATATACATTTATTATTTCTAATACAGATTATTTTCTTCCATTAGTGTTACAAAAGATTTATCAGTTTTTATTGGATTCCTCTCTGCTCTATATTCCCTTCCTTCCTTTTTTTTTTTTTTTTTTTTGTGAGGAGATCAGCCCTGAGCTAACATCCGCCAATCCTCCTCTTTTTTTTGCTGAGGAAGACGGCCCTGGGCTAACATCTGTGCCTATCTTCCTCCACTTTATATGGGACGCCACCACAGCATGGCTTACCAAGCAGTGCGTCGGTGCGCGCCCGGGATCCGAACCAGCGAACCCCGGGCCGTCGCAGCGGAGCACGCGCACTTAACTGCTTGCACCACCGGGCCGGCCCCCCCCTTCCTTCCTTTTATGTTGTGACCGCTCAAGTTGGGTTCTTTGCTCATTAAATGTCATCCTTTTAGTTTTCTAATATAAATTGTTAGGTCATTCATTCCCTTTCAATATTGCTTTACCTGAAATCCACAATTTTGTTAAGCTATAGTTTTGTTATTGCTCAAATCTGTGTATTTTTAACATAATTATGACTTATTTGATCCATAAATCATTTAAACTGTGTTTTAAAAATAATTTTTATCTTTTTATTATTGATTTCTAATTTATAAGAATATAAGACTATATGAAAAGTTCTAATTTCTAAGAATATCAAGGATTTTTAAATTTATCTTTTTGTTATTGATATCAAACTAATTGCATTAATTTTGATGTTTGAATTATGGCCCTGTTGATCTACTTTTATAAATGTTACTTGTGTGCCTAAGAACGATTTGTATTCTTTACTGGTTGTGTTAATGTGCTAGCTATGTGTGTTTAAGTTTGCCAGTGGCACTGCTCAAATTTTGTATATGAATACTGATTATTTTTCCTGATATATCTACCATTTTCTGTGAAAATTGTGTTAAAATCCCCCACTATGTTGTTGTTGTTGATGATGACGATCATGATGGTGATTTTTTTCCTTCTAGTCCTTTCAATTTTCACTTACTATGTTTTAGGCTATGTTATGTGCATACAGCTTTACCATTATTATATCTTCCTTGAGAATCAAACCTTCAGTTGTTTAATAGTGATTTTCTGTTAATGCTTTATGCCTTAAAGTCTATTTAGTCTGTTATTAATATTGCTACATATTTTTTTTGGTTAGCACTTGCCTGGTATAATTTTCCACATTCTTATCCTATTATTCTTTCTGATACTTATGACTTAGAAATGTTTCTTGCAAGTAGCGTAAGGTTAGCTTTTGTTTATTTGTCTAGTTTGACAGTTTTTGTCTTTTAATTCTTGAATTTAGTTCTTTTACATTTATTCTAATTATTATTATAATTACATTTCTTTCTATCATCTTTTTGTATATTTGTGCTTTTTGTGTATTATACATTTCTATTCTTTTTCCTCTTCTTTTGATTGAGAATATTTTCTCATTGCACTTTTCCTCTCTACTATTTTGTAACTGATTAATTCTAGTTTTTGTTCTGTTGATGGTTACCTTAGAAAATTTAAGATGCTTACTATCTTTACCTTTCTCCTGAACAATACAAGAATTGCTTAACAAATAACTGCAATCTCACTCCTTTCTTCCAATGTATATCGTGGGTAAGTGTTTAGATCTATTTTGTTTCCCCCTCAAGTCTTTGTAAACAATATTATTATTGTCTTATATAGTCAATATTCAAATAGATTTACCTTCATATTTACCATTTTCTTTGTTCTTGATTTATTCTTGCATCATGGACCTTGCATCTGATTGCTTTCATTTTGCCTGTAGGATAACTTTTACAATATCATTAAGTGAAAGTCTTTTGGGTACAGTGCTCACTTTTTGTTAGTCTGAATGTTTTTCATTTTTCTTTTCTTTTTGTTTTTTAATTTCAGCTCCTTTCATAAAAATATTTTCACTGGGGAAACAATTATTTTCTCTCAGCACATTCAAGATATTATTCCACTGTCTTCTGACTTCCGTTTGCTGTTGTCATTCCTTTATTGATTACCTGTCTTTTCTCTCTGAAGACTTTTAAGACAGTCTTTTTCCCTTTGGTATTGTACAGTTTCACAATGATGTTTCTAAGTGTGGGTTTTATTTTTATTTTTATCCTGCTTGAGATATACTTGCTTTTATAAGTAGTAATGTCTTTTATCAATTCTGAAGTTGTTCGCTCATTATTTCTTCAAATATTATCTCTCACTTCACTCTTTCTGGGCCTCCAGTTAAACAAATATTAGACTTTATTCTTTCCTCCAGTCCTTCTAACCCTCCTTTGCTATTTCCTGACTTGTGATTTGTGAAACAGAATAAAGGAAACCTCATTTAAAATGAGGTCCGGAGGCCAGAAGGGGGAGCCCTCACACACTAATACTCATGTCATTCCAGACCCCAAACAGGAAGAATCAATATTACTACCCAGCAGGAGGAAGAAAGATTTCCTTCTTGCCCAGCAACTCAGCCTATGAGAAACTGTCACCACCCTGGACTCTCACTTCCACCAATAGATCTTCATTCAAAACAATCCCTCCCAACTTCCTCCTTTTTCTCTACAAAGTGGTGTTTCTCTCCTTGGTCTGCTGGACTTGCCTTTGGCTTTTGCTATAAATCCCTTGTCCTGAATTGCAATTCCTCTGCTATTGCTGAAATAAACCCATTTTGATGGTAAAATAACTGGCTGGTTTATTTGTTTAGGTCAACAGATTCACTACGACATTATAGAAAATGTCCTTAGATCTATCTTTTGTTTTATTAAATATCTCTTCAGCCTTGAAAATTTGTCTGTTAAACTCTTTCATTGGGCTCTTTATATAAATTGTTATACATTTTTTTGGCACTCTCTTTTTTTGGTCAAATGGTTTGGACATTTTAATAGCCTTTCATTATTTGTTCATCTTATCAATACCCTGTATTTTCTTTAAACCCATTAAATATACATATTTTATATTCTTGCTGGTAATTCTGAATATGAAGCTGGTGAGAATGGTTTGCCTCCTGTTATTACTGCTAATTCGCACTTAGGATGCCTGTATTCCTTGTGTAATTTTTTGGATGTGAAATCAGAATCCTTGGAAGTTCATCTGTGGAGATTCTATGAAGCTCGTGTTGAATATTAGCTTCTCCCGGTTATCTGGGATTGATATTCTAAAGTGAGCTTTCAGCTTGAGTTTTTCCAGATCTCCCAGGAAGCGTGAATTTATGCTGCAAATTGAGCGAGGACAAGATTTGCTTAACAATCCTGGGGATAGATTTTTTCCCTTCACTCAGTGTCACGATTCACGACGGGTGTGTTTCGTCATTTTCCCCCAGCAGGCGTGGGTGTGTAAGTGGGAGTGAGTGCGGAACGCAGGTTTATTTCCTGTCCACTCTCACACTTCAGGCTCCAGCTTCGTGGAGTTAGACTTCTCACCTTGACAGACTCTAGACTTTCCATCTTATCCCTGAGTCCTGCAGTGTCATAAAAGGATGCTCAATGTCCTCAAGGATAAAGGTTGTTGGCTTTTGGCATTTGAAGTATTCTTACTTCTGTGCCAGATAGTCAACATGTTAAATAAACATTCAATATCTTCTCCTGCATTTCTTTTTTTGCATAGATTTTTTTGTGTGTGTGTGAGGAAGATCAGCCCTGAGCTAACATCCGTGCTAATCCTCCTCTTTTTGCTGAGGAAGACCGGCTCTGAGCTAACATCTATTGCCAATCCTCCTCCTTTTGTTTTTTTTCCCCCAAAGCCCCAGTAGATAGTTGTATGTCATAGCTGTACATCCTTCTAGTTGCTGTATGTGGGACGTGGCCTCAGCATGGCCGGAGAAGCGGTACGTCGGTGCGTGCCCGGGATCCGAACCCGGGCCACCAGTAGCGGAACGCGCGCACTTAACCACTAAAACAGGGGGCCGGCCCTCTCCTACGTTGTTACTATGTTTTTTCCACTCCCCATTTGGCAGGGTAGTCAGTACTTCTGTTCTGTCACAGTACCTGAGGTACAAGTCTTAAAATAGGTCTTAGTTGAGCACTTACTATGTGCAAGATACTATGGAAATCATACTGAGTGAATCTAATACCTAACCTCAGAGAACCTAGAGTCTGGCTGATAAGCAACAGGAAACATACCTGAAGCAGTGGAAGAACAGCATAAGACAGGCTGAAATTAATTTCTGAGGTCTGCACAGTGAATGTGAGCACTATGAGGATTTGGAGGAGTGGCAGGAATCTCCTTGAGAGACTAAACTGGAGGAAATGAGCTTGGAGCATGGGAAGTATCTCTATAGGCAGAACGGCAAGAAGAGAGAGAATACTCCTTGTTTGAGCAAGGACAATACAGAAGGCATTAGGAGAGAAAATTCATGAGACAGCCTGGCTTTGGTAGTGGGTTGTTCAGCAGTAGATGCTGAATGTAGTTGCTGATGGACATAAGCCTGGATATAAGGCCAGAGTGAGCTTGCGGACGTAGGTGATGTCCAGGCTCAAGAGTCCTGGGTGTGTCTTGCAGGTCACTGGAAGTAGTTCTGGAGTGGGAAAGCCACACAAAGGATGGACCAGAGCTGAGAGCACACTGTGGTGGCCCATGAGTCAAATCGAGCCAGCAAGTGTCCTGCAAGTGTTGGACCACAGACTGCTTAAAACATTTGATTACTTGTCCATTTAACAATCAGCCGATTTACATCAAAAATCCAGACACCATTTTCTCTTGAATTACCGGACCCAGGCTTGCAGTTTTGTGGGCAATGCCTGGCTGGGTAGAGCTGGCCCGCCGCCCCCTTGAATGGGGCAGGTGTTCCTCCAGTCTCCCCAGTCCCCACCCTCCTTATTATCAGATCCATGTTAGTTTCCAGGCATTTCCATGGCTCTTGTTCTTATAATAAATTTGGAATTGTAAAGTATTTCTTATTTGCATGTCTCTATTAAAAGTGTGAAGATGAAAGGCATACAGAGAACCAAGTGTTTCAAGAAAAGTGAGAGACTATTGTTATTCATTTAACACACCAAAAAGTATCTAGGTCTAAAGATTACATCTTAAAATACAGTTTTAGAAATAATCTGTGTCACTTGTTTACACATACTCCTCTGCATTGGCTCCTCCTGAATGAGAAGGTGGGGAACTAGAAACAGTGAGGCAAAAAAAGGTTGAGTTAGTCCTTCAGGTGTGGTCTGTCAGACCCATGTGAGAGCTGTGTCTATCCTACAAGACAAGACAGGAGGACTAGTGCTGGCGAACACAAATGCCGATTCCCCGCTGGATGGGATGAAATTGTCTCTAGGTGTCTCCACCTCACAGGGCCGGTCAGCAGTGAGTGCTCATCTCCAGGTACGCAGGCCAGATATGCTTGGGACTCAGACCTCCGCTTCTGAGCCCCCTTCTACCTCACATCCCTGGACATCTCAGGCAGCTGATAGAAGAAAGGGCCGTCCACATTTGGAGAGGGAGGGATACCTGGGGAGGAGGATTCTGGGAACTGCTGCGTGGCTGATTTCCCTAAAAGGTGAAAAAGTACGCAACTGCCAGTGGTTTGTCTCTGGAACATGTCACAAGGCTAGATACGGGACTCGTATTAGGAAAATGGGATCGGAGTAAAGTTTTTCCTTCACTTTGCAAACTTCCTGTAAGATTATTCTGAAATTCAACATTCACGGAGAGGCTTCCGTTAATCCCAATGGGAATGACAGAAACAATCACGGTCTGCAAGAAGGAGAGGAGAGGAGAGGAAGGGAGCACACATTCCTTGAGTGCCAGGTGTTCCATTTAATTTATACCACAGCCCTGGAGGTGGCTACTGCTGTCATCCTGTTGCACAGACAAGGGACCTAAGAACTGGGCAAGACTCTGCATGCACAACCCACCTATACTGGACCTCTCTGACCCCAAACCCTTCCTCTTTCCCCTTCCCCACCCTGCCTCCCAAGGCATCTGCAGACCAACTCAGGGTTTGAAAAATTGTTGACACATTGGCTTGCTTGTGATGAAGCATGATTGAGTCAATATATATATATTTTTTAATATGAGAGAACTGCCTTAAACTACTGAAAAATTGCCCTTTCCTCTCATTTTCCAAATGCAGTTTTTCTTGAAGCTATGTGGGCACACATTGAAAATGGACGTTTATCTTTTAGAACATGATCCTTGGAGGAGAGGAGAGAGGGAGAGTGAAAGGCATGATTGAAAATGAACTATATTTAACAGAGAAATAATCCCTCTCATTGGCCTTATTTATTTGCAGTCTCTTCTGATTTGTGATTGTGTTAGTCGGGAGCCCAGGAAGAGCCTCATGACCAGGCTCCTGCAAGCTTATGCGACGCAGCTCACGAAGAACCAATGTCTTTAATTGCAGGTGTGCACGTTAAGGAGTTCATAATTAGCTGTTTGCAATAACCACGCTCTCTCTTAGTGACAGTCTCAGGAAACCTGAGGAAGTGAGATCTCCACCTCCATGATTGTTTATTTATTGTGTGGAATGAGAGATGAATCCCCAGGGAAGATTTCTTTCTCCAGAGGCTCAGAAGACTCTTGAAACTAAAACATCTCTTGTTGGTTTGTTTTCAGTTTCTAACATCATACTCTGCTTTGATTCCATATTCTCACGTGGACCTGGAACACACCAGCACCCGCCTCTGATCACTGGGGCTGGTTGGTTCCTATTCTCCAGGGCCAAAGAAGTGCCCTCAGCCTCTTTGGGAAGAAACAGCAGAAGGGAGTGTGCATTTAGTGGACACTTACTGACTGCACATCACTGCCCAGAGCTCTGCACAGTTAATCCCTTTTAATGTTTCAATAATTTTATGAAAAGTCTGAAGCTTCTGAAAGTATTTATAAGAATTTAGTGTTGCCATACTTTAATTTTTGCTATTTTGCTTGGTGTATCCTTGTGGTTTTAATTTGCATTTCCTTGATGCCTAATGATATGTGCTTATTGGATATTAATATATCTTATTTTCTTAAGCATCTGTTCAAATCTTTTGCTCATTTTTGTCGGCTTGTTTCTCTTCCTATTATTGAGTGTTAAGAGTCTTGACATAGTCTACATACAAGGCTGTTGTCAATTATGTGCTTTACTTACTCTCTTTCCCAATTGGTGACTTGCCTTTTCATTTTCTGAATTATGTCATTTGCACAACAGAAATTTCAGCTTTGATGAAGTTCAATACATCTGTTTTTCTTTTATGATTTTTGTTTTGGTGTCCTCTCTAAAAATTCCTTGTTTACTCCAAGGTCATTAGATATTCTCCTATGTATTTTTTTCAGAAGCTTCACAATTTTAACATTTGCATTCAGGTCTATGATCCTTCTTGAATAAATTTTTGTGTATAGCGTCAGAAAGGGGTCAAGATTAATTTTCTTTATGTAAAGTTGTTCCAATACTTTGGCAGCTTTGTTGAAATTTGATCAGTCATATGTGTGTGGTTTTATTCCTGGACTCTCGTCTATTCCATTGATAATATTGGCTATCCCTGTATCGATAGCACACTGTCATGTTATTGTATCTTTAAAGGAAATCTTGAATTCCAGAAGTATGTGTTCTCTTACTTCGTCATTTTTTCAAGACTCTTTTGTCTCTTACAGGTCTTTTAGCTTTCCATATAAATTGTGGAGTCAGCTTTTCAATTTCTATAGAATAGCCTATAAGTATTTCAATTGGGATTGCATTGAATCTATATCAATTTGTGAAGAATTGGCATTTCAGTCTTCTAATCCATGGCCATGTCATGCCTCTCCATTTGTTTAGGTCTTCTTTAATATCCCTCGCCAGTGTTGTGTGTTTTGCAGGGTATATCTCTTATACTTCTTTTACTAAATTTATTCCTAAGTATTTTGAGTTTTTGATGCAAGTATAAATGGTATATTTTAAAATTTCACTTTTCATCATGTAATGGTGTATAATGGCCAGGGTTCAATTAGAGGAGCAGAGTCACTATATAGAAAGTAATGTGGAATGAGCAATTAATTATAGTTATTAGATCTTCTGCAGTTATAGGCAATTGTTAAGCAGTCTGTAGAGCTGTTACCTCTGTGTCAGGTACAGGGCTTCAGGTATGCAGGGCTGGTGGTTGGGAAAGGAAGACGGGCGTGGAGTGGGAGAAACTGAGGACAAACCAGAACCTGTAATAACAAAATGGAACCATCTGTGTCTCACTGCTTCTGCTGTGGACTGACTTGTGTCCCCTAAAAATTCATAGGTTGAAGCCCTCACCTCCAATGTGACTATATTTGTAGACAGGGCTTTTCAAGATAATTAAGGTTAAATGAGATCGTAAATGTGGGCTCCTAATCTGATAGGACTGTGGCCTTATAACAAGTGGAAGGGAGAGAGATCTCTCTTTCTCTCTGCCATGTGAGGACACAACGAGAAAGCTACCTTCTGTAAACCAGGAAGGGAGCTCTCTTCAAGAACAGGCCGTGCTGGCACTCTGATCCCGGACTTTCTAGCCTCTGGAGCTATGAGAAATAAATTTCTGTTGGTTAAAACACCAGTCTATGGTGTTTTGTTATGGCATCCCAAGCAGACCAAGACAACTTCCAGTCTTCATGATGCAAGTGACTTCCAGGATAAACAGAAGTCTTTCATCGTGCAGTTGCTCACACAATTGGCCCAGGATTTGTAGAAGCTTAATGAAGATATTGGACAAGAGCTGGGGAAGGTGTAGGTCCCTCTGCTGCTCCTCCACTGAGGTAGGACGACATGTGAGAGCTGTAGCAGCCCCTGCCTGCGTTATGTTTCTGGGTGTAAAGTGGTACTCTTTCACTTCTATCTTCAAAGTGTCATATAAAATTCTCTTGTGCTCACTCTAACCAGCTTAGCTAATTTGACACAGTACAAAGCCAACACATATTGTTTGCTGCTAGTAGGTAGAAATACAATTTATGTTTTTATATTGATCCTTTATCCTATGACTTTTGTAAATTGACTTATTTGAATTTTTAGTTTCTGTTGATTCTTTTGGACTTTTACATGCACAACCATCTTGTCTATTAATAAGGAGAGTTTCACTTCTTTTTAATAAGAATGCCCTAATTTATTTATCTTGCCAAATTGCCCTAGGTAGGACCCCCAGTACAATGTTAAATAGAAGGGATGAGAACAGATATCCTTATTCCTGAATGTATAGGGAACACTATTTGTTCTTTTATCATCAAGCATAAAGTTAGCTGTAGGTTTTGAATTGATGTCCTTTATCAGATTAAGAAAGTTCCTTCCAGGGGCCAGCCTGGTGGTGCAAGCGGTTAAGTGCGCGTGCTCCGCTTCAGCGGCCCCGGGTTCACAGGTTTGGATCCCGGGCGCATCCCAACACACCACTTGGTAAGCCATGCTGTGGCGGCGTCCCATATAAAGTAGAGGAAGATGGGCACGGATGTTAGCTCAGGGCCACTCTTCCTCAAGAAAAAAGGGGAGGATTGGCATCAGATGTTAGCTCAGGGCTAGTCTTCCTCACAAAAAAAAGAAAAAAAGAAAGTTCCTTCCATTTCTACTTTGCTGATAGATTTTTATCATGAAAAAGTGTTGAATTTTATCAAGTAATTTTTTCCATTTATTAAAATACTTATGTATTTTTGTTTATTCTCTTTATATAAGGAATAACATTAATTTTAGAATGTTAAATCAACCTTACATTCCTACAATAACCCCAAATTAATCATATTGTACTACCCTTCTTATATATTGTTGGATTTTATTTGCTATTATTATTATTATTTTCTGCTGAGGAAGATTGGCCCTGGGCTAACATCCATGACCGTCTTCTTCTACTTTATATGTGGGACACCTGCCACAGCATAGCTTGACAAGCGGTGTGTTGGTCTGCGCTTGGGATCTGAACCTGCGAACCCCGAGCTGCCGGAGTGGAGCGCACGAACTTAACCGCTCCGCCACTGGGCCGGCCCCTAGTTCCTATTATTTCATTAAATATTTTTGTATTTATGTATGTGAGGGTCATTGGTCATTATTTTTTATTACTGCTGTTGGTAGTATAATCTGTGTCAGGTGCCGTGGGTTTATGCTGCTTTAATAGATTTGGGAAGTGTTCCTTCCTCCTTTGCTTTCTGAAAGTGTCTGTATAAAATTGCTATTATTTCTTCCTTAAATGTTTGATCTAATTCACCAATAAAATAATCTGGGCCTGGACATTTAATTTCTTAATATATATGCCTATTTATATTTTAATAAATATGTATCTGTATATAAATATCTGTCTATATATGTCTATGTGTATGCATATATGTTATATATGTCTAAATAAATGTCTATTTAAACATATTATTTCTCCTTTTGTCAGGCGAGTTGCATTTTTCAAAAAATGTCAAATTTATTGAAATACAGTTAACCATAATATTCCTTTATTATGTTTTAAGTGTATTTGGGATATGTAGTGATATTCCTTCTTTCATTCTTGAAATTTATAATTTGTACTTTTTCCTGTATTTTTTTCTGGACAATTCTTGTAAGAGTTTTATCAGTTTGATTATTTAAAGAACCTTTTAAAAGTTACGTTAGTTTTTCTATTGTTTGTTTTCTATTTGATTGATTTATTTTTGTATTTTTTTAAATATTTATTTATTTGTTTATTTTTATTTATTTTTTTGGTGAGGAAGATTAGCTCTGAGCTAACATCTGTGCCCATCTTCCTCTATTTTATGTGGGACGCCTGCCACAGCATGGCTTGCTGAGCAGTGCAGAGGTCCATGCCTGGGATCTGAACCTGCAAACTCTGGGCCGCCAAAGCACAGCATGCCAACTTAGCTACTAAGCCACCAAGCCAGCCCCTATTTATTTATTTTTGACAAATAAAAACTATATATATTTAAGGTGTACAATGTGATGTTTTGATACATGTATACATTGTAAAATAATTACCACAATCAAACTGGTGAACATATCCATCGCCTCACATCGTTTTGTGTGCATGGTGAGAACACTTGAGATCTACCCTCTTAGCAATTTTTTTTTTTTGAGGAAGATTGGCCCTGTGCTAACATCTGTTGCCAATCTTCCTCTTTTTTTTCTTTTTTCTCCCCAAAGCCCCAGTACATAGTTGTGTATCATAGTTGCAGAGTTGTAGCTCTTCTATGTGGGACGCTGCTTCAGCATGGCTTGATGAGTGGTGAGTAGGTCTGTGCCCAGGATCCGAACCAGCGAACCCAGGGCCACCTAAGCGAAACGTGCAAACTTAACCGCTACACCAGTGGGCCAGCCCCTCAAATTTCGAGTATAAGTTACTGTTAACTATAGTCATCATGCTGTACATTACGTCGCCAGAGCCTATTCATCTTATAACTGAAAATTTGTATCCTTTGATCAATATCTCTCCTTTTCTCCCAATCTCCAACCACTGGTAGCCACTATTCTACTCACTGTTACTATAAGTTTGACATTTTTTAAATTTTTATTTTTCAGATTCCACATATAAGTGAATCATATGATATTTGTCTTTCTGTGTCTGGCGTATTTCACTTAGTATAATGTCCTCCAGGTTCATTCATGTTGTCACAAATGACAGGGTTTCTTTCTTTTTTAAAGTTGGGTAATATTCCACCATATATGTATATATATATATGATATATATGTGTATATACATATCACATTTTCTTTATCCATTCATTTGTTGACAGACACTTATGTTGGTTGTTTCCGTTATCTTGGCCACTGTGAATAATGTTGCAATGATATGGGAGTGTAGATAACTCTTTGAGATAGTGATTTTATTTTCTTTGGATATATACCCAGAAGTGAGATTGCTGGATCATATGATAGTTCCATTTTTATTTTTTTGAGGAACTTCCATACCACGCTACCAATTTACATTTCCACTAACAGTGCACAAAGGTTCCCTTTTCTTCACATCCTCAAAAATACTTATCTTTTGACTTTTTGATAATACCTTTCCTAACAGATATGAGACAATATGTTATTGTGATTTTGATTTGCATTTCCCTGATAATTACTGGTGTTGAGCATCTTTTCATGTACCTTTTGGCCGTTTGTATGTCTTTGGATAAAAATCTATCCAGGTCCTTTGCCCATATGTATATATTTTTTTGTGTGTGAGGAAGATCAGCACTGAGCTAACATCCATGCCAATTCTCCTCTTTTTTGCTGAGGAAGACTGGCCCTGGGCTAACATCTGTGCATATCTTCCTCCACTTTATGTGGGATGCTGCCACAGCATGGCCTGACAAGTGGTGCCTCAGTGCACTCCCGGGATCTGAACCTGGGCCACCAGTAGCAGAGCTGCTACGCCATGGGGCCGGCCCCCCTTTGCCCACATTTTAATTAGGTTATTTGTTTGTTTGTTTGTTTTGCTATTGAGTTGTATGAGTTACTTATATATTTTGGATATTAACCACTTATTAGATATATGGTTTGCAAATATTTTCTCCCTTTCCATAGGTTGCCATTTCATTTTACTGATAGTTTCCTTTGCTGTGCAGAAACATTTTAGTTTAGTCCCACTTATTTATTTTTGCTGTAATTGCCTGCTTTTGGTGTCATATCCAAAAAATCATTGCCAAGACTAATGTCAAGCGGCTTTTCTCCAATGTTTTCTTCTAGAAGTTTTATGGGTTGAGGTCTTATGCTGAAGTCTTTAATCCATTTTGAGTTGATTTTTGTGTATGGTGTAAGATAGGGGTCCACTTTCATTATTTTACATGTCGATATTCAGTGTACCCAACACTATTTATTGAAGAGACTATCCTTTCCCCATTGTATATTCTTAGCACCTTTTTAAAAACTAGCTGACCCTGTATGCATGGGTTTATTTCTGGGATCTCTATTCTGTTCCATTGATCTACATGTGTGCTGTTATGCCAGCATTATACTGTTTTGGTTGCTATAGCTTTGTAATATAGTTGTAGTTTGAAGTCAGAAAGTGTGATGCCTCCAGCTGTGTTCTTCTTTCTCAAGATTGCTTTAGTTATTCGGGGTCTTTTGTGGTTCCATACAAATTTTAGGATTGTTTTTTCTGTTTCTGTGAAAACTGCCACTGGAATCTTGATAGGAATTGCATTGTGTCTGTATATCACTTTGGGTAGAATGGACATTTTAACAATATTAATTCTTCTAATCCACAAAATAAGATATGTTTTGTTTATTTGTGTTTTCTTTGATTTCTTTCATGGATGTTTTGTAGTTTTCAGTGTACAGATCTTTCACTGCCTTGGTTGACTTTATTCCTAAGTATTTAATTCTTTTTGGTGCCATTACAAATAGGATTGTTTTCTTAATGTCTCTTTTGGATAGTTCATTGTTAGCGTATAGAAATACAACAGATTTTTGTATATTAATTTTGTATCCTGCAACTTTACTGAATTCACATATTAGTTTTAATGGTTGTTTGGTGGTCTTTAGGGTTTTCTATCCATAATACCATGTCATCTGCAAGCAGAAACAATTTTACTTCTTGCTTTCCAATTTGGATGCATTTTATTTTCTTTCTTGCCTAACTTCTCTGGTTAGGACTTCTAGTATTATGTTGAATAAAAGCAGTGAGAGTGGGCACCCTTGTCTTATTCCTGATCTCACAGGAAAAACTTTCTATTTTTTACTATTGAGTATGTAGTTGTAGCCTGCCATGTAATGGCTTTTATTTTATTTATTATATCATGAAAGGATGCTAAATTATGTTTTTCTGCATCTATTGCTCTCAATATGATTTTATCATTCCTTTTGTTAATGTGCCATATCACATTTATTGATTTGCATATGTTGAAACATCCTTATATCCCAGGGATAAATCACACATGATCATAGTGTATAATACTTTTAATGTGCTGTTGAATTTGCTTTGCTAGTATTTTGTTGAGTATTTTTACATCTACGTTCATCGGGGATATTGGCCTGTAATTTTCTTTTCTTTTAATGTTCTTGTCTGGTTTTGGTATCAGGGTAGTGTTGGCCTCATAAAATGAGTTTGGAAGTGTTACCTCCTCTTCAATTTTTTGGAAAAGTTTGAGAAAGATTGGTGTTAATTCTTCTTTAAATGTTTAGTAGAATTCACCAATGAAATAATCTGGTGTTGGGCTTTTCTTGTTGGGGAGTTTTTAATTACTGATTCAATTTCCTAAATCGTATTGGTCTATTCAAAATTTCTATTTCTCCCTGATTCAGTCTTAGAAGATTGTATGTTTATTCAATTTTATCCATTTCTTCTAAGTTGTCCAATTTGTTGGCATATCATTATTCATAGTATTCTCCTATGATCCTTTGTATTTCTGTGATATCAGTTGTAAAGTCTCCTTTTTCTTTTCTGATTATCAGTGTTCTCTTTTTTTCTTAGTCTAGCTAAAAGTTTGTCAACTTTGTCTATTCTTTAAAAAAAAAAACTCAGTTTCATTGATCTTTTCTGTTGTTTTTCTAATCTCTATTTCATTTATTTCTGCTCTGCTCTTTGTTATTGTCACCTTTCTACTAACTTTGGGCTTAGTTTGTCTTTCTTTGACTTGACGTGTAAACCGAGGCTGCTTGAGATCTTTTTTCATAATGTAGGCATTTATTGCCACTAACTTCCCTCTTAGGACACTTTTTCCTGCATCCTATATGTTTTAGTATGCTGTGTTTTCATTTTTGTGCGTCTCAAGATATTTTTATGATTTTCCTCTTGATTTCTTCTTTGATCCATTGATTGTTCAGGAGCGTGTTGTTCAACCTCCACGTATTTGTGAATTTTCCAGCTTTCCTCCTGTTATTGATTTCTAGTTTCATACCATTGTGGTCAGAAAAGATATCTGATATTATTTCAATCTTCTTAAATTTGTTTAGACTTGTTCTTTAGCCTAAAATATGATCTACCTTAGAAAATGTTCTCTGTGCACTCGAGAACGTGTATTCTACTACTGTTGGATGGGATGTTCTGTATACATCTGTTAGGTCCATTTGGTCTAAAGTCGGTTTCAGTGTTTCCTGATTGACTTTTTGTCTAGGGCTGTTGTTGTGCAAACCTGCAGCTGCAGGGGATAGTCGCGTGTGTGTGCATGGCTGTGGCGGCCAGCTGTGTGCGCTTGTGCAGTTGTGGGGGCCTGGGGTGGAAGTGGGTGCAGTGGCTGCATGAGTCCTGGGGTTGAGGGTGTCCACAGCACTGGTGGCTGGAGTGGCTCTGGCAGATGGGGGAGACTGAGGCTGCTGGAATCTGCGAATGCAAACACCTGTGGGGCACTCAGTGTCAAAAGCCGCATGGGGTTTACAACAGCTATGTTGGCTGTTGGTTTCCTCAGCGACAGAAGCCGTTGGGCTCCTCTCTGGAGCAGTCCTCCGGGATCCGCTATGGGGTCCTCAGTTCTGAGAGCTGTGGAGGCTCTGCATCATCTCTGCTTGGGCTGTTGAGGTCCTCAATGGCAAGGCTGCTGGGGTCCTCTGAAAGCAGGCCACTGGCAACCATGGTTGCTCCTGCTGCATGGCTGGTATTGGGAGCCCCTGCCCTTCTTTGTTCCTCGCTGTCTCCTGCCATCTCAGCTATGCCAGTCTCCCCCGTGATTTGAGTGGAGGGAAACTGAAGTGGTTCCTTCATGCAGTGCCCTGTAGAAACGGGTCACTCACCCTGCTCTCCTTTTCCCGGTGAGGGGAGCTCTCTTAGGCTGGGGAGTCCCCTCTTGGCTCTGAGCAGTGCCGTCCTAGGGGAGGGAATGATGCAGGGAAAATGAAAGAGTTCTTCCTACCTTTCTGTGAGGATATTGTCAGATTGATTGCTCCACCGTGTTGCTGAGGCTTCTTAAGTGGACTCCTGAGCTCTCTCGGAGTTATTTTTATTTGTAGACAGCTGCCTAATTTTTCTTAGTGGAGGCAGGAAGACAGATCTCCTGCTCCACCATCTTGCTATGTCACCACCTCTACTTCATTGATTAACAAATAATCTTTGTTATTTCCTTCTTTCTACTTAATTTGGGTATAATTTGCTGTTTTTCCACTAGCTTGTAATAAGAAAATTTATATTATTGACAATAAATCTTTCTTTTGTAATGAAATAATTTAAAGATACAATGTTCTCCTTATGCACTGCTTACTGCAACTCACAAGGTTTGGTATATTCTTTAATGATCAATTTTCAGATATCTTCTGCTTTCCCTTTGATTCAAGAATTATTTATTATTATTGCTTATTTTTAAATATTTAGTGATTTTTTAACACACAAATTGTTATTTATTGTAATATAATTCTTTTCTGATTAGAGAACATATTCTGCCAGATTTCAATCTTTTGAAACTCACTAAGGCTATTATATGGGCTGTCATGTGGTCTAACTCGGAAAATACTTCACCTACACTTGAGAATACTGTCAGTTCTGCAGCTGTTAGGTGTAGCTTTCTAATGGTCAAGTTGGCTGGCATGTTATTTCAGTCTTCTACATCCTTATTGATTTTACGTCTCCTTGTTCTATCAAATTTTTCAGAGAAGAGTGCTCAAATCTCCAATTTATAATTGTGGATATATCTATTTCTCCTTTCAGGTCTGATAATTTCTGCCTCATGTATTTTGAAACCCTGTAATTAGACATATAGAGATTAAATGTTTTATGTTACCTTTGGAATTAACTCTTTTTATTATTATTGGCCGGGAAGTCACTCAAGTGTCTTACCTTACCCCTCTTTTAGGAATTATCTGATTTATGCATCAGTGGAATTACAATTGTAAACTCTTTAACAAAGACTCTAATACACATTTTTCTTTTTCTCTAGTAATGATCTTTTTTCAATGTATGCATTTTTCTGATAATAATATAGCCACACCAGCTTTCTTATGCTTATTATTTGCCTGACACATCTTTTTCTCTACTCTTTTACTTTCAGTCCATCTATGTCTTTATATTTAAAGTTTATTTTTTGTGGATAATCTATAGCTGTGTCTTGCTTTAAGTACAGTCTTCCAGTCTCTGTCTCTTAATTGTATTGTTTAGTCTACGTATATTTTACGTAATTATTTATTTAGTTGAATTTAAGTTCACTTTCTTGCTATTTCTTTTCATTTGTTACATATGAGTTTTGTTCTTCTCTTCCTTTGAGTTAATTATATATTTTCTTCAAATATTCAAATATTTCTAAAATTTTTTCAGATAGTCAAAATTTTCAAGTATTGATTTCAAATATTATTTGTATTCCATTTTTCACTTATAATGGCTTTTCAGCTATAATTTTTTGTATTATTATTTACTGGTTATTGTAGGAATTACAGTATTACTTATTATTACAGAATTACTTATCAAGATCTTCTTAGAGTTAATGTTATAACTTTTTGTTAAATATTAGGAGCCTTATAAGTATTATGAGCCTTTCATTCTTATATTTTGTATTTTATTGTTATACATTTAATTTATACATACACTCTCAACCCGGAAATGCAGTGTTATTATTTTTGCTTTAAACTAATCTATTTTGTCAGTATGTTTATCATATCTAGTTCTCTTCATTTTTCTCATAGATCTAAACTTTTTATCTTCTATCATTTTTCTTTAGCCTGATAAAGTTCTTTTGTTTCTTGTTGTTCAGATGCACTCATGACAAATTCTACCACTTATTATTTAAGTAAGAATGTCTTTATTTTTGCTAGATATGGAATTAAAGAATATTTTGCTTGGCTATGGAATTCTTTGTAGACAGCTTTTCTTTTAGCACTTCGTAAATGTCATTTCATTGTCTTCTGATCTCCATTTTTTTTCTGAGAAGCAGTCATAATTTCTACCATTGTTTGTAATATTTGTTTTTAGTTGTTTTTAAGATTTGCTCTTTATCTATAGTTTTCAGCATTTTGACTCTGATCTACATACATGGATTTATTTGCAGTCATTATGCTTGGCATTTGCTGTGTGCCTTGGATCTATAAGTTGATATATTTCACCATTTGGGACTTTATTAAAAAAGCATTATGTCACCACATAATTTTCTGTTCTAGTCTCTGTTCTCTCCTTTCAGAAGTCCAATTGTGTGTGCATTAGACTACTTGGTGCTGTGCCAGAGTCCTTGTTCTTTTTTGTTCAATTGTTGCTTCTCTCTTTTTAAAATACTAAATAATTTTCATCAATTAGTTTTTGAGTTCACTTTTCTTCTTTTTCTTCCAATATGCTGTTAAGCCCAACCAAGAGTTTTTTCCTTCACATATTGTTCATTTTAGTTTGAGAATTTCCATTTATTTTTTTTTGTAGTTTCTATTTTTCTGCTGTGATTCCACATCTATTTACTTATTGTGTCTAATTCTTTCTTTAAATCTTTGAACAAATTTAAATTAGCTGACTTTGTGTCCTTTTCCACTAATTTTAACATCTTTATCATGTTTGTTTCAGGTTTTGTTGTCTACATTTTTTCCTTGAACTTGGCTCATATTTTCTTACTATTTAAATGTATAGTACTTCTTTATTGTATGATGAAAACTGTAGATTAAGCATTGTATTGAGTCTAGATTATATTGATGATTTTTCTTAATATATATTTCACACAAAGTAAAATTAACCTTTTTTTCAAGAGTATAATTCTGTGAAGACTGACAAAGGAGTGCAGCTACGTGACCACCATAACCACAACAATACAGAATGAAGGGCACCCTCAGGATTCCCCGTGACTTTGTAAACGACTTTCATCCCCACCACCAGCCTCTGGCAGCCACTGATCTGTTTTTCTCTTCTATAGCTTTGCATTTCCCAGAAAGTCATATAAATGGAATCATATGATATGTTGCCTTTTGAATCTGGCTTCTTTCACTTAACACGAGGAATATGAGATTCTTCTATGTTGTTGTGTGTATCAGTAGTTTGTTCCATTTAATTGCTGAGTAGTATTCCACTGTATGGATGTACAATGCTTTATTTACGAGTTCCCTAGTCAGGGGAAATTTGGGTCTTACAAGTTTTGGGGGATTACAAATACAGCCACTATAAACATGACGGTACAAATATTTGTGCAAACGTAAGTTTCCTTTTCGATAAGATAAATACCAAGGAGTAGAATTGCTGGCCAATGTTTAACTTTGTAAAATACTGCCAAAATATTTTCCAAAATATCTCTACCATTTTGCATTCCCACCAACAAAGTATAAGCGCTGTGATGATTCTACACCATTACCAGAACATGGAACTGAAGGGGTTTTTATTATAATTATTTTACCTATTCTAAAGATGTATAGTTGTATCTCATTGTGATTCTAATTTGCTTACCCCTAATAACTAATAATGTTGAGCATCTTTTCATGTAACTATTTATCCATCTATATACATATATTTTTTTTTGGTGAAGTTTATATGCATATCTGAAGCCCATTTAAAAAACTTGGGTTATTTGTTTTTATATTTTTGAGTTTTGAGACCTCTTCATATATTCTGTATATAAGTACTTTACTAGATATGTGATTTGCAAATATTTACTCCAAGTCTGTGGCTTATCTTTTTATTTTTCAAAGTGCAGGTGAAGCCCAATTTATCAATTGCTATGTGGTTTGCAGAAAGGATTGATATTATTTTTTTTCTCCATATGATCTTTGATTGTTCCAGCACTGTTTGTAAAAAAGACTTTCCTTCTTTTAAGGAGATATCTTTGCTTCTTTGCAAAAAATCAATTGATCACATAGGGGTGGGTCTAAATTTGGACCCTTTATTCTGTTCAGTTGACCTATGAGTCTGTCTTGTTTCCAATATCCCACTGTCTTCGTTGACGTAGCCTTATATTTTCGTTGACGTAGCCTTATATTGAATCTCGAATCAGACATTAAGAGTCCTCCAACTTGGTTCTACCTTTTATGAATTGTTTTGGTTATTCTAGTTCCTTTACTTTTCCATATAAATTTTAGAATCACTTTTTCTATTTCTAAAAAATCATGCTGGAATTTTAATCGGAGTTGGGTTGTATATGTAGTTCAGTATTGAAAGAATTAACTGCTTAACAATATCAAGTCTTCTAATCCATGAGCAAGACATAGCTCACCATTTAATTAGGGTACCTTTGATTTCTTTTATCAGTATTTTGTAGTTTTTACCGTAAAGGTCTTGCATATTTTTATTAGATTTATACCTAAGTATTTCATATTTTGGCAGTGTTATAAATGATATAAAAAATTCTATTTCCAATTTTTCATTACTAGTACATAGAAATGCAATTGATTTTTGTATGTTGATTTTGTATCAAGTGACTTATCTAAATTTTCTTATTACTTCTAGTAGTATTTTGGTAAATTCTTTGCTATTTTCTATATAGACAATAATTTGTCTGTGAATAGAGAGTTTTATTTCTTCATTTTAAAACTTATGCTGTTTGTTTTCTTGTCGTATTGTACTGGGTAGTGTATCAATTATGATATTGAATAGGAGTTATAAGTGTAGATACTGTCATGTTCTCATGGAGAGAGATCTTATTGATGATCTCAGTGGGAAAGTATTCACTCGTTTATCATTTTTTGTTTCCTCAGAGCCAGCAACGGAGAGAGAAAGTCTAGCAAGATGAGTGCTACAATGTTATGTAGTGTAATCACATACATTCTGTCATCTTTTTGCCATATTCTGTTGGTTAGAAGAGTCACAGGTTCTGCCCACACTCAAGAGGAAAGGATCCCAGAAAAGTATGAACATTAGGAGATGGGGATCATGGAGCCATCGTAAGAGCCTGTCTGCTGCAGCAATGGTTGCTTTGGGGTTTATAATTAATGTTTTTGACTTGTAACTGTCTAACTACAAGTAATACTACTTCACACATAGGATGAGAAATTTGTGACAGTAAACTATATTCCTCTCCTGGCCGTTGTGCTGTTTTGTCATACATTCTATTTCTGCATGTTTTATAAATCCTACAATACTTTGCTATTATTTTTCTTTAAACAATCAATTATGTTTTAAAGAAGTTTTTTAAAATAAGGAAAAATCTCTCTTTTTTTTTTAACCGACATATTGATCATCTCTGGAGCTCTTCACTCTTTTGAGCAGATTGAGTTCTTCATCTGGTCTCATTTTCCTTCTGCCTGAAGGATTTTCTTTAATATTTTTTGTTGTGCACGTTAGCTAATGATGAATTTTTTCAACTTTTGTGTGTCTTTAAAAGTTTTTATTTTACTTTTGTTTTTGAAATATATTTTTGTGAGTTTAGTATAGCAGGCTGACTTTTTTTTCGTTCTGTACTCTAAAGATGTTGCTCCACTGTCTACTGGTGTTTATTTTCACCAATGAGGAGATTTCTGTCATTTTCATCTTTGTTCTTCTGTATTTAATGAGACTTTTTTTCTCTGGGTGTTTGCGATTTTCTCTCTAGCACCGGTTTTAAGAAATTCAATTATGATGAGCCTTGGTGTAGTTTTGTTTCATATTTCTTGTGCCTGTGCCTCCTTGAACTTCTAGAATCTGTGGATTTATAGTTTTCGTCCAATTTGGAAATATTTTGGGCAATTATTTCTTCAGATATATCTTTTTCTGTCTCTGCCCTCTCCTCTTCTTCAGGGATTCTATGCACATACATTAGGCTGCTTGAAATTGTCCCACGGCTCACTGATGCACTTTGCGTTTTTTTCACCCTTTTATCTCTCTGTGTTTCATTTTATATAGTTTCTATTTTTACGTTTTCAAGCTCATTACTCTTTTCTTCTGTAGCGTGTAACTTGTTTTTAATCCCTTGCGTGATATTTTTCATTGCCAACATTGTAATTTTCTTATCTAGAAGTTTGATTTGAGTCTTTTATACATGTTCCATATCTCTACTTAATGTGTGCATCCTTTCCCTTCTTTCTTAATCATATGGAATATAGATATAATAAGCAATGTAATATCCGTGTCTACTAATTATATTATCTGTGCCACTTCTGGGTCTTTTTCTACTAACGGAATTTTCTCTCCCCTTCAGCGTACAAACATGATATAGCTTTGTTTCTTCCCAGCAGCTGTTCCCCACTGTACTATTACAGGCAGAGTAGACTGTAGTGTTATCAGTGCTCCAAAAGAGCAGTGGGAGCACCAGGGAAATGAAGAAGACCCATGGTTAAGATCAAGGGAGATTTCCCAGAGTAGCGTAGAACAAACTCAGTTACTAACTCAGAGTAAGTACTGGCAAAGGGGAAAGAAGAGGCAGGGGAAATTCCCAGGGGACAAAGCACATATACAAAGGCACAGTAGTGAGAGCTGGGTGCGTTAAAGGGACATCAGGGTCTCACTGTGGTTGAGTTATGGGCAGGGAGTGGAGAGAGAACAGCAGAGAAGCTCATGGGGCCAGTCTGTGATGGGCCCTGCATTTGGCTGCAGAGCTTGAGCTGTATTGGCCATGCAAAGACTTTGGAAGTTTTTTAAAATTGTGGTAAAATATACACAACATAAAATTTACCATCTTAACCACTTTTAAGTGTACCGTTCAGAGGCATTAAGTACATTAACATTGTTATGCAAACAGCACCACTATCTATCTTCAGAATTTTTTCATCTTCCCAAACTGAAACTCTGTGCCCATTAAAACTCCCCATTCTTTCCTCCCTTCGGCCCCTGGCAACCACCATTCTAATTTCTGTCTCTATGAATTTGACTCCCCTAGGTATCTCATATTAGTGGACTCATATACTTTTTGTCCTGTGATTGGCTTATTTTACTTAGCATAACATCTTCAAGATTCATCCACATTGTAGTGTGTGTCAGAATATCCTTCCTTTTTAACTTTGAATAACATTCTGTTATATATATGTCACATTCTATTTATCCATTCATAAGTTGATGGACATTGGGTTGCTTCTACCTTTTTGCTATTGTGAATAATATTGTTATCAACATGTGTGTACAAATGATGTGCTCGAGTCCTTGCTTTCAATTCTTTTGGTTGTATACCCAGAAGTGAAATTGCTGGATCATATGGTAATTCTATGTTTAAATTTTTGAGGAACTGCCAAACCATTTCTCACGGCTTCTGCATCATTTTACATTCTCATCAGCAATGCAAAGGGGTTCCAATTTCTTCGCATTCTGTTCGGTTTTCTGTTTTTTAAATTTTAGTTTAATTTTTTTTTTAGTATCATAGCCATTCTAATGTGTGTAAAGTGGTATCTCTTGGTTTGATTTGCACTTCCTTAATGATTAGTAATGCTAAACATCTTTTTATGTGCTTACTGGCCATTTGTATATCTTCTCTCAAGAAATGTCTATTCAAGTCCTTTGCTCATTTTTAAATCGGGTTGTTTGTTTTTTTTCATTGTTGCTTTGTAGGAGTTCTTTATATATTCTGGATATTAATCCTCTATCAGGTATATGATTTGCAAATATTTTCTCTCATTCTATGGGTTGCCTTTTCACTCTGTTGGTAGTGTCCTTTGATGTGCAAAAGTTTTTAACTTTGATATAATTTATCTATTTTTTGTTTTGTTTCTTGTGCTTTTGGTGTCAAATCCAAGAAATCATTGCCAAATCCAATGTTATGAAGCTTTTCACCTGTGTTTTCTTCAAAGAATTTTATAGTTTTAGGTGTTACAGTTAGGTCTTTGATCCATTTTGAGTTAATTTTTGTATATAGTGTAAGATAAGGGTTCAATTTCATTCTTTTTAATGTGGATTTCCAGTTTTCCTAACACCATTTGTTGAAAGACTGTCCTTTCCCCATTGAACAGTCTCTTTTCCCATTGAGTGGTCTCGGCACCCTTGTCAAAAGTCATTTGACCATATATGTGAATGCTTATTTCTAGGGTCTCTATTCTAGTCTAATGGTTTGTATGTCTTTCTTTAAGCTGGTACCACACTTTTCTGAATACTGTAACAGGTTTTGAAATCAGGAAGTCTGAGATCTCCAACTTTCTTCTTCTTATTCAAGATTGTTTTGGCTACTTCAGGTCTTTGAGATTCTATATGAATTTTAGGATGGATTTTTCTATTTATGCAAAAACGTCATTGGGATTTTGAGGGATTGCATTGAATATGGAGATCATTTTGGGGTACTGTTGACATCTTAACAATATTAAATTTTTTAATCCATGAAGATGAGCTGTCTTTCCATTTGTTAGTGTCTTCTTTAATTTATTTCAGCAATGTTTCGTAGTTTTCACTGTACAAATCTGTTTCCTCCTTGTTTAAGTTTATTCTTAAATGTTTTATTCTTTTTGATGATCTTTTAAATGGAATTATATTTTTCATTTCCTTTTTGGATTGTTCATTTTCAGTGTATAGAAACACAACTAATTTTTATGTGTTTATTTTTTATCTTGCAACTTGACTGAATTCTTTTATTAGTTCTAACAAGTTTTTATTTTTTGTGTGTGTGGAATTTGTAGGGATTTCTACATATAAGATCATGTGGTTCATGAAACGTGATAGTTTGAGGTTGGATCCTGCTGCATTCCTTTCTACATTCTCATTCAGGAGAGGGCAAATTCAAGTTAAATCCAAGGACACTCAGCACGCCTGTCTGAGGGGAGCTCCCTAAAGCCAAATATTTTAGCCCTGTGGTCTCCCGACAGGCAGTGCTGATGACATAGCAGAAATGGAAGGCAGTGTCAAAAACAACGGCCCAAAATGGAGTCACGTAGGCTAAGCCCCATGTCACCAAACTGAGGCCAAACTTCATTACAGTTTTGGTCCTCCCAGAAACGGAATATTAAACCAGTCCATCGGGAATCACCTGATCAGCACTGATTAGGTAATCTGCCTGATAGACCCCCTGCCATCTGCTAAAGGAAAGTAACCTTGCAATAACCAATCTGCTTTTCTGCCTAGTATAACTTCCCTATTCCTGCTCCCTTCTGCCTATAAAAGTCTTTCATTTTGTACAGCTCCTTGGAGCTCATTTCTATCTGTTAGATTGCATGCTGCCCAATTCGAATTGAGTTTTGCTCAAGTAAACTCTGAAATTTTTCACATATGCCTCAGTTTATTTTTTAACAGCAGTTAAAGAAGCAATCTACTCCATCCAGACCGTGACCACCTGCTTTCCCACCTTTTGCACACCAATGCTTTCTACAGAAAGCAGAAAAACAAAGCTCAGAGGAGCTTTGATCTTAGAGCAACAAGAAGCAAGTGGTGAGGAGTCATTTTTCAGGGGCCTAGGCTGGGATGGGGAGTCGCTGGGGCTGCCAGTGGGAAAGAACAACATAGCATACATGTTGAAAACAAATATCTCACATCAGGAGCCGGGGCCAGCAACAGAGCATCTTGGGTTCTGGACGCTCAACGACCATTTCTAAAACACGGAGTGTGACAGGAAGAAATACGCCTCACTGTGGCCCATTCTAGACACTGGAATCTTGACTGCAATAATCAGGAAGTCCAGGGGTTGAAAATTGAATCCAGGTCTTTGCAACTTGAAAGCCGTACTCTATTCTGTGTGGCTCCAGAGGCCCCTCCTGATTGCCCTGCTCTGCTCTGTGTCCCCCTCTGTCTGCATGGTATATAGCCAGGAGGAAATTTTCTCAGACTCGGTCTACAGTTACTCAGTGTTCACTTCATAACTGACATTCCTTTTTAAGGATAAATTTTACAGAGACCAGTATACTTGGAAAGTGTTTAACACAGATTGAGTGTCTCAGGAATGACTTTACTTTTTATTTGTAGGTACTGTAGTCAAACGGTTCTCTTTACTCTGAGTGTGATATGTTTTGTAGCCAGTTGCTTCTGTTCTTTCTCTGTGATGTGGCCATGGGAGAATTAAAATTCTTCTTCACCACTGGGAGAAGAATTTCCCATTTTGGGTCCAAAGTGACTGCTGGGGAGTAATATGGCTGTCTCTGTGCTGCCTCTATAGCGCCATAAATGTGGGGCCTGGCTGCTGCTGTATTGGATTTGCCTTGTTAGTCTCTTGCTCCTGCTGCCAATAGAGCTGCACCAGAGCTGGTTGTTCACAAGGATGTTTGGAAGCTTAGGCTCCTCATGGTAGGAGAATTAGAAGGGGATTGAAAGAGGCCAAACATCAGAAGAAAACAATCAGGAAAACGCAAACGTTGGCCAAAATTGATTCTTGGGGTAGTGGTAGGGGGAATGAATATCCTTGCCGTGGGATAATTCTCAGATCCCTGCTAGCCAAAAGTCAAACCCAGAAGGGGTGGCAGGGACCCTGGAAGTGAGAATAGTAATGGATGGCAGTTCTCAGAAAGGATTTCCTTAAGGTCATGGTGACCTTTTGAGCACGTTCTAACAATAGTGCAGAATTTATGTATAAACAGTGTGGTCCCAGGGACACCTCATCCTGTAAGTTCTGTTGATTATTGCATTTGATCTTTGAAAACTTGCATGAATGGAGGAAATATTCTAAGAAAAGGGGAGTTCTTTTCCTAATTTAGTATTTACATGCCCTTGCCATGCTTCTTTTAAATAAATTAATTTTGCTTCACAAATACTTCTTTGGTTGATTTTGTTTTTCTTGGAGAGGAAAAGTGAAAGGCTGAAATGGACTGTGAAGGCCCTGGTGACCATCAGAACCATTAGATTCCTTCTGAGCTTGGACCGACATTGGCCAGGAGGCATCAGGGCCACCTGGGGCTGCGAGGGAACAATTTCAAGTCAAAGGGGGCAGTGATGGCAGAGAGGAGGCTGAGCCTATAAAAGTAGGAAGATGAGACAGGTGAGGGCTAGAATCCAGAAGAGGAAACAGGGACCAGGAAACCAGACTAGAAGCCTAGAAACCCAGGAAAATGGATCAGAGATGGAGGCAAACACGAATAGTTAACAAGAAAAGTCACCACACAGGCTGGTGGTTCTGTACCCTGGCCATATACTGCAATTACCTGGGCAGTGCCCTGCACTTAAATCACCTCTCAGATTTTTTTCAGGTTATTCCAATAGCACTTCTGTCCCCATACTCCAATCGAAGCTTTCCTGCCAAGGTCAACGATCTTCATAGTCCCAAATCTTTTTTTTTCACTCCAATTATGTAACTTCCAACAGAATCCTATTCAGTCAATCCTCCTTCTCTAAACTCTTTCTTCTCTTGGCTTCCATGACACCACTTTTTCTTTTTTTCTAAGAACGTACATTAATGGTAGCTCATTTTTCGCATTTCTTGCGGGCTTCTTGTCTTCTAGACTTCTCAGTGTTGAGATGCTCCAGTATCCCCTCTCTGGCCCTCTCCTCTCATTTCTCCCCTCCTTTCCCTCCTCTCCCCTCCTCTTCACCTCTCTCCTTCTCTTCTCTCTTCTCCACTCCTCACCTCCTCTCGTCCTCTCCCTTCCATTTACCTCTCTTTATGTTTCTTCTCATTTCTTCTCAGACTCACGCCCTCAGTCATCTAATCAATGTCACTGGCTTTAAATACCATCCACACACTTATGAGACCTGATCAGTCAGGACAGCCTAGATTCTATAGTACTAAAATACGAATTCAAATTTCATCAGCATAATATAGGTCTATTTAAGGTCTAATATATTTAAGGCCTAATAATATAATTCTAATATAAGATCTATTTCTTGCTCATGCTTCAGATCCAAAATACGTCAGCAGAGGTTTTCCTCATTGTAGTCATTCTGGTTGTAATCATTATCTTGTTAAAAGCTCTTACTCTCACATCAGCTGTGAAAGGGAATGCAGTGAATTGCGCATTGTCTCCTCTGAAAGGTTCTGCCCTGAAAGTGCGATAGGTACTATTACTGTTCCAGTTTCCAGGTGAGAAACTGAGGCATCAAGAGGCTCAAGTAAGAGGTGGAGTTGGGCTATGAATCTGGAGGTAAGTTGCTATCACTAGTTTATCAATGAGAGAACTAAGGATCAGTGAGGTTGGGACGCTTGCCTATGACCGTGTTGTTGTCAAGATAGGATGAGGCACACCTGGAAATTTCATCTGCCTGGCATCGAATGACACACCTCCCATCACATTCCTCCATCCATCACTGGAAGTCTTATTCCTGCTTGTGAAGGAATCAATGTCATCTCCCATGAACATCAAGTTCTACTGGAAGGAATTACTTATTAACGACAGCTGACATGCACTCATGTCTCATAGGAATTAGCGTACTTGAAAACAGCTCTACGCAAACAGTACTAAGGAGTAGGTGTGATTCATGTTCTCATTTTAGAGTGAGGAACAAGAGCAAGGGAAGTGAGTGGTTTCTCTAAGGCCACACAGCAAGGGGAGGTGAAACGAGAGTCTGAGGCTGGGTGGATGACCGCCAACCTCATCACACAGCTTTGGATAATCCAGCCATAATGTGCTTTTCCACCCAGGTACACATTAGCTGTTGAGATCTATCTCCTACCTCCACGCTAGCGGGTACCTTGGGGTTGGCGTGAAAGATGGGCCAGTCTCATAGGTTTGGTGGGTATAAAGATAGAGGCACTGTTCTAGGAGGGAGGCTGAAACCCCTCAGTGGTCGTTTTTACAGCCAGAGACCTCTTCCCCTTAGGACAACATTACTTTGTGGGTACAAGGCATGGGGAATTGTGGTCCAGGAGCAGCTGGCTGTGGTGACACACACTTCTACCTCCTGAGTAGATGGCTGCCTGGCCCTGCAGTCATCATTCGAGGCAGGAAACTTTCCTAACCTGGAGAAGAAGGGCCTCCTGGGCTCTCCACTGCTTATGTGTTCAACTCCTGAGCAGGCCTGCAGGATCCTGCCTCCTTCAGCAGCCTCATTCCCTGCAAATCCCCCCACCTGTGTCCTCCATGCTCTGTCATGCTGGAAGTACCAGGCCTTCCCAAACCTGTCTCCAGCTCTGCCATGGCTTCCGAGTTTTGCTCATCCTGAAGCAGAAGCCTCTTCCACCCTTCTGCACTGCTGTTGTCCCATTTCCTTCCCATTATGTGGGTTTGCATTTGAATCCTGCAGGGCATAGGGAAAGAGTACGTGCTTTGGGGTCAGACATATTTGGGCTGGGGCCTAGACTTTGTCACTTAGCAGGTGAGTGGTCTTGCATATGTCACTTCTGTTCTCCAGCCTCAGTCTCCACATCTATAAAATTGGAGTGTCACATCTACCTTGCAGTGGGTAAGACTGTCTAAAGGAAGTGTCTGGTACAAGTGGCTGGTTCACAAATGGAAGAATAGTGATCTTCTAGTCCACTGTTTATTGACCAATTACTATGTGGCAAATACACATTTATATGTACATGTAAATGGATACGTTCATATTATATATGTTTAGTGAGGTTGCATGTTCACACACGTCACTGACCAGGTATACAAAGCAAACGTCCCTTCTTTATGCACAGCCTAGCTCAGTTTCCCCAAGAGCTCCCACCTGGCCTCTAGTGAGAAAACTTCAACTTGCCAGTTAAGAAAACTGTCTAAATTTCTTTTGATTTAGTGTCCTTTCGGTTTCAATGTATTCCTTTAGGTCAACGCTAGGAGTCTCAGTGTCCACTCTGTCCCTTCTCCACGTGTACAGGAAGCTGACTGTGTCCTTGTTCTGGTGGCAGGGAACTCTTGTCCTCTTTCCGCCGTCTCTTGCCCTTTTGTTCACGGACCCTATTGTGGGCAATTGCTATTGCTTGGCTGATGAGTTCAGGCCGTTTTTCTCATGGGATGCTCAAGGGTGGTGGTGGCCTCTGCTCAGCTCAGCCTCAGCAGCCCCAGCACCGTGTACACCCCTAAGATCTGGCTCTGACTCCCCTCAATAACCATTCACCCTGATGAGCTAACCAGCAGCATCATGACCCACCTTTGCATGCGTGCTCAGGAGGGTAAGACATTGCGGTTCCTTACCGCCCTATGTGGTAATTCTGGTGTGACCGGGGCAAAGAGAATAGAAGATAGAAAGCTTTCTTGGGAACCCTTGTTTCAGGATGGGCATGCGTTAAAAGGATTTGGGGATCGAACATATTTTTCAAAAGTTTATTGAAAGAAGCCAGCCAAATTCCCTCCAACCAAAGAGATTCTAAAAATAATAAAGGCCTTTTTATCCAATGGGGTCATGTAAATTTTTTATTCGTTTTGGAATAAAGCAAGCATGTGAATTCTCAACTCCTTTTAATCTGTCACTCATGTATCATATGACAAGGGGCTGGCGCCAAAAAGTGAATTACATAATGAGTGAGTGGAAGACATTTTTTTCTGATACAAATATGCCTTAAATTACACATTGTTCATCTGGTTTTTAAAATGTGGAGTTCTATTTTTTGTGGTTGTCAAATATGTCTTGGAAAGCCTGTAATTTCTCAGTAAGGATCAGAAGAACTTTACTGCCTAACAAAGTGGAAGCTACTCTTTTGATTCTCCAAGTACTACTATTTGGAAATCAGTGAGATTTATCTGCCTTTCATTAATAGTTAGTGCTTGAGGGTGAATAATATAATAATAATGATAATAATATTCTGTGTCACTCTGATTTCTTTGCTTAAGAGGTGCTGAGAGGTGGATGGACGTTGCATACTGAAAGCCTACATGTGGATACCCTGTGTGCGTGGGTGGAGGAGACGGAAGCTAAGCGTTGTGATTTCAGAGGCCCACCAAGACAAATTGTGCTCACACAACAGCAGTAATTGAGGGCTGAAATTTCTTTTCATGGGAACATACTGAGAAGGAAAGAAAAGAACGTAGACTCCCTTGCACAGGGTAATGTAGAGAAGCGTTTATGGCATACCTGCTAAGAACAAGCCAACAGGATCGCGTGTTATGGGTCCTGGTCCTTTTATTCCCACAACAACGCCGTGAGGCTGCGGGGCAGCTGTGGACCTGTTACAGGGAGAGCACTGAGACTCACGACAGGTGAACTCCCAGGCCCAGGGTCAGCAGACAGTGAGTGGCTGGGCTGCTCCGGAAGACTTGGTCTCTGGTTCCTCTGGGTAGGGCTCATAACTGTCACAGCAGCACTCAAGAAAGCTTGACTGTTCCCTTCTTACAGTGAGGTTTACAAGAGTTAATAAAGTTGTCCTTTTTCTCCAAGTTTATTCCTTTTTCTGACTTACAGAGCCTGGTTTTCACCTAGTTCTGACTGATGCCAAGTAAAGCAAGCTTTGTCTTCAGGCAAAATCTGTCACAGAACATCAATATGTAAAAAATGGATAAAAACAGCATTAGCATATACTCATTTTATAAATGAGTATTATAAGGTTTACTTGTAAAATTAATCAATAGGAACAATTAGAGTATCTTGACAATCACGTACATTTGAAAATTTTTACAAATTAATAGTTTTACATCAGCTTCAGCATCCAATTTATTTCTCAATTTCATATTATTTGAAAATCTCAAATTTTAAAATATAACCAGTTGCAAATGTAAGTTTTTGTTAGTAACTCCCTTTTTGGTCTCAGCTCATTTAAATCAGTCTCAAAGCATGGAAATTGGAAGAGGAGTAACAGGAACATTTTGTTTCAAAGGTGATATCCTAACGATATTTACTTCTAAAAATATTTTATACTCCTAATGATTTCTCAGTTAATCTAATTTTTCATTGCTCGCAGGAAGTAATTTAAATATTATGCAAAGTTCAGTAGTGCAGTTATATGGAATCTCTGATTCATCACAAGTTCTCTCCCAAATAGCATCTAAAATATGAAAATGGTCAATTCTTTTGTTCTATGTTCGAAGTGGATTATAAACTTGATTTTCGCTTTCATTCTTTGCTTTATTGCAGCTTAAGTATAGTTATGCTGTGACTGTGCATTTCTGGTCTGTAGAGGGCAGTGTTTCCACTTTGCACTTGCCATCGCAGGCATGGCTGGCACGCCATGACTAGCTGGGCCTGGCATTTAGCTGAGCGTGGTGTATGTGTGCTGAGGTGGGCTCTCACCTCTACACATTACATAAGCTCTCGTGAAGCTCTGACTTCAGATGAGCATCACTGCAGAATGGATCCCTTCCTGGTTGGTTATAACATTTCAGGAAGTTCAAATAGATGCTGAGGATGGTAAGAGAGGAACTTTCACCTGAGGTTAACCCAGCTGCCCATGTGAGCATGTCGTAGGCTCCCTTGTGCAAAATTTTGTTATGTAATGTATTTGAGTGTATATGTTTTCTTGCAGCTTAGGTTATATACAAAAATGTTAAATGGAATGAGAATTGGATGAAGCAAAAGACACCAATATATTAGGTTTTGAAGAATGAATAGGAGTTCTGGGAGGTGAGAGAAAATGGGAACCTCATGCACCATGGGTCCTCTGGACCCATTGCCTCCCTGGGCAGTTAGTTTTCTTGAGTAGATGTAGGATTGTAGAATCTGCCTTGCAGAGATTAATAGTCTCCAGGGAAATTATTTTGAGGCTGACTTTCATCTTTTTCTAATTCACTGTTTATCAGAATGGGAATTTAAGAATTTGATGATTTTTTAACTACTTCCTAACCTTGAGAGTTAGAGGACCAATTATTAAGTGTTCTTGTGTGTTTAGCGCAAAGTTCAGTGGGAAAAGAGAAATCTAGGCCCAGCCCTGGTCCTCTTAGAGATCTCCATCTCCTTCAAGGGATGTGACCCAATCCCATAAAACCACTCCTGAAGAAGAGAAGGGAGGATGGCAGCTATCCATCCAAATACAAGGGGTTGAGTTGAGAGGCCCCCCCAGGAAAGAATCCGTTAGTGCAGCTTCCTTAAGGCCAGATCTGGGACTGGCTGACGTTAGGATCACCAGGGGGGCTTTTGAAAAGAAATATTCCAAAACTCCAGCCAGAGCAACAAAATTGGAATATCTGGACTCTTAGTAAATTAAAATAAAATAGTTTAATTTCAAATCTTTTATCTGAATAGTATGTGCACATAGGAAGGAGACCAGTGGTGCATAAGGTCTTGTAATGAAAAAGAACAGTACCCTTTCCTATCCTGCCTCATCCTTTCCCATCTTCAGATCTATTTCCAGAAATAACTGTATTTTTTTCTTTTGCTTTGGATTTTTAAAAAAGAAATAAAATGTTACAGTTTCGGCTGAAGTCCTGTTTTGCCTCCTCCTCTT
Organism: Diceros bicornis minor; assembly: GCF_020826845.1. Lineage (NCBI taxonomy): Eukaryota > Metazoa > Chordata > Mammalia > Perissodactyla > Rhinocerotidae > Diceros > Diceros bicornis. Next base: position 6,333,602 of record NC_080749.1, read on the forward strand.
CCATTCTCTCCCCTCCAGCCTTAGAGGGGTCCACCCTCCTTGAGTTGGTTTGCCATCTTATTTTGTTTGTATTTTTTACATTTTTTTCTAAGTATATGTATGTGTTCATAAAGGATAAACTTATAGTCCCATCATCATATTGCTTCTTCTGCATTTATTTATTGAGTGGGGTGCATTTTGTGTTTCTGGACGATTTTCCCCGAGAGCCCACCACACTGTGTTCTAACATGGACCTGCAGGATTCCTGCACAGTTGGAATCCTATAATTCTTTTCACTGGACTTTTGAGTTAGGTCCATTGTTCTTGTATCCCGTGTTTTCCTTTATCTTGAGTTTCATTCCCCTTTTTGTTGGAGTATTTTGGTAATTTCTTCAGGAAGAATATATATGAGGTGAATTTTCTGAATCTCTTCATGTCTGAAAATATATTTATTTTGCCTTCCTATTTGATCAGTAATGTAGTTTTTGGCTTGGAATCATCTCTAAGATCTAAATCGTTTCCCTCAGAATCTGATGCTGTTAAAGAGATGTATGATATCGGCGAAGCATGAAACGCTGCTTCTCAAGTGTTTTTAAGGAAGTTTTTCCCCTTTCTCTTGAAGCTTTTTAATCTTCTATTATTCTTGGTATTCTGGAGTGTCATAAAAATGTGTTGAGGTGGGAATTACTTTTCTTTCATTTATTCTGCTCCGTTTGTGATGCACCTTTTCAGTTTGATGACTTGTGCCTCTCTCTAGCTCTGGGAAGTTATTCTTCTTATCTTTTAAAAATTATGTCACCTCTATTTTATACTCTTTCTTAGAGCACCTGTTTTGAAATGATTTCTCTTTTCTCACATCTCCTTTAGCTCCATGACCTTGAAAATGTTCTCAACATTATTTTCTAGGCATTCTTTTTTCTTTTTTTAATTTATTTAATATTTTTTTCCCCAAAGCCCCAGTAGATAGTTGTATGTCACAGTTGCACATCCTTCTAGTTGCTGTATGTGGGACGCCGCCTCAGCATGGCCGGTGAAGCGGTGTGTCGGTGCGCCCGGGATCCCAACCCCGGCCGCCAGTAGCGGAGGGTGCGCGCTTAACCGCCAAGCCACGGGGTGGCCCCTAGGCATTCTAATTAAACATTTTTGGCAATCATTTTTTTTCTTCTTCTTTAGCCAATAGCTTATTATTATCAGCTTTTTAAACAACATCCAATTCTTTTTAAAATTATGTCTAGTATTTTACTGAAAACTTTTAGGATAAAAATTGGAATTTTCAAGTTCTCTTCTGTCTTCTGAACCATCTGCAATGGTATATGGGTCTGTTTTCTTTCTTTCTTTCTTTTTTTGTTCTGAGGAGATCAGCTCTGTGCTAACATCTGCCAATTCTCCTCTTTTTCTGCTGAGGAAGACTGGCCCTGGGCTAACATCCGTGCCCATCTTCCTCCACTTTATATGGGACGCCGCCACAGCATGGCTTGACAAGCAGTGCATCGGTGGGCGCCCAGGATCCAAATAGGCGAACCCCAGGCCACCGCAGCGGAGCGCGCGCACTTAACCGCTTGCGCCACAGGACCGGCCCCTGGGTCTGTTTTCTAACATGGAATGTGGTCTGTATATCACTGTGCCTGTTCCTGACAGAGTTTCATTCAAGGTGAATGGAGAGAGCCATTCATTACTTTCTCTCACCGCCCAGCCCTGCCCCATTGCCAGAATCATGTGGGCTTTACCCATGGCTCCAACAACCACAACAGAAGCCTCAGCACCTTACCATTGTTCATGCCTTTGTTTTCCCGGGATTCAGCGTCAGGCTGAGCGTTGCCTGCCTCCCATGAGTTCCCTGGTTTGGGCCCCACTTATTCTTTCTTCCAATCCTGCTAACTCTGAACCTATTTCTCTCCAGGATTCTGAGCCACAGCTCCCATCTCCCTGACCAAGTATTAATAAGCTTCCATTTCATCTTCTTTCATCTTCCTGAAGTGTGTTGGGTGTCTTTTGCCCACTGATGACTGCCTTCTCACAGTTTCATTTTTGGTATAGATTTATCCCTGTTTATGCTTCTGCTGTCATTTTAGGGTCTTAGGAGAAGAAACGAGACCAATGTGTGTATAGTCAACCATCTGGAATACAAAGTCTCATGGTGAGATGAATTGCTTGCTGTATTGTAAAGTATAAGGGAGGTGGAGGGCAGTAACAGGGAGTTGGAAGGAGATGGTGGAGAAGTGATGTGAGGGCTGGGACTTGAAGGGTGACTACTGCCATGAAGGTCAGGCAGCAGGTTGAGACAAGGGTGGGCTGGGGACTCCTAGGGGCTCTGTGGATGATGGTGGGACATCAACACAGGCTGATGGAAGAGGAGAGGCATAGCAGCAATGATCTTGTTCCCCACACACCGTTCCCTCTCCTGAGTTCTCTGTGATTCTGATTTAGCTTCTTCCCAAGGGTAGGCACAACCCCCAGTCTGGAGCAGGGTCCTGGATGGCTGAGCCCCAGTGAGATCTACAGCCTGAAGTGCCCCTTGCACTGCAGCAACCTCATCCTGCAAATGCCCTGGCAGCGGAAATGATAAAGTGTGCACTAAACACAGCTAGGAAAGCCAATGATAATTTGTGATAACACATCTGCTGTTATTAGTAGTTCTACACCTGCACTGGAAACACAGTGGGAGGCTGTCTGCAAATATGTACAGTCTTGTCAAAGGATGCCTTGTGCAGAAGTAACAGAGTAGCTTCTCTGGAAATGCTGCTGTTGCAATAACAGCTACTATTGATTACCTAAAACTTGCAGACAATTTACTGCATGTAATTATCGCAACGTCATGGGAGGTATTGTTACTACCTCTTTACATGCAGGGACCTGACTCCAAAGGAATTAAAGTGAAGCACGAGGTCATGCACCAGTAATGGGCAGAGGCAGGATTTGAACTCATGTCTGCCTGACTCTTTTTCACTGCTTCTGTTGATACTCTGCACCACCACCCACACTAATGCTTCTCCGAGTCTTTCTTTTCTATACTTATTTTCTCTGTAGCATTAGGGGTCCTGACACTGGAAGTAGCTGAGGAAATCAGGGCCCAGCTGACCGATCTAGTGCTGTGGCTAAGTCAAGGACAGCCAGGTCCAGAGGAGACTTGCAGCTGCACACAGGGTTCCCTTTAATGCCACGGAGGGATGTGGAGAGGGCGCCCTCTGGGAACTGGCTCCTGCAGTCCCCGTGAGCCCCAGTGTGGCCTGTGGCCTCATCCTCAATCCTTCAGCACAGAGAAGGGAGGGGCTGAGTCCGCTGCCATGTGAGATGCAAAGAGAAAGGGAAGCTGCATTAAAATGGTGGAGAAAGACACACACCCCTCGCCATCCCCAATTAAGTTAAGCCTTGCCTCTTAAAGGAGACACGCACACGCGCGCGCACACACACACACACACACACACATGCACACACACTATATATATGCCTCCACTACACTGCACTTTCCCTTCCCACACCTCCTGGTAATTAATTCATCAGTGTGGCTAATGGTTGTTGAGCAACTACTGTGTGCCAGATGCTGTTCTGGGCACTAAGGATGTAACATGAACAAAACAAACATGAGTCCTTGCCCTGGTGGAAACGGTAGTCAATCAAACAAATAGGACAATCGAATGCCAAAAGGAGAGGTAGATATAGATGATTATATAAAATACCCAAAAGTGTTTAAGTGATACCGTGAACAAAAGCAAATACTAAATAACCGACTACGTCAACACAGTTTTAATTCACATACCAAAGATTTACGTGTAATATACACTTGCCGACTTATTTCCTATCACGGCTCATGCAGGAGCAGATAGCATGAGTTCAGCATCCTGGGGTAAAGGAACGGGCTGCATGTGGCCTGAGCAGCCAGGCCTGGGGGACGATGCCTCAGGCCCCGGCAGGCTCCCCAAGGACCGAAGTTGTCCACATTCAGCTGCTTGTAACCCACATGTGGCAAATGCCCATTGTGGACCATTTGGCAAGCTCTGCGTAATATACCCAAAGCTCTGACAAAGTGAAAAAATGATATCCCGATAGAAAATGGGAAAATATGATGCATAGAGGATTTACAGAATTTACAGAGAAAACATCAAAGCCTAAAAATTATATGAAAAGATGTTCAACCTTGCTAATAGCTAGAAAAATGCAAATACAGCACCTTTCCCATTGCCAAAGAACAGTACGTAGTATGCTGATGTTGGGGAAATGAGTACACTTGATCTTCCTGGTGGAAATGTGAGTGTGATATTCCAGGAAAACAATCTGGTATGACGTACTGAAATAAAAATTATGCCTATTGCATACAAGGACAGTTATTAGATACTTGTTTGTAATGTCGAAGGACTGGGAAGCACCAAACTACCCGTTGGTTAAGGACTGATAAAACAACGATGCCCTCAGGTACCGGAGTCCCTTGCAGTTGTGAAAAGTCCTGAAACATCACCTTTACACTGGGATGGAAAGTGTCAAGACATTGTGTCAAGAGAAGAAAGCAAGGTGTGGACCCCTCTGTATGTCCAACTGCCAAGCAGTCTGCACGTGCGTGAACGTGTTTGTAAATTTCCGGAACTGTGGGGGACCCCACGGAAGCCGAGTGGTTTGTGCATCTTGTCTGCCGTTAGGCTGAGGGCTCCGTGAGAGCAGGACTGCTCCTCAGTGAACGTCTGAGAGTGGATAGATTCACTCTGAGTGGGGTGGAGTTCCAGGGAAGTTAACTCTAAACCAGAGCAAATTCTGTTTTAGAAAACTGCTTTTGACGAGAAGGTCAGCGTGGCCCCTGACGCCTGATGTGTGCACAGACAGCCAAGTAATGAGCCTATTTTCCAAACTGTCCCGGGAAGCAGTGGGGGAGAGGTGCGCCAGAGCTGGCCCCGTGGGTCAAGCTCTTTCCAGGCTCTGCTCAGCCTGTCTCAGCAACTCTGAAAGCCAGGCCCTGCTTGGGGGGGGGCGGGGGCAGCTTATCAGATTCATACATGAGGCCTACAACAGGGGCCGTGGGGAGGATCCTTTATAGGTTCCCTCTTATCTGTGCATTTATGCAGACTTTTGAATGTAGTTAATAGACAATTCTGGATCCTGCTTTTTAACATTATAATGTGCATAATTTTTATGTTATTACAAACTCTTCATAAATAGAATGGGCTATAGTTAGGTGCTTACATTGCTTATATTATTTTTCTTTATAACAAATAAAACTGTAATGAACATCTTTGAGCAAAAGAAACTTTATTTTATAGACTTTCCTTAGGGTGGATTGTAAGAGACAAATTAATGCAGAACAGGGTGGGTTTATTTTAAGTCTCTTTGTCCATATCTGATTAATATATTATACCGAAGAACTGAAGCCGTGTTTAAACACAGCACCACGCATGTTTTGAAAATATAACCACAATTTGGGCCATTTCTACAGTCCAACCTGAACACTGTGCATCAGGTAAGAGGCATAGAAAGAGGGCGGTCAGGTGGGCTGTGGAGGAGGATGTGGTCCCTGGGGCTGCTCGCTTCCTCTCTGGCCCTGGGGATAGGCCTTTGCAGCAGAGAGACGCATGCCCAGGTGAGGATGAGGAACAGAGGGGCTAAACAGAGACAGAGCATGTTGAGGACGGGCTGAGATTGGAGGGTGTGAGAGAGGTTAGAAGTGATGCTCAGCTGAGCAAAACGGAAAAACTATAGAAGAGAAGAAGAAAGAAGAAGGTAGTGACCAGAAAGAGAAACCAAGGACCTGGAGATGGGTCTTCATGTGCTCACCAGAGCTCTGTGATTGCACAGTTTTATTGCTGACACAGTTTCCAGGACTCTCTGACCCGTGGCTTCTCAGGGGGTGTACAGACAAGGATGTTCTCCTGTTCTCACAAATCATGTGGAAGGGGGTGTGTGATTTGTGAATCAGCGGGAGTAGGTATAAAGTAAAAATCTTTAAATTCTCAGGCTCTAAAACTGACTCAGAGCAAGACCCTAACTCAAGGATGCTCTCTCTCAGGAAGTGCCAGAGTGACTCTCCTCTGGGTTGGAATTTCCACTCAGTAGTCGTGTTCTAACCCTGATCAAGCGTGGACCCAGCTGTGTGAGATTAAGACGCGGCCTGTGGCCTCAAGGAGCTTGCATCCTAGGGAGGGAGGCAGGCCTGGGAACACAATGGTCCTGCTGCTGCGGCAGAGCCTTGCAGGGGCCCCTGGGAAGTCTGCCCTCTATTCTGCTGGCAAGAACTGATTCTCAAAGCAGACGGTCTGCATGTCATTGTCCTCAGCATGAGTCTTTCTTATTCAGTTCTTCAGTTTTATTCACTCACCAAATATCCATGGAACTTCTTGACAGACCTTGTCAAAAAGTAAAAAGCACATGGAGTGAAAAGGTAGTCATTCCAAGCATGGTCTCTGTTCTCATGAGGCTCACAATCAGGAGGCGGAGACAAAGAGATCAGTACACACAGTGTAAGACATGCAATGTTAACAGAGATTGGGAATGTTGGCTTTTATTTAACTTGTGTGGCAGGGACCAAGTGGGGTCTCAGTGAGGACCGAGGTCCGGGATGGCTTCTCAAAGAAAGAAGTGTACACTGAGTGGTGGAAGTCTAATTAGGTTTTGGCATCTAACATAGCCCCTGACACAGAAAGAATAAGCCAATGAAGAAATGATTGCAGTAAGTACATTTCTGGAGGAAGGCACATCCAAATAATGGAGGGCACAGTGTGTTCAAGGAGTGTGTGCATGCCTCTGCGTGTGTTGAGGAGTTAGATTAGGTCGTATAGTAAACATTGAGCTCATCTGTTTGTTTACATTCTTTTTTGCAAAGAGGAAGAATGGAAATGTTAACCTCCTTCCTCTTGGTCTGGCTTGGACTGACCCAAAGGTAGTGACCAGAAAGAGAAACCAAGGACCTGGACATGGGTCTTCTACCTACTGTTGGATGGGCTGGAGTCCAGCAACTTTGACAAGACCCGTTTCTGACCCTCAACATAAATGCCCACTCTAAAAACCCACTAATGCTCATAGTCAAGAGAGTCTATCAATTCCTGCTTTCTTACTGAAATTCTTTATTTTAAGCAATACATGTATAGTACATACATTTTCCCACAGATAGAATGATAGCAAATTTGACCTTCTTTTAAATAACGTATTTATCCTTACAAGTTAGACAATCACAAAGCACTTTTCATATAAATTATCGCCTTTGATCCTGATCTCTTTTTTGTTTTTCTCCTGAGGGCAATAAAAAAAAAACAGAAAAAGTATTAAAAAAAATCTGCCGATTGATAATTGGACAATTTGGTGGCTACTCAAGATACTTCCTTAATCCTTTTCATTCAACCCATGTCAAACAAGAATTTCTGACCCAGAAAAAAATCTTTCACAGACACGATCAATATTGTAAAGTAGCAGATGTGGAAATTTACAGTATATTTTGAAACCTAATTGATTTATAAAACCACATACAAGGATTGCCAAGGAAATCTATTCCTATAATTTACTGGGAGAGGGATATGATCTTCAGAGAGCAACCTATGAATGACCAACAGTCTTGTCTGGAGGGAGATGGATATAAATAACACCCAGATTCTAGACCTAACACTGTCACTCTGTGGTCCAAAAACCCAACCCTGGTCCCCTGGTTCTTCGTCTGTAAGATGAGGACTTTGGCACCATTACCCACAGCCTGGTATACATATGTAAAGCAGTTTAAGAGTGTTCTAATCACTTTCACATGCTTTAGTTTTGTTTTTCACAGTGGTCCTGTGAAGCAGCAAGAGCATGACTCAGCATTTGTAATAATGAAAAAGGGAATGGGAAGTCCAGAGAAGCTCAGATTTGCATGGCCTAAGTAGGGTTTCCTGGCTTTCAGAAGTCAAACTCGCTGCTACCATCTGGAGCTCTGGAGCCTGCAGGTCTGCCCAGCCTCCTGACTCAGCAGCTCAGCCAATCGTATGTTGCAGACCCTCCTTAGAGAGGGCCAAAAGGAGATTAACGCAGGCCTGGGAGGGGGAGGCAGCAAGTGAGAATTTTAATAAAATAACACGAAATTTAACTTTAAAAATGGGGCTTAATTTCTTTAAGTTTCTAATGTTCACAATCACCATAATTTGCATCCTTCAGACAAAAGCATTTGTATCTGGTGGGGGAGGGACTTTCTCAGTCAAAGTCAAAGTTGGACAATATTTCAAAAAATAAAAATAATTTAACTTAGTCAACCACTTTGGACTTTTCTATTGTTTTTAATATGAGCATTATTGAGATATAATTCACATTTCATACAATTGACCCTTTTAAAGTGTATAATTTAATGGCTTTTTATATAGTCACAGAGTTGTGTAAACATCACCACAATCAAATGTAACATATTTTCATCACCCCAAAACGATACCTGTAACCCATTATCAGTCACTCCCGTTTCCTCTCGAACTCCCCCTCACCCACCAGCCTTAGGCAATTTCTAATCTAATTTCTAGCTCTGTAGATTTGCATATTCTGGACATTTCCTATAAATGGAATCATACAGTATGTTGTCTTTTGTATCTGTCTTCTTTTACTTAGCAAAATATTTTCAAGGTTCATACATATTGTAGCATGTTATTAGTACTTCATTCCTTTTTACCATCAAGCAATATTCCATTGTATGGACATACCACATTTTATTTATCCATTCATCGTTTTTTTCACTTTTTGGCTATTATGAATAAAACTACTACAAACATATGTGTATGAGTTTTTGTGTGGACATATGTTTTCATTTCTCTTGGCTAAATGCCTAGGAGTAGATTTGCTGGGTCAAATAATAACACTTTGTTTAATTTTTTAAGGAACTGCCAAACTTTTTTCCAAGGTGGCTGCACCATTTTGTATTCCCACAAGCAAGGTCTCAGGGTTCCAATCTCTACACACCCTCGCTGATATGTTATTATCTGTCGTTTTGATTATAACCATCCCAGTGTGTGGAAAGTGGCATTTCATTGTGTTTTGATATCCGTTTCCCTGATGGTTAATGATGTTGAGCATCTTTTCATGCACCTATTGGGCATTTGTGTGTCTTCTTAGGAGATATGACATTCAAGTCCTTTACCCATTTTTAAATTGGGTTGTCTTTTTATTATTGAGTTGTAAGAGTTCTTTACATATTCTAGATACAAGTCCCTTATTATATATAGTATTTGCAAATATTTTCTCCCATTCTAAGTGGTGTATATTCAGTTTCTTGGTGGTGTCTTCTAAAGCACAAAGTTTTAAATTTTTTGTGCGTGAGGAAGATTAGCCCTGAGCTAACATCAGTTGCCAATCCTCCTCTTTTTCGCTGAGGAAGATTGGCCCTGGGCTAACATCCGTGCCCATCTTCCTCTACATTATATGGGATGCTGCCACTGCATGGCTTGACAAGCGGCGTAGTCGGTCTGTGCCCAGGATCTGAACCTGCGAACCCTGGGCTGCCAAGGCGGAGTGCGTGAACTTAATCACTAGGCCACCTGGCTGGCCCCAAGGTTTTTAATTTTTATGAAGTCTAATTTGTCTATTTTATCTTTTGTCACCTGAGCTCATAGTGTCACATCTAAGAAGGCTTTACCTAACTGAAGGTCATGATGATCCTGTTTTACAGTTTTAACTCTTACATGCAGGCCTACGATCCATTTTGAGTCAATTTTGGAGTATGGTGTGAAGAAACTATTCAACTTCATTCTTTTTTTCTTATCATTTCAAATATTTCCTATCATTCTTTTTTCCGCAATTATTTTATTGAGATCATAATGGTTTACAAGATTGTGTAATTTCAAGTGTACATTATTATTTATCAATTTCTGTATAGACTGCATCATGCTCACCACCAGTAGTCTAATTTTTACCTATAACCTTATGTTTGTGCCCCTTTACCCCCTTTTACCCACCTCCCAGCCCCCTTCCCCTCTGTAACCACTAGTATGTTCTCTTTATCCAGGTGTTTGTTTATCATCCACATATGAGTGAAATCTTGCAGTATTTGTCTTTCTCTGCTTGGCTTTTTTTGCATAACATCATACCCTCAAGGTCCATCCATGTTGTTGCAAATGGAAGGATTTTGTCTCTTTGTTCGGCTGAGTAGTATTTCATTGTATATATATACCACATCTTTTTTATCCACTCCTCTGTTGATGGGCACTTGGGTTGCTTCCACTTCTTGGCTATAGTGAATAATGCAATGAACACAGGGGTGCATAAATCTCTTTGGATTATTGGTTTCAAGTTCTTTGGATAAATACCCAGTAGTGGCATAGCTGGATCATATGGTATTCCTATTTTTAATTTTTTGAGAAGTCTCCATACTGTTTTCCATAGTGACTGTACCAGTTTGCATTCTTATCAGCAGTATATGAGGCTTCCCTTTTCTCCACATCCTCTCCAACATTTGTTATTTTTTGTCTTGGTAATTATAGCCATTCTGACAGGTGTAAGGTGATATCTCATTGTAGTTTTGATTTGCATTTCTCTAAAAATTAGTGATGTTGAACATCTTTTCACATGCCTGTTGGCCATCTGAATATCTTCTTTGGAAAAATATCTGTTCATATCCTCTGCCTATTTTTTGACTGGTTTGTTTTTTTTGTTGTTGTTGTTAAGTAGTATGAGTTCTTTATATATTTTGGAAATTAATTCCTTGCTGGATATATGATTTGCAAATATTTTCTTCTAGTTGGTGGGCTGTCTTTTCATTTTGTTCATGGTTTCCTTTGCCTCACAGGAGCTTTTTAGTGTGATGTAGTGCCATTTGTTAATTTTTTCTTTTGTTTCCCTTGCCTGAGTAGACATGGTATTCAAAAGACATGGCATCAAAAAGATGCCGCTTAAGACCAATGTCCAAGAGTGTACTCCCTATGTGTTCCTCTAGGAGTTATATGGTTTCAGGTCTTACATTCAAGTCGTTAATCCATTTTGAGTTAATTTTTGTGTATGGTGTAAGATAATAGTCTACTTTCATTCTTTTGCAAGTGGCTGTCCAGTTTTCCCAACATCTTTTATTGAAGAGACTTTCCTTTTCTCCATTGTATATTCTTGGCTTCTTTGTTGAAGATTAACTGTCCATAGATGTGTGGTTTTGTTTCTGGACTTTCAATCCTGTTCCGTTGATCTGTGTATCTGTTTTTGTGCCAGTACCATGCTGTTTGGTTACTCTAGCTTTGTAGTATATTTTGAAGTCAGGGATTGTGATGCCTCCAGCTTTGTTCTTTTTTCTCAGGATTGCTTTGGCTATTCGAGGTCTTTTGTTGTTCCATGTAAATTTTAGGTTTCTTTGTTCTATTTCCATGAAGAATGTCATTGGGATTCTGATTGGAATTCCATTGAATCTGTAGATTGCTTCAGGTAGTATGGACATTTTAACTATGTTTATTCTTTCAATCCATGAGCATGGAATATCATTCCATTTCTTTTATCTTCTTCAATTTCTTTCAATAATGTCTTATAGTTTTCAGTGTATAGGTTTTTCACCTCTTTGGTTAAATTTATTCCTAGATATTTTATTCTTTTTGTTGTGATTGTAAATGGGATTATATTCTTGACTTCTCTTTCTGATAGTTCATTATTAGTGTATAGAAAATGTGACTGACTTTTGTAAGTTGATTTTGTACCCTGCAATTTTGCTGTAGTTGTTATTTCTAATAGTTTTCTGATGGATTCTGCCTATAGAACCCATAGATTCTACCTATAGAATCCATAAAATCTATATATAGAATCATATCATCTGCAAACAGCAAGAATTTCATTTCTTCCTTTCCAATTTGGATTTCTTTTATTTGTTTTTAATGCCTAATTGCTCTGGCCAAAACCTCCAGTACTATGTTGAAGAGGAGTGGCGAGAGTGGGCACCCTTGTCTTGTTCCTGTTCTCGGAGGGATGGCTTTTATTTTGTCACAATTAAGTATGATGTTGGTTGTGGGTTTGTTGTATATGGCCTTTATTATGTTGAGGTACTTTCCTTCTATACTCATTTTATTGAGATTTTTTAATCATAAATGGATGTTGGATCTTGTCAAATGCCTTCTCTGCATCTATTGAGTTGATCATGTGATTTTTGTTCCTCATTTTGTAATGTGGTGTATCACATTGATTGATTTGCAGACGTTGAACCATCCCTGTGTCCCTGGTATAAATCCCACTTGATCATGGTGTATGATCCTTTTAATGTATTGCTGTATGCGATTTGCCAGTATTCTGTTGAGGATTTTTTGCATCTGTGTTCATTAGCGATATTGGTCTGTAATATTGCTTCTTAGTGTTGTCCTTGCCTGGTTTTGGTATCAGGGTAATGTTGGCCTCATAGAATGAGGAAGCATTCCGTCTTCTTCAATTTTTTGGAATAGTTTGAGAAGGATAGGTATTAAATTTTCTTTGAATGCTTGGTAGAATTCTCCAGTGAAGCCATGTGGTCCTAGATTTTTGTTTTTTGGGAGGTTTTTGATTACTATTTCAACCTCTTTATTTGTGGTTGGTCTATTCATATTCTCTATTTCTTCTTGCTTCAGCTTTGGGAGGTTGTATGATTCTAAGAATTTATCATTTCTTCTAGGTTATCCAATTTGTGGGCATATTGTTTTTCATAGTATTCTCTTATAATCCTTTGCATTTCTGCGGTATCCATTGTAATTTCTTCTCTTTCATTTCTAATTTTATTTGAGCCTTTTCTCTTTTTTTCTTAGTGAGTCTGGCTAAGGGTTTGTCAATTTTGTTTATCTTCTCAAAGAACCAGCTCTTAGTTTCATTGGTCCTTTCTATTGTTTTTTTTAGTCTCTATTTCATTTATTTCTGCTCTAATTTTTATTATTTCCCTTCTTCTGCTGACTTTGGGCTTTGTTCTTCTTTTTCTAGCTCTGTTAGGTATAGTTTAAGATTACTTATTTGAGATTTTTCTTGTTTATTAAGGTGGCCCTGTATTGCTATGAATTCTCCTCTTAGGACCAATGTGCTTTATCCAATAAGAGTCAGTATGTTGTATTTTCATTTGTCTCCATGTATTTTTTAATTTCTCCCTTGGTTTCTTCATTGATCCAATGGTTGTTTAGTAGTATGTTGTTTAGTCTCCACATATTTGTGACTTAACTAGCTTTTTCTTGTATTTGATTTCTAGTTTCATGGCATTGTGGTAGGAAAAGATGCTTGACATGATTTCAATCTTCTTTGATTTATTGAGGCTTGCCTTGTTTCCCTACGTGTCATCTATCTTTGAGAATGTTCCATGTGCGCTTGAGAAGAAAGTGTATTCTGCTGTTTTTGGATGGAATGCTCTCTATATATGTATTAAGTCCACCTGATCAAGTGTTTCATTTAAATCCACTATTTCCTTGTTGACTTTCCATCTGGATGATCTATCCATTGAAGTAAGTGGGATATTGAGGTCCTCTACTATTATTTTGTTGCTGTCAATTTCTCCCTTTAGGTCTGTTAATAGTTGCTTTATATATTTTGGTGCTCCTGTATTAGGTGCATATATTTTAATAATTGTTATGTCCTGTTGGTGGAAAGTCCATTTTATCATTATATACTGCCCCTCCTTGTTTCTCATTGTCTTTTTTATCTTGAAGTCTACTATATCTGATGTAAGTATGACAACACCTGCTTTAGTTTGTTTGCCATTTGATTGGAGTATAGCCTCCCATCCCTTCACTCTGAGCCTATGTTTATCTTTAGAGTTAAGATGTGTTTCCTGGAGGCAGCATATTGTTCAGTCTTGTTTTTTAATCCATCCAGCTCCTCTGTGTCTTTTTAATTGGAGAATTCAATCATTTTACATTTAGAGTAATTACTGACATATGAGAGCTTAATGCTACTATTTTATCTCTTGCTTTCCAGTTGTTCTATATGTCCATTGTTTCTCTTCCTTTGTAGTTCTGACTGCCATTTCATTTTGGTGGTTTTCTCTTTCTCTATGAATTGTGGCTATGTTCTGATTTTTTTTGTGTGTGGTTACTGTGAAGTTTGTATAAAAAATTTCATAGATGAGATCGTTCATTTTCTGATAACTTCTTATCTCCTTAGCCTAAGCAGGTTCCATCGCTCTCCTCTTCACCTTCTGAGTTATTGTTGTCACAAATTATTATGTTTTGTATTGTGAGTTTGTGACTAAGTTGAAATGTTTATAGTTACTTTTGATGCTTTCCTTCCCTTTATCTTTTAAGTTATAATTAAGTATTTTATACCCTGTTCTGAAAGAGAGCTGCAGTTTTTTTGATTTTTTCTATTTATCTCTTTGCTCAAAACTTTGTAAACCTTTGCCTTTTTGTTTCAGGTATGAGGGCATCATTCATCATTTCTTGTAGGGGAGGTCTAGTGGTGATGTAATTCCCTCAACTTTTGTTTTTCTGGGAAAACTTTTATTTCTCCATCATATCTGAATGATAGTGTCACTGGATAGAGTATTCTTGGCTGAAAGTTTTCGTCTTTCAGTATTTTGAATATATCATTCCATTCTCTCCTAGCTTGTAAGGAGTCTGCCGAGAAATCCACTGAAAGCCTGATAGGACTTCCTTTGTAGGTTAATTTCATCTACTTTGCTGCCCTTAATATTTTTTCTTTGTCATTGACTTTTGCCAGTTTTACCATTATATGCCTTGGAGAAGGTCTCTTAGCATTCATGTAATTAGGAGTTCTATTGGCTTCATGAATTTGTAAGTCCAGTTCCTTCCCCAGGTTTGGGAAGTTCTCAGCTATTATATCTTTGAATAAGCTCTCTGCTTTTTTCTCCTTCTATTCTCCCTCTGGAATACCTATAATCCTTATGTTGCTTTTCCTAATTGAGTCAGATATTTCTCGAAGAATTCCTTCATTTTTTAAAAAGCTTAATTCTCTCTCCTCCTCCATCTGAATCATTTTTATATTTCTATCCTCTAAATCACTAATTATTTCCTCCATAATGTTAGCTCTATTTTTAAGGATTCTATATTATTTTTTATCTCATTAATTGTGTTCTTTATATCCAGAATTTCTGCTGGGTTTTTTTTTTTAATTGTTTCAATCTCTTTGGTGAAGTGTTCCCTTCTCATTAATTTTATTCCTGAGCTCATTGAACTATCTTTCTGAGCTTTCTTGTAACTCATTGAGTTTCTTTATGACAGGCATTTTGAATTCTGTCATTTAGATTGTAAATTTCTGTGACTTCAGGCTTGGATTCTGGAGACTTGTCATTTTCCTTCTGCTCTGAATGGTTGCTATATTTTCTCATGGTGTTTGATGAACTCATCCTTTGCTGGTGCATTTGTGGTAGTATCAGGTCACAGATTCCACTTGCTAGCACTAGGGGTAAGCAGGAGCTGTGTTTCTGATCCCACCCCATCTGCTGGAAGTTGTGGGGGTACGGTAGGTGTTCCCGCTGGCTGGAAAAGCATTCACAGGTGGTCTCAGAGCTGTTGCCACCTCACCTTATGGTGCCACCAGCTGTGCTTGATCGGTGGGGCTTCCTCACAGGGTCCGAGCCTGGGCCCTTGTTGGGACTGCAGCAGCATGGTAGGCTCTCCCACTGGCCTGGAAAGCATTCACACAGGGGCTCAGGGCTGCTGCCGCTTCTTCTTACAGTCATGCCCAGGCGCTTTCCCACTTGTGGGGCTGCAGCGGTACTATGGGCTCTCCCATTGGCCAAGAAAGTCTTTGCACATGTGAGTAGATCTGCTGTTGCTTCTTCTTATGGTTGCGCCAGCCACTGTGCTTGGTGGATGGGGCTTCTTTGCGGGATCCAAGTCTAGGCCACTCATTGGGACCACAGTGACATGGTGGGCTCTCTAGCTAGCTGGGAAAGCATTCACTTGTGGGCTCAGGGCCACCTCTGCCTCTTTTTACAGTCGCGCCAAGGCACATTCCCACTTATGGGACCACAGCAGCACTATGGGCTCTCCCGCTGGCCAGGGAAGCATTTGTGAATCTGTGCAAGGACGCTGGGGAAGGGTCAGGGAGTGCTCACCTATCTCCACTACTTCCTGGAAGCCCAGTCCATCCATCGTCAGGGGTATAGTTGCATAGGTCTCTCAGTGTCCTGTTGTGCTGTATGGATATCCTCCATTGGTCAATGAATCTCCATTTAGTTGTAGTTCAAAGGGGAAGAGATAAAGGGAACAGCTCACTCCACCATGTTGCTGACACCACTCTTTCAACTTCATTCTTTTGCCTATAGATATCCAATTATATTAGTACTTTTTATTGAAAAGACTATTCTTTTCCCAGTGAATTGTCTTGACACCCTTGTTGAATATTAGTTTGCCATAAACATGAGGATTTATTTCTGGACTCTCAATTTTATTTTATTTATCTCTATGTCTATTCTCATGCCAGTACCATACTGTTTTTATTATTGTAGCTTTGTAGTTATTTTTAAAATTGGGAAGTTTGAGTTCTCCTACTTTGTTCTTGTTCAAGACTGCTTTGGCTAGTCTGAGTCCCTTACATTTCCATATGGATTTGAGGATTACCTGATCCATTTCTGCAAAGAAGTCAGCTGGGATTGTGATAGAGATTGCACTGAATCTGTAGATCAATTTGGAGAGTATTGCCATTTTAACAATATTAAATATTCCAATCCATGTACATAGGATATCTTTCCATGTATTTAGGTCTTCTTTAATTTCTTTCAACAATGTTTTGTAGTTTTAAGTGTACAAGTTGTGCACTTCTTTTGTTAAATTTATTCCTAAATATTTTTCTTTTTAATGCTGTTGTACAGTATATGGAATTGTTTCCTTATTTAATTTTTGAATTTTTCACTGCTAGTATAGAAATATAATTGATTTATATATTTTGATTTTGTAATCTGTAACCTTGCTGTATTTATTACTAGTTATGATAGTTTTTTAGTGTATTCCTTAGGATTTTCTATATACATGATCAGGTTATCTACAAATAGTTTTACTTCCCCCTTTCCAGTGCGGATTCCATATATGTATTTGACTAATTGCCCTCACTGGAACCTTCAGTACAATATTGCATAGAAATGGTAAAAGCAAACATCTTTTTCTTATTCCCGATCTTTGGGTGAAGGTATTCCATCTTTCGCCGTTAAGTTGATGTTAGCTAAAGTTCACCATTAAGCTGATGATGATGAAAATTAGATAAGGAAACAATTCCATATACTGTACAACAGCATCAAAAAGATTTTCATACACGTCCTTTGTTAGTTTGAGGAAGTTCTCTTTTAGTCCTCATTAGTTGAGTGTTTTTATCATAAAGGGGTATTTGATTTAGTCAAATGGTCTTTCTGCATCTATTGAGATGATCCTGTGATTTTTTTGCCCTTTATTATATTGATATGGCTTATTACATTAATTGATTTTTGGATGTTCAACTTTACATTCCTGGGATAGATCTCACTTAGTCATGGTATATAATTCCTTTCATATGTTACTGATTCAGTTTGCTATGATTTATTGAAGATTTCTGTGTCTAAATTCTTAAGAGATATTGATCTGTAGATTTCTTTTCTTGTAATGTCTTTTTCTGGTTTCATATCAGGGTAATACTAGTCTCCAAAAATGAGAAAGTGTCCTTTTTTAGTCTATTTCTTTGGAAGAGTTTGTGAGAATTAGTATTAATTATTAAGTGTTTGGTACAATCATTTTGGTTCTGGTATTTTTTGTAGGTATTTTAAAAATTGTTGATTTAATGTATCTTATTGCATAGTCTATTCAAATTTTCTATTTCTTCTTGTCAATATCAGTAGTTTATATCTTCCTAGGAATTTGTCCATTTAACATAAGTCATATACTTTGTTGGTGTTGTTTTCTTTTCTAATTTTCTAGGTAATAAGTACTTGGTTTTATTAAATATTTCACTATTAAGTTTAATACTTTCAGCATGGCTCAGAGAACAGCCTACAGTTTCTGGAGTGAGACAGACCTAGTTTCAAGGTCTGTCCTTGCTCTTCACTAGTTCAGGGGTGAACTTTAACTTATGTGGACCTTAGTTTCCTTATTGAAGCAATGGAACTAGTGAGAATAAGTGGATTGCCAAATTAAGGGAAAATGGGGTTTGGAAGACTTCCAACAGTCCTCAATGTGGTAGATTGCATTTTCCGAAGAAGTTTGTAATAATTTTATTTCTCTATATTTCTCTTTTATAGAACTTCTTACTCTCCCATGAAGAGGTGGAATCTATTTCTCCTCTTCTTGAATCTGGGTGGGTTTGCAACTCACCTGTAACCAAAAAAATGTGGTAGAATTGATGCTGGATGACTTTTGAGGCTTCTGCTTTCTTAGCTAGAACACTAGTGCTTGGAGTATTGAGCTTTCATATAAGAAAAATAATACTACTACTCTGAGGCTACCATGAAGTGAGAAGGCAGAGGGCCCATGGAGAAGCCTATTGTAGGTGTTTCATCCTACCATGCCAGCTGAGGTCCCAGCCAACACACAGCATCAATTGCCAGATATCTGATTAAAGATGCCTCCAGATAATTCAAGTCCCCATCTGTTGAGTGATCCAAGCTAAAATCCCAGGTATTTTTGTACAAAGACAAGTCATTTTCTTTATGGTCTATTTGAATTCATAACCCACAGATCCATGAGGATAATAAAATTGTTAGAAAAGATGATCAATTTGTGGAATAGAGTAAGATCAATCCTTGAATGATCAGTTCAAACGATTACATTGTTGTAATGACTACAGTAACAAATGTGAAGGTTAGGAAACGTCATGAACTATGGGGAATATGAAGAAATCATGGGCCCTGGTCTTTTGGTTTCCTTCCCTATGCACGAGGCCGTCCCTGATACGTTTCTTGCCTGCCTCTTCAGCCTCTCCCCCTACACTCATGCTTACACACCAGCTTCGCCCACATGGGCATCTTGGAGGTTCCCAAAAGGAGAGGGCTGTTTCTCACCTGGGGCCTTAGGCTCCTGAGTTCCTCTTGTCTGAAATGCTTTTCTCCTCCCAGTCTCCTTTGCTGGTTCCTCCTCATGTTTCTGATTTCTGAAGGTCAGTCCACTTCCGAGCTCAGGGCATGGAGCTCTTCTGTTTCTACATTTGCTACCCATGTGGCTTCACCTTGTATTGGGGCTTAAAATACCATATAAATGCTAATAACCCACAATTTTTAAAAAGACAGGACCTGGGAGGAAAGAGTTGAGATTGTGAAGGTAATTTTTCACGAGGGGACTCTTTGCAGAGGTGTCGGAGTTAGAGGAAAGAGCATAGGATGCTGCAGCACCAGGGACCTGTCATGTGGGCAGCATTACCTCCTGGGCCTGGAGGGCACAGGCAGTCAGCAGGAGAGCTAGTGGTTGATGGGTGGTGCTGATCTGTGTAGACTGGCTCCTGGCAGGTGCTGTGATCAGAGCGAGATGCAGGGAGGGAGTGAGTAAAGAAATATCCTGATTGCTCTCTTCCCTTCCTGTGATTACTGGCCATTTTCACCACTGCAGAATCCAACCAGAAGCCGGAGGTCCTATGTTCGCCTCCTATTCACCCCACTGATGAGGGAGGGATCCCCTGCCCTAAATAGCGTGAGATGGACACAAGACACTTAGCGCTGCATAGATGAGATATATAGCAGTTTATTCCTCACATCTATTCACAGCCTGTGCAATGCAGGGCCACGTGGGGGTTGCACTAGGGAACAGAGTGAACGAATGGCCTTGTTGTAACAAGATGGCGAGGTGTCCCCTCATTCCCTTGGGAGGATGTGATTGCCTTGTTTGAACAGGGGGCTGGCAGGAGACTGAAGTCAGTCAGGTTGAGGACTGGGTGGAGTGCAGCTGAACTGGTAGAGGAACCATCTGAGAAAGGAGCCTTTTCCATTGGATGGGGGCATATCTGGTGAAAGCAGGGGGACTCACTGTTAGGCCTTTGCGGTCCTGTGAGGCTTCAAACTGCCAAGGCAACACATGGAATTTTAGGTCTTACAATATACCCTGCTACCTACCAACAGACTTTATGTATACTGTAGTGGTTGGGAACTGACAGTCTGGAGCCAGACCGCTTGCTGGGTTGGAAATGTAACACTGGCAAATTTTTTCTCTGTGACCTTGGGCAGTTTAATTAACTCTTATGTGCCTCAGTTTTCATATCTGTTAAATGGGAGCAATAATAGTAGTCGTATGGTTTGTGCAAGGATTAAGTGAATTAATACATAGCAGTGCCTGCCATGTGGTATTATGGTCACTAATACTATTTTTTCAACTTATTTTGGTGAGGAAGATTGGCTCTGAGCTAACATCGGTTGCCAATCCTCCTCTTTTTGTTTGAGGAAGATTGTCCCTGATCTGACGTCTGTGCTAATCTTCCTCTATTTTGTATGTGGGATGCCACCACAGCATGGCTTGATGAGCAGTGCATAGGTCCGTGCCTGGGATCTGAACATGCAAACTCCAGGCCTCCAAAGCAGAGTGCGTGAACTTAACCACTATGTCACTGAGCTGGCCCCTCATTAATATTATTATTACTAAGTCAACAAACATCAAGGTGAGTCCATCAGACACAGGCGCCATGGGGCCATCATCATCATCATCATCATCATCACTAAATTAAATAACGGATGTGAAAAATAAACTCTGAAAAGAAAAGGCTTGACATATATTCAGAAAGCAGATGGCTCCCCACTTATGAATGGACTATTTGCAGGTACAGGCAGGTTAGGAGAACCTACAAGGGACACGGAGGCGCTTGGAGACCGACAACAGCAGGCTGAGAGCTGAGCTGGGGAAGGATGGCCTTGAGGCTGACATTGCCAGAATTGTGGTGCTGGGGCAGGGAGCTTGGGTGACAGTGTATAGAGGTCACTCTTCTAGGGCACAGAGCGGGTGGATAAGGGAGAGAACTGATCTGGGGAACGGGGAGAGGGTAAGCAAGAAGAGCCAGCACACTCGACTCTAATGCTTAACAACTGCACCCCTCCTCGAGGAGCAGCGGGAAGAGACCTCACTGATGGTGCAGTGCCACAGGCTGTAACCCCAACGTCAGGCCTCTTCTCAGGTGAGTTTTAGTCCCAACTAAAGAGAAAAGATGTTTAAATATTAAGATGCAGTAACATTGACACTAACACAAATCTAATGCTAATGCTAATGAAAACATTTACTCAGTTTTGGGCAAATATTTACTGAGCACCAGCATGTGCTAGACACCGCCCTGTGAATGGAGCAAAGCCCCACCCCCTTGTGGAGTTCATGTCCAGTGAGTGTGTGGGGCGGGGTGCGGGGAGCAGAGATGAGTTACAGACAAAAAGTCATTATAACTAAATATATTATTGGGTATGTTATACAGCATGGTATAGACATTGGTAAATTGCTGCAGGATGAGCGCCACCAAGTGGAGTGGGTAGAGTAAGGGGTATCAGAGGGTGGGTGGCAGGTGGGAGTGCTGTGGGAGGCAGTGAGAGCAAGTTCTAAACAGGCTGGTGTCTGAGCATTTGTTAGGTGTTAAGGGGCATACTTCTCCCAAGTTGTTTAGTTCAAGGAGAGTGTCTTCATTTAAAAATAGGAAACTGATGGGGCCGGCCTGGTGACATAGTGCTTAAGTTCGTGCACTCTGCTTCGGCGGCCTGGGGTTCATGGGTTTGGATCCCAGGGGCAGACCTACACACAGCTTATCAAGCCATGCTGTGGCAGGCGTCCCATATAAAGTAGGGGAAGATAGGCACAGATGTTAGCTCAGGGCTAATCTTCCTCACAAAAAAAATTAAAAAAAAAAATAGGAAACTGACGTTCAAGGGGTCGTAACTTGGAACAGGTGGCACAGCCTCTAAGTGACAGAGTCAGGGTGCAATCCCAGGCCCATGAGACCCCAGACCTGACTCTTCACCACGATGTTTGCTGCATCCAGATCTGCACTCCATGCTGGGCTTACTCCAGCATCTGAACACGCATCACAGGGTACGATACTTGATTCTCAATCACCTTGTTTCTCGTTATTTTCTATGCCTTGGAAGGCTCATAGGCCCATCTCCATATGGTTCCTTTTAAGGAATTCTGCTTTCACGTAATACAAGAAAAATAAACATGGCTACTGTTTAGTGAGTCTAATATAAAAATATCCCTGAGTTAGGCTGTGTTATTTCTATTTTGCTGTTAAGGCAACTGAGGCTCAGAGCAGTTAAGTGTTTTTCTCAAGGTCATGAAGCTTCATCAGTCCTATAGATGCCTCTCACAACCGTCTGACTCCTTCTCATCTTACCACTTTCTGGGCTTTTCCAGGAGTCTTCTCCTGATATTCTCCTGGTCTTCCTGCTTCCAAACCAGCTTCCTCTCTTCTCTCTTCCAAAGAGTGGCACTGGCGTGTTGAGAAGCAGGTTCGATCGCGTCACTCCTCTGCTGAGCATCCTTCAGTGGTTCTTGGTCTTGCAGGCCCTCAGTGACCTGGACCTGGCTGACCTTCTGACTTCTTCTCTTGCCCTGGAAGCACAATTTTTTCCTGCCATATGGAATTATGTATGGTCCCCCAAAATATCATGCTGCTTCAGGTCTCCATGACTTTACCTGTGCTGCTGCCTCTGCCTAAACTTCTCTTCCTCTTCTTTGTTTCGTTAAACACCGCTAACTCTGAATTCTCGTCTTCCTTTAAACCTCACCTGATGTCCTACCTTCTCAGACTCATTTGAGTGGCCTTATAGGGTGCTCTTACAGTCTGTGGCTTATGTCCCTATTTTTTGTCATGCTGTTGGTGCTGTTGACTTGCCTCCCTTCCCTCTGGATTAAGAGCTCTTAGAAAGTAGAGAGCAGTGTGTATCAGGACCTAACATGGTGTGCATTCCAGTGTGGAGGCTTACTAAGTGTTTTTACTGGAGATGGTACGAACACTAAATGGTACACCTTTTCTCCTTGCCTTAGAATCCTATCAGGCAAATCCCTGCAAATTGCCTTTTTGCTTTACTGTCTTATTCAGACACTTGGCTGCAATCCATCAGACACTTCTCATCTGTTAAATATAATTGTATGCTTTGTTGGAATAGCCAGATGTTAAGCACAGTGCACAGCCATTTCATCCAATGGAAAGGTTGTAAACCTGTTTACATTGGCAATTAACCACAAGTATTTAAATGACGGGTGAAGTGGACAGGCCTCTCTGTGGGTAAACCCTGGAATAATGGATCTTCCTGGGGGAAGGGCATTGAGGAGCTGGGGCTGGGCTGGAGTTGCAGACTTCTGAGGAGTAGAAGCGACCTTGTACTACCTGCCCAAGATTCTTTTGGTGATACGTGAAAGTTGTTATCCCAGGAGAGCCCACCCGGATGTCCCAGATTTTTCAAGGGTTTAGGCAGAACATGTTTTGAATGAGATCCTCTTCCCGTTTCAGAGGGTGGTGCCAGCGTTCACCCAGGCACCCAGGTTGGAAATCTAGAAGCCAAGCAGCCATCCAGTTCTGCCCATTTTCTCTCTCACATTCCTTAAATATTCTCCTTGCTTCCAGGCCTGTTACCGCTGACCAAGTACATATCCCCTCATCAGCTCTTGGCTGGGTTCCCTCCACAAGGCTTCCTAAGTGTTGGTCTCTAATTGTAGGCATGGCCCTCCCTATTTACCTTCCCATCAATAGCTGGTGTGATCGCCATATATTACCCATATCTGGCCATGCCCTTCTCCTGTTTAGAGCCTTCCAAGGGTTCCCTATCCCCTGCTGGATGAAGTCTAAGTCCCTTGGCATATTATACAAGGCCTTCCTTCATTGTTACCTGTCTGCTTCTCGAACCTCTTGACCCCACCAATTCTGGCCTGGAAATGTCAGATCCTTCCATACTGACTGATTTGCAGATGCTTACACTCATCCTCTTGTTTCTAAACTGCATATAATTATCTGTGTTCGTTCCACTGCCTGGGATTCCCTTTTCACATTTCTCTCCCTGGAATAATTCCATATACTTAAAAAAATACTTTTAATTGAGGTGAAATTACATAACATAAAATTAACCGTTTTAAAGTGAACACTTGAGCGGAATTTAGCATGTTCACAATGTTGTGCAACCACCACATAGTTGCAAAACATTTTCATCACCCCAAAATGAAAGCCTATATCCTTTAAGCAGTTATTTCCCATTTCCTCCTTCCCCCAGCACCTGGCAACCACCAAGATGCTTTCTGTATCTGTGGATTTACCTATTCTGGATGTTTTGTATCTGGCTTCTTTCATTTAGTGTAATGATTTTGAGGTTCATCTTTGTTGTAGCATTTCCTTTGATTCAAAAAGTTTTAAATTTTGATGAAGTCCAATTTACATATTTTTTTTTGCTGCTCATGCTTTTGGTGTCATATCTAAGAGTATACTGAAAAATCAAAGGTCATTAAGATTTACTCCTATGTTTTCTTCTAAGCATGTTATAGTTTTAGCTCTTATATTTAGATCTCTGATCCATTTTGAGTTAATTTTGTGTATTGTGTGAGCTATGGGTCTAACTTCATTGTTTTGCATCTAGATAAACAGTCTTTCCAGCACTATTTGTTGGAAAGACTATTCTTTCTTTTTGGAATGGTCTTGGCACCCTGGTCAAAAATCAATTGGCTATAGTTGTGTGATTTTATTTCTGGACTCTCAATTCTATTCCATTTGCCTGTCTGTTTATCCTTATGCCAGTACCACACTGTTGTGGTTACTATAGTTTGCAGTAAGTTTTGAAATTGGGAAGTGTGAGAACTACAACTTTGTTCTTCTTTTCCAAAACTGTGTTGGCTATTCAGGAACCCTTGCAATTCCATATGAATCTGAGGCTACCCTTTTCCATGTACATATGACACCCCCTCACGCTTCTCCATAGATTGGCTCCGAGCTGAGGCACTTCTCCAGTGTTAAGCCTGCCACCTGCACCTCTGCCTTCACCTCCACCTCCTGTTTGTGTGGAGCCCAAAGATCTGCCAAAAGTGCAGCCTGGCGTCCTCCCAGGGCTCTTCTAGCCTGCCTCTGGCCCTGGGCATGTGCATTGCACTGTAGATTCCCCAGGAGATGTGGTAGGCCTTCAAAGGCCTGACTCCCCTAAGAATATTCCTCCTCAGCCTCCTCCTTTCTAGCTTTTGGATCTGTCTGCTGTTGCCCAATCCACCGTCTCTTGCCTTAGCTGGTCTTGTGTAGTATGTATGTTTAATCGCTTTCTACTGATGCTGTCTGGAGAGCCAGTCCATCCCAAGTGAGTGAAACCAAGGGAAGCCTCTGCACAAGTCTCTCAAGGAATCACCAGGCAGATTAAATGCACAGCCACAAACTTTGAGAACAAGGTCTACACTGCCCCTCTGACACCAGAAAGGACATTAGGAGTGCGGGTCACCTCTCACTGTTACTGCTGAGCTGAGGAATGGAAGATGGTAGGCAAGTAAGCAAAAATGCTACAGCACTTTATTACCTAATTTTAGCAGCCTTTTTCTTCATTAAATACTCCTCTAGTTGCTGTAATTTTTTGACAAGATTCCAGAATTCCAAAAAAGTTATTTCTCTCAGTTTTTGCCAGCTTAATGACTGCTTCAGTGGAGGGACCAATCCTGAAGCACCATACTCTACTACTTCTGTGATATCACTACCTATTCATGTTTTAAACCTATCAGATGGATTTTTTCCTCTAGAAAACCTCCAATTCTCCTGATGGTTAATTTCCTTTTTTAAAATACTACTTATGTCCATTAATAGGCT
Source organism: Diceros bicornis minor (assembly GCF_020826845.1). Taxonomy (NCBI): domain Eukaryota; kingdom Metazoa; phylum Chordata; class Mammalia; order Perissodactyla; family Rhinocerotidae; genus Diceros; species Diceros bicornis. The sequence continues at coordinate 6,359,123 of NC_080749.1, forward strand.
TTTATTAATGCACTGATCATATTATATTACAATTTATTTGTTGTCACACTTAACTTCTTTATTAGATTGGAAGCTTCTTGAGAACAGGGGTGACATTTCACAAGGGCCTCTGGCACTTAGAAAAGAGCCTCGGTCTTGGAACTGTGCCTGGCACATAATAGTTGCTCAATAAATACTTTCTTAATTGAATTGATATCAATTTCGTAGTTCACAGATAGGCATATAAAATTGGTTTATAATAAAATTATTAAATTCTAAGTAACAAAGTGCTCAAGAATACATTAGGAATATTACAATAAAGACAACTGTGCTCATTTGCTGAGAGAATAACTTCTTTCCTCACAGCTATTTCAGACTCTTTTGTGTTGTTAACCATGCTGAGAGGAAATTCATTTTATCTCTACATAAAGAGGCTGGCAGAGAGAAGGCACCATAAACCAGGATAGCACGGAGGGAAACTTTCTCATAACCTAGACTATTCTGGCCTGTGGGGTGATAGGCAGACAGCAGTGGGAACCCATAACAGATTTTCTTCTTCTTTTCCCTCCTCCTCTCTCTGGTCATCCTCCTTCTCCTTTCCTCAAAGTTCAGTCATTATAATTTTCTGGCTCTGCTAGGTGTTATTCATATTTTTTACCCCACATAATTCTCACACGAGCATGATAGGTACACAGAGTATCTCTGCCAGCCGTGTCCTGTATCTAGTACAGGGGCCACTCAGACATGGTGTCTAAATGAATGAGTGTGCTGAGGAGGAGGGTGCGTGGGGGGTAGCACGTTAGCCCTTCTCCAGGTAAAATTCCATACTACTGCCTTTGTGTTCATGTCTATCCTGAATGTGTCTCTAACCATTGGGCATACTTAGTCTACATGTCTTGTCTTCCCACAAAACTAAGAGCTCCTCAAGGTCAATAACCATGTCTTATTGATTTTTGTGTCTCTAGGGATAAAGCAATTCATCCAGGAAATATTTACAAATGAGTGAATGAATGAGTATACTAGCAAGGCAAATTCTGGAGTGATTTAAGTTAGGCAGAGAAATCTGGACTGGATAAAGCTGGAAATAAAGACATTGAGGTTTTCTGAGCAGAAAGAGAATATGATTCTATTCTGCAGCAAAAGTTATCAGCGAACCCTACTTGTATCTTGTGAGGTCATAGTACAAGTGGGCCAAACACTCAAAATATGTCTTGAAACCAACTGTGGAGTTTCACCAAAGAAATCTATGAACCCTAGTTGGAGAAGAGATTCCTTTTCTTACTTTTCTCAATTTTCTTTTCTGTCAGAAAATATTATTAGGATACAAGACTGAGAGATGTTTTTTCTCCCCTTAGTAGTATATTGCAGTGGCTTGCAGGCTACCTACCTGCTTCCAGTTACACTAAAGGCGTCATTAAATGCCAATAAAACCTTGCTTTCATTATACTTGTCAAAGATGAGGCCTTGATATGCACCTTGTTGCACTTGTTTGCAAACAGTTTGAACATACTGTGTTGAGATACACGTCAGTCATCGTGAGCTAATTCTTCTCTATTGTTGAAAGTATCTTGAGTTAGAATGGCGTAGTCGCTCTCTCAAGAATTATTCCACACTGCTAATTTAGATTAAGAAAATACTTAGGGAGACATTTTGGTTGCTATACATTTTAAATTGCACATCAGATTGCTGTTGGTATGAACTGCTCTCCACTTGCTTTTATGCCCTGAGGCTCAGGCTGCCTGTTTTTCTCACACCTGGAGGAGGGTTCTCTCAGATACCACGTACTCTGGAACTTTGGACATCTTTGCTTCTGTTCTGATTGATTCTGCAGACTTAGTTTGAAAACTTTCCTTTGTGACCATCTCTACTTGATGCTGCATGAAAAGGAGGGAAACTAACATTTGTCGCACAACTTCTAGGAAACGCACACCGAAAATTTTACTTAATCTTTGTAAAAAAGCCTGTGAGGTAGACGCTGTGATCCCTTCTCCACAAATGGGAGAATCCAGGTTGAGGGAAATTAGAACACTTGCTTCAAGTGTGTTTGTTATTTTTCTCCCTGCCAACACCACAGGCCATGCACACATTCTCTGCCCTTCTCTGCCTTGCTCTGTATCTGGAGGCCGGCTGCTATGGGCTGAGTTACCTGGACTCCCACACCAGCTAGTTTCCAGTTGGCTTGGTCAAAGGGAGGCATTAGCAGGAGGCTGGAGGGTGGGAGGAGAGTTTGAGGTATTTATTCAACCTGCTTCTTACTCTCTGCCGCATTTCTGGGAGTGGCTGCTTCTCTCCATGACTTCATCACATGTCAGGCAGCTCTTCTTGGTGACTTGGGCTCTCAGTGGCGCCCAAGTGCCCAAGTTGTGCTCTCTGGTGACAGGGCCTCTCCTACTCCTTCAGGCCCAGGGATCGTAATGATGTCCACATGTTGGTAGTCTCTGACCACCTCAACATCTCTAGATTCCTTGATCATAGCCCACACTCTGAAAATTAAATTGTATTAAAGCATCTAAGCCATCTGAGATGGAGTCTGTTTTCTGCAGGAACTCTTAATAAGACTCCACGTACCACAGCTGATAAATGCTGTGTGGAATACTGGGGGCCCTGGTCTATTTCCCAAGACTGTATTCAGTCCACTGGCCTGTGCTGTCTCATTCTTTTATCTTCATGTAAGGTGATTACAGGAGCCTCTCCCTGAAGGGAGACGCTGAGACTGCTGACTTCCTCAGCAGTGGTGCCAGTCACTAATACTAGTTAACTTAAGAAGCAGACACAGTATGTAACCTAGAGTTTTGAGAATTCAGTTGGGAAGGCAAGAATAACATTAGTAAAACAGAAAAAAGAAACATGAATGATTAGACAACATTGATTTATGTTGTACTTGATAAAATTTTGTTTCAGATCCATTGTTGCAACCACACTCTCAGAAATTAGTTTCTTCCTTTGTCCTCGGAATATTTTTCCACTCAGTTTTGGCGTTCCGGGCTCACGAGAAATTACATTCAGTCAAAGGAAATCTAGCAACTCTCCACTCTTTCATACCTCATCTCAGTGCTATCCGGCGCTTTTCTCCAGTCTAGGGGATGGAATTAGAGAGAGAAGTGGCTTACCAGTGTTGTTTCTGCTGCGCCTCTACCTCTCTTGACCTCTTTGGGCTTCAATTCCTTCTTTTCACTTCTGCTTCTTTCACATATTATGTCTAAAATTATTACTCTACTCAAAGACCCTTTGGAGCTACAATGTTTTCTTTTAGGTAGATGTTTTTCCTGCCCAAAGTCTGAGGGGCAATATATGTTTAATTTCAGTAGTCTTTTGGCTTCTCATCCCCATTTCACATATTTAGCTGATATGCCTCACAATGTTTGTTCTTCCAGCTTTGCTGCTGAGATATAATTGACTTGTAATAAAGTGCACGTATTTGAAGTGTGCAATATGATGAGTTTTAATATGTGTGTGTCCTTAAGTAATGAAGACCCCAGGACCACACTATCTTGATTACTGTAGCTCTATAGCAAGTCTTGGAGTTGGGTAGCATCAGTCCTCCCACTCTGTTTTTCTCCTTCAATGCGGTGTTGGCCATTCTGCGTCTTTTGCCTCTCCATGTAAACTTTAGAATTAGTTTGTTAATATCTGCAAAATAACTTGCTGTGATTTTGATTGGTATTGCATTGAATATATAAATCATGTTAGGAATAAGTGACATCTTAACAATATAAGTCTTCTTATCTATGAATATTAAATATATCTCATTTGTTTACATCTTTATTTACTTTCATCAGAGTTTTGTAGTTTTCCTCAAATAGATCTTGTACATATATTGTTAGATCTATACCTTAATGTTTCTTTTATTATACTAGTATAAAAGATATCATGTTTTTAATTTCAAATCCAATTTTATTAGTGATATATAGGAAAGCAATTATGTATGTTAACCTTGTATTCTGCAACCTTGCTATACTCATTTATTAGTTGCAAGTGTTTTTTTCCAATTCTTTGAGATTTTCTACATAAACAATTATATTATTTGTGAACAAAGACAGTTTACTTCTTCCTTCTCAATCCATATATTTTGTATTTCTTTTTCTTGTTTTATTACATTAGCTAGGACTTCCAATACCAGCAGCAGTAAGAGGGGACATCATTGCCTTCTTCCCAATCTTAGGTGGAAAGCATCTAATTACTCATCATTAAATATGACCTTAGTTGTGGGTTTTTATAGATGCTGTTTAGCAAAATGACAAAGTTCTCCTCTATTACTAGTTTGCTGAGAGTTTTTATCATGAATATATGTTGGCTTTTAGAAAATGCTGTCTTCTTAATCTACCAATATGATCATATGGTTTGTCTTATTTAACCTGTTGATGTGATGGATTACGTTAATTTATTTTTTTGAACGTTGAACCATCTTTCCATACCTAGAATAAATCCCTCCTGGTCGTGCTATATAATTTTGTTACTACATTGTTAGATTTGATTTGCTAATATTTTGTTGAGAAGTTTTGCATGTATTGCAGAAGAATTTTATATAAATGCAGATGGGAGGAGAATCTGGCTTCTTTTACTTAGCATAACTATTTTGAGACTCAAGTATGTTGTTGCTGGTATCAGTATTATTCTTTTCATGCTGTTCTGAAAGTTTATAATAATATGTCCAAATGAAAAAATTTTTAAGTATATTTTTCTGGGAATTCTATGAAACTTTTCCGTCTGAAGTCTCATGACCTTGCTCAGCTCCATTAGTCAGAAGTTGGAATTTCTGGGTTGATTGTCTGCCTTTGTATTTTTTCTCATATTTATCTTTTTTCTTTTTACAGAAAGCTAGATTTTTTTCTTTTTTCTTTTATTTTAAAATTATTTTTTAACTTCTAGCAATCACATTTAGTTTGAAAAATCTCTTTTAGTTCTCTGGTTATTCACCTTGATAACACAACTTTGTTATTGATCTATCTGAAATTTTTTCCTGGAAATGTTAATTAGAGGATATGTTTTGTTATTTATGTGTTTACTCATTTACTTATTTACTTATGTTTCATGATTACTCTGTTTCCTTTAGGGCCTTTTTTTTTCTGTTTATTTATTACTATATCTTTCCCTCACATTGCAAGCTGTTTACAAATATCTTGTAACCATATGAAGATATCATATGGAAGATATAAAATCAAGTATTTTACTTATCATACCAAGAATAAATGGACTAAATTCTCCACTAAAAGAAGACGACCAAAGATTGGATTAAACAACGAGAACTATGCGGTATTTATAGCTATAATACTAAATCAAAATGAAAAAAAAAAAATGTTTGACAATGAAGGGGTGGTAAAAGAGTTAACAAATGCAAATCCAAAAAATGTACATGTAGCAATATTATATGGGGTATAATTTAAGTTTTAAACACTAAACAGGATAAAGAGCAACCTTGTATAATAGGATAATACATATATACTGATTAGAACAGTGTCTGGTATGCAATAAATGCTCAGTATTTCTTAACTATATTATATGATATTATGTTATATTATATGATTCAATTGTCATAAATTTCTGTGGCCAAACGGCTTGTAGCTAAATTTAAAGTTTAACCAATTCCTTTTGGAAATCTAAGGAGATATGGATCAACATACAATTACTGTGGTGAAGGATTTCCATAAACACAGTAAGGAAGTCAAATAACTGAAAATTATAATTAGGATTTTCTAATATGGATATTTTGAATTGAAAATATTTCCCAATACCTTCCGGTAGGGTTTGAATACTAAATTTCTGTGCCTCTGAGAAAGAGAGAACTAATTCGGTAAGTAGGGAATAAAATTTGAAAAAGAAGCAAAAACTACATAGGTAGAGGAAGAAAATCTTTTCCTGAGACTAAAAAAAGGTGAGAGCTAAGGAGTGGAGCTAAGAGAGGGAAGGAGGGTATTACTAGCAAGGAACTTAGAAGTTTTTCTTGAGAAAGTGGCTAAAAATGGGAGAAGGTCCTGTACCCAGAAAGAGCCTTTGGAAGGGTCACTGGCAATAGCATTATTTCAAGAAGACGTGTGGTAGCTGAGTTAATCACCAACAACCTGCCCAGCTTTCTCTTGAGCAATGTCTTCCCATTCCCTGTGCTCAGGGGCTTTGATCTTGATTTCTTCCTTCAGCACCAGGAGAAGGCTTTACTTCAGTAACACTTGTGACTTTATCCACAACTACCTGGGGGAAATTGCACCTCCCTTTGCTGCCACACCCAAGAGATCTGTGTGCGTGTGTGTATTTTTGAGAATTACAGTCAACTATTGAAGTTTGGGGAAAAACTTCTGTACAGCCACACTTTGGTGGGTTTAAAGACGCAAGCTTGGACCCAATGAGTGAGGGAATTTTTAGTGAAATTGCTACTGCCCACCCTTTGCCATTTATTAAGTGAAACCTCAGGAGTATTTCATAAACCGTCTGTCTGAATTTTCTTGTGTGTAAAATAGGAAGAATAATTTCTATTTCCCAGGGTTGTCATGGGAAGAATACATGAGATAATATATATCAAGTTTCTTATAATCTGTCCGGAAACTGAGAGATGACCAATAAATTATGGACATTATTATACTCAAAGCTCTTAGTTAAAGACCCTGTTCAATCTTCATCAGACTTATCCCAATTTCTCTTTAAGTGCTGTTGGCATAGACTATTGTCTCTTTTCACAATGGTAGTACCAGGTTAAATTTATCTTTCTATAGGAATGTTATTGTGTTTTATTATTATTAAATCAGACACTTTTTGGCTTGGGTTCTATTGAGTGTCCCATCCTGATACTTTCAGAAATCCAGTGTTTATCTAAATGTGTTCTCCGTAATACGGTACAGCAAGATGCGCTTTAGAAAAAAAGTTTTCATGGTCAACAAGTGTGAGTAATGTTATACGCTCTGCATGACATTTTTTTTACCCTGCTCTTCTGGAGATGTGCTGAACATGTAAATATATTAAAGCTAAACTTTATTTAGCTTAAGAGTTTTAAAACCACTTTGAGTATGGAACAAATTTCCCCCCATGAAATATCTAGTAACATTCTAAGGCTGTATTGTTCCATGGATCACATTTTGGGAAATGCATCATTAAGCAAAGCCAGTGTTTTCAACATGCTTAATGGCAACATGAGAGTCAGAAAGCAAGGTGTTATGCTATTGGGCAGTCGCGACCACAAGTCAATACTCGCAGCTCCAGGGGAGGGCCTGTCACTCTTGATCTACACTTACTTTAGTATCTTGCTTTACAAGATGATTGATGCTTGAAATGATTTCACATTACCCTACATTAGCAAAGACTTGTTCTGACATTCCACTGAGAGTCAATCAGAAATCCAATTTGAAGTTAAGTCAATAAACTCCTGGTTCCTCCTTCCCTCTTATTTATTAATAGTATTAATGGGATCCAAAGGCCTTTCTTGTTCTTTCCAAACCCTGCCAATAAAAAGTTATACATCTTATGTATAAGATCCCACTCTGTTCTAAGTATATTGCGTCACATAGAATATTCACGTAATTCTATGATAGTATCCAATTTAACAGACAAAGAAACAAAGGCTAAGAGAGTTTTAAAAGCTTGTTTATGGTCAAATAGCAAGTAGAGCCAGAATTCCAATGTATGTATGTATTCGGATTCAACCACAACATACTATGTTCCACTCCAAATCATACCTCTTCTGAAAGCCTTATCTGCCCATATTTATTGGTTAACTGCAAATATTCTGTGCAAAAACCACCCCAAAACTAAGTTTGGTTTATGACAATCATTTATCCTCATGGATCTGCTCTGTGAGTCTATTACTCTTTTTAGAGATGAACAGGCTGGCTGGGGCAAGTTCTTCTCATGGTGATGGCAGAGACCCAAGAGAGGAAGAAAATCATGAAGATGTTTTTCAAACTTTGATCAATTCACGTGCACTAACATTCCATTTTCTGAAGCAAGTCGCATGGCCAAGCCCAAAGCCAGGAGACAGGAAATTACACTCTGCTTCTGTAGTAGATAGAAGTGCAAAGCCACATGCCATGTAATGTAACATATTCACAGGATTTGGGGATTAGGCTGTGGACAGCTTTGGGGGCCATTATGCCACAGTATATACTTTTTGGCATTCTAATAGCTGTTTAGTGGTTTTTACCGTGGTTTTAATTTGCATTTCCCAAATGATTAATTACTTTGACCATCTTTTCACGTGCTATTTGCAATCTGTATATTTCTTTTGGTGAAGTGTCTGTTCAAAATTCACTATTATATATATTGGGTCTATACTTTTCTTATTATTGAGGTTTGAGAATTCTTTATAGAGTGTGGATACAAATCATTTATCAGATGTGTGAAGGGAAAATAATTTTTCAAATATGTGGCTTATTATTTTCATTCTCTTAAGGGTGTCTTTCAAATATCAGAGGTTCTTAATTTTGATGAAATGCAAGTTATAATTTCTTGTTCCTGCTTTTGACATAGTATCCAACAAAACTTTGCCTAGCTCAAGGTCATGAAGATTGTCTCCTATGGTTTGTTTTAGAAGTCTTACAGCTTTAGATTTTACATTTAGGTTTATGATCCATTTTGAGATAATTTTTGTCTAGAGTGTAAGGTATGGATCAAAGTTTCATTCTTTTGTTTAAAATTTTTCTGATATGGATATCCAATTGTTCCGGCACCATTTGTTCAGAATATTATCTTTTCTTCATCAAATTGTCTTTGCATCTTTGTCAAAAATCAATTCATAATAGAAGTATGAGTCAATTTATGGGCACTTGATTCTGTTCTATCTGTTATTCAATAATACTGTCTTTATTACTGTAGCTTTACCTTATCAGGTAACATGAATACTCTTGTTTTCTTTTTAAAATAGCTTCTGGCTATTCTAGTTCATTTTCTTGTCCCTATAAATTTTGGATTCAGCTTGTCAATCATTTATATAATCATATATAGAATATTGGTATAACAACCCGTTTCCTGGGACCTTGGTAAACTCACTTATTAGGTCTAGTAACTCTTTGTAGATTCTTGGGAAATTTCTACGTAGACAATTAAGTAATCTGTGCATAGAAATAGGTTTATTTCTTCTTTTGTGTATCTACATGCCTTTCATTTCTTTCTTTCTTTCTTTTTTTTTTTTAGGTTTATAGCACTGACCAAGACCTTTGGTACAATGTTGAATAAAAACGGTGAGAGCATACATCCTTGGGTTGTTCTTAATTTTAGGAGAAAAGAATTCAATCCTTCATCATTATGTATAAATTTAAGTGTAGGGGATTTTTTTGTTGTTTGTTTTTGTAGATGCCTTTTATCAGGTTGAGGAAGTTCCCATCTATTCCCAATTCCCAGTTTGCTAAAAGGTTTTTTTTTTTGTCATAAATGGATAAAAAGGCTTCTTCTCCACATATTGATGAGCTCATGATTATGTTTCTTTCGCCTGTTAATAGGATGAGTTATATTGATTGAATTTTGCATGTTGCACCAACCTTAATTTTCTGGGGTAAATCACACTTGGTAACAATGCATTATCTTTTTATTGGATTGTTGGAATTGATTTGCTAGTATATTGCTGACGATCTTTGCATCCATGTTAATGTGGGATATTGTTTTTTTGTTTTCTTTTCTTATAATTCTGTTATCTCATTTTGGTATCATGGTAACACTGAACTAATAAAATATGAGAAGTAGTCCTCACTTTTTATATTCTGGAAATACTTGTGTGGAATTGGTATTGTTTCCTTCTTAAATGTTTGGTAAAACTCAAAAGTGAAACCATCAGGGCCTGGAGTTTTCCTTGTGGAGTTTTTTTACTACAAAATTTAATTTCTTTATAGATATTTTACTATCCAAATTATCTATGTCTTAACGGAGTGAGTCTGATACTTCAAGGAACTTTTCCAGTATATCCAACAGGTCCAATTTATGACCATAGAATTTGTATTTATTTCCTTATTATCGTTCTGAATACTTGAAATTTGTGTTTTGTTTTATTTCTTTATGGTGAGGAAGATTGGCCCTGAGCTAATACCTGTGCCAATCTTCCTCTATTTTATATGTGGGATGCCACCACAGCATGGCTTGATGAGCGGTGTGTAGGTCTGTGCCCAGGATCTGAACCCACAAACCCTGGGCTGTTGAAGCGGAGCACATGAACTTAGCCACTACGCCACTGGGCTGACCCCTTTGTTTTCTTTTTAATTTTTGGCCAGTCTGGCTAGAGGTTTATCATTTTCATTGATTTTTTTTTTAAAGTCCAGTTTTTGATTTTTGTGATTATCTCTATTTTTCTGCAGAAGGTTCTCAATTCATTGATTTCTGCTAATATTATTATTCACTTTCTTCTGCTTGCTTTGGGTTTAATTGGATTTTTTTTTCAGTTTCTTAAGGTACCTTAATCATTGATTTGAAACCTTTTTTCTTTTCTTTTATAAGGATTTAATGTTATAAATTTTCCTCTAAACACTGTTTAGCTACATTCAACACAGTAAACATTTTGATATGTTGTGTTTTCATTTTCATTTCAAACTATTTTCTCATTTTCCTTGAGATTTCTTCTTTAGATATTTAAAAATGTGTTATTTAATTTCTGAGTATTTGGGGATTTTCTGGGTACCTTGATTTCTTCTTTAATTCCATTATCATCCAGAAACATAATCTATATAATTAGAATTTCTTTTAAAATTGGTAAGTTTTGGTTTTTTTTTGGCTAAGATTGATGAATGTTTCGTGTGCGTTTAAAAATAATGTGAATTGTGCTGTTTGGGGATAAAGTGTTCTATAAATATCAATTAGATCAAGTTGATTGACAGCACTGTTCAGATGGTCTATATTCTTACTTGTTTTCTGTGTACTTGTTCTATAAGTTTTTGAGAGATAATTATTGGTGTCTCCACTCATATTTGTGGATTTGTTTGTGTCTCCTTTCAGATCTATCAGGTATTGTTTGATTTAAATTGAAAATCTCTTTCTAAGTGTGTAAGCATTTAGAATTTTTATGTCTTCTTTGATAACTGATCTATGTGGACTAAAGAAATTCCTTACATATTTTCTATAATGCAGGTCTCACAGCAATGAATTCGTTCACTTTTTTTTTCTGAGAAAATCTTTATTTTCCTTCTGTTTAAAAAGATATTTTGGCTGGATATATAATTCTGAATTGACACTTTTTCCCTTCCTTTCAACACTTTAAAGATGTTATTTTCTATTTTTGTTTTAAACAGTCACTTATTTATGGAAGAAATTAATAAAAGTAAAAAGATTTAACTTCTATTTATTCCATTTCTGATGCTTTTCATTTCTTTGTGTAGTTCTAACTTCTGTCAAATATTATACCCTTCTGTCTAAGAAAACTTTCTTTAACATTTCTTATAAAATATGTCAGTTGGCAATGAATACCTCAGTTTTTGTTTGTCTGAGAAACTCTTATTTGTCTTTCACTTTTGGAGTATATTTTCACTGGGTATGGAATTCTGAGTTGATGTTTTTCCCCCCAGACTTTAAGACATCACTCCATTGTCTTCTTGCTTGCATTATGACTAATGATAAATCTGGGGAATTAACTTCCTTGGTCCTCTGTAGGTGATGTGTCCTTTCCTCTGACTGCATCCACGATCTTCTTTTTGTCTTTGGCTGCAGCAGTTGGAATATAATATGCCTAGTTGTGATTGTTTAGTATTTATGCTGCCTGCTGTCTCTGAGCTGTTTAGATCTTTGGTTTGGTGTCTATCACTAATTCTAGAAAAATCTTGGCAATCATTTCTTCAAATATTTATTTTTTCTCATTCTTTCTTCTCTTTTTGGGATTCCAATTCTTTGTATATTAGACTGTTTCATATTGTACCATGGTTCTTAAATGTTCTATTGTTTTGTTGTTGGTTTTTTTTGCTCAATTTTCACATAGTGTTTCAGTTCTGTGATTTCTGTTGACCTATCTTTAAGTTCTCAGATACCTTTCTTGGCTGTGTGGAGTACAGTGACATGCCTGTTGAAGTAATTTTTCTCCTCTGTTACTGTATTTTAGGTTGTTAACATTTTCAGATTCTTTCTAACAGTTTTCATCTCTCTCTGAAATTACCTATGTGATTATTCGTGTTGTCTACCTTTTCTACCAGAGCCAGATCTTCCCTTTCCTAACAGAACCTGATGAGATTGATGGAGGAAAAGCCTACAAAAGTCTGTGTCATATCTGAGTCTGGTTCTGATTATCACTTTTTCTCTTTAGGGTATGCTTTTTCTTGCCTTTTGGCATATTCCATACTTTTTTGTTGAAAGACATGTTTATACCTAAGTGCATATTTTTATTCTGGAAGAGGAGCACAACTTTTTGTCCTCTTTTGCTTTCAAGGTGGGGAGGTTTGTGTTCTCTAGTTGGGAGCTGAGCTGTGTATGAGGTTTGTTGTTACTTTTGTTGCCCTTGTGTGCCAGAGGCTTTACTTCTACCGGTGAAATGCTGTGTTTAGTGTGTGGGCTGATAAACCACAGCATTTTCCTCACCACCTGCTCCATCTGGGCTACCATTTTGGTTCTACCTCCATAGCTCTGTGCCTTCACTTTGACATCTTTGTGATGTCAGAGAGAATTTTCCTCTCACAGTGCTGCCAGCTTGATTCCACTTCATTTTTACTTGGTGTTGTTAGTGTGATGTGGCAGCAGAAGTGAAGGCACTTTCTGATGTTATGACTAAGTCTTCCTCTTAGGCAATCACTACATCTGTGTATTGTGGCTTTCACAAGTTTTTCTGCCCCTTCTCCCAGAGGTAATGATGGGCGTAGCATGTATCTGTGCCCGTCTTCAATGGGAAGATTTTTTCCTGTTTCCTTCCCTCAGCTGCAGCAGGTTTTCTCCAGTGATCTGCTCTCAGGTTACTGTTCTTGTTGCTTTTTCCCCCGTAGATTAAGGTTTCCATTCTGTAGGGAAGACAGAAAAAAGAGTGTGGGCAGACCTCAGCAGCGCTGCTGTCCAACATCCCCTAGCCAGCTCCCTGCAGAAACACTCTCAGGAGTCTCTCTGATCTTCTGTGTGAGCACCTGCTGGGGTCCTGGAGGAAAAGCTCTCAAGAGGGTGTAGACCTTTCTGTGCCGGTGGCCTGTGGGGGATTCACACTCTCAAACTAGCCCACATTCAGATTTTAGTAATGTATTAAAATTTTCTTGCTAAATCTTCTTACTGGCATTCAATAGTGTCTTGTTGGGTCCTGTTTCTCTCTGCAGGTGACTCTCTCCAGATTCTCAGTTAGTTTTTTGCCCTATGACCTTAGTTCTCTAATGAGTTCAAGAAAAGCAACTAATTTAAAGTTTTTCCAGCATTTTTCTTATTGTAATGGTGAGAGCAACATTCTTCTAGTTTTATACATCTGAAACTGGAAGCTTCTTCTCATTTCTAGAGTTGGGGTGGGAGGCAGAAATATGGGAAGGTAATTAGTGTTATGGAGCACCTACTTTGAGCCATGTATTGAGCTAAATTACCCATATTGTCTAGTTTAGTCATTAAACAATTCTATGAGGCAAGAACCCTCATTATTATTACCATGCCTGCTCATGCTCTTAATCACTTGGTGTACTGCCTTTGCTTTATCTCCTGTAATCATCACACCAATCATCCAAGGAAAGGGATCATGATTATCTTGGTGCTGTTATATGATCAGCACCTCGCAGGATGCTCAACCCATAGTGAATGCAGAATAAATGCTTGCTGAGTAAATTAGCACAAACACAAAACTCAGGCACATATAGGATAATCATTACATTATCTCCATATTCCTTCCCCTTCCCACATCACTGAAAGACTAGGATGGGATAGGATCTGTGCATTCAGAAATGCATTCATTTGTTTATTGGCTGTGTGAGACTGAGAGGGTGGTGGGAAGGCAGTCACAGAGCATGGCGCCTGGGCAGGTGCTCTGCCTGTCTTACTGCATCATTGGCTCAATTCTAGGAAATTTGCTCCTCCCTTTGAGGAGTGGGCTTGGTGCCTTCCCTGAGCTATTTGACACTCTCATAGCCAGGATTGTAGAGCTGCATTATTTTGCCTGCTGCTTCCCCTCACTTGCTGCTTCCTTCTTTTTATTTTTGCTGAGGAAGATTTTCCATGAGCTAAGATCTATTGCCAATCTTCATCATTTTATATGTCAGCTACTGCCAGAGCATGGCCACTGACAGATGAGTGGTGTAGGTCCATGCCCAGGAAACAAACCCAGGCTGCCAAAGTGGAGCACACCCAAATTAATCACTAGGCCACCAGGGCTGGCCCTGCTTCCTTCTTCCTTATGACACAATATCTCTTTCTCAACATTCCAAAGTCCTGCTGCCTTACTTAAAATCAATTTTATAGTAGGAACAGGACCATCAGGTAAAGGCGTGCATGTGTGATCTGCACAATGGTGCATATATGGGTGTGAAATGCAGCTCGCGCTCAGCTCACCGAGACAGACAGTTAGAGCAGAGATTGTGTATGCTGGGGAAACAGCATCTTTGAACATTTTCACAAGGGACTCCCTGAGCTGATGATGATCCTAATTCTGCATGAGAGTGAGCCTAACACGGGAGCAAATGGGTAGAGCAACCTCTTCTCTTTGAGCCCAAAATTTCTAGTATATTCCCTGAGGTAACCTCTTGTCCCTTATGACTGCCTTGCTCTTCTATTTCTTGCGTTTGTTCTCTCACATGCTTCAATTCCCCTAGTTTTTGCTTCATTTTCCCCTCCTCTGCCTGCCCCACCCCACTCCACCACACAGAAGCACATCACACCAGTCCTGGCTTTCCTTCTCCATCTCTATTTTGTTTTTCACTGATATTCTGAAACCAATCCTGATACCTGCACCTGCTCAGGAAATTAAAATGTCTAATCTTTTTTGGCTGTTGCATTGCTGCGAGGCCAAACTGACAGTCTGCTAACTACAGACTCAGAGCTAAAATAACAGAATGTTTTGCAATCAGGGCTCAAATCACAGGTGGTGGAATCTTTTTTAGCTTTCCAAAGCCAACAAAGCAGAAGAAAATATTCCACACCTCCCTTCTGCTTTTTCACTTCCCACCTGCTTTTTCCATTAAACTGTGGGAGGAGAGCCTCTCTGGGGAACACAATCCAAGCCCTTGTTTCCTCGTTAGAAATCAGAAGGGGGTGTGGCTGTGGATCTCTTTGCCCCCTTCCCCATTCACTCTCCATCTTCCACATCACACTTGCTGTCTGTGAATAATCTCACTCCCTCCTGAGGCGTGTGCCCAGGCTGCCACACACATAGGAAGGCATCCTGCGCATCTGTGATAACCAGGAAACAGCGAGGCCTGGGGGTGGGGACCACCTGTGACCGCCAGTCATTGAGCTTGGAGACATGTTAGTTCTCTGACAGAAGTCTGCTCTCTGAAGAAGACTCTGCTCACAGACAGGAACTTTTCAGATAAAGGGGACGGATTTGGAATGCATCTCTGGAAGAGGGTTGACTGATACGGCCTCAGGACCACGTCAGGAGGTCCACGTATGTATGTGTTGAGTGGCCCGGAAGGAACAGGCGAAGAAGGAGAAACTGTCACTGTAGCTCCTTGAACATGCCAAGACATCCCATCTCAGGATCTGTGTGTGGTTCATGCCTACACCTCCTTCAGACGTTTGCTCAAACACCACCTCCTGACCACCCTATATAAACATCTTGCTTCACTTTACGTTTTTATGGCGCTTATCGCTCCCTACCTCTAACTTATTTGTTTGTTTATTGTTTTTTATCACCCTCCCTCAAATATAAGCTTCACGAGAACAGGAGTTTTGTTTTGCTAACTACTACATCACCCAGTACTCAGAACGCCCCCTGGTAAATAGTAGGTGCTCATTAAATAGTTATTGAATATATAAACCTGGAGAACATCTCCAGTGGGCCAAGCACCATGCCAGGTACTTTACATACTTTATCTCGTGTCATATTGAAATCATTTTGCTGAAAATAGTGTTTATGGTCCCTCACGCTTTACAGATAAGGTGGCAGCGGGCCCACGTGTTAGGAACACCTGGATCGTTCCTACAGGGACTTGATTTCCAGCCTGTCTGATTTTGCACCAGAGCATGCCACCTTCTGAGCACTGGTGACCCTGAGTCTTCTTCCCCCTCCTCCTTACCCACTCCTCAGCATGCGGCGGGGCCCTTGAACATTTCTAGGATAGACAAGAGTTTCTCAAGCCCTCTTTCCGACTACACCTCTCTGGTCTGAAACTTCTCACATCAGTGGTCCTCCTGGTCAGCTTCCTGCTTTTCTCAGAACATTCTGGTAGATGGCACCTTTCCTTGTACACTTCCTCAGCTTCTATCCGTGATTTAGTGATGTGTTAAAACAAACTTTACTTAAAGAGTTCCACCAAATTCACAAAAGAATAAAGTAGTATTTGTTTTCTTCCTTGGCAAAGTTGCAGCTTTCTGGATCACAGTATACAGACAGCGCAAGTGAGCTACCAAGAAGGCTAAGCAGTTTTTCCATCCATCGTGCTGCTTAGTGAGGATCATGGAAATGAGTACAGGGAGGCCCAATCCCCCAGGTCTGTGTCCCGGCGATGAAGTGATGTCCTTCTTCTGGAAACAGCACTCTCCCTGTCCTTTGTCAGCACTGAACCCAGGATGCTGCTCTGGAGATCTGCCCTGCACAGTTTCTTCGGGCTGAAAGCCTGCTCTGCCCTGCACGATGGTCACCACTCACCATGGCAGGTCCACCCCTGCTAGTTGCTCATGGTCTCAGTTCTGAACCACTTGCTTATCCTGTTCCTCACCCCATATTCTACACTGCTCTCTGCTTGTTAAGCTGCCAGCCTCATTATTCATTCGCCTGACTCCGTCCTTGGCTGGGCTTTCAGACTTGATCCTGTGCACTGCCTTTCTGGTACTCTGTGGCTTTTCCCATACTAGCCTTGGTCAGCCTTGTCCTAATGGGACCTGGTCGAGAGCCTGATCTTTGGTTTTGTTCTTCTGTGGGAGGCCTTTACTCTGGGTTTTCCCAGGCCCTGAGCAGGAGTGAGACCAGTTCTTTAGAAGTTCCAAAATGGCTTTTAATAAACATTTTTTTAATTTGATTTTTGGGTGCCCTGGACCCCTTAGAGTTCCACAAAGGAATCAGGAGGTTCTTAAGCCAAAATTCTTATCTTGAGAAAGTTTTTAATCTAGTTCATTCATTTATCAAACAAGGACTTACTGATGACCCGATATACACCAGAGACTGTGCCCACTGCTGGAGATAAAGAGATATATGGGCTCGCCTTTCCTCTCATGGAGCTCAGAGCTGCAATGTAGGTCAGAGAAGATGGGGAGTAGAATTAAGCAGTGCTGCTCAGTATTTGCTGAGCCCTTTCTAAATTCCAGGTCCTGAAACAAAAAGTTAACACACTCCGTCTCATCTCACGAGGTCTGTGCTTCAGAATGCCCATAGGTTTTATCCATTCTTAAAGCCCCCAACTGTCCTTCTGGCCTATCCAGCCCCTTTGTAAATGTCTGTGCTGTCAGAACACCTCAGGGATTCCTTATAGACCGACTTGATGGTGATAAATGGGAAAGAGTCCTGGGCTGGACACCAGACAGAATGGTGCCATGAGGCTCTGCCTGTAAGTGGCATTGGGTTGCACTCAGTTCTCACCCCTCAGGGTAGAGTCCAGGCCACCCTTCTCTTCTCCTTGACATCTGTAATGTCTTTCTAACTGATCGCCTTCTAGCCACATCCCTTGCTCTACCTGTTCTCTGTGCAGCAGACTGAGTCATCTTTTTAGGAGGGAAATCTGATCATAGTACCCTCTGCCCAAAATCCTTGAATGACTTTCTGTTTCTTTAGGATCAAGTCCAAAATCTGCAGCTTGGCTTCTGAGGCATTGTCTTGGCTCCTGCCTAATACTTCAGCCTCTGGGCTCACCCCTGCCCTCTGGCTCACTTTCTTCCAGTTTCACTGACCATCTGTGAGTTCCTTGAGTTCCAAATGTTTTCCTGCCCAGGGCCTCTGATCACACTTTCCCTTTGTCTGAAAGCCCCCTTCTCCCTTCTCCAGGCTGAGTCCCACTTTTTGACAGTTTTCAGTTGAATGCTGTTTTCTCTCGCCTCCTTTCCCTTCCCCAGAATGGATCAGGCCCCCGTTGTATACGCAGTAGTTTTTCTTTCAGCCCTTGTCATAGCTATAGTTGTTATATACGTAGTGAGGTGGTTGGCCATCCACTAGTCTTCTTTGGTCAGAAGACAACCTATAATGAAAATAGTTGCTGCTGGTGTACCTGAGTTTACGCCCATGAGGACTTTGACTGGACAGGAAAATCTCGCAGAGTGTTAAACTAGAATAGTAGTGGGCCTATTAGTCTCAAAAAGGTAGCTCAGTGATGCTCATAGGAGAATTATCCTTTCCCCTACATAGGCTTGTACTCTGGTGTCTACAAGCACTTAGTAATTACCAAGTAATTACTGCTTGTACCTTGGAGTTGTTACATCACAAATTATAATGTGAAGGGAAACAGTCCATCCAAGATCTTTCACTGATGGGGGCGAGATGGTAACACTAAATAACAAACAGAGTGTTATGCTCTTTCTTGTTCGTGGACTTAGACCCCTTCCTCTTCAAAAGCATGTGAGACTGAGTAGAAGAATGTCAACGAAAGTGGGCCAGACCCTGAAACTTGCTTCACTTTGTAAAATGTAGGTGGTATAAAGAGTAAACCTCTGCTCATAAGGAAGGTAGAGTACTTTTAAGAACAGGATGGGGTTACCAGCCTGAGATCTTTGGAGCTGGGACCACCCGTGGGAGGGAAGCAGTTTAGGGTACAGAGAACACCGTGCTGTCAGGCTTAGGGATAAACTATCTCTGGGACCTTTACAGGGAGCGGCAAGTTGACCTGTTTTGAATGTGTGGTTAAGTATTTGGCCAGGATTGTCAAGGTCCTCAGTTTATTAAAATACAATCTTATCTTGATCTACATCCAAAATTTAGTAAGAATTTCCATGAGTTAAGTAATACTATGGCCTGTCTGACTCCCAAGACTTGATGACAAGCTCTTTGAGGAAAAAACCCTGTCTTATTCGTTTCTGAAACCCTAATACCCAGCTCCAGGCTTGGTACAGAGTAGCCACTTAATAAACCATGTTGATTTTAGATTTATGGGTATCTGAACATTTTTCAGTGAGAGGAGGAGAAGAGCCACTGAGAAGGAAGAGTCAACAGAGAAAGGTCTTGATGTGGGAGGGAGGGGATGAGGCTCCTAGGTCAGGTGTGTGTGTCGTAGAGAGGAGAGGGGTGTCTGTTCTGATGAGGCAGGTGAGGTGGAAGAAGCAGGGACATTTTGAGATAAGAGCAGTGTAGAAAAGGGAGGTAATTTGGATAGCCTTCAGCTTCGTCACATCTCTTCTTAACGTAATTGTAATAAGAGATGTGGCGTGTGTGTGTGTGTGTGTGCACGTGCGTGTGTTTGGGGCTAGGGTGGGCAGGGCAAAGAATAGTGGCTTAATGTCTGACCCTGACATAAGGGCATGAGAACTGAACATCACGGCAAAAGAAGAAAACCAGGGAACCTCGTACTGTGGCTCTGCCACTTATCGGACATTGGATAAGATGCCTCGCTTCTCAGAGTTTCTTCCTCTATAAAAGAAGGATGATAATAACTCAGCTCACTGACTTAATGTGATGATTTAATCAGCTATCACAAATGAAATCTCTTTGTCAACTCTAAAACATGTTGCAAATGTGTTTCTTTAAAAGATATATTTATAGTTTAGTTGAGTTGAAGAGAGAAGTTTAACCCATATAAATGGGTTGATGATGAATGACGAATTAAGTATAAAATGTTGAAAAAACGATGAGAACACAGAATTATAGAATATCAGCTTGGTCGGTTTTTGGGAATTAGTGACACAGTCTCCCATATTGTGTAATAATATTTACCTGTTGTAATTTTTGTACATATATCTACATGTCTTTCCTCATCCAGTTTCTAAATTCCTCAAAAGAGACAATACCTTACTTATCTCTGTATGTCAGCATCTATTAAAGTCTAATCTATAAACTAATTGCTCAATACGTGTATCTTGAGGCAATCTGTTGAAATCTCTTATTTTACAATTGGAGAAATAGGCTCAGATATCTCCAGTGACTATGTAAACCCCACGCAACTAGGTCTCCTCACTGTCAACCTAGTGCTTTTTTCCAGTCTGATCTCAGGAAAGAGGTGGGTCTTGAACTCGACTTTGATGAACAAAAGCATAGGAGCAAACAGAAGGATGGGCATTCCTGGCAGGGGAACAGCTTGAGCAAAGGCAGTGGGGTAGGAATGAGAGTTGAGTGGTCAGGGAACCTTTTGCAGACCAACCTGGTGTAATGGAGGGCACACACATTTTTATGGGGCTTGCTAACCTCTTGCAGTCCTGAGAAAAAGAATCAAGAAGCTATCGAAGATAATTATAAAAATCTTAACCATTTAACAACTTGTCTAGTACCAAACTCTAAGGCGGATAACACTAGATTCATATAAAATGGATGAAAATTGAACACATCAAATAAAATAAATGCTTTCTTCTTGTCAATGCCTCCTTGGAATTATGTCACAAAGAACTCTCATGATAATAACAAATCAAAGAAGTCTTCTTAACTTATTTCAAATGCAAAGGCCATTGAATAACTTTGAAGTCACTAGTGGTCCTCATTTCGTGTTTGACCGATCTTAATGCAGTACCCACTTAGTCCAGAGGGGGAAGTGAGACACTAGTCCTTGGCTGCTCCGGGTCTTGGGCCCCTGCATCATGCCTTGGCATTGTGTGCTACCAAATTGGATATAATGCATTTCAGGCTCATTGAATAAAATAAAAAAAATAAAATAAAATCATGGAAGGCTTTCTGGAGGAAGGGTGATGACTGTGGGAGAATCTTCAGAATGGAAAACTACTGCTTAAAACCCTTCAGTGTCTCCTAATGGTGGCATGCAAAGCTCTCCAAATCCTCCCTCCTTAGCTATTCAGTTTTGTCTCTCAACATTTCTCTTTCACGCCCACACACTCCAGTCATACCAAATTGCAGATAGTTCCTTGAGCTATTTCTTGCTATTTTATACCTCTGAGTCCTTAAACATGCTTATTCTTCTGCCTTATATACCATTGCCCTCCTTCTGCCTGGAGACAATGTCTCCTCAGTGTTAATTAATACTGCCTTTGTTCCACTCTGTATCTTATACCACCTTCCTTATGGCACTTATCTCACCATCCTGCATCTTTTTTTTATTTTATTTATTTACTTATTTTTGCTGAGGAAGATTTGCCTTGAGCTAACCTCTGTGCCAGTCTTCCTCTATTTCATAGGTGGGGTGCCACCACAGCGTGGCTGACGAGTGGTGTAGGTCCATGCCTGGGAACCGAACCTGGGCCGCTGAAGCAGAGTGTGCCAAACTTAACCATTAGGCCATGGGGCCAACCCCATCTTTTTTTTTTTTATCTCCATAAGATTTCTCTGTATTTATTTCTAGACTGTGGACTTAAAGACAAGTCTCATTTATTGCATGTATTACTGGAGACTCTATTCCAAGTCCCTAGTAATAACTGATGCAAAGTGGGTGGTCTGTTTGTTGAATGAATGAAAGGATGAATAAATGAATGAATGAAAGATGTAGGGCTAATAGTTTGATGAGTCCAGGAGCCAGGTGGTTGCATTAAGTAAGATGCATATGTGTTTGGTTGCAAGAAATAGACAAACCAACTCTATTAGCTTAAACAAAAATTGGTTTGTGCAGTTTTTGTGGGAGTTCAAGGCCCAGGGTTGAGTGATTCGACAGCTCAGTAATGTTGGCAGGACCTAGAGTCCTTCTTTTCTTCTGCTGTGCTTTCTCCTGGCTCCCCCTTGTGGTTGCAGGCTGGCTGCCAACAGCTCCCAGAGCTACAGGCTTCCCGCTCATATCAAGAGAGAGGAAGTGTCTCCTCTGAAAGCTCTCTCTGAAGAGACGTTTTCCCCAGAAGCTGCTAGGTAACATTTTCTAGTTTTGTTGCCCAAATTGGATTGGTGACTGTGGCTAGGAGGTGAGATTACTGAGGAGCCACATGCTCTGCCTTAGAGCAGGAGAAATTGGCTTTGAGGAAAACACAGGGGGAGATGTGGATGCCCAAATAAATAGGGCTATTTTAAAGAAAAGAGAGCAGGATTTGGGGGGTAATCACAGTGACCATAAAGAGATGGAAAGGACATACCCAGAAGCCATTCTCGTGGTCTGTTTTGACTCTGGACTTCTTTTCCTGGTTGGGTTTGTGTTTGGGGTTCTCTCTTGCTGTTCTTTCCCTTTAAACACAAACTAACAGTTTGTTAAAAACAAAACAAAACAAAACAGATATGTGTGTGTGAATCACATACATACGTCTCCAAAGTTTGATCTGACCTGGTATTCATGACCTGTCTGCCCAGGTGAAGGTGACAGTCCCAACATCTGCCTGTGTCTGTCAGGCTGAGATGCAGCGGAGACGGGCTCACTCTCTAGAAAAGCTGATTTACTGGTCTTGGGAGCTACACGAAGTTCCCTTCAGGGGACACATTCTCACTGTCAAATGTCTTTTCCACGTTGTGAAAAATTACAGGTGCAAAGATCCTGTCCAGTCAAGGAAAGCTTTAGCATTTAAATTCTGGGCTCCTTTACTGGGACCAAGTCTGGGGAGGTGCAGCATGCGGAGCCCTCTGTGCTCCAGGGATTTATTCCCGTTGTCTCCCTCGATCCTCCAATGAGGATCGAGGAGAATGCAATGAGGAAGAGACCCCAGATGGCTTCGCAGGAATGGGGCTTTGCCTGGTACGCCAGGCAGGGGACAGATACATAATCAACCTACCCTTTCACCTGCTTCCTTCATGTACAGGCTGAGATTTCTGGTGACACCTTTCTCTTCTGACTGTGCCATTTCTTTTTCACTTCATCACAAAACACAAAGAAACAAAAAACAAACATGATCAATCCAACAAATAACCTCCCTTCTGCAAAAACAAAAAACAGAAAACCAAGCCAAACCACCACCAACACCAACAACAACTACTGGCTTCACAATAGTGGCATCCAGCATGAGTCAAGGTTTGAATTTATCTAGAACAGCTTCACATTCATATTGCTTAATTTAAGCAAAATTCAAATCAGTTTAAAAGGTGAGGAAACTTGGATACAACAGGGAAAGGGTTTAGCTGAAATGTGCTCAGCCTGACCTCTTCCCCAGTGGAGATGTGTGCCCAGCAGGCTCCTCTCTCTTCGTCTTTCATTTTCTTTCCTGTGAAAGGAGGAAATTCATTAATTCAACAAATACTCATTATACTATGGCCACGTACATATAGCCATGGACAAGACCTATCTGGACCTGCTCATCCAGAGCTTAATTCCAGAGGCGAAGATGGACACTAAAGCCATGAATCAAGATGCCATCAAGAGAATTTCAGTTGGTGATAACTGCTCTGAAGAATGTAAAACATGGAGATGCAGTAGGAAGTACTTGGGGTGGGGAACTAAGCTGGATGGGTCAGGGAAGACTCTCTGGAAGGAGAGGGGATTTGAGTAGAGACCTACGTGACAGAAAGGACCCAGCCACAGGGAGGGATGCGGTAGTGCTTTCCAGGAAAGGGGGCAGCAAAGGCAAAGTTTGAAAGTCAGGAGTGAGCTTGGTTTGTTTGGAAAGACCAGAGGGAGCAAGGGAAGAGTGGTGGATGGTTTCTGGATTTCTGTCTTTCTTTCTGTGGGTCACACTCGACCCTAACACATGATTTAATCGTCATAGAAGCCATGCTTTATTCATATTATGCCCATTTTAGAGATGCACAAGCTTACATCCAGAGCCACTGGGCCACTTGAGATGATGTAGGTAGCCAAGATCAGAAAAAAGATGGACCTTGTGCCTTCTCCACCAGTAGGTGAGTGTGAGAAAGAGAAGTTCATGAAAGACTATCCTTACTTCTGATACCAATTGCAAATTTGGGAGGTTTCCAAAACCAAATTTAGGTTTGATAATATGCTAGAAGTATTCAGCAATCATTGAAAGCTGTTACACTCATGGTTACAGTTTATTACAGGGAAAGGATACAGATGAAAATCAGCCAAGGGAAGAAGTACACAGGGCAGAGTCTAGGAGGGCATGAAATGTTAATTTTTCAGTTGTCCTCCTCGTGGAGTTAGGATGGTGTTTCTCTCGGTTATTCCCTGCCAATCAGAGAAGCTCACCTGAGCCTCTGTGTTCAGAATTTCTGCCAGGGCTTCATAATGTAGGCATGATTGATTGATTGCCCACATGGCTGACCTCAGTCTCCAGCCCCTCCAGAGGTTGACTGATAATATGTGACCACAAGCAAGCACCCACCTCAAATCCCATTGTTTCTATGTGTGGACAGCTTCCACCCTAAATCACGTTGTTAAGCTATCCAATGTGACCCAAGGTCCCCAAGCAAATAAAGACACTCCTGTCAGGCATGACAATCCAAAGGCCTAGAAATCACTTCCCAGTAGCTGATGGCAAAGGCCAGACCTCTTTTTGGACAAGGTTAAGTTCTTTAGTACATAGTGAAGTACACATTTCCTGCTGGACGTTGCTTCAGTGGTGCTTAGGCTTCTGGACTCATATTACTCTTGTCTTGGTCCTCTAGGCCTTGTTGGATAGCAGAGGGTATGGCGTGTGGCTGGGCTGTAGCAGGGAGGTGCTTCCCTGCATTGGCAGGCACACCTGGGCATGAGCATCCTCTATCTACCTCAGGTGGGACATTTTCCCACCTGCCAGGCTTTCAGGCTCCACAGCAGACATTGGTGGGAAGTTATACCTGGGAATTGGTCTGGGAGCATGATGGAAAGCACCCTTGACAGGTTGTCCTCACACAGCACTCTGTTCACAAAGGGCAAAGTGGAGGAGAGGCAACAAATTGGCACTCAAGCCGTCACTAAGACCACTGCTGCAGCCCAGTACTCTGGATGCTTAGGATCCTTCCTGAGCCTCATCCCTTCTGCTGACCAGAAAGTTGTCAGCTTTGTTTGAGAGGAGCTACATTGCTTGTGAATCCCCTCTGAGCCATGACAATTCAGGCAGCTGCCTTTCCCATTGTGATGGCAGCTGGCATCCGACAAAAAGAGGGCGGGAGCAGAATTGCCTGTGGGCCCCCTGAAATGGGTCCTGCTTCCTGCTGCAACTCGGAAGTCTCTCCATCAGGGCCTGTATCCACCTATCTCACTTTAGTCCAAGCTACTGTACCTGAAATGGCCCTTCTTTTTCACCCCTGCTCTTTCCTCCCAGATCTGCCCAAGTCTGACTCAATCTGCAATATCCCTCCAAGTCTCCATAGGGAGGCCATGTGGTTGGTCAATTGCAATGTGAGAGCACAGGGTAATCAATTCAAAAACCAAGTCTGTCTGTTGCAAGCTTAAGTCACTTGGGCAAATTACTTCAAATCTCTGAGCCTGTTTCCTCCTCTATAAAGTGTCACAGGCTTCTTATGAATGAGTTTGTGCACACAAGTGCTTAAGGTAGTGGTCACTACATTATTAGCTACCATTATTATCATGGTGGCTGTTGTGAGGATTAAATCACGGAATACACTGTCATTAGTACATAACGGTTGCTCATTGCACACACACACATTTCCTTTCTTGCCACAGTGTTCACTGTCCTCTTTCCCTGGCTCATCATGCATAGCGTTTTGGTAGCTGAAAACACACACACACACACACACACACACACACACACACACACACACACACAATCTCTTCACTCTCTCATCTCTGACCACAGCAGCCTCCTTGCTCTTCCTCAAGCAGATCAAATGTGGCGCATCTCCAGACATTTGCCCTGTATTTTCTTTGCTTGCAACACTCTTTCCCAAGATAGCTGTATGGCTCACCACTATTTCTTTTGGGTCTGTGTGCGAACACCAGCTCCTCAGAGGCCTTCCCTGACCTCGCCATCTAAGGGGGCAGCCTCAGTCTCTCTTCCTCTCCCTCTGCCTTGTTTCTCCTCATGGCACTCATCACTCCAGACATTATGCTCTATACCTGATTGCTTGTTTTCTATCAGAACTTAAGTTACACCAGGACAGGTGCTTTGTTCCTAGAATGATCTAGATACATAGTAGATGCTTATCTAATATTTGTTGAATAAATTAAAGGATAACTGTCCCACATTGTATTCTGATGGTTTTAGTGCTTTGTCCACACATACAGGATTAGAGGATGGGGTACAGGATTCATCTGTTTTCTCCCCCTTCAGAACAGAGCAAAAGCATTGGTTTGTATCCCATACTCAGTGAAAACATCTAGAATTCAGTCATATTCATCCGCCCATCAATCTCTTTATATGGAAAATGCATTTACTGATGTCTGTTTTGTATCTGGTCTTATGTTTGACTTTTAGGAATCTGAAGGTGATTGTAACGTCATCTTGCCTTCAAAGAGCTCACAGTCCAGTAAATTGAAATAACAGCACAAGAAGAAAAATGCACTTTCCATGGAGACTCAGTACAATATACATAAACACGTGCTCACACGCAATGGAAACATATTTTTTAAGCAGTGCTCTCTGCTCTTATCTACTCTATTTATTCTTTATCACTTTTCAAAAATACTAAGAGAAACTCACTTAACTGATTTTATGACTCATCAATGAGTTAGGACCCCCAATTTAAAAAACACTGCTATAATACAACTTAGTTACTTTTCCTGATTGTATAAGGAATTATGTAATTATTATTTCACAGACGTTCCATGTCTGTCTTCCCCACTGTAATGATGGTGATGATTATGATCCTACTACTGCTAGTAGTAACAATAATATCTTGCCATACACCAAATGCTGCTCTAAGCACATTTCAGGGATTATCTTGTTAAATCTTCATAACAAGACTTTGAGCTTAGGCCTGTTGTTAGTCCCATTAAACAGATGTGGAAAATGAGTCCAAAGAAATTACAAGGTCATCTTATCTAAAATCTCACATCTGGTGAGAGGCAGAGAACTAGAATCTGTCTCCAGAGCTGTGGTCTTAACCACTAAACCATGTTGATTCTCTAGAGCCACTGGGCTCAGGCAAGGATCATATCTGTTTTCAGTCATTGTTGCATCCCCAGATTTGAGAACTCCTAGTTCCCCTCCTGGGCTCTTTCTCCCTTTTAGTGATGTTATCTCTTCATCTCATAGTGTAGCATAATAAAGAATACAACTGATCTTTGTGCCCTGTTCCTGGCACAGAGCTTAAAAAACCCTTGGAACTTCTTGAGTTACAGGAGTGTTTGTTATGCTAATGAGGTGACTCATGGTGGGTCTGTAGATAGGTTCAGGATGGAAGATGGTCACCAGAAACACCTACTTCATGATTAAAGGGTTGGAACTTTCAGCCACTCAACCTCTGGATGGGGAGAAGGAGGCTGGAGATTGAGTTCAAACATGCAGCCAATGATTTGATCAATCACGCCTACGTAATGAAACCCAGTAACAACTCTGGACACCAAGCTCAGTGCATCTTCTTGGTTGGTGAACACACTGATGTGCCAGTAGCAGTGTCTCATGCACTGATTCCATGAGGAGAGGGCACGGAAGCTCTGCCCCCGACCCCCAACATCTTGCCCTATGTATCTCTGCATGTGGCTCCTCCTGATATATATCCTTCACAATACAGTGATTATATATAATCATAAGTAAGCACTTTCAGTGAGTTCTATGAGTTATTCTAGTGAATTATCAAATCCGAGAGGGTTGTGGGAACCTCAAAATTTATAGCCACTCAGTCAGAAGTGTGGTGGTCCCTGAGATTTACAGCTGGTATCTGAAGTGGGGGTGGTCTTGTGAAGGACTGAAACTCTTGTGGGATTGATGCTAACTCTGGGTGGCTAGTGTCAGAAGTGAATTACAGCCTACGCAGCCTACGCAATTGGGGTGGAAAAGGGGCATTTCAGAATTTGTAGCTGGCCAGGCAGGAGTGTGGATGGCTTGGGGTACCTGAAACTTGAGGCTGGTGTCTGAAGTGGAGGCAGCCTTGTGAAAGACTCCTCCCTGACCTGTAGCGTCTGAACTGGCTCTGGGTAGTTAGTATCAGAATTGAATTGAATTGTAGGACACCAGCCAGTGTCAGAGAATCATTGTCAGAACACTTCTGGAATCCATAGGGATCTTTGTGCTTCACAGCCTCTCATAGCATCGATACACATCATCCACTGAGAAGCTCATTAAAAGAAGCACTAATGACTAATGACACTTAAATTGTGAACACCACACCTACCACAGAAAAAATTCATGTTTTCATGTGTATTATATTAAATATCAGTCTGTCACCAAGTTATTATTTGGGGAAAGCAGGCCTTGCCAGGGCCGGTGACCTCAGATACGTAGGCACCAAGGACAGAGCAGCGACTTTGGAATGGGACACACCTGGGCTAGTGCTCTGCCTCTTCCACTTACTAGTGAACTGAGAACTGAGCTAGTGTCTCGAGCTTTCTGGGTCTCAGTGTCCCCCTCATCTTCATCCACTGATGGCAGCACAAGTTTTAATAAGCTTCGTCGCGTAATTAGTTTCAAGAAATGGCCAACTCAGCATACCATCCATTCCTTTCCAAAAACTCTTGAGTCCACCCTATATATGAGTCAGGTATCTTAACCACAATGGTACACTGAAGCCTTGAATTAACTCAACATTAATTCAGGGGTGGTCCAGTGATTCCAGTAACTCCCCTTCCTTCAAGAGGTCTCTCTGGTGAAGAGGTCCTGCAGTAAGGATCTCTAAAGTTCCTCTGTCCTCGGATGCTCCTGCAATCACTTTTGGGTGTTTCTCTCTCTAAGGCATTATGTCTGTCCAACACCCATGCGGGCAGCCTCAGCTCTGTGCAGAAAGGAACTGCTTGCTTGCAAACTCGTTGCTCATGGGCACCAGACCTTCACCAGTTTTTCCAGGTGATTAGAACTGATTTCCTTTCCTGCGCACTACAATCTTTTCTTACTTCCCTCCCCAAATGGCTGTGGCTCCCTGCCTCCCTGCACAGCCAGAGCATCCATGCCAGTGCCCTCTAGACTCCTCTGCTCTCCCCCTAAACCCTAAAGTCCTTTCCCGTGGAGCACCCTAAAGTTCTTTCCCGTGGAGCCTCATACAGTGTGTGGCCATGAGACTTCTGTTCATTCTTATTTTATTTTCATATTGACAACAAAAGTAAGCTACTGATATCTATTTTGCAGAGCTGTTAAGGATGAAATAAGAAACACATGTGAAGTGCGGCTGTTTGCTGGAATTTGAGAGGTATTAATTTATGTTCTCCCTCTAACCGCCCAGAAACAGGTACCTACATCCCTCTGGTACAGTTTAAGTGCAGTGGAGGTTTTTGGCTTATTAATAATTGCCACGAGGCTCTCATGCTTGGGCTGTGGTCTGTGTTCTCACCACCCAGTTACATCTCAGAAAGTCCACAAATTCATTTTCCCTCTGAGTGTGGCTGGGATTTTCAATGCTGGCATCTGTTGGGAGAGTTCACTTCAGGGACATTTCTGCCTCTGGAAGTTTGGATTCTGGGTTGATCCTCACTGTTTCAGAGCAACTCTTTCCCCCTGACTTCAGGGAGAAGAGAAGAAACGGCTGCCTCAGTCAGGAGTTCTGCAGCCAGAAAATCACCTTATTTCAGCAATGCTGGGGAGTGTCCCCCACTATCCCTGCACTACTGCCCTACGTCTGTGTGAGGGCACTGAGCAGGGAGGAGCCTGGGAGGGCCCCTGTATCAACCCTACACACACGGGCATCTGCTGGCAGGATCGGAAAGGCGTCCTCTTTTATTTCCAGGCAATCCTACTTGGCACTGAAGTGCATTCAGAGGCCCTCTGGTATGTTTAGATCTTACACCTGGAGGCCAATTGTCCAAAGATGTCTCCTCTTTAATGCCTCTGGAGGGGAAGAACTTAGGGCTTTTCCTGAGCTAAACTATCGGGAAATTGCAGAGCGAGGACCAGAACTGAAGGACCTAGGACAGAATGGCAGAGCAGTAAGAGATCTAGAGACTGGGGGTTAAACTGCCTTGTTTTCACAATATAAAACTGAGTTGGGAGGTTGTGAGCCTTGCCCAGGCCACACAGGATGTGTGTAATGTGTTTTCCAGCTGCTCTACTGGACTTTGTACAGGACCTGAAAGGCCAATGCTAATGGTCAAGACTCCGTGCACAAGCCAGGGGGTCAACCGTCAGGACAGGCCAGACTTGTGACCTTCAATCTCATCACCCCACTGACATTTCCTCTCCTGTTTTCCTGAGGGATTTGGAGTGAGAGTACAAGTTGACCTTTATGTGTTTACCAGCACATACCGCCTCTGCTCTCAGACCCCGTGGATCTGCAGATGGGCCCTGCTGGCGCCACCCCTTCCAGGCAGATTGGCAGCTGTGTTTAGGGATTATGGTGAGGTGAGGAGAGAGAGCTGAAGTTAAGGTCTGAGCAGCTGAGTTTAAGTCCCAGCTGCATGAGACTTAGGTCCACTAACAGATTATTTGTTGTTTACCTGAAATTCAAATGTACCTGAGCATCTTGTATGTTATCTGGCAGCCCTAGTTGTAGGGATCCTAGAAAATGAGGAGACATGGAAATCTCCCTTAGCCCCTACATGGTCTGTCCCTCTGGATTGTAATGTTTTCTGGTCTGAGAGGCATCATGAATACCTAGAACACCCTGGGCATCTAGAACATCCTGGATATCTAGAACACTACAGATATCTAGAACCCTGTGAATATCTAAAACACCCTGGATTACCATGGATTAGGATTCTGCAGCAATTCTATGGAACTGACCATTTTACATGCCCTTGGAACTGGATGTAGGCTGGGTCCTGCTGGTTTATCTGGATGGATGTCACTCTCACACTTTCTAAGAGGGAGCATCTGATTGGGTTGAGCTGTTCCATCCTAAGTTGAAGGGCCTAGTTTGGTGACCCTCATACCATACTCTGCTCGTGTGCCCTCCTTTGGCCCAAACTATTTGCCAATTTTGGTCCAACCAGTCATAGTCAGTGAGAGAAATCATAATGATCTACTCATGGGAGGATCTATCCATAGCCATACTTCTCAGAAGGGACTGACACTTAGCACTCCACAAACTATGGGGAAAATCCTTTTCTCCATGTCAGTTATCCAGAATCTAATGAGAAATGAAAGTAAATATGATTTGAAAGACATAGAACCCTATGAATGTAAGGTATTATTATGTAGATTTCAACTCTAGAACCCAGAGCTGTTGATTTTAGAAGTCACATGTGCTTTTGGGAAATAGACCAGGACCCCCTTGGAGCTCCCTTAAGTATGTTCATGGAAGGCTGCCAGCCATCTTCACCACTATATGAGGCTGGTCTTACTATAGGCCACCATTTTTTGTCTACTCAGTTACCTGATTTTTAAAAAGTGTTTGTATCACAGTCACAAACTAAGAATGCAGAGGTAAGATTTAGCTCCCAAGTGGGCACTGTGCTTTTTAAATCCAGAAAATTTACCTTACAACCTAGATTTACATCCTGTCTTGGAATATCAGATCTGGCAACTCTGGGACCACATTTCTTCAATGCAACAATTGACCAGAGCTAAGTAGTGGTTGCCTCTGTGGACAGTTCACACTCATGCTAGTGTCCACAGTCCCCACCACTCCTCATTTCACACTCAGCCCATCTTACTCGTTCACAGTAACTGCCTGGCTTCATTCCTTTCCTACCTTAACGTTGTCCTCCACCTTGTCTGACCAGAACGTTGAGAGCAAGCTGGATTCAGGTAGCTGCATTCATTTCTTCTGAGCCTACCACTGTCATTCATCTGTTCATTTATTCAACAAATAAACAATGAGTGCCTGCATGTACAGAACTATTCCAGATGCATGGACATATTTAAACATGATTGGTCTCTGCCTTCTAGAAAGGCACAATTTAGTTGGGAAGATGGACAAACTGACACACGTAGTATAATATGATCCTAGTTACATGGGAGAGAGTACAGTATGCTTTGTGAATAAAAGGGACAACGGATGCCGTAAGGGTTGGGGGGGGGTGTCAAGGAAGAATGCCAGCCTTTCCAGGGAAGCAGTCTTGTGCTTGGGCTGAAGAACGATTAGAACTGATCCTGGGGGAAAAGAAAGTCAAGGTGTTCCAAGCTGGGAAAGAGCAGTTTGTGAAAGACAAGAGGTACTGTTGCATGTGCACAGAAACAGGCCAGTGTGCTTGGAACGGGATGTGCAAGGGGATATGGAGGGTACTGACAGCATCAGCTACACAGGAAGGAGCATGGAGGATGGGACGGGAGGATCTGTGGGGCTGCCTGGGCAGCCACTAAGCAGGCAGAGGTCCTAAATCCATGAATATTGAGCATCTGGACCACTGGCAGGGGCCAAAGGGTGTCATCAGCAATGGAGAAGCTGGGGTGTAGATTAGCACAGACCCAAGAAGACCGTGCATGCCATCCTTAGCGTCCTCTGTAGAGCCGCGGCCTCCAGTGGATGAAGCTGGATGAGCCAGAGACAGACCTGGCTTCTCCTCACCCCCAGCAGTGGCTTAGGAAGACTCCTGACAGCTCTTTCTCAGCCCCCAGCAGAGGGAGGGGGAGCACAAGTGCCCCCACCCTACTCTGCATGTCTACAGCCAGATGCCTGGCTCAAGAGAAGGGAAAACTTGTCATTTGATGCAAGGTTAATGGTTTAAACTGTGTTAACATTAAATAACCCAAACTGATTGAGACTTACAAGTTCTGCACTAAATGTCATTAAAAAACGAAGAGAGTTTGACAGAGCCTGGCTGAAAGCAGTGATTAGAAAAAATAAAATGTTTGCATATTTGGACTCCATTGGGTACAGATTGCCTAATATGCTGGTTACACAGGGTTGACCATGATTTAAGTTAATCTGGAGGACTTATTTGAGTGGTTGATTCTGAGGTCCAGAGTCAGACAAAGATGGACTGGGAGACAGAGGGGTCAGGAACAACCATGGGAGGCATAGGGCATGTTGCCCAGCAGGGTGACTGTAGAGCAAAGGTGTCACCCGTTAGCAGGTGAGGAACCAGCAGGTGAGCTCATGGCTCAGGCAGAAGCAGGGTGGCTGACTTCATCCAGAGGAGACTTTTGAGGGCTTGGGCAATAGGTAAAGAAGACATGGAAAAGCAGCACAAAGCAAGCATTGCTGGCACTCATGGGGTGGCGGGGGCAGGCACGCTCGCTCTGCCCACCCCGTGGTCGGAATGTATAGGTGACAGGTGCCTCCATGGGTGCATGTCCTTCCAAATGCAGGCCAGCCACCTTCTCGTGTCCACAGTGACCATGGACACATACAGATCAGCGTGTCTGTTATGTTTCCTCTTATTCTCAATTACTGTAAATGAATTTCTGCAGAATCACAGAAAAGTGGGAAGATTTACAACAGATTAACTTGCATTTAGTTTAATCGAATTGTCTAAATGCATAAATCCAAACCTGCCTCAGGCTCATGAATTTTTATAGCTCCTGCTTGGTCGACAATTCTTTTCCCTTTCTTCCCTTCCTCCACCCCTCTTGCTTCCCCGCCTACTCTGCTCTGCCTTCGAAGTCTGCCTGGGTTCTGCAACTCTGTCAGACACTCAGTGAGCCAAGAGATGAAAGCTTCCAGAGGGCTGTGTAAAATATATTTATGGCATGTCTCTGCAAATACCTCTGTTTAGTCATAAATGAGTATAAATGAAGCATGACAAGCAATTTGCTGCATGGAAGCTGATATTAATGACTTGACATATTCATATTGACTTGTATGATCAGATTTTTTTTTTGTCAGTGACATATTCTGGTCCAAAGTCTTATATTAGAAATACCCCTTTCCCCATATTAAGAGGAAAAAAAATCTTCCCAAGTTCCCATATTATTCTCATGGATACTGAGGAGCTCATTTCCCTATAGTTAATGGGAACCTTACTGTGAGAAGCAGGGTGTACAAGAGAGACACGTTTTACATTAATTGAATCAATAAAATTCCCTGGCCTGACTGCTTCTGTTAGATGCTGAGGTGTGTGATGGGACGGCACTGAGACGGGCCCACCCACGCAAACTCACAGTCTAGGAGGTGCTGTGGGACAGCCAGGTCCAGGGGTGAGCCTGGGATGAACCTACTCCGTTTCCTGCCTAATGCTACCTTCCTCCAAAATTGCCGGGGAAAGCTCCCAGAACACCTCTGGGACTGGTGGCGACTATAATGGCCACACACTAGGGTAAAGCAGAGCAATAATTTGGGGAATTAGGACGTTAATCAGCCCGTTTTACTCTCATCCATGACTGTCCCCTTTGGAGCCATTTTGTCCGGGAGGGACCTGTCCAAAGCAAACCATCCCATAAAGAAACAAAAGTACTCAGGTTATTATGTAGGAGACAATGGCCAAGATGATAAGACATGAGAGAGAGAGAGGGTTTGAAAGACAATTCGTGCCAGACATTCACCTCCACTGAGACCAGGGAAGCTCTGAGCTGGGGGAGAGGGGTGGTGAGGAAAGAGAGATATGGAAGCAATGTGGGGCCCTGCCCTTGGCCTGTCCCCCCACCCCATGAATTAGGGAGAGCCTAGAGAGAAGTCACTTTAAACCCCAGCTGCTTCATCATGACTGGACTCGAAGAAGGTACTAGCCTTGAAGCTCCGCTCTGCACCACAACTGGGGAAGAGCGAGGGGTGAAGGGTTTAGGATAGGGAGCAATACAGGTCAAGTTCCCCCAGGACTTTTCCTTTTTCCATCCTCAAGAATATTTTAAGCACTAGAAAGGGAATAATGCAACAATCAGGTGCAGAGATGCCTGACGTATTTCAGACTGGAGACTGAGGACCATTGAGGAGCTATTGGTACAATGCGTTCATGTAGCACCATGTGCAGGAATACGGCATGGTGGTGGGAATGGCTGTGATTCAATGTGAAGACCAGGAGGGCTGTGTGCCCAAGGAAAGACAAAGGAAAGGAAGAGTCAGGTGTGACACGAAGACTGCACCTGGGCGTCTCAGTGACGTAAGTGTTGCGGAAGAAGGAGAATCCGCCTCCACCCTTTCCCTTAAGGTTCTTCTGGCTGGCCAAATAATTAAAAGACAGGTTAACAGGAGAAAATAATACCAAGTTTAATAACATGTATACATGGGAGAAACCAGGGAAACTGAGTTTTTCAACACAATGGCAGAGATTCTCGTCTTAAATGCTATCTTCAGCTAAAGACAAAGGAGGATGTTGGGGGTGGGGAGGGAGACAGAAAGGAGATGGAAATTACAGTAATCAAGGGTATGCAGATTTAAGTTCTCTCCTTCTGTACTGATAAGAGTTTTCACAGATAAGGCCATCTCCCCCTCTTCCCAATACAGAGAGGGAGATACTTTTACAAATGGAGATTTCCCTTATAAATGTAAATGTTTGTCTGGCAACTCTCTGCAGGGCCACCTAGAGAATGTGGCCTGGGAGGGACAGAATTTTTGATAAGATGGGCTTGTTGGTGCTTTTACTATTATGGCATCTGTTTTACATTATATTACAGCCATCATATGGTAGTAACTCCTTCCTGAAACAGGCCTTCTATGTTAAATTATTTAGGCAGTTAGTGGGGGAGGTCAAATGTCCGTCAGAGAAAATAATCAAGGTAAAGAGATGTATTTCAGGGTGGCTAATTTTGATCTCCCACACAAACTTCGACTTGATTCCAAATCCCCCCTCCATCCCACCAGCCTCAGTGTATAGTTTCTCTTCCACAGCTGATATGCTGTTTGACCTGAAACACAGACGCTTTATAGATTTAAAATTAGTAAGAATGTTTGAACCTGACTCTATAATTCCATGATTGAAGTAGACCTTGCAGAACAAAACCCAAATTGTCAGCTTTGCCCTTGACGCCCTGAGGATTTCCTAGCAGTATGAAAAAAGAATCCTATGAATTATTTCCTCCTCAGGAGAGACCCTTCGCGCGAAGCTATTTTGTAACATCCTGAGAAATGGAAGGGGAGAAAACAAAACTTCTCTTGAGGTGGTCAAAAATAAAATTAATTCCTATTCTCAGGATGAGAAAGCACAATGGAAATTTCTCTCACTGAGCGCAGAGGCTGCTCTGCCTCTCTGGCAATTAGTGGAGGTTGATTTACCTAGGGGCACATTTCCCCGTGCCCCTTGAGCTTTGATTCTGACAGCAGTGAGCTCAGTGGGGGAGAAGACTTCCCTGCCACAGCCGGGCACAGGCCCGGGAGCCCAGCTTCTTGCGGGAGGCTTTCTCTGCACCAAGTCTTGAATAGGATGGCTATAGCAGGGTGGAAAAGAGGGTACAGGGCCTTTCTGGAAGAACACGTGCCATGAGAAAAGGCGGGAGACCAGAGCTTCTGCTTTCCGCTTAGCTCATATTTACTACAACTGCAGTGCTGCAAAATAGCCTAGACATATTATCTCATCCAGCAAGACTTCTCACGGCTGTAGCCCTCAGGGCCCATCACAATTACTTGGGACGTAGCATAAGCCCTGGCATGACTTCTCTTGTAGTGTGGACTTTGGATTTTTTGTTCTGGCTATCTAGATATAAGTGGTTAATTTATTAAAAAATATATAGTCCTACCTCGCAGTTATTTGTGTTGATGCTTTGTTTTCATCTAGATTGTGTATTACTAGGGGCAAAGACCATGGTGTGTTCATCCTTCCTTCCCCTCATAGCGTCTGAAAGCAACATGTGGAGCCCAGCATCTAATGGCGTGGATCAGAACATGAGATGCAGGGCAGGAAGACCTGGTTTCATCCCTTCTAGCAGAGTGACCTTGTGCAACTGACCTAACCGTCTTGAATCTCAGTGTCCTTACTGAAAAAGGGAGGATACCAATTTAGCTACTACAGGGCATTCTCGTTAGGATGAAACGGACTGACAAGAAGTGAGTAAGTGAATATTTGGGGCTTAGCAATTGATCACAGGCAGAAAGCTATGTTAAACCTAAAGCCGTAATGTCCTGGTAGTAGTCAAGTATCCGTAGGAGTGAGGTGAGACAGTGAGGGCGAACAGACAGGAAACAGGAACTTGACAGTCATTCAGACTGGCGTCCTATTTTGAATTTGTTGCTTTCTACTTGTAACTTAATCAGACTCACGGTATCTGCACTTATCTACCACAATATTGTGCACCCAGTAGTGTACCTAAGGAAGGTTCCCATCAAGAAGGGAGCAGATAGGTAATCACCCACTCCAGTTCCATACATTTGTTTGTTTCCACTTCTGTACAATTTGCAGAGATGTAGGCTTACTTTTTATTTGAATCCTGCTAGTGTTAATCACAGATATATGATTAATGAGACACAGTGTATCATAGTAGAATGCAAGCTACTTGAAGGTAGTGTAATTTTTGCCCGATTGGTTTACTTCTGTGGCCCCAGCACTTAGAACGATTTCTGACTTACATTATGCATTCAATAAACATTGAATGAATGAGTGAATGAACCAGTGCCCCTACAGTTTTCAGCCAGTCACAGCAGCTCCTTCGGATGCTAAAGCAGCTTGGATGAGGCATTGTTGGGGACTGGTGAATGAATAAAGCTCGGCTGTCCAATGTGACTGCCTCTTGCAGTTGAGTTAATTCAATACCTGAGGCATCTCCTGGAGATTATGTGGAAACAGCTAGCTTCCTAGGCAGACAGGCAAGGCTCATAAATCTGCTCGATGCATTCTCTCTCTTTAACACAAAAAAATTTCATTTTGAGGTAAAATGTCCTGAAGTGGCCCTCAGTAATATGCATCACCCAAACAGAGAGGGTCAAACACATCACCTCAATACTGGGAGACATATTTCATTGCTAGTTAGTGTCAAATGTTATCTGATTTGTCAACAAAGCACACGGGAAAATATATACTACCAGGCGGGGGCTGTGGAGTAGGCTGTCTTTTTAACCAGCGGAACGTGTGTTTACAGAAGGAAGGCTCTGGTTTAGCAATCGGTGCATCTATTGCTTCCTGCCAGGGGGCTGGGACTGTGCTCAGACCCTGCCTGAGATGTCATGAAGCTAATAACCAGTTAGTATGGTCTTTCTAGTGATAGTAAATAGTTATGCTTCATTACTCTTAAATAAACACCACAACAAGCACAGAAAACATGTACTTTCAAGAAGTTATGTATTCCTTGTCTCACATATAACTCAGAAAAACCCCAAAACAACTGTGAATTATGCTGGGAAATTTGTTACTGACCTTATTTTACGAAGGGTTCAACTAAGGTCAGTGAGGGTAAATCCAGCTCTTATAGGACAAGTGTTTGTAAAGAGGGGAAACAAGTGGGGAGAGGACATGAGTTTTATTTTTAGCGCCTAATAGGGCAAGTTGGTCTACCTGTTTTCTTCATTTAAAAGTTTCATGCCATTCTTAAGCATGTTCTGTTTTGTAAGAATTTTAGGAGTCAAATTCCATGGAAAATCTTGTTGAGTTTTTAATTAGTCTTGGACTTAATTTATAGACTAATTTGGTTGATATTATTTAAATTCTCTCGTTTGTTCTAGTATTTTGCAGCTTCTCTGTTTTAACTTTGATTCATATGAAAATAATTTTGATATCAAGAATGATGTAGAGGGGCCATTCCGGTGGTGCAGCGGTTAAGTGCGCACACTTGCTTCAGCAGCCCAGGGTTCGCAGGTTCGGATCCTGGGCACGCACCAATGCACCGCTTGTCAAGCCATGCTGTGGCAGCATCCCATATAAAGTAGAGGAAGATGGGCATGGATGTTAGCCCAGGGTCAATCTTCCACAGAAAAAAACAAAACAAAACAAAACAAAAAAGAGGACGATTGGCATGGGATGTTAGCTCAGGGCTGATCTTCCTCACGAAAAACAAAAAAAAGAATGAAGTAGGGATCCATCTTCCATTACTTTCCAGAGGGTTAGCCATTTGTCTAAACACTATTTATCAAGTAATCCATCTTTTCCCAAATGGTTTGACTGAACATCA
Organism: Diceros bicornis minor; assembly: GCF_020826845.1. NCBI lineage: Eukaryota > Metazoa > Chordata > Mammalia > Perissodactyla > Rhinocerotidae > Diceros > Diceros bicornis. The sequence continues at coordinate 6,397,925 of NC_080749.1, forward strand.
TATCTTCTACTAAATTTTACTTATTTTTGGACTCTCTTTTGCATTTCATTGATGTCTGTCTTCTATTCATGTGCCAATATTAAGCTTATAGTTACTATACCTTATAATAATAGGCTTCTTGAGAATTATTCTGGATGTACTTTTATGTTTACTTTTCTGTAGGAATTGTTGAACTAGCTTGTCTGCTTCTCCTAGCTCTCCTTCCCTTCAAAAATGTCAAGATCATATAAAGATATATTTACAGATTTATAGAGTTTGACAGCTTCACAGATTTATATAGGTTTATTTATAGATTTATAGAGAATCTTGATAGCCTTTTAATATTGACTTTTTCTCCTCAAAAATAGAGTATGTCTTTCCGATCATTAAAATAACTTATTTTTACAATTCTCACTAGCATTTACAATTTTTCTGCATAGAGCACTAACATATGCCTTGTTAATGCTTATATTTCAATTCTTTGTTGTTATTATAACTACAATCTTTTTCTCGTTATATTTTCTAAGTGCTTGATCTTTTTATAGTGGGGAGTAATTGAATTTTATATGTTGATTTTGTAATCAACCACTTTACTGGCTTCTTTTTTAGTTCTTAATTGTGTTCAGCTAACTCTCTTGGGCTTTCTAGATATGCTCTATTATCTTTGGCAAATGACAATAATTTTGAATCCTTTCCAATTTTATGCTTTATATTTCTTTCTCTTGCCTACTTGTACTGGCTAGGACCTCCAGAATAATGATAAAAATAGTGGAGAGAATGGCCAATCTTGTTTTACTCTTGATTTTAATAGGGATAATTTTACTGTTTCACCATTAAGCATAATGCTGGCTTTTGGCTTAATCTATTGGTACTTTATTAAGAGCTCTATTTTCACTTTAAAATCAGGAATGGGTATGAATTTTATTGAATATCATTTGTCCAGCGGCTATAGAGGTATCTACGCCTTTTCTGCTACTGTGATAAATATTGTGCAGGGCATTTGGTAGCTGTATATTCCTGTATTAATGTTCTGCAGGATTGCTTGTTAATACATTTTTTAGGACATTTACAGTGACATCTATCAATCAGTGAATTTTTTCTATGTCTTATATCATTTTATGTCATTGTGCTATTTTTCGTCAAATTTTCATATCTGTAGTATGATGATTTTATAAATACATCTTGGGAACTTTTGGTCTTTACATTCTGGAAAAATTTTGAAAGCACTTGGGTGATCTATTCACTGAAGCATGGATAGAATTCATCAGGAACCTATGATATCTGGTATCATTTATCACATTCCTTTGCACCCTGTATTTCCTTTATTAAATTTAAATCTAATTTTATTTTTATAAGACTACTTTGTAAGAGTTGCAGGGTACTTGTATTAGGAATGTCTGATTTTTTCTCTTTTTATGATATTAGTAGCCATTGATAATCATTGTCTAGATCCATGAATTAATTGGGAATTCTAATTATTGATATTCCTATTCTATCATTTCTTTTTTGTTTATTTGATGGAATATTTTCATAAACAGAAAACTTCTTTTACCAATATTTGATTATTTGGAGGTATAGTTCACATAGTAAAGGCAGGATATTTAATTCTTAGCTTTTTTTTTTAACCAATTTTCAAAATAATGACTTGTTACCTTAGCAAAGATATTTTGATTTGTTTTGTTATTGTTGATTTTGCATCTTTATGAACTCCTGGATTTAGACTTGTTTGATGTGCCTCAATCCATTGCAGTTATTAACCTAATTAACACATTTTCTCATCTCTGGGTAATAGGATCTTGTTAAACCTAGTTCATGAACCCTTTTGACATGCAGTATTTGATATTTTTCTTGCTTTCTGATAGGAAAAACTGTTATAGCCTCATTTTGTACATTTTCTTTTCTTCAGATCTGGAATCTGGAGTCATTTTTCTAAGGAGTCCTGGTTTATCTCAGCAGGAAAGTACTTAGAGAAGGCGCTCTGGACATGAGGGGTGTTTGCTCCTAGTGGAGCAATCATCGTTTTTAGGCCTTTTTACTGTAAGGAAAATTAAATTAAGGAAATTTTTTTGAACATTATTTTTTAAGTTTATACTAATATTTCAAGCTCTAATTATTAACTGTCATAACTATTGATTTTGCTTATTTTATACCACATACAATAATTTCATAATGACAATATTAACACTGCAAAGAGGTTTAAATGTGTGTAACAATTGTTTATACCCTTAGGGTATATTCCACTGAACATGAGCATTCAAAAATTACCATTTAAAAGTTATCCAGAATATTATCTTTCTGCATAGTTATACTATCAAATGGATACTCAGTTTGGGTCATTTGTGAATTTTTTTTTTTAATTTTAAGGATGGCTTTTAAATTTAATTTTATTGTAATTATGTTAATTTCTTACATAACGAAGTCAAATGTACAGAACTAGGTATATTCAAGGAGGAGTAATTATCCCTCCACATTATCCTCTCTCTCATTTTACAGGTAGTCACATTAAAAAAAGAAAAGTTTTCTTATTAGATATTTTATCACAGCAAATACGTATCTTTTTGGGATTATCTTTTGGTATTAGGAAGCTTTGCACATTTTTTTTAATGGATATCTTGCCAGGTATATAATTTTTAAAATAATACCTTTAGTCCCTTCTTTTATTTTAGCTATTATCTACTGTTTCTTACTAAGAACAGTAATGGAATTAGATAGAAATTTTTACTTCCTTTTTCCTTCTTTTTCTCCCAGTGTCTGATTTGATGTGATATCCTTTCTCTCCCAATCAATCCCTGAAAAACAATAATTAAACTTATTTATACTTTTCATATACTTATCCCATTTCCCCCTCTATGTTTAGAAGTCTTATTGAGCAATAAATCACACACCATATAATTCACGCATTTAATGTGTACAGTTCAGTGGGTCTTTTTTTTTTGCTGAGCAAGATTCGCCCTGAGCTAACATCTGTTGCCAACCTTCTTTTATTTTTTTAAGTGAGCTGCCACTATAGCATGGCCACTGACAGACGAGTGGTGTGGGTCTGCACCCAGCAAATGAACCCAGGCTGCTGAAGCGGAACAAGTGGAACTTAACTGTTAGGCCACCAGGGCTGGCCCTCAGTGGTTTTAGTATATGCATAAAGCTGTTCAACCATCACCACAGTCTAATTCTAGAATATTTATATAACCCACACAAGAAATTCCATACTTATTTGCAGTCATTTCTCATCCCCTCCCTGCAGCTCCAGGCAACCACTAATCCATCTTTCTCTCTATAGGATTGCCTATTCAGAACTTTTCATATAAAAGGAATCATAAAATATGGGATCTCTTGTGGCTGACTTCTTTCACTGAACATGTTTTTAACGTTCATCATATTGTAGCATGTATTTGTACTTCATTCATTTTATTGCTAAATAATATTCCATTGTATGGATATATACCACATTTTGTTTATCTGTTAATCAGTTGATGGACATTTGGTTTTGTGGTAGGGAGAAAAATGGCCCTTTAAAAGACATGCACTTCCAAATTTCCGCAACTTGTGAATGTTACTTTATATAGGAGAAAAGGGGATCTTTGCACGCATGATTAAGTTGAGGATCTTGACAGAAGAGGTTACCCTGGATTATTCAAGTGGGCTCTAAATGTGAGCACATGTATCCTTATGAAGGGAGAGAGAGGGAGGTTTCACACACACACTCAAAGAGGAGAAGCTACTGTGAAGATGGAACAGAATGAGATTTGAAGATGCTGGTCTTGAGTATAGAAGCAGTGCGGCCACAAGTCAAGGGATGCTGGCAACTATCAGAAGCTGAAAGAGGCAAGGAACAGATTATCTTCTAGAGCCTCTGGAAGGAATGCAGCCCTGTTGATACCTTGGTTTCAGTTCAGTGATACTGATTTCATACTTTCGGCATCCAGAATTATGAGAAAATAAATTTCTGTTGTTTTAAGTCATCAAATCTGTGGTAATTTGTTACAGCAGTCACAAGAAACTAATACACGGTTGTTCCACTTTTGAGCTGTTATGAATAATGCTACAATAAACATTCACGTACAAGTTTTTGTGTTGACATGTTTTCATTTCTTTCATGTACAAGTGTTTGTGTCAACAGATGTTTTCATTTTTCTTTGAATATACCTGGGAGTAAATTGCTGGGTCATATAGTAACTCTATATTGAACATTTTGAAGAACTGCCAACCATTTTCCAATGTGGCTGCACAATTTTACATTGCAACTATCAATGTATGCGAGTTCCAATTTCTCCACATCCACACAAATGCATGGTGGTTTTTTTTAGCTACCCTAGTAGGTTGGAAGTGGTATCTCGTGGTTTTCATCTGAATTTCCATAATGACTATTGATATTAAGCATATTTCCATGCACTTATTGGCTATTTGTATTATCTTCTTTGGGGATATATCAGTTGAGATGACTTGCCCATATTTTAATTGCGTTATCTGTTCTTTGTTGAGTTGTAAGAGTTCTTTAAAGATACAAATCCTTTTGCATATGATTTATAAATAGTTCCTCCTATTCTGTCTGTCATCTTTTGACTTTCTTGATGGTGTCCTTTGAATCACAAAAGTTTTTAGTTTTGATGAAGTCCAATTATCTATTTTTCCCTGTTCATGCTTATACTTTTGGTGTCACATCTAAGAAGCCGTTACCTAACACAGCATTGTGATAATCTTGTGTTTTCTTCTAGGAGTTTTAAGAGTTTTAGCTCTTACCTTTAGGTCTGTGATCCATTCTAAATCAATTATTTGTGCATGATGTGAGGAAGGGGTCTACTTTCATTCTTTTGCATGTGGATGTCCAGTTGTCCTAACACCATTGTAGAAAAGACTGCAATTTCCACATTGAATTTTCTTGGCACCTGTGTAAAAAATCAATTGACCATAAATGACAGGGTTTATTTTTGGACTCTCAATTCTATTGCATTGATCTTTATCCTTATGCAAGTATCATACTGCCATACTGTCTTGATTACTGTAGCTTTGAAACCAGGCAACGTGAGGCCTCCAAATTTATTATTCTTTTGCAAGATTGTTTTGGCTATTCTGGATCCCTCGAATTTCCATACAAATTTTAGCATCAGTTTGTTAATTTCTGCAAAACAGCTGGGATTTTGATAGGAATTTCATTAAATCTGTAGATAAATTTGGGGAATATTATCATCTTAACAATATTATTGTCTGCTGATTCATGAACGTGAGATGTTGTTCTCGTTATTTAGATATTTTAAATTTCTTCCAATAATGTTTTATAATATTCAATATACAAGTCTTGCTCTTGTATTTAAAAATTTCTTCCCATGTATTTTATTCTTTTGGATGCTATCACAAAAGGAATTGTTTTATTAATTTCAATCTTGGATTGTTCACTGCCAATATATAGAAGTGCAATTGATTTTTACATATTGATCCTATATCTTTCAATCTTGCTGAATTTTTTTATTAGTTCCAATAGTGTTTTAGGGGCTTTCTTAGGGTTTTCTATATATAGGATCATGGCATCTGTGAATAAGGACAGTTTTTCCTTCCTAAGTTGCAGTTTTGAAAAATTTCTTTTTCTTGCCTAACTGCCTTGGCTAGATCCTCCAGTGCAATATTGAATAGAAGTCGCAAAAGTGGACATCCTTCTATTTTTCCTGATCTTAATGGGAAAGTGTTCAATCTTTCTCCATTAAATATGATGTTAGCTGTGGATTTTATTACATGCTCTTTTTCAGGTTGAGAAGTTTCCTTCTATAGCTAGTTTCTTGCATGTATTTATCCTTAAAGTGTTTTGGATTTTGTCAAATGCCTTTTTTGTATCTATTGAGATGATTGTGATATTTTTGTCTTTTGTTCTGTAAATATAGTGTATTACATTGATTCATTTTTGGATGTTAATCCAACTTTGAATTCCTGAGATAAATCCCACATGGTCATTATGTGAAATTCTCTTTTATGTTGCTAGATTCAGTCTGCTAGTATTTTGTAGAATATTTTTACATCATATTAATGAAAGATATTAGTCTATAGTTTTCTTTTATTGTGATGTCTTTGTCTGGCTTTGGTATTAAAATAATACTGACGTCATAGAATAAGTTGGAAAGTGTTCCCTTGTCTTTTATTTTATGGGTGAGTTAGTGAAGTATTAGTATTGATTCTTTAAATATTTGGGCAGAATTCATTAGTTAAGCCATCTGGGACTGTGGTTTCCTGTAGGAAGTTTTAAAATTACTGTTTTAATCTCTTTGCTTGTTATAGGTGTATTTAGATTTTTTATTTCTTCTTGAGTCAGTTTAATTAGTTTGTTTCTTTCTAGGAATTTTCCCACATTATTTAAGTTAGCTCATTTGTTAGCATACAGTTGTTCATGGTATTCCCTTATAATTCTTTTTATTTCTGTAAAGTTGGTAGTGATGTCTGCTCTTTCATTTACGGTTTTGTTAATTTGTGTATTCACTCTTTTTTTCCTCAGTCAATGTAAACTAAATATTTGTCAATTTTTTGATCTTTCCAAAGAAGCAATTTTTGGTTTTTTGATATTCTCTATTGCTTTTTTGTTCTGTGTTTCATTTATTTTCACTCTAATATTTATTGTCTTATTCCTTGTGCTTATTAATGATTAATTTGAGATCTTTTGTCTTTTTAAGATGTATTCTAAATGTTATATCTGTGTTTCCTTCAGAGCATTGCTTTAGCTGCAATCATAAGTTTTAGTATGTTATTTATTTCATTCATTTGAAAGTATTTTCTAATTTTCCTTATATTTTCTTCTTTGACTCTTTATTTGAGAACATGTTGTTAAATTTCCACATATTTGTGACTCTCTGAAATTTTGTTCTGTTGTGAATTTATAATTTAACTCCATTTTGTTCAGAGAATATATATTATATAACTACAAATATCTCAATTCACTGAGGCTTGTGTTATGGCCTAGCATTTGATCTATCTTGGAAAATGTTTCTTGTGTGCTTGAGAAATATGTGTAGTCTGCTGTTGTTGAGAGGAGTATTGTATAAACATCTGTTAGCTCTAGTTGGTTTATAGTTGTTTTACAGGTCTTCTATTTACTTACTGGTCTTATGTCTAGTTGTTCTATCCATTATTGAAAAAGAGTTATCAAATTACTATTTGAATTATCTATTACTCTCTTTAGTTCTGTCAGTTTTTGATTTATCTATTTTAAGACCCTGTTGTTAGGTGCATATATGTTCCTTATATCTTCCTAAAGGATAAAATGTCTTTCTTTGTCTCTAGTAACAGTTTTTTTGCCATAGAATTTATTTTATTTATATAAGTATAGCCACTATAATCCTTTTTTATTTAGTGATTGAATGGTATATATTTTTCCATCTTTTACTTTCAACTTATTTGAGTCTTTGAATCTAAAGTGTGTCTTGTAGACAGCATATGGTTGGATCTTTTTTTTGAAATCCAGTCTGTCTACATCTGCCTTATGATTGGAATGTTTAATCTATTCATATTTATTGTAATTACTGATCAAGTAGGGTTTTCATCTGCCATATTTGACATTTTATTTTTTATATGTCTTTTTGTTTTGTTTTTCTAGTCCTTGAATACAACTTTTTGGGTTAAATAGGTTAAAAAACTAGTTTTTTGTTTGTTTGTTTGTTTTAGTGTAACATTTTACTTCCCTTGCTATTTCTTTTACTATTTTTTGAATTATTTTCTCATTGGTTTTCCTGGGGGTTACAATTAGCATCTTAAGTTAAAACAATATTGTTTAGATTAATGTTACCTTAATTTCAATAGTATACATAAACTTTCCTCCAATATATTTTCTTTTATAACCCCTTTCCTTATATTACTATTGTCATACAAATTACAACTTTTAATGTTTTAAGATCTTCAACACTCTTTACTGCATTTTATTGTTGTCTTTGGAATCAGATATAAGAAGAAAAGTTACAGACACTTATAAGTGTAAGTAAAAATACACTTATTACTGTCTTTTGTAATATCTACCTAGTTACCTTTACCAGTGCTCTTTATTGTTTTGTGTAGATTCAAGTCACTATCTAGTATCTTTTCATTTCAGCCTAGGAACTCCTTTTAGTATTTGTGTAGGACAGGTTTGCTGGTGACATAGTCTCTAGTTTTTGTTTATCTGGGAATGTCTTAATTTCATCTTTGTTTTGAAGGCTGGTCTTTCTGGCATTCTTAGTTGAGAGCTTTATTTTCAACACTTTAAAGATAGACACGCCAGTGTCCTTTAGTCTCCATGGTTTCTGAGAAGAAGTAAGCTATTAATTTTATTAAGGATCACTTGTATGTGATGTCATTTTTCCCTTGCTGCTTTCAAAATTTTCCTTCTGTCTGTTTGACTATAATTTTTCCAGATAAGGAATTTTTTTGCTTTATTTATTTTACTTGGAGTTTTTTGAGATTCTGGCACGTATATATTAATATTTTACATCAAATTTGAGAATTTTCAGGCCACTGTTTCTTCAAATATTTTTTCTATCCCTTTTTCTTTGTCCTCTTCTGGGACTCCTATTATGTGCATGTTTATATGCTGGACGGGTCTCCGAGGCTCTATTCATTTTTGTTTATTCCTTCTCTTTCTGATTCTCAAACTGGGTAATCTCGCTTGAGGCGTATTCAAGTTCATGTATTCTTTCTCCTGCCTGCTCAAGCCTGTTATTGGCTCCCTTTAGTGAATTTTCATTTTAGTTACTGTACATTTCAACTCCAGAATTTCTATTTAGTGCTCTTACAATTTCCATATCATTGTCACTATTGAGATATTCTATTCAATAGAATATTCTATTCTATTCTATTCAATCATTATTGATATCTCTATTCGACAAGATGTAGTTCTCTTATATTCTTTATTCACCATTTATTTTAGTTATTTGAATATATTTATAATAACTGCTTTGAGGTCTCTGTCTACTAAGTTCAAAATCTAGCCCCTCTGAGGAACGTTTTCTGTTGGGTACTCTTTTTCCCTGTGTATGTGGCATACTTCTCTATTTCTTTGCACTTATTTTTTTTTGTTGTTGAAACTGGATATTTTAGATAATATATTATAACAATTCTGGTCAGATCCCTTCCCTCTCCCCAGTTTTTTGTGCTCTTTGTGTTTTTTTTTTTTGTTCTGTTATATTTTTGTTGCTGCTTTTTTTTTAGGTAAGTACCTACACTAATTCTGTAGATTCTGTATTCTCTGAAACTGAAGTCATTGAGTTCTCTGCTATTTTTTTTTTAAGTTTTTGCTTTTATTTTTATGCTTAGCTTCCTAGGGTTCATTCCTAAATCAGTATAATGTAGTAGTCAGCCATTGCAGGTTAGAAGATTTCCTTAAAAGCCTTGCTTATTTATCTTCTTCTCTTTGCCACACGGATCTGTGTAAGAAAGCATACCTTCAAATTTCAGGCAGTTAACAAGAGAGTCTTAGCTTTCACTTACTCCTTGTACAGGGTTTCAAGTTCAGTCAGAGAAGAGTGTGTCTTATCTTCTACCAAGTCTTTCCTGGGCATGTGCACAGCCTTGTGCAAGAGCACAGACTTCAAGATCTCCAGGAATATGTCAGAGCTTTTCAAGTTCCCTCTGGTCATCTTGTTCTCTACTATTTCCTTTTATATTTGTGGCTAGGCTCTTGTTTGCCACAAGCAAAGCAAGTCATAGCCTTAGGTAGCTGCGACATTGTCAAGAGCTTGATATTGCTTTGGTAATGACCTAAGGGTAGGACTCACCCCCTCCACCATGAGTTGAGCTCTGAGTTAAACTGAATAGCCCACAACACCTGGGAATAGAGATTTTCCTGGCGGCTGGAAATTCAGATGACATATTTACTGTGCTCTGAAGATGGTGCTTGTAATGGAGTTTCAGAATAGGTCAGTCATCTTGGTTGGCTGTAAGAATACTGGCTTTTCATGGCTACCTCACTACTAAGCAGGGATGAAGGGATATGAGAATAGCCCCAAGTTAAAACGTCACATACTCTGCTGTGTTACAAAGTTTCACTAAAAGTTTCTCCTAGAAAAGTGATTTTCAGTTTTCTGTGGGTTTGGTTAATTTCCAGAGTTCTGAAATACTTAATGGTTAGCGTCGTTTTGCCAATGGGTTTTTTCTCATTGTTTTTGTGGGAGAGCAGTTCACTGAGATCATCACTCCCCTATTCTGGTTGATCGCTCCCACCTGTTTTTGATAGTTAAGCTAAATGCTCACTGTCAAAACATATTATCAGTGCTTATTCTATCGTGTTCCTTATAATCATGATTTATATCCATGAGAAAATGCGTATTTCATGTTCACAACCTGTCTTAATGATATAATTTCAGTCATTTAGGTTGTCTGATGCTCATCCTTTAAATTCTTCAGGAAAGAATCATAGAAGCAATATTTCCTGTATTATTATAGAGAAATAAAACTGTGCTTGTGACTTTTGTACTTGAATATCAGTTTGACTGGATGTAAGTCCATGACTTACATTTTATCTCTTTGAATATCTTAAATATCTTGTGATATAAAATGTTGCTGTCAAAAAACCTAATGGCCACACAAGTTTCTTTCTCATATAAGTTATTTGGTCTTTTGTCAAAGGATGCTTTCTTTTTTTTCTGGGAAAGAGTCACCCTGAGTTAACATCTGTTGCCAATCTTCCTCTCTCTCTTTTTTTTCCCTCCCCAAAGCCCCAGTACATAATTATCTATTGTAGTTGTAGGTCCTTCTAGTTCTCTATGTGAGCCACTGCCGCAGCACGGCCACTGACAGATGAGTGGTGTGGTTCTGCACCCAGGAACCAAACGCAGGCTGCTGAAGCGGAGCGCACTGAACTTTAACCACTAGGCCATCAGGGCTGGCTTAGGATGCTTTCTTTATTGTGTTACAATAATTTTAGTTTAATATGTCTCAGTGTTGGTTGTGCTGGGTAGATTTACACAGGTATGTGGCATGCTATTTTACTATACAGACTCAAGTAGTATTTTAATTCAGAAAAGTTTTCTTGAATTATATTTTTAGTATGTGTTTCTTTCATTGCTTTTGTTATCTTCTTTGGGAACTCTAAAGCTATGTATATTGGATTTCATTTTTCTCTTTTCTATATCTGTTACTTTCTCTTGAATCCTTTTTGTCTCCAATTCATTTTTCTTTATTTTAAATAATTTCCTCTTCCTATCACAAATCATGACTGTTACGCTTGTTTATCTTGTATTCTTTTTGTTGGTTATTTATTTCTGAAATGATGTTTTTCTTTTTTTAAATAACTTTCCTGAATTCCATCACCTCTATTTTCAAATCATCCTTTACTTAGTCACTTAATTTTTTAGTATTTTCTAATTAGAATTTATGTTGTCTTTACTTAGTGTCTAACTTCCTTTTAATTTCTCTTTGTTCATTTTGTGGGCACATCTTTCTGAGAGTGTTTTTGTTATATGAACGTTTCCTATACCTTTGAAGAGAGAAATGCGTCAGAATAACTTTTACAGCTTTTTTTCTCTGGAAATCCCATTTCTGTTGTTTCATAAAGAGATAAAAATATGGTCTCATGCTTTCTGCCTTCACTGCTTCCATTCCTGACAATATTTGGATCTTCTTTTTTATTTGTTTCTATTATTTAATGTATGTTCTATCCCCAGCGGTTTCTCCTCCAAGGAAGGATTTATCCTGAAATGGATATGTGGTTTGCAAATTTGGAGATTTCGTAAAACATATATTGCTCCAGCATCAAGGTTCTCTGGTACTGATCTGAATTGGACACTCCAAGCTCTCTCTAAGTTTCGGCTGCTTTTCTTAGTTGGTTTGTCAGACTTTGCAGTGGATGCTTGTCAGTTTTGAAGTTTGCCTGTTTTCACGCTCATGATGAGCCCTGTTGTCTTTCTCCATGGGGATCTTGTGGGTGTTGCTGGTTTTTCCTTGCTTCCGTTTTGGGATCTGTAGGATACTTGCTCTCCAAATTTTATCATATATGCTGTCTGTATGTTTTTATTTAGCTTATTCTGGTTGCTTTGTGTGTGTGTGTGTGTGTGTGTGTGTGTGTATGTGTGTGTATTTTAGGGGAATCAGAGAAATTAAAAAAAAATATTTCCATTCCTAACATCTTCCTGGAATCTTAATGATTATATTTTCACAATTCACTTTTTATTTCATTTTGTTGTTTTATAATTTGTTTTTGTCAGAGATCTTGTGTCTTTTTTGAGTTCTTGCTTTGTAGAGACCATATGTTATTTCTTTCATTTCATAGAGAAATACTGATCACAATTTTTATCATGTAGATTGTGTAATATGTCTGGTATATATTAATTAATTGTCTAGGTGGTTTTTTCCTCTTCTTTTCTTTAACTTTGAATATTTTTTCTCATTTTTTTATTGCTGTGATAATAGTTTATAACATTGTGAGATTCCAGTTGTACATTATTGTCTGTCACCATATAAATGTGCCCCTTCACCCCTTGTGCCCACCTCGCAATTCCCTTCCCCCTGGTAACCAGCAAACTGTTCTCTCTGTCCGTGTGTTAGTTTATATTCCACATATGAGAGAGGATATACAGTATTTGTCTTTCTCTCTCTGGCTTATTTCACTTAACATAATACCCTCCAGGTCCTCCATGTTGCTGCAAATGGGACGATTTTGTCTTTTCTTATGGCTGAGTAGTATTGCATTGTATGTATATACCACATCTTCTTTATCCAATTATCTGTTGATGGGCACTTGGGTTGCTTCCACATCTTGACTATAGAGAATAATGCTGCAATGAACATAGGGGTGCATAAGCCTCTTTGGATTGTTGATTTCAAGTTCGTTGGATAAATACCCAGAAGTCAGATGGCTGGATCATACGGTATTTCTATTTTTAATATCTTGAGATATCTCCATAATGTTTTCCATAGAGGCTGCACCAGTTTGTACTCCCACCAGCAGTGAATGAGGGTCCCCTTTTCTCCACATTGTCTCCAACATTTATTATTTTTTGTCTTGGTGATTATAGCCATTCTCATGGGTATAAGATGATATCTTAGTGTAGTTTTGATTTGCATTTCCCTGATGATTAGTGATGTTGAACATCTTTTCATATACCTATTGGCGATCTGTATAGCTTCCTTGGAAAAATGTCTATTCATATCCTCTACCCATTTTTTGATTGGATTATTTGTTTTTTTGTTGTTCAGATGTGTGAGTTATTTATATATTATGGAGATTAATCCCTTGTCAGAATATATGGTTTGCAAATATTTTCTCCCAGCTGGTGGGTTGTCTTTTCATTTTGATCCTGGTTTCGTTTGCCTTGCAGAAGCTCTTTAGTCTGAGGAAGTCCCATGTGTTTATTTTTTCTTTTGTTTCCCTTGTCTGAGTAGACATGGAATTTGAGAAGATCCCTTTATGACCAATGATGAATAGTGTAGTGCCTACATTTTCTACCAGGAGTTTTATAGTTTCAGGTCTCACTTTCAGGTCTTTGATCCATTTTGAGTTAATTTTTGTGTATGGTGAAAGCAGATGGTCTACTCTCATTATTTTGCAAGTGGCTGTCCAGTTTTCCCAGCACCATTTATTGAAGAGACTTTCGTTTCTCCATTGTATGTTCTTTGCTCCTTTGTCAAAGATTAGCTGTCCATAAATGTGAGATTTTATTTCTGGGGTTTAAATTCTGTTCCATTGATCTGTGTGTCTGTTTTTGTACCAGTACCATGCTGTTTTGATTACTATCACTTTGTAGTATGTTTTGAAGTCAGGGATTGTGATGCCTGCAGCTTTGTCCTCTTTTCTCAGGATTGCTTTAGCTATTCGAGGTCTTTTGTTGCCCCATATGAATTTTAGGATTCTTTGTTCTATTTCCATGAAGAATGTCATTGGGATTATGATTGGATTGCATTGAATCTGTAGATTGCTTAGGTAACATGGACATTTTAACTATGATTATTCTTCCAATACATGAGCATGGAATATCATTCCATTTCTTTATGTCATCATCGATTTCTTTCAATGTCTTATAGTTTTCATTGTATAGGTCTTTCACTTCCTTGGTTAAATTTATTCCTAGATATTTTATGCTTTTTGTTGTGATTTGTAAATGAGATTGTATTCTTGAGTTCTCTTTCTGTTAGTTCATCACTAGAGTATAGAAACACAATTGATTTTTGTAAGATGATTTTGTACCCTGCAACTTTGCTGTTGTTGATGATGATTTCTAATAGTTTTCTGATGGATTCTTTAGGGTTTTCTGTATATAAAATCATGTCATCTGCAATCAGTGAGAGTTTCACTTCTTCATTGCCTATTTGGATTCCTTTTATTTCTTTTTCTTCCCTAATTGCTCTGGCCAGAACTTCCAACACTATGATGAATAGCAGTGGTGAAAGTGGGCCTGAAACAAGACCCTTGTCTTGTTCCTGTTCTCAGAGGAATGGCTTTCAGTTTTTCCCCATTAGTATGATTTTGGCTGTGGGTTTATCATATATGGCCTTTATCATGTTGAGGTACTTTCCTTCTATACCCATTTTGTTGAGAGTTTTTATCATAAATGGATGTTGGATCTTGTCAATGCTTTCTCTGCATCTATTGAGATGATCATGTGGTTTCTAGTCCTCATTTTGTTAATGTGCTGTATCACGTTGATTGATTTGCATGAACCATCCGTGTGTCCCTGGTATAAATCTCACTTGATCATGGTGTATGATCTTTCTAATGTATTGCTGTATTTGGTTTGCCAATATTTTGTTGAGGAGTTTTACATCTATGTTCATCAGTGATAGTAGCCTATAATATTCCTTTTTTGTCTTGTCCTTGTCTGGCTTTGGTATCGGGGTGATGTTGACCTTATAGCCTGAGTTAAGAAGTGTTCCATCTTCCTCTATTTTTTGGAATAGTTTGAGAAGGATAGGTATTAAATCTTCTTTGAATGTTTGGTAAAATTTTCCAGAGAAGCCATCTGGTCCTGGAGTTTTATTTTTTGGGAAGTTTTTGATTACTGTTTCAATCTCTTTACTTATGATTGGTCTATTCAGTTTCTTTATTTCTTCTTGATTCAGGTTTGGGAAGTTGTATGAGTGTAAGAATTTATCCATTTCTTCTATATTGTCAATTTGTTGGAATATTGTTTTTCATAGTATCCTTTTATAATCCTTTGTATTTCTGTGGTAGCTGTTGTGATTTCTCCTCTTTCATTTCTAATTTTATTTATTTGAGCCTCCTCTCTTTTTTTCTTAGTGAGTCTGGCTAAGGGTTTGTCAAGTGTGTTTATCTTCTCACCAGCTTTTTGTTTCATTGATCCTTTCTACTATTTTTTTGGTTTCAATTTCGTTTATTTCTGCTCTAATTTTTATTATTTTCCTCCTTCTGCTGACTTTGGGCTTTGTCTGTTCTTCTTTTTCTAATTCTGTTAGGTGTAGTTTAAGATTGCTTATTTGAGATTTTTCTTGTTTGTTAAGGTGGGCCTGTATTGCTATGAGTTTCCCTCTCAGGACTGCTTTTGCTGCATCCCATATGAGTTGGTATGGTGTATTTTCATTTTCATTTGTCACCAGATATTCTTTGATTTCTCCTTTAATTTCTTCAATGATCTATTGGTTGTTTAATCTCCACATCTTTGTCCCTGTCCCAGCTTTTTTCTTGTAGTTGATTTCCAGTTTCATAACATTATGGTCGGAAAAGATGCTTGTTATGATTTCAATCTTCTTAAATGTATAGAGGTTTGCCTTGTTTCCCAACATATGGCCTATCCTTGAGAATGTTCCATGCATGCTTGAGAACAATGTGTAATCTGCTGTGTTTGGATGGAGTGCTCTATATATATCTATTAAGTCCATCTGGTCTAGTTTTTCATTTAAGACCACTATTTCCTTACTGACTTTCTGTCTGGAGGACCTATCCATTGATGTAAGTGGGATGTTAAGGTCCCCTACTATTATTGTGTTGTTGTTGATATCTCCTTTTAGGTTTGTCAATAGTTGCTTTAGGTACTTTGGTGCTCCTGTGTTGGGTGCATATATATTTATAAGTGGTATGTCTTCTAGGTAGAGTGTCCCTTTTATCATTATATATTGCCCCCTTTGTCTCTCATTACCTGTTTTATCTTGAAGTCCACTTTGTCTGATATGAGTATGGCAATACCTGCTTTCTTTTGTTTGCCATTAGCTTGGAGTATCGTCTTCCATCCCTTCACTCTGAGCCTGTGTTTCTCTTTAGAGCTGAGATGTGTTTCCTGGAGGCAGCAAATTGTTGGGTCTTGTATTTTAATCCATCCAGCCACTCTGTTTCTTTTGATTGGGAAATTCAATCCATTTACATTTAGAATCATTATTTTATATGAGGGCTTAATGCTGCCATTTTATCTCTTGTTTTTCAGTTGTTATGTATTTCCCTTGTTTCTTGTCCCATGTATTTTGGACTGCTACTTCAGTGTGATGGCTCTCTATGATGGTTTTCTCTTTATTTATTTGTGTCTTTGTTCTGATTTTTTGTTTAGTGGTAACTGTGAGGTTTGTATAAAAGATCTCGTAGATGAGATAGTCCATTCCCTGATAGTCTCCTGTTCCCTTAGTCTAAGCAGGTTTCATCCCTTTCCCCTTCCCCTTCTAAGTTGTTCATGTCACAACTTATTCCATTACATGTTGTGAATTTGCAGTTAAAATGAAGTGACAATGTTTATTTTTGTTGTTTTCTTTTCCTTTATCTTTAGAGTTATAACTAAGTGTTTGCTAATCTGTTCTGATAGAGAGCTGCAATTTCTGATGTTGTCTGCCTGTTTATCTGCTTGCTCAAGGCTCTGTAAACCCTTTCTTTCTTTCTTTCTTTCTTTCTTTCTTTCTTTCTTTCTTTCTTTCTTTCTTTCTTTCTTTCTTTCTTTCTTAGGTATGAGGGCTTTTTCGATCAAATCTTATGGGGGGTCGTCTTGTGGCAATGAACTCCCTCAACTTTTGTTTATCTGGGAAAGCTTTTATTTCATCATATCTGAAGGGTATTTTTGCTGGATATAGTATTCTTGGCTGAAAGTTTTTTGTCTTTCAAAATTTTGAATGTATCATTCCACTCTCTGCTGGCCTGTAAGGTTTCTGCTGAAAAATCTGCTGAAAGCCTGATAGGGCTTCCTTTGTAGGTTATTCTCTTCTTCCTTGTTGCCCTTCATATTTTTTCTTTATTGTTGACTTTTGCCAGCTTTACTAACATATGCCTTGGAGAAGGTCTTTTTACATTGATGTAATTAGGACTCCTGTTGGCTTCTTTTACATGTAATTCCAGCTCCATCTCCAGGTTTGGGAAATTCTCAGTTGTTATTTCTTTGAACAAGCTCTCCTCGCCTTTTTCCCTCTCTTCTCCATCTGGAATACCTGTAATCCTTATGTTGCATTTCCTAATTGAGTCAGATATTTCTTGGAGAATTTCTTCATTTCTTTTTAGTCTAAGTTCTCTCTCCCTCTCCATCTGAAGCATTTCTGTGTTGCTATCCTCCAGATTGCTAATTCTATCCTCCATATTATCAGCCCTTTTGTTTAAAGACTCTAGAGTTTTCTTTATCTCATCCGTTGTATTTTTCATCTCTAACAATTCTGTTTGGATTTTCTTTATAGTTTCAATCTCTTTTGTGAAGAATTCTTTCTGTTCAGTAATTTGGTTCCTGATTTCATTGAACTGTCTTTCAGAATTCTCTTGTAGCTCATTGTGTTTTCTTATGATGGCTGTCTTGAATTCTTTGTCATTTAGATCGTAGATTTCCATGCTTTCAGGATTGGTTTCTGGGTGTTTGTCTTTTTCCTTCTGGTCTGGAGTATTAATAAATTTCTTTATACCATTTGTTAGCGTGGACTTGTGCCGGCTCATAGTGATGGTTTCTGGATGCAGGTTCCGCCTGCTGCCACTTGGGCTGGGTCAGGAGCTGTGTAATCTGAGCCCACTGCTGCCATCCCTGTCAGCTGTGCCTGTCCAAGCCTGGGTCACTCCTTGGGATCACCGTGGCCCTGTGGTGTCTCCCACCGAATAGGAAAGTGTTCAGGTAGGGGGCTCAGGGCTACTGCTACCTGCTCCCCCAGACCCCAGGGGCTGTGCTCCCTGCTTCTGGGCCACGGCAGTACTATGGGTGTTCATGGCAGCCAGGAGCTTGTTCTCCCAGACTGGGATCTCAGCCACCCTCTGCTCCTAGGATGCACCAGCTGTTGTGCTTGGTGGGAGGGACTTCCCCTCCAGGACCGAGCCAAAGCCACTCCCTGGGCCTGAGTGGGATTGTGGATTCTCCCACCTCAGGCCATATGGGGGCTCAGGGCTACTGCCACCAGCTCCCACAGTCCCACCAAGACACGCTTCCCCCTTTGGGTCCACAGCAGTACTATGGGTGTTTATGGCAGCTGGGAGCTTGTTCCCCCAGATTGGGATCTCAGCCACCCTCTGCTCCTAGGTCACACCAGCCATTGTGCTTTGTGGGCAGGACCTCCCCTCTGGGACTGAGCCAATGCTACTCCCTGGGACCACAGTGGGGTTGTGATTTCCTCCACTAGAAGAAAGAGTGATCACATGGGGGTTCGGGGCCACTGCTGCCCATTCTCATGGTCCCACTGAGACACGCTTCCCAACTTTGTGGCCACAGCAGTACTATGGGTGTTCACAGCAGCTGGGAGCTTGTTTGCCTGAGCAGCAGCTGAGCCACCCTCTGCTCCTAGGTAGCACTGCCCTTTGTGCTTGGTGGGAGGGGCTTCTGCACTGGGTCCAAGCCTGTGCCACTATCTGTGGGCTATGTGGCCCTGAGGGAGCCCCCACTAGATGGGGAAGTGATCACACAGCTCAGGGCTGCTGTCACCTGTTCCACAGTCGCGCTGAGGCATGCTCCCACCCTCAGGGCCACAGCTGTGCTATGATTGATTGCTCCAGGTGGGAAAGTAGTTGCACACTTGCGCTTGGCTGCCTGGGGTCCAGAGAGTGCTCATTTATCTCCACCACCTCTGGGCGAGGGTAGTCCATCCACCTTCAGATATACAACTGCTCAGGTCTCTCAGGTGTCCTGGTGTGCTGTGTGGGTATCCTCTGCTGATTGATGAATGTCCTTTTAGTTGTAGTTCAAAGGAGAAGAGACAGGGAACAGCTCACTCCACCATGTTGCTGATATCACTCCAACTTTGAATATTTTTAATTGGTATGCTAATATTTTCTTTTTAATTCTCAATCATATTTTAAAGGTGATAGAGGAAGGAGATGGTAGAGGGTAAGTCTTAATGGACAACGTTTTGAAAAAATATAGTCTCAAGAACATGTTAGAAGTATTTATTGTAGAAATTCAACAATTTGAGGAGCACTTTCTTGTCCATAAAAAGTTCATCTGCCCTCAAACATGGCTTTCCTGTGGAATAACTATCAAGTCCTGAGTCAACTGACTGTGTGCATGTGTGGGTGTGTGATTTCAACCTATACTTCTTCTGTGTTGACAAAGATCCAATAGCTGCAGAGCTCTTTACCATCCACAATTTTTCCTCCATCATTCCACCTCAACAGTGACTTTTCCCCCAAACATCTGGTACTTGCTTGTTTAGCACCACATTATTTGCCATTCTATGAATGTCCTGCAGGCTTCAGGGATAATCCTCTAGATTATTGGACAACTTAATCTTTCTGTTTCTATTTAAAGAGGAATCATTATTTTGTTCCTTGGGGTATAAAACACATTTTGCATACTTCTAATCCTTTGATAAACCTGAAGAGACAAATATTTTCATTAGGCAGCCTGCATTATTCCGGACTAATATATCCAGTATTTGGCATGATTTCTCCATATATTGTATTTTATGGATTTAGATATTTTCTATTTTAATCGTTATCTTTAATTGTTGTTTTTCTCTTTTCCAAGTTTATTTCTAAGAAGATATCTTTATTTGCTATCCTAAACCAGGGTTATCAGAATATGTTCCACAGATAATTTTTCACTATCAAGACTATCATAAGCTTTACCAAGTGTAGGAATCCTTACGACTTTTATCCTGTAGTGTTTTCATTGTCAAGGACAGAGTATTGAACATATAAGAGCTTTATGCACTTCCTATGAAAATTTTCCTTTCTACTCTTTTAAGTAAATCTGATGCATCTTTTCTTTTTCACTGCTAGAGAATTAGTCATACATCTTTCATTCAGCCTTTCTTTTATTAACCCAATCAATATTTATTGAGTCCTTACTATGTACGAAGCACTAGTCTAAGTAGCTTATAAGAAAGTCTTTATCTTCACGGACCTTCATTCTAGTGAATGATGAAGACTATCCAAATTAGCCTGCCTGCTTCCACAGGTCTCCATGGTAAAGGCTTCTTAAACTGTGCTCACCTTCACTACCTTCAAAATTTTATTATTTTCTCTTTCTACTTTAGTCTTACAAGGGTTTTGTTTGATAAGATCCTAGTTTTCCTGGATAAGTATAAATAATGCTGAAAATTTTATAATGTAGCTTTCAGAAACTGATTAAATATGTTGACACTCCAAGGTGATGTAATTTAAGCCTGCATCAGAATATGGATTTAACAGTGTTTGTACCAAATGCAAGGCTGTTAAAAAGAGAAACACTGAAAGAAAATAAGGCAGATTGTGTAATATAAACCATTTGGCATTTAGCAAGAAAGGGCATTTTACAAGCTGGTTAATGGTGAATGTTGTATCTATAGAAATATTGACTGCTTCCTAAATCAACCATCCATCAATATGTCCAGAGATTTCCAGCAAAGAGTTTTCAATGAATTTAACTTTCCTTTTATTCAAAATGCTTGTACAATTTGAATCGATGAAAACCAATTGCTCTTTGTCAGAATTATAAGATATCAAATAATTGAAAGTTATAGCTATCTTCAGTCAACCGGTTAGTTATTAGCATTTTGGTTACCTTTTAATTTTGAATTTCATCTGAAGTGAAATCTTGCTCTCTATTTTCATCCAGTGGTGTGACCTAACCTCATGATTTCCAGAAGGTAAGAGTAAATCAAATCAATTATAATTGGTGTTATTTTGATCCCCAAAATTATTAGAGATAGCAAGATGGAAACTTTCTCCAGTCTATCCTGAACTCCTTTCTGCTCAGTCCACATGCTCTGGTGTGCTTGTTTTTATAATAGGCTCATTATCAAAGCTGGTAAATAGATATTGAGCTTCAATTAATCCCTGTTCACTCTACTGTGTTTACCTTGTCAACTACAGAGCTGAGCTGATTATAAATTAGCTTAGATGGGCATACCATGATTTCCTTCCCAACTTTTTTTCCTTCTTTGACTCAAACTGCCCCTAAGCAGCCAGGCCTCATCTAGGCAGTTGGATATCATCTGCCTAGGGTTGAAGATGACATTATGGAGACATCAAGCTGGTGTGGGGACTAGGAAGTGTAACACTCATAGATTATAGCAAACATTATGTCAACGTTTTAGAGTAGGTTCTCTGAAAATAGACTCTGAGATGGGAATGGCTTGCAAAAGGCTTTTCAAGTTGTGATCATAGAAAATAAACCTCTAATGAAGTGAGAAATCAGAATTAGGCAGAGGGAAAAGCTGACCTGCAATGCAATCCAACTAAGGCCTCAGCCAAGCCATGAGACAGCTCTTCATAGGAACCAGGCCTTTGTTTCCCTGTATCAGCTTCCTTGGTGGCGGCATAAACTTGGACATGCAGATCCCTATTGCTGAAGGTAATGCCCAGTAATAGATACAGCTGTAAATAGTCCAGACAGCTGGGATGTATGTATTTGGACTTGTAAAAAGGATCTGATTGGAGCGCCAGAGAATCCATTACAGCAGTAAATTAGGCAGGCTTAGGGTGAGGGAGTGTACAGTTGTTTTTTTTATGTTACTAGAAGTGCAATGATTAAACAGTAGCACTGCTCAGCTTTTATGGACATGAAGGAAGATGTAATGGTGTAATAATATCCACGTTTCTTCAGAATGAGTGGTTTTCAGCTCAGACCCTAAACAGGCAATGGCTCTTCCCAAAAGAAAGTATGAACTACAACATTTTGTATCATCACAGACTGAAGAAAATGGAAGGCAGAGCAATGATCATTTGGGTAAATGGGCAGGGAGAAAAATAACATGGAAGAAACACACAGACAGAAAGATGTTTTTGTCTTTCCTGGGTATTAAGTGAAGCAGGAAGGTGGAATTCCATAGAGCATTTGGGGGAATCCAACCTCTTTGAGAGTATTGACCATAAAAGCTAGTTATTTAGGCAGAAGAAAAATAATCCTAGATGAAAGTATGGAAATACAGAAACAAATAAATAGTACATACGAGGAAGGTAAATTTAAACTTATATTGATTATTGGAAACAATGTGTCTTGTAGATTTTAGTGTCAATGTGTAATTAAAATACATTAAAAATAATAATAGCAAATTTGTGTGGGGGAGTTAAAATTGTTTTAAAATATTGACAATGTCTAAGATGTATACAAAGAACTCATTTATATTATACTGTAACAAGTCAAACTTCATGTGGCCACCTCAAGAAGAGTAATTTATTCAAAGCTAACAGAGGGACAAATGGAATGATAAAAATATTGCTTGATTGATCCGAAACAAGGCAAGAAAGAATAGAGAGGGATTATAGAACAGAGAGGAAAAATAGAAAACAAATGGTAAAATGATAACTTTAAATCCAGATATATTAGTAATTACATTAAATTTAAGAGTCTTTTATTACAGATTATATTAAGCAATTATAAAACAAGACACACAAAGGAGCATCAGCAAAACTTTGGCAGTGCTCAAAAAAGTACAGATAAAAACAGGAAATTTGGAAGAGAGATGGCTTCAAGTTATAAAGAAATAAAAATAGATAACAAAACGTGGGCATGTATAGAGTTCTGTGGTACATGCTTTTGCCTTACATAAAGGCATAGTGCGTATATTCTTATTCTATAAATTTACTTTCTGTTATTCTCAACTAATTGTTGCTATCACAAAGGCTGAATGAAGTGACTCCTCTGAGTATTGATAGAGTCCTTTCTTCCTGGTTCTATCATACAAATCCTGGTGCTCAGAGTGGAAAAAGCAAAGCTGTGGTTATTCATGACAAGTGTGAATCAAATACATATATTGCTGACAGTTTCTAAAATGAAAATACAATATCGTGTTTTATTTATATTAAAACTAATTTCTTATAAGCTTGACTGAGACTGAAGTTCCTCTCACTTTGCTTTAGACCTCAGGCTAGTCACAGCTGGGGAGGTGATGGCTGTTGGTTAAGTTGGGCACGGAGAAGTTAGTTTTCTCCTTGTAAGCATCAGGAGAATTTCTTTTGATGTTTCCATCCTGGTCTACCTTTAAAGTTCTATTATTCATGGACATGAGTTGGGAAACATCTGTAAAGTGTGGAGAGAGCACTGGATTGGATTGTAGCAAGGGAAACTTGGTTCTACCATGATTCAGTGTATTCTATTACCTGTAATTTTGTGAACTACTCTCAGTCTCAGTTTATTATCTATGAAATGAAAGATAGAAGAAGCAGGAAGTAAGAAATATATTGTAGAGTGTTATGAAAACTAGATGCTTGCATCATTAAGTGATTTTTGCATCATTCATTTAGCAAATATTTATTACACTCCTACTCTGTACTTTGCTTTTGGTGCTGGGGATACAGAGTTTTATAAAATAGACAAAGATCCTTGCTGTTTAGTAGTTTATTTTATTCTGAGGAGAGACAGTCAATAAGCAAATAAATTAATAAAATGTTAAGTGTGAAGATGGTGCATGGCTATTTTACACAAGTTGATCTGGGAAGATCGAACTAATAGGTGGTATATGAGCAGATACTTTGTGAAAAAAGTGATACTTTTGTTTTTTTCTAATACTGGACATTTTAAGATTGGCAACAAAAGCAGACATCTTACCAGGAGAATGCCACATTCACCTAATCTGTGAATTATGTGATTATTCACATAATCGGAGACCACAGACAACTATGAGTACAAAAATGTGCTCAACCTTCAGTGGTGGCCTTGAGAATGCTCTCTCTAAATAAGTCATTGTAAATAAGAAGTTGCCTTCCAGATAACTGCTACTGAAACCTCGTCTCAGGTCTGCCAGGAGATTATGGTGGCTGGAGTGACTACTTCAGGTTGCAGTTCTGCCAGTTGACTTGGATGGCTCTGTTCCATGCGTCTGGAGCTCAGGCTGGAGAGCAGTGGCCACCTGGCCCTGCTCTTATGATGATGTTGGAAGCACAAGGGGGTAAGCACAACCGTACACACACATATGAAGGTTCTGTCAGTGGAAGGAGAAATAGATTGTGAAGGAGGAAACAGATGCCTCCTAAAATCTTGGCAAAGAAATGAATTTGACAGGAACTAAAATTGCATTGCTTTTTTGGGGGAGGCGGGCGGTTGGCAGTTTTTCTTTTTAGCACCTTAAGTATTTCAGCTAACTGCCTCTATGGTTTCTGATGAGAAATTGACTGTTAATCTTATTGAGAATCCCTCATACATGACATGTTGCTTTTCTTTTCTTGATTTCAAAATTCTTTGTCTTTGACTTTTGACAGTTTGATTATATGTCTGAGTGTGGATCTCTTTGAGTATATTATACTTCAAATTCATTGAGCTTCTTTGTATGTGTAAATTTCTGTCTTTCATTAAATATGCAAAGTTTTCATCCTTTATTTCTTCTAAAATTCTTTATGCCCCTTTCTCTCTCTCTCCTTTTCAGACTCTCGTCACATAATGTTAGCCCTCATCTTAGTGTCCCACAGGTTCTCTAGGCTCTGTTCAATTTTTTTCATTCTTTTTTGTTTTTGGTCCAAAGATTGGGTAATTCAAATTGTTCTACATTCAAATGCACTCATTCTTTCTTCTGCTCAAATCTGCTGCTGAACCCCTCTTGTGAATTTTTCGTTTCAGTAATTGTACTTTCTAGATCCAGAATTTTATTTATTTTCTTTCTGTAATTGCTGTATCATTATTGATATTATAATTTTGTTCATACTTTGTTTTTCTAGTTACCTATAATTCTTTGTCTATGATTTCTTTAGTTTTTTGAGCATATTTATGACAGTTGATTTAAAGTATTTGCCTAATAACTCTATTTTCCTGGCTTCCTCAAGAATATTTTGTCAAGTTATTTTGTTCCTTTTGATGGACCACATTTCCCTGTTCCTTTGTATGACTTGTCATTTTTTGTTGAAAATTGGACATTTGAGTTTTATAATGTGGTAACTCAGGAAATTAGATTCTTCCCCTTTCCCTAGGTTTGCTGGTTTTGATTGTTCAAGGCTGCAGTTCCTCATTTATCTAGTGACCTTTCCAAACTATTTTTGCGAAGACTGCATTCCTCAATATGTGTGGTCACTAAAGTCTCTGTTCCTTTAGCTTGTGTTCAGCTAATATTTTGACAGAAATTTCCTTGCACATTTGCAGTTAAAAAGAAAAACAGAACAAAATAACCCCCTTGCCTTTCCAAGTCTTTGCAGATTAGCTCTCTGCTATGACACTTAGTCAATACTTAGGCAGGGTGTTTACAATTCTGCCTCAGCCTTCACTTAACTCCTGCTTACGCTGAGCCTAGTGATCAGCCAGAGGTGAAAGGCTAGGGTCTTCTCCAGTAATTTCCAAGCATCTGTTCTGCCCCATGCATCTGTGTAACTTTCTAAATTCCCAGTATACACAGCACTGCTGAATGACCTAATTTCCAAAACTCACTTCCCAGTTTTTCATCCTCAGTTTTACATAGTCTATTGTATGCTTTTTGTTCCAGGAAGTTGTGGGTTTTTGTTCACCTTACAATGTTTTCAAGCAATGTCCACTGCTTTCCAACCTGATTGAGCTCTGAGTTAGGTGAAACAGAGACAAGCAGTTTGTATCAGTCTTTCAGGTAGCTCCCAGACTGGTTAGAACAGACAAACAGAATAAATTATGAATAAGGTCCACTCTGCTCCCTCTGGAACCAGCGCCTAGGGTCCCACACCAGGAATGTGGACTGCCATCTACTAGATTGCCACTGAACTGGGGAGTGGGTGGGGTAAGGGTAAGTGAAAACATCACAAAGCTTTCATATTATTTTTAAGTTACCTTCTTTTGATTTTGTGTTCATTTGGTTGCTGTAAACCTTTCACTGTTTTCCAGAGTTCTGACAAAGTTTGTTTGGAAAATTTCTGTTTGTTTTTCAAAGTTTCTGTGAAGGAACAGGAGTTTGGAGTTTCCTACTCTGCCATTTTGCTGATATCACCCTTTATGAACTTAAAAATAATTCTAATACTTTGTATTTAGATTCTCTTGCATTTTGTATATAGATTAACTTAGAATCTTGCAATAATGATATTTTATTTCTTTTTCATATTTAGTTAATATAACTATATAATTATGTTGTGTGTATAATACTATATATTACACTATATATACAGAATAACTAGCCAGCTAGCTACCTACCTAACTGGATAGCTCACAATACTGGCTGGGACCACTAATAAGATGTTATATATAAACAGTGCTAGAATAGAAGTATTTGATATATAGCCTTAAGGGTACTCCTTGTGTGCCTAATTTGCTGAAAGTTATTTGTTTTTAATCATAAATATGTTTTAAATTTTATTTAATGCATTTCTACATATATTCAAATCATTGTATTATTTCTTTTTTAGTCAGTTAAATATATCAACATATTTTCTAATGTTAAACCATTCTTGTATCTTTTGTCTTTTTTTTTATAATAACTTGCTGGATCCTGTTCAGCTGGATATATTTTATTCAGCAATTTGTATTCATATTCAAAAATAAAATTGTCTCACAATTACCCTTTATCATGCAGCCCTTGTCTTCTAAGGTGCTATGTTATCACCTGACATTAGTTGTGTGCTTTTTCTTATAAAAGCTTTTATATAATTGATATAATTTATTTTTGAGTGCTTCTTAATAACTGACACTAGAGCCTTAGTAATTATAGGCAAGTGACAATATAATTGGTTATCCAAACCAGTGCACTTTTGAGAGTGAAAAAAGTCACTATTTATTGTGCCTATTGCACTGGGAAAATAGGCTCAGACTAGAACTGACATCAGCAAACAGGAATATATGATCACTTTTATTACAGATCTGTTAATCCTTTTTATTTTATTCAGTCAGTTTTTAAAATCATACTTTCCAGGAAATTGTAATTATTGTTCAGAAGTTTTTACTGTATTGGCAAAGAGTTTGTCTCGGTATTATCTTAGCAGTTTGCAATGTCTCTGAGATCATCTTCTTTCTTTTTCACATAGTATAGCTCAAGATTTTTGCTTTGGATTTTTGTTTACCTGGAATTTCCTTTATTTACTTCTTTATCGTTATTAGTACTTTCTCTGGGTATGACATTTTGTATTTCTGATCATTTTCACAAAACGATATCATTAATTATCTTTTGGCTTTTGTTATTGTTTATGAAAAATCTTTTGTCAATATAATTTTGTCATCCTTTCATATTAATCTGTTTTTCCTGTGTGGTTACTTTAAAGATCATCTCTTTTCACTTGGTGTTCTGCTGTTTCTCCATGCAATGTATTGATGTAAGTTTCTTATTGTATATGTTGCTTGGAATTTGTTGTTTTTCCTGAATCTGGTGATTTGGATAATTAATTGCCCTTCTGAATAGTGCACACTTTCTATTTGTTATAATTTTTTTCTGGAATTCTGTTTAGATATATGTCAGATGCTCTTTTATTATGTTCTCTCTTAACGTCCCTCATATTTTTATCTCCTTGCCTTTTTGTGCTACACTTCAGATAAAATCTTCAGACCTATTTTTATGTTTTTGAATTTATTCTTTATGTTGTCTAATCTGCTGTTTTGAAGTAGTTCTATTTAGTTGTATTTCAAATCTTCCTAGTAGCCTCTTAATTGAAATGTAACACATATTTTCACAAATTAAACACATCCCCAATTAAAAACAGCACCAAATTTTAAAAATAGGTCGTTAACAGTATCCCAGATGACAACTTGTAGTCTCTTCAAGCATTACCTGCCCTCCTTCCCACAGGTCATCACTCTTCTCCTTTCCAGCATAATCGACTTCTGCCTCTTTCTCAATTTCAACAAAATGGAGTTAATATGGTATTCACTCCTTTGAGTCTGTCTTCTGTCTCTTAATATCATCTTTAGGAATCTTCCACTGTCAAAGGGCATTTAGTTTGTTCCAGAGTGGGGCTATTATGAATAGTGATGCTATAAAGATTGTAGTCCCTGTCATCTGGTGAATATTCTACACATTTCTGAAGGGTATATACCTAGGAGAAAGATAGAGTCATACTTGGTCATAGAATTGGTCTATGTTTAGCTTTAGCATATATTCCAAAGTGATCGCACCAGTTTATATTTCACCAACAGCATACGTGATTTCCAGCTGGGCCACACTGTCATCAGACTTGATTTTGGCACCCTGTAATCGAAACCATTCTGTCTCGTGTGCAGTTGTATTTGGCTGATATTTTGGGGAATCTTTTTCCTTTATGACTTTTTGAATTTTACTTTTAAAATTTCTTTAGTTATTTTAAACACACTTGTTTTATGTTCTGTATTTGATAACTCTATCATTTGTTTTTGCTGGTGTATAATCAAGGTGACTTGCTTACACATCCACATGCACACACACAAATTTCAGATTATATATATGTTTTTGTAAACTCAGTGAAGGCTCGCTGCCCACAGGGGTTAACTTTTTGCTTCTGCAAGCTACCTTAGCCTTGTACTAATCAAGGGCTACTTTAAATTAAGTTCTCTTTATTTGAGACAACACTGAATCAATCATGTAGGAATGTGAAATTGCACCTCTTACTCCAAGCCTGTGATTCAAAAAGTTCAGAGGAGACATTTGTTCCCACCTACAGCTCAGTTGAGATGGACTAGGCTTTCTTTTTTAATATTTCCATTTTTAAGGGTTGGAATTTCTGTAGATGACCGTTCACTAGGTTTAAAGCCATTTGCAGGGCCTGTGTTGATATTAGAGTCCCACTCTGCAAACTCCCTCTCGTGCTACCCTAGGGCCTTTCTCTGTGACCTTTTAAACCCAATGTCCACATCACAGAGAGGGCATGAGCTGAGGGCAGCCACAGCTGCAGAGGCCTTATAGCTCTCTGCCTGGTTTAGCAAAAGTGTTTTCCTTTTATTTTTGCAATATTAAGTAGGCATTTTAATTATTATTTTAATTGTAGTTCATCTAAGACTTTTGCATGTTTTATAATGGGAAAACTTGTCTAGTTTTCTGCTTATTGTCAGAAATGGAGCTCTCTATCAGTACTTCTTTCATTAGTGACTTCTTTTTATTTATTCCTTTTCAATCTTTTTTTGGGTGGACATTGAAACTTCTGGTTTATTTTCATTTTTGTTATGTTTCTTTACATACTTTCATATTTTCGCCATTTATGCTATGTTCAGGGAATATTTCTCAGGCATCCAGTTCATTATTTGCTTTCAGCTGTGTTTATTCTACTCTTCATCCCAGTTATTAATTTTATTTAGCAAACAAAATTTAAATTTTCATGATCTCTAGTAGACTTTTTGGTTGTGATTGTTTTTCCTATTGCTCTGAGGATATCATCCTGTTCAATTTTCTCTATTTACTTTGTTGACATGGATTAAGTTTTTTTGTTTGTTGAATTCGTTTTCATTTATCCAAACTTTTGACTTTCCGCAAATCCTAGATGATTCCTGTGTTGGGGCTCATCTCTGGAGTTGACATTCCTGTTGACCATCTCCTGTATCTGTGTGGTATGCACAGGGACAAAGGATGGGACGTGCTCCTGGGATTTCATTCACATTTCTTGCTAGTAAAAGTAGGGGAGGTTCACAATAAATTATTGAGAGGTGAATTGTCTTCAGTCTCCTGGAGACTCAAGTTCCAGTACTTGCCTCTTTGCCCTGGGAAGTCTGCCCTGTCACTGATTCAGGCTCTGAAACCCACCAATCTTACCTGGCAGTGGAAACCTCCATCACTGAACCCTGGCCCTTGGAGTGGCTACTCTGGATCTTATAACATGCATCCTTAACACATTAAAATGTAATGTTTATTAGCTTTTTTTTTTTTTTACCACTTTCTTGATAATGTAACAATCTTTATACTTTAACTCCATTCAACCTCTTTCATCTTTTGTGCCATTATTTTAGTGTATTTTAATATTCTCTATATTTTTCATGATGATTATTGCTTTATACTGTCATGTATATATATTTATCTACCTACTTACCAACTCTTCATCTTTCTTGCATATCTAGACCTCAAGCAGACGTAATTTTCATTTGCCCTGAAGAACTTCCTTTACTATTTCCCTTAGTGCACATCTACTCATAATAAATTCTCTTTTTTTAAGTTTGGTAAAAAATGTCTTTATTTCATCTTTTTCTCAAAGATATTTTGCTTGTTATAGTTTCCTATTTGGCAGGTTTTGTTTACCACCATAAATTCAAACATATAATTCCATGCTCCATTGTCTTCTGCCTTTTCTACTTTCTATAAAGAAATTAGCTCTCAGTTTCACTGTTACTCTTTGAAAGTCACGTCTTTTGCTCTTAGACTTTGGTTTTCAGTAGTATTATTATGATATTCCTAGATTTGGGCTTTCTTTATTGTCTTAGTCTGTTTGGGCTTCTATATCAAAATACCATAGACCGAGTGGTTTAAACAACAGACATTTTCTTCTCACAGTTCTGGAGGCTGAGAAGTCCAAGATCAAGGTGCTAGCAGGTTCGGTTCCTGGTGAGAGCTCTCTTCCTCGTTTGCAGATGTTGGCTACTTGCTGTGTCCTCACATGGTGGAGAGAGGAAGCTCTGGAGTCTCTTTCTCTTATAAGGGCATTAATCACAACCTAGGAGCTCTGCCCTCATGACCTCATCTAAACCCAATTAATTTCCAAAGGCCTCATCTCCAGATACAATCACACTGTGGGTTTGGGACTCAACATATGAATTTTGGGGGCTGACACAAACATTCAGTCCATAACGTTTATATTTATCAATCTGAGGCTTGATGTATTTTGTCAATTTTCTAATATTCTTAGTCACCGTCTCTTCAAGTACCCTTTCAGTATACTGGATTTCTTGTCTCCCTGTTTCTATTGTCTAGTATTTTTTCTAGTCAAATCTTGTGTTTTTATATACATAATAATTTTTGTTTTAAGGTGGGACCTGGTATTTGATAATATTTAGAGGTAGTTCGAGGCTCTTAATAATGTCGTCTTGACTCATAGAGGATCTGTGTTTGCTCTGGCAAGTAGCTGGGCTAGAGACAAAATGCCTTAATGTAATTAGGGATTAAGATGATTAAAAGTTGGGGTTCATTTTCTGGAAGGGCTTGTCTATTTCTAATGCTTGCTTATTCCAAAGGTATAGCTCTTACAACTCCTCGTAAAAAGCTTGTTCTGTTTACTGGATACCTTTGTCCTTGGCAGTTAAGGTGCCCTTAGCCCCGTGACACTGGTGAAGCCATATCAGCTTCTCAGCCTCTCTGCACCTGGTTTTGAAATCGGTAATCACAAGGGAAAAGTGGTGCCAAATAGGGACCTCGCTTCTCTCAACATCCCTCTTCCAACTTTTGGCAGTAAACATTCTCCAACTTTGTAGCTCTCTGACATAGTCAAATAGGGTTTTATATATATATATATGTATATATATACCACTTTTCTAATTGTTTTCTTTGCACGAGTTGATCCCCAAAATCTAGTTCACCATCGTGGGAAGCACAACCCCAGAGGCCTATGTTTCAATCTCGAGACTACCACTAAACTGCAAGATACGTTGACTCTCTGAGTGTTATTTTCCTCATTTTTCCAGTGGGAACCATTCTCTGCCATGCTCATCTCATGGGGTATTGAGAAGATCATATAATGTAACAGGTATGGAAAAAATGTTCAAACATGCAAGTACACTCAGTAGATAAGCGACTGCTCCCCAAAATGACAGCTAATTGTGCCAGCATTTATTAAACTCTTACCACGTGCCAGGCACTTTTCTATGTGTTTTACCAGAGCTAATGTGTGAGTCTTCACAGTGCTCCTATGAAGTAGATGTTATTATTATTGTAACATTTTACAAATGAGGAAGCTGAGACACAGATCATTTAATTAAATCACTGAAAGTCACAGAGCTAGTAATAGAGGTGCCAGAATTCAACCTAGGTGCTATGGAACTAGAGCCCGTGTTCCTAAAATGGAGAAAGTCAATTTACAAAGAAGATATACAAATGGTCATTAAGTTTATTAAAGTCATATTTGTCCAATCAAGTTTGAAATGCTAAAAAGTCATATACCATATTGATGAGATTTTAATGAAATGGATAGTTCATTCACTGGAGGATATGCATATTGGTATAGTCTTTCTGGATGGAAATTTTGCCTGATGCTTCAAAATACTTAAAATGCTTATATAATCTTATCCAGTTATGCAAGTTCTGGGAGTGTATCCTAAGGTAATTATTAGATACACTGACAAAGATGTATTAAGTAACATCACATAATGCTTTAAGGAACATGATTGTAATGACATTATTCTTGTAAATATCTGTCATATGATAAATACACAATAAGTTATTTTGTATAAGGATATTCATTAAATTTTATTTGTCACAGCAAAGAAGAAATAGGGACAGGAACAATGACCCACAATAGGATAGTAGTAACATAAATTAAATTACATCCATATTTAGAAATACAATCAGCCCTTAAGAATTCTATTTCCAAGAATATTTAATAGCTTGGGAAGATGTATAATATAATAAGTGGAAAAAAGTAAATATAAAATTGTGGATATAGGGGCCTGTCCCGTGGCTTAGTGGTTAAGTGCAAGCGCTCTGCTACTGGCAGCCCGGGTTCGGATCCTGGACGCGCACCGATGCACTGCGTCTCCGGCCATGCTGAGGCCGCGTCCCACATACAGCAACTAGAAGGATGTGCAGCTGTGACATACAACTATCTACTGGGGCTTTGGGGGAAAAAAGGAGGAGGATTGGCAATAGATGTTAGCTCAGAGCCGGTCTTCCTCAGCAAAAAGAGGAGGATTAGCATGGATGTTAGCTCAGGGCTGATCTTCCTCACACACACACACACAAATTGTGGATATAGCATGATTTCTATTGAATATGTTAATATATATGTGTGTGAATTTATGATATATATTATATATCTATATTTTCAACCCTTTAAATGTTTCTTTCTATTGGGTTACCTACCTGTCACACTCTATATTTTTCTCCATTTTCCTGTTATCTAACTATATAGACAAAGAAATATCCCCAAACTACACCAGAATGCTACTGAGAGGTAGCTTGAAATGGTGGCATGACAGGGAATTTTAATTTTTCATTATTTTATTGTTCAATATTTAAAAACTTTCCACAAGCAGCATGCCCTAATTATGATATTATATACATATATTTATACATTTATGTGTGTGTGTAGTAATGAGTACAAAAAAAAGTTTGTCTTGTATGACCTACTAAATAACTTCAAGTGCATGTAGCCTCTAGAATGTCAAATATTGTACTTAAAATTTCAACCGATTTGCATCCCACGCTCACTGAAACTTGTCACAGCTCTCCGCCTTCCCGGACCTGCATCTGCCTGGCTTCAAGCTGAAGATTCTTATGGTGGGTTGTCCTTTCTGTTCGTTCCCGTCTAAATGCACAGCTTCTTTCTGCTTCCTCCTTGGTCTCTTCTACACACTTCTTGTTGGCTCTGGTGTAGTTTAATAGTTTTGCCACCACTGGCATGTCTTGCTTTGCACATTTAGCATTGCCCACAGAGGGATCCTAAAGAAAAGATTCCTACAAAATTTATAATTAAACTGATTATTGTACATTCCTAAAGGCTTCTGTTGTATCTTAATGAACATGATGACAAAATTCTCTCATACTCTGGCAAGTTGAGAATATGTGTATGTATGTGAGAGAGAGTATGTGTATGTATGTGAGAGAGAGTATGTATCTGAATGTGTGAGTACGTGCATGTGTTTGTGTGCACACATATGTGTGTGTATGTGTTTTGCCCCAGCTATGACTGTACACCCATTTCCAGGAGCATCTTATCTCAGTCAATTCCTGATGGAGTGCTAGTCTGCCACCAAATAGAGCATCCTGTTCTTTGCTTTCGAGATTAAGAAAGGGAAGTGAGAGCAACCTGGGGAAATAGACCATCTGAAATATTTTGCTTAGTTGAATTGACAACTTTGTTTGTTTTTACTTCCTTTTCAGATTGCTAAGCATGTCTGGCAAATATTTAAAAAAAGCCTAGTTCTGTTGCATTCATACTGAACACATAGCTTTGAATATTGCTAATCATTTATTAGAAAATGCTTTTCCCCTCAGATGTGTATATATCAAGAAGTTGTTTGTATGCATAGACATGATCTCCAGACCAAAGGGTTTCCCAGAAGAACACGTCTCTGAGTTTAAGTTTAGAATTTGCAATCACAGAATACAGGAGGAAAAAGAGTGTCATATTTGGATGATTTTCCTACAGAATGAGGTACTTCTCTTTAGGATTTGCACTCACCCACAATGTACAGTGAAATCCCACTAAGTGAGGTGTGTTCTCACAACAAAGATGACATTAATACTAGTGGGCATTAGATGTCCCTGTAATTCCATTCAGCCTGTATCCCAGCGAGTTATTTGGCTGGTAGTCACAGAGAACAGTCTTGAAAGAAATCAGGAACTCAAGTAACCACAAATAAAAGGTTAGTTTTTCCCAGAGGTTGTCTTTCCAGCGTCCCAGAAAAGCACTTTTTGACTCCGGAGTCTGTGTCCTAGTGCCCTTTTACCACATTCCTTTGGAAATGTCAGCTCACACAGAAAATCTGCAACACACATGATATCGGGGCTTGTCTGTTATGTGCAAGCCCTGGAGAGAGCCGTGTCCGTCATTTCCCTGTCCTGCCTGCAGTGGAGATCAGCTCCGACTCTGTGCAGCCTGGTGAGGGGGAAGAGAAAGGGAAAACATGGGAAATAGGTTAGTCAGGAGATTTGTCCATAAAATGGGTGAAGGTTATTTATTCCCAAAATGTTTACTAAGCTTACTCTGGGCCACCTCTAATGGAAAGAGGGAGGATGGAAGGCAGGTCCCTGCCTGCAGGGAGCTCCCAGAAGCCTGGTGCCCCTTGTGAAGAAATGGAGACCCAGAAAGGACATGCTCAAGATGCCAGGTGCGTGGGGGCAGAGTTGGGGCTAGAATCCAGAGTCCTGCTTTCTTTCCACATTGGCCTTCCAAAAAGTTGTAGCCAAATTGCTCACTGAACAATATCAATGTGTTGTATCTTACACCCTGCCTCTCTGTGGTTTATTACCCTTCTATCCACACCATCTAATCTCCTATTCCAATTAATCCTCATTCATTCATTTATCATTCACTCAAATTAATATTTATTAAGCATCTACGTGTGACACAAATAATGCTAAGTCCTTTTTTTTTCGTTTGTGAGGAAGATTGGCACTGAGCTAACATCTGTTGCCAATCTTCCTCTTTTTGCTGAGGAGGATTGGCCCTGAGCTAACATGTGTGCCCATCTTCCTCTATTTTGTATATGGGACACCGCCACAACATGGCTTGGTGAGCGGTGTGTAGGTCCGCGCTAGGGATCCGAACCTGCAGCAGCCCTGGCTGCAGAAGCAGAGCACACGATCTTAACCACTGTGCCACCGGGCAGGCTGCACTAAGTCCTTTTTAAATTTATATTTTATGAGCATGAGATATAAAGAAGAAAAATGGCTAAAATAGCTAAATTAAATACCTACTTATGTTTCTCTCTATCACTCCACCTCCTAATTAAAAGACTTTTATGAATTTGTACTTTTATTTACTTATTTGGAAGACTGGAAATGTCAGCTTACCTGGGTCCCCAGAACCTTTTTCCAAGTGATTTTCTAGAATACCTTTCCATTCCTCAGCCCTCTGTAAAAGTGAGGTTTCCTCCTCAGTGGCTGCCTCTAAATGAACAATTTGGCATTTTTTTTTTTTTCTTTGCAAATGCTACTGCTTCTTGTTTTCTGGAACCTGTATTTCAGGAGTGCATCATAACCTCCTCTTTTGTTGCTCAATTAAGGGCTTCTCGCTGGCACTTCAAACTACTACTTATCTCCTGCCCTCTCACATCTGCTGGAAAGATTATACAATGGAAAGCACATTCTGAGAGGAGCAGCATCTGGTGCATCAGAAGAACCCTAAGAAGTAATTTCCTAAAAATAAGAAGTTGTTAATACCAGCAGTAAAGTGGGTCTTAGAAAAATATCCACTGTCAAAAGACAAAGAGAGGTGAAAAAGCAAATAGCAAGCTTTTGGTACGCGTACCCTATCATAGCCCAGACAGGGTGTTTTCTTAAAGAAATTGCTCATGGTGAGTATCTGCAAATAATAGAAACCAGCAACAGTATCATGGCTGAAGCTAGAACAAACTAAAGTGGAAAAGGACATGGGAAGTTGATATGCATATTCCATGAATTTAGGTATCAAGCCAGAGAAGCACGCTGGTACAGTAGAATAAGCTTGCCATCTGGAGTCCTGAGACCTGAGCCGGCATCTGCCTCAGTCACTAGTCATGTGACCATGAGCAAGTCACAACCTTTCTGAGCACTGGGGTCACCTGAATAATGGCAGATAGAACTATTTCAAATTGAGAGAGGTTTAAATGAGATAGTGCTCAAAATAGTGGCTCGTGGAGTGCCAGACAAGTGTAATCTAAGTTTACCAAATTCCAGTTCCCCAGGGTCCCTTTCCCTCGCTAAAGTATTTGGAACAGAAAATACCTTGGACATAGGGGCAGGAAACGAGGCCAGCTGGGCACTGATAGCAGCTCAACAGGGCGTCTCTTCACAGACAAACTCCTAGTGGTTGGACAATTCTACCTTGTGCACAGAAAGTCTGTGGTTTGGAGTTGAGCGGTTTCATTATGCAGTTTAATAAAAGAGCAGCTGGGCATGCAAAGCAAGCTCAGTTGCAGACTGATGTACCAGGGATTTAGAAACATGAGAAGGCGCCAAGAGTGGCCGTGAGCCAACCTGTGATATTACCCAAACTTGCCTTTCTATACCTTTCTCTGGGTACCTCTAGGGCCCCTGTTCCCTGCATCCATGAAAATTGCTTAGAGGAAAGGTTATTTTGCTCCAATGGACATAAGTGTAAGTCACAGACATCCTCCTGTAAGTGCAGGTATGTGAACTGGAAAAGGTATTTTAGGAATTAAGGAATTCATATTTTTCTTTACTCCTCAGGGTGGCTGTGAAAGGCAAGTGGATAGTAGAAGTTGCCTTCACTTGATTTGAAGGTATTGTGATATTATAGAGTGGGGCAGTAGAGGTGGGGCAGTGCTGGTTTCCACAGCTTAAGTTGACTCTTGAAGGAGTCAGAATTTGAGAAAGAAAGGATATTCCAGCTAGAAAGAGCAAAGGAACAATGTGTACAGAGGCTCAAAGGCAAGACAGATTGGAGCTGAGGTGGGGATGTGTCTGAGGACTTGTGGGCGACCCAAGCAAACAGGTGTGTGTGTAGAGAGGACATGGGTGACGGGACACAAGTAAGAAAGCAAAAATCATATCACAAAATTATGTTATGGAGTTTTAACTTCTTGACAATATTAAACTATTGAATCTCAGAGTGATATGCCAGAGTCTGCTTTTTTTTTGTATGTGTGTCTGAGGAACAT
This sequence comes from Diceros bicornis minor, assembly GCF_020826845.1. Classification (NCBI taxonomy): domain Eukaryota; kingdom Metazoa; phylum Chordata; class Mammalia; order Perissodactyla; family Rhinocerotidae; genus Diceros; species Diceros bicornis. Next base: position 6,435,457 of record NC_080749.1, read on the forward strand.
CAGCCCTGAGCTAACATCTGATGCCAATCCTCCTCTTTTTGCCGAGGAAGATTGGCCCTGGGCTAACATCCGTGCCCATCTTCCTCTAGTTTATATGGGACGCCACCACAGCATGGCATGACAAGTGGTGCATCCGTGAGTGCCCGGGATCCGAATCTGCAAACCCCAGGCCACTGGGCCGCCGAAGCGGAGCACACGCACTTAACCACTGTGCCACTGGGCTGACCCCTCGAGTCTGCTTTTTAGAAGAATTTTTGGGGATAGAGTTTGGAGATAAACCAGGGGAGTTGAGCCTGGAGGCAGAGAAACCAGTTGAGAGACAGCGGCAAGATGATGAGAGTGTCTGACATGGGGCCTGGCTGAATCGTTGGCAAGGAGGGGGAATATTTAAGAGCTACTTAGAATGTAGGATTGCCTTGACTCAGTGACCAATTTTATGTGATGGTGAATAAAAAAAGGAAAGCTCCAGCTAGCTCTCAGATTTCTGACTTACTAGATGGTGGTACCATTAACTCGGCTGCAAATAACTCGTTGGAGGAGCAAGGCAGGGATTTGAAGGAGACAATGAGTTCAGCTTTGAGTGTTGAGCTGGAGACCTCCACTAGGTAGTGATAAAGAGTGTGCAAGGTTGGGGATATCACCTTGAGAACAGTCCATCTGTAGATGACAGCAGTAGCAAAATAAAGCAGTGAATATGATTGTCCATGGAAATGCGCATCCTGAGAAGAAAGGAGAGAAAAGCCTGTAGAATATGGAGGCAGGCTGCTGGCATGGGCAGCAGTTACAGCCAGACCAGATGGGTTTGATGCCAGCAGAAAGTCAAATAGAGAGACATAAAGCTGTGGACTATGAGCTCAAATGGCACTTCAAGCAGAGGCAGTTGGTTGCTTTGGTTAGCTTTATAGAAAAGGACAACGCTGAATTTTGTCTGCAGGTTTCTTTCTTAAGAGCTATATGTTATGGCACATTTTGCTTATTTAAATCATCCATCCACCCATCCACCCATCCACCCATCCATCCATCCATCCATCCATCCATCCATCCATCCATCCATGCATCCATTCATCCATCCATCCAACTGCCCATCCCTTCTTCATTCACTGGTCACCCAATATGTGGCAGGCTCACTGCTAAGAATCAGAGAAGTAGCTATTGACTAAGCACATGTCAGCCGGGAGCTCAGTCTGTGCAACCAGCAGGTCTGTTTCTCCAATGCCAAGAAAAGAACATGGATTCCTCTGAGACCTAGATCCTCACAGCTCTCTAGGAAGACCAAGAGGCCCAGGGTATGCTACTCACTTACTTAAAATGATTCTGTGACTCTCCACTGCTACAGACTAAAGTTACTTGCCTTGGGATACATGGCCCTCCATGACCTGCCCTTGCCTTCCTGTGCATCCTGAGCTCCTACCTCTGTGCCCTGCACTTCACACTTTAACAATACTGAACAGAGCACAGGACTTCAACCCAGGAATCCTTTGTAAACATTTTTCTCATTTGTAATTCCTCTTCTCATTCATCTAGAAGATTTTTACTTATTTTTTAAAATACTGTTAAGGTATCACCTCTTTTATGAAATTTTTGCTGATTGGCTAAACAGAAGTGACCTCTGAGTGTGGCTCAAGAGTCAACCTCACCTTGTTTCAAATCCCAATGTGACCACTGCAAGGAAATGTGACCTTGAGCACACTTATTCAAATTCTCTGAATCTGAGTCCCTGTTTTTTAAAACAAAAGTTGTAATACCCACTTTGTAAGATGGTTATAATTAGAAATATATTTTAATTATATGTGCAATATATTAATATGTAAACATGTATGAAGTACCTGTTGCCTGATAGATCTACTGATCCTCAATCAATAACAACTTTTACTATAGTGACTTTAGGACCTCATGCCCCCACCTTTACTGGGGTGGCTAGTTTCCATGGTGCCCCAATGAACCAGCCTCCCTGTATTCATGCCTTTTGAATACAGGGCTGCTCTCCTTGAATTTGGGCTCCTTGGGACTCGATTATAACCAACAGAATGTGGCATAAAGATCTTCAAGTGGCTTCTGAGGCTAGGGTAAAGGAAGCCCTGTGCTTTCTACAGGGGCCTCTTGGAACACTGGTTCTGGAGGCAGTTGGACACCATGTAAGATGTTCAAGTCTCTGAGCCCACCATGCTGTAACAAAGCCCAAGCTAGACATGTTGGGAGATCACATAAAGATGGAGATGCTCAGCCAGCCTCAGCTGTTCCGTCACACCAGCCAGGCATCAGATCTGTGAGAGAGGGAGCCATCTCAAAGCCCAGCCTCACTGAGCCCTCAGATATCTCCAGCTCTGTCCACCACCTGACAGCAGCGACCAGAGAGATCTGAAGTGAGGACTGCCTCGCCGGGCCCCGTGAATCCACAGAATGGTGGGAGACAATGAGACATTGTTGTTTTAAGCTGCTAAGTTTTGGAGTCTGTCATAGAAAATGGGAACCCTTTCTCTCTCCAGAAAGCTCACCCTCAGGTTAGGTGGGGTACTCTTGACCTATAATCTCCTCCCATAAAGTGTGAGAGGGAACACCAAGGCAGTTTCTGCTGTCCCTGCTTATCTGTTGTCCTCCTGCTGGCCTGTGTGCCACGGAGGCAGAGCCCATGTCTGTCTTGTCTACTGTTGTACCCCAGTACCCAGCAGAGTGCCTGTCAATTAAGCGGGACTAAGACTTTCACTTGACTAAATATAATATTCATACTATATTGTAATTAGATGTCCCTTCCTCCTTTATGAGCTCCTATAAACCAGGGTTCAGTCAAATATAATAATCATACCTTCCACAGAAATATGTTGTATAAAAAATGTAATGATGTATACAAAATAATTTATTGGCTTGGTATATAGCAGCATTCAGTATTTATTAGGTGACATATTACTGAGTCTGCAGTGTTGAACATTGGACCAGGCTGTGGTAGATGCTCATTAAATGCTTGTTGAGCTCAGCAAACTGGATGGACCAGAACAGAGAGGGGACTACCACCAGTTGGCCCAGTGAAGCCCAGAGGAAGCTGCTAGATTCAAGATCCTTGAGACCTTGGCAAGGGCCTGAGAGGTCCCATCTGATCACTGAGGAGTTTCCTTTCATCATTCCACACCCAGAGATGGAGCACAGGGAGTTACTGGAGTGAGAGTGAGAATGGTCATGGGCACCAGGTGAGGATGTCCCTTCCTTCCGGAACAGATAGAAGGTGACAAGGAAAACAAGGGAAGGGGCCAAGAAAAGCATAGTCCACAGCAGAAAGCAGTGGAAAGACAAATGCAAAATAATAAACAATACGGGAGTGATATATTTGGTCAGGAAAAGCCAATGAAATGCTGAGCTTTCCAGGCTCTGTCAGCAGCAGTGGCCAGCTCTGCCCTGGCAATAGGAACCAAGCCCAAGTGTTCCCAGGGCCACCATGCAGGACTGCAGCGGCTGACACACGCTTGCCTCTGCTGCTTACTTCAGCTGCCTTGCCTGTGGGCCTCCCAGCAGTGAGGAGGCTGCCCATTCTGCTACTTCCGTCCTGTAGCCCCCTCTGTCTTGTGACACGTGACGTGTTCTTCTCGGCTATGATCCTACAGTGCCCCACAACAATGGCCCTGCACCTACACCCCAACTGTCCACTTGTACCTCACCTATTCTTAGGGAGAGAACCAACTCCTGTTACTAATTTGAAGATGTAGTGCAGGAAAAGCAACGTACTAATCATGCCTAGTGGCCGGCACAATGAATAGGGTCTCAGAGATAATGTCTTCCTCTTTTTTTTTGTTTACTATTATTTTTATTATTATTATTATTTAATTTTTTGTTTATTGCAGTAACATTGGTTTATAACATTGTATAAATTTCAGGTGTACATCATTATACTTCTATTTCTGCATAGATTACATCATGTTCACCACCAAAATACTAATTACAACCCATCACCACACACATGTGCCGAATTATCCCTTTTGCCCTCCTCCCTCCCCCCTTCCCCTCTGGTAACCACCAATCCAATCTCTGTCTCTATGTGTTTGGTTATTGCTGTTATTATCTACTACTTAATGAAGGAAATCATACGGTATTTGACCTTCTCCCTCTGACTTATTTCACTTTGCATAATACCCTCAATGTCCATCCATGTTGTCACAAATGGCTGGATTTCATCGTTTCTTATGGCTGAGTAGTATTCCATTGTGTGTATATACCACATCTTCTTTATCCATTCGTCCCTTGATGGGCACTTAGGTTGCTTCCAAGTCTTGGCTATTGTGAATAACACTGCAATGAACACAGGGGTGCATGTATCTTTACCCATTGACGTTTTCAAGTTCTTTGGATAAATACCCAGCAGTGGAATAGCTGGATCATATGGTAGTTCTATCCTTGATTTTTTGAGGAATCTCCATACTGTTTTCCATAGTGGCTGCACCAGTTTGCACTCCCACCAGCAGTGTATGAGAGTTCCCTTCTCTCCACATCCTCTCCAACACATGTTGTTTCCTGTCTTGTTAATTATAGCCATTCTGACGGGCGTGAGGTGATATCTCATTGTAGTTTTGATTTGCATTTCCCTGATAGTTAATGATTTTGAACATCTTTTCATGTGTCTGTTGGCCATCTGTATATCTTCTTTGGAGAAATGTCTGTTCAGGTCTTTTGCCCATTTTTTAATTGGGTTGTTAGTTTTTTTGTTGTTGAGATGCATCAGTTCTTTGTATATATTGGAGATTAAGCTCTTATCAGATGTATGGTTTGCAAATATCTTCTCCCAATTGTTAGGTTGTCTTTTCGTTTTGTTGATGGTTTCCTTTGCTGTGCAGAAGCTTTTTAGTTTGATGTAGTCCTATTTGTTTATTTTTTCTATTGTTTCTCTTGCCCGGTCAGACATGGTGCTTGAAAAGATGTTGCTAAGACTGATGTCGAAGAGTGTACTGCCTATGTTTTCTTCTAGAAGTTTCACAATTTCAGGTCTTACATTCAAGTCTTTAATCCATTTGGAGTTAATTTTTGTGTATGGTGGAAGGCAAGGGTCTACTTTCATTTTTTTGCATGTGGCTGTCCAGTTTTCCCAACACCTTTTGTTGAAGAGACTTTCTTTTCTCCATTGTATGTTCTTGGCTCCTTTGTCAAAGATTAGCTGTCCATAGATGTGTGGGTTTATTTCTGGGCTTTTGAATCTATTCCATTGATCTGTGTGTCTGTTTTTGTGCCAGTATCAAGCTGTTTGGTTACTATAGCTTTGTAGGATATTTTGAAATCAGGGAGTGTGATACCTCCAGCTTTGTTCTTTTTCCTCAGGATTCCTTTACTTATTCGAGGTCTTTTGTTGTTCCAAATAAATTTTAGGATTCTTTGTTCTATTTCTGTGAAAAATGTTGTTGAAACTTTGATAGGGATTGCATTGAATCTATAGATTGCTTTAGGAAGTATGGACATCTTAACTATGTTAATTCTTCCAATCCAAGAGCATGGAATATCTTTCCATTTCTTTGTGTCTTCTTCAATTTCTTTCAGCAACGTTTTATAGTTTTCCGGGTACAGCTCTTTCACCTCTTTGGTTAAGTTTATTCCTAGGTATTTTATTCTTTTTGTTGCAATTGTAAATGGGATGGTAGTCTTAATTTCTCTTTCTGCTACTTTGTTGTTAGTGTATAGAAATGCAACTGATTTTTGTATGTTGATTTTGTATCCTGCAACTTTACCATATTCGTTTATTACTTCTAAAAGTTTTCTGGTGGATTCTTTAGGGTTTTCTATATATAAAATCATGTTGGGGCCGGCCCCGTGGCTTAGCGGTTAAGTGCGTGCGGTCCGCTGCTGGCGGCCCGGGTTCGGATCTCGGGCGCGCACTGATGCACCGCTTCTCCGGCCATGCTGGGGCTGCGTCCCACATACAGCAACTAGAAGGATGTGCAACTATGACACACAACTATCTACTGGGGCTTTGGGGGAAAAATAAATAAAATTATAAAATAAAATAAAATCATGTCATCTGCAAATAGTGAGAGTTTCCGTTCTTCCTTTCCAATTTGGATCCCTTTTATTTCTTTCTCTTGCCTGATTGCTCTGGCTAGGACTTCCAGTACTATGTTAAATAGGAGTGGTGACAGTGGGCATCCTTATCTGGTTCCTGTTCTTAGAGGGATAGCTTTCAGTTTTTCACCATTGAGGATGATATTAGCTGTGGGTTTGTCATATATGGTCTTTATTATGTTGAGGTACTTTCCTTCTATACCCATTTTATTCAGAGTTTTTATCATAAATGGATGCTGTATCTTGTCAAATGCTTTCTCTGCATCTATTAAGATGATCATGTGATTTTTATTCTTAATTTTATTAATGTGGTGTATCACGTTGATTGATTTGCAAATGTTAAACCATGCCTGCATACCTGGAATAAATCCCACTTGATCATGGTGTATAATCTTTTTAACATATTGTTGTATGCGATTTGCTAGTATTTTGTTGAGGATTTTTGCATCGATGTTCATCAGTGATATTGGCCTGTAGTTTTCTTTTTCTGTGTTGTCCTTGTCTGGTTTTGGTATCAGGGTAATGTCGGCTTCATAGAATGAGTTAGGGAGCGTCCCCCCCCCCCTCAATTTTTTGGAAGAGTTTGAGAAGGATAGGTATTAAGTCTTCTTTGAATGTTTGGTAGAATTCACCAGGGAAGCTGTCTGGTCCTGGACTTTTACTTTTGGGAAGGTTTTTGATTACTGTTTCGATCTCCTTACTGGTGATTGGTCTATTCAAATTCTCTACTTCTTCTTGATCTAGTTTTGGAAGGTTGTATGATTCTAAGAATTTATCCATTTCTTCCATATTGTCGAATTGGTTGGCATATAGCTTTTCATAGTGTTCTCTCATAATCTTTTGTATTTCTGAGGTGTCTGTTGTAATTTCTCCTCTTTCATTTCTGATTTTACTTATTTGTGCCTTCTCTCTTTTTTTCTTGGTGAGTCTAGCTACAGGTTTGTCAATTTTGTTTATCTTTCAAAGAACCAGCTCTTGGTTTTATTAATTTTTTCTATTGTTTTCTTGTTCTCTATTTCATTTATTTCTGCTCTGATTTTTATTATTTCCCTTCTTCTACTGATTTGGGGCTTTGTTTGTTCTTCTTTTTCCAGTTCCTTTAGGTGCATTGTTAGATTGTTTATTTGAGATTTCTTTTGTTTGTTGAGATAGGCCTGTATTGCTATAAACTCCCCTCTTAGAACCGCTTTTGCTGTAACCCATAAATTCTGGCATGTCGTATTTTCATTTATCTCCAGGTATTTTTTTGATTTCTTCTTTGATTTCTTCATTGACCCAGTCGTTGTTCAGAGCATTTTGTTTAATCTCCACGTATTTGTGGCTTTTCTGATTTTCTTCCTATAGTTGATTTCTAGTTTCATACTGTTGTGGTCAGAAAAGATGCTTGGTATTATTTCAATCTTTTTAAATTTATGGAGACTTGTTTTGTGGCCTAATATGTGATCAATCCTGGAGAATGTTCCATGTGCATTTGAAAAGAATGTGTATTCTTCGGTTTTTGGATGGAATGCTCTGTATATATCTACTACGTCCATCCTTTCTAGTGTATCATTTAAGGCCAATGTTTCCTTATTAATCTTCTGTTTGGATGATCTATCCGTTGGTGTAAAGTGGAGTGTTAAAGTCCCCTACTATTATTGTGTTACTGTCTATTTCTGTTTCTATGTCTGTTAATAATTGCTTTATATATTTAGGTTCACCTACATACATTGAGTGCATAGATATTTACAAGTGTTATATCCTCTTGTTGGATTGTTCCCTTGATCATTATGTAATGCCCTTCTTTGTCTCTTTTTACAGTTTTTGTTTTAAAGTCTATTTTGTCTGATATGAGTACTGCTACCCCAGCTTTCTTTTCATTGCCATTTGCATGGAGTATCTTTTTCCATCCCTTCACTTTCAGTTTGTGAGTGTCTTTAGGTCTGAAGTGTACCTCTTGTATGCAGCATATATATGGTTCTTGTTTTTTATCCAATCAGCCACCCTATGGCTTTTAATTGGAGCATTTAGTCCATTGACATTTAAAGTAGCTATTGATAAGTATGTATTTACTGCCATTTTTTAACTTGTGTTTTTCTCAGTGTTTTAGTAGTCCTTCTCTGTTCCTTTCTTCTTCTATACAGAATTGATGGTCTCTTTAGTTTGACCTCTGTCTGAAAGCTCTATTCTTTAACTCCCCTCCTCTGTCTTTATATGTTTTTCATATCATATCTAACCTCTTTTTTGTGCATTTGATCCATTACCCTCTTATCATGGAAATAGATAATTTATCCTATTTGTGGTCTTCTCATTTCCCCTTAAACCAGTCCCTTTAACATTTCTTGTAGTACTGGTTTCTTGGTGACAAACTCCTTTAATTTTTGCTTGTCTGGGAAATTTTTGATCTCTTCTTCCATTTTGAATGATAACCTTGCTGGGTAGAGTATTCTTGGCTGTAAGTTTTTTCCTTTTAGCACTTTAAATATATCATGCCGTTCTCTTCTAGCCTGTAAGGTTTCTGCTGAGAAGTCAGCTGATAGCCTTATGGGGTTTCTTTTGTATGTAACTTGACTTTCTCTTGCGGCTATTAGGATTCTCTCTTTATCTTTAATTCTGGACATTTTGATTATGATGTGTCTTGGTGTGGGCCTCTTTGGGTTTATCTTGTTTGGGGTTCTCTGTGCTTCCTGTACCTGGAAGTCTGTTTCCTTCCTTAAGTTAGGGAAGTTTTCATCTATTATTTCTTGAAATAGATTCTCTGCCCCTTTGTCTTGCTCTTCTCCTTCCGGGACACCTATAACACGGATGTTAGTGTGCTTGATGTTGTCCCAGAGGTCCCTTAGACTGTCCTCACTCTTTTTAATTCTTTTCTCTTTTACCTGTTCAGCTAGAGTAATTTCTTCTTATCTTTCGTCCAACTTGCAGATCCATTCTTCTGTACCCTCTACTCTGCTTTTGAGTCCCTCTAGTGAATTTTTCATTTCCAGTATTGTATTCTTCATTTCTAATTGGTTCTTTTTTATATCTTCCATTTCTTTGTTGACATACTCACTGAGTTCATCTATTCTTCTCCCCACATCAGTGAGCATCCTTAACACTATTTGTTTGAACTCTCTGTTGGGTAGGTTGCTCATTTCTGTTTCACTTAGTTCCTTTTCTGGAGTTTTGTCCTGTTCCCTTACTTGGAATGTATTCTTTTGCCTCCTCATTTTGCCTCTTTCCCTGTGCTTGTGACTACGTATTAGGTAGGTCAGCTACGTCTCCTGCTCTTGGATAGGTGACCTTATGTAAGTGATGCCTTAGGAGGCTTCCAGTGTGCTTCCCTCAGTTGTCAATGTTCCAGGGGTGACCCCTATGTGGGCTACGTGTGTCCTTCTGTTGTGGCCTGTTTACTCTCCCTGTAGGCACCCAGGTTGGCCGAGTTATGCTCCTAGCCAGCTGTTGTAATGCTCAGTTGCTTGTGATTTTTGTGGGCCCTTCAGTCTCTTTATCAGGTGTGGGGAGCCCCAGCACAGTTGGCTACCAGTTCTAATACCACATTTGTGTTGCAGTATTTCTTTTAAGTGAGTAGGCCCCCAGTGTGGCAGGTTGTTAGGCTTAGGGCCTTACAATTGCTATAAGCCTCCAGCCTTTAGGTCTCTTGTCAGCTCTCTGAGGATTGCAGCTGGGTGGGGCTGGCCTTAGGCACAGGAGCACCCAATTGCTTCAGGCTTTGGAAGGTGGGGCAAACCCCCTCTGTGGGTCTTTGAGAAGCACAAGTCTTCTGCAGCTGACAATCCCTGCCGCCCACAGGTCCACACACACAGTCAACACAGTCCTGCCCCGTGTGTGCACCCCGACCTCCCGAAGCGGACCCTGTCTCTCCATGGCGGGAACCCCACACACTCCACCACCGCCCCACACTCTCCACCTGCTCCTTGTGCACGCCCTGCCCCCTGAAGTGGGCTCAGTTGCCAGGCTGCAGAGAATCCAGTCACCAATCTATGCAGGCCCACAAGTTGCCTGAAGGCTTGTTGTTGGGTGGGGCCAGTCTCTAGGGTGGGCTGCCTGCCCTGGCTGAGCTGGATTAAATCGGTGCTCTAGTGGGTGGGGCAGACCCTGGGCTAGCAGGCCCCAGCGAGAACTCCAATGGTGTCTGTGTCAGCACGTCCACACCAGGCCACAACAATGGCCGCCGCCAATGTCCCAGTCCCTGGAGAGGTCTCACCCCTCACCGAGATGCACTCAGGGCCTATTAGGTGAGTCTCTTTTCACCACAGCACTGTGCCCCTTTCTTTCTGGTGATTTTAGGATGCTTTCTGAAACGGTTGAGTTTGCACGTGAGCCTTTTAAGAGCTGGTTTTAATGTCTTTGTGAACCAGCTTTTCTGGGGGTACTCCCCAATGTTTTAGTAGCAGCAAAGTCAGATATTATGCCACTCGTCTCGACTGTGCTGGGTCCACAAAATGCCCACAGTGGGGGCGCTCCCCTCCCGGCGCCTCCATTGAGGCCGCGTAGCTGTGAGCTGCTCCCGGCGGCCGTGAAGCTGGCGGCTTGTGAAGGCGGCGTTTTTCCTCTCCAGAAGGGAGTCTCTGCCTCTTCCACCTCAGTTAGGATTGTCCGTTGTTGCAGGAGTTCCTCTCATCCAGTTTTCAGTTCTGTCTCAGGGGTAATTTTTCCACGAGTAGTTGTAAATTGGCTGTGTCCACGGGAGGAGGTGAGTTCAGAGCCTGCCTAGCTGCCATCTTGACTTCCTCCCTGATTTTATTCTGATGTTTTCCTCTTTCTTTGTTCACTGTGATCCTCAAAACTACAGCCACACACAGTGCTCCGTGCACCCCTTGGGAAGAACCAGAAAAAAGAACACAGGCACCATCTTAATCCAAGAGTATGTCTGCTCTTTCTCTTCTATTTCCACTTTCACCCCTAAAGGAAAAAACTTCAGACAGATTCAAACTGTCTAGACCAATTTCTTGCCTTTCCCTCCATAAGGACCAAAGTGGACGGGGCTGTCTTTCACCCAGGACAAAGCAAGCTGACAGCCCCGTGAGTGGGTTAGCTGGCTCCCCCCAGCTTTAGCCCCCACTGCTCCAGCTCCACAGCGTTCACCTCCTCTAGTGCTCGTTGGTCGAAGCTGGGTTCTTCCACAGCTGCCATTCAGCTCATCCAGCAGTCAGTCTACAGGACTGCAAGATAAAGGCGGCTGATGTGTTACATTTTAAAGCTTAAGCCTCTATTTGACTGGTCTGGCCCCAGATTTTTTTCCCCACAAATACATTTTTCATTTTATTTAACAAACATTCTGCATAGTACTTATGAGGTGTCAGTTACTGTTCTAATACTTTACAAATATTAACTTATTTAATTTTCATAGCAATTCTATAAAGTGGGCATTATTATTATTACCTCTATTTGGAGATATTATTACCCCTGTGAGACAATCAAAGCATGGAGAGGTTAGGGTCATACAGCAGAAAAATAGCAAATTAGAGTTGCCAGATTTTGCCATATAACTTTTATAACAACATATAACATTTTGGTGTAAGTATGTTCCATGCAATATTCATTGTTTATCTGAAATTCACGTTTCTCTGGGCATCTTGTGTTTTATCTGGCAATCTTAAAACAGAATTGAACCCAGGCAGTCTGGTTCCCAAGCCCCCCTTCTCATAGCCACATCGGAATCACGAGGTGCCTGTGGATTGTAAGTTTTTAACTCTCACTCAGGAAGCTGTCATAGTGCTTTGCCCCGACCAAACGAAGCTCATTCCCAGTGCCTCCCCCTGCACCCCGTGGTTGTGTGTTCTCGCTTGCTCATCACGCACCGTGTGGTTCAGTTGTTGGCAACGCTCTCACTAATGCAGGAGGTATCCTCTGGTACTTCACGAAAGGACATTCATAAAGAAAACGGGCAATACTCCCTCATATCTTTTTCTGATTTGAGGCTTCCTTTCTACAGGGGCATAGGAAAATGAACTCACAAATAAGAGAATAGGGAAAAAATTGCTGTCATCTGAGATGGTCCTTTTCAGACCCTTAGAACAGAAAGACAAGCATTTCTTCACGGAAGAAAGAAGAGTTCGTGGCATTTTCTCGTTTTGCTGCATGTGATATTCACACTGATTCCAATTACGGGCAGTGCAGCTCCAAGAGTTCAGCTTTAAAGGGCCACAAGTTTTCTCCTCAATTGGGTGGAAGCATTTTAAATCATTCCCACCTCATGCCAGCCCAAGTCATTTTTTTCTTTATAGCTAACTTCCTTCTTTCTTTTCCTAAGCACAGTACAAAAGGTGGGAGGTTACTTTAAAGAAAGGCATTTATTTTTAACAATAAACCAAAATCAATGGAGAAGGTGGAATTAGAGAGTTAGTTCCTGAAAAATGAAAAAAAAAAAAAAAAGCCCACAGACACTACAGTAAAAAAGAAGATTCTACAGAGAAAAGGAAGAATTGTTGACTTAAAAAAAATACAAAATAAAAGACAACATTTTTATTTTTCTGAGGTCACTTCACATTTCCAGGCTTTTAGCATTTGCTTCAATGTTAAGAACATGCATGTCTCAGCAAGAAACATAACCTATAATTTGATGAATATATGTTCCTCTCTCTCTCTCCCTTCTTACGACGTATGTGAAATTCTTGTTCTCTGAATGCTCTGGTGGTGTATTACATAAGGTGGTAGATATCTCATGAGAACTTCAAAGATAGTCTACATGTTTTGCAGTGGTTGGGGGACTAACATTTTGAGTGAACCTTTTCATGAAGCTAATTGTCTAAGAAGAAACTGAGGAAAAGGGTCTAAGGATTTAAAGGAGCATGTGTATGCATGTGTGTGTGTGTGTGTGTGTGTGTGTGTTTAGAAGGAAGGGAGGGGAGGTTTTCTGGGTTAGACTGTCTCTTTCTTGCATAAGAAGGCAATGCACATTAGCCCTGGAAGTGAGCAAGCTAGAACATCCTCTCAGCTATTCCTTTTCTTCTACTCTTCCATTCAACTTGCCTTGCTTAGTGCCTGAGCCGAGGATGCCCAGTGCTGCCTGCTGCAGGTACCCAGGTAAGTCAGAGTTCCTCTGATGGGGGCTGCAGAGGGAGGCCTTGGTGGCAGACGAGTCTTCAGCACATTTCTGCTAATCAATGTACTTGTAGATTTGCTTGTTTCCTGCTTTTCCCCAGACTCTGAGATGCCCCTCCTGGCCACGGTGAATAAGAGGGATACTCTAAGAAGAGCCACAATGCCTCTTCCTAACTCAGGAACAAGACGTGATTAGGCATCCAGAAGAATGTTTCTCAAGGTGTAGTTGTCCAACTACCTTTATCAGAAGCCTTTGGGGCTTATAGGGAGCTTGTTAAATGTGCAGATGCCTCACTGAAGACCCACTTGATCAGAATCTCTGTGGGTGGATCCCAGGAGTGTATATTTTAACAATCTCCCCAAGAGACTTGTAGACACTTGAATGTTTCAGAACCACCGATCTGGACAGTATGGCGCTCTGGTAGAGGTGATGGTCCAGGGCTTGGAGCACTCGCTCACATTCAGGCTGCTCTCTTCGCTCACCTTGCCAGCACCAGCCATCCCTGCACAGGGTTCCCTGGGCTCGCGGTGTCTCTCCAAATCAATGGTGAGCAGAAGCTCTTAGAAAAGGGTTTACAAGTCTTGGCATCCCCTTCTGGCCAAGAGCTACAGGCAAGGGGACTCCGTGAGGGCTGTTGATGATTACTAGACTGACAGGTTAGGGAGGAGTGATACTGGAGGGCTCTGTGTTGTCCAGCCCTCTGACCTGAGTCTTTGGAGGAGGGTTATTTAGAAAGTGTGTATTTCTAAAGCACCTACTGTGAACAAACACTGTGCCAGCAGTAAGGGGTAAGGGCAGTAATGATGACCATGCTGGGCTCCTGTTCCCCAAACATTCCCTTTCAGTGAGCACAGAGACACGGGGAGGGTGGGGACAGTGCTGAGTGTGGCAGCACTCCATTTCTGGCATTTATTTTGGAACACTGGAGTTGTGTTGAGCAGAATAGGTGATGTGGAAAAAAGGTGAAGTGTGGAGTCACAGCAACCTCGTTCAAATTCTAGGGGTTCCTCTTACCCTTGGTCCACTGCCTTTAGAGAAATGACAACTTTTCTGAGAGTCAGTTCTCATATTTCATAAGAATGATTATCCCGGCTTCATATTGTTTTTGTGAGAACAGAAAATTAGATCAACTGTGTGAAAAATGTAATATAATGATCAAAGTTTCTGGCATAAGGTGGGTGCTCTGGAATCGTCAGCTACACCATTTGATTTCCCTAGTCTGGTGATACATAAACAGGTCACTTGATTGATGGGAGGCTATGGTGGGTGGAATAATGGCCCCCCACAGGGGTCTATGTCCTAATCCCAGAAACCTGTGACTATGTTACCTTATATAGCAAAAGAGACTTTGCAGATGTGATTAAGTTGAAGATCTTGAGATGGGGAGATTATTCTGGGTTAGCTGGGTAGGCCCAATGTAATCACAAGGGTCCTTTTAGGAGGGAAGCATGAGAATCAGAGTAAGAGATGGCAATGTGACAACAGAAGCAGAGGTCAGAGTCAGAGAGAGATTTGAAAATGCCAAACTACTGGCTTTGAAGATGGAGGCAAGGGCCATGAGCCAGGGAATGCAGGAGGCCTCTAGAAGCCACAAAAGGCAGGGAAACAGATTCTCCTCTCACGCCTCCAGGAGGAACACAGGTTGGCCAACACCTTGATTTTAGCAAAGTAAGATCCTGCTGGACTTCTGATATCTAGAAACATGATACAGTACATTGATGACCCAAGGGAGAGGCCACCAAGATTTGGACTTCACTGCTCACTGGCGGCCCTCAAAGGTGGATACATGACTCCTGTGGGCAGTTGTTCAAGGGGACTTTCCCAGCAGCTTCTTCTGTTGCATGGCCCAGCTACGTACCAGCTCAGAGACTGGGGAGCTGGCACTGATGACAATTAAGCACTGGCGTCACACTTTTCCTCCTTTCCTTTCCTTTTTCCTTCCTCCTTCCCTCTCTCCCTTCCTCCATTCTTTCCTTTTTTCCTTTCTTCCCCTTTTTGTATTTTTTCACAACTAATTAGTCAGCCTTGTGATCCCAGCATAACATCACGTGTGTGTGGAAAGTTAACCAATTTTGTTTTAATAGCAGAGTGCTAGGTATATTCGTGCTTGTATGACATAGTCCTATCCACCAGTTCATGTATATTGCATCACATGCAACATGAATCCATTATGCAGCATATATAACTTCTGTAAAAAGGCACCTCAATAGAATCTATAGTTATGGACACATGCTCACACTTAGAGATGGGCATTATTTAAATCCTGACTCAGTAGCTCTCTCTTCTTCCAGTTCTAGATGGAGTTCTAGATGAGTCTTTCAGTATAAAAAATTGCTCTTACATTCGGAGGAGTAAAGCCCTGGTGTGCACAGTAGAAAAATCTGAAAGCAGGAAATATCTGGATGCTGAAAACCAAAATATTTTCATTGGCTCTGAAAGTAATAGCAGAAACGGTTTTTACGTCAAGTCTCTGATACTTTTAAGGTGCAAGTTCCTCTGGGATAGCGCCCATGTTGATGGGGCTGCAGTCATCTGTGGGTCTCCACTTCTGAGTGGATTTCCATTCTGTGGAAAAGCCACCTGGATGGGCCAGTGCTGGGTAGGGTTTCCCAGGCTGGGCTGGGTCCCAGAAGTGATTTGCTCTATCTGATGTGAGAAAGTCCAGGTTGTTCCTAGAGGAGCAATATGTAGCTTAAAATAGAGGAGTGAGTTTTAGGAAAAGAAAAGGTAAAATTCAATAGAGCAGAAATTGTGGAGTTAGGAACACATGAGGAGACATCTAACTCACCGGATTCTACTTGTGTCCTTGGGTGCATCCAGAGACCATGCACAGAGCCATGGGAAATGTCATAACAATAATGATACTCATGGCTGTCAGTCACTGAGCACTGCCACGTCTAAGCACTTTCCGTGTACGTACTGACTCTTTTTAAGTCTCCCAGCTACCTCAACAGGGACGATTGGTAGGCACCATAATTAGCCACATTTTACAGGTGAGGCAAATGAGGCTTAGAGAGTTTGATTACTTAGTTCAAGGTTACACAGCAGATGGTGGAGCCTGTTTCAAATCCAACAGCCTGGCTCCAATGCCCTGCTCATCACCCTGACTCATGCTGCCCTAATCCTTTCCACATCCCTAACCTCACTTGCTTCTGGAGTGCTTCTAGCTGGACCTCAGTTCCCCCTAACAGAGTCACTGCCCTGGCCCCTGCTCCTCTGGGCGTGATGTCCTATTCGAGCTTCTTGGTCACTGAAACTCGACTCTCCTTGTGGATGCTTGCTCTTCTGTCTCTCCAAGATCTTGGATCCCCTGTTCTCATGGATAGGACAAGCCACCCTCCAGCTCCAGCCCCATGGAAATTGTCCCTACCTCTCTGCTCGGCTGGTCCCTGTCAGGATTGCCTAGACTTCTGACATAGGAGATGGCAGAAAAAGATTGTGAGGAAATGCCATGAATGGACCCCAGAGGTGGGCCCGGAAAAGGGATACAAGCTGGGGAAGGGAAAGGGACTTTCTCTTATTAGGTGCTGGCCTCACGGTGCTAGTCTATGTGTAAGGGGGATACAGAGTAGGAAATGAATGTGCATTTTAGCAAAGTTTGGTGCTGAGCAGGACTGATGGTCCACAGATTTTAGATGCTTTCCAGGGCACAGATTTCAGTGTGGGGTGGATGGGTGATAAAAACACTGAGATTTCATATCCACAGGCGTATCAGGCAGGCAGGGGCCAGAAAGCAAACCACAGGATGCACAGGGCCCCTTTTCTCAGGAGACTGAGATAAGAGTTGAATGAGAGTGAATGAGATGAGTTCTCTTTCTTCAGTAAATAAATCAGTAACTTATTAATACACTAATTGACCACCTACTATGCCATGTACTGACTATTTTTGGGCAAGTTCCTTGACCTATTTAAGTCTCTTTCCCCCTATTTGTACAGTACCTACCTCACTGGGTTATTTTGAGCATGAAGTAGGATGAGTTTTTAACATCACTGTGTTATGGAACGGCTTGTTCTGCAGCAATGTGTAATGAAACAGTGCTACAAAGGAAGCCATGACTAGTGCATCTAAGAGTCAAAAGGTAATGGCTTCAGCAAGAGGTGGACCTAGAAGCTCAAACAATGTCATTGGGATTCTGTCTCTCTCCATCTCCCAGAGTTTTTCCCTTATCTTTTTTCATCATGAGTCAGATTCTTTGTATACGACAGCAAAGATGTCCACAAATAGTCCAGCCTTGTACCTTGCCAAGTTAGGAGCCCCTGTGGAAAGAGAAGGTTTTTTCCTCATTAACTGCAGAAAAGCTCTGGCCTTTACTGTCCTTGGCACGAATTGGGTAATGGCTCAGGCCTGTCCAATCACTGTGGACTGGAGAGACCTCCTCTGTGTCCTGCGCCCACTCTGCTGCCTGGGAAAAGTTTAACCCCACCCAATAACAGGAACTGAGAAAGGGAAATGTGGATTCCCCCAAAGAATACTGAAGTGCTATTATCAGGAAAACAGACAACAGATGCTGGGAAAGTGCATGACCACATGCTGGCTCCTGTCGTTATCACTCAGGGTTGGGCTCTGGGTTTGGGTTTCATCCAAGAGTTAAATCACACAGTCTTTGACATCAAAGGATGCACAGTTGCACGGAGGAGACTCACATGAAAACAGATCAGTGCAGTGGAGGCATCCAGGTGCTGTGGTGCGTATGCAGGAAGAGGGGGTGTCTTTGCGACCTGGGATGGGGGCATCTCTGCAATGATGATGTTCTAATTTATGGGTAGAGAGCCAAGCACACTGCTTTCCCCGCATAGCCCACTCTCTTGCCTCCGTCTCCCCAGTGTGAGTGCTGGCTGGGACTTTGCGCAGCACAGCTTCTGCAGCTGCGGGAGTCAATGTGCCAATATTGAGAAAGATGGCTCAGAGAATCACCTAAGAGCAGCGGAAAAATGAATCTTCCTTTTACAAACTCCCCAAATAATAAAATAAATCAGCTGGATTATTCAGTGATGAAGTGCTCTGCTTTCTGGCCAGGGGAGCTTCACGAGTTATTGCTAGCTAACAATAGCTTGTTAAAGTGCTTGGGCACAGGAAAATCAAACTGTACAGGTCCTGGGAGAGTCTGGTCACATAAAAGAGGGAATCCATTCCAAGTGTGAGCTATTAGTTCTGCTCTGAATATCATCGTCATTAACTGCAGGGCTTTAGTAAAATCTCCAACCTGCCAGAATCTCAACCCTCATCAGCAGCCCAGGAGAACAACTGTGACAGGTGCTAATTGGTAATTATAGGAAAGAATATCTGTGGCCTGGACAAAGTGCTCCAGGTGCTAACTAGTAATGAGAGCCCTCCCCTGGGAAGAGATGCCCTTTGGGTGAATGTGTTTGGCTTCTGTAGAAAATGGTCTGGATCCCTTCTCCTTCCTGACTTGTTTCTCTGGCTCTCTTTCCCCTGCCCCATGTCCCCTGCCCCCCGTCTTCTTCCCACCCTCCCCAGGGCTCTGTTCAAACCAGACCCTGGTTACACCTTCTGACGCCTCCACCCTGAGCTTCGGCTTTGGAGGAACTCCTCTTGCTTCAGTTCCCAGCTCTACTAGCACAGCTCTGTGACTTGGTTGGTCACCTAACATCTCTCAAGATTTAATTTTTCTCAACCCCGAATTGGGAATGATAATTGAAGTGACCTCAGAGAGTATTTTTCATAAAATCACAGACATAAAATGCCAGCACAATGCTAGGAACACAAAGGTGTTCAGTCAAGCCCAGGCCCCATCTATCCCTTTCCTTTCCTTCCCTGATGGTCGCTTATCATTCCTGACTAGATTGTGAATTATAAAAGTCAACACAAAGAAAAGATATTATTATTAATATTATTATTTCTCTCATTAGGTAGTATAGCACCTGGCTCCTAGCAGATACTCATTAAATGATTATTAAATGAGATGAATGGCCATTTCAATAATACCAGTCTTTAGGGCCGTACTAATTTCTCTCCTCCAGGAAGATCTCACAGATCACTGTGGTCCACAGATGTCTACCCTTTACCTGATGTTTTCCACATGGTATCTGCGGCCATTGCATTATTCAGTTAGCATCAGTGCTTCTGCTCTCATATCTGTTTTCCAGGGAGCCCCTAGGGGCTCTCTCTCTACTCTTTCTTGGCTCCTTCCTTGACGGTGGTCTGCTGATTGCCATCTTTCCACTGAGACATTTCCACCCCTGTGGCTTCTCTTGGGTTTGAATGCCCATGCATTTGAAGGCTGCTTCTTGCTGAGGTTGTTGGTAATGCCAATGATGGGGGGGGCGGTGTTTGTTTGTGACAGGAGTGATTGGAGGCTGCCAAAGACCAATGGAGAAGGGAAATTGAGATAATTCCAGGGAAGAGTAGGATGTTGCAGAAGAGGGATGAGTTCAGAGTGGGATAGAACAGAATCCTGAGACCTCTTCAGCCTAGAAAGAGCAGAGCCTGGGACCATGCAAATTATATTTTATAAAGACATAGGTCATTCTTAATACAAGTATGCAATTATTTATTCCGGTTAGGAGACTGTATTTGAAATTTAGAAGGGATACATTTACAGACCTTTTAAAATATATATTTTTTAATCTAAAGAAAATATTTCCTTCCATGTTAGAAATGGGAACAGGAATTAAGGTCACAGCCACATGCTTGGTCACTATCTGACTTATTGATCTCTAACTATTCAGATGTGTCAGTTCTGTTTCTCCCAGATAGTCTCATTTGGTTTTCAAGACAAAAATCAAGAAGTGGCTATTATTATCTTCTTGTATAGATGAGAAAATGGAGGCTAATAAAATAATAATAATTGTGATTTTTATAGAAACCAAACTTTTTAACAAAGCCCATGGCATGTACTCTCTCATTAGCAGGCAGCAAACCTGTGAGGTGTGTATGTTAGTCTTATTTTACATTTGTGAAAAGTAAAAATCAGAAGCACTAATTAATTTTTCTCTAAAGTTACACAATGTTAGAAGTTATCTCAGGAAATCAGGGAACTAGGATTCAAAACTCTATCAGATTCTGCCATAGGACAAACCACCTCAACACACAGTGGCTTAAAACACCAATTCACTTAGCTCATAATTATGTCTATCGCTAAGAGGCTTACGGTCTGGCTTAGAGCCTGGTTCTGCTTCCTCGAGTAGATGCCCACTCTGGGCTCTGAACTTTTGCCTTCTCAGAAGTCCTTCCTTGACTGTAAAAAATAGCCCATGTCACAACTGAGTAACTGTCTCAGCCTAAGTCCTGCCTATAGAATGTTAGGGGTCTTTTGGCATTTTGAGCAATCTTGGTTTCTTTTTGTCCAAACTGGCAGTGCTTTTGTTGTTATAACTCCTTAACAAGGTTGTGGAATGCCTATTCATCGGATTACACTCTAACGCATTTGGTGAATGCATCCCACAATCGTTTGAGATAACTTCCCCCTTCTACCTCACAAATAGTCACCTTGGGATTAGGTTTCTGTAAGAACATATCCTTAAGATTGTTAGGGGCCTTTTTCTTTAGTTGAAAAGATGTACTAGGCACCATGATAAACGTTTCAGGAGTCTTAACAAAGGAACCTACAGCCACACTTTGTTTTGACCTTGGCCCAAGATCTTGGTTCACTTTGAGAATTTTTACCTTCCGGGGACTGGGAATGAGAACAGTCTTATTTTCCAATCCAACAGGTGTGGGTTCCTCTACAAATCCTCTAACTTCTGTGTGCAGTCTAAACAGTTCTTTCTTTAACTTATTTCTTTTGCTATACTCTATTACGTAATGCTGTACCCAACTGACACTGCAACACTCTGTCTGGAGATCTCCTCACCCAGATCAAAAAGCCCTGTGTCTGTGATGAGACGGTGGTTGGTGAGTGGTTGGATGGTCTTCGATGGCCTCACATATCTGGCAGTTGGCTGAAACAATGAGGGTGACAGGCCAACACATCTATCATCCTCTTGTAGGCTTCCCCAGGCTTCTTCACTTGGTGGTAGCTGAAGCATTCCCAAAAGAGTAAGAGGATGAACCTCACTGAGATATTGTTTTTCATGCCTCTGCTTTTATCATGATGGCTAATGATCCACTGGCCAAAGCAAGTCATGTGGGCGACCTTAATTCAAACAGGGAAGAAAGAGGCTCTGCCTCTTGATGAAATGGGATGAAATGTGGCTAGTTTCTCAATTTAAAACAAAACCTTAGTTGATCTGAGTCAACAGCCTAGCATTTAATCACTGTTCTACATGGCTTCAAGTTAAGTATCTCACTAAAACCCACATAACCAGTGACTCTCTTGGGAAAAAAAAAGTACATTAAATTTCAAATACTGATATTCATAGCCAATTAAAAGTAAAATATAATTCTCTGTCTTAGAGCATTATAAATGCGTAATGATGAGGGCAGTGAGATATTTTGGACAACACGAGAAGAAAGTTCACTCATTACTATAAGCTTGTGCTTCCATATTCTTCTGTAAATCAGATGTCAAGAGGAAGGAAGTTGGGATGGTGACTAAAAGTATCAGTTTGATGGGTAAAAATACAAAGCAGTCTGGATGGTTCATCTCTAAGCACATGGAGATAGGTGCAAATTCCTTTACAGGAGTAGGAAGGCTCATAAATTCCAGAAAACTGCAGCAAGGTGTCTTGCATCATTCCATTCTAATTTAGTAAGAATAACACTTCACACCTTATTCACACTTGGCAGTGTATTTATGTATTTATTTTTTTGTGGACTTCCCTGAGCTAATATCTGATGCCAATCCTACTCTTTTTGCTGAGGAAGATTGGCCCTGGGATAACATCCATGCCCGTATTCCTCTACTTTATATGGACGCTGCCACAGCATGGCTTGACAAACAGTGCATCCATCCATGCCCGGGATTCGAACCTGCGGACCCTGGGCCATTGAAGCAGTGTGTGCAAACTTAACCGCTACACCACCGGGTCAGCCCCAACACTTGGCAGTTTAAACAGCCCCTTACTTTCGTGAATTCATTTAACTTTCACAGTGTCTGGGAGTCATGGCACACGCTACTCTCTCCATTTCGAAGATTGCTGGAACTTGACCAGGTACCCAGAAAATCAGTGTCGGGGTGGGGAGAGGAGAGAGAGAAGGAAGGACCTTGAAGAAGGAGGTAGAACAGAAGGAGATCAGAGCATTACACAGAGGGTGGGGTATTACAACAACAGGAAGCTTGCTTGAGAGAACTTAATGCTTCAGAAAGTCTAGAATTGTGAGTGCAAGAAAAGGCTTTGGAGATCAAGGAATTATTGATTGTTCTTTTCAGAAAAACGTTTCTGTGGGGATGAGGAAAATGAAAGATGAGGCCAGAAGTGAGAGTGCAGGAGGTGAAGGAAGTCACGTAGCCACGTGAGCTGTTGGATGCTCATATGCAGGGTTCCCAACTGTAGCAAATAGTTTCGTAGCCCAGAATTCAGGATTCTTTTTTCTGGTGAGGAAGATTAGCCCTGAGCTAACATCTGTTGCCAATCCTCCTCTTTTTGCTGAGGAAGACTGGCCCTGGGCTAACATCTGTGCTCATTTTCCTCTACTTTATATGTGGGACGCCTGCCACAGCATGGCTTGACAAGCAGTGTATTGGTCCATGCCTGGGATCCGAACCTGTGAACGCTGGGCCACCAGAGCGGAACGTGTGAACTTAATCATTAGGCCACTGGGCCAGCCCCAGAATTCAGGATTCTTTTAAAAGAGAATGCTATTACTTAGAGGGCTAGCTTCCAGGATATGTTAAAACAATTTAGGGGATAAATTTCATATATGCGGTGATATTTACATGAGTAAGGAGATCATTTATGTATAAGCAGAAACAATCTTTAAGATTAAAGCGAAAAAATAGGAACAAGCATTTTGCATCAGACTTGAAGTGCAGCAAGTGTTTTATGTATACGGTTTCACTTATTTACTTATTTTATACGTTCAATAAATATTTATTAAATGCCTGTTATATGACAAGACATTTGTAAAGCATCAAGAATTTACAGATGAGTAAGATCTCCACACTCAAATAGCTCACAGCCTAGGGCAGTGCTGTCTAGTGGAAATATAACGCAAGGCACATATGTGGTTCCTAGTGACTTCCCAGTAACTGACAGCACAGCTCAAGTCAAACTAGTCAGATGTCATGTGCTCCATAGCCACATGTGACTAGTGGCCACCATATTGGACAGCACAGGTCTGGGGGGTGGCAGACAGGGATGTAAACAATTACCATACAATATGAAAACTCTATGACAAAGATTTCACAAGGTAAAATAAATGGAGACATGGGTCTTAAACTCTTGGATTGCTCAGAATATTTAAGCCACTGTTTCCCAGAGTGTCCCATTTATGTCTGAGCTAGAAAAAGATAAACTGTTCAATCTCCTAATAAATATAAGAAATGCTTCATTTCACACCCCCTCTTTGAAATTCAAAATGCACATTAATATATTAAAAGCTCTGAGAAATCCTGCAGAAAAGAAAGAATCTTCAGTATGCTTAACTCGTAATTTCCTCACAGTTATTGATAATGAACCTCCTCCATATATTTTTTAATAATTATAAATAACTATGAGAAACACTTTGGGAAAAGCCTATTTAAAGAATATGAACTCTATTTAATAGAATTATTTTGGATAACTTAGGGTTCTATTTCAACTCTGGTCAATAATTTTTACTCTAATTGGTCTAGTTTGATGTTCCTGCCACGAGTAAATCTAGTGAACACACTTTTATCCTTCCAGGAATCTATGCCTAGAACACACAATTTCTTCTTTCTAAAATGTCCTTCCTCTCCACTGCTAGGAAAATCACCTGTTTTTTAGGATGCAGCCCAAATATCACATCTCCTCAGACGTTTTCCCTGACTCCCCACGGCAGAGTAGCAGTTCCTTCCCTGTGTACTCAGAACAGCTGCCATAACATCTGCCAAACGGTAACCTGTGTATGAGTTTAACCTCCCGAACACAGGGCAGGGCTGGGCTTATCTATCTCCATGTCGCCAGAACCTGGCGTGGCTCCAGGCAGGTAGCAGGTATTCTCTAGATTTGTTATAGTTCCTCCATTCTCTGCTTACATCCCATTAGTGAAGGGCGTTCAGCTAAGTTTCTTTTTCATTTGCTTTTTTTTGTGAGGAAGATCAGCCCTGAACTAATATCCGATGCCAATGCTCCTCTTTTTTGCTGAGGAAGATTGGCCCTGGGCTAACATCCGTGCCCATCTTCCTCCACTTTATGTGGGATGCCGCCACAGTATGGCTTGACAAGCGGTGCATCTGTGAGCGCCCGGGATCCAAACCTGTGAACCCCGGGCCTCTGAAGTGGAGCGCGCGCACTTAACCGGTGTGCCACTGGGCCGGCCCCGAGCTGGGTTTCTTTTTAATATCAGGAACTGTCCTGCTCCTTGCCCTTCCAGTGACCATCCCAGCCATGTGTCGCTGCAGGCCCTGCGAGGATTCAGGTGAGGCCCCAACCTGGGCGGTGGGGCAGCACTGCTCACTGTGTTCTGTGGCTGGAGCTACAAGGCCGCCCACTGTTTGTGGCCGGCCCTCCCTCCCCCGCCAGCCTCCTTGCTTACCTTCCAGTCCTCTCAGTGAGGCTCCTGGTCTTTCTGCGACTCTTTAGTCCTGGCCTCTGCCTGCGATGCTGGCCCTGATGACGAATGGCTAAGGCATCGACTCCATGCCTTGCTTTTACCTTTGTTAAAGGTCAAAGGGCTGAGCCCGCAGCCCACTTGGCATGAGACCCCGATCCCCGATCTGTGGCTGACCTCTGCTCTTCTGCCCTCAGGACACACCTCACCATGGACTGTCTCCTCATCCCACCTCCATACTCCCAGCCTGCTGTGACCGCAGACTTGCCAAACACAATACAATCGCGTGGCAGTTAACCCCCTTCTTGGATTCTCCAGTTCCAACTCTGTTCCCTGTGTCTGCCTCTCACCTTGTCCTCTCATCCTTTGAATTGTCCTCAAACCATTTTCAGATCTGTCTCCACTTGGCCGCTGTCAGCCTTTTGCCTTTAATCTGCTGTCCCCCCGTGTTAATTTAGTGTACTCTGCCGGGTCTTCCTTCTCCCCGAGCTCCACGTCTGTTTGCTTCATGTTCTGCTGCATGGATTGTGGTGGCCACTTCAAATCTTCTTGGAATGAGGTAGAAATTACATAGTAAATGCCTTTTTTCTTTTATCTCTTTTCACACAGTAGATCTGTCTTAGGGAACAGTCCTGACAGCCCTGTTGAGTAGATTCAGATAAAAAAAATCAGGAGATAAACACGTCCAATTATTTTTCTGTTTCGCATGCCTAACTTCATCACAAAGCAGGGGCAAGGGGCTTTTGGATCCCGGGCCTTTGGTTAATAAAAGCTACGCATCATTGCTTCAGGGATGCATCATAAGGCAATGCCCTTTGGGCCGCAATGTTATGGAAATGAGAATTGTTTAATTTACAGCCGTTCCTACACTGGCCTTGCAGATCTGAAAAATTAATTACCAAATGTCCTACTTTACAAAACTAGGTAGAGAAAGGAAGGCAATCTTTAGTACAAGAGCCAGGCACTGCTTTTACACAGTGACGTCTCAAAGCGCAGAGAATGGGCATACTACGTGTCTTCTTTCCGGCTGCTGACTCTCACTGCCCTCTCGCTCCTTGGGGCTGGAGCATGGAGCAGGGAAGGATGATCTTTGAGTCTAGCAGGCTGGCTGGTGTGGTGTTCCACCTCCCTCCTTACTAGCCGCATGCCTTGGGCAGGGCCCTCACCTCTTTGAGGCTTAATCTGCCCATATGCAGTATATATGGGTGTTACTACACTTTATAAGCTTCCTATAAGAATTGAATGTGGAAACATAAACAGCTCCTAACCACAGGGAGTTCCCAAAAGGTGTTCAATAATCATCTCTTGTTCCCGTCCTGCCATACGTGTTTCAACCTGGGGCCACTGCTGATCCCAGGGAGCCTTTCTCAGTGCTCTCCCAGCTCTCTCCATTGCTCTCTCCCTCCATCTCTCATGACATTAGAGACCAGGAAACCCCAACACTATACCCCAGACCACCCGTGTCTTTCTTACGTCTTCCCTGAACATTCATTACCTGAGTTGGTTCATTTCTCTTGCTTAAGGCCCTTGTTACTAGAAAATGACTTCCCCCCACAACACACACACACACACACACACACACACACACACACGCACACAGAGGTCAAATTTTCATTTTGGAACTGGAATATAGTTTAGAGAGAACTCTATCCACAACCTCATTAGACAGGTGGGGAAAGTGAGGTGAAGAGAGGAGATGTGAGTTGCCGAGGGATGTGCGGGTAGAAAGAACCCAGGTCCCTGACTTCTTCTCTATTGTTCTCAGAGCATGGATTTTTGTATTCAGAAAGCCCAAGGTTCTGAACCTGGTTCTGCCATTTACAAGTGTGTGATGCTCATGAAGCTGCTTAGCATTCCTGAGCCTGTTTTCTCCTCTATTAAATTGGCATAACCTTCACTGGCTTGGGTACAAAATACTATCATATTCTTTGAAATACTCAAATGATTCAGGGTTCCCCCACGCAGATGATTATGAGAGTGTTCCTCTCTGTCCTTATGATCCTTCCTGCTGGGATAACTTCAAGGCATCCAAGTGAGTCTACTCAGTCCAAAAAGTCACTTCTGGTTGTCATCACCTCCAAGGGAGGGAATGTAGTTAGCAGGCCGCATACTGTCCTTCTGCCTATCATGATGACCACATAGTGTCACTGCTATAACCCAGGTGGTCTGGTTGCTCACACCGTCTTGTTTATCCCTGCTGGATCATCACCGAAGCCTGATGGCAGGGAAGCCAGGTGCCACCCACTCCCCTACAGATGGGGTTTGGGGGGTCTACAGCTGCTGTTGGAGCTTGAGTCTGAAGGAGGACTATCTTTTCCATAGCACCGAGGTATTCAGCTGCTGGTGTTCCACCACAGATCTTGGCTCCCAAAGTTACAGCCCTCTGGTGGCCCACCTTTTCTAATGTTTACTCTCCTATACAACCATTTTCCTAATAAATGGCCATCATCTCAGAATGGCTGGGTCAGGAGGGGTTCTAGTCACAGAGACACCCAGGGCCCCGAACCATTCCTATCTCCTGACCTCCTAGCCCCAAATGTTGAAGATGTGCCAAGTCCATTCTTTTGTCCTGTTCCAAGATGAACAGCGTTTTTCCCAGTGAAGATCCCATTAGTTCAGGCTGAGATGGTGCCTTCCTTCTAGGGATGTTGTGAAGTTTAAACGGTGCCAAGTGTGGGGAGAACGTAGGGTTCTTCTTTCCCTTCTGCCGCTCAGGATGAAAGAAGCCTGAGATAAGGAGATTTATTTAGAAGAAACATAGGGACAACAAATTTTTAAAAATCTAATTTGTTACCTACAAGAAGACAGCAGGGAGAAGGCTGGGCTGAAAGGATACAGGAAAGAGAAGCTCGTCTCTGAGTATAACTTTTGTCATGTTTTAACTTTTTAAAGCCTTTCAATGGTTTACATATTCAAAAATAAAATAAAATCAATAAGCATAGAAAGAAGACTAAACCTAAAACTGAAAGAAAACTGAAACAAATAAATTTAATTATATTTTGTATGAATACCCTAAACTCACTGACGGGGGAAAAAAAA
Organism: Diceros bicornis minor; assembly: GCF_020826845.1. Classification (NCBI taxonomy): domain Eukaryota; kingdom Metazoa; phylum Chordata; class Mammalia; order Perissodactyla; family Rhinocerotidae; genus Diceros; species Diceros bicornis. The sequence goes on from NC_080749.1 coordinate 6,463,128, forward strand.
GAAAGCAAGAAAAGAAATAATCCTAGTAACCAATGGTCATAGTATTTGACTCTTAATCTGGGGCAGGGTGGGATACTTGTGTGTGTTGATGGGGCACAGCACACAAACATTCTGAGCTTTTCAGTAGGTTTGTTTATTTTAGTTTTATAGGCATAATTCTGAAGCTATTTTATTTTATTTTTTTGCTTATTTTTTTTAATTTTTATATTTTTTTATTGTGGTAACATTGGTTTATAATGTTGTACAAATTTCAGGTGTACATCACTATACTTCTATTTCTGCATTGATTACATCATGTTCACCACCCAAATACTAATTACAATCCATCACCACACACGTCTGCCTAATCATCCCTTTCACCCCGCCTCCCCCTCCCCTCTGGTAACCACCAATCCAGTCTTTGTCTCTATGTGATTTTTTGTTGTTGTTTTTATCTTCTACTTATCAGTGAGATCATATGGTATTTGACCTTCTCCCTCTGACTTATTTCACTTAGCATAATACCCTCAATGTCCATCCACGGAGCTATTTTAGATGCAATATAGGATTGAGCTACTAAGTAAATTTGTTGAGGATGTTGGGAGCCAAGATACTCCCTATAGAAGAAGGAGACATACAAATACGGAATGGGAGGTGGATTAGAATTTGAAGTATTGGTGTGAACTCAGGATTACTAAAATATGTATATACATGTGCATATGCATGCTTATGTGCATATGTATATGCATACAGGTATATATATATGCGCAAAATATGTAGCTGTTTCCTATCTCTATCTGCTGAAATAGCCAAGAAGCAAAGTCATCCTAGTAGCCATGAGCACATCTAATGCTCAGGTCTTGGTCTCTAATACCATTCCCATTAAAATGCATCAGAGTCAAACAGAGAATGGTTGATTTCAAGGTTAGGCAGGATAGGTACAAGATGAGCTTGGAACATCTTGTATGCCAGAAAGTAAGGAGTGTTAAACAAAATAATAGAGGCATGTTATACGAACATAGAAGCCAACTTGAAGTGGTTCCTAGAGGCCAAATATGGGACAATTTGAGAATCAAATAGTTAAATGCAGTAATGAATTGTAATGGTGGTCTAGTGGTTAAAATTCAGCATTCTCATGACCATGGCCTGGGTTCGTTTCCCTGTCAGGGAACCACACCACTCGTCTGTCGGTTGTCATACTGTTGTGGCTGCATGTTGCTGTGATGCTGAAAGTTATGCCATTGATATTTCTAATACCAGTGGGTCACCTATGTTGGACAGATTTCAGTGGAGCCTCTACAATAAGATAGACTAGGAAGAAGGACCTGGCCACCGACTTCCAGAAAAATTGGCCATGAAAACTCTGTGAATAGCAGCGGAGCATTTTCTGCTATAGCACCAGAAGGTAAGAGGATGGTGCAAAAAGACTGGGTAGGGTTCCACTCTGCTGTACATAGGATCGCTAAGAGTTGGAATCGACTTGACAGCACTAACAACAACAACAACAACTGGATTGTAAACCATTTAAAATAGGAATTAATGAGTCAATATTGACAATTGCCAGGCAGATAGGTAGATAGATAGATGATTGATAGATAGATAGATAGATAGATAGATAGATAGATAGATAGATAGACAGACAGATAGATAGATAGATAGATAGATAGATAAATGGTATAGAGGAATTATGGTAAAATGCTGAAGGCTATCTATTAAATGTGGAAATAGTGCTAGAGCTGAAAAAAATTTTTTTGCAACCAAGAAAGTAAAGATTGCATCAGGCGAGAATCATCAATGGATGCCAAATATAGGCATATTTTGATGAGGAGCAGGATATTTGCATGGTCTTAAAATGTCTTCCTACACACTGCTTATTAGTTGTGTGTGGGCGGGAGAGACAGTAATTTTACAGTGGAGAAATTGGTAAACTTCTTGATGGAGTGATCAAAATTAACATCATCTATGAAGAAAAGATGGACATACAGGTGCGATACCCTGAGAGGAACACCACATCAACTATGCAGTATTCCAAGAACGCATAACCTTAATCTGATCACGAAGAAACATTAAAGAAACACTGAATGAGAAACATTGTATCTAATCAAAAAGGGGAGATTGTATTCTTCACAAATGACAATGTCATAAAAGTCAAAGAAAGGCTATGGAATCATTCTAGATTGAAGGAGGGCAAAGAGATATGACAACTAAATGGAGTGACTGAGCCTAAATTGAATGCTGAACCAGGGGGGAATAATGCTATGAAGGGCATTATTGAGTCAACTGATAAAACTAGATCAGAATAGTAGGTTAGATAAAAGTACAGCACCAATGTTAAATGTACTGAAGTGGATAATTGTGCTGTGGTTGCATAAGAACATATCCCTATTTTTAGGAAATGCACACTGAAGTATTTAGAGGGAAAGGGTCAGTGTATTTAACTTACACTCAAATTAGGTAGATAGATAGATAGATAGATAGATAGATAGATAGATAGTTGATAGACGAGCAGATAGATTAAGCAGATGGTAAAGCAAGTGAGGTAAAATGTTAACAGTAGGTCAGCCTGGGTAAATGGTTTACAAGTATTCATACTGTTTTTATTTTTGCAATTTTTCTTTAAATTTTAAATTCTTTTCAAATAAAAGTGAGAATAATGTCTTGATTTGGTCTGTGTGGAGAAAGCAAATAGGGACCTTGGCTCTTGTGCAGAGCTCATGATGAAGTGCGATGGAGCTGACAAGAACTCCCAGGGAAAGGAGGACTGGAGACCAACTTCCAGTTTGTCACATTTGTCCCAGGTAATGTCTCCCTCTCTTATATAAACATCATGCAAAGTAATGAGTACATATTTTCCAGCTCTGGACTCTCTTTGAGTCACACTATAAATGTCAGAAATAATCCCATGCTTAATAAATCAAATCTATTCCAGCACTTAATTATCTCCTTTTGTTCTCACAAATCACTAGTGCTTAGAAGCACTTTAGGGAAGAGCGGCCATAAAATAACTGGCATTTGCTCTTGACTCAGTGTAGTGTCAGACCAAGTAGGACTCTCATGGGCTGGAGATAGTGTGGCCTTGGAGGAAGCTGGAAGTGAGCTGTCAAACGCCGCAATTTCCAGAGTGAGCTTCACAACGTACAGTGAGGGTCTTTTTGCATTAAGTGCTTTCTTGCCAATAGAATGTTCTCCATCCCCACGTGGTTGTTCTCACTTGACCTATAAGAATCTCATCAAGAAAGACAAACTCGTGCTCGCTTCGGCAGCACATATACTAAAATTGGAACGATACAGAGTAGATTAGCATGGCCCCTGCGCAAGGATGACACGCAAATTCGTGAAGCGTTCCATATTTTTTATTCAAGGAAATAATAGCTGAAAATTTCCCAAATCTGGGGAAGGAGCAGGAAATATCAGTAAGCGAAGCCAACAGGACTCCTATATATATTAACAGACAAAGGCCTTCACCACGACACCTAGTGGTAAGGCTAGCCAGGGTCAACGACAAAGAAACAATATTAAGGGCAGCTAGACAAAAACAAAAAATAACGTACAAAGGAACTCCCATCAGGCTCTCAGCGGATTTCTCAACAGAAACTTTTCAGGCTAGAAGAGACTGGAATGATATATTCAAAATACTAAAAGACAAAAACTTTCAGCCAAGAATACTCTATCCAGCAAAAATATCCTTCAAATATGATGGAGAAATAGTAACTCTCCCAGATAAACAAAAGCTAAGGGAGTTCATGGCCACGAGACCGCCACTACAAGAAATACTCAAGAAGGCCCTCAGGCCTGAAAACAAGAAGAGAAAGGGAACACAAAGCTTGGAGTAAGGAGAAAAGTAGGTAGACAAAATCAGAGAAATAGTAGATCTTTACCGGAATAGGTTAGCAACCACTTAAATACTAAACTCAAAGATCAAAGGAAGAAATTCACCAAAAATAAATTTAACCTCATCACTGTAAACACACAGCCACAACACAAGATAGAATAAGGTATAACAAGAGCAACTTAGAAGGGGAAGAGGAAAGTGACTGAATTGACTTAGTATAAGGAAATAGGAGGCTATCAGATAATGGACTATCTCATACAGAAGATTTTTCGCCCAAACCTCAAGGTAACCACTAAACAAATAATCAAATTAAAACCACATATGATAAACAAAGAGAAAACTAGAAGAATCATAAGACAGAACAACCAAACTGAATTGGCAGTCCAAAACAAATGGGACAAGAAACAAAGGAAATGCAAAAGAACCAGAAAATAAGTGACAAAACAGCAACATTCAACCCTCATATTTCAATAATTACCCTAAATGTAAATGGATTGAACTCTCCAATCAAAAGATACAGAGTGGCAGGATGGATTAAAAAGCAAGACCCAACAATATGCTGCCTTCAGGAAACACATCTTAGCACTAAAGACAAGCACAGGCTCAGAGTGAAAGGATGGAAGACAATACTCCAAGCTAATGGCAAACAAAAGAAAGCAGGTGTTGCCATACTCATATCAGACAAAGTAGACTTCAAGATAAAACAGGTTAAGAAAGACAAAGAAGGGAAATATATAATGATAAAAGGGACACTCCATCAAGAAGACATATCACTTATAAATATATATGCACCCAACATAGGAGCACCAATGTACATAAAACAACTATTAACAAACCTAAAAGGAGAAATCAACAACAACACAATAATAGTAGGGGATCTTAACACCCCACTTACAGCAATGGATAGATCATCCAGACAAAAAGTTAATAAAGAAATATTAGACTTAAATGAAAAACTGGACGAGATGGACCTAGTAGACATATACAGAGCACTCCACCCAAAAACAGCTGACTACACATTCTTCTCAAGCGCGCATGGAACATTCTCTAGGATAGACCATATGTTGGGAAACAAAGCAAGCCTCAATAAATATAAGAGGATTGAAATCATAACAAGCATCTTTTCAGACCATAAGGCTATGAAACTGGAAATGAACCAGGAAAAAAAAACTGGGAAAGTGACAAAAATGTGGAGATTAAACAACATGCTACTGAACAACCAATGGATCATTGATGAAATTAAAGGAGAAATCAAAAACTATCTTGAAACAAACGAAAATGATAACATGCCATATCAAACCATATGGGACGCAGCAAAAGCGGTCCTGAGAGGGAAACTCATAGCGATACAAGCCCACCTTAACAAACAAGAAAAAGCCCTAATAGGCAACCTTAAATTACACCTAACAGAACTAGAAAAAGAAGAACAAACAAAGCCCAAAGCCAGCAGAAGGAGAGAAATAATAAAAATCAGAGCAGAAATAAATGATATTGAGACCAAAAAAACAGTAGAAAGGATTAATGAAACAAAGAGTTGGTTCTTCGAGAAGATAAACAAAATAGACAAACCCTTAGCCAGGCTAACTAAGAAAAAAAGAGAAAAGGCTCAAGTAAATAAAATTAGAAATGAAAGAGGAGAAATTACAACGGATACCATGGAAATACAGAGGATTATAAGAGAATACTATGAGAAATTATATGCCAACAAATTGGACAATCTAGAAGAAATGGATAAATTCTTAGACTTATACAACCTCCCAAAATTGAACCAAGAAGAAATGGAGAATCTGAATAGACCAATCACAAGTAAAGAGATTGAAATAGTAATCAAAAACCTCCCAAAAAATAAAAGTCCAGGACCAGATGGCTTCTCCAGTGAATTTTACCAAACATTCAAAGAAGATTTAATACCCATCCTCCTCAAACTATTCCAAAAAATAGAGGAAGATGGAACACTTCCTGAATCATTTTACGAGGCCAACATCACCCTGATACCGAAACCAGACAAAGACAATACAAAGAAAGAAAATTACAGGCCAATATCGCTGATGAACATTGATGCAAAAATCCTCAACAAAATATTGGCAAACCGAATACAACAATATATTAAAAAGATCATACACCATGATCAAGTGGGATTTATACCAGAGACGCAGGGATGGTTCAACATCCGCAAATCAATCAACGTGATACATCACATCAACAAAACAAAGAATAAAAACCACATGATCATCTCAATAGACGCAGAGAAGGCATTTGACAAGATACAACATCCATTTATGATAAAAACTCTCAATAAATTGGGAATAGAAGGAAAGTACCTCAACATAATAAAGGCCATATATGACAAACCCACAGCTAACATCATACTCAACGGGGAAAGACTGAAAGCCATTCCTCTGAGAACAGGAACGAGGTAGGGCTGCCCACTCTCACCACTCCTGTTCAACATAGTACTGGAGGTTTTGGCCAGAGCAATTAGGCAAGAAAAAGGAATAAAAGGAATCCAAATAGGTAACGAAGAAGTGAAACTCTCACTATTTGCAGATGACATGATTGTATATATAGAAAACCCTAAAGAATCTGTTGGAAAACTGTTAGAAACAATCAACAACTACAGCAAAGTTGCAGGGTACAAAATCAATCTACAAAAATCAGTTGCATTTCTATATGCTAATAATGAACTAACAGAAAGAGAGCTCAAAAAGATAATACCATTTACAATTGCATCAAAAAGAATAAAATACCTAGGAATAAATCTTACCAAGGAGGTGAAGGACCTATACAATGAGAACTACAAGACATTATTGAGGGAAATCTACGATGACATAAATAAATGGAAAGAAATCCCATGCACGTGGATTGGAAGAATAAACATAGTTAAAATGTCTATATTACCTAAAGCAATCTACAGATTCAATGCAATCCCAATCAGAATCCCAATGACATTCTTCACAGAAATAGAAAAAAGAATACTAAAATTTATATGGGGCAACAAAAGACCCCGAATAGCTAAAGAAATCCTAAAGAAAAAGAACAAAGCAGGAGGCATCACAATTCCTGACTTCAAAACATACTACAAAGCAATAGTAATCAAAACAGCATGGTACTGGTACAAAAACAGACACACAGATCAATGGAACAGAATTGAAAGCCCAGAAATAAAACCACACATATACGGACAGCTAATTTTCGACAAAGGTGCTAAGGACATGCAATGGAGAAAGGAAAGTCTCTTCAATAAATGGTGTTGGGAAAACTGGACATCCACATGCAAAAGAATGAAAGTGGACCATGTGCTATCGCCATACACAAAAATTAACTCAAAATGGATCAAAGACCTGAAGGTGAGACCTGAAACTATAAAACTCATAGAAGAAAATATAGGCAACACACTATTTGACATTGGGTTTAAAGGAATCTTTTCGGATGACATGCCTACCCAGACTAGGGAAACTAAAGAAAAAATAAACAAGTGGGACTTTATCAGACTAAAGAGCTTTTATAAGACAAATGAAATCAGAATCAAGATGAACAAACAACCAACCAGCTGGGAGAGAATATTTGCAAAACATACATCTGACAAGGGGTTGATCTCCATAATATATAAAGAACTCACACAATTGAACAACAAAAAAACAAACAACCCGATCAAAAAATGGGCAGAGGAAATGAACAGACACTTCTCCAAGGAAGATATACAGATGGCCAATAGGCACATGAAAAGATGCTCAACATCACTAATCATCAGGGAAATGCAAATCAAAACAACACTAAGATACCACCTCACGCCCGTTAGAATGGCTATAATCACCAAGACAAAAAACAACAAATGTTGGAGAGGATGTGGAGAAACAGGAACCCTCATACACAGCTGGTGGGAATGCAAATTGGTGCAGCCTCTATGGAAAACGGTATGGAGATTCCTCAAAGAATTAAAAATAGAGATGCCCTATGATCCAGCCATCCCACTACTGGGAATCTATCCAACGCACCTGAAATCAACAATCCAAAGAGGCTTATGCACCCCTATGTTCATTGCAGCATTATTCACCATAGCCAAGAAGTGGAAGCAACCTAAGTGTCCCTCGACTGACGACTGGATTAAGAAAATGTGGTATATATATACAATGGAATACTACTCAGCCATAAAAAAAGACAAAATCGTCCCATTTGCAACAACATGGATGGGCCTGGAGCGTATTATGTTAAGTGAAATAAGCCAGAAAGAGAAAGACAAACACTGTATGATCTCACTCATATGTGGAATATAAACCAACACATGGACAGAGAAAACTGGACTGTGGTTACCCGGGAAGTGGGGGTGGGGGGTGGGCACAAGGGGTGAAGGGAGTCATATATGGGGTGAAGGACAAACAAAAATGTACAACCCAAAATCTCACAATGTTAGAAACCATTAAAATATCAATAAAAAAAAAAAAAAAAAAAAAGTTATAGGCACAATTATAAAAAAAAAAAAACAAAACAAAAAAAAAAACAAAAAAAAAAAAAAAAGAAAGACAAACTCTACAGACTCCATCACTTTGAATGTTTTAAAGTTTCTTTTAACACTCTATTTCAAACATTTGTCACTTTTTTTAAGATTTAAAACGTAAAGAAGAAATATCCTTATATCTCCCCTTTCTCTATCTTTCTCTCTTTCTCTCTCTCATATGTGTCTATATATAGCTATATAATCCATACATAATACATGCATGCATGCACACATACATATGTATTTGTACATATGTGTGTGTGTAAAGTTCCTTGACACTTTTACAGAAATGAGCACTCTGGTCCTGCAGGGGCAGCATTTGTTTCTTAGGGTGAAGAGGGGTTTGTAAACTGCATTGTGGAGAATCTCATATAAACCAGGCTGAAGAGTGGACCCCATTTGAGCAAACACAAGAATGGTATAATGCCTTCCTGACAACCTCATGTGTCATCCACATTCCATCAACAGATCTCAGGAGGAGCTAAGGAGGATTAAACTGACAGTTGGTTACTTTATGCTCAGTAATTCAAAGGCAAAATTTGACTCTCTCCACATGGTATGATTTCAGTGGTGATGGGAAAGCCTGCTGCCATTCCAAATCTCCCTCTCTCTTCTGCAGGGTGATCCCTAGAATTCTTCATCCAACAAAAAGCTAACCTTCTCCCACCTCATAATTTAAATCAAGCAGACTTTTGGTTCCAAAAGCTTCAACATATACTTAAAGCAAACCTCTCTGCCTCTTCTCTTTAAGCTAGGCACATACATTTTAGTTGAACTACCAGATGGGGGAGAAACTAGAGCTTCATTCTAAAAAATCAGCTTTCCAAAATTCAAACCAATCAAACTCTTGAGATTAAAAGTGATTTTTGGCTTTACTAATAAAACCTATTTTGATCAGGCAACTTGCTTCTAAGTCCTACTGTAAAGCCACGCAGCTTTAGCTTAACAGGATAATACCTTTGGAAGCTATTTAAGTTTGTCTGGCTGCTTGCCTCTAGATGAAAGGGCTCAAGGCTGCCCTGCATTCAGCCAATATTAGTGCATGCCTTTGATGTCTAATACGCATGCTAGTCAACGAGGGGACAAGGGCATGTAAGACAGTCCCTACGTATAGGGCTCCTATTTCGGTGGTGGAGACACACATGTTACCAGATAAATGATGTACAACTTATTAAGCGCTATATACAATTGAAATATAAACCAAATTGAATTGAAGATGACAGGAAAGAATATGTACATGTACCAAAGGAACTCAGGGAATTTGAGCAGGTTTTCTGAAGGCTCCAGATGAGTCTGCTAGGTGAAGAATGTGAGGGAAAGAATTTCCAACACACAGAACAAAATGTGAAAAACCACAGGAGTGGGAAGACCATGGATGGCTTGCAGCAGGTGGAGGAGAGCTATGTGGCTGGAACCCAGAGAGTTCTGTAGAGTGGCTGGAGACGAGGCTAGGAGACACATGCAGAGGCAGAGTGTAAATGGCCTCAGATCCTAATGAAGAAGCATTGTGTCTGCACTAATCACATTTTTTATTTTCTGTATTTTATGATGCTTTGACATCTTGGGGCCTTGCTGACCCAGGAGAGACTGCCCCTCCTAGGGATAGCTAATTCCTAGAGATAGTAAGCTACTTGCCTGTGAGCATGCGTTTGATATGCAATCAACCAATTTCAAGTTCATACTCCCACCTATGTCCTTTCATCAGACTCCCGCAGTCCAGGACACTATATCCTTTGTCTGAAACACTCCAGGGCCAGCTACCAGACAACTAGGGACGACCCTATATCCCATAGCCTGCTGAAATTATTCAAACTATCTAATTCTAAACCTGCTCAGCTGCTGACCCTACCGCACCTGTTCCTTCATGAAAACCACAATAAAGTCTCTTGCTCGTGTTTTCCTCTTGTCCCTTCTGCCTCCTAACCAATGCTGATGCTTCCCATGTGGCCCTGCGTGGTGTGGCATGACCCCTCCTCTTAGGAACTGCAAGTAACAAACCAATGTTTCAATGGAAGTCATTTCCTGATCTGTTGGCCTCACCATACCTGAAATAAAAACCAAATTTCAGGTACATTTTAAAACAGTGTCCTGAAGGAAAAAGTAGTGCAACAGAGGCGTTAAAGTAAGTAGAGCTTATGACTTCTTTCACAAGAAGATAACTCTAATAACACTTCCAAGAATCAGCTAGCACCAAGGAAGACTCAGGCAGTATAATCAGTAGGAGGTGGTTGTAATCATCCAAGAGAACAAAAATGAGGGTTGATGAGAATGACAGTGGGAGTGGAAAAGCTTTTGAGTATAATCCCTGTCACCGCTATGAATTTTGCATTCTGGTATCTTATTTTTACAGTTATTCTGTTGTCTTACTTTCCTGTCAGTTGTCTTTTCTTGCTGGTAGAGGACAAACTTCTAAGAAGATCATTATCTCCTCTAATTTGCTGTTTCTAACTGGGCATGGACTGGGATGCCAGATACTCAAGTTTATTAGAACAGTATCTCAGAAAGAGTAAATGGATTATATGAGCTAAGGCCTGAAGAACTCTCCTGTAATCAAAATCCATGGGCAAAGTGTATGGAAACATTGGGATCCTCTTTAAATCTTCAGAGATTTATGTTTGAGCTAAATTCTAGGTTCTCAGAGTTCTGAATATTTCAGATATAGAAATACCATCTAGATAAGTTAGAAGGCTGAGATATTTGTAAAGGTTGGAAATGTATACATTTCCTTATTTCTGGCCACAGAACAGGAGCAGGTTTGCCAACTTCATGTTTAGCTGTGCTGCAGACTTCTCACTTCCTGTGAAACCACATGGATTGATCCACCACATGTGATGCAAGACCTAGTTAAGAACCCACCAACGGAAACCCAAGCTTAATGACAGAAATTAGCCACGGACAAAAATAGTGGCCTACCTGCTGAGTCAAAAGGCATTCTAACCACAGTTTTTGGTAGAGAATACGAGAATAATGGAAGATGAAGAAATTAAAAGAGGTATATGTTTGAGAAGGAGTTGACCTTCCAGAAGGTAAACCCAGTGCCTCAGCTCACATATTTCTACCTTACTGCCTGAGCTTCAATTTCCTTAACCAAGTTAAGAGTTGGAAGAAAAGTTTTATTGTGATGTCAGAAGTAACTTAAGAGTACTTAGGGACTCGAGGTCCCATTTGCAAGGTGGGCTGATTTTATTGTGATCACTGCCCTCAGGGATTTTCAGAGAGAAGGGTCCTAGTGGTGGTGTGATGGACTGAACCCAACTGGGGGGCATGATATCAGAGAAGGCCCACATAGGAATCCATTTGCAGAATAAAGAGGAAATCCGTATTAGAAATAGCCAAGAAAAAGACAGAGATGTGTATGAAGGATGGGGCAGATTTATAGTAGAAATAATGAGCTGTGAGGTGGATGTCTGAGAGTGAGGAGAGTAAGGATAAGAAGTGAAGTATACACTGGCTTGCGTCAGTGGGGAGCCAGCTTGAAAACAAAGGGTGTATCCATATGTTGATCTTGTAATAATGATAATAATAATTTCATTTATTTTGTCTTACTTTTTGGAAGACTTGGTACCAGACCTTTTGCATACATTATACCTGATTCTGAAAACAATTGTTATCCTCTTTCCAACAAAAGAGAATACTAATGCAGAGAGGTGGAGTAAATTGCCCAGGATCACACAGGTAAGTGAGGGAATGAAGGACTTAAGGGATAGTTGCTGCAAAGCTTTGCCCTTGATTCCCATGAGTTTTATTCTGTGCCTCTTTCACTGCAGGGATGGGTGTGGAGCTTAAAGATAGTACATTGGCCTGGAATGAAGGAAACAAATAGAAAAATAACCCCATTGTACTCCTGGAGGAACTTACTTATAGTTTTGTTGGAGAAATCAGACTTTCCACCTAAAAAAAGAAATGATGAAACATGAAAAACAGCACAGAATTAAATATACAATGGAGTTAGGAAAGAGTAAAATGATATTTGAATGGGGTTAGGAGGAGATAAACATAAAGCAGGTGGAATTTAAATTGAGCCATAAAGGAAAGTGAGGTCTGGCTTAGAAATATAGAGAGGTGATCCTGGTGGCAGAGCCCTTCTATAACAAGGAATAAAACTTCGTTCTAGGGGAAGGGAATGTTTTCCTCCTCTGTATGCTAAATCCATTCTGCATACTTCCTTTCTAACCATCGCTATGATCCCCCTGCTCCCCTCTCACCCACAAAAGGAGGTGTAGGAAGAGTAATCTGGTTGATCAAAACTCCAGGACTTGTGTTGGACAACATTCTGTAATTGGCAAGGCTGACCGTGTGTTAGATGGTAGCTGTGTTCCGGTCCTTCATTCTTCACCCCTCCCTCTCCCACGTCCTTTGTTCTACACAGCTGTGTGAGATAATGGACTGTGGTCATCCTTAGCCAGCTCACAGATCTCTCTGACTCGAACTCCTTTCTTACTTGTGGCTGGCTAAAAGGTGGGAAAAGCCTAAGACTGAAGGATGTTGATGTACAGGAGTGGGGTGCAGGGCCAGAGGCAGAGAGAAAGAGCAACTGAGGTCTTAGCCCTAAACTTCGTTCTCCACTCCCACCCTCACAGAGCTCTGCAGCAGGGTTTCCTGGTAGTGTCCTGCTTCACACAATCAACATTATTGCTCTGATCTCCAATATCTTCCTCTCATGCTCTAGTTTACCATTGGTCTTGAAGGTGCATTGACTAGACTAGCCCAATGAATGTGAACTGTAGCAGAACCTGTTGATTACTTACCTAATAACACTCACTCCTCCTGTTTATTTTCTAACAGGACACAAATTATATGCAGAGAACTACCCTCCACCTTGAATCCGCATGCTTTCAAGTTGGGAAGCCCTTTCTCCAGCCCAGGGAGTAAAAACTGATTGGTTTAAACCCTGGATGGACTAAACAGTGTTTCTCAAACTGTGGTGCATAGACCAGCTGCATTAGCACCATCTGGGACCCAGAAAATCTGAGGCAGAACCTGTAACCCGTGTTTTAACAAGCCCTTTAGGTGATTCAGATAATGCTGAAGTTTGAAAACCCCTGGTCTCAACTGACAATGTTGGCCCCATTATTCTCACTAGCAATTGGATGAAATCAGTGGTTCTCGACTGGGAGTGATATGCTTTCCTGACTCCCTGGGGACATTTAGCAATGTCTGGAGACATTTTTCATTCTCACACCTAGAATTGTTCATCTATTACCTGAATAATTCCTCTTTTTCCTTTTTTTTTTTTGCTGAGCAAGATTCACCCTGAGCTAACATCTGTTGTCAATTTTCCTCTTTTTGCTTGAGGAAGATTTGCCCTGAGCTAACATCTATGCCAATCTTCCTCTATTTTGTATGTGGGTCACCGCCACAACATGGCTGCTGACAAGTGGTGTAAGTCTGCGCCCAGGAACTGAACCTGCCAAACTTAACTGCTAGGCCATGGGGCTGGCCCCGAATAATTCCTCTTTTTATTCCCAGGTTGATTGCTCTGCTTGACTGTGTTGCCCAGTGGTTCTCAAAGTGTGGCCCCTGGGCCAGTACTATCAGTATCACCTGGGACCTTGCTAAAAATGAAAATTTCCCAGCCCTGCCCCAGACCCACTGAAGCAGAAACTCTGGGGTGCGACCCAGCGTGCTATGTTTTCACAAGCCCTCTGGGTGATTCTGATCAGTGGTTGAGAGCCACTAATTTTGGCTGTTCTCTTTCAAGGTTAGGAATGACATTTTGCTATCCCCAATGTGACAATTCTGGATGTTTCTGGCTAGTACATGTTTTAAGTTGTTGGAGTCTATGCCATGTTAGCTGTTAAATATTTTTATTTTAAATTCTCTTTATGAAGTTTATTTTCACATTTTGTGATTTTGGTTGTCTTTTTATAATTGTAAACGAAGAGCTGGAGGAATTGGTGAAGGCAGCTAGCCCTGGTCTTCTTTGGAGTTGTGTAGGTCTGTTTTCTCCTGCAGCCAACCATGGGGTCTTTATCAGCGACTGGGGCTTGTGGACAACCAGGATTCACTTGAGGGTGTGGACCAGGAGCAGGCAGAACCCGATTCTGTGGGAAAGGCATGTGGTCTTGAGTGTATTTCATCCTGAGCAGGACAGTCTTTCTTGGTTTCCCGTCCTTGCCTGTCATGGAAGGCCACAAATACCAGAACACTGTTTCTCTTTCAGGTCCCGGACCGCATCCAGCCGGACAGTTCGCCTTCTTTACAGAAAGTTTAGACTTTCAGCCTAGAGGCAGAGGCTGCTATCTCCCCTGCTCCAGTATTTATGGGGACTGCCCTGAGTTCAGACTGGGTCTGCTCTTTCTGATGCAGATCTTGGATACAGTGCTTCCCAAACCTTTCAGACTTTCAAATGATCTTGTTCAAATGTGGAGTCTGATTCAGTAAGGAGGGTGGGCCCTAAGTTTCTGCATCTTTAACAAGCTCCCAGGTGATGCAGATGCTACTGGTCCATGGACCCCGCTTTTAGTGGAAAGGCTGTAATTCAGTACTCGGATCACTGTGCTGGGGCCTCCTCCTGTTCTTTGGATTTATTAATTCTAAGCTTCTAGCTCCTCCGGTTCTGCTCCTAATGGCTGAGAGTGCAGTTTTTTCCTCTGTGTATGCTTTGAGCTTGAGTTTCTTCTATTCTTGTCACTCCGATGGCTTTTCCTTTCTGTCTTCAGTTGTTCTTCACAATATACAGTATGCTGAGAGAATAAAACTTTCTTATTTTCCCAGTACTGTTTTTAAACTAGATCAAAAGCATATACTGCACGGGAGGTGAAATAGACTCTGGTGCTAGATAGCATTAATTTTGATTTCTATATAAATGTTGCATTTGCAGGCTCTCCTCGTGTCATGGGTCTGATACGCGGTATTGTCTCGCCGGCTAAGGCATGCTGCAAGGCATGCTTTAGTCGTCTCAAGAATCATCCTCACGATCTACCTTCACTAAGTTGCCTTTTGACGTCTTGACTTAACTGTCTTGGTTCTCTCCAGCCTTTAGGACTTTGTGATACTGAGTCAGTTCTCTGAACCTTACAACATCCTCACCCTTGTCCCTTGAATGGCTTGCGACTTCCCACAATATTAATCGAGAGAAAGGTAGCCAAATATAGCCCTGTCATCCTAATAGGAATTGCTGAGTACCAGCCACATCTCTCAGATCTACATCTTGTGATGTGTCCCAGTTCTATCTGTTGTTGGCCTCCAAGAAAGATCCTGCCCCAGAGGGCAGCATCAAAGTTATAGTCTGATGAAACTAGTGGAGAACAAGCTGGTCCCTTCTTTGCACTGCAGCTACTTTTGATATTTTCTTTCTTGAGGATGCCTTGCTTTATGAATGCATACATATTAATGCATTCATACGAATGTGAGTCTTAAAAAAAAAATCAAAGTCTAAAGGCTGGTAGTATAAAATTAGCAAGGCTCCAAGGCAGAGGGTGAAGAAAGAATTTTCAAAACTTCATAGGCTGAAATCTTAGCCAGCAGCAAATCCCCTTGAGGAAGGACTTCATCTTCATCTCCAAGCCACATCTAATTGCCTCTTTGTCATCCTCTGATTAAAACTAGCAGCAATTGGACCATCTAGGTGGTCTGTATGTAACAAGGCTTAGACACTGGCTTGGAAGAACAGTGTGGTTTTTCAAAGGCTGATAAGGTTGAACTTGGCATCATCTCTCACTAATCTGTGGCTTTACTCTTGGCTCCTGTTTCACGTTCCGCCACATTTAATTTACTGCTCTCTCGCTCCAGATGACACTGCTGATGCTGAAAGTCAGCAAAGCAGGTGGCCGGGGGATGAGGGACTGTGGTTAGTAAATGTGGTTCTAGCAGTCTGGTGTGTATCTGACCTTTATCTTTCAAATAACCTGTGTAAATCCAGACCAGTCAATGAACCCAGATAGATGACTGTGTTAAGGGAGACAATGAAATTAGGTGAGCAAATTCCAATACAAGGAAAAATTGATGTGGAGGCCCAGTTCACACCAACCAGCTCTGCAGTTTGTCTTAAGTGGCTTCCTTGGGTAATGTTGAGTGACTAAGACTGGTTGCTAATGAGAATGGATGACCAGTGTTTTTATAGGAAACAATGATGAATACTTGAGCTCAGAGGTTATTTTCAGAAGAAGGAAGATAGTGCTATGGCTATGAACATCAAGAAATACCTTATAGATATCTTCTCTCTAAAATGGGGTGAAGAAAACAAACCCACCTGTGTACCATGCCCCAGATGGCCCAGATGCCCCAGAGCTGAAGTTTTTAATTTTAGTGAAGTCCAGTTTATCAACTACTTCTTTCACAAATCATGCCTTTGGTGTTGGATCTAAAAAGTCATTGCCTCATCAACAACAACAACAAAAAAAGGCAACCAACTGAATGGCAGAATATATTTGCAAATGATATATTTGATAAGAGGTTAATATCCAAAATATACAAAGAACTCATACAATTCAATAGCAAAAAACCCAAATAATCCAATTAAAAAATGGGCAGAGGTGGGGCTGGCCTGGTGGCGTAGTGGTTATGTTCATGCACTCTGCTTCGGCGGCCCGGGGTTCACAGGTTCAGACCCCGGGTGTAGGCCTACACACTGCTTATCAAGCCATGCTGTGGCGGCATCCCATATAAAATAGAGCAAGATAGGCATGGATGTTGGCCCAGGGCCCATCTTCCTCAGAAAGGAGAGGAGGACTGGCAGCAGATGTTAGGGCTAATCTCTGCCCCGGCCACCAGAAAAAAAAAGGCAGAGAATCTGAGTAAACATTTTCCAAAGAAGATATACAGATGGCCAACAGGTACACGAAAAGGTGCTCAACATCACTAATAATCAGGGAAATGCAAATCAAAACCACAATGAGATATCACTGCACATGTGTCAGAATGGCTATTATCAAAAAAACAACAAATAACAAGTGTTGGCAAGAATGTGAAGAAAACATGGTGGTTGCCAGGGGCAGAGGCAGGGATGTGGGGGGAAGGGTGAAATAGGTGAAAGGGATAAGATGTACAAACTTCCAGTTATAAAATAAATAAGTCATGGGGATGTAATATACTGCATAGGGAAAATAGTCAACAATACTATAACTTTGTGTGAAGACAGATGTTATTAGTTTTATCAGGGTGATTATTTTGTATTATAAATAAATGTTGAATCACTATATTGTACACCTGAAACTAATACAATATTGTATGTCAACTGTACTTCAATAAACAAATTTTAAAAAAGTCATTGGCAAATCCAATGTCATCTAGGTTTTCTCCTCTGTTATCTTCTAGGAGTTTTATAGTTTTGCATTTTGTATTTAGGTTTGTGATTCATTTTGAGTTAACTTTTGGGAAGGATGTGAGGTCTAGGTTTAAATTCATTTTTTGTATGTAGATTTCCAGTTGTTCCAGCACCATTTGTTGAAAAGACTATCTTTGCTCCATTATATTGGCTTTTCTCCTTTGTCAAAGATCGGTTGACTATATTTGTGAGGGCCTATTTTTATCCTATTTTGTTCCATTGATCTGTCTATTCTTTCATTAGTACCACACTGTCTTGATTACTGTAGCCTTATAGTAAGTCTTGAAGTCAAAGAGTGTCAGTCATTTAATGTTGTTCTCCTTCTTCAATATTGTTTTGGCTATTCTGGGTTTTTTGACTCTCCATATAAACTATAGAATCATTTTTTTGATAGTCACAAAATAACTTGCTTTAATTTTAGTTGATATTCCATTGAATCTTAGATCAAGTGGGAAGAACTGGTATCTTGACAATATTGAGTCTTCCTATCCATAAACTTGGAGTAACTCTCCATGTATGCAGTTCTTATTTGATTTCATTCATCAGAGTTTTTCTCATACAGATTTTGTACATATTTTGTTAGATTTATATCTAAATATTTGATTTTTTGGATGCTAATGTAAATGGTATTGTGTTTTTAATTTCAAATTAGACTTGTTCATTGCTGGTATATAGGAAAGTGATTGACTTTTGTATATTAACCTATATCCTGCAACTTTGCTCTAATCATTTAATAGTTTCAGTTTTTTAAAATCTATTCTTTCAGATTTTCTAAATAGACAATCATGTCATCTGTGAACAAAGACAATTTTATTGCTTCCTTCTAAATGTATATACCTTTAATTTTTTTCTTGTCTTATTACATTAGCTAGAACATCCAGTACAATGTTGAAAAAGAGTGATGAGAGGCGACATCCTTGCCTTGTATCTGATCTTAGTGAGAAAGTTAGTTTTTTACCTTTAAGTATAACGTTAGCTGTAGGTTTTTTGTAGACATTCTTTATCAAGTTGAGGAAGTTCCCCTCTATTCCTATTTTACTAGGAATAGAGGAATATATTTACTAGGAATATATTCCTATTTCACGAATGAATGTTGGATTTTGTCAAATGTTTTTTCTGTATCTATTGATATGATCATGTGATTTTTCATATTTAGCCTTTAGATGTGATGAATTACACTAATTGATGTTCAAATGTTGAACTAGTGTTGCATACATGGAATATATCCCACTTGGTCATGGTGTATAATTCTTTTTTTACATTGTTGGATTTGATTTCTTAATGTTTTGTTGAGGATTTTTAAATCTGTGTTCATGAGAGATATTGGTCAGTAGTTTTGTTTTCTTGTAACGTGTTTGTCTGGTTTTGGTATTAGGGTAATGCTGGCCTCATAAAATGAGTTTAGGAGTGTTCCATACTCTTTGATTTTTTTAGAAGAGTTTGAGGAATCTTAGTGCTAATTCTTCTTGAAATGTTTCTAAAATTCACTAGTGAAGCCATCTAGTCTTTGGCTTTTCTTTATTGGGAAGTTTTTGATTACTGATTCAATCTCCTTACTAGTGATTCATCTATTCAGATTTTCTGTTTCTTCCTGATTCAGTCTTGGTAGATTATAAGTTTCCACGAATTTTTCCATTTCTTCTAAATTGTCCAGTTTGGGGCATATAGTTGTTAATAGTAGCCAATTATGATCCTTTGTATTTCTGTGCTATCAGTTAAAATGTCTCCTTTTTCATTTATAATTTTGTTGATTTGGGTGCTTTCTCTTTTTTCCTCAGATAGCCTAGCTAAAGTTTTGTCAATTTTGTTTATCTTTTCAAAGAAGCCGCTCTTTGTTAGGTTAATCTTTTCTATTGTTTTCTTGTCCTCTATTTCATTTATTTCTTCTCTAATCTTTATTATTTCCTTCCTTCTGATAACTTTGGGCTCAGTTTGTTCTTCTTTTTCTAGTTCCTTAAGGTGTTGAGTTAGGTTGTTTATTTGGGATCTTTCTTACTTCTTAATGTAGATGTTTGTTGCTATGAACTTTCCTCCTAGAACTGCTTTTGGTGCATCCCATATGTTCTGGTGTGCTGTGTTTCCATTTTCATTTGTCTTAACAAACTTTTTTATTTCCTCTTTAATTTCTTCTTTGATCCATTGCTTGCTCGTGAGCGTATTGTTTAATTCCATGTATTCTTGAATTTTTCCATTTTCCTCTTGTTATTGATTTCTGATTTTATACCATTGGGGTCAGAGAAGATACTTTGTATTATTTCAATCTTCTTGAATTTGCTAAAATTTGTTTTGTGGCCCAATATATGGTCTATCCTAGAGAATGTTTCATGTGTGCTTGAGAAGAGTGTATATTCTGCTGTTGTCAGATAGAATGTTCTGTATATATCTGTAAGTTACATTTGTTATATAGTGTTGTTCAAATCCACTGTTTCCTTCTTGATTCTCTGTCTGGATGATCTATCCATTACTGAGAGTAGAGTGTTAAAGTCTCCAATTATTATTGTATTGCTGTTTATTTCTCCATTTTGTGCTGTTAGTTTTTCTTTTATATATTTAGGTGCTCCACTGTTGTGCACATAAATATTTACCATTGTTATATGTTTTTGATGGATTGACCCCTTTATCATTATATAGTGACCTTCTTTGTCTTTTTTTTTAAACCATTTTTAGTTTATTTTTTCTGATGCTTTTTTTGGTTGTCACTCACTTGAAATATCTTTTTCCATCCCTTCACTCTCAGTCTACATGTGTCTGTATGGCTAAAGTGAGTCTCTTGTAGGCAGCATATCATTGGACCTTTTTTTTATCTTTTCAGCCATTTTATGTTTTTTGATTAGAGAATTTAATTTATTTACATTTAAACTAATTATTCATAGTTAAAGACTTGCTATTACCATTTTGTTAATTGTTTTCTGGTTGTTTTGTAGACTCTTTGTTTCTTATTTCTTATCCTGCTGTCTTTTTTTGTATTTTGATGTCTTTTGGTATCAGATGCTTTGACTTTTTTATCACATTCTTTTGTGTAATTACTGCAGGTTTTTTCCTTGTGGTTACCATGAGGCTTACATAAACTATCTTAAAATTATAACACTCTATTTTAAACTGATAACAATTTAACTTCAATAGAATCCCTAAACTTTATGCTTTTACATCTCCTCCTCACATTTTAGTTACTGGTGTCACAATTTGCATATTTTTTATATTTTGTAACTAATGATAGATTATTGTATATATGGACATTTTTACCATGTTCGTTTTTTAACTTTTAAACTAGAGTTATAAATTAATTATGCACCATCATTACCATATTACAGAATCTAACTTTGACTATATATTTACCATTAGCAGTGAGTTTTATGCTATCTTCTCATGTTTTTAATGTGTTAATTAATCTCCTTTTATTTCTAATCAGAGTACTCCCTTTATCATTTCTTGTTAGGAAAGTCTAGTGGTAATGAATTCCCTCAGATTTTTTTGTTTGGGAGTCCTTATCATTTCTTCGTTTCTGGATAGCTTTACCAGGTACATAGTTCTCAGTTGACATTTTTTTTCTTTCAATATTTTGAGTACATCATCCCATTCTCTCCTGGCCTGAAAATTTCTGTTGAGAGATTCATCAATAGTCTTATGGGGGTTCTCTTGTATGTTACTTCTCTCTTTTCTCTTGCTGCTTTTAAAATTCTTTCTTTGTCTTTGACTTTTGACAATTTAATTATAACGTGTCTCAGTGTAGCTATTCAAGTTCAAACTATTTGGGGTCCTTTGGGCCTCATGGATCTCGATGTATTTTTTTCTCACCAGGTTTGATAAGTTTTCAGCCATTATTGCTTTAAATACACTTTCTGGGGGCTAACCCAGTGGCATAGTGGTTAAGTTCGCATGCTTTGCTTAGGCGGCCCCAGGTTCGGATCCCAGGCGCGGACAGACACAGTGTTCATCAAGCCACACCGTGGTGGCACACCACAAAAAGTAGAGGAAGATGGGCATAGATGTTAGCCCAGGGTCGATCTTCCTCATCAAAAAGAGGGAGATTGGTAACAGATGTTAGCTCAGGGCTAATCTTCCTCACAAAAAAATAAAAATAAATAAATAAATACACTTTTTGTCCCTGTCTCTTCCTCTTCTCCTTCTAGAATTCCCATAATTCAAATACTGTTTCGTTTCATTGTGTCCTATAGTTCTGTAGGCTTTCTTCACTCTCTTTCTTTCTTTCTTTCTTCTTTTTGCTCCACTGATTGGATAATTGCACATGTTCTATCTTCCAGGCCACTAATTCTTTCTCCTGCATGATTGAGTCTGCCTTTGAATCTCTATTGAATTCTTCAGTTCAGTCGTATTTTTCAACACTAGGATTCTATTTGTTTCTTTATTTCTTTATTTTCATCATTACTATTTCTTTGATGAACTCATTTTGTTTATGCATTGTTTTCCTACTTTCTTTTATATATCTGTTTGTGTGTTCCTGTAATTCACCAAACCTCTCTAAAAGGATTATTCTGAATTCTTTGTCTGATAGTTTATAGATCTCCATTTCTTTATGGTTAATTATTGGAGATTTATTAGTTTCCTTTGATTTCATATTTACCTGGCTTTTCATGACCCCTGATTCCTTACTTTGGTATCTGCATATTGGAGTAAGCAAGCTTCTCTTCCAAACATTACAAGTTTGCTTTGGCAGAGACAGTTCTTCACCAGTCATCTAAGTTTGGGTATCTGGTGTGGCTGCTGGTAATGTCCTTGGGCATGAAGTGCCCATTAGGGTCTATTTTTGGGTGAAACAACTGTTTGAGCTCTGAGGTTGGGGGTAAGGGGATGTGCCACGGGCTGAGAACAGTTGGCTAGGATTGCTGGCTTGGTTCCCTGCCCAAGGAAGGCTGTAGAATGGGCTCCGTGATTACCTAGGTTCTCTGGTCAGTCTTACTGTGTGCTATACTCAGCAGTAGGTGGCACTGTAAATTAGTTTTCCTGCCCTGGCAGGGTAGCAGGACATAATCCAGGGCCTGTATGGCTTGTTTGGTGACCAGAATCAGGGAAAAGTGTACACTGTGTTCCCTGGTAAGGTGAGGCTGCCAGTTTTGCTCTGCAGGTAGAGAAAGCCATGGGCTGTGCTCTCTGTTCATGTGCCACTATAAGCCGGGCTGTTGGATGGACTGCACAGCTTCCTGTGTGCTCTGGTTAGTTTCCCTGGCTGGACAAGCTGAAGAATGTATTTATCAATGAGTGGGACTATGAATTAGTTTCCCTGCCCAGGTGTGGCAGAAGAAGCAGCTCTAAAGTTGGTAAGGCTTTTTGTTTGTGGTCTTAACTCAAACAAACTCATGCTTGAAGTTCCCTGGTTCCTTGGTTTTGCTCTGCAGACTATCAGCTCTGCCTGCTCATCTCTTGGCTTGAGCATCGTTAGGCTATGCAGCTTCCAGGTGTCCTCATCAGCCCTTCTGGTCAGATGGGGCTGAGATTCACACTCAGCAGCAGTAAGTGGGGCTATGACTCATCTCTCTTGCCTGGACATGGGAAAACCAGGCTCTGGGGCTGGAAAAACTTCTCATTTGAGGACCTGAATCAGGCAGACCTGCACCTTGCCAGGTTTCCTGGTCAGATTGCTCCACTGACTTGCTTCTGAAGATGAACAAAGCTTCTGGTTGGGACTATTACTTGGGCTCTGTTGTTGGAAATTGGTCTGCCACCATCTGTGTGCTGGTTGTTGCAAGCCTCTTCTTCCTTCTCCATCACAGTCCAGATTCCCTGTGGTTGAGTCCTCCAGATTCCTCGGGAATCCCCATAGGGTGAGACTAGAGTAGGGGCTCCCATGAAGCAACCTACAACACTAAGGGGGCCAAATGTCACCCTTGGACTCTGTTTTCCCACTGGAGAAATCATAGGCTCAAGGGAGACCTCTCCAAGTGGTGTTGTGCCAGCCTGGGGAGGAGCAATGCAGTCAGTGTGTGGCTCCTTGTCTTACCCTTCTAATGCAGTCTGTCTTGGTCTCAACCTCCGTGTTTTAGGACTTTCTCAGTCGTGTCTTGCCCATGAATAGTTGTTAGTTGTTCTTCTGGTGAGGTGGAGAAAAGTCAGGAATGACTTAAGTCACCATCTTGGTGACATCACTTCCAAATCTGTGTCTTTTGATTGGAGAATTTAGTGCATTTACATTTAAAGTAGTTATTGATAGATAAAGATTCACTGTTGCCATTTTGGTTATTGTTTTCTGAGCATTTTCTAGATCTTTTGTTTCTTTCTTCCTTTCTTGGAGGCTTCTTTTGTGATTTGATGATTTTCTACAGTGATGTGCTTTCATTCCTTCATCTTTTGTGTATCTCATATGTTTTTGCTTTGTGGTTTCCAAAAGACTTACATAAAACATCATATATTTATAACAATCTATTTTAAGCTGAAAACAACTTAATTCTGTTTGTATACAAAAGCTCAACAGTTTTACCTCACCATACATTTGTGTGTTTGATATCAAAATTTAAATATTTTTATATTGTATATCCATTAACAAATTAATGTAGCTATAGTTATTTTTAATCTTTTGTCTTTTAACCTTTATATACTTAAGTTACAAGTGATTTACACACCATCATTACAATATTAGCGTATTCTGAATATGACTATATATTTACCTTTACCAATGTGTTTTATACTTTCATATGATTTCTTGTTACTAGTTACCATCCTTTCTTTTCAGCTTAAATAACTCTTTTTAGCATTTCTTGTAAGGCAGTTCCAGTGGTAATCGACTCCTTCAGCTATTGTTTGTATGGATATGTCTTTATCTCCCCTTTAATTCTGAAAGATAGATTTGCCAGGCAAAGTATTTTTGGTTGGCAGTTTTTTCTTTAGCATTTTGAGTACAGTCTTGCGTTGCTTAGTGGCAGTGATGTGCTCTGAGAAACGCATGGTTAGGCAATTTCGTTGTTGTGCAAACATCATAGAGTGTACTTGCACAAACCTAGATAGTACAGTCTACTACACACTCAGGCTATATGTTACTAACCTTATGGGATCACCATCATATATGTGGTCTGTTGTTGACCAAAATGTAATTAATATATATCATCCCACTTTCTCCTAGCCTGCAAGGCTTCCACTGAGAAATTCACTTATGGCCTTATGAAGGTTTCCTTGTATATGATGAGGTTCTTTTCTCTTGCCACTGTCACAATTTTCTCTGTCTTTGATTTTTGATGGTTTTATTATAATGTGTCTTGGTGAAGTCTTTTTTGGATTAAGCCTGATTGGGGACTTTTGTGCTTCATGTACCTAGATGTCCATATCTCTCTGAAGTCTTGGAAAGTTTTTAGCCATTATTTCTTTAAATGAGTTTTCTGCCCTTCTCTCTTTCTTCTTCTAAGATTTTTAAAAAGTGTATATTTTATTTAGTGGCATTCCATCCATTCTGTACACTATCTTCATTCCTTTTAATTCATTTTTCTTTTATCTCCTTTGAGTGGATAATTTCAAATGTCTTGTCTTAGAGTTCACTGATTCTTTCTTCGGCTCAATGAGTCTGCTGTTGAATCTCTCTATTGCATTTTTTAATTCAGTCATTGTTCTTCAGCTCCAAAATTTCTGTTTGGTTCTATTTTATGTTTTCTATCTCTTTGTTGAACTTTTTACTTTGTTCTTGTATTGTTTTCCTAATTTTGTTAAAATGTTAACTATGTTCTCTTGTTGGTCTCTGAGGTTCTTTAGAACAATTATTTTGAATTCTTTGTCAGGCAATTCATGTATCTCCATTTCTTGGGGTCAGTAACCAGAAGTTTATTGTGTCCCCTTGGTGATGTTATATTTCCCTGATTCTTTATGATCTCTATTGCCTCGTGTACGTGTTGGCACATATGAAGACACAGTCACTTCTTCCAGGTTTTATGAGCTTTTTATGTAAGGAAAGAATCTTACCTACAGTGGGGGGATGCTGGAGCATGCTGTGACCCTGGATCTATTGGTGTGGGGCACCAAGTGCATGGGTGTGTGGTGACTTTCAGTCCAGTGGGACATGGTATCTCATTGGCTCAGGCAGCTGAGGTCCATGACATCAACAATGTGTGATCCTTGGTGGCAAGAGCTGCAGGGGGTCTATGGTGGCTGCAAGGGCTACTGGGGTCTTCAGCTATACCTCCAGGTCCAGCAGCATGGGACAAGGGTAAGCAGTGGTGGTGTCTGGAGCAGTAGAGTGCACATGCTCACTTGTAGGGGCTGGCTGCAGGTGCCTGTGTGATGGCAGGGCCTAGCTTCAGGCACACATACAGTGACAAGGTCCTGGGGACAACTGTGGGTGCATGAATAACTATGTGAACCTGGACTGTCAGTGATCACTTGTATTGCTTTAGGGACTAGTCACAGGCACATGCAGCAATAGGGGCCAGTGATGGGAGTCAGGGCTGGGTTGAGAACCTTATCAGCTAAAGGGGACTAGGCTGTTGGCATGCATTCATGTATCTACAGGGGCTACCCATGGGCACAAGCATAGCAGTGGGAGATCTGTCATCAGAGACACGGCCAGCAGTGTACGGGTATGTGGCTGAAGGGGTTAGCTGCAGGTGTGTGCTGCAGTATAAGCCTGTGACAAGGATCAGGACTAGCTCCTAGTGCATGAGCTGCTGCAGTGGCCCTGTCTGTCAGTGTGCACTCATGTGGCTGGAGGGGCTAGCTGAGAATGTGTGCATGCCTGTGGGAGCCTATGACAGGAGTTGGGGCTAGTGGTATACAGGTGACAGCTGCAATGTGTAGCTATGGGCACACATGAGGGTATAGGCCAGTGGCAGAAGTGGGGCTGGATCTGGGCCCACAGGCAGCTGTCAGGGTCTTGGCTGTAAGCATGCACTCATGTGGCTGCAGGGGCTAGCCATGAGCATGAATATAGCATTGGAGGCCAGTGACAGGAGTCAGGGCTGCTGGCATGTAGGTGCAGGAGTTAACTTCAGGCATACGTAGCATTGCTGGCCAGTGACAGGAGTTGGGGCTGGCTCTGGGACCTGAGCAGCCGGGCTATTGGTGTACACTTATTTGGCTGCAGAGACTAACCATGGGTGCACACACAGTGATGGGGGTCAGCCACAGGGGCCTGTGCAGTCACCATGCATGTGTGCAGCCATTTAGGCCACGACTGGATGCTGATGTGGATCCTGGGGCCTGACGAATCAGTGGCAATACTGGCTGGGGTGGCTCCAGTGGTGGAGGGTGAGGGTCAGGAGAATCTTGGGCAGCTGGAGTCTGAGGCTGCAAAATCTTGTGGGGCCCTCAGTGGGGAAATCTGCAGAGGGTCTCTAGTGGCTATGGTAGCTGTTGGTTTCCTCAGTGGTGACAGCTACTGAGGTCCTCTATAAAACAGTCTACTGGGGCCCACAATGACATTTTCAGTGATGCTAGCTGTGAGGCTCTGAAGTGTCTGAAAGGACTGTTGAGGTGTTCAGTAGTGAAGGCTACTGAGATCTACAGAGCAGGCCCCTGGGAACCACGGTTGCTCCTATCATAAGGCTGATACTGGTAGACCCTTCTTCCTTGTTCCTATCCATCTCTAGACCTCTCAGGTATGCCAGTCTCTGGGTGGGGTGAAACCAAAGCACGTCCTTCGTACAGTGCCCCAAAAGGCTGGGGAAGCTGGTCACTCACTCTGCTCTCCTTTCCTCAGTGAGGGGAGCGCTCCTGGGCTGGGGAGTTCCCTCTTGGCTCTGAGAAGTGTGGGCCTGGGGGATGGAATGATACAGGCAAAATGAAGCTGTTCCTCCTATCCTTTATCTAGTGTTATTTTCCGGTTTTTCTCCACTGTGTTCCTCAAGCTTCTTGAGTGGACTCCTGAGCTCTTTCAGAGCTATTTTCGTTCATGGATATTTGTCTAATCGTTGTTCTCTGTGGGAGGATGAAGGCTGAGGTCTCTTGCTCTGCCATCTTGGTGATGTCACTCTCTCATTCATTTTTGAAGGATAATTTTTTAGGGTACAGAATTCTGGTTGGGTATTCTTTTCTCTCAACACTTTAAATATTTCACTCCACTCTCTTCTTGCTTACATGGTTTCTAAGGAGAAGCCAGATGTAATTCTTATCTTTGTTCTTCTGCAGGGAAAGTGTTTTTTCTTTCTGGCTTCTCTCAGGATTTTTTTTAATCTTTGATATTCTGTAGTGAAAGTATTATGCCTTGGTGTAGTTTTTTGGCATTTATCCTACTTGGTGTTCTCTGAACTTCATGGATCTGTGGTTTGGTATCTGACAATAATTCAGGGAAATTGTCAGTCATTATTGTTTCAAAAATTTCTTCTGTTTCTTTCTCTCCTTCTTCTTCTTGTATTCCTATTATGCATATATTATACCTTTTGTTGTTGTCCCTGTCCTTGGATATTCTGTTCCTTTTTTTTTTTTTTTTTGGTCTCTGTTCTCTTTGCTTTAGGGGTGGGGGTTTCCATTGATATATCTTCCAGCTCAGAGATTTTGTACTCACTTATTTTCTACTCATAAGTGCATGAAAAGCATTCTTCATTTCTGTTACAATGTTTTTGATCTCTAGCATTTCTTTTTGGTTCTTTCTTAGGGTTTCCATATTTCTGCTTAAGTTGCTTATCTGTTCTGGCATGCTCTCTACTTTACCCATTAAAGCCCTTAGCATATTAATGATAGTTGTTTTAAATGCCCAGTCTGATAATTTCAACATCCCTGACACATCTTTTTCTGATGTTTGCTCTGTCTCTTCAAGTTGTATTTTTTCCTTTTGGTATGGCTTTTCATTTTTTTTTAATAGCTGTACATGATGTACTGAGTAAAAGGAACTGCTATAAATAAGCCTTCAGTATTGTGGTGGTGAGGTGTAGGAGGAGGGGAAATGTTCTATTGTTCTGTGATTAGGTCTCAGTCTTTTAGTGAGCCTATGCTTCTGAACTGTGAGCTTCACAAGAGTTTCTCAGTGTTTTCTCCTTCATTAAGTGGGACAGGATGGCTAGAGTGGGCTGGAGTTGGGTATTTCCCTTCCCTCAGGTCAGTTAGACTCTGGTTAACTAGTTTCCCCTGAATGCAGGCCTTATTAAGAGGAAGAAAGTTTCTGGCTTTCCTTTTCCCCTCCTTTCTCTCCCATTGCTGGAAGCACAAAGGTATTTTATCCAATATTTACTGTTGGAACCTGGTAGAGCTTCTGAAAATAAATCTTACAGTATTGTGGGGGTCTCCCTATGTCTGGGTCTCCCAGGAGTTTTTAACTAAAGTCTTGTTCACACTAAGCCTCCAGTATTTCATCAATTACAGTTCAGGTTTTCTGCTTTAGTGCTGGTTTCCGTGGTAGATTCCACTTGTGAGTCTCTGCTCTGCTAAGTTCTGACTCCCTGTATTCACCTGTTTTTCTCTCCAATTGTGAGGCAGTGGTTTGCCCTGTGTCCTCTGCTCTCTTACAGATCCAAGAAGAGTTGTTGGCTTTTCATTTAGTTCAGCTTTTTACTTGCTTGGATGATGTGGTGAATTCCAAGCTTCTTATATGCAGAACTAGCTGCTTATAGATTTAAAAAAAAAACATAAACATAATGAGAAGAGAAATAAAAAATAACTAGAAATAAAAAAAATAAAATGTTTTTCTGAAATTCAAAGTATGATTGATGAGCTAGAGAGTATATTAAATGCTGCAAATAAAAATGTCAGTGCACTTGAAGATATAGCAATGCATTTTATGCAAAATGTAGCACAGAGTGGAGAAATAAATAATAATTGGCTGTTTAAAGTAAAAATAATAGCATTGTTTCATAGTGTTTATAACATGTAGTAATAATTGTATGTCAGAAAAAGCACAGAAATAGCACAACAAAAGATTGGAGATGGAAATATACTCTTGTAAGATTCTTATACTAAACTTAAAGTTGTATAATGTTGTTTGAAGTTAGACTGTGGTAAGTTAAACATACATATTTTAAATCTGAACTAAGAAGAAAGGAAGAAAGGCAAGAAGGGAAAGAAAGAAAGGAAGGAAGGAAGAAAGGAAGAACAAAAGGAAGGAAGGAAAGAAGAAATAAACAATGAAACAAAGGAAAGAGAAAGGAAGTATAGCTAATAAGCCAAAAATAGAGTTAAAATAAAATCAGAAAAAAATACTAAAATAATCAAAGAATATAAGAGGAAAAATATTACAAAGAACAGATGTGCCAAAGAAAAACAAATATCAGCAACATAGAGTATACCCAACCAAAGTGATAATTATATTAAATGCAAATGATCTATTCACTCCAACTAAAAGGCAGAGATTGTCAGACTGGATAAAAAGGCCCGCTTCTATGCTGTCTACACAATATACATTTTAAATACAAGGACAGAGATAAGTAAAAGTATATGACTGAGAAATGATATACTATGAAAACTATAAGCATAAGAAAGCTGGAGGGACTATATTAGTAAAAGACTTTGGGAAAAAAAGAAGTATCAGAGTTAAAGAGAAACATTTCATGATAACAAAAGGGTCAATTCATCAGGAAGAAATAAAAATCCTAGATGTTATGCTGCTAATTACAAAGTTTCAAAATACACCAAGCAAAAACTTTTAAAATTAAAAAATGTAATAAACATCCGCACAATTATATTTGGACACTTCACCATATCTTTCTCAGAAATTGATAGAATAGACAAAAATGGTAAGAAAATGGAGGACTTCAATAGTAATCTCAACCAACCTAATCTAATGGACATTTACAGAAGACTACAACACAAAACACAGAAAAGACCTTTCAAGTGAACATGGGAAATTCACCAAGATAAATAATATACTGGTGCACAAAAGAAGTCTAAACAAATTTAAAATAATTGAAATCACACAAAATATATTTTCTGATTAGAGAAAAATTGAGAGAAATTAATAACAGAAATACATTTAGATAATCCTCAAATAGGTGGACATTAAATAATGCAATCTTAAATAATTCAAGGGTGAAGGAAGAAATCACATGGGGAATTAGAAAATATTATGAAATGAATGAATATAAAAACAAAGCATATTCAAATATATAGGATGTAAGTAAAATAGTACTTAGAGAGAAATTTATAGCTTTAAACGATTATATTAAAAAAACACCAATGAAATCAATGAGTAAAACTTCAGTCTAAAACAACTAGAAAAAGAAAAGAAAATTAAGCCAACAGTGAGTAGAAGTAAGGAGATACTAAAGATAAGAGGTCAATGAAATAGAAATGAACAAACAATAAAGAATTTTAAAGAACTTTTAAAGAATTTTAAAGAACATTCTTCATTGTTCAAGTTTGTTTTTGAAAAGATCAATGAAATTGATAAACTTTAGCTAGGTTCATGAGAGAAAAAAGAGAGACAAATCTTTATTAATATCAGAAATAAAAGAGGAATCATCAAGTCAAATGGTGGAAACATTAAAGGACAATAAGGGAATCTCCTGAACAACTTAATGCCAATAAATACTATGACCTAACGTAATGGAAAAATTCCTTGAAAGATAAAATTATCAAAACTAATTCAAGAAGAAGTATAAAATCTGAACAGCATAGTATTTATTAAAGAAATTGAATTTGTAAATAAAAGTCTTTCCACAAAGACTATCCAGACTCAGATGGTTTCACTGA
The DNA here is from genome assembly GCF_020826845.1 of Diceros bicornis minor. Classification (NCBI taxonomy): domain Eukaryota; kingdom Metazoa; phylum Chordata; class Mammalia; order Perissodactyla; family Rhinocerotidae; genus Diceros; species Diceros bicornis. Next base: position 6,494,253 of record NC_080749.1, read on the forward strand.
TCAAGTCTGTCAGACGTGTCAAAAAGAAATAACACCAATACTACAGGAGGGTCTTCAGAAGATAGAGGAGGGAAGAAAACTTACCAAGGCATTCTATAGACCAGTATTACTTTTATGCCAAACCAGATAAATATATTAGAAGACAAATTATAGAAGAACCATTGCATGTAAAGATATATCGTATTCTTACACTGGGAAGCTAAACATTGTTTACATGTCAGTTCTAGTCAAATTGAACGATGTATTCAACAGAACACTAAGTATAATCCAAGCAGGTTCATTTTTTTGGTAAAAATTAACAACTGATTCTAAAATAGAAACAAAAATCCTTACACACTGTGTTAGTTTCCTGGGGCTGCCATAACAAAGTGCCACAAAAGGGGTTGCTTAAAATAACACAAATTTATTCGCCGACAGTTCTGGAGGCTGAAGTCTGAGGTTAAGGTGTTGAGAGGTCCGTGTTCCCTCTGAGACTCTAGGTAGAATCCTTTGTTGCCTCTTCCTACCTTCTGGTGGTGGCTGGCAATCCTTGGTGTTCCTTGGTTTATAGCTGCATAAATCCAATCTCTGCCTCCATTGTAAAATAGTCACCCTCATGTTATCTTCCCGCTGTGCGTGTCAGCAATTGTGTCCAAATTTCCCCCTTTTATAAGGACACCAATCATATAATTTTTCTTATAATTTTCTTCAGTGTTTGGCTCTTATTTTTCATATTTATCCCCACATATTTTACATTTCTAATGCTATTACAAATTATTTTGATTTTTCTAATTGCATTTCTAATTGTTTATTGCTAGTATATAAAAATACAACTAATTTTGTATATTGACCTTTTATTCTGCCATCTTGAAAACTCACTTACAGTTCTAGTAGCATTTTTGTAGATTTAATAGGATTTTTTTACATTCACAAAATGTCATCTTCATATAAAAACCATTTTACTTCTTTAAAATGTATGATTTTATTTCTTTCTCATGCCTAATTTTTCTTTCTAGGACCTCCAGTAAATGTTGAATAAAAGTGGTGAGAATGTTTATTATTGCTTTGTTCTTGATCTTAGGGAGGAAAAATTTAATCTTTTAAAGTCAGGTATAATGATGTAGTTTTTGTTTTGGTTTTTCCTTTTTTTTGTACATTTCCTTTATCAGATTGAGAAAGTTTCCTTCTAGAGAGGCTCTTTTTTATAATAAGTGGGTGTACTTATAATGTTAAATATACAATTAACATATTACATAGCAATAACCATCCTAGGTCTTTACCCAAGAGAAATGAAATATACGCCCATGCAAAGTCTTGTACTTTAATGTTTTTAACAGCTTAATTTTTAATAGACAAAAACTGGAAGCAATCCAATTGTCCATCAACAGATGAATGGATGAACAAATTGTGGTAATTCCATACAATGGATATTCCACAGCAATAATAAAGAACGAACTCTATGGTACATGCAACATGGACTTGCAGACGTGCTAACTAAATGGAGCCTATATAAAGGGGCGCATGTTGTGTAATTCCATTTATATGAGTCCCTAGAAAATCCAAATCTGAATTGTAATGACAGAATGCAGGTCAGTGGCTGCTTGGGGCTGGGAGAGGGTGGGATTGACTGGGAGATGGCATAGGGGTATTTTTAGGGGTAATCAAAATGTTTTATGTCTTGATTATGGTGGTGGTTACACAGGTGTGTGAAACTTAACAAACTGCAGTATTAGAATTGATGCATCTTATTGTATATAAATTATGTCTTAATATTGATTAAAAATTAAGGATAACCATTTCAGGAATAGAAATGAAATGTGTAATTTTCTATATCAATGTGGGAAAAATAAATAAAACAATCATTTCAATAGAGGGCAGGAAAAAAACTATTATTATAAGAATGCAGTTTGGATTTGAAGAGACTTACTCAAATTCTGTCTTTACCACTTCCTAACTTGACTAAGTTATTTAATACTTCCAACTCAATTTCCCCATCTGCTTTCATGGGTTTAATAATTACACTTACCTCGAGGTGTTGATTTGAAGATTAAATGAAATTATGGACATAAAATGCTTAACAATAGGTATTATATAAAGAAAGTATTCAATAAATCTTAAACATTTTTATCAGTATTATAGTAGTGAGAATAATAATATTTAAGTAAATCTTTTGATTCTCTGCTAGTGCCATGTCAATATTCTTCTTAGCACTTAACCCAGTTTGCCAATCTGCCTTTATTTGAATGTAATTGGCTTAATCTCTCAGTTCTTCTTTGGGATATGAGTTGCCCACAGGCAGAAACCATGCTTGCTTTGCCCATTCTTGCACCCCAGCACTAGCCCTGCACTGGCCCACGGTAGGCGCCCATTGTCCCCTTGTGACTGTTCCCTTGTGAGTGATTGAGTGGGTGATCCAGGAGCACAGAGAAGAGCATCACATGCTTCCTCTCTGGGGAACTCCCATTTTTAGTGTCTCTCAGGCCTACTTTCTCTCATTCTTTCTGTGGAGTGAAAGGCCTCGTCTCTCAGAGAGGAATTTGGGGTCTTGGTGAACACAGCCCTATGCATTTATGGGGGAAACAGGAGTCTTTCAGTCTTATTGAGTGTCGTTGGGTGTCCAGAAGATCCCTGTTGTGAGGGGTCAGGTGGGGGCAGCCGAGCACACCAGAGAGAGTGTGAGAATTATTCTATTTGGCAGAGCCTGCCTGGTGGCAATGTCATTCTTTCCTCTTGCTGTTTAAGTGCTTCACACTGCCCACCTGCACAGATACACATTTTTCATGAAATCTCTTGTAATCAAACCTTTCTTTGAGCTATTCATATCTCTACTAAGAACTTATAAATGTCACATATAGAGGTCCTTATAAGATTGGATCACTCTCTATAACCTCCACTTTTCTTTCATTGGTGGGGAAACTGTGTGAGAAAGGTTATAAATGTTGCCTCACATCATACAGCTAAATAGGGACAGAGCCAGAGCAAGTTCAGAGCCAGAGTTCAGGGACAGAGCCCTGAACTCACGGTATAAAGAACTCATGATGTATAGTGAACTTTCAGCTGACCCAGGAACTATTCTTTTTGGCTCTGAAACATCACCCCCACCCTTTTTTAGTATCAGAACTGTGGAGGTTGTATGCCCTGGGAAAGGTCCAAATTCAGTGTTGTTATCTCCCAATGTCAATGTTGGCCACAAGACGGAGCATCGTGCTCTTTATACAGACGCTATGGCCTGAAGAGGCTCACTCAATATGGATGAACGCATAAAAGAACAATGCCCTCATTTTGCTTACATTGGCAAATATACTTTTGGGGGCTCTTTGATTTGCTTTTAAAGTTTAGACCTCTACAAAAGCATCATCTGTAGCTCTGACAAATAAATGCTTGTTTTAAAAGGACTTAACATGTAGTTGAGTTTTATTTGTCTCACTTCCAAGAGGAACTGTGGTAGTTGCACACATATATGTGTGCCTAATTAACCATTATTTTATCTTCCCCTCAATTCATAACACCCACCTAGCAGCAGTCTTGGCTCTCACAGAAGCCAACATGATTGTAGGGAATTAGCTTTTATTACACTTGGACCAAACAGAACAGGTTCGAAAGGGTAATTGAAGTCTGTGGAAAGCAGAACTGTGTACTTTTCCCCTCCCTTCCAAAGATTATCCAAAAAAATGGACTTTCATTATGCACAGTAACCAGGAATTGGCAGGTTGGCAGCCTCTATCACTGCTGTCCTCTCATCCTGGTGTCCAAAAGGCCATATCTCCTGAGAGAGCAATAATTAAGATCCTCAGGAAGGCACAGGCGGGCAGGAGCAACAATGGAATTAGGGAGCTCTGTGATTTGGGGGGACATCAAAACAAAGTGATTTTATTTAAATAAGCTGAATTACCCTAACAAGCTGTTTTTCAATTTCAGCAGCACTCGAAATTTTTATCTTCTTAGCTCCATCCAAGGTATTGCATTCTGCCACTGGAATGAAATATTAGCAATAGAAGCACCATTCTAATGAGTCTCCATTCAACCCCAAACTTTAGTAGAAATAACCTGTCGGCTTTGATTGAGTGTGATATCACCATAGGAGCCCTGAATTTAAACTGAGGGATAAAGAAAATTGCATAGTGTGTGAAGCCAGTTTGACTAAAATGGAAATTTTACTTCAGTCCCATCTGGCTGTCAAAGGGCCACTTCTAATACTTTCACAAAGCAATTTACTTTCACAGCAAAAAATAAAAAATAGAAACTGAAAATGCAAAAAACCAAACTAAACAAAACCTCTATCTCCTTTGCAAAGTTTGAGCTCCTGTTCTGCACTGTCTCTTCCAGGGCTGGGACGAGCACAACTTACTGAACTTTCCTATTGGGCTCAGCTTCCCTTTGCTATTAAGGCACATTCAGTTTTCTTGGCTTGTAAATTTTTTAAAAGAAGAAAACATCCAAAGTAGAAGCTTCTAAATAATCTGTAAAATACTTGAACTAAAAAACATTCCACTCTTGTTTCAAGATTTTGAGAGAAGGCAATATGGGGTTTGCTGTGGACGATTAGCAAAGTCGGCAAAGGACATGGAGCCTTTGGAGCCTTATGGGCCATATCCCAGATCTGCTGGTGGTCCCCAGGGTGCATTTCACATCCAAGGCTGGAAACCTTGCCATGTATTCTTTGGGAAAAATTTGCTAAAATTCATTGCTCAAGGAAAATGCCATTTTGGAGACAGTCACACATGAATACATGTGCATGTCAGAAGCTCTGATGCACATGCAGTGGAATCTGAGGGTCCAAATGGGAGGAATGGGAACATTCTGATTGTGCCACAGCAGGATTTCTTTTCAAAAGGCATTTGCTCTATTGTCTCACTGAACACTCTTTGATGATCTACTCCAATGTCCATTAAAAATCTTTGCAGAAATATGATGAAGAATGCAGATGTGATCTGATAGACATACTTCAGAAATGGGCTCTATTTGCCTATTAAAATTAAAATGTTTACCTAGACTAACCAGAATCAGAAAAAACAAATCTCATTGTCTAGGAGGAGAAGAGCAAGGTCATGAATTCTATCTGAACAATTTCTTTGAAGAGTTCTGTTTGGTCAGTGAAAGAAAGCAGAGGCTGGATGTATACTTAGTCACCTTTGGACAATCAGACACACACATCAAAAAACAAAAATAAAAAAACAACTTTGGACATTCTTACCCTCCAAAGCAAAACATAGACTATGAGGAACAAAATACAGAATCATTGGAGGATTTGTCTCTCAAGTCCTTAGGTCTGGACATTATCTCAGTGTATTCCTATAAAAAATACATCAATAAATTAAAAAGAAATTGAAAGCAGGTATTATTATATATTCATTTTATAGATGATAAATGATGCTTTGGTGTTTAGGAAGGTAAACAATGTGCCCAAGATCAACCAGTTGATAAGTGATGAGGGTGAAATGTAACCCTCATGTCTCTTATTGCATAGTCCATAGTGTTGGTCTATGCCTCCGTTGCCCTCCTTCTCTTGGGTCTCTCCTTACAATAGGCACCTTGCCATTTTCCACTGAGTGCCCTCCAGTAGCCAAGAGTCCTGCATAGAATTACAACAAGCCTAACCTTTCAGTTTTCAGGATATTCTCTCACTTCTTACCTCCTTGTCAAAACCTACATGTCCAATCTCGCATTCTTACAAAGCCATGCTCTTCAATTTCCAATGTCAAATATAATTTTTCTATTAGCACATCTGAGCTAAAGTACCAATGTCTGATAACAATATATCACAATTATATTCTAAATTCACTTTTCAAAATACTCCTTTAATTACACCATTATGCTTTAACCACTGATTTCTCCACTTCCTCCTCCTCCACTAGCTCTTAGGATCGAGTTCATGTTTCTGACCTCTTCTCACACTGTTTTTTTTCCAGGAAGCACATACTCTTCGCCTTCTTCACTACTACTCTCTTCTCTGTGTCAGTTCTAGTTTCCCTGCCTTGCATGTGGGCTGTACCCTACATGGAACACTACACACATACATTCAACATTTCAAAAGATATTACCTATGCAAAGCAATTTCACATATTTCCTTCATTTAATTCTTATAGAACCTAAGACTGTGAGAATTACTATTACTTACTTTACACGTAAGAATATCAAGAATTTAAGAGGTTTGAAAAGGCAAATTCACCATGGAGCTTAGGCTTTAGGGTTCTTCACTTGTGCAAGTTTATGTGGATGCTGGGAGCTTCTGGGAGGTGTAGTTTGCTCCAGGTATGGTGAGGAAGCCAGACAGCCATCGGGAAGCATTTCTGTGTGAGCATTTCTGGTATCTCAAGAGAAAAAAAGGAATCAGACTATTGAAACCTCCAGTAATATGCTGTGATTTCCTTTTTCTTTCTTAATAAATAATCACATTTATACTTCATTTTGTATTTGCTTTCTTGTTAAAGATGGTGCACTAAAATAGAGTATATCTTAAGTCCACAAAACCTAAATCCAACCTTGAGTTATTGGACTTGCCCCAAACAGTGGAAAGAGGGGGCCCTTGAACTTAGATCCTCCAATTCCAGGTCCTGGTGTTCTTTCCACGTACCAGATGCTCTCATTGCAGTCACCTGTGAAGGCCCGGGTGAGCAGTGATCTCCTTGCTGAAGTCTTCCCAAAGCCAAAACAATATGAGAGTGTTCCTTTGGAGCGCACACAGCACTTTTTGAGGCCTGTGATTTTTTTTATAGCAAAGTTGTTTGCTACTTTATCTTCTATTTGTTGTATCATTTCTCCAGTTAGACTGGAAAAGATCGTGGGTCAAGGAATGTGCCCTATCTTCACCTTTCTGAAAACAGTTGCTATGGCGTGAACTTTGTGAATAGCAACTAAGCCTCTCAGAGTATGGAAAGCCTTTCCTATATCACCAGAAAACCTGCTGAGGGTTGTCATAGGCCTCTAATTTTAGACTTGTAAGGAGAGTTTATGATCTAAGGTGACAGCAGACCCTAAGGAACCCCCAAGATGGTAGAAGGTAGATTTATGCATCTGTATCTTTGCTTTCAATGCTTATCTCTGAGCAGAAGTTGCTTCCCACTCCCACCATTCATTCATTCATTCAACTGATATGTTTTAGGCACTGACCTAGATTCTTGGGACAAAACTGGAAAAGCTCCTCCCTGCCCTCGAGGAGCTAAGCAAAGAGAGGCCAGTGATCGTATGATTTCCATAGAAAACTTAAGTAGTCTGGATTATTTTATACTGGCTCATGATATGAGGCTTATCACACACAAACAAAAATAGTTACTTTTACTTGGCAAGGTATCCTTACTTTAAGGAATATATTTGTTCAAGAAAATTTGTGGAGTGAATCTTGCCTTCTTTTTCTAGCAAGGTGCAATATCAAATCTGACACCTTTTCTGATGGGAAATGTCATTTAACTCAAGACTTTCATGGGTGAGAGTGTTAGCAGTAAAGGAAAGGACAGACAGAGATGTGGCAGAGATGTGGCAATTTGTGTACGCCTGGTTTGTGGGGTACAAATAACAGTTCGCTTAGCTCAGCAACATTTGGGGAACTTTCTCAGTTAAGAGTGCTTTTCACGAGAATGTTTTTCTACTCTCCGTCATCTCTAGTTTTTTGCCTCTGACCAGGAATTTCTAACTCTTCTAACTTGCTCTTTGCCTGTTTATCTGTGGGATATAGAGCCAAGACTAGAAAATTATATTAGCAGTTGCCAGGTATCCTGTAGCATGGCTAGAAGAATATTTAATGCATTGAAATCTTTTCTTTTTTTTTAAGTAAGAATTTTTTTGAAATTAGGAAAATTAAATTCCTTTAAGATGATTTCTGGAACAGTCCTCATCGATAGCTCCCATTTCTATGCTGCTTTTTTGGAGAAGGGAGTGCCAAACCACTTAGCACTTAATTCTGTGTGTTTCCTCCCCATCTGTCCAAATAGATAATAGTCCCTTGGAGGGCAGACGTGACGTCTTATATTTCTTTAGTGTTGCCCCTAGAACATGGTTCTATGCTGGACACAGAGTAAATGATGTTTCTTGCTCCCTTGTCAGTAATCACCACACCTGGCCCAAGTTACCTCTCACGTTTACTGACGTGGCTGTGAGTTGCTCCCACATCTCAGAGTGAACACGTTGAAGATGGGGCTATTCTAACTTGTCCCTACCACTCCTACACTCAAGTCAGTACCAGGTGCTTTGTGGATGGTTAGTGAATGTAGGAAGAATGAGTGAATGAATTACTGTTTACCTTGATTTTCATAACAGCTTGATTTTGACATTACTACTGAAACTAGTGTCAGAATCCACAAGCTTTGCTCTCAAGGAGTATGTAAGATGTATGGTGACTAACCTTCCTCTCTGCTCTGCCCAACAGCTCTGACTTGTCCTGAAGAATGATCTCAGAAGTCACTTCTCCCTTGAAAGTTTTCCTGACTCTTGAATAAATGGTGCCCTTTGCCCCTCTGTTATTTGCACAAACCCCAGTACAAATTACTGTTATGTTCATTCCTTTCATACACACACCTGGGTGCTCTTGGCACTGTGCTGGGTGGCTTAGCACTTTGTGAACTGTTTGATGTCCATCAGCTCACAGTCTCTCTCCCCCGAATGGATCTATGGAGAAGACACAGCATGGATACGGAGGCCTCGTTAGAACCCTGTTCCCCACATTCCAGCTTCTATGGCATTTTCCCTGAGCCTATGATTTGTGTGGTTCCTGGAAGGGGCATTACTATCAGGCTACCTAATTTAGCCTTTTCCTAAATAAAAAAAATAAAATAAAATATGCTCCCATCTAATGTCATGTCATCTATCTTTAGTTGCATGAACTGAATTTCTCTGGCTTAAGGGAGCAAATGTTTCTAAAATAAAATTGATTTTTGGAAATCTCTGGCTTGTGTCTTCTAGCTACATAATAAAGAACCGTGTTCCATCTTGGGCCCCTGTGGTTTGCGTAAGAGGCCTGGGGCATGGCTCCTTCTGTCTGGTTCCCTCCCTGAGGTTGGCTGGCAGGATCCTCAGCCTTGTCATGAAGAGAGCTGTTTTGTTATCCAGGGACATCATCCTACTCCAGGTGTCATGTGGCTCTGCCACGCCTGCAGACCTCCCAGTGCCCAGGCCCTGCTGTCTCTCCAGAGAGCTGGGAAGCTACCTGTTTCTGTTTCGCTGTTTCATGCTCGGTCCCCAGGACCCTGGAACAACACTGCTTGTGTTCGGTGTCCCACACATTTCCCTCTGAAAAAAGACTTCTTCAGTTTTTACTGACAGCTTTCCATGTCATGGGGCTGAGCTGGTGGGACAGAGGCCGTGGGGTCCCTTTCATTACCCCGCCACCGTCTCTCAGGTGTTCATGAACTCAAGTCACCTGTCTCTTGAGTTTATTTTTGTCATATAAAATGATGTCTGAAAGCCACAGGTGCCCAGTTCCTCTGACAGGGTCAGACTCTGAATCCCACAGTCTCTGAATCTGGGACAAAACTTCTGCATTTCTTCAGTGATAATCCATCAGAAATGAAGTAAAGAGGTTAAAATACAAAATGGTCACAATGTGGATTTTATGTGGAGTGAGCACTATATCACAGGTTACTGCTCTGGGGGGTGGCACTGTGGCAGGTGAGCCAGCATTACCTGCAGAGAGAGTAGGTCAACAGTGTGCAATCAGGACACAGACAGACCCAGGGCTGGCCGCCAGCCTCTCCTCTTCCCAGCTGTGTGAGCTTGGGCAAGAATCTTTACTCTCTTAAATTCTGATCCCCCATCTAAAAATGAGGACAATAATACTCAGCTCCCCACATTGTGAGGATTAGAAATAGTGAAAATACAATACCTAGCACATAATGGAAACTTAACTAATATCATAGGTCATCATTCATTTTGAAGGAATTTGTAATTCAATGAGTGAGACAAAACAATATAATACCTAAATCATACTAATGAAGATTAAATAAAGTATTAAAAAAGAGAAAATAATTTCTCTGCTTTAAAGACTCAACTTAAGTAGAAGGCAGGAGAAGATTCTTCCTCGATTAAGGAGAGGTCTAATATAGCAACTTATTAGTGAAATACGAGTCAGGAGAGGTTTTAGAGAGCTCCTGACACCTCTCCTCATTCCAAAAACCATTAGAAAATTATTCTAAAGACTTCTAATTAATATCTGGGTTTTCTATAGCAGCAAAGGGCTGTTCTAGAGTCATCGACCCCCTGCATTATTTGCTGTGAAATGCTCAAAAGCAAACAGTATCATAAGCTATGGCTTGTCTCAATAACGCCCCAGCCCTGGTAAGGATCCATCCGGGGCCTCCAATATGCTATAATGACTACCTGGGTGTTAATTTGTGACTCATATGGAAAGTGGGAGGAGAGGAGTTCTGTACAGGTTTGGTAAAATACCTCGGGTAGTCCCAATAGAAGGCATCAGAAGATGCTATTTGGAGGGAATAATGACTGAGAAAGATATCTTTTTGTACTTTACAGCACATAATACCATTTTTTGTGTTTTTAGAATCATATAATGGCTTTTCTCTCCAAGAAATCCGTCACATGTTTGATCATTTATACTCTGTTTAATGGGAGTGAGGAATCCTCTAAATGCTATAAAAATCGCTCAATTTTAGCTGCGTTCCACCTAGAATGATTTATTTTCCTTGTTATTTTAGCAGACATTTTTATTTTAGACTGCTGGTCTGCCATGCACCTCTTCAGCACCCACAAAAAATTTAAACAAGGGAAACTGAGAGGTGTCAATTGTTCCTGGGGTTGGTATCATTAGGCTCAATGCTGAACAGGATAGGGAAATGGACCCATGGCAGGAAAGTTTGAGCTGTAAATATTGACAACAGTGAAGGACCACCTTCTCCTGTAAGAGAGTGTTAGGAGTTAGTATAATAGGGGAGGTAGAAAGATAGAGGGTAAGGAGAGAAAAATAAACTGAAGTATGTTTTCCTGAGGATAAAGCTTCTGAGTCACTTTGGGCAGAGCACCTAAATTATTTCCTCTGTATCTCATATAAAATAAGGATAATTTTTTATTTGTACTATTTTTATAAGTATTAGAAATAATATATGTAGGTTGCTTAAAGGTGACGTAAAAGATTTAGTTCACTTTAAATTAATCGTGACAATGTAAGTTTCATAGGCACAGAGTGATGTCAAGAGCACTCTATTGGGGACTACAGGGCAGGGTTGTTGAAGTTGTCCATCTGACTGGTAGCACCGTATTATAGTGGAACATATGGGAATTTAAAACCAAAGAGTATTCATCACTTCTTAGCTTGAGATCTTGGGAAGAATCTCTGTTGGAGACAAAGAGGAGATTTTTCTTGCTGCTTGCTATAAAATGGTGGATTTCCCAAGCCCAGAATTTTTCAGGTGTGATACAAACCTGCATGCATAGCATCCATCTGAGCCCATGATGGGACTTGGGAATGAGGAGAACCAAAGTCAATTGTGCTGCTTGCTGTGCTGTGAGTAATAAAGTTCTTTGTCTCTGATCCAGGAGTCCTCTGTCTTCTGCCAGCATCCATGAAACAGTAAGAGGCTAAGTTACTAGCTGGTGTATTGGACAAAATCAAATCCCAGAACCTGAAATGTCCTAGGTCAAATTATTTTTTCCTCAAATTCTTGGTTCACTCATCTGTAAAATACCGACAGTAGTAGTACTGCCGAAGGATTGGAGAGCCCATTTAATAAGTTATTAAATGTTAAGGGCCTGGCTCAGTTCCTGAGCCCACTGTTGAGTAATGGGATTCTTTCTGAGGCCCCCAACCTGTATGGATGTTGCTGGACCATTGTCATGCATGGTCAGAGCCACATCGCCTAACAGAGCATCGATTTCTTCTTTTTGACCATGTGTCACTTGCACCTTGTCATTGGACGCTAAGCAGCTTGAGAACAGGTCTGCGCTGCTTGTGTCTTTTGTAACCCTGATTGTGCTTAGCACAGCGTCACAAAAATCCTCAGCACCCAGAAAACAAGTATTCAAGCATTGATTGATGGGTATATACCTCTGCCCTTCAGGTGAAGCCTTAAGCTTCCTGTATCTTGTCTATAACACAGAATTTATAGAAAAAAACTTGTTTTACCTGTGAAGACAATAACATAATCAATACATAAAATTATGAATGTTTGAAATCATAAAGTAAAAAGATAATAACTCATATTTATTGAATGTTCTTTGTGTATCAGCTAAGTCCACATATCTCATTTTAGCCTTTCAATAACTTTTAAGATATTTTTCTAATTATTTTACAGATTAGGAAACCACGACTCAGCAAGGTTCAGTAAGTTTCCCAAAGTCACATAGCCACTAAGTGAGATAGACAGGATTTGAATCTAGAGCAATCAGACTCTAGAGCTGTGTTGTCCAATGATGGTAGCCACTAGTCATATGTGGCTATTTAAATTAAAATTAATGAAAATGAAATAAAATTAATAATATTCTTCTTTCATAAATGTAGAAACCAAGGCTATGAGAAGCAAGAAATTTCCCCAAGGTTAGAGTGTTAGCAAGTGACAGAACCAGGGTCCAGACATAGAACTGTTGACGCCAAGCTGGTGCTATGGGTCCCTCCTTAGGTCCACAGCTTCCCTGTCCCTGGGGCGTATGGCTGCTTCAGCTTGTTTTTGACACTCAGCCTTATTCAGACAAGAGGCGGAAGCTCTAGGCCCAAAAGAGCCCCAGGGACTAGTCTTCCTATCTAATTTATCCCACTCTATGGGAATGGAAAGCAGAGAACACACTGTCTTACAAGTAATTGATGACCAACAAATGTTTGTTGAGGTGAATTATCATCCTTTTCATTAACTCTTATTGTTACAGACATGAAACAGAGATGTTACAGAGATGAAAACAAATCTAGAATCTTTGGACAAGAAAATAGTCTCACAGCTGATGTATTTACAAGTATGGGCACTAAATATTTCCCATGGGCTGAGTGAATGCCCAATGGAAGACAAAGATGAGGAATATTACAGAACATCGGAAAAGCCAGAACAGTGAACACCAGCTGTAGACAGAGAGCAGTCAGGACAACCTCGAGAAGCAAGGAGACTGACTTGGGCCTTGAAGGGCAATTGGACTAGGAGTGCAAGCTTCTTAGCAAGGTGAGCCTTTGCTTCCCTTTCTAACCTGATTTCCTGAAAACTCAGCATATTTAAAGCTCCACATTGCCTGCATTTCCTTACACACATTTGGCACTTTTTGCTTACCTGTGTGTTTTTGCTCCTACATTTACCCTACTAATAATATACTCACCACCTGGTTAATTCCTAGTTTTTCCTTAAGAAAAATGCATAATCCCCATAGGACTGATTAGTCACTCTCCTTTGTGCTATGCAAGATCCTGGGTTCACCTCTAAAAACTGCACTTATCTGATTTGTTTATGCTTCTAACTCCCTAAATCACTTAGCTTTGCTGCTTAAGAAACCACCTCAAAACTTAGTGCCTTAAAACAGTAATCATTTATTATCGATCATGAATCTAAGAGTCAGCTCAGTAGTTCTGGGGATCTGAGCTAGGCTTGGCTGATAGCTGGGCTCACAGATGTGTCTGCAGTCAGTCTGTGTGCAACCTGGGGTCTGGCTGATTTTGGATGGTCTTACTTACATGGCTGCTGGTGAGGGGACAGAAGAACTGGGCCACATGTCTCCGCAAAATTCAGCCTTCTAGCCTATGCTTATTTATATGGCAGCTGGTAGAGTTCCAAGAGCAAGACTAGAAGCTCACAAGGCCTCTTGAGGCTTAGGTTTGGAAACGCTGCAGTGACACATCTGCCCCATTGCATTGATCAAGAAAGACACAAGACCCTCCAGACACAAAAGGTGAGAGTTGCTGTAAGTCATATTGCAAAGGGGTGACAACTGAGGCCATTTTTGTAAATGATCTGCCACACTTCCTTGTATCTTTCTCATCAACAAGGATAGTAACTGAGTTTTACTCATCCGTCTATACCCAGAACCTACTAGAAATTAGGGCTTTTTGAATATTTTATGATGGATGCTGATGAGTGGAAAATAGTAAAGAAAACACTCTAGGCAAGAGAAAATGGAGAAGTGGTAAAAGACATGTATGTTGGCTGTCACTATGCGAAACAGTTGCCCTAGATGATGTCCTCTGATTCTCCCACTGCCAGGCCAGACAATCACACCATCTTCCTCCTTTCGCATATATTCCATCTTCCCCTTCACTGACGTCAGCACCTCCCCTGCCCTGACACACACACACATGCACCCACACACATACAAAGATATTTCTGAGGAGGAATATATGGCTGAAAGGATATTTCTGGTAAGTGCACTCTGTCAATTACTACATACATTTTTACCACTAATTATTTATCTGCTCTCTCTAAAGCTTAACCGGGCTGAATAGGTGTGAAATTTGATGGTCATGTTCTCTCATGCAATCTCCTTCCTTTCATATTTGCTCTAAGCCTCTTCCTGCTTCACCCACTTCATCAAAGTGTAGGACAAATACCAAGAAGGAGGATGCAAGAAACATAGAAGATGGAAACCAATAAGAGAGAATACAGGGTTAGAAGCAAATATGCTCTGTCAAGTTCAATTTATTTATTTACTTATTTTTAATTTCTTTTTCTTCAAGTTCTTATTCCTTTTTGAGAGCTCTGAACTTTTTTTTTCTTTCCTGAGGAAGATTCACCCTGAGCTAACAACTGTTGCCAATCTTCCTCCTTTTTGTACGTGAGCTGCTGCCACAGCATGGCCACTGACAAACGAGTGAGGTGGGTCCGCGTCTGGGAACAGAACTCAGGCCGCTGAAGGAGAGCACACAGAACTTAACCACTAGGCCACCAGGGCTGGCCCAAGGTCAATTTATAATCTATTGCATTCTCTCTCACACAGATTCTGCTGTGGTTCAAGGGGGAAAGAAATTGATGGGGAGTGGCAAGGCTCTAGAAGAGCACGTGGGACTAGAAATATTGCTGTGATCTTTTTTTTGAAAAATACAATCTGCCGTGCTAATTAGGTGTAGAGAGCTGTAAGGATATGGGCTTAATAAAAGCAGAGAATTTTGTGTAGGGAAATAGTGGAGGGATATGTTTAGAACGGAGATTGGAAAACACAATATTCTGATTGGTCCGTATAAATCATCATAGAATACATTATGCCAGCAAACTATGTTGCCACAATGAAATAGCCCAGCACTTGGGAATTATGAAATCAGATAAGTGAAAATATCTTTCTACATAAGAATCCTTTCACGCTCACTCTTAGATGTTTCACTGTATTATTATGTATTATGTATTATCACTAGCAATGCAAAAAGTGACACTTAGAGACACTAGTCAGAAACTTAAATTCAACTGATGGCTGTGATATAGCTGGGAAACGGAGTCTGTGCCACATCTGCTGAGTTATGAACAGATTGATAACATATGCATTATATTTAATAAAGTTTATTAAATATTAAAACACAATAACTTTAGAAATATTACATAATATAAACATCTCCAGTTTTCAGCAACCTTTGAGAATAAATAGTCATGGTAAACATAGGCCCTCCAGCTTTCAAGAACCTCTCTCTTAGGAATGCCTTGAATGTAGGGGAGATACACGCTCCTTAAAACTCGGATCTTACTGGGAAAATCACGGGCCTGCGGAGGGTTTTATTTTCTACCAATCTATACTTTACAGTGCTGTGAACCAGCAGTGTCATGCTGGACATCCAGGGCTACCTGGGCATGAGCTCTTCGGAAAAGAGTTACCAACAGTGAATAGATCCCCACGGAACTTGTTGACAAAGCCAGGGAGAAAACGCATCTCTTCTCTTTTCCGTTGTGCTCTGTTGGTGGGGTGGTCCCAAGTTTTGATGGAGTGTTTAGTGAAACAGCAACTCCCTAGGCATTCATCCATAGAGCTGTGTAGGGGATGTAGTCACCTTGGAGTAAAAATGCTGTACTTAAAAATTACTTCTTATGAACTTCTAGTTCTGCCAAATGGAGTCATCCCATTCCTCCAAGGTCCTCTCACTTATAACTAAAACACCCTAGACATAACACAATAACCAAGCATAGAAAGTCTCTAAAATGTAGAAAGAAGAAGGTGGGCTTCTTAGGGACCCCCTCAGGACTTGAGGAACAACACAGCAGTGAGTTCCCTGGGTCTTCTTATTGACTCCCATATACTCCAGACAAGGTCCTGAAGAAACCTCAGATCCAGAACCACCAACAGGCACACAAAACAATAAAGCTGCAAGAAAAGTATGTTTCCTTCAGCCAAATGACAAGAAAGGGTGGCCTAGTGACAGAAAACCGTTCTTGGCAATACTTACTTTACTCTAGTCAAACATTAATGAAAAAAGCATACTCTTCAGCCCTGGCAGATTCAGTAGGGATGAGCAGAAAGTTAATCTTCTATACCACCTTCTCACCACCCTTGGAAGCAAGTGGCATGCTCCAGTGTCTGCTCTGGATGTCATCAGGAAGGCTGAGCAGGGAGCTAATCTTCCATTACTCAGCTGCAAAAAGCAGTTGGCAGTGATCTGATTCCCACGCAGAGAAGTGTTGGTGACACTGAGTGGGGATCCTTCATTCCCCACACAGATGGAATAGGCAGTGTTCTGATTGTTCTATGTTCTGTGACCATGACAGTGTCAGAGGGTCCATCAGTGAGTGGAACTGACATTCTCACCCAGCAGCATTGAGACTTAATGAGGTGGTGGAGACAGTGCCAGTTAGCACTAGGCTTCACCCTCTCTGCGTCTGTCCCGTTATGTCCGCAGGGCCTAGTGGAAAGCTAAGAATACACAACCACCCAGACTTCATGCAACACCTCAACAGGAGGACTGCCTACTAAACAAAGAAGATTAAATAGAATCCAGAGCTTCGTAACATAATATCCAAAATGTTTAGGATACAACTGTAATTTACTCATACCAAGAACCAGAAAAATTATCCCCAGGCACAAATACCAAGATGAATCAGAGATCGGAATTGCCTGACAAGGATTTTAAAGCAGTCATATAAAACTGCTTCAACATGCAATTATGAATTTTCTTGAAACAAATGAAAAATTAACAAATCTCAGCAAAAAAATAGAAGTTATAAAAATGAATCAATATATCCAAAAAATAAATAACACCCCCCCCAGAGGAAAAAAATAACCTCACTGGATGAGGTCAATAGTAGAGTGGAGATGACAGAGGATAAAATCAGCAAACTTGAGGACAGATCAATAGAATTTTCCTAATCTGAGTAACACATAGAAGATAGACCGATAAAAAATGAAAGGAGAAGAGAAAGAGACTAAAGCTGAGAAAGTATTCAAAAACTAATGGCAGAAAACTTCAAATTTGGCAAAAGACAAAAACCTACAGATTCAAGAACTTGAACAAACTGCAGAAAAGATAAACTTAAAGAAATCCAGGCCAAGACATGTAATAATTAAACTTAGGCAATCTAAAGCCAAAGAAAAAAATCTTGAAAGTACCAGGACTTTCAAGAAAAGACACATTACATCTACACATTACTTATATGCCAATTTGAGCAACAGTGGATTTCTCCCCTAAAAAATGGCCAATAGGAAATGAAACATTTTTCAAGTACTGAGGGAAAAGAATTGTCAACCATGAATTCTCTATCCAGCAAAAATATCTCTCAGGAATGAAGGGGAATAAACACATTCCAAAATGAAGGAAAACTAGGAGAATATGTTGTTAGCACATCTATCTGTAAAGAGTTGCTAAAGGAAGATCTCTAAACAAAAAGAAAATACTAACAGAAGAAGACTTGGAACTTCAGACAGAAGAACTTTGAAATAGATGAATACATGGGTAAATATAATAGGCTATCCTTATCATGAGTTTATTAAATCATATTTGATGGTTGAAGCAAAAATTATAAAACCATCTTATGTGGCAGATTAATTAAGATTAAGAAATACTTAAGAAAACTGTATTTTAAAAAATGAGGAGAGTAAAGAGACTTAAAAGAAAGTAAGTTTTCTACACCTTATCTGAAATGGTGAGACATTAATACCAGTACTGAGAGAGGTTGTGTGAATATATTCTAATACCTTGAGCAACCACTAAAAGCTAAAACTATACAAAGTGATAAACTAAAAACACTCTAAATAAATCAAGTTGGTTCTTCAAAAAAATGAATAAAATTGATAAAATTCTGATGAGACTGGCAAAAGTGAAAAAATAGAAGACAATTTGTCAATAACAAGAATGAAATAGAGGATATAGGGGATTTCATAAATTCTGCAATCAGGAAGGAGATAATTAGGAAATACCATGAACGATTTTACGCTCAGATTCGACAACTTAGAATAAGTAGAGCAAAAATGAAACAAGATGAAATAAAAAACCTGAATAGTATTTTAATCATTTAAAAAAATATAATTTGTAATTCAAAAGCTCCCAAAAAAGAAATCTCCAGGCCCAGGAGTTTTCTTTGTAGAATTCCTTTTTTTTTTTTTTTTTTTTTTTTATGAGGAAGATCAGCCCTGAGCTAACGTCCATGCCAATCCTCCTCTTTTTACTGGGCAAGACCGGCTCTGAGCTAACGTCTACTGCCAATCCTCCTCCTTTTTTTTCCCCAAAGCCCCAGTAGAGAGTTGTATGTCGTAGTTGCACATCCTGCTAGTTGCTGTATGTGGGACGCCGCCTCGGCATGGCTGAACAAGCAGTTCGTCTGTGTGAACCTGGGATCCGAACCCGGGCGACCAGTAGCGGAACCCGCGCTAAGCCGCGGGGCTGGCCCCTCATTGTAGAATTCTACAATTCTACCAAACATTTAAAGAATTAACACTAATTTTCTACTATCTCTTCCAGAAAACAGAAGAGAAGAGAACAATTTCCCATTCATTTTATGAAGCTAGTATTACCCTGATAAAACTAGACAAAGATATTGCAAAAAACGAGAACTATGGATCAATGTCTCTTATGAACTTAGACACAAAAATCATCAGCAAAATATTAGCAAATCTTACCTTATATAAAAATTAACTGAAAGTGGATCAAAACTGAAATATAAAACACATATCTAAAAACAAATAGGAGGACATCTTCAGGATCTATGGTTAGGCAAAGAGTTCTTAGGATGACACCAAAAGTATGGAAAGCAAGGAAAATTTGATAAATTTGATGTCAGAATTAAAAACTTTTGCCCTTAGAAAAACCCTGTGAAGACAAAGAAAAGAAAAGCTACACACTGGCAGAAAACCGTATATCTGATAAAGGACAAAAATCTTAAATACATAAAAATTCTCATACCTTAGCAGTAAAAACAAACAAACAACAAAAACAAACTAGTCCATTCAGAATATGGACAAATGACATGAAGAGATATTTTACCAAAAAGGGTATACAGATGTCAAATAAGGTTTAAACGTCATTAGTCAATATCATTAACAAACAGAAAATGCAAATTAAAACCACAATGAGATGTCATTAAACACCTGTCAGAATGGCTAAAATGAAAAAAAACAGTGACCACACCAAATGCTGGTGGAGATGTGGAGAAACTGGATCACTCATACATTGCTAGTGAGAATTTACAATGGCATAGCCACTCTGAAAAACAGTTTGTCAGTTTCTTACAAAACTAACCATGCAACTACCATATGACCCAGCAATTGTACTTGTGTTCACCCATCCCAGAGAAATGAAAACTTATGTTCACAAAAAACATATACATGAATGTTCATAGCTACCGTATTCGTAATAGCTAAAAAACAACCCAGAGGTCCTTCAATGGGTTGATGTTAAACAATACCCAAAAATAACAATGAACTATTAATACATGCACATCCTGGAGAATCTCCAGAGAATTTTACAGTGATGAAAGCCAGGCACAAAATGTTACATATTGTATGATTCTGTTTATATAGTATTCTTGACATGAAAAAATTATAGAAATGAAGAATAGATTAGTGGTTGCCAAGGGTTAGAGAAGGGAATGAGGATCAGAGGTAAGTGGATGTAGTTATAAAAGGGGAACATGAGGGATCTTTGTGGTGATGGAAATGCTCTCTATCTTGACTATATCAATGTTAACATCCTGGTTGATATTGTATGATAGTTTTGCAAGATGTTACCGCTAGGGAAAATAGGATAAAGGGTATATAGGATTTTTTATATGATTTTTTACAGCTGCATGTGCACTATAATTAACTTAAAATATAAAGTTTAAAGTAACAACTTCTCCTCCTTTAATGACTGAGGTGTTGTTACTAAGTATACTTGGGCTATTGGCATCCTCCTTGACTTTGTGTGCATTCTTCCTGAAGAAGCTTCTCAACTCCTTTACATGTCACCTTGCGAGAAGCCCAGCTCATCATTTGACATATGTGTCTTCTCTCCAGTGATGACACAGTTTCCTCTGCTGTCTATGAGTTGGTTCCTAAGAGTTCAAGTCATTTGTGGGCCAGACATGCCCACTCATGCCTGAACTCAACAGTTACAGATGAGACCCTCTTCTTGCATAGAAGGCAAAGCTTCAAGCGTGCCTGCAAAGCTAGTTCCTTCAGTGATTTCACTTTATAGAGCAGAGCACAACTTAGATCCTGAAAGAATTAACATTAGAACATGACAGGACGTCTCATACTGTGGCTAGCACTTTTTCTAACACTTGGGAACTTTTTATGACATTTAACCTTTTCTCCGTCAGCAGTTCTGATTTTAAAATGCTATTTATTAGAGTGACATCAGCACCATGGCAGAGTGAGTTGTTTCCTTTGTCTCTCCCCTCTAAGTTACAACCAGTAGGACATCCACTGACCAGCAAAGGAGTCTCTGCACAGCACACCAGAACGCCTGAGAGACCCACACATCTGCACATCTGACAGTGGGTGGATTGGACCTCCTGGAGGTAGTGGAGCCAGGGGAGCAGTGGCAGCAGCTCCCAAGATTGGAAGTTGAAGGATCTGTGGCAGTATGTGTGACCAGAGGCCCCAGGAACTGAGGTAATGCCCATAAATAGAGGCCCCAGGAGTCCAGGCAGCATCAGGAATCACTGCAGGCCCACGACTGGAGACTCCCATAACTGTGAGATACCTGTGAATCAGCCTCCCCCTCCCCTGGTGGTGGCACCTCTGACACCAGCCCTTCCAGCAGCAGGGGCTGCATCCAAGACCCTGATACCCCCAGCAGTGGCAGCAGTGCTTGTGAACTGTGATTCCAGGAATTAAGCCAGCACCCAAGACTAGAGGCTGCAGGAGCCACGCAGCACTTGTGGCTTAGCCCCTCCCCCTCCTCCAGCAGTGGCAGGTGGTGCTTGTGACCTGAGGCTTCAGGAGCCATAGCTGTACTTGCGACCCAGCCTCCAGTGGTGGTACCCCTTCCATAGGCCCTACCAGTTTCAGCAGGGACTACATACAAGACCCTGGGCCCCACGTAGTGGCAGCAACACCCATGATCCCAAAAACCCCAGCAGTGGTGCTGCCAGCACCCCTAGATAACCCCAGGAGCATCAGCACAGGTGGCACATGCAGCAGCAACACTCAAGTCCATGGAGAGCCCACAAAGAGCCAGGTAACAGTGACAATAGAGCCTATGATTCCAGTCCCCACAAGCTGCAGAGGAACTTGCAACTTCAGCCCCACTACCCATAGCAGTGGCACCTGCAGACCCAACAAACCCAGACACGGTGGAGGTGCCTATAGCCCCAGCTCCTGCCCCAATCTCCCCCTCCACCCACTGAAGCAAAGGAACATGAGACCCAAGTGACCTCATAAGCAGTAGAGGTGCTCACAGCCCAGTGACTCCAGGGACATTACCTATGACTGCAGACAGTGTAAGCAGCAAGGCTCAAGCATCCTCAGAGGCCCAAGCAGCAGAAGGAGAGCACTGATGATGCCTCTGGGAGAGACAATGGAGGGTGGAAAGTGCAGGTTCTCAAATACAACCAGAATCAGCTCAGAATTAAAATAATCAAAGCCTTATCTAAATAAGAAGGGTGTTTGCTACAACAAATGCACTGGCAGAGGAACAACTCATCAAACACCATTAAGAACTACAGTAACACCATAGCACAAAAGAAAATGACAACTCTTCAGAAGCCAAACTTCAAGTCATGGAAGATAGTGATCTACCTGACAGAGAATTCTGTTCTCAATGAGTTACAAGAAAACTCAGGAGGACAGTTCAATGAGCTGAGGAATAAAATTAATGAACAGAAGGAGTACTTCACCAAAGAGACTGGAACTCTGAAAAAAAAAATCTGAACATAAATTCTGGAGCTGAAGAATACAATTAATGAGAGGAAGAATAAAGCAGAAAGCATTGAAAATAGAGCAGACCATATGGAAGAAAGAATTAGCAAGCTTGAAGATAGAAATCTAGAAATGACTTAGGTGGAAGAGGAGAGAGAACTAAGATTTTTAAAAAATGAAGAAATTCTACAAAAAATATCCAACTCAATTAGGAAGAGCAACATAAGGATAATGGGTATCCCAGAAGGAGAAGAGAGGGGGAAAGAAGCAGAGAGCTTATTTAAAGAAATAATGGCTGAGAACTTCCCAAATCTGGGGAAAGAACTAAATATATAAGTACGTGAAGCTAATAGAACACCTAATTATCTCAACTCAAAAAGATCTTCTCCAAGGCACATATTAAAGCTGTCAAAAGTAAATGACAGAAAAAGAATATTAAGGTGGGCCAGAGAGAAGAAAATAACTTACAAAGGAACCCACACCAGGCTATCAGTGGATTTCTTGGCAGAAGCTCTACAGGCTAGGAGAGAGTGGAATGATACATTCAAAATATTGAAAGACACAAACCATCAGCCAAGAACACTCTATCCAGTAATATTTGAAGGAGAAATAAAGGCTTTCCCAGGCAAACAAAAGCTGAAAGAGTTCATTGCCATTAGGCCTGTCTTACATGAAATGTTGAAAGGAGACCTCTTAGCTAAAACAAAAAAGTAAAGGTATACAAAACTTTAAGAAAAGTGATAAACATATCTGTTTATCAGAATTAGAAAATTGCAACTCTATATCAGAATATGTTAGTAAACATTTAATTATAACATAAAGGCTAAAGAGAAAGAAAGCATCAAAAATAACTATAACCACTTTAATTTGGTAACAAACTCACAATACAAAATGTGATAATTTGTGACAACAAAAACATACAAGGGGAAGATGAAAAGGATGAAACCTGAATAGGCTAATGGAGATAAGATGCTATCAGCAGAAAAAGGACTATCTCGTCTATGAGGTCTTTTATACAAACTTCATGGTAACCACAAAACAAAAAATCAGAGCATAGCCACAAACCATAAATAAAGAGAAAACTGAGAAAAATATCACAGAAGAAAACCACACTGAAATGGCAGACAGAAATATAAGAAAAAATGAAAATATAGAACAACTAGAAAACAAAAGATAAAATGGTAGTATTAAGTCCTCATATATCAATACTCACTCTAAACATAAATGGATTGAATTCACCAATCAAAAGACATAGAATGATTGGATGGATTAAAAAACAAAACCAACAATATACTGCATCCAGGAGACCCATCTCAGCCCTAAAGACAAACACAGGCTCAGAGTGAACAGACAGAAGATGATACTCCAAGAAAATGGCAATCAAAAGAAAGTGGATGTAGCCATACTTATATCAGACAAAATAAACTTCAAGCCAAAAAAGATAACAAGAGACAAAGATGAACATTATATAATGATAAATCCATCAAGAAGTCATAACATTTATTAATATATATGCACCTAATATAAGAACACCAAAGTACATAAAATAACTCTTAATAGACTTAAAGGGAGAAATTGACAGCAACACACTAATAGTAGGGGACTTTAACACCCCACTAACATCAATGAATAGGTCATCCAGACAGAGAGTCATAGAGGAAACATTGGCCTTAAGCGAAACACTAGACCAGATGGACTTAACAGGTACATATAGAACATTCCACCCAAAAACAGCAGAATACACATTCTTCTCGAGTGCCCGTGGAACATTCTCAAAGATAGACCATATGTTGGGAAACAAAAAAAGTCTCAATAAAAAAATAGTCTTAATAAATTTAAGGGGATTGAAATCATATCAAGCATCTTTTCTGACCACAGAGTTATGAAACTAGAAATCAACTACAAGAAGAAAGCTGGAAAAGTCACCAATATGTGGAGACTGAACAATGTGCTACTGAACAACTATTGGATCAATGAAGAAATCAAAAGATAAATCAAAAAATACCTGGAGACAAATGAAAATGAAAACACAACATACCACAAACCTATGGGATGCAGCAAAAGTGGTACTAAGAGGGAAGTATATAGCAATAAAAGCCTACCTCAAAAGACAGGAAAAATACCAAATAAACAATCTAACACTACATCTAAAAGAACTAGAAAAATAAGAACAAATGAATAACAAAGTCAGTGGAAGGAAGGAAATAATAAAAATCAGAATGGAAATATATGAAATAGAGACTAAAAAGACAATAGAAAGGATCAATGAAACTAAGAGCTGGTTCTTTGTAAAGATAAATGAAATTGACATACTAAGAAAAAAGAGAGAAGGCTCAAACAAATAAAAACAGAAATGAAAGAGGAGAAATTAGAATGAATATCACAGAAATACAAAGGCTTATAAGATATTACTATGAAAAGCTATACACCAACAAATTGGATAAACTAAAAGAAATGAATAAATTCTTAGAATCATACAACCTCCCAAAACTGAATCAAGAAGAAATAGAGAATTTGAATAGACCAATCACAAGTAAAGAGATTGAAACTGTAATCAAAAACCTCCCCAAAATCAAAAGTCCAGGACCAGACAGTCTCTGGTGAATTCTACCAAGCATTCACAGAAGATTTAATACCTATCCTTCTCAAACTTTTCCAAAAAATTGAAGAGGATAGGATGCTTCCTAACTCATTTTACAAAGCCAAATCACCCTGATACCAAACCAGAAAAGGATAACACAAAAAAGGAAAATTATAAGCCAATATTGCTGATGAACATAGATGCAAAAATTCTCAAAAAAATATTAGCATATTGAATACATCAAACATTAAAAGGATCATACAACATGATCAAGTGGGATTCATTCCAGGGACACAGGGATGGTTCAACATCTGCAAATCAATCAGTGTGATACACCACATTAACAAAATGAAGAATAAAAAATCACATGATCATCTCAATAGACATGGAGAAAGCATTTGACAAGACTCAACATCCATTTGTGACAAAAACTCTCAAAAAATGCGTATAGAAGAAAAGAGCCTCAATGTAATAAAGGCCATATAGGACAAACTCACAGTCAACATCATCCTCAATGGTGAAAAACTGAAAGCTATTCCTCTAAGAACAGGAACAAGACAAGGATGCCCACTCTTATTCAACACAGTATTGGAAGTCCTAGCCAGAGCAATTAGGCAAGCAAAAGAAATGAAAGGTATCAAAATTGAAAAAGAAGAAGTAAAACTGTCACTATTTGAAGATGACATGATTTTATATGTAGAAAACCATAAAGATTCCACAAAAAAACTATTAGAAATAATAAGTGAATATGGTAAAGTTGCAGGATACAAAATCAACACACATAAAATAGTCACACTTCTATACACTAACAATGAATTAGCAGGAAGAGAACTCAAGAATACAATCCCATTTACAATCACAACAAAAAGAATAAAATACCTTGGAATAAATTTAACCAAAGAGTTGAAAGACCTATACATTGAAAACTATAAGACATTGTTGAAAGAAATCAAAGAAGACACAAAGAAATGGAAAAAATATTCTGTGCTCATGGATTAGAAGAACTAGCATAGTTAAAATGTCCATATTACCTAAAGCAATCTACAGATTCATCACAATCCCAATCAGAATCCCAATGATGTTTTTCACAGAAATAGAACAAAGAATCCTGAAATTTATATGGAACAACAAAGACCCTGAATGGCCAAAGCAATCTTGAGGAAAAAAAACAAAGCTAGAGGTATCACACTCCCTGATTTCAAAATATACTACAAAGCTACAGTAATTGAAAAAGCATGGAACTGGCAGAAAACAGCCACAAAGATCAATGGAACAGAATTGACAGTCCAAAAGTAAACCAATACATCTATGGACAGCTAATTTTTGACAAGGGAGCCAAGAACATACAACAGAGAAAGGAAAGTCACTTCAGTAACTGGTATTGGGAAAACTGGCCACACACAAAAGAATGAAAATAGACCATTATCTTACACCATATACAAAAATTAATCCAAAATGCATTAAAAACTTGAATGCAAGATCTGAAAATATAAAACTCCTAGAAGAAAACATAGGCAGTATTCTTTTTGACATTGGTCTTAGCAGTATCTTTTTGACTATCATGTCTCCTCAGGCAAGGGAAACAAAAGAAAAAAATTAAAAAATTGGACTATATGAAACTAAAAAGCTTCTGATGGCAAAGGAAATCATCAACAAAATGAAAATACAATCTACCAACTGGGAGAAAATTTTGCAAATCTTATATCCAATAATGGGTTAATATCCAAAATATATAAAGAACCCAAACAACAAAATAACTAACAACCTGATCAAAAAATGGTCAGAAGATATGAACAGACATTTTTCCAAAGAAGATACACAGATGGCCAATAGGCAAATGAAAAGATGTTCAACATCACTAATAATTAGGGAAATGCTAATCAAAACTACAATGAGATATCACCTCACACCTGTCAGAATGGCTATTATTAAAAAGACAAGAAAATGGGCTGGCCCAGTGGCGTAGTGGTTAAGTTCAGAGCACTCCACTTCAGCAGCCCAGAGTTCATGGGTTCAGATCCTGGGCACGGGCCTACACCACTCATCAAACCATGCTGTGGCAGCGACTCACATACAAAATAGAGGAAGATTGGCACAAATGTTAGCTCAGGGCCAATCTTCCTCACCAAAAAAAAAAAAAGACAAGAAATAACAAGTGTTGGAGAGGATATGGAGACAAGGGAATTCTCCTACACTGCTGGTGGGACTGTAAATTGGTTCAGCCACTATGGAAAACAGTATGGAGATTTATCAAAAAATTAAAAATAGAAATACCATACGATCCAGGTATTTCACTTCTGGGTATTTATCCAAAGAATACAAAAACACTAATTCAAAAAGATATATGCACCCCTATGTTCACTGCAGCGTTACTAATAGTAGTCAAGACTTGGAAGCAACCTAAGTGCCCATCAACGCATGAATGGTTAAAGAAGTTGTGGTATATATATGCAACGGAATACTACTCAGCCATGAAAAAACATGAAATGTTGCCATTTGTGACCACATGGATGGACCTTGAGGGTATTATGTTAAGTGAACTAATTCAGATGGAGAAAGACAATTATCCTATGACTTCACTTATATGTGGAAGATAAACAAATGAACAAACACATAGATATGGAGAACAGATTAGTGGTTACCAGAGGAGAAGGGGAAAGGGGGAGGACAAAAGGGTTAAAGGGGCGTACATGTATGGGGATGGATGGCAACTAAACTTTTGGTGGTGAACATGATTCAGTCTATACAGAAGTTGAAATATAATGATGTACACCTGAAATTTACATAATATTGTAAATCAATGTGACCTCAATTTAAAAAATGATATTTGTTAATATTATTGCCTCTTCCCTTTTTATAGGATTTTTATCCTCCTTTTACAATCCAAGTGGTACTACAGTTTCTGTGCGTAGTAGCTTTACCAGGTCCTGTTAATTAGTTGGGTGGTATGTTGGTAAATGTTTAAAAACTGGCTCTCTGAACAAAATAGAATGTGCGTATGTATGCGTGTGCGTGTGTATGTATTTTTGTGCTATTTGGAATGGAACAGCTACAGACACAACATATTTTGAAATTTAATCTGCATTATTAACTTTTCTCCATTATTTTCTTTAGTCTAGACAAGGGTCAGCAAACTTTTACTGTAAAGTGTTAGATCGTAACCATTTTAGGCTTTGCAGGCCAAGTAGTCTCTGCCGCAACTACCCTGCTCTGCCGCTGAAGCTCGAGAGCAGCCATAGGCAAAACACAAGTGAATGGGCCTGGCTATGTCCAATTACACGTTATTTACAGAAACAAGTGGCAGGCTGGATTTGGCCAATAGCCATAACGTGTCAAGCCATGCTCTAGACTACGGGTGAGCAAATTTTCTGTAAAGGGCCACGTGGTAAATATTTTAAGCTTTCTGGGCCACATAAGGTCTGTGTAGCATATTGTTCCTTGTTTTTAGTTTACAGCCCTTTGAAAATGCAAAGCTAATTCTTAGCTTACAAGCCACATGTGACCCACTTGCCTTAGTTTGGTGCTCCCCGGTGTAGACAATCAACAAAACAATAAACCAAGCCTTGATTTGTAGAATTTGTCTATTTCTCTTGTGTAAATATTCCCAGGGCTGAATGTAAACTATTAATATGATGTCACTGACTCCAGAGCTGGGAAGAGATGCACAATAGAGAACACCATTCTGTGTATTTCTACTGTATACATACAACAATACATGCAAATTATCTCAAGAGTAGAGAAAATAGATGTAGTAAAATCATTAGGAAATGATGAATTTTGAGTATTTGTTGCTTTTGTTTTAAAAATTATTTAATTATAATTAAATTTATTAAAAATTAAATTTATAATATATTAATGATTATAATTAAATATAAACTTAATTCCAATTAAATTTCTTAATAATAATATAAATGATATAATTTGAATCAAATTTAAATTTCACTATAATTATCAGCTGGAGGTAGCCTGGCTGTTGGATAGATTCTTACAGCCACAATGTCCATGATCCCAGGACTATGTGGGGTGGAGTGTGCTGGGACGGAGTTGAGGAAGAGAACAGTTAGAGTGGTGGCCCCTGAGGGCCCAGGAACTGAAGCATAGATCCAAAGAGGGATGAGAATGCTGGGGGAAATTAGGGCAGCAATCATCGTGTCCAGACAGCTAGATGGCAAGTGGTCTGGGGAAATTTTAGAGATGGGGAACATATCCATTGCTAGGCACAGATCTGGTCCTAAAAAGGGCTCAAAAAATACTAATTATTATTATTATTGTTATTATTATTGTTATTATTATTATATTAAATAGGGAGAGAATGAGAGGCTGGGCCTGGAGCCCATGGTGCTTGTTCTGCTGAATCAGAGAGGAAATTGCAGTTCCTAATGAGAATCTCAGCTCTAGAATGCCAAAGGGCCAAAGCCTACTAGGTTCCTTTGTGTGCATGAACAAACCAGCTACCCAGGGTGCAAATGAGGGATTAACGTGTGTTTATACACAAATTAACAGGCGGGTTCCTTCCATTCCAGCTCTAAGCAGACAGAGCCAGCTGTGTGTGGCAGCAGCATACATTATAGCTCCAAGCTTTCCACCCACGACAATGCCTTGTCACAACAGCATCAAGAAATTTGGCCTGGTGAATAGGGGTGAATGCCAGACAAAGGCAAACAGAGTCTATCTCCGATTCCTTGACGTTCCTCTTTGTTCGTTCGTGGTCTCTGACAAATTGCAGCTGAAAGGAAATAATTAATCCCTAGCAAATCCTACAAAACAACTGTGTATGGAGAGGAGTACTTCTTTACTGAGAAGCCAGTGAGAATGTCACTCTAAGGGCAGGAGGTTAAGGGAGACATGTCAGGCAGCCTTGAAAAGGGACTGCTCCACTGAAACAGTAATCTGTTATTATTCCAAATGCTGATGAGGGACCAGTTTTACTGTTTAGTTATAGCAGTATCTCTGGCCCAGGGAAAAGAAGTGAGCTACAAGGAGAGGGTAAAGGTGATATCAGAGAGAACAATAGTGACACCGTGGAAAAGCTAAGGTACTAGATTTGGGGTGTTGTACATCGACGACTGGCTTTAGAGGAACACAGGCACAGAGCTTGATCAGTACATGTTCCTGAGGAGTGCCTGGGGGGTCCTTGAGGACTGGCAGCAGGTTCCCTCACACTGCATTGGTGATTACCTTAAGTAACACTCATGCAACTTGAGGATACTGGAGTTTTCCTAGGAAAACAACATCGAATCTGCGTAAGCAATCCAGAAATTAAATAGAGATGTTAGTCTTACTCCAGAGCGTTGTAATAGAAGTACTTACAAGGACCAAGGAGCAGAATGTTATTGTTTCAGAGTACAAGTTTTATCCAGGTGATCTTGCTAGAATAAGCCAAGAGATAGGGCATCTCTGCCTAAATGTATTGGCCTAGGGCCCCCCTACATCCCTCTACACAACCACTCCAACACTCACCCTCCTTCCCGTCTCAGTGCATGATGATTAAGCTGAGGATCCGGAAAACATCCCAGCAGTCTCCAGTTGAATCTCCCGCGGGTGGTCAGTTACTAAGACCTCTCCATTCCACCGCCTATATTTTATTCACGTTTGTTGCCTTCAAGTCAACCAGATTGTCACAAGTACCTGCTTCTCAGCTGAATTACTGCTGATCTCCCTTCTTGAGTCTCACCTCCTCTTCCATCCATCCTCCCCGCTGTTGTCAGAGTGATCTCATGTGAACATTGATCCCTTGCTTGTCATCTTTAAGTATAAACTTAAATTCTTTGGTATGGTTACAAGGCACTTGTTATCTATTTTTTGCCAATAGGCATCCCCAGTTGCGTCTCCTCTCTCGTTTTCCTTCCTCTCACCCCACCCCATACCAGTTTGCATTTCAACAATACTGAATTGCCTGCAGATTCATGTGGCTTTGCATTTGCTGGGTTTTTTTTTTTGCTTTGAAAGCCCTTCCTTTGCTTTTCTCTCATCTTGAATTGGAACCCTGGTCTTTAGAGATCAGCACTAACAGTTTTTCACTCCCTCACTTCATCTAACCCAGGCAGAGATTCTTAAAACAGGCCACGCCTCCTTTCTTTAAAGAAAAAAAAGTACTGCCTCAATACACATGAATCCTAGTGTGAGAAAATAACTTCCAGATGATGCTTCCCTGGAGAGAAGTTAGGTAGTTTTTACAAGGCAAAAACAAGTGAATTTCTTCACGGGGGAGTAAAAAAAAAAAAAAACTGTTTTCATTTTTTTAAGTATAAATGTAAAATCTGAGGCATAAATCACACAAATATTTATTAACTGACTGTTTGATGATTACATGCTAAGTGACAGAAGATGAAAGAGGAAAGGTAATTTTGAAGTTTGAATTTTATTCAGTATCAAATGAGAAATTAAAAAGATTCTTGAATAATGGAGTAACATACAGCATACTTTTTACATTTTATTTTTAAAATTTTCATGTAGTAAAATTGCATTTCTTAATCGAGTTGTTTTTTTTGTTTTTGAGTTGCAGGAGTTTTTTATATATTTTGGGTTTCATCTCCAAGAGATATATGATTGGCAAATATTTGCTCCCATTCCATAGGTTGCCATTTCATTCCATTCATAGGGTCCTTTGACGTATTACAGTTTTTAATTTTGACGAGGTTGAATTTGTCTATTTTTTTTATTGCCTCTGCTTTTGGTGTCAAAATCCAATGCCATGAAGATTTTTCCCTTATGTTTTCTTCTCAGAATTCTATAAGTTTTGTTCTTACATTTAGGTCTTTGATCCATTTTGAGTTAATTTTTGTTTAATGTAAGGTAAGGGTCCAGCTTCATTTTTTTTTTCCCCACATGTGAATATCCAGTTTTCCCAACACCATTTGTAGAAAAGACTGTCCTTTCCCCATTGAGTGGTCTTGGCACCCACGTAGAAAATTATTTGATATACACAAGGGTTTATTTCTGGGTTCTTTCTTCTATTTCATTGGTCTGTATGTCTGTCTTTATGCCAGCACCACATTTTTTTGATTACCACACATTGTACTAAGTTTTGAATGTTTTCATTACTTGAAGAAGGGATATGAGTGATCTTATCTCTGAGATAACTAACTTGGATAAAACATTCCTGGTCAGCTACATGAATGCCACTATTCTAAACTCAGAGACTAGAGGTCTGGATAGGGGAAATGGGTGAGGTCACCAATGGGAATAATCAGGCTGCAGAGACGTATAAAGGAAGCCAGACTTGAGCTGCATTGGCTGCTCCTCAGCTCTGCTGCCATCAGACAGGTGTGCCCATGTGTTCCGGCCACCATTCAGGAGACCTGTTTTTTCTGGGACAACATGTGTCCTGATTTGTGTATTGTACATCATAATGAAGCAGAGAGGTACATCAAAGGCACTGCACCAAACAAAAGCTAGAGATTGCTAAATGCTGCCCTGGCCTCATTCTGAAGAAGGATAGGTCAATCACCCTTGAAGTGATAGGTCTTCAGTCACCCTGAAGAAGGATAGGTCAAATACTCCTTGTCACCAGAGCGGCACGGTTTGCCTCGTGAAAAGGGTGGAGACCAAGACCAGCCTGTAACTCAGAGCCAAGCCCCAGGGAATTTCCTCAAGAAGCCAAGCGTGAAGGGATTTCTTTGTATCAGCCGCCTTCACGGAGAGATTTCCAGGTGAAATTCAGTTGTAAACCCTACCCCAGGTTAGGTCTGCAATTCT
This sequence comes from Diceros bicornis minor, assembly GCF_020826845.1. Classification (NCBI taxonomy): domain Eukaryota; kingdom Metazoa; phylum Chordata; class Mammalia; order Perissodactyla; family Rhinocerotidae; genus Diceros; species Diceros bicornis. Next base: position 6,526,672 of record NC_080749.1, read on the forward strand.
GTCATAACTTTCTTTGCCTGCATGGGCTACAAAAGGCAAAATTATAAATGAAAGAGAGCTTGTAAGGGATTTCTGTCATATGTTCCCCTATAGGTCTTTGTTACATAAAGAAGTTCAGAGTCCTTTGTTGGGTAACTTACTGTCCAATAATGGTTTGGGTCTAGAATTCCAACGTGATCCCCAGGGGGAAAAAAATCATTACATGACTTTTAGATTTTTCAGGAACTTTTTGAAGATTTTTGCTGAGGATCTTCCAAACAATGTCAATCAATGTTATCTCTTCGTATTGTTCACTTTCTAAGTGTCTGAGTACAGTATCATAGAATCTGGAAATGTCAGCACTGGGAGGGAAAGATCTAGTTCGATATATATATATTGTCTATGCCAGAAGACTAGTAATCAGAGAGAGGAGGCAACTCCCTCCAAGTCACGTGGCCGGTGGGTCACTGAGCCAGCACTAAAGGCAGAATCCCTGACTTGCCAGCTGTTTCCCCCTCCACTGCCCACCACCCCCTCCAATGAGTTTAATTCATAGTCACCAGTAACAAACAGGAGCAGCAGCTGCTTCCTTTAGGTACAAGTCTGGAAGACTGGATGCACTCAGACACTCAGAGCCTCTGCAGGGTGCCTTGCATTTAATACATGCTCAGAAATTGCCTACAGGTTGACTGAGTAACTAAGCTACTTAATTAAACACTCAAGTGATTAAGCAACATAATTAATTATGTTGGTGTTATCAAAATTCTGCCCCTCTGCCAGGACTCCTATATCCCCTAATTATAGGAAGGATGCTGGCCTCTATACTCTAGATGGCATAAGACAATGTAGCTACTGCACAAAAACATGGCGTACGGTCTACATGCACTGTGTATGGAACTACAGTGGACAGTCACTGTTTTGCCTCTGGGTCCTTCAGCCCTTCTATTCTGAACTCTTTTTTTTCTAAACTCCCTTCTTCCCACCCCTCCTTCCTTACCCCTTCTACCTTCCTTTCAAGGTTGGTCTCAGCTTTCACAAAGGTGCACTCATCTAAGTTTACTCTCTCTGGCCCCCACACTTCTGACGGTAGTTCCCCTCCCCCTGCCCCAGTTCAATGAGTCTGATCTCTGCTCTCTGGATCTCTCACTTGCCCTGACAAACTATGTGTCATGACAATGGGTGGATGGTGCACCTGACATTATGTGAATGAGTACCCCATCCCAACAAAACACAACAAAGCCAACATGTCTTAACAGGATTGTGTAATGCTGTACTAAAAAATATTACTAGATTAGAGGTATTGTGGGTATGTGAGGGGGCTTTGGGAGGGGCCGTTCTGGGGAAAGGACTTGACAAACTCCTAAGAGCCCACTTTCTGGGTCAGCCCTACTCTGCCTGTGCATGAACCATCTAGAGGTGAACTGAAAGGGTAGGCCACTGAGAAGGTTCAGGTGGTGGTCATTTATAAAATCTTATATTGATTCTCAACTTTAGCTACACATTAGAATCAGCTGGAGGATTTCACTAATATCAGATCTTAGGCTAATGAAATCAGAAACTCTGGGGGTGGGACCCAGGTATCAGTGCTTTTAAAGGTTTCCTAGGTGATTACAACGTGCAGCCAAGATGGGAACTATTGTTTGAAATTCACAATAACCAAAAAGAAAGAGAAAGAGAATGAGAGAATTACCAATAACGCAATTGCCATGTACAGAACAAACCATGGGCGCTGTGTGCTTTACTTAATTGTTACATTATAAAATAATAAAACATTATTTTATCTAATATCCATAACAACACTATGAGATTGGTAATAGTATCCTTAGTTTAGAGATGAGGAAACTGAGGATCAGAGGTTAAATAAGTGAGCCGACGTTGCACAACTCACAGGAGGCCAAGCTCAGGGAACAACAACGAGCATCACCAGGTCTGTTTGATTCTGAAGATGATGCGATCTTGACTCCAGTCTCCCTTCCTGTTCCCTTTCTCTTCTCATCGGTCTGCTGCTGTTAAAGAATGTCTGTAGGACAGGACTCACCACAGTGGTAGGAAGCAGGCTGATAAAACTACTCAGCTGTGGGGCTGGTCCCGTGGCTTAGCGGTTAAGTGCGCGCGCTCCACTACTGGTGGCCCGGGGTTTGGATCCTGGGCGCACACCGACGCACCGCTTCTCCAGCCATGCTGAGGCCGCGTCCCACATACAGCAACTAGAAGGATGTGCAGCTATGACATACAACTACCCACTGGGGCTTTGGGGAAAGAAAAGGAGGAGGATTGGCAATAGATGTTAGCTCAGAGCTAGTCTTCCTCAGCAAAAAGAGGAGGATTAGCATGCATGTTAGCTCAGGGCTGATCTTCCTCACAAAAAAAAAAAAAAAGAAGAAGAAATAGAGAATCTGAATAGACCAATCAGAAGTAAAGAGATAGAAACAGTAATCAAAAACCTCCCAAAAAATAAAAGTCCAGGACCAGATGGCTTCTCTGGAGAATTTTACCAAACATTCAAAGAAGATTTAATACCTATCCTTCTCAAACTATTCCAAAAAATAGAGGAAGATGGAGCACTTCCTAACACATTCTATGAGGCAAACATCACTCTGATACCAAAGCCAGACAAGGACAATACAAAGAATGAAAATTACAGACCAATATCCCTGATGAACACAGATGCAAAAATCCTCAAGAAAATATTTACAAACCAAATACAGCATTACATTAAAAAGATCATACACTATGATCAAATGGGATTTACACCAGGGGCATAGGGATGGTTCAACATCTGCAAATCAATCAATGTGATACACCACATTAACACAATGAGGAATAGAAACCACATGATCATCTCAAAAGATGCAGATTAAGCATTTGACAAGATCCAACATCGATTTATGATAAAAACTCTCAACAAAATGGGTATAGAAGAAAAGTACCTCAACATAATAAAGGCCATATATGACAAAACCACAGCCAACATCACACTCAAAGGGAAAAACCGAAAGCCATCTCTCTAAGAACAGGAACAAGACAAGGGTGCCCACTCTCACCACTCTTATTCAGCATAGTACTGGAGGTTCTTGCCAGACCAATTAGGCAAGAAAAAGGAATAAAAGGAATCCAAATAGGCAATGAAGAAGTGAAATTCTCACTGTTTGCAGATGATATGATCTTATACATAGACAACTCTAAAGAATTCATTGGAAAACTATTAAAAATAATCAACAACTACAGCAAAGTTGCAGGATACAAAATCAACTTACAAAAATCAGTTGCATTTCTATACTCTAACAAGGAACTAACAGAAAGAGAACTCAAGAAGACAATCCCATTTACAATTGCAACAAAAAGAATAAAATATCTAGGAATAAATTTAACCAAGGAGGTGAAAGACCTATGCAATGAAAATTATGAGACATTATAGAAAGAAATCGATGAAGACATAAAGAAATGGAAAGATATGCCATGCACATAGATTGAAAGAATAAACACAGTTAAAATGTCCATACTACCTAAAGCAATCTACAGATTCAATGCAATCCCAATCAGAATCCCAAAGACATTCTTCACAGAAACAGAACAAAGAATCCTAAAATTCATGTGGGGCAAGAAAAGACCCTGAATAGCTAAAGGAATCCTCAGAATAAAGAACAAAGCTGGAGGCATCACAATCCCTGACTTCGAAATATACTACAAAGCTATAATAATCAAAACAGCATGGTACTGTTACAAAAACATACAGATCAATGGAACAGAATTGAAAGTCCAGAAATAAAACCACACATATACTGACAGCTAATCTTTGACAAAGGAGCTAAGAACATACAATAGAGAAAGGAAAGTCTCTTCAATAAATGGTGCTGGGAAAACTGGACAGCCACATGCAAAAGAATGAAAGTAGACCATCTGCTTTTGCCATACACAAAAATTAACTCAAAATGGACCAATGACTTGAAGGTAAGACTTGAAACTATAAAACTCCTGGAAGAAAATATAGGCAGAATACTTTTTGACATCAGTCTTAGAGAAATCTTTTTGAATTCCATGTCCACTTGGACAAGGGAAACAAAAGAAAAAATAAACAAGTGGGACTTCATCAGACTAAAGAGCTTCTGCAAGGCAAATGAAACCAGGATCAAAATGAAAAGACAACCCACCAGATGGGAGAAGATATTTGCAAATCACATATCTCACAAGGGATTAATCTCCAGGATATATAAAGAACTCACACATCTGAACAACAAAAAAACAAATAACCCGATCAAAAATGGGCAGAGGATATGAACAGACATTTTTCCAAGGAAGAAATACAGATGGCCCATAGGCATATGAAAAGATGTTCAACATCACTAATCATCAGGGAAATGCAAATCAAAACTACACTAAGATATCACCTTACACCCGTGAGAATGGCTATACTTACCAAGACAAAAAGTAACAAATGTTGAAGAGGATGTGGAGAAAAGAGAAGCTTAATTCACTGCTGGTGGGGATGCAAACTGGTGCAGCCTCTATGGAAAACAGTATGGAGATTCCTCAAAAATTACAAATAGAAATACCTTATGATCCAGCTATCCCACTTCTGGGTATTTATCCAAAGAACTTGAAATCAATAACCCAAAGAGGCTTATGCACCCCTATGTTCCTTGCAGCATTATTTACTTTAGCCAAGAAGTGGAAGCAATCCAAGTGTCCATCGACAGATGACTGGATAAAAAAGATGTGGTATATATACACAATGGAATACTACTCAGCTATAAAAAAAAAAAAAAAGCCAAATCGTCCCATTTGCAACAACATGGATTGACCTGGAGGGTATTATGTTAAGTGAAATAAGCCAGACAGAGAAAGACAAACACTGGATGACTTCACTCATATGTGGAATATAAACTAACACACGGACAGAGAGAACAGTTTGGTGGTTACCAGGGGTAAGTGGGTTGGGAGTGGGCACAAGGGGTGAAGGGGAACATTTATATGGTAACTGACAAATAATAGTGTACAACCGAAATCTCACAATGTTATAAATTATTATGACATCAATAAAAAAATAATTAAAAACAGCAAAAGAAAGGAGTTCCTTGTAATTTGCCCCTACCTCAAATATTTCTCACTGATACAGAGTCTCTAGACACAGATCAAAAACTCAGACTAGAGACAGAACTAAAGAGCCAAGCACAAAGTCATAAGACAGTTCCAGCTCATAAAAAATGCAAGCAGTCAACAATATTTAGAGCATGATAAAAGATGCAAGGCCCCATAGGAATCAATGGATAGAGACTCAATTGGAAAATGAACTCGAGCATTTGCATATGTAAAGAGCAGGCACTTTCTTCAGAGAGCAGTAACTGTTCTAATTCATGGATGTCTTTTTTCTAACTTAAATGAGGTGAGGCAAAACAGAAAGGTGCACACAGCAGAGGATCAGCAGAACTCATCAACACTTGACACCAATCAATCAAAAAGAGTACTTCTGGCCAAGAACACTATTCTGGGAGGAGAATGCTTCTCTTCCTTCTGCCGACCTCCCAGACTCCCTTCATCCTTTGATGGAATCCACTCCTGGGAAAAGACATAACTATTGTGATTGATCAGAATCCAGACCATTCTTTGGACCCCACTGAGGGTCCATGCCCTCATGACAGGTATTGGGCTCGGTACTTTCTCTTTTTATACATGGTGCTCAGGTATAAAGAGCACTTTTGTGCTTTCTGTCACTTCTTGAAAAGCATATCTGGGAAAGATCTCCAAATTGACAAGGGAAGACTCCCCTGCTGTATCTTTGATCTGTCTGCAATTTGTAGGTAAAACAAGCCAATCAGGCCCTTTCTGTAGGCAGCAACTTGTTAATTTGTTATTGTTCTCACACACTGCCTCTGGTATTTATAGGCGTTCTGGCTTCTGGGTTTAGACTCGGGCAGGAAGTAGAAAGCCCCATGTGAATCTAAGACCTACAATGTTTAACACAGATTACTAGGTTACCAAAAGCCATTTTCCTCTGTATTAACTGTATTTTCTCATTTTCTGTATTCTTTTCTTTCTGGCTTTATTGAGATATAATTCAGATATAACATTGTGAAAGTTTAAGGTGTACAACGTGATGATGTGATACATGTATACATTGCAAAATTATTACCACAATAACACATCTGTCACCTCACATAATTACATTTTGTGCACTTGTATGTGTGTGCATGTAGCGACAACATTTAAGATATACGCTCTTAGCAAATTTCAAGCATATAATAAATATTGTTAACTATAGTTACCATGCTAATCTAATATTAAATCTCCAGATCTAATGTCTATGTTGTGACAAATGGCAGGATTTCCTTCTTTATCATGGCTGAATAATATTCCATTATATATATATACCTATATATCATATATATTTTCTTCATCCAGTCATTCATCAGTGGACATTTAGGTTGTTTCCATGTCATGGCTATGGTGAATGATGCTTCAGTGAACACAGGGGTGCAGATATCTTTTCAAGATAGTGATTTCGTTTCCTTCAGATAGATACCCAGAAGCGGAGTTTCTGGCTCATATGGTAGCTCTATTTTTTAATTTTTTGAGGAACCTCTATACTGTTTTCCATAGTGGCTGTACCAATCTACATTTCCACCAACAGTGCGCAAAGTATCCTTTTTCTCCACATCCTCACCAACACTTATCTCTCCTCTTTTTGATAATAGCCATTCTAACAGGTGTGAGGTGATATCTCATTGTGGTTTTGATTTGCATTCCTTGATAATTAGTGATGTTGAGCATCTTTTCATATACCTGTTGACCATTTGTATGTCTTCTTTGGAAAAGTGTCTATTCAGGTCCTCTGTCCTTTTTTAACCAGATTATTTATTTTCATGCTATTGAGTTATATGAGTTCCTTATATATCTTTAATATTAACCCCTCATGTGATATATTACTTGCAAATTTTTTCTCCCATTCCATAGGTTGCCTCTTCATTCTGTTGATATTTCTTCTTCTGTGCACAGCTTTTTAGTTTGATGTAGTCATATTTGTTTATTTTTACTTTTGTTGCTTGTGCTTTTGGTGTCATAGTCAAAAAATTATTGTTGAATTCACCAGTGAAACCATCTGGTCCCAGGCTTTTCTTTGTTGGGAGGTTTTGTTTTCTGTATTCTTAATGCTCTGACATCTGGGGCTTCACTGACTGAAGAGAGACTGCCCCTCCCAGGGTTAGCTAAATTCCCAGAGATAGCAATTTACCCAGGAGTGCACCTTTCATATGCAAACTAACCAATCTAGAACCTGTATTTCCCCCTCCCCACCTCCTTTATCGGTCTCTCACACTCTGGGGCAACATTCCTGTGCCCTAATCACCTCAGGACCAGGTATCAGGCAACTAGAGATAGCCTCTATGCTCCAGATCCTGCTGAAATTGTTTGAACTAACCAATCCTAAGCCTGCTTAGTTGCCTTGCCCTTTCCACGGAAACCACAATCAAGCCTCTTGCTCACATTTTCCCCTCCTTCCCTATGACTCCTGATCAACCCTGGTGCTTCCCCGTGTGGCCCTGCATGGTGTGACATGCCCCCTTCTTTGGGGGACTGTGTGTTAACAAACTATCTTTTCAATGGCAGTCATCTCCTGGTCCGTCGGCTTCATCATGCCTAAATAGTAATAAAACCTACATTTTAAAACATCCTCACATTTATTCTTACTGGCAGAGTCTTCCTCCTATTGTAGAAGCTTATGACGCCATTTATTGTCTTTCTCAGTTTCCTTGCAGTAAGAAGTAGCCATGGGACCCAGTTCTGGTCAATGCAATAAAGGGAGAAGTCTCTTACAAGTCTTCTGGAAATATTTCACCTAAATAAAAGTGAAGAGATGCTTGAGAAAAGCTCTTCTCTGCTCTTTTAAGGCTTTAGTCTTTGGGCACAATTGTGTCAGGATGGGATGCTTGGCGCTGAAGTCGTCATCTTGCAACCAGGAAGCAACACATTTCAAAATGGAAACCAACGCTATGAGGATCACAGCAGAGGCAGGAAGGAAAGTCCCCTGGTCCCAGAAGATGATACTGAGCCTCTGAACCCTTGTGACAACTCACATGTGGCCTGGATCTGGATGACCTGTTATGTACGATAGTAAATTCCCTACCATTTAAGCCAGTTTTAGTAGTATATTCTGCAACTTATATCTAATGGCATCCCAAATGATACCCCCTGCTTTTGGAAAGGTTATAGGGCTCTCCCCAAGATTATTAAAGTAGTACTTCATTTCTCCACCCGCTTCTAGTCTTTGTGTGTGTTTTCCCCACGAAACAGAAGCCCAGAATCTCTATAAGAGAAAAGCTGTGAAAAGGACCTTAAGCACGTAATACAATATTCCCACTGTCCACAACAAAACTTCTCATGAGTTCCTAACGTAGGAAGAATTAGAAATTTATACAGAATGTAAAGAAAAATATTTATGTTTTCTTGTAGATGGCTATGAATGAGTTAACTGTATCATACTATACAAAATTCTTTTTATATCTTGTATTTTAATAAGTATCAATAAATAAACTTCACAAACTTCCCAGTTAAAAATGCCTCAAGACAATACTGAACTTAGATGTATGGATTAGAGAGGTAGCTATTGTGTGGTGGTTAAAACCAAGGTCCCTAGAGGCAGATGACCTCAATTTATAATCCTGGTTTAGATCTTACTATGCGTATAATAATATAATAAATAAGCAACAACTCAAATTGCCCCAGTTTTCTCATCTTTAAATAGCATGATGACAACAGTACCTAGAATAGATGTGATGGTTATTTTGAAAAATACAGAGCCTGGCCCCGGGCGTGGAGCAGCGCACGGCGCAGGTCCCTCCCCGCCATGTCCCTGGGCGTGCAGGGCTTCCAAGACTACATCGAGAAGTACTGCCCGAGATCCATGGTGCGGGGCAGCCTGGTGGGCGGCAGGCGGCAGCGGCCCCTGCACACGGAGCTGCGCCTGCTGTTGGACGCCAACAAATGCCTGCACCGCCTCTACGGCGGATTCTACACCGACTGGGTCAGGGGCGGCCAGTGGAACCACATGCTCGACTACCTGGCCACGCTGGCCAAGGCCTGCTTCTGCGGCAACATCGAGCTCTTCATCTTCTTCAACGGAGCGCTCGAGAAGACGTGGCTGCACGAGTGGGTCAAGCGGCAGGGCAACGAGCGCCAGACGGCGCAGCAGATCGTCAGCCACGTCCAGAACAAGGGCACCCGGCCGCCGGAGGTCTGGTTCCTGCCGCCGTCGGCACGGCGCGCTGCACCCGCTTGGCGCTCATCCGCGTCCATGTCAAGGTTGCGCAGAGCATCGAGGACCATCAGGGAGAAGTGATCCGTTTCTGCAGAGAAAACGGCCTCCATGACTTGGTGGCCTACGACTCTGATTATGCGCTGTGTGACAGCCCTACTGTTTCAGTGCCCAGGCCCTGGAACTGAGCCGGAAGGGGAAAAGTCTGACCACAAGCCAATACCTGATGCACGAGGTGGCCAAGCAGCTGGACCTGAACCTAAACCGCTTCCCCCTCTTTGCTGCTCTGTTAGGAAATCACACTCTACCTGATGAAGATCTGGCTTCCTTTCGTTGGAGTTTATTGGTCCAGAACATCCACTAGCCTCACTTAAGGTCCGGGCCCACAGCTGGTCTTGCCGCCCTGCAGCGTGGTGATCAAGGCCGTGGCTAACTACGTCCGCAACGTCCAGGACGCCTTGGACTTGGATGCCGTAGCGAAAGATGTTTTCCAGCATTCTCAGTCTAGAACAGATGACAAAGTTATTCGATTTAAGAGAGCAATTGGATGTTATTCAGCGACTAGTAAGCCTATGACATTTCACCCACCACATTACTCAGCCAGACCAAGTCCGTTTGGAAATCCTGGGATGGCGCCACCGTACGCCCCCCGCAGATGCTCAGCATCCCACAGACGTCTCTGCAAGCCAAGCCCGTGACCCCACAGGTGCACGGCCCAGGCACCCTGAGCCGGGGTCCACACCGCTACAGCCTCGCTGAGCCGGCTCTCACCCTGGAAACGAGTGGAAAGAATCTGACTGAGCAGAACAGCTATAGTAACATTCCTCACGAAGGAAAGCATACTCCACTGTATGAACGGTCCTCCCCCATCAACCCGGCCCCGAGCGGCAGTCCTAACCACGTGGACTGGGCGTGCTTTCCTGCATCTTCCACGTGTCGTCTTCAGACAATGGTGAAGGCAGCGGTGGAGCTGCAAACCATATCAGTGGGAACGGAATGGGCTGGGAGAAGACAGGAAGCCCCTCGGAGCCTCAAGCAGGGGGAGACCCAGGAGACCAAACAAAGGCAGAAGGTTCATCCACTGCCGCTTCGGGCAGCCAGCTCGCTGAAGGAAAGGGGAGCCTGCTCGGCACTGTCCAGCCAATCTCGTGCCTCCTGTCCATGCCCACCAGGAACCACATGGACATCACCCCCCCCCCCCCCCCGCGTCGCGCCTGAGGTGCTGAGAGGGGCCGAGCACCGGCACAAGAAGGGGCTGACGTACCTCTACATCTTCCACGTCCTGGCGAAGGGTGAAATCAAATTGCTATTTCTGTTGAAGATGAAGCCAGCAAAGACCTGCCCCCCCCCCCCCCCCGCCCTGCTCTATGAGCCGGTTCGTCAGTATGGCTGCGGAGGCCTGTTTAGCTTGGCAGAAAGCAGAAAGAAAACTCAGCAACTTGCTTTTAGAAAGAACAGACGTCCACCAGAATTCTCTCCAGTCATCATTAAAGAGTGGGCAGCCTACAAGGGGAAGTCCCCTCAGACCCCGGAACTGGTGGAAGCTCTTGCCTTCAGCGAGTGGACCTGCCCCAACCTGAAGAGGCTGTGGCTGGGGAGGGCCGTGGAGGACAAGAACCGCAGGATGAGGGCCTTCCTGGCCTGCATGAGGTCGGACGCACCCCCCATGCTCAGCCCGGCCAGCGTGCCCACCCATCTCCCGGTTCCGTGCTGCGTCCTACGTACCCAGTGCAGTGGCCTGGAGCACGGATGCTGCGTCGCCCGGAGCTGGACGCCTTCCTGGCCCAGGCGTTGTCCCCAAAACTCTATGAGCCTGATCAGCTGCAGGAGCTCAAGATCGAGAACCTCCATCCCCGAGGCATTCAGCTGTCGGCTCACTTCATGAGTGGCGTGGACACGGCCCTGTTTGCAAACAACACGTGCGGCCAGCCAGTGCCCTGGGAACACTGCTGTCCTTGGATGTATTTTGATGGGAAGCTCTTCCAGCCCACACTCCTCAAAGCAAGCGGGGAAAAGACCCCACTCATCGACCTCTGCGATGGCCAGGCCGAGCAAGCTGCCAAGGTAGAGAAGATGCGGCAGAACACCCTGGAAGGGCTGAGCTTCTCCCGGCAGAGCCGCGCCTCCCCTTCCCACCGCCCGCGGCGCTGCGCCTCTACCCCGCCTCCGTGTACCCGCGGCGCTTGGGGCGCGTGCCCCCAGCTCCCGGCCGAGGGCGGGGCTTCGCAGGAGTCTGTGGCTTTGGAGGCCCCTAGGGGGAAACCGTAGCGACAGGCGCTCACTGTGCCCTCCGCGTGGCGACGGCGGCAGGACGCTGCGGGGCCTTCTTAGGCAGTGACAGCAGCAGGACTAGCAAGGCGCGGGGCGGAATCCAGCCTATACCTTCTCGGGTTGGGGGGGTGGGGAAGCTAGAAGTAGCCCGCACCGCGGTCGGCCGGCCACTGGGCTGAGAGCAGGCGGAGCCCCGGGGGCCGCGGGCCGTTCCCTCTGCGGGTCGTTTCTGTCGGAGGACCAGCCAGAGGGCGTCCGGGAGGAGTTATTTCCACCCCGCTATCAGAACATTTGGAAGCGGTGGCAGGTACTAGGGCAGAGGCTTCAAAACCCAGGATCCGATGCAGAGCAAGCCTCCTTATGCAGCTTCAGCAGAAGATGTGGCCAAAGAACTGTAGTCGAGGTCCAGGGAATCCAAGTCCTCTGCTGTGTCTTCAGATGGGTCCCTGGCTGAAAACGGAGCAGTGGCTGAGGAGAAGCCGGCTCTCCAGATGAACGCGAGCGCGGGGCCACGCCAGGGGCCCCCCGCCACTCGGCAAGTGCCTTGAACAATAACTCTAAGACGTGCAATACAAATCCTCACTTCAGTGCACTAAGTACAGATGGGGCTTGCCGTCGAGCTGATGCTCTGGAGGCAGTTGTCTTAAAGAAAGAAGAGTAAACTTATTTTTTTATAGAGGGTGAAGGATGCTGGAAGGGTAAGGATTTAGGAATATCTGGAGAGAAAGAAAGCCTACCATTACATACATTTTTTTCCTTTCCGTAAGAGAAAAATGAGGACTTTGGAAATTGGGATCCCTATTTGATATCAGATTTAAACAACACATTTTAGTTTTAACCAGTTGTAGTCAAAATGCTACAATAAAACAAAAAGAGAAAGAAAATGAAGAGAGTTAGACTCCTACACTTAAAATGAAATACACACAAAGTTTAAACTGGGTATGACAAAAGCTTATAGTTGTACTTGAACTATAAAGAAAACAGATTTTTTCAGTCGTTAAGAGCATATAGCTTAAAATATCATTTTAAGCGCTTGGCACAGTATGTATGCTGTTATCTATGATTTTGCATTACTGTTCACAAGAAAGCTTTGTCTAAAGCTTTGATTTTATGATTATGAAAGAAATAAGGTACAACCACAGTTTTTCTTTCTTAAATATCATCACTGTCGATGTGGTTCTTTTGTGTTAAAAATAAAGTACAACTATCAAAACTAAAAAAATTATAGAGTAATATTGCCGTTCTGCTGATTTTAAATATACAGTATAGCATACGTACTTTACAAGCAATTTAAAAGGAGATAAAGTTGAAATCATCGAAGATGCAAATAACCTTTCACAGTCAACAAAAAGTGTTCTGAAACTTTTCGTAACTTAATACCATGCATCTGTGATCAGTGAACTATGTGGTTTGAATTGGACGTTGACCATTAGTGCTACTACTTGAGCTAAAGTTCTACATGGTTCATGATTTTTCAAGTGTCTGGTTAATATTATGCATGTTGTTGTCCTCTCTTCCATTTTTACCAGTGTGTGCCCATTTGCAAAACAAAAGTACTGATAATCAGTAATAGTCCTATAAACAATGTTAACTCTGTTTAGTCATGGACTGATCTTGCTCTAACCTTAAAATTTTGTGATTATTGACCTCTGTTGCATTTATTCTAAAACCCCCCCAAAATTATCTGGCTGTTTTGAATATCAGCATTACCCTGGTGTACTCACTGTGGTATGCTTTATTGTTCTTTGTTGCTGTTTTTTGCCTTCATATTAGCAAAATATAAAATTCTGTGAAAAGCAAAAAAAAAAAAAAAATCCCTTTGATCTTTAAAAAAAAAAAAATCCCACCCCCTTCTGTAGCAGGAAACACATTGCTTGTTCTTGAGAACTTTCCCATCAAGAATTTAGTAGAAGCAGGTATACTTATTTAATTTTGATGTTTTTATTAATGTTTCCAAACAATGTACTTTGAATCAGAATCACTTCTTTTTCATTTTCATATAATTCTGACGCTCTTCATCACACATTAGTGATCAGAAATGATATGTAATTCTGCAATCTCTGCCCACAACACCTGAGTAGGATTTACTGTAAGTTGAAGAGAGGTTTGCCCTAACTTATGGATTGTGCAAGAATGAACTGCTGTTGGGTTTGACTGATTGTAGATGGGTTGTGGTGTGGTATACCTGAAGGCTATTGAATGCAACTTACAATGCTTAATAAAAGTCTTTATTCTTTTAGTAAAAAAATATATGTATATATAAAATCTCCCTTAGAACAGTGCCAGAAGCATAGTAAGTGCTCAATGTGTTAACTGATATAATTGTCAGCTATATTTTCACTTGCTATCATTTCATCTGCTTTTTGCCCTAATCATCAAACCAAGATAAGACCCTTCAAGAAATGTTGGTAAAATGTATATATTCCAGAAATACAGTTTTCTCTATTAGTTTCATCCTTTGTATTTTGTCCCTGCCAATTTGATCTTTTACTTCACAGCTTAACTTTTTCAAGCAAGAGTGTTGGTATCAGCCACAGAAACTCAATAATTTGGGTAGATAGTATTTTCCCTTATGGGTTTTATTTAAATGTCAAAATATTCTTTGCACTGAATTCCAGCTTAGGGAGAAATAAAAGACTAAAACATGGTGGACTAATATGAATACACCAGAAGCAGACTCCTGGGAATCACTGCTACACATTTTCAGCAAATTTCCTTGCAGTAAAACCAACCTCTAAATCACTGTTCTGTTACCTGTGATATCACCTTAGAGGACCCAGGGCTGAGTGGCCATTGCTGTTACTGAGCACCGACCATACATCAAATACTATGCAAGGTGTTTGATCTGCGTTAACCGATCCTACAAAAAGCTTACGTGGTGTCGGGGGAAGAGGGAGAATCTCCCTCTGCCCTTTCCCTTAAGGTTCTTCTGGCTGGCCAAATAATCAACAAGACAGGTTAGCAGGAGAAAATAATACCAAGTTTAATAACATGTATACATGGGAGAAAGCAGGGACACTGCGTTTCTCAACACAATAGCAGAAATTTTCGTCTTAAATACCATGTTTAGCTAATGACAGAGGATGTTGGGGGGGGAGTCAGTTACAGGAGATTACCACTAAAGCACAGTAAACAAGAGTAAGGTTATTATGCAGATTTAAGTCATCACCTTCCACATTGATAAGTCACTAGAAATGAGCTCATCCCCCCTCTTCCCAAGACAGAGAGGGAGATACCTTTACAAATGGAGATTTCCCTTATAAATGTAAATGTTTGTCTGGCAACTCCTCGCAGGGCCATCCAGAGAATGTGGCCAGAGAGACAGAATTTCTGATAAGATGGGCTTGTTGGTGCCTTTCCTATTGTAACATCTATTTTACATTATATTACAGCCATCAGATGGAAGATCTGTTCCAGGAAGGAGCCACCATGTCAAATTCTTTAGGCAGTTAGTGGGGGAGGTCAAACGTCTTTTAGAGAAAACAATCAAGGTAAAGAGATATATTTCAGGGTGGCCAAATTTTGATCTCCCACAGTCCCGCCTTTGAAACTAAAAGTTTCACAGTCCTTTTGAAACTTAAAGAAGTTTCATAGTCCAGAAGCTGTGTTGGTAGATTGTTTCATCTCACTGAACACATTTCTTAGTCCTGATAATAGATCAGTTCAATTAAGTTCCTTTTGGAAGGTAGGTGGTGATGCAGGTGGGCTCTCAAGGTCACGCCTATATTATGGAAGCAAGCAATCAAGTATTTAATAGAAGCATTTCTATGTAAACAAAAGAAAAACAAGGTTAATGGTTGGAGCAAGTTGTAAAGCAGTTTCTGAGTTAGAGGACAGCCAGTTAAGGTTTTATAGGTCAGCGTCAAAGCATCTTTTGCAGTTTAAAATGTCTCGGATGGTGTCGTCAGGTCATCTCAAGTTTATATCAAGTCTATTAGCTTCAGTTTGTAAGGCTTCAGGAAAAAGGGCAGGTTCAGTTTTCAGTGATTTCAAATGAAAATGATGGAAAAAAATCAAAAACGTTAGTTTGGACATCTGTAGCCAGATATTTCAGGAGACTAGAAGAAATCAGGATCCAGTCCAGTCAACAGATATAAAACAAAAACCTCAAAAGACAACAAAACTAGGATCTAATATCCACAAATGTATACTATAGTTTTTACTGAAATATAATTTTTCTCTCTAAAATCACCCTCATTTTTATTAAGATAGCCAAATTAAAACTAACTAGTTTGCAAAATAAGTCTAGATCCAATAGAGTTGGCCCAATTATTTACATAAGTACAGCAAGAATAGCAATTGATCACATAGGCTCTTTTAAATCTGCTTTGCTGGAACTTTTTATAAGGAATCTCAGATTGAACTTGAAAGGTCTCTCGAGGCCAGGAAAGCCAAGCCAAGGATTTTATCATCAGACGTTGCCTGCAATACCTACAGATTTGGGTGAATTCCTCTCTTCTGAGGTTCCCCCAAAATATTTTGAGGTTCCTTGTACCTGCCAGATAAGTGACATTCTTTACTTATCCTGGTAAGTGCTGCTTGGAACATAAAGGTACCAGGCCAATATTTCCACGTGGCTTTATTCCATAAAGTCCAATCTTCATTCCTCAAAAGCTGTATGGTTATATTGCAAATATGATGTTCCAGTCACAACCTTGGTAATAGACCCAGTGTTTCCAATTGTGTCCTGTTATAAGGAGAACAGATTCTTATTGAACTTATGCAAATAACTATATTGCGATGAAAACAACAATATTCACTCACTAAGAGTTTCCAAATCCTGGAGGGATCAGGTAGAGAGAAAAAGATAAATATTTCAATTTTACTTACAAAAATATCATTTACTAAATTGCTGTAAGTCATAGCTATCTCGGGAGAAAAGAGAAAAAGTTTTCCTTAAATCTGAAAAAACAAAACATTAAAAATTCAGCAATACTTCAAATGAAAAATCATAAAAATTATAATCATCCTTATCAGTTGGTTCAGTCCTGTGTAATCCATTCTTGATCCCAATCTTTTTGTTAGCAGCTTCATGAAGTTATCAGTCTCTCCATCAGATTTCTATAATTTTTTACCCAGTTCAGTTTTATGATCAGAAAGTTTGTCAGAAACCTGTACTCCAGTGTAAATGTCAGAGTCCTTTCCATGAATTTTTCTGACGTCGAAACAATTTGCAAAAGCATTAGAGCAAAGAAATAAGTCTGTAAACAACAAGACCTCAAAATGGCAATTGACAAGGAAATTTGGTTAATTTTGTGACATACAACACTTTAAAATAATAATAACCAGAATTATGACTGATAACCAGGACAGATCATAATTTCAGTAATGTTATACAATTTTAAAACACCTATATCAATAACATTAACCCACAAAATACCACCTAAGCAGGCTTATCATCACTTGTCTGACAATGTTTTCCATGTAATTGAACATATTGAATAAGCCTAATAAGTCTAGTATCTTTCCCCTTATAGGAAGAGAGCAAATTTCTTTGAGAAGTTCCAGGGCCCTTTGAAAATTCTCAAAGAAATAAAAGTTAAAAAAAGACTTTAAGATATGAATTTTGGGGGAGCTTGTCAAAAATATAAACAGTCAAAGCAAACATAGCATTAACAGTCCAAAAAGCCTTAATAGAGAGACCTCAGTCTTTTGAACGTAGGAAATTATTTTAACAGTTTTTTTTTTTTTTTCTTTTTTTAGGTAGACTTACTCAAAGGTAAAGAAAAATCTTTTGTAACCTCTTTATCAAGTTTAAGCAAATTATCCTTTTACGAGAAATTTCAATTTTGCACCAGCTTACTTCTGCTATTAAAACTCATTTACTTAATTAAATTCATTTCAATCTTAGCCAACTTGACCATGCATAAAACTCCTCTTCCAGAATTCCTCTTCCACAAACCTTCTATAACTTTCTTTTTACATTCAGAATTTGTCCCATGTCTTTCTTTTCCCTCCTAGTACTTGAGGACAACTTTATCTTTCTTAATCGACCAAACAAAACATTTCCATTCTTTGTACCTTTATACATCTTACTTTCCTTGCACACAGACATATTTTTCTTAATTTTCAATCACATATACTAATTAGAAATTTTAACCTCTAGAAACCTTAATTTCTAAGTAAAAACTAAGTAAACAATTATAAACATCTTTTACATTAGTATCTTGTGGCTTGGAAAATTTATAAACACTTCATAACTTCTAGAAACATGTTACTTTATAGTATAATCTTTTAATAAAACACATGTTTACCAATAGAGCCAAAACATCTTTTAGTTTTCCTGTAATGAAAAGCCAAAAGTAGACAAACGTACATTTAGCAATCAATGTCTAATATCTTATGTTATTTGGAAATGATGATACTCAGTGAATTTTTATCATAAATTTTAGCAAAACTCTAAAGTTTTAAGTCACCAAAAAGAGTTTGGAAGCTGTAACCAACATAACACATAATTATTGCTTAAAGTTCATCTAACATTCATCTTTTTCACAACTATTTAGTTACTTATTCCCAATAATTATTTAGATTGCCTACAAGACTTCATAAGACTTGAGATAAAATTAGCCATCATTTAAATTACTATTTTTGTTAACCAGTTCTGTAATAGAAATAACATCAGTTTTTTTTTCTTACAAAATTTCATGTAAATTTCGTCACCTCTTATACCTTTAAACATAATTATCATTAAGATTTTTATCAATAGGTCTTGGTCTTCTAACTTTGGACAAGAGAAGCATTCCCAGTCAGACATTTTAAAACATACTCAGGCAAAGTTGATGTAACCTCTTTGTATAAAATTAGCTCAAACATTCCAACCTTTATAATCTTATCAACACTTACACTTTTACATGTTCTCAATTCAATTGTAACCTGAGTCAAGGTCTTAAGACTAGTCAAATTTTTCCCTTTTTTTCTGGCCTTAATTCTTAGGTACCAATTAAGCAATTATGTGAGAGCTCTCAAAACATTTTTTTTTTTTCTCCCAATTTAGAAGTTTTTCCAATTCAAAGGATCCGTCGTCTGGCCATTGACGAGTAGGATCTTCATTTGTATATTTATTCCAATAGTGACTCGAACCAATAAGCCTTTTTAAGGAAAGACCCGGAGGTAACTTTCCACGCTTAGAATAAATCTACCATGGATGCAAGAGGCATCCCTGGTGAGGGCGCAGATGATGTAGCCCCCGTGATCCACAAAATTCACTCCCAAAGATATTCAGAGACAGTAAAGACCTTCGTTGCACAGGCGGTAAGGATAAAAGGGTGTCTCCGGTCTCCCACAATAGTGTGGGACGCCTCCATCACAGACCCGCTAATCTGTGACACCGGGCGGGCGATACTGGAATGGGATTTTTCCAGCACTAACAAGCAACGAAGGTAAAGACAACAAAAGCCCTTATGGACTGGGCCCTTTTATGACAAACTCCCCTGAGAACTTGGCACAGCCGGACAAAGAGACAGTTCGGAACCCCAGTCTACTCGACTGGCCACCAAGGTGCACCCCGGTAAATGCACCTTCCGTATGGTGGAGACCAAGGTGCATTTACCGGGGTGCACCTTGGTGGCCAGTCGAGTAGACTGGGGTTCCGAACTGTCTCTTTGTCCGGCTGTGCCAAGTTCTCAGGGGAGTTTGTCATAAAAGGGCCCAGTCTCTGAATATCTTTGGGAGTGAATTTTGTGGATCACGGGGGCTACATCATCTGCGCCCTCACCAGGGATGCCTCTTGCATCCATGGTAGATCTTGATCCCTTTTCCTTAAGGTTCTCCTGGCTGGCTCGCCAAAACTGTCGGGGGAAGAGGGAGAATCTCCCTCTGCCCTTTCCCTTAAGGTTCTTCTGGCTGGCCAAATAATCAACAAGACAGGTTAGCAGGAGAAAATAATACCAAGTTTAATAACATGTATACATGGGAGAAAGCAGGGACACTGCGTTTCTCAACACAATAGCAGAAATTTTCGTCTTAAATACCATGTTTAGCTAATGACAGAGGATGTTGGGGGGGGAGTCAGTTACAGGAGATTACCACTAAAGCACAGTAAACAAGAGTAAGGTTATTATGCAGATTTAAGTCATCACCTTCCACATTGATAAGTCACTAGAAATGAGCTCATCCCCCCTCTTCCCAAGACAGAGAGGGAGATACCTTTACAAATGGAGATTTCCCTTATAAATGTAAATGTTTGTCTGGCAACTCCTCGCAGGGCCATCCAGAGAATGTGGCCAGAGAGACAGAATTTCTGATAAGATGGGCTTGTTGGTGCCTTTCCTATTGTAACATCTATTTTACATTATATTACAGCCATCAGATGGAAGATCTGTTCCAGGAAGGAGCCACCATGTCAAATTCTTTAGGCAGTTAGTGGGGGAGGTCAAACGTCTTTTAGAGAAAACAATCAAGGTAAAGAGATATATTTCAGGGTGGCCAAATTTTGATCTCCCACAGTGGTATGTGAGGTTCAGGGGAATCAAGCCCGTTGTACAAGGTCTTACAGCTAGTAAGTGGTGGAGCCAAGGTTAGAATGAGTCTATTTTTGTCCCCAATCTTTGTTTCCCCATGAAACTCTACTAACTTCCACGGGTTGAAATATTCCTAAAATGATTTTTTTGTGTTAAAATACACGTAACATAAAATTCACCGTTAGTGCCACTTAGTAAATTTATAATGATGTACAACCATCACCACATCTAGTTCAAGAACAGTTTCATCACCCCGGGAGGAAACCGGGTACTCATTAAGCAGTCACTCTGCATTCTCCTTCCCCTCTGCCACTGATAACCACTCATCTTACTTCTGTTACTATGAACATTCCCATTCTAGTTATTTCATGTAAATGGAGTCATACAATTATTTAATGGCCTTTTAAATTAGAATTAATTTGAAATATAGAAAAGTATATAAGACTAGATTATTGAAACTTTAGCTTATAATGGGGAATTCTTCAGATATACTAATAATATATTTTGGATCTGGGGACTTTTGCTTAATATACATTGTAGAAACTGTTGACAAAACAGCATGAGATTTAAAGAGGTTTGAATCTAGGAGCTATCTCAATTATTTGCTGACTTTGTGATGCTAGGGAAATTCAAGATAACATTCTGAGTCTACAGAATGGTCAGTCTACACCATCTTGAGGCCCAATCCTAGAATGTTTCTCCCTAGTAGGCTATGTTTTAGGAACAAATCTTAACTCAGGTAGCAGCCACTGGGTAGCAGCATCCATCTTGTCCTGAGAGTCAGAAATAGTTCTATAAATAATATTAAAAGTAAAAATAAAGAAGTAGCTAATTACATAACATGATCTGAAGGTCATCATAAAACTTAGTGCCACCCCAAATATATTTCCAATCAGATTGTTCACTGTATAGAAAAATTTGACTGTGTGGGAGATCAAGATTTGGCCACCCTGAAATCTATCTCTTTACCTTGGTTGTTTTCTCTGAGGACATTTGACCTCCCCCACTAACTGCCTAAAAAATTTGACATGGTAGCTCCTTCCTAAAACAGATCTATCATGATGGCTGTAAAGATAACGTAGGGTAAATGTTACAATAGGAAAGACACCAACAAGCCCCTCTTATCAGAAGTTCTGTCTCTCTGGCCACATTCTCTGGATGACCCTGCGAAGAGTTGCCAGACAATCATTTACATTTATAAGGGAAATCTCCATTTGTAAAGGTATCTCCCTCTCTGTTTTGAGAAGAGAGGGGGATGAGCTCATTTCTAGTGACTTATCAATGTGGAAGGTGAGGCCTTGAGCTGCATAATAACCTTACTCTTGTTTACTGTGCTTTAGTGGTAATCTCCTGTAACTGACTCCCCCCACCCCCAAAATCCTCCTTTGTCATTGGCTGAAAATGATATTTAAGACGAGAATTTCTGCTATTGTGTTGAGAAACGCAGTGTCCCTGCTTTCTCCCATGTATACATGTTATTAAACTTGGTATTATTTTCTCCTGCTAACCTGTCTTGTTGATTATTTGGCCAGCCAGAAGAACCTTAAGGGAAAGGGCAGAGGGAGATTCTCCCTCTTCCCCCTACAACTGTTAAACTCATCTTTTGAATAAAGGCATTGTTTCCAGGTCACTGACGCACTTCACGCATCTTGTCTGGTTGCTAACATGCTCTTACGTTTTGTGAGCTGTGAGTAGAGCATTTTCAGCTGAGTGTTTGTATTACAGCACAAGGTCTAAATCAGATTCCACCTTTCCCAGGAGGAATCAGCGTGATTCTCTTGGTTGACTGCTGAGCATCTCTGTCTAAACATTGCTGCCGTGACCAGATCAAGTCATTTTGTGATGTGCATTAGACCTGGTTTGCATTGTGACTCTTCACAGTGACCAGTTCTAAAGCCAAGGTCTCAGCTTCCACAACTCTGGTCTCATCCCTTTTGATCTCCTTTCTTTGTTTACCGTGGCTGATGCTGGAGAGACTACAGCAAAACTCCTAAGTGCCTGCGCTGTGGCACCTGCAGCTTGTTGTGATCCCTGGCCCTCCACACACAAGCTGGGCGCCTGTGGGCAGGTTTCCTTACCTCACCTCTCCATACCTCTGTTTCCTCACTTGCACAGTGGAAAAAGAAGGAGATTTTGTTCTCACACAGATCTGGAAAGATGTGAGTCATCTTACAAAGATATGCATCAAAACGGTCAATTTAACAGGGGTTTTGGTGTTTAAGCTGACATCCAGGCAGGATTGACTAGGCTGGAAAAGGGCTTGTACATCATATCCTGTAAAAAATGTCTGAGAGCGTGAAAAAGGAGAATGAGATGGAGAGAATGCGATAATAGCTAACATGCTCAGCACATGTAAGAGACAGGAGAACTATTATCTACATTTAATGATGAGAAAACTAATGCACAGGGAGGTTAATGACTCCAAGGTCACACAGCTCGTCAATGATAGGGCCAGGATTTGAACTGAGGTTGCTCAGCTCCAAAGTCTGTGCTATCAAACCCTTGGCTATATTTTCTGAAAATTCACCTAGAAAAGGATTTCAGTATGGTCTATGTTGATCTTGAAGGTAAAACTAGGTCAAATGGGAGTTGATAAGGAGGTCAATTTCTGCACATTCTGACAGTGAAACCATGATACTCCATGGAAATAAATTCTGAAACAATAAAGATGTTGAAGCAGAGATTGGAACATAATCTTTGGGGCCTACAGTAAAAAGCGTTCTTGCACTGAAAATGGCAGATGAGAGTTGATGAATCTTGGGCTTATTCCTAAGATTCCATGAATGCAGACTTCAGTATTCTGGGAGAGATCCGTGACTTTTTGCACAACTCCAGTGTGTCCAGCGCTCTGCTGCATCACTCCTATATGTCAATTCTAACCTTCAACACAGTCCTGAAAATATTTAGACACTGGTCTCAGATATACACACAATTAGTAGAGGATGGGTGTCATTTCAGGCTTTCTAATTCCAAAGCTCATGTTCTTTAAAGGCCAATTTTGTGTTGTATTGAATTCCTCAATAATAGCCAAAAATGAGGTGCCTATGCAGGAGAACTTGCCTCATTTCTTCCTTACTGTGTTCTCTTTAATTGTTGTAACATTAATGTAGATATGGGTCATGAGAGCATTCATGATTATAATTTGAATACCATCCTAATTGGCTTTTATTGCTGCTTGGGAGTGGGTCAGGTTTGTACATGGAATATTTAAGTTGAAATGTCGTTTCCAATACTTAATAGAATCCAATTAGGATTTTATTGATTAATTAGGGTCTACATGAAGCATTCTATTTTTCTAAAGGCCAGTAATGCACCTGACTGTTCTCTAAATGTTAACATATTCAGATAATTATAACTGCATCATACTTGCTACTTAGACTGTTTGAGTTATTTGCTATTACTGAGGTTTCAGATTCAAGTAAAGCAATCTTTTAAGTAAAAATGATATTTAAATAACCTAAAATAATCTTTATGGAAAATCTTTCTTAAACACCCATTCATTTATGGCTATAAACTTGCCAGCACCTTCTTACACAGAATCTCATTTGCCAATGTTTTAAAGGTAACAAAGATGGAATGGATAAAAAGGGAGACCCTGCAGCCAATGAAGACTTTTAAAACAGTGTTTTAAGGTCAAAAGTACTGCTTAAGGAATCTCAAATTTCAAGTGACAGTAGAGCAGCATGAATGAGAAACACAGGTTTAAAGTTCAGACCAAGTATTTCCAACAAGCGGTGTTTGGTAAAATCTCGTCTCAAGTGTCACTTAGTAACTGTTTTCCATCTCCAGCTGTTTCTCTGAAATGAGATGAACTGAGACTGGAAGGTACTCAGACACTCAGTGCCCAAAGAGAGCCAGGTGATTACCTGGAAGAAATTAGGAACAGGCAAAAATACGTTAAGCAAGTTCTGTTTGTTGGGCCAATGCCTATCTGAATGGGGTCCATAGTTACATCATGAATGGAAAGACAAGCAAAAAATAGGTATGTGTTGTTTTGGGGCAAATTGAAAAAATGATGTATCTGTGACACATATAGGTCTCAAACTGTACTTGGAAAAGAATTAAATTACTGATGATTTGGAAATATTTTTTAGTTGTGTTCAAAATAAATATTGAGCATTTACTACAGAAAAATATTTTGCCAATTGCACACGTATGTGTGAAAATCAATATCCCCTACCTATGTGCCAGGCACTGTACCATATACTATTCAAATTCACAAATAACCTCATAAGGTAGTATAGTTATCCTCATCTTACATACCAAGATGGTAGCTTAGACAAGGTTGAATAACTTGCCTGAGATCATTCAGTTGTTTCTGAATTACAAAGTCTGGCCTCATTAGAACTATCTGAGAATAATAATAATAATAACAATAATAAAAACAGCAAAGGTCCTGGGCCACAGTTTTCCAGTTGAAATAGAATCTGAGGGAGGGACCAAAGCATCTGCAATATATTAGACAAGGTTCTCCAGGAAAACAACCAACAGTCGCTCTCTCTCTCTCTCTCTCTCTTTTCTCTTGTATACATATATAAAGATTTATTATCAGGAATCAGCTCGCGCAATTATGGAGGCTGACAAGTCCCAAGATCTGCAGTCAGCAATCCGGAGACCCAGAGAGCTGATGGTGTAAGTTCCAGTCTGAAAGCCAGGAGGCTCAAAACCCAGGAAAAGTTAATGTTTTCCTTTCTGCTGGAAGGCAGGAAAAGACTAACGTGCCCTCCAGCTCAAAGGAGTCAGGCAGGAAGAGTTATCTCTTACTCATGGGAGGATCAGCCTTTTTGTTCCAGTCAGGTGTCAACTGATTGGATGAGGGCACCTCTGCTGCACTCAGTCTACTGATTCTAATGTTAATCTCATCCACAAACACTCTCACAGAAACACCCACAACAATGTTTGACCAGCTATCTGGGCCCCTCACGGTCCAGTCAAGTTGACACATAAAATTAACCATCACAGGCAGTTTTGGAGATCACTCCAGGTAATGCAGATGCAAAAAGGCCAGAAACCTCTGAAATATCCCTACAGTTGTATTTAGTAATTCTTAAATTTGGTTGCACATTGAAATCACTTGGGGAGCTTCAAAAATCGTTAATGCCTGGGTCCCAACACTAAAGATTCCGGTTTAATTTGTGTGATTCTAATATGCAGTCAGGCCTGAGACCGAGGCTAGAGCCCTTGTTCTGGAATGCAGCTGGTGACCCTTTAGTCCCAGCCACCAGCACTGTGGTCTTTCTGACTTTCTCAGATGGCAGGCCATTGCTAGCATGCCACAGTGAGAAGTGGCCAGGGATCAAATTACCTCCAGAGCTTTTAGACTTATCCAAGGACAGTCCTGATATTTCTTATGGCTATCTCCATCCCATTTCAGGGGGAAAGAGCTTCTTCTAAGGGTATCCAGGCCTGTTCCCTTTTGCATAGATGGAAGGAAAGTGTTCATCTTTACCCAAGTCAATACTTTACAAGTCACCAATGGCATTGGCACACTAGCAAATTGCTGCTCCAGAGAAATTCAGGAATGGCAGTCATTGTTTCTCAACTGTGTTTTACAGGTTTTCCACATCAGCACACTTGCTGACTAGAGAAATTGCGCACAGTGGTCTCTACTTGCACTACATTTGCAGCAGCTGTGTTGAGAAAGGATGTGTTGGACACAGGTAGGGAGAGCGGATCAAAGGATCTGAATGCCACCTAATCTCAAGTACCTTCAGCAGGAAAAATCATCAGTGTTTTGTACATGATATGTGATCAACAATTGTGAGTTAATAACATCCACCTCTACTTTTGAGCATCTTCCACCTGACAACTATGGTCCAATGCTGTGAGTAGCCACTGAGTGTGAGATGGGTCTCTGCTCTCATAGGAATGTATGACATGCAGTGCAACATAGACAAGCTCATGGGAGGCAAGTAGAGAATGGACGTGGTAGCACGTGAGAACCACAGGAGTGTAGAAAAGAAAGACACCAGTGAAACCTGTTTGGGAAACTTGGATTAGGTCTTTTTAAAAAATGGGTATTGGGGCCAGCCCCGTGGTGTAGCGGTTAAGTGCGCACGCTCTGCTGCTGGCGGCCCAGGGTTTGGATCCCAGGCACGCACCAATGCACTGCTTGTCAGGCCATGCTGTGGCAGCGTCCCATATAAAGTGGGGGAAGATGGGCACAGATGTTAGCCCAGGGCCAGTCTTCCTCAGCAAAAAAAAAGGAGGATTGGCATGGATGTTAGCTCAGGCCTGATCTTCCTCACAAAAAAAAACAAAAAACAAAACAAAGAAAACCCTATGATCCAGCTATCCCACTACTGGGAATCTATCCAACAAACCTGAAATCAACAATCCAAAGAGGCTTACACACACCTATGTTCATTGCAGCATTATTCACTATAGCCAAGAGGTGGAAGCAACCCAAATGTCCCTTGACTGATGACTGGATCAAGAAGATGTGGTATATATATACAATGGAATACTACTTAGCTGTAAAAAAGACAAAATCCTCCCATTTGCAACAACGTGGATGGACCTGGAGGGTATTATGTTAAATGAAATAAGCCAGAAAGAGAAAGACAAACACTGTATGATCTCACTCATACGTGGAATATATACCAACACATGAACAGAGAAAACCATATTGTGGTTACCAGGGGCAATGGGGGTAGGGGGTGGGCACAAGGGGTGAAAGGAGACATGTATATGGTGATGGACAAACAAAAATGTACAACCAAAAATTTCACCATGTTATAAACTATTAAAACATCAATGAAAAAAATTTTAAAAAGTGGGTGTTGGGATATGATTGGGAGAAATCGTAAATGAACCTAGACAGAGTACAACCTGAGCAAAACTCTGAGATGGGAATGAGGGCAAGAGCTGGGCAGTGGGGAGACTTGCCTCTGGCAGAACTGTCTGGTGCAGTTGGCCAAAGAAATAGCAGAAACCCGTGTTACTCTGTATCCACCTCTTTCATGGTGCAATCCACCTCTTCTATTTGTCTGATTATTTTTTCTCCAACTAGCATGTCAGTTTGTTTTTAGAAAGAACAATTTCTTATTAATCTGTATATTCTCACTTGTAGCTTAGTATCTAGCACACAGTAAATGCTCAACAAACAAATGCTGAGTGAATGAATGAATGACCTTGTGAGTGGAATGAATTAGTGAGTGGATACAGGATGCAAGCAATTTGCTTTTCCTTTTCACGTGCACCTTGAGTGAAAACAATGGTTTAGGAAAAAATGTCAGTTTTCATATCAATACTAAGGTTTGTTATTTGCACGTGCCAGTTATTACTATTAATAGAGATAGTATATTTGCCACTCATACAGTTTTTTTTGCTTCAAATTTTTAAAAAACAGCAAAATTGACAACACTGGATTTTGGGTTGAATTGTAGTCAAAATACTTGGTTGGCTTGTAGAATCTTCTGCCCTAGGAGCAGTGAGGACAATGAAAAGATACTTAGTGCAAAATTTAGTTTTTGTGATTTGTCTGAATTATATTTCACCTGTTTTGGTTTATTCTACTCTTCTTACATCCTCATTATAAACATTCATTTGTCTCTCCACTCAAGCATGGGGTAAACAAAGACGAGTAAGACTCCCTATGGCACCCGGTGAAGAAGGCTGTCAGTCAGGGTCAGTAAAGAAAACAGAAAGTGCACAAAAGATTTAAACAGATTTTTTTTTAAAAAAGTTAAAGTAAAATTTATGTACAGTGAAATGCACAGGTCTTAAGTGTACAATTCAAGTTTTAGTAATATATACACCCGTGTTACTGACACATAACTATCAAGGTATAGAACGTTTCCATCAACCAAGAAGTTACTCATCCTAGTTGGTATGAGGTGGAAGTATGTTATTTTTTTTCTGATGTTATTTTAATTGCAATAATTTTCTATTGAAGTTTCCAATTTTTGCTGCTGGTATATAGGAATCATGTATCTTGCAATCTGAGAAATTTACTTATTAATTTTAGAATTTTTTAATGTATTATTTTAGAGTCCATAAGATTTTCTACCTACATCAGGCCATCTGTGGGTAATGGCAACTTTACTTTTTCTTTTTCAATATTTATTTCTTTTAATTTCTTTTTCTTATTGAATTTGTTAGGATGTGCACTACAATGTTGATTTGAAGTGGTAAGAAAAGATATTCTTCCTTATTCCTGATCTTTTGGAAAAATGTTCAGCGTTTCACCATCAAATGTAACACAAGCTGTAGGGCTTTTGTGGATGCCCTTTATCATATTGTGAGAGCTCCGTCCTATTCTTAGTTCTCTGTTTTTATCGTGGATGGATGTTGATCTTTATCAAATGCTTTTTCTACATCTATTGTGATGATATATTTTTTTTCTCCTTTATTTGGTTAATGTGACGAATAAAATTAATATATTTTTTGAATGTTAAATCGACATTGACTACCTGTGATAAACCCTGCTTGGTTATATAATGCATTATTCTTTTTTATACATTGCAGAATTTGCTAATATTTTGTATAGAATTTTTTTGTTTTCAAGTGAAGTATTAGTCTGTAATTTTCTTATAATGACTTTCTCGGGTTGTGGTATCAGGATTATGCTGGCTCAATATCCTTTTCAGAAAAAAGAATATGTAGCATTTGTTGAGTATTATTTCACTCTTAAGTTTAATAGCCTTAGCCAGTGTAATTATTTTGTGTTTTCTTTGTGGAAAGGAGACTTTTAATTGTGAATTCATTTTCTTTACTAAACATAATGCTATTGAGATTTTCTCTTTCACTTTGAGTCAGTTTAGTAATTTGTGTTTCTAAAGTAATTTTTTCATCATCTGAATTGTCAAATTTAATTATAAAAAGTTGTTCATAATCATTACTTATTTTAGTTTTAATGTCTGTAGGATATATATAAATAATGTCTATTTTATTCCTGATTGCAATAATTTTTGTCTCTCTTTTTAAAAAAATTCTAATCAGTCTTACTTGGGAGTTTTCAATTTTATTTATATTTTAAAAGAATCATCTTTAGGCTTTATTACTTTTTCTATTGTTTCTAATATACTGACTTATGCTCTTATTTCTATTATCTTCTTTTTTCCACTTACTTTGGGTATAACTTGCTTTTCATTTCTAACTTCTTAAGGTAGAATACAGAGAATTGATTTTAAACCTTCCTTCTTTTCTAAAATAAGTATTTAAAGCTATAAAGTTCCCTCAAAGTGTTGCTTTGGCTGCATTCCACAAGTTCTGATATGCTGTATTTTCATTATCACTCAGTTCAAAATATTTCCTAATATATCTTGTAATTTGCTTTTTACCCAATTATTATTTTGAAGTATCTTGATTAATTTCTAAACATTTGAGGCTTTTTTCTAAATACACTATTGTCACTGATTCTAATGTAATTATGTTGTGGTCAGAGCTTGTATTATGAAATATTCTAATCATTTTATGATTTCTTGAGATGTATTTTAATGTCCCAACATGTATTCTATCTTAGTGAAGATTCCAGGTGCAATTGAAATAAATTTACATTTGTCAAGTGTAATGCTCTGTAAAAGCTAATTATGCCAATTTGGTTAATGATGTTGTTCAAATCTTCTATATCCTTATTGTTTTTCTATTGTTTTTATTGGTTACTGAGAGATGAGTATTAAAAATGACCTAGGGGCCAGCGCCCCACTTAGACCCATTAAATCAGAATCACTAGAAATACACTCCCCTAAGTAATTTTAATGTGTCAGCAGAGTTGAGAACTATCGTTCTAGAGAAAAATGAAATTCTTATTGACACTATTTGTTGACAGAAATAACTTAAATAGTTATGTTGCTTAAATTTGTAAAAAATAGAGATTTAAACATTGCTTATAGCTTACTTATACCTCTTATAGAACTATAAAACCAAAACAAATATTAGAATTATATACAAAATCAAAAAACCAATATTAAAATTCACAAAATTAATTTAATATCTTATGGATTATGTTTTTCTGAAACAACATTGCCATTGATTTTTGTGTGTGTGTGTGTGTGTGTGTGTGTGTGAAGAAGATCAGCCCCAAGCTAACGGCCATGCTAATCCTCCTCTTTTTGCTGAGGAAGACTGGCTCTGAGCTAACATCTATTGCCAATCCTCCTCCATTTTTTTTTCCCCAAAGCCCCAGCAGATAGTTGTATGTCATAGTTGCACATCCTTCTAGTTGCTGTATGTGGGACGTGGCCTCAGCATGGCAGGAGAAGTGGTGTGTCAGTGCCCGCCCGGGATCCGAACTCGGGCCACTAGTAGCGGAGTGTGTGCACTTAACCGCTAAGCCACGGGGCTGGCCCTGCCGTTGATTTTAATAGCAGAAAGTTGTAGCCTAAGGTTCTGTTTTATATTTAATGTTTTTATGTTTTGAACTCAATAATACTTATGCAGAGATCTTCTTTCCTATAAGTATGTTGTACTAAATTGTATTAATGACAGCAGTATTAGCTGGTTAAAAATGATCATTCTCCATCCTTAACCAAAATTCTGCCAGCAAGCAATTCTGGCATGCTAAATTCAAATCTTAAATTTGATCTCCTTTCTAGATTATGATGGATTTTTAGTTTCCTCTTATTGGTTTGCAGAAAAACAAAAGTGTTTTTAATCAAAAGCAAGAACACCATATATACCGGCAGAACTCATCCCCATTTATGGTGGATTCAGCTCCCCACTACTCATCAATCCTTTCCTTTGCCATTAAATGCATTATCATTGTTGGGCCTGCCTAAAACTTCCAGAATACTGGTAAAAAAAGTTCTGAGGCTGGAGGTGAGAGGACTCTCATATCTGTGTTTGTTGACCCCTGCCACTGCAAAATGGCATTGCTTGAGTCAGATTTATAGTTTCTGCAGAACTGGAAGTCTGTCACTCAAAATGGTTCCTAGTCATACAGCCCTTATCTTATCAGGCAAAGGATAATGCTTACAAACAGGAATGGTGACCCTGCTGGACGTCAGGCAATGAAGATATCCAGGTTCACCTGCCAATGGCAAATTCTATGCTACTGTTCTTGGGTAAGTGTGTGTACCAAGCATTTGAACAGGCCTTACAGGTACTACAAACATCACTTAATAACTCTGTAAAATTTTTTAGTCTAGTTGAAGATAAGGTTAGGATTATAGTATTATTAAATTATGCCTTAATGCAATTATTTATTAGATCAGGAACATAAAACTCTTTGTTGCTTAGTGATTATTGTACTTGCTACTAGTAAAACTTGGGCAAGAGTAAAACAGTGATAACAGCAGGGTAATGCATCAACTCGTGTATCAATTCAACCAGAGAAGCAGGACAACCAGCTTATAATATAAAGGGATTTACTGCAGAGAATTGGCTTACATAATTGTGGGAGCTGGTTGGATAGTTGTCTTTGCTTCTGAAACTAGACCTTGAAGTCCACCTGACAGGCAGTCAGAAAGGGAAGACAGATGTAAAGTCTGGGAGAGCAGGGTAGGCTAGACTTACAGCATTTGCTGAAATCACAAAAAGATGAACTAATACTCCCATCAGTTCTCATTGCCTCTGACCTTGGTGATATGGGTATCCTTCAGAGGCCTGCATCCTTCATCACAGAGCTAAGCACACACATGTGGCCCAGGTCTCCCTAAGTAAGGGATCATACTTCCTAAGGATGATCATAAGAACTGGTGCAGACCCCAGGATCTTGGGCCAGAATTCTATTGTAAGGTGATCATGAAATGATCCTGAATATTATATTATCTTTTTTATACTATATTAAAACAAAAACAAAACAATTAAAACTATTGTGTTTTCAGTTAGAGTTGTCATAGCAATTTCAGACCCCACTTTGAAAATCAATTGTTTTATGTCATCGATACTACATTAATTCAGACAATTAACCCAATAAAAAATTACAGAGTTCTAGTATGTGCTGGGTAAAGTGATAAGGGCTGGGGCTGCAGAATTAAATCATAAGTTCTGTTTTCCAGGAGCACTCATAATCCAAGATAAACAATCATGTGTTAACAGAAAATTCTATGGTCAAGCAACATCACAGGATGTAGAGTTTTGGAGAAGCATTATAATTTCTGGGACTTTGCTGAGGCAAACCAGAGTGTCCATCCACCTCTCTTTACTTAATTACCATTGCAGCCTAAAGAGAGAGCTACTTGAATTCATGGCCACTCGCTGCTGTTTGTGTGATGAATATCCACTCTGAGATTCTCCCTATGTTTCATCAGCTGTTGTCAGGGGCTCTTTGTGCACCCCCTTGCTTAAACCTGAAAAATGAGACCTGGCATTCTAACAGCTTCTGGTAGGTTTTGCATAGAGAATAGTTAAATGTAAAATAATCCCTTTAGGTTTCATACAGCGTGGTCTTGTTTTCATTTGGCATTGATGGTGTCTGACGCTTGTATTGTTTCTCCGAGACTCACAGAGTTCCAGTGGACCTGCTAAGGTAGATTTTAATGTGGTGAGCTGCTTCAACTGTCTATTAGAAATTTGCCACCTGGCCTTAATCATGGTAGAAGGACTGTTTCTTGATGTCTTAGCAAGGTTGTGGGATAAAGGACAGTACAGAACAGAATAGATAGGCTTCTTCTCTTTCTCTAAAGCACGCTGTGTTAAGCTTTCTTATTGCACTCACCACTCTGCGGTGTAATTATCTCTAGTACTGACTGCAGAAACCAACACTTGGGTAGTGTTAAAACAAAAGCACCAAACCAAATCAAAGAAACAAACAACAATAACAAAATATATGAAGAATAGATGAATGACTAGGTACTGGATCACAACAGAAAATATGTGCTAGAATTAGGCAAACTGGGAGGATGGGGTTGAGGAAAGACAGAGTTCAAATTAAAGAGAGAGGTAATGAAGACATGGCTGAAATTAAGAGTGAAATCGACATTCTAGGCTGAGCTTCCAGGCCCAAGTGGAGAAGACAGTAGCACCAAGCGAAAGAGAGTGATGCAGCTCTTTACGGGTCCTGAAGCTCTTTAAGGTATGTTGTTTGATGTTTATTTCTGTGCTAGGTAGGATGAATGTAAATCCCTATTTTGGGGACGAAGAAACTTAAATCAGCTTGTGTCTGACTGATTATATACCCAGATTACTCGCCTCAAAAGCCAGACACTTTTAATGCTGAGGCTGGAGTTCTCGTCACCATGTGACACTGAGACACACATGACTGGTAGTCTGGCTTGGTAATAGAGGTCTGGTAGATATCATTAGAGACCCACACACGGGAGAGGTATGAATCAAAAGCAGGGAAGTTAAAATGACCCCTCTGGCTCGTATGTTAAAAAACAAAACAAACAAATAGGAAAAAAAAAAAACTTAGCCTGGAAAGAGGAATTTCTGAAAGAAGAGGCCATACATTCAGGTCTGGGTGTCCAGCAGGAAGGATGCCTGAATGAGGCTTTCTGACCCAAATCCACGTCATCTTGGGGAATGAAGTGATAGAGCACTTTGCTCTGCACTGACACAGCCAGCACAGGTCTCTGCTAGAAACCATCAGGTGACAGCAAGGATGTGCAGGTCTGTGCATGGGGCAGGGCGAGGTGAGAGGGATGGCAAGAGTCATGTGACCCATCGTGTGAGCCAGGGTGCAGCCTGGAGTCTCCACACAGTTACATTTCTTTGGCCTTCAATCCCTGTCCAGGGGAGGATCACTCACCCAGTGATCAGAAATCAGTGGAATTCTTGAGCATTTTCCTGTATAACTGGCAGAGTGTCCCTCAGGTGTCCATTAGTTTCAATTCCTCAGGTGTGGTCTCATATACTTTGTAAAACCACATTTCTTTCTCCCCAGAGCTTTTGAGTATTCTGTGACTTAGTTCCCACCTAGTGACCTCTAACCCACTGCTTCCTGAGGCAGATGGCGTGGGAACACTTAGGTGACAGCATCAACTGGATAGGGGAACTTACAGAATCAGAATGGAAGGTTTTTATAGGCAGGGGTCGGGCAAGGAAGTCACTAGCAAAAGAAACGAAAGGTTTGTTTCAGGCCTGGTTACCTTCTCTTGGGGGGAGGGAAGGGCAGGGGTCTTATCATGCAGATTACTTCACTAGTGCTAGTCAGGAAACTTCAGATTGAAGGTTTAAAGGTCACTTTCCTGGGAGAGGTTCAAACTGCAATTAAGTCTTGGTTTGCTGTCATGGGGGCAAATAACTCCATTTTGAGCCTGTTATTTCTTTT
Organism: Diceros bicornis minor; assembly: GCF_020826845.1. NCBI lineage: Eukaryota > Metazoa > Chordata > Mammalia > Perissodactyla > Rhinocerotidae > Diceros > Diceros bicornis. Next base: position 6,560,783 of record NC_080749.1, read on the forward strand.
TTAACAGGGTTTAGATGGAAGGATTTGAGGGTAGGGGGAAGGAGAAAGCAAGAGACAGGGGGTGAGTTTGGCCATGAATTTCTACTGGTGCTCTCTGGTTTTGGTGGGTATTTGTAGCTGACTGTTCCTTTTGTGTGGTGCTGACGCCAGCCCTGATATCAGTTTCCCTACATTAAACCCAGCATATATGGGGTTAAAACCAAAAGCACTCATCCCCTTTCCCTGTTGCTCTAAGTTACATTCACATGTAAGTATTGGTTTTTTAAACCTTTGTATCCCTGAACTTCACAAGGCAGGCAGAAGTTACAAATTGTTAGAGCCCAGGTGGCCTTGTGCTAACATTTTGGCTAGCTATGGGTCCTTGGAAGTTTTATTACAGGGAAACTGATATCCAGAGAATATCATGAACCTGAAGCTTCCCAGAACCCAACTACTTGGCTTCCTGGCGCCAGAATCCACCATCCACCATGGAGGCAGACAGCCAAGGACACCCACCTACAGATTCCCTTATCTCACCCTCCTCCTCCCTGCCAGCAGCCTCACAAGGCCAAAGGCAGGCTAGTGGGAAAGCAATGACCTGCAAGGCCACAGCTCCCCCTCCCCTACCTAAAATACTTGCTGATGTTGTCCATTGCTTCCTCTCTTTCTACAGGGTGGAGGGACAATGCTCTAGTCCATATCACCCAGACTCTGGCTTCAACTACTCGTCTGACTGACTGTTGGGGTCCAAGATGACACAGAAAGCTGGTTTTGCTAAACCCAAGACACCTGGTCTGAAGGCACTGATAAGGAACTGATAAAGATAACAGCCAGATCTCAGGCAGCCTCTGGGAAAGTGTGTAGTTAAGAGCCCTTCCAGGGAGAAACTGGGAGGGGGGCTTTTTGCCCGCTCCCTCTGCACTGGGCCCATGTGTTTAGTCGTGGGGGGGTAGAGGTGTGTTCCTGCACCCCTGAATAACTGCTTCTTTATTTGCTATCATTCTGTGGTACTTGTGAATGCAAACCTCATTGGTTATCAGAGCCTGGGATCCCAGGGGCCTGTTCCTTGGGCAGCAGCTGTAAAATCTGGGACACAGATATGTGTACAAGTTCCTTCCAGGAAGATATCAGTGATTAGTAGCAGGATCCAGTGAGACAGCTACTGTGTGGTGTCAGCTGGTTTCCCTGGTCTCCAGGGAGGATCAACACAGTCAGCCCCTAGAAGCAAGCTAATTTAGAAGCCTGACCTTCAGGCAGCAGCTTTTAAAGTATGCAAATAGGTCTCTTTCAGGGAAAGTCTAGGAGATGGGTGTTTCTGTCAGCCCCCTCTGCACTGAGCCCTGGGAGAAAGCCACAGAGAGTCAATGAGTCCTCGCAAGCCCGTTAAGAACTGTTTCTTTGTGTGCTGTATTCTTGTGGGTCTCATGGATGCAAGCCCCTATTGGCTTTCAGAGCTAGGTGTTTTAGGGGCCCATCCCTCAGATGGGAGTCTTAAATGTTGGGGCACTAGATGTGGGGTACAAACTCTCACTCCTCAGAAGGAAAGTGGGAGTTTGGAGTTCCCTCCCAATTACATGGTGCTACACCAGGGGTGGGGTTTATGATGGGAGTGTCTCTCAGCCTTTTTGACCCAGTTTGATCGATACGGGTGTTGTGGGTGTTTTCTCATTCACCTGATATATAGGTGTCACTCAGCTAGTTTTTGGATTTCTTTCAGGGGGAATTACTCCTTGTGTAGCGGTAGATTCAGTGTGTCCATTGGAGGCCGTGAGTTCGTGAGGCTCCTATGTTGCCATCTTGGACCAGAACAACTCTATCAAAATATTTTCTAAATTTCCTTGTGATTTCTTTTTTGACTCATTGGTTATTAGAATGAGTATATGAAATTTCTATACTTAATGAATTTCTCAAATTTGCTTTTGTTATTGAGTTTTAGTTTTATTTCATGCATTAAGAGATTCTCACATATTGAGGTATATAGGATAACTATTCGAGTTCAAAACTGATTAGGCTTGAACTAAAAAGCCTGGCTTATGGCGTACCAAACATAGGCCATATATCTATCTGTATATCTGCTTAACCGTTAAAGTAAAGAATGCACTCTCTTAAGATAAGAATGAATACTTCCCCTCCTCCGCCCTATTGGTAACACCCTACTGGTAACGCCCTACTGGTAACGCCTGGATTAGTCCCTTTCCTGACATCACAGTCACGTTGACCTGCTAATTTGCAACTAAATATCTTTGAAATTTTGATGAAAATGTATCCTGGGTGTGTTTAATGCATGTTCTTTGTTCTAAAAAGATATAAGACTGTACTGAAAACCATGCTTCTCTGGAACGCTTTCTAAGGCCTTCTTGGGTTATAATCCTCACTCTAGCTCAAGTAAATTCACCTTATTCCTCTTATCTGTAGAATGGTTATTGATTATTTTGTGTTGACAGAGAGCATACTTTGTATGATTTAAAACCTTTTAAATTTATTAAAATATGATTTATGGCTTAGCATATGGTCTATATGAAGAATGTGCACTTAAGAAGAATGCATATTCTGCTGTTGTTGGGTGGAATATTCTGTAGAAATCTGTGAGGTCTACTTGGTTTATAGTATTCTTCAAGTTTTGTATTTCGTCTTTTATTTTCTGCCTGGTTGGTTAAGCCATTATTGAAAGTCATGTATTGAGGTCTCCAACTATTGTTGTTGAATTGTCTATTTCTCTCTTTAATTCTGTCAGTTTTTGCTTATTGTGTTTTGGGACTGTTTTTTCATGCCTATATGTTTATAATCATATCTTTCATTAATATATAATGAATTATATTGATGATTATATAATCATCACTTTCATTAATACAAAAAGTCTCTAGTAACAATTTTTATCTTTTAGTTTCTATTGGTTTTCTATTGTTGCTATAAAAAATTACCTCAAACTTAATTACCTAAAGTGTAAAGTTATTATTTTTCAGTTCTGGAAGTGAGAAGTCCCATATGAGTCTTATGGGATAAATTTGAGGTATCAGCTGAGCTGCAGTCTTTATGGAGGTTTTAGGGAGAATTTTTTTTCTTGACTTTTCTAACATCTAGAGATTGCTTTCCTTGGCTCATGGCCCTTTCCTCCATCTTGAACACACATCATTGCAATTATTGCGTCTTTTGTCACATCTCCTCTTTCTGACTTTGACTCTCTTTCCTCTCTCAAGATCTCTAATATAATCAGACCTGCAAAATCCCCTTTGCCACATATTGTAACATATTCACAGGTTCTGCAGATTAGGATGTGAACATCTTTGGGAGAGGGGCATCATTCTAGCTACCTTAAAGTCTATTTTGTCTGATATTAATATAAACAAACCTAGCTCTTTTTGGTCATTATTTGCATGTATCTTTTTCTGTGGTTTTACTTTTAAACTACTTGTGTCTTTGAATCTAAAGTATCTCTTGTAGACAGCATATACTTGGTTAAAGATTCATTTTTTAGTTCTTCTGCCATTCTCTGCCTTTTAAGAATGTTTAATTAATTTACCTGTAATGTAATCATCACTAATGTAATTTTATGTCTACCATTTAAATATTTGTTTTCTATATACCTTACGTCTTTTCTTTTCTCCTCAATCCTCCATTATTGTCTTTTATATGTTAAACAGATATTGTCTAGAGTAGTATTTTACTTCTCTTGCCATTTATTTTACTAGGTATTTTTGAGTTATTTTCTCGGTGGTTTTCCCGGGGGTTACACAATTCATATCTTAATATATAACTATCTAGTTTAGATTAATACCAACCTAACTTTTATAGCATATGATAACTTTAGTCCTATTTAGCTCCATTCAATCATCTCTCCTTTGTGGTATTATTGTTATATGTATTACATCTTTATCCATTGTGTGCCCATCAACAAAGATTTATAATCATTGTTTTATGAAGTTGTTTTAAAAAGATGATAAGAAAAAAAAAAGAGTTACATACAAAAATACATTTATACAGTGTTTTCTATTTACCTATATTTACCTTTACCAGGGCTTTTTAATTCTTCAGGTGGATTTGAGTTACATTTTTGTGTTCTTTCATTTCAACCTGAAGGACTGCTTTTAGTATTTCTTATAAGGCAGAATTTTTTGTCTGGCAACAAATATTCTATGTTGTTGTTTATTTAGGAATTTCTTAATTTCTCCTTAATTTTTGAAGAATAGTTTTGCAGGCTATAAAGTTTTCAGTGACAGTCTTTTTTTTTTTTTGACACTTGGAATATGCCATTCAGTTGCCTCTTGGCCTCCATTGTTTCTGATGAGAAATATTCTGTTAATCTTAGTGAGGATCTCTTGCATATGATGAGTCACTTCTCTCTTGCTGCTTTCAAGATACTTTTGGTTTTTGGCTTTGAACACTTTAATTGTGATGTCTAGGTGTGAATCTCTTTGAGTTGATCTTATGTGCAATTTGTTGAGTTTCTTGACTGTATAGATTAATATTTTTCATCAAATTTTGGAAGAATTTTTAGTCATTATTTCTTCACATATTTTTCTGCCCTTTCTTTCTTTTCCTTCTTCTGTGACTCCTATTATGCATGTACTGTTATTCTTGATGGTGTGCCACTGGTCACTGAGGCTCTGTTCATTTTTCCTTCTTTTTTCTTTCCACTTCTCAGATTGGATAATCTCAATTAATCTATTTTCTAATTCACTGATTGTTTCTCTTTCCTGCTTAAATATTATGTCAAACCCCCATAGTGAAGTTTTCACTTTAGTTATTATACTTTTACAGCAGTTTTTATTTTTTCCTTTTTTACAATTTTGCTCTCTTTTTATTGATATTCTCTATTTTGTAAGATAAGTTCTCATACTTTTCTTTAGTTCTTTGTATGTGGATTTCTTTAGTCCCTTGAACATATTTGTAGTAGCTGGTTTAAAGTCTTTGTCTACTAAGTCCAGTGTCCGGGCTTCCTCAGGGATGGTTTCTATTGACTATTAATTTTTGCTGTCTGTGAGCCAACATTTCTATTCTTTGCATGTCTTGTAATTTTTTGGTTGAAAACTGGATATTTTAAATAATATTATTGGGCAGCTCTGTAAATCAGGTTTCCTTCTCTCTCAGGGCTTGCTGTTTCTGCTGTTAGTTGTTGTTATTGTTTGTTTAATGACTTCTCTGAACTAATTCTGTAAAGTCTATACTATTTGTTGTGTGTGTTCACTGAAGTCTCTGCTCTGTTAGTTTTGTGGTCAGCTAATAATTGTATAGATATTCTAGAATTCATGAAACCAATAATTTTCCAAGTATTTCCCAAGGAACTCTTTGTGAATATTGAGGCATAACTTTAACACTCAGCCTGGGATTTGAGAACTCTGAGTTAGCCTTCACTTCATGCTTCCACAGAGTCTCTGGGTTAGACCAATGTCAGAGCTGAGGGCCTTCTAAGTCTTCTTTTCTTAGTATGTGCACAGCCCTGGGCATACACACTACCTTGTTGGAAGGTGCTGGTCTGGTGTGTGTTTGAGGCATCATGGTGTGATGTGATTTGAATATCAAGACACAAGGTTGAGATTGGTTTTAATTTTTACCAGCTGTCTCTTCTGGAGTAAGTAAGTTAATCTCTCAGTATCAGGGAACTTTTGTATTCCCAGAAATATGTCAGAGGTTTTCAAAGCCCCTATGGCATCTCATTTCACAGATTTTCCTGTTAAGCTTTTTTTGATTAGCGTATTGTTTGACCCAACTGTCATCCACTGCCTCAGCCAGCTGCAAGGTTAAATTTTCTCTGATTGTTTTTGACAAATGCCCCTGGGAAAAGTTTTGCAGCACTGGATGAGCTCTGAGTCATGTCAAATAAAGAAAGTCTTGCAAGAGGGATCTTCTAATGACCTACTAAATGGGTAAAATAATGACAATTCTCCAGAAATGAGGCTTTGAAGGAGTTTCAACACCATTCTGCCTCCTAGGGTGCCAGCCAAGGCCGTGATTTCAGGCTACGGTTTTTCAAGGCTACTATGGAGCTAGAGAGGTGTGGATGGAAATAGAACAAGTGAAAACACCACAAAGCTCATTGTTCTCACTGAGATTCAGCTGTTTTCTCAAATAAATTGCATTGTTACAACACTGGTTAATTTACAGACTTCTGAAAAAGTTGATCCTCACAATTTTTGCTAGTTTTCTTATTGCTTTTATGAAAGAAACGATTCTGAGGCCTTTATTCCACCATTTGTGCCAATATCTAGGGATTTCATTTTGAAAAATAAACAGAAGTTGGGGGGAAACAATGATGCCAGACTGAGGAGAAAAATGGGAGTTGAAAGAAAATCCTTTATAATTCTCACTAAGGAAATCTGTGTTGTCCAGATCTTTGCTGTCCCATAGAGAAGCCATTAGCTACGTTGTCTATTTATATTTAAATTAATTAAAATTAAATGAAATTTAATATTCCGTTTCTCAATCACAGTAGCAAACTATCAAGGGTTCAATAGTCCACCTGAAGCTAGTAGCTACCATTTTAAACAGCACAGATATAGACTATTTCCATCATCAAAAAAACTTCTATTGAAAAGTGCTGGTCTAGTGTGTATGTGAGCATCATGATGTGATGTGATTTGAACATCAAGATATGAGACTGAGATTGGTTCTAATATTTACCGACTGTCTCATCTAGAGCAAATGAGTTAATTTCTCAGTACCAAAGATGTTTAAACAGTAGGGAATATAATTATTTAGTCAAAAAAACACATATGAAAGCATCTTAGTACAGAACCCAGCACATGGTAGGTACTCAATAAATATTGCCTCCATTCCTCTCCATGTGGACAGACTTATCATGCTTACTTCCTCTTGGAATACTTGCAAAGGGAACTGTTTTCTATTCTCAATAGCATGGAATATTAGTCTCTCTCCATGCAAGCAGGTACTATTAGGAAGTAGAGCGAAAACATCATGGACAGTCAACAACTCTCAGAGACAGAGAGAAGGTCAGCTTTCCTTGGTGGTCTATTTAATTATTCGTGGAGGCGGGAACACACTGTAGGTCCACTCTGTTGTTATTTTCAGCCATTATGGTTCTAGAAAGGACCATAGTATACGACAAACTGAGACCTTTGATAACCTAGCTCCACCTTTGGTCTGGACCACTCTCCATTCTGTGGCACTACCCTTTGCTAATAAGTAAATCCCCTTACTCCCAATTACTCTCAGATGACAATCTGCAAACTTGTTTTTACTTATGGAGACATTTTTCTACAAGTAAATAATATTCTCTTTTATACTTAAGCATGTATCTTTTATTTAAAATTTCAATTTAACAAAATACAAATCCTATTTGAACATTTTTAATAACTCATTTATTAAGAAACAAGAACTGCATCTGCCTCATTGCTAATAAAAATATACTGTTTCATTGCAATATTTTTTCCTTAAAAATCCTTAAACTAGAAGAAATAGAGCCTGACAATAAAAGCCATGGATTCTTTACTGGTGCATCTTAATGGTCACTTCATGTCTGTAGGAAAATGAATATTCCTTAAAGGATAACTCCCAGGATTTATTAAGAAAGAAGAAGGCTGTCAACAGTGATATAACTTCCCTATTAGGCTAGAATTGCACAGTGGAAGACGGACCTTGGCTTTTCTAGGAACTAAACTCTCAAAGGATGCAGCAATAATATGGAACCCTTCCCCAACTATCTTCTGAAAAATAAAAGAAGCCATACTTGTGGTAGCTTCTTATAAGGCCAAAAGCTCTTAAGTGAAGTTTCTTTTAAAACTATTGGGAATAGAAGATTCCAAAGAGTAATAAAAAAACTATACATACATTTTTCTTGAAGAAAAAAATGTGTATGAACTTTTTTTAGAGAAACAATACTACTGTTTGCAGTATGCCAGAAACCTGCTACATTATTGTTTTATGACTTAATAAACTATGACTTAAACAACTGTCCTACACTGACTCAAGGTTTTCAACATCTCAAATGATTTTTTCAATCATTATCTCTGTTCTTCATAACGCTTGGAAAGAGGATTAAAATTTCTACTAGTTATCTCTATTTAACAAATATAGAGACTACAATGCAATAGCCAAGTACTTGAGCTGATAAAAAAGGCAGTTTCCCTGCCTTACAGGCAAGGAAAGGAGAGTTAGCATCATAATTAAGATTTTAAAAAGCAGCACAGTGATTGCTGCTCGTCTAACAGACCCTGTACGGCGTATGGGGCACTGTTTCACAAACTCAAAGCAGGAGAAGGGATGGCAGGAGGAAGGGAAAGGGGCAAGCTGGTAGAAATGCAAACAAAATAAGTCAGAAGCGTGATACGGTCCATTGGGTCTGCCACAAGGGGAGGGTCACACTTTGAATCTGTGTTGATGTACATGGAGCTCACCACCTCCTTGTCTTCGTAGAATTCAAAATGAGAAGAAAAACATAGTAAGAGATAATGGAGGAAAGAAGGGCTAGAGAGTAATTTTGTTGAGTGAATTTCAGTTAGAATTGGGGCAGTGGTTAGGGATTCCTCATTTAATTAATGAGACTTTGAAGTCAAAACTCATTGGTCAATATTTTTCCCTCTCTTCTCTACAATTAGGGACGAATATAACCCTATATGATTGTGTATTCACTTAGCTTTTTTTTTTTTTTAAAGTTATCTGATAATAACTCTGTGTTTTGAAACATTTGACTTCCCTTTTTAAAAACCCAGGCAGTTTGCAGTATTTATGGACTTTTGGTATTCGTCTAATTCACTGATGGTGGATTTAGGGTGTAATTCACTGATTACCCTGGTATAGGATACAGAATGAAGCCTGACCCTAATGTAGAACTTAGTCTATGCTGGATGATGCAGCCGTAGACTACTGAGAGCTCATGTGAAAAACATATGATGAGATAGACCTTGGTGGTTAAAATGGGACAGAGTCAGATTGCTTTCTTGGTAATGACCCACCACTTCTTGAGAGACATATGCTATTATGGAGAGAGAAACAAGACCCATACTAGGAAAGTTATTATGAAACTTTGTAATAGAAGGAGTTTTTGGAACTCTTGAAACCCTTACTCAAAAGTATATGCCAGGGCCGGCCCCATGGCTTAGCGGTTAAGTGCGTGCGCTCCGCTACTGGCAGCCTGGGTTCGGATCCCGGGCGCGCACCGACACACTGCTTCTCCGGCCATGTTGGAGCCGCGTCCCACATACAGCAACTAGAAGGATGTGCAACTATGACATGCAACTATCTGCTGGAGCTTTGGGGAGAAAAAAGGAGGAGGATTGGCAATAGATGTTAGCTCAGAGCCGGTCTTCCTCAGCAAAAAAGAGGAGGATTAGCACGGATGTTAGCTCATGGCTGATCTTCCTCACAAAAATAAATAAATAAATAAAATAATAATAATAAAAAAGTATATGCCATTATGTTGAATTGCAGACATCTCTACCCTTGACCCTGATTTGGTAGATATTATAACACTAAGAAAAATCCTAAGTTTTTGTCACCCAGATAAATTCCTGTATTCTCTACATCCTTGCTGCTCAAAATGGAGTCTTCAGAAACTGCAATATTGTCATCACCAAGGAGTTTGTCAGAAATGCAGAATCTCAGGCTTCACTCTAGACCTACTGTGTCAGAAACTGCAGTTTTAAATGATCTTCTGGTCATTTGGATACACATTTGGTAAACACTAATCTCTATCACCACAGCACTCCAAGGAACCATAGTTAATCAGTAGAGAGTTGGTTTGGGTATCCAGGCCTGAATAGATTGGAGAAAGATTTCATTAGCAAAGGAGAAACAGTGGTTAAGCTAGATGCCTCTGGAAAGGTTATTACTGCCCATCTCCAAGGCAAAGTGCATGCTGGAAGTAAGGAACAGCCTTGCAGAAGAAGAGAACTTCATACTCCAATGACACGTTTAGAGCAGGTCTTAAATGAGAACCAAATTCATCAGCTTTACTGAAAGTCCGAGAAAGTTTTGGAGTTTTAGGGTTAGTACAGAGAAACAGAATGCTGTTTAAGATTTTTCCCATGGGTCTAGGGAAAAGTCTTTGGGATAACAGCCATTCATGTGTCAAGTTGACCCAAGAATTCTTTGTATCTGTACATGTACAATATTTGAAGAAAATAAACCATTTTCCTTTTTTGTGTGTTTGCTTATATTTCAGATATTATTGAAATACTGAAAAAGTATAACAGTAATTTTGTTTGGTACTGCCAACATAGCCCCTTGTATTTCTATTTCATAGTATTTTGTGTGCTTCTAATGATTGCATTATGATTGGCAAGTCTTCCTGCCTGTTTTGACTTTAAGTCCCTTGAGATCAAGGTCTCTGTTGGTTGTGTTAACAACTACATTACCAGTAGAGTTTTTGGGACCTGAATGCAATTGATATCTGTTGATGTGCAGGAAATAAGTGATTCTTATGTAGGATGAAGAGTGCCACCATGGGAGCAGAGAGGAGGACCTAACAGCCAGCTGAGGGATGAGTAAGACAAGTGAGAGAGCAAACAAGGTACTTCAAGAGAAGGACGCAGTGGAGGTCATTAAAATAGAGTGGAGTGAAGAGGAGGGGATGGGAAGGAAATCAGTAGGAGACTGGGGTGGGCTTACGTGCTGGGGAGTAGAGAGAAGAGCAATGTCTTTCTTGCTGTTACTGTTTAAGGGAAAAATTTTTTAAAAAAGTTCTGCAAACCAAGGATAGCTTAAAAAGACAGAGGCATGTTCTGCCTAGCTCACCAGACATACCACATATACCATGTATTTAATTTTTGCACTGACACACACACAAAAATGATGGCCTGTCACTGTACTTATTAAGCGTGATTTGCGATGGTTCTGGTTATCATTTAATTACATTTTGTTTAATACATTATTGAACAAAGTCAATAACAGAATTATAAAAAAAAAATCCTTAAACAGGGTGAACAAATTACCTGGCAAGTGAATTAATTAACACCAATTTCAAGCAAAGAAATACAGTATTAATTACTCTGCATTACTTGGGGAATGGGTAAATTTATTTACCACTATTACCAGTTTTAATTACTAAAACAGCAACACTTTATGAATTCTGAAAATGTTCAACCTTAGATACTATTGTTTGTCGTTTTAAAACCCTTGATCTGTGCAAGGTTCCCTGCACTCAGGCTGTGAACAAGTTACCTGGAGTTCAGGGTGAAGAAGTGAAAGCAAGGGAGGCTTGGAAGGAAGTCCCAGAGCGTGTACTCGAGAGTGAGCATCTGAGCTCCATTTGGATATAAATATTTGTAAAAAATCTACTATGAACTTCACACTATAAGTCAACATCAGAAGTTTGACTTGGTGGAAAAAGAACACATGAGTTGGAATTATGGGGGCCCAGATTTGGGTCTTGTCTCTGCTTCTAAGAGGCTGTGAAGCCTTGTGAGGTAAAACCCCAATCTGGGCATTAGTCTCTCCATTTGTAAAATTTTGGCATTTAACAAGGAAATTTGTCAAATTCCTTCTTGCTCTGAGATATTATGTTACTAATTATGGAAAAGATATAGATTATTAGTGCTCTTAATCATATAGCGCTTTAAGTTTATAAATGTGTTTGAGGTATGTTGCCTCATTTAATTTTTATGTCAACTTTTGTCTATGATGGTGGGTTGAGAGAACTCTTTTTCCTTATCTAGTAAATTTTGTTTTTGGAAAAAGGACACACACAAACATATGTATCATTACTAATTTTTAGAGAACAAGAACACATTTAATACTCATCATTTTCTAATTATAGTTGTGGGTAATAACTCTATTGACTTGGACATAAATTGTTAGAGAAGCATTTGATTTGTGATTCAAAACCCTTTGGACACTTGAAACACAGTTGCTAGGAAGAGTCACAAGGATAAAAATACAGTTATAAAATTTGTGTCCATTTCTGCAAGTTTTCAATGCTTTAAAGACCAAAGTTCTGGCTAGCATGTCTTCCTTGGAGCAACTGACTTCCACAAGGCATCAGAAAGCACTTTTATGAGTTTTAATGTTCTTGTAAAAGTCCTTCCACTCTGGATACATCTTACCTTCTACATTATATACAAGGCCCAAATCTCCCCCGTCACTATATTTCTGATTATTGTTCACTATAAAAATGCTGCAATTGTAAGCTTGATATTGGTGCTTAGCTTAGCATAGGCATCTCATAAATGTAAATTGCCATTACCCAAGGTTTTTGTGTGCTCTTATGCCGTATAATAGTACAACATCAATCCAAGTTTTAATAATCAGTTTGCATGAAATTAATTAAAATACAATTACCATTGCAATTAGATGCTTGCTTTTTGATTTAAAGGGCAATTTCCTTTTATCTTAATATTAAGAAAAACATATTGATAATTGTGATCATATGGCATTTATCTGTTATTAGTTTCTATGCCATCAGTTTTTTTTGAAAGGATATTTAGCAAATAAGAAATAATCTGGCATTTAACCAGTAAATTATTTTCTGGTGTATGTGAAAATTTTACAAAGAGCTGCAATTATGTTTGTGGATGGCAGTGGTAGCTAATTTAAGCCAAAATATTTTTAGGCTATAAATTTTGCCTCCCAAAACATACTCCCCTCTTCTCTTTAAAGTCTTTTATTGTACCTCGTATAAGTGATTACTGACTCTTCTTGCTGTCACTGTTCTCTCACTAAATTCTATCTCTAAATGCTTATGTTCTATCACTAAATGTATATCTTCACTTTTATTGTTATTTTACAAAATTCTCCCCAATTTGACTGTAAGCCCCAAGAGGACGGGGACCGCATCTTATATGGAATTTCACTGTTGCCGCTGACCCTAAATAGAACATACTGCAGAGAGCATGCGATCAATTAACGTTTGTTATGATGACCATCATTCTTGCATTTAGATCACACCTACTTATGAACTTGGAGGCAATACAGCCTTTTAAGGGAAAGACTATAAGATATGGAGCCAGAAACATATGGTTATTTTTTTAAGTTAACATTTTAATGATGTAGAACATACATATAGGAAAGTGCACAATCATGAGTGTTCAACTCAATGCCTTCTGACAAAGCGAACATAACTGTTCACTGGGTTATGGATCTGGGTTAAAGAACAGAATATTACTGGTTCCTCAGAAGCCTGCCTTGAGCCCCCTCCCAGTCATTAACCTCTCCTCTCCTAAGATAACCACTATGTATGCTCTCTTCTATCAACATTGGGTAGTTTTACTGTGAACTCCATACAAATTGAATCATATAGTACAGATGCTTTTATGATTTTTTTCCCTTAAGGTGATATTTGTGAGATTTATTCATGTTTTTGCATGTTGTTGCATGTAGCAAAAGCACCTTATTTCTTATAAGTAGGCCATGATTTATTTATCCAATCTACAGTTGATAGAAATGTAGATTGTTTCCAGTCTTTAACACTTACGAGTGCTGTTAATGAACATTTTAGCATATGTCTTTTGTTGAACATATTCATGCATTTGGGTTACATATATATTTGAGGATAGATTTACAGAATCATAGAGTAGGTATATTTTCAAACTTAGAAGGTAATGCCAGTTTTTCAAAGTGGTTGTAACAATTTACACCACCAGCAATGCATGACAGATCCCACATACTCACCAACACTCAACCTTAATAGACATTTTTATTTTAGCTATGTTGGTGGGGGTGTAGTGGCAGCACATCTTATTTTAATTTACATTCCTCTGGTGGCTGATAAAAGTGAACACAATGTCATGTTTACTAGATATTTGCATATCCTGGTTTGTGCAGTATTTTGCCCACTTTTCTATTAGGCTTTCTATTTCCAATAGATTTGTATTAGTTCTTCACATATTTTAAATAGAAAAGTTTCATATGTTATATATTTTGAAAATATATCCTCCAATTCAGTTATTTACAAGAGTATTGTTTAATTTCCAAATAGTTGGGAATTTTCTAGTCATTCATTTTGGATATTCATTTTTGGCTTAATTCCACCATTAACAGAAAATATGCTCTGTACGGTTTTAATCTTTTCAACTTTATTGGGAATTACTTCATAGCTCAACATATGATAAATTTTGTTGAATATTCTAAATTCTGATGCTTCTGTGTACACTGCTTTACATCAGTTTTTAATCATATATTCATATTAATACCAATAGTAGTATACATATATTAATAAACGTATGTTAACTATATATACATATCTATACGTGTATAAACATACACATGCACTTATTGTTTTTGGTTTTGGATTTGCAAGATTTTTCTTTAGAATTTTAATAAACAGATTCCATTGTTCTAGCTCCCATCATTTCTGTTGGGAAGTCTTATTATTGCTCCTTTGAATGTAATATGTGTTTTTCGTCTGGCTTCTTTTAAGACTTTTTTTCATCTTGTTTTTCTTCAGTGTTGCTCTGATGTGCCTACATTTTACTTTCTTTTGATTCATCCTGGTTAGACACTGTAACATTTTTTGAATATGTAGCTTGATTGATTTTTCTCAATTTTAGAGAATTCTCAGCCATTATTTCTTTTAAATCCCATCTCTTTCTTCCTACTCTTTTGTAACTCCAATTATATATCAATAATTATTCATATGTTAAAACTTTTTAACATATACCATTGGCTTCTTAGTCTCTTAAAATTTTTCCATCCTTTTAATTATTCACGCTTCAGTTTATTTCCTTCTGACATCTTTTAACTAATGCTGTCTTCTTCTGTGTCTGAGGTTAAATTCATCTATTGTTTTTAATTTCACTTGTGATATTTTTTAATTCTATAATTTCCTTTTCAAAATTTATTTTTAAAACTCTATTGCGGATAGTTGACATACAATAATTTGCACATATTTAAAGTATACAATTTGATAAACTTTGCTGCACCTGTACACCAGGATAACATTGCCAAAGTCAAGAAAATGAACATGTTCTTCACCCCTGGTTTCCTTGTGCATCTTTGTAATCACTTTATGTCCCTTGTTCTGTCCATCATTAAGCTACCGTTGATTGGCTTGATGTTGCAACAGATCAGTTTTCAATTTCTAGAATTTTATGTAAATTTAGACATATGATAAGTACTCTCTCTTTGTTATGTCTTTTCACTCTTTTTATTCTGGTAAAATAAGCATAACATAAAACTTACCATTTTAAGTGTTTTAAGTGTACAGTTCTCTGGTGTTAAGTACATTCATATTGTTGTACCACCATCACCATCATCTATTTCTAGAACTTTTCCACCATCCTAAACTAAAACCTCTGTACCCATTAAACAGTAACTCTTCATTTCCTCCTCCCCATAACCCCTGGCAACCACCATTCTATTCTCTGTTTCTACGAATTCGACTGTTCTAGGTAACTCATATAAGGTACTTCATATATTTGTCCTTTTGTGTCTGGCTTATTTTACTTAGCGTAATGTCTTTAAGGTTAATCCATGCTGTAACATGAATCAGAACTCCACTGCTCTTTTTTTTGTGTGTGTGAGGAAGATCAGCCCTGAGCTAACATCCATGCTAATTCTCCTCTTTTTGCTGAGGAAGACCGGCTCTGAGCTAACATCCACTGCCAATCCTCCTCCTTTTTATCCCCAAAGCCCCAGTAGATAGTTGTATGTCATAGTTGCACATCCTTCTAGTTGCTGTATGTGGGACGCTGCCTCAGCATGGTCTGAGAAGCGGGGCGTCTGTGCCCACCAGGGATGGAACCTGGGCCGCCAGTAGCGGAGCCTGCTCACTTACCCGCTAAGCCACGGGGCAGGCCCTCCACTGCTTTTTAAGGCTGAAGGATGTTCCATTGTATGTATGTACCACATTTTGTTTATCCATTCATCCATCGCTGGTTACTTGGGTTGTTTCCACCTTTTCGCTATTGTGAAGAATGTTTCTATAAACACTGGTGTACAAATATCTGTTTTAGTCCCTCCTTTCAGCTTTTGGATATATACCCAGAAGTGGACTTCCTGGATCATATGGTAATTCTATTAATTTTTTTGAGGACCCATCATACTGTTTTTCAGAGTGGCTGTACCATTTTACATTCCCACCAGCAATCCACAAGTCCAATTTCTCCATATCTTGGCCAACAGTTATATTCTGTTTTTTTGAAAATAGTTATTCTAGTGGGTGTGAAGTGGTATATCATTGTGGTTTTTATTTGCATTTCGCTAATGATTAAGGATGTTGATTGAGCATCTTTTCATATGCTTGTTTGCTATTTGTGTATCTTCTTTGGAGAAATGTCTATTCAAGTTCTTTGCCCATATTTTAATTTGATTGTTTATTTTTTTGTTGTTGTTGATATGTACTCTTTTTTTTGTGTGTGTGTGAGGAAGATCAGCCTTGAACTAACATCCATGCCAATCCTCCTCTTTTTGCTGAGGAAGACTGGCCCTGGGCTAACGTCCATGCCCAGCTTCCTCCACTTTATGCAGGAGGCCACCACAGCGTGGTCTGAGAAGCAGTGCGTCGGTGTGCGCCCCGGATCCCAACCGGGGCTGCCAGCAGCGGAGCTCGCGCACTTAACCGGTACGCCATGGGGCCTCCCCGGATACGTACTCTTTTGGATTGGCTTCTTTCACTTAGCATAATTAGTTTGTTATTGCATGATCAATAGTTCATTGCTTTTTAGTGCTAAGTAGTATTTCACTGTATGAATGTACCATGGTTTGTTTACCCATTCATGTCTTCATATACTTGTGAATTGTTTCCAGTTTTTAGCTTAGAAATGAAACTTCTATGAACATTTGCATACAAGTCTTTTTATGTACATACTTTCTTTTCTAGTGGGTAAATATATAGAAGTAGAATGGTTGAATCATATTGTAGGTATATGTTTAACTTCTAAAGAAACTGCTCAAATGTTTACAAAGTGGTTGTAGCATTTTACATCCTCACCCGCAGCGTATGAGAATGTCAATTCCTCCAAGTCCTTGTTAACACATTTTATGGTCAATCTTTTCAATTTTAGCCATTCTGATAGGTGTACTGGTATCACATTGTAGTTTTGATTTGCGTTTCCCTGATTACTCATGATGTTGAACATGTTCTCATGTGCTTATTTGCCATTCATATATCTTCTTTGATGAAGTATCTGGTCAAATATTTGATTATTTTTCCCTGGGTTGCTTGTTTTCTTATTATAGAGGTTGAAAATTCTTCATATATTCTGGATATCAGTACTTTATCAGTTATACAAAGTGCAAATATTTTCTCCCAGACTGAGGCCAGTCATTTCATTCCCTTAACTCTAACTACTGAATAACAGAAGTTTTAAATTTGATGAAGTTCTTCAATTTATTACTTTTTTTCCTTTTGTGATTATTCTTTTGGTATTGTATTTAAGGAATATTTACTTAATCCAAGGACAAAACTATGTTCCCCTATGTATTCTTCTAGAGAGTTTATAATTATAGGTTTTACATTTAGGTCTATGATCCATTTTGAGTGAATTTTTGTGTATAGTGATGTTATATTTTTTAACATATGGTCACCCCATTGTTTCAGCTCCAAGTATTCTAAGGACTATACTTTCTCCAGTTAATTTCCTTCACAACTTTAACAAAAATCAGTTGTCCACATTTGAGTGGTTCTCTTTCTATTCCATTGATCCCTTTATCTGTCTTTATATCAATACCATACTGTCTTAATAAATGTATTTTGAAATCAGTATTAGCCCTCCAACTTTGTTCTTTTCAAAGTTGCTTTGGCTATTCTAGGTCCTTCACATTTCCATATGAATTTTTAAATAAGCTTGTAAATTCCTACAAAAATCCCACTGAGGTTTTTATTGGCTTTACATTGAAGCTATAGATCAATTTTGGGGAGAATTGTCATCTTTATGATATTGAGTCTTCAGAGTCACGGACATAATGAATCTTTCAATTTGGTTACACCTTTAAAAATTTCTCATCAACCTTTTGTAGTTTTCATTGTACAGGTCTTGCACATTTTTTATAAGTTTACATATAGATATTTCATATTTTTATGCTATTGTAAATAATATTTTTTAAAATTTCAATTTTTGATTGTTATTAGTATATAAATAAAATTGATACGGTGTACTGATATTGAATTGAGCAAACTTGCTAAACTCGATTTTTAGTTCTAGTATCTGTTATGTAGATTCCACTGCATTTTCTACATAAATGATGATGCCATCTGTGAATAAAGACAATTTTACTTCTTCCTTTCCTGTCTGGATGGATTTTATTGCTTCTTCTTGCTTCATTTCACTGTTGGAACTTCCAGTGCAGTGTTGAATAGAAGTAAGCAAGAGTAGACATTTTTGCTTCATCCTGATTTTAGGATGAATGCCTCTAATCTTTCACTACTAAGTAAGATGGTGGTGGTAGCGCTTTTTTATAGTTTTTACAGATGCTCTTTATCAGGGTAAGGTTATCTTCTATTCCCACTTCGTTGGCTGTTTTTATAAGGAATAGATGTTGGATTTTGTCGAGTGATTTTTCTGTCTTTTGAGATGATCAATTTTTTTGTTCTCTTTTGGTTAGTGACTTTTTTGGTTTTAGTGACTTATATGGATTGATTTTTAAATGTTAAACCAATTTTCTCTTCCTGGAATAAACCCCATTTGGTCATGATATATTATGCTTATTATATAGTAAAGAATTCCATTTGCTATAATTTTGTTAAGGATTTTTGCACCTATGACCATGAGGGATATTGGCCTGTGATTTCATTTCATGTAATGCCTTTGTATGCTTGTTACTAGAGTAATGCTTAATTCATAGATGAGTTGGGAAGTATTTCATCGTCTTCAGATTTTTGGAAGAGTTTATATAGAATTAGGTATTATTTCTTTAAATGTTTGGTAGACTTTATCTATGAAATCCTCTATGTATTCAGCTGTTGTTAGGCATATTTTTCAATAAATGTCAGTTCTCTGAAATTTATTGATAGTGCTATTCAAGTCTTCTGTCTTACTGATTTTGTCTATTTTTGTTGAGGTCTCCATTTATAATTTATTTTTGTGTATTTCAACTTTCAGTGTTGTTATTTTATGCCATATATATTTTGAAGCTCTGTTATAAGGTCCATAAATGTTTAGGATTGCTTTGTTCTTTTAAGAAATTGATTCCCTTATCACTATGAAATGATCATCTTTATCCCTGGTAATATTCTTTGCAATAAAATCTACTTTGTCTGATACTAATAATGACACGCTAGCTTTATTTGAGTTAGTATTAGGATAGTATATCTTCTTTCTCATCCTTTTACTTTTAAAATATCAATTTCTTTATATTTACAATGGGTATATTGCAGGAATCATATAGTTAAATGTTTCTTTTCTGTCTAATTGGACAATTTCTCTCTTTTATTTTGGGCATTGAGACCATGTGAAGATTGATGCAGTTAGTTTTAAATGAACCATTTCAGTATATGTTTTATTATTGCTCCCTTAGCTCTTTATACCCTTTTAATCACTTTTCTGCCTTATTTAAGATTAATTGACTTTTTTTATAATTCTGACTCATTTCCTTTACTAATTTTTAGATATAATTCTTTGCTTTGTTATTTTAGTGATTGCTTTGGGATTTATAGTATATCTGTTTAACTTTCACCTCCAAGTGATATTATAGTATTTCAAATACTGTTTAAGAATTTTTCAACTGTATACTTCCATTTCAGTCTTTGTGTTATTGCTTGCTGTTATAAATTTTGTTTTTGCATATATTGTAAATACCATGTTACATTGCCATTATTTTTGTTTAAACAGTAAAATATCTTTTAAAGATATTTAAATATTGTGAAAAAAATCATATATATTTACCCACACAGTTATCAATTCTGATGCTTTTAATTTCATTTATTATAGTCATATTCATCTGGTATCATTTTTTTCCTACCTGAAGTGTTTTCAGAAATGATTTTGTAGTGCATGCCTGCTGCTGATGAATTCGTTTACCTATTGTATCTTTGAAAAAGTCTTTATTTTATTTCACTTTTAGGGTGTTTTTTTAAACAGTTTTTCTTTTTATTTATTTATTTTTGTGAGGAAGATCAGCCCTGAGCTAACATCCATGCTAATCCTCCTCTTTTTGCTGAGGAAGACCGGGTCTGAGCTAACATCTATTGCCCATCCTCCTCCATTTTTTTTTTCCCAAAGCCCCAGTAGATAGTTGTGTGTCATAGTTGCACATCCTTCTAGTTGCTGTATGTGGGATGGGGCCTCAGCATGGCCGGAGAAGCAGTGCGTCGGTGCGCACCCGGGATCTGAACCCGGGCCACCAGTAGCAGAGCACACGCACTTAACCGCTAAGCCACGGGGCTGGCCCACTTTTAGGGTGTTTTTAAGATTCACTGATTTTGAGCAGTTTTATTATAGTGTGTCTTGGTGTAGTTTTCTTCATGTTTATTGTGATTAGGGTGTATTGGGATTCTTAAATCTGTGGGTTTATAATTTTCATTAAATTTAGAAAAGAGTTGACCATTACTTCTTCAAATATTTTTTCTCTCTCGTTTTCAGACATCCAATTATACATAATTTAGACTAACTGAAGTTGTATTTCTGACTACTGGAGCTGATGCTATCCTCATTTTGTTCTTTTGTTTCTTATTTTGAATCTTTTACTCTTTGTGTTTCATTTGGAAAGTATTTATTGCTATGTCCTCAAACCACTAACCCTTTTTTCTTCAATATCTAAGCTGTCTAACCTGTCACTAATCTCATCCAGTGTATTATATTTCGTCTCAGACACTATATTTTTCATTTCTACATGTACAATTTGGGTTTTAGTATCTTTCTACTTAACATGTTCTGTCTGACTTCTAGCTTTTTGAACATATGGAACACAGTTGTAATAACTATTTGGGACTTTTTTCTTTACTAATTCTGACATCTGTGTCAGTTCTGGATGAGTTTGGATTGACTAGTTTTATTCTTGATTTTGCATAATAATTTTCTGCTTATTTGCATGCTAGTAGTTTTTAGTTGGATACCAAACATTGCAAATTTTATCTTGTTGGGGTGCTGGATATTTTTGTGTTCCTAAAAATATTCTTGACCTTTTTCTGGGATACAGTATTTAGAAATAGTTTGATCCTTTGCATATTGCTTTTAATATTTTTTCATTGGGGTCAGAGCAGCCATTATCCTAGGGAAAGTTATTCCCCACTACTTTGATAACACCCTTCTGAGTACTCTACCCAATGCCCTGTGACTCATTAGACTTTGAAAATACGTTCTCCCAATCTGTGGCTTGTCTATTTCATTTAATTTTACTTTCCCTTTCAATTTAATTTTTATTCAGGACAATGTCTTTCACAGAGAAGAAAATTTTAATTTTAATGAAGCTCAGCTTATCAATTCTTTCTGTCATAAATTGTGCCTGTGGTGTTGTATCTTTGCCAAACCCAAGGTCATCTAGATTTTTCTCCACTGTTTTCTTCTAAGAGCTTTATAGTTTTTTATTTTACATCTAGTCTGTGATCTATTTTTAGTTAATTTTTGTGTAGATGTAAGGTCTGTGTTTAGATTCATTTCTTTTCACATGCTGATGTCCAGTTGTTCTGGCATCATTTTTTGAAAAGACTATCTTTTCTCAATATAAAGACTATCTTTATATTGCCTCTGTTCCTTTGTTAAAGATTAATTGACTATGTTTATGTGAGTCTATTGATGGGCTCTTTATTCTGTTCCATTGATCTATTTGTCTTTTCTTTCACCAGTACCACACTGTCTTGATTACTGTAGCTTTATAGTAAGTCTTGAAGTTGGGTACCATCAGTCCTCCAATTTTGTTCTTCTCTTTCAGCAATATTGTTTGCACTATTCTGAGTCTTTTGTCTGTCCAAAAAACCTTTGGAATCAGTTTGTCAATATTCACAAAATTACTTGCT
This sequence comes from Diceros bicornis minor, assembly GCF_020826845.1. NCBI lineage: Eukaryota > Metazoa > Chordata > Mammalia > Perissodactyla > Rhinocerotidae > Diceros > Diceros bicornis. Next base: position 6,582,543 of record NC_080749.1, read on the forward strand.
GGGATTTTGATTGGGATTGCACTGAATCCATAGGCCAAGTGGGAAGAACTGATATCTTTACAATATTGAGTCTTCCTATCCATGTACATGTATTATCTCTCCATTTATTTAGTTCTTCTTTGGTGTCTTTCATCAGAGTTTTGTATTTTTCCTCATATGGATCTTGTACTTATGTTATCAGATATACACATAAGTATTTCATTTGGGGGGTACTATTGTAAATGGTATTGTGCTTTTAATTTCAAATTCCACTTGTTCATTGCTGTTATATAGGGAAGCAATTGGCTTTTGTGTATTAATCTTGTATCCTGCAGCCTTGCTATAATCACTTATTAATTCCAGGAGTTTTTTGGTAAACTCTTTCAGATTTTTGACATGGACGATCATTTTATCTGTGAAAAAAGAGAGTTTTATTTCTTCCTTCTGATATGTATACCTTTTATCTCCTTTTCTCATCTTACTGCATTTAATAGGACTTCTAGTGTGATGGTAAAAATCAGTTTGAAATTTTTGCCTTGTTCCAGATGTTAGTGGAAAAGTTTTTGAGTTTCTTATCATTAATTAGGATGTTACCTGTAGTTTTTTGGTAGGACAGTCTTTATCAAGTTGAGAAAGTTACCTTCTATTTCTAGCTTACTGAGAATTTTTGTCATAAATGGGTGTTGGATTTGTCAAATTTTTTTTAGCAGCTATTGATGCAATCATGTGATTTTTCTTCTTCACCTGTTGATGTGATGATTACATTAGTTGATTTTGAATGTTGAGCCAGCCTTGCATACCTGGGATAAATCACACTTGATTGTGGTGTATAATTCTTTTTATACATTGTTAGATTCAATTTGCTAATATTTTGTTGAGGATTTTTGTGTCTGTTCATGAGAGATATTGGTCTGTAGTTTTCTTTTCGTGTAATGTCTTTGCCTAGTTTTGATATTAGGGTAACATTCACTTCACAAAATAAGTTAGGAAATATTCCCTCTGCTTCTATCTTCTGAAAGACGTAGAGAATTGATAGATTTTCTTCCTTAAATGTTTGGTTGGATTTACTAGGGAACTTATCTGGGCCTGATTCTTTCTATTTTGGAAGGTTATTAATTATTGATTCAATTTATTTAATAGATATAACTATTCATATTGTCTATTTCTTCTTGTGTGAGTTCTGGCAGAGTGTGTCTTTTAAGACATTGGTCCATTTCATCTAGGTTATCAAATTTGTGGACATAGAGTTGTTCATAATATTCCTTGATTATCCTTTTAATGTCCGTGGGATCTGAAGTGATGGCCCCTCTTTCATTTTTGATTGTAGTTATTTGTATTTTCTGTTTTATTTTTTCTTAATTAGCCTGGCTAGAGGCTTATCAAATTTATCATTCTTTTCAATGAATCCATTTTTGGTTTCATTGACTTTATTGATTCCCTATTTACAATTTCATTGACTTCTGCTCTATTCTTATTATTTCTTTTCTTCTGCTTATTTTGGCTTGAATATTTCTAGTTTAATTTTTTTGCATTCTGATAGCACACATTGTATGATTTCCATTCTTTCAAATTTATTAGGATATGCTCTATGGTCCAGAATGCAGTGCCTCTTGGTGAATGTTTCATGCAAGCTTGAGAAGAACGTGTATTCTGCTGTTGTTGAATCAAGTAGTTTATAGATGCCCATTATATCCAGCTGATTGATGGTGTTGTTGAATTCAATTATGTTCTTACTGATTTTCTGTCGTGGGATCTGTACATTTTTGATAGAGGAGTGTTGAAGTCACCAAGTATAATAATGGATTCATCTATTTCTCCTCCTAGTTCTATTAGTTTTAGTCTCATATATTTTTATGCTCTTTTTTGGCACATAGACATTAAGGATTGTTATGTCTTATTGGGGAATTGACTCCTTTATCATTATGTAATGCTCCTCTTTATCCCTGATAACTTTCCTGGCTCCGAAGTCTACTCTGTCTATCTGAAATTAATATACTTTTCCTCATTTCTTTTGATTAGTGTTAGAATGGTAACACTATTTTCTCCATCCATTTACTTTTAATTTATATGTGCCTTTATATTTAAAGTAGATTTCTTATAGACAATATATAGTTGGGTCTTCTTTCTGATCCATTCTGACAATCTCTGTCTTTTCATTGTTGCATTTAGACCATTGATGTTCCATGTGATTATTGATATAGTTGGACTTATATCTACCTTATTTATTTCTGTTTTCTACTTGTTGCCTGTGTTCCTTCTTTCTATTTTTGTCTTCTACGTTTTCTCTCCTTTTTGTGGTTTTTGTGAGATAATAGAAAATATACATTGGTCTCTGCCCCCAGTTCCTGGCAGAGAACTCCTGAAATCTTTGTAATTTCCTAAGTAATAAGAACTCTAGGTGCATCTCTTGCTCTAATATTTGTCTTTGACCCTGTCCCTGACACATGGCCCCTAAAACACTTGTAAATTACAAATGTTAAGAGCAGTCTTTTATTCTATTGAGGTGACATTGAGTGGGCTCCTGGATGACTCCTGGATGAGTGCAGGTCACCAGAAAGATCAAGTGATGATTAGAAGCTCCATTCCTTATCCTCTAGAAAGAGGAGAGGGGCTAGAAATGGAGTTAATAGTTGGTCATGCCTATGTGAGAAAGCCTCCATAAAAATCCCAATAGTAGGGAATTCAGAGAGCTTCCAGGCTGGTGAACACATCCACACTGGGAGGGTGATGCACCCCAAGTCCATGGGGAGAGAAGCTCCTGCGCTCAGGACTCTCCTAGATCTTGCCCTATGTATCTCTTCACCTGTATCCTTTATCATATCCTTTAATTAATTCGTAAACGCACATAAGTGTTTCCCTGAGTTTTGTGAGTTGCTCTAGCAAATTAATTGAACCCGAGGAGGGGTTCATGGGAACCCCTAATTTGTAGCCAAGTTGGACAGAAGTTGTGGGTCATCTGGGCACCTACTACTTGCAATTCGCATCTGAAGTAGGGTGGGAGCAGTCTATCTCTGTGTAGATATTGTGAGGATTATGTTAAATGATAGCACACCCAGCTGGTGTTGTAGAGCATTGCTTGGTGTGGGGTAAAACCTCCACACATTTGGTGATCAGAAGTGTCAAAAGTGTAGGTGTTTTGTGTGAGTAGTAAAGGAGACTCACAGGAAAGGCACAGAGGAGAGAACTTGGTTTTACCCCAAGATAAGAGGGAAAGACTGTTTTTGATATGCATTTTAATTGAGCATTTTATAGGATTCCATTTTCTCTTCTTTGTTAGCATATAACTTACATTTCTTTTTTTACTTCTCTTGTAGGTTTCCTTAGAGTTTGCAATATACATTTACAACTAATCCAAGTCCACTTTCAAATAATACTATGGTGTTTCATGGGTATTGTGAGTATCTTACAAAACAAAATAATCCTAAATCCTCCCTCTTGCCCCTAGTATCATTGCTGTTATTCATATTTTTATATATAAGCACATATGTGTGTATGTGTGTATGTATGCATAATTGATTACGTTATTGCTATTTTTTATTATTTTGAACATTGCTTCCTGTTAGATCAATTAATAATAAAAAATTAAAAAAAAATTTTACCTTAACTATGCCGTCTCAAATTCTCTCTTTCTCTCTTTTATTTCAGTAGATCCAAGTTTCTTACCTATATCATTTTTCCTCTCTAAAGAACTTCTTTTAACTTTTCTGGCTACAAATACCCTCAATTTTTGTTTGTCTGAGATAGTCTGTGTTTCTCTTTCTCTTTTGACGGATAATTTGCAGAGTACAGAATTTTAGATTGGTGGGTTTTTTTCTCTCAACACTTATAACTATTTTACTCCACTGTCTTGTTGCTTGCATAGTTTCCAAGGATAAATTGAACATAATTTTTGTATTTTCTCCTCCATATATAAAATGTTATTTTTCCTGTGACTTCTTTCAGGACTTCATCTTTAATGTTATGTAGTTTGAAAATGATATGCTTAGGTGTCATGTATTTGGAATTTACCCTACTTGGTGTTCTCTGAGCTTCCTGGATCTATGGTTTGTTGTCTGACATTCATTTGGGAAATTCTCAGTTATTATTGTTGCAAATATTTCTTCTGAACCTTTTTATTTTTCTTCTCCTTGTGGTACTCCTAACATGCATATGTAACATCTGTTGTAGGAGTCCCATAGTTCTTGGATATTCTTTTTTATTTTAATCTATTTTTCTCTTTCTTTTGGTTTTGGAGGTTTCTGTTGAGATACTCTCAAGCTCAGAGATTCTTTCCTCAGCTGTTTCCACCATACATATGGTGGAATATTATTCAGCCATAAAAAGAAATGAAGTACTGCTTTATGGTACAACATGAATGAACCTTGGAAACAGTATGCTGAGTGAAAGAAGCCAGACACAAAACACCCATACTGTATGATTCATTTATATGTAACATCCAGAATAGGCAAATCCATAGAGACAGAACAGGGGAGGGACTGCTAATGGGTAAGAGGTTTCTTTCCTCTTCTAATAAGCCCTTCAAAGGCATTCTTCATTTCTATTACAGTGTTCTAGATCTCTAGAATTTCTTTTTTTTCTTTACTGTGAAATTTTTGTTGTACATTATTGTTTGTCAGTCACCATATAAATGCACCCCTTCACCCCTGTGCCTACCCCCTATCCCCCTTGCCCCTGGTAACCACCAAACAGTTCTCTCTGTCCATGTGTTGGTTTATCTTCCACTTATGAGTGAAATAATGTGGTGTTTGTATTTCTTTTTCTGGCTTATTTCACTTAACATAATACCCTCCAGGTCCATCCATGTTGCAAATGGGATGATTTTGTCTTTCTTTATAGCTGAGTAGTATTCCTTTGTGTATATATATACCACATCTTCTTTATCTACTCATCAGTCGAGGGACACTTGGGTTGCTTCTATGCCTTGGCTATAGTGAATAATGTTGTGATGAACGTAGGGGTGCATAAGCCTCTTTGGACTGCTGATTTCAGGTTCGTTGGGTAGATACCCAGTAGTGGGATAGCTGGATCATAAGGTATTTGTATTTTTAATTTTTTGAGGAATCTCTATACAGTTTTCAGTAGAGGCTGTGCCAGTTTGCATTCCCACCAGCAGTGAATTAGGGTTCCCATTTTTCCACAGCCTCTCTAGCATTTGCTGTTTTCTTGGTGATTATAGCCATTCTAACAGGTGTAAGATGATATTTTAGTGTGGTTTTGATTTGCATTTCCCTGATGACTAGTGATGTTGAACATCGTTTCATATGCCAATTGGCCATCTGTATATCTTCTTTGGAGAAGTGTCTGTTCAATTCCTTTTTTAACACTCCACTTACACCAACGGATAGATCATCCAAACAGAAGCTCAATAAGGAAACATTGGCCTTAAATGACACACTAGAACAGGTGGACCTAGTAGATATATACAGAGCTTTCCATCCAAAAACCGAAGAATACACGTTCTTTTCAAATGCACATGGAACATTCTCCAGGATTGATCACATATTAGGTCACAAAACAAGTCTCCATAAATTTAAAAAGATTGAAATAATACCAAGCATCTTTTCTGACCACAACGGTATGAAACTAGAAATCAACTATAGGAAGAAAATCAGAAAAGCCACAAATACGTGGAGATTAAACAAAATGCTACTGAACAACGACTGGGTTAATGAAGAAATCAAAGAAGAAATCAAAAAATACCTGGAGACAAATGAAAATGAAAATATGACATGCCACAATTTATGGGATACAGCAAAAGCGGTTCTAAGAGGGAAGTTTATAGCAATACAGGCCTATCTCAACAAACAAGAAAAATCTCAAATAAACAATCTAACAATGCACCTAAAGGAACTGGAAAAAGAAGAACAAACAAAGCCCAAAATCAGTAGAAGAAGGGAAATAATAAAAATCAGAGCAGAAATAAATGAAATAGAGACCAAAAAAAAAAACAATAGAAAAAATTAATAAAACCAAGAGCTGGTTCTTTGAAAAGATCAAAAAAATTGACAAACCTTTAGCTAGACTCACCAAGAAAAGAAGAGAGAAGGCACAAATAAGTAAAATCAGAAATGAAAGAGGAGAGGTTACAACAGACACCTCAGAAATACAGAAAATTATAAGAGAATACTATGAAAAGCTATATGCCAACCAATTCGCCAATCTGGAGGAAATGTATAAATTCTTAGAATCATACAACCTTCCAAAACTGGATGAAGAAGAAGTAGAGAATTTGAATAGACCAATCACCAGTAAGGAGATCAAAACAGTAATCACAAACCTCCCCAAAAATAAAAGTTCAGGACTAGACGGCTTCCCTGGTGAATTCTACCAAACATTCAAAGAAGACTTAATACCTATCCTTCTCAAATTCTTCCAAAAAATTGAGGAGGGGAGGAAGCTCCCTAACTCATTCTATGAAGCTGACATTACCTGATACCAAAACCAGACAAGGACAACACAAAAAAAGAAAATTACAGGCCAATATCACTGATGAACACCGATGCAAAAATCCTCAACAAAATACTAGCAAATCGCATACAATAATACGTTAGAAAGATTATACACCATGATCAAGTGGGATTTATTCCAGGTATGCAGGGATGGTTTAACATTAGCAAATCAATCAATGTAATACACCACATTAATACAATGAAGAATAAAAATCACATGATCATCTCAATAGATGCAGAGAAAGTATTTGACAAGATACAGCATCCATTTATGATAAAAACTCTGAATAGAATGGGTATAGAAGGAAAGTACCTCAACATAATAAAGACCATATATGAGAAACCCACAGCTAATATCATCCTTAATGGTGAAAAACTGAAAGCTATCCCTCTAAGAACAGGAACCAGCCAAGGATGCCCACTGTCACCACTCCTATTTAACATAGTACTGGAAGTCCTAGCCAGAGCAATCAGGCAAGAGAAAGAAATAAAAGGGATCCAAATTGGAAAGGAAGAAGTGAAACTGTCACTATTTGCAGATGACATGATTTTATATATAGAAAACCCTAAAGAATCCACCAGAAAACTTTTAGAAGTAACAAACGAATATGGTAAAGTTGCAGGATACAAAATCAACATACAAAAATCCGTTGCATTTCTGTACACTAAAAACGAAGTAGCAGAAAGAGAAATTAAGAATACCATCCCATTTACAATTGCAACAAAAAGAATAAAATACCTAGGAATAAAGTTAACCAAAGAGGTGAAAGATCTGTACACCGAAAACTATAAAACATTTCTGAAAGAAATTGAAGAAGACACAAAGAAATGGAAAGATATTCTGTGATCTTGGATTGGAAGAATTAACATAGTTAAGATGTCCATACTTCCTAAAGCCATCTATAGATTCAATGCAATCCCTATCAAAGTTCCAACAACATTTTTCACAGAAATAGAACAAAGAATCCTAAAATTTATATGGAACAACAAAAGACCCCAAATAGCTAAAGGAATCCTGAGAAAAAAGAACAAAGCTGGAGGTATCACACTCCCTGATTTCAAAATATAGTACAAAGCTATAGTAACCAAAACAGCTTGGTACTGGCACAAAAACAGACACACAGATCAATGGAATAGAATCGAAAGCCCGGAAATAAACCCACACATCTATGGACAGCTAATCTTTGACAAAGGAGCCAAGAACGTACAATGGGGAAAAGAAAGTCTCTTCAACAAATGGTGTTGGGAAAACTGGATAGCCACATGCAAAAAAATGAAAGTAGACCCTTACCTTACACCATGCACAAAAATTAACTCCAAATGGATTAAAGACTTGAATGTAAGACCTGAAACTGTGAAACTTCTAGAAGAAAACATAGTCAGTACGCTCTTCGACATCGGTCTTAGCAACATCTTTTCAAGCACCATGTCTGACCGGGCAAGAGATACAATAGAAAAAATAAACAAATGGGACTACATCAAACTAAAAAGCTTCTGCACAGCAAAGGAAACCATCAACAAAATGAAAAGACAACCTAACAATTGGGAGAAGATATTTGCAAACCATACATCTGATAAGAGCTTAATCTCCAAAATACACAAAGAACTGATGCGTCTCAACAACAAAAAAACTACCAACCCAATTAAAAAATGGGCACAGGACCTGAACAGACATTTCTCCAAAGAAGATATACAGATGGCCAACAGACACATGAAAAGATGTTCAAAATCACTATCAGGGAAATGCAAATCAAAACTACAATGAGATATCACCTCATGCCCGTCAGAATGGCTATAATTAACAAGACAGGAAACAACATGTGTTGGAGAGGATGTGGAGAGAAGGGAACTCTCATACACTGCTGGTGGGAGTGCAAACTGGTACAGCCACTATGGAAAACAGTATGGAGATTCCTCAAAAAATCAAGGATAGAACTACCATACGATCCAGCTATTCCACTTTTGGGTATTTATCCAAAGAACTTGAAAACGTCAATGGGTAAAGGTACATGCACCCCTGTGTTCATTGCAGCGTTATTCACAATAGCCAAGACTTGGAAGCAACCTAAGTGCCCATCAAGGGATGAATGGATAATGAAGATGTGGTATATATACACGATGGAATACTACTCAGCCATAAGAAACGATGAAATCCAGCCATTTGTGACAACATGGATGGATATTGAGGGTATAATGCAAAGTGAAATAAGTCAGAGGGAGAAGGTCAAATACCGTATGATTTCCTTCATTAAGTAGTAAATAATAACAACAATAAACAAACACATAGGGACAGAGATTGGATTGGTGGTTACCAGAGGGGAAGGGGGGAGGGAGGAGGGTGAAAGGGATAATTCAGTACATGTGTGTGGTGATGGGCTGTAATTAGTATTTGGGTGGTGAACATGATGTAATCTATGCAGAAATAAAAGTATAATGATGTACACCTGAAATTTTTACAATGTTATAAACCAATGTTACTGCAATAAACAAAAAATTAAAAAATAAATAAATAAAATTTAATTAAAAAAATTCCTTTTTGATCAGGTTGTTTGTTTTTTTGTTGCTCAGTTGTGTGAGTTCTTAACATATTTTGGAGATTAATCCCTTGTCAGATGTATGGTTTGCAAATATTTTTTCCCAGCTGGTGGGTTGCTTATTCATTTTGATCCTGGTTTCATCTGCCTTGCAGAAGCTCTTTAGTCTGAGGAAGTCCCACTTGTTTACTTTTTCTTCTGTTTCCCTTGTCCAAGTAGACATGGAATTTGAAATGATCTCTCTATGACTGATGACAAATAACATATTGACTATATTTTCTTCCAGGAATTTTATAGTTTCATGTCTCATCTTCAAGTCCATTTTGAGTTAATTTTTGTGTATGACAAAAGCAGATGGTCTACTTTCATTCTTTTGCAAGTGGCTGTCCAGTTTTCCCAGCACCATTTATTGAAGAGACTTTCCTTTCTCCATTGTATGTTCTTAGCCCCTTTGTCAAAGATTAGCTGCTGGTAGATGTAAGGTTTTATTTCTGGGCTTTCAATTCTGTTACATTGATCTGTGTGTCTGTTTTTTACCAGTACCATGCTGTTTTGATTACTATCACTTTGTAGTATGTTTTGAAGTCAGGGATTGTGATGCCTCCAGCTTTGTTCTTTTTTCTCAGAATTGCTTTAGCTATTCATGGTCTTTTGATGCCCCATATGAATTTTAAGATTCTTTATTTTATTTCTGTGAAGAATGTCTTTGGGATTCTAATTGGGATTGCACTGAATCTGTGGATTGCTTTAGGTAGTATGGACATTTTAACTATGTTTATTCTTCTAATCCATGTGCATGGAATATTTTTTCATTTCTTTATGTCATCATTGATTTCACTCAATAATGTCTTATAGTTTTTATGGTATGGGTCTTTCACTTCCTTGGTTAAATTTATTCCTAGATTTTTTATTCTTGTTGTTGCAATTGTAAATGGGATTGTCTTCTTAAGTTCTCTTTCTGTTAGTTCATTGTTGGCATATGGAATCGCAATTGATTTCTGTAAGTTGATTTTGTACCCTGCCACTTTGCTGTAGATGTTGATTATTTCTAGTAGTTTTTGAATGGATTCTTTAGGGTTTTCTATATATAAGACCTTGTCATCTGCAAACAGCTAGAGTTTCACTTCTTCGTTGCCTATTTGTATTCCTTTTATTCCTTTTCCTTGCCTAATTGCCCTGGGCAGAACCTCCAGTACTATGTTGAATAAGAGTGGTGAGAGTGGGCACACTTGTCTTGTTCCTGTCCTTAGAGGGATGGCTTTCGGTTTTTCCCTATTGAGTGTGATGTTGGCTGTGGGTTTGTCATATATTTTGATTATGTTAAGGTACTTTCCTTCTATATCCATTTTTTTGAGACTTTTTATCATAAATCGATGTTGGATATTGTCAAATGCCTTCTCTGCATCTATTGAAATGCTCATGTGATTTTTATTCCTTGTTTTGTAAATGTGGTGTATCACATTGATTGATTTGCGGATATTGAACCATCCCTGTGTCCCTGGTACGAATCCCACTTGATCATGGTGTATGATCTTTTTAATGTATTGCTGTATTCATCTTGCCAATATTTTGTTGAGGATTTTTGCATCTATATTCATCAGGGATATTGGTCTGTAGTTTTCCTGCTTAGTGTTGTCCTTGTTTGTCTTTGCTATCAGGGTGATGTTGGCCTCATACAATGTGTTGGGAAGTGTTCCATCTTCCTCTATTTTTTGGAGTAGTTTGAGAAGGATAGGTATTAAATCTTCTTTGAACGTTTGGTAAAATTCTCCAGAGAAGCCATCTGGTCCTGGACTCCTATTTTTTGGGAGATTTTTGATTGCTGTTTCAATCTCTTTACTTGTGATTGGTCTATTCAGCTTATCTATTTCTTCTTGGTTCACTTTTGAGAGGTTGTATGAGTCTAAAAATTTATCTCTTTCTTCTAGATTGTCCAATTTGTTGGCATATAGTTTCTCATAGTATTCTCTTATAATCCTTTGCATTTCTGTGGTATCCATTGTAATTTCTCCTTTTTCATTTCTAATTTTATTTATTTGAGCCTTCTCTCTTTTTTTCTTGGTGAGTCTAGCAAAGGGTTTGTCAATTTTTTTTTTTTGTGAGGAAGATCAGCCCTGAGCAAACGTCTGTCACCAATCCTCCTCTTTTTGCTGAGGAAGACTGGCCCTGGGCTAACATCCGTGCCTATCTTCTTTCACTTTACATGGGACACCACCACAGCATGCTTGACAAGTGGTGCATCAGTGCACACCTGTGACCCAAACCACAGGCCGCCACAGCAGAGTGCATGCGCTTAACTGCTACACCACATGGCCAGCCCTCTGTCAATTTTGTTATCTTCTCAAAGAACCAGCTCTTTGTTTCATTGACTCTTTCTACTATTTTTTGATTTTGATTTCATTTATTTCTGCTCTGATTTTTATTATTTCCCTCCTTCTGCTGACTTTGGGCTTTGTTTATTCTTTTTCTAATTCTGTTAGGCATAGTTTGAGGTTGCTTATTTGGGATTTTTCTTTTTGTTAGGGTGAGCCTGTACTGCTATGAATTTCCCTCTCAGAACTGCTTTTGCTGCATCCTATATGAGTTGGTATGGTTTATTTTCATTTTCATTTGTCTCTAGATTTGATTTGATTGCTCCTTTAATTTCATGAATGATCCATTGGTTGTTCAGTAGCATGTTGTTTAGTCTCCACATCTTTGTTACTTTCCTGTTTTTTTTCTTGTAGTTGATTTCTAGCCTCATGGCATTATGGTTCACAAAAGATGCTTGTTATGATTTTGATCTTCTTAAATTTATAGAGGCATGCCTTGTTTTCCAACATATGGTCTCTTCTTGAGACAGTTCCATGCATGCTTGAGAAGGATGTGTAATCTGGTGTGTTTGGATGGAGTGCTCTATACATATCTATAAAGTCCATCTTGTCAAGTTTTTCGTTTAAGTCCATTATATCCTTATTGACTTTCTGTCTGGATGATCTATCCATTGATGTATGAAGGGGTGTTAAGATCCTCTACTATTATTGTGTTGTTGTTACTATCTCCTTTTATGTTTGTTAATAGTTGCTCTGTATGTACTTTGGTGCTCCTGAGTTGGGTGCATATATATTTATAAGTGATATGTCTTCTTGGTGGAGTGTCCTTTTTATCATTTTATATTGCCCCTCTTTGTCTCTCATTACATGTTTTATCCTGAAGTCAACTTTGTCTGATATAAGTATGGCAACACCTGCTTTCTTTTGTTTGCCATTAGCTTGGAGTTTTGTCTTCCCTCCTTTCATTCTGAGCTTGTGTTTGTCTTTAGAGCTGAGATGTGTTTCCTGGAAGCAGCATATTGTTGGGTCTTGTTTCTTAATCCATTCCACCACTCTGTGTCTTTTGATTGGACAGTTCAGTCCATTTACATTTAGGGTAATTATTGATATGTGAGTTCTGAATGCTGCTATTTTATCACTCATTTTCTGGTTCTTTTGCATTTCTTTTCTTTCTCATCTCATGTGTTTCAGACTATCAATTCAGTTTGGTAGTTTTGTAGGGTGGTTCTCTTAGTTTTCTCTTTGTTTACCATGTGTGACTCTGTTCTGATTATTTGGTTAGTGGTTACCATGAGTTTGTATAAAAAATCTCATGGATGTGCTAGTCCATTTTTTGATGACCTCTTATTCCATTAGACTAAGTCAATTTGATCCCTTTCCTTTTCCCCTTCTAAGTTATTGTTGTCACAACTTGTTCCATCTTGTGTTGTGAGTTTCTGTTTAAAGTGGTGAGGTTATATGTTTTTTTCATCTTTTCCTTCCCTCTATATTTGACGTTATAATTAAGTGTTTATTAATCTATTCTGATAGAGAGCTGCAAATTTTCTGATTTTGTGATCTGTTTTCCTCCTTGTTCAAAATTTTTTATCCCCGTTCTCTGTTTTTTCTCAAGCAGGAGAGCCTTCTTGAGCACTTCTTGTAGTGGGGGTCTTGTGGCAATGAACTCCCTTAGCTTTTGTTTATCAGGGGTAATTATTGTTTTTCCATCATATCTCAAGGATATTTTCACTGGATAGAGTATTCTTAGATGAAAGACTTGTCTTTCAGAATTTTGAATATGTCGTTCCATCCTCTCCTAGCTTGTAAACTTTCTGTCAATAAATTGGCTGAAAGCCTGATAGGAATTCCTTTTTATGTTATTTTATTTTATTTTATTTTTTTGGTCTGGCTACCCTTAATATTTTTTCTTTGTCATTGACTTTTGCCAGCTTTACTACTGTTACTACTATATGCCTCGGAAAGGGTCTTTTCATGTTGATATATTTAGGAGATCTATTGATTTTATTCACTGGTATTTCTAGCTCTTTCCCCAGGTTTGGGGACTTCTCAGCTGTTATTTCTTTGAACAAGCTCTCTGCTCCTTTTCCCCTCTAGAATACCTATAATCCTTATGTTGGATTTCCTAATTGAGTCAGATATTTCTCAGAGAGTTTCTTTGTTTCTTTTTAGTCTTAGTTCCCTTTCCTTCTCCATCTGGAGCATTTCTGCATTGCTGTCCTCAATATTGCTAATTCTTTCCTCCGTATTGTTATTTCTGATGCTTAAGGCTTCCAGATTTGTCTTTACTTCATCTACTGTGTTTTTCATCTCTAAGATTTATGACTGGTTTTTGTTTATAGTTTCAGTCCCTTTTGTGAAGAAATTCCTGATTTCATTGAATTGTCTATCTGTGTTTTCTTGTATTTTATTGAAATTTTTATGATAGCTGTTTTGAATTTTGTCGTTAAGGTTATACATTTCTGTGCTTTCAGGGGTAATTTCTGGGTGCTTGTCATTTTCCTTTTGGTCTGGAGATTTAATATATTTTTGCATAGTGCCTGTCTGTGTTGGCTTATTTTTCCTCATAGTGAAAATATCTGGTTCCAGTTTCCTCTTGCCGCCACTGGGTGGAGGTCAAGAGCTATGTATTCTGTGCCCACCTTGATCCATGGGCACTTTGGTGGCTGAGCTGAGGTGTGGCTGAGCTGAAGCATGGCTGAGTTGAAGCATGGCTGAGTGGAGGCTACTGGGGCTGGAGTATGGGAATAGCTGGGACTGGAGACCAACTAGCCCAAGCAGCTGGGGGTCATGTGTGGGTGGGCCAAAGAAGTCGGAGCTGGAGCGTGGTCAAGCTTCAGTGTGGCTGAGCAGAAGTAGCGCAACCTGGAGTGTGGGGAACAGCTGGAGCTGGAGCACAGCTGTGTTGACACAGCTGGAGCTGGAGCACAGCTGGGTTGAAGCAGCTGCAGCTGAAGCATGGCTGGGCTGAGGAAGCTGGCACCAAGTCAGCTGGAGCCCGAGCACGGCTAAACTGAAGAAGCTGGGGCTGGGGCACAGTCAAACCTAATGAGCTGTTGCCTGGGCGTTGTCGAGCTGATACAGCTGGGGCTGGGATGCAGTCAGGCCTGAGCTGCTGGGGCCAGGGCACTGAGGAGCCGGAGCCATTTTGGCTGGTGTTCCAGAGAGCTAGAGCTACTGCGCCCAGGGCATAGGCATACCAGAGCTGCTGGGGCCAGGGTGTCAGGGGGTACAGTTGCACAGGTGCTGGGGTGCTGGGGTCCCACCACCACTGGTGCCAGGGTGCAGGGGGGCTGCTGTCTCTGAGGCCAGGCGCGGGTGCACTGCCACTGCTGGGGCTATGCTGCTGGAGGGGCTGCTGCCGCTGGCACTGGGGCCAGAGATGAGCTGATGTGCCGCTGAGATGAGGCTGCAGGGCTGCTGTGCTGATGTGTTGGGCAGGCAGGGAGGGTGGGGCACTTACTTTCGCCTCCCTGATCCCGGGGGTTTCTCACTTTGCTGTTGCTCTCTGCTTTCCTGAATGACTAACTTGTCGAAAGTACCCTCAAAACGGTTCCTCTCCCTTTGTAGGAGGATTCCCCATGGGCTGTGAGGGATCTTGGAAAGCACCAGTTTTCCTCAGAGGGCCGCCCCTTCCCCTCTCTCTCTGAGAGCCATGTGGTCTCAGTCACGGGGTTGCAGTCCTTGGAGAAGGAAGGGAGCTCCTCTCACCTCCTTCCACTTCCTCTGGGGATTCCAGCACCTCAGCCCTCAGGTGTTTGGCTGCATGGTTTCCTCAGATGTCCCTTGTGTTGTGTGAATAACTTCTGTTGGAGTATGAATGTCCTTTTTGGTGTCTTACATGGGGAGAGTTCAATGGGGGAAGCTCACTCTGTCATGATGCTGATGTCACCTCCAGCATTTCTTTTTGATTCTTTCTTAGGATTTCCATCTCCCTACTTACATTCCCCATCTGTTCCTGCACGCTGTCTACTTTATCCATTAGAGCCCTTACCTGAATCACAGTTGTTTTAAATCCCTGGCCTGATAATTGTAACATTTCTGCCATATCTGGCTCTGGTTCTGATGCTTGCTCTGTTTCTTTAACTGTGTTTTTTGCTTTTTAGTATGTCTTGTAATTTTTTCTTGATAGCTAGACATGATGTACTGAGTTAAAGGGACTGCTATAAATAGGCCTCTAGTAATTTGTGGTTGGAAGGGAAGCATTCCACTTCCTATGATTAGGTCTCAGTCTTTTAGTGAGCACCTGCTTCTGGAGTGTCAACTTCACAAGTACTTCTCAGTCCTGCCCGCCCCAGCCCTTAGGTGGGACAGGATAGCTGGGGGGGGGGCTGCGCTGGAGTTGGGTGTTCCCCTTCTTCCACATGGCAGGCTAGAGCTGAATGAAGCTGGATATTTCCCTTCTCCCTGGGAAGATCTATCTATCTGGTTAGATCGGCTCTGATAAAACCCGGCAGTTGAAGCTCTGGTTAAATACTTTTTTGAAGGCAGATCTTGTCAAGAAGAACACAGTCTCTGGTGTATTTAAAAGTGTTTCCTTTTCTCTTCCTCCTGCCAGAAGAATGAGAGATTTTTTTTTCTGATATTCACTCTGAGTACTTGGTAGAGCTATAGGAGGTAAAAAAAATCACATAAGTGTGGCGGCCTCTAATGACCGAGTACCCCTGCAGTTTTTATCTCTCAGACTTGTCCAACACTGAGCCTCCAGCAATTTGTCAATTACAGTCCCGGTCTTCCTGCCCTGGCCCCGATTCCCACAGAGGCTTCTGCTCCAGAGCGCTGTAATTCTCCGTGTGTGCTTGTAGGTATTTCCAGTTTAGGGGACAGCAGTTTGCCCTGTAACCTCATTTCTCTAATGGATCTAAGAAGAGATGTTGATTTTTCACTTTTTTCAAGTAAAAAACTTGTTGGCATGGAGTAGTGCCTTCCAAGCTCCTTACGTGTAGACTGGAAACTGAAAATCCCAAGTACTCTCCTCTCCAATCCTTTCAGGTTATTTCCTCCCAGATCTTGGGTATTTTTTTTTACAAGCATGTATTGATCAGTATTCTGGTGAATACTCAAGGTGGGAGGGGCATCTGCAGACATCTAGAGTCCCGTGTAGGATCCTTTCTCTTTGTTGCTCTATCTTTTCCAGTACTCTGGCCTGAAAACTTGTCTCTTTGGCCTCTCCTGACTGTCAGTCCTATCTTTCCAATTCAGGGGTTCCCAGGATCTTCCCAAGTTCCTCTTTTTTGAGCTGCAGCCTAGAGTCTCTCTCAAGGAAGGAATATGGGCAATTATAGGGCTTCCTTTGTTTTATTTCTAACTCAAGAATCATTGTCCTTCATTTATTAATGTACATCTTTTCTCTTATAATTTATTCATTTTTAAATTTGATTCTGGTGGGAGGTCATATCTGATTCATTTTACTCCAATTTGATCTGAAATAGAAGCCATGAGCTCTATAATTGCTATTTGCTTCTTTTTTATTTCCCCTTTCTGGTAAATATTTATATTTTGTCATCTTTCTTAAACACATAAATCGTAACAATTTTTGCGTCCATTTCTGATAAACATCTGGATCATCTATAAGTTTATTTCTATGTTCTATTCTTTTCTTTATTTTTTCTCTTGGCACTGTTTTCGTGCTGGAATGATAATTTATAATTGAATCCTATACATGGTGTAGAGCTAAGTTATAAAGATGCTGCATGATGCTATATACCTTCACAGATGATTTAATTTAATGCTTGCTAGCTAGTTAGAGAAGGGGCAGATCACAAACGAATATCTGCAGTTCAAGTGTATAGAGACTGGGTTTCTATGTTTTCATATCTGGTCTATTTCTGATTTGCTCCTACTCCCAGTGTGAAGTCCTTCAAAGTTCCAGTTGTGAGCCTGGGTGTTTATATAAGGTCTCTACTTCTTAGAACATATATTTCTTTGTGTACATAGTAGTGTGGGGCTCTCAAAAGCTCTGTTTAGCATCTCAGCTTGATATTTAGTTTTATTCTTGATAGTTAGTCTCTTACTTTGCTATGCTTAAAAATCTGCGGCACATGCCTTCAAGGAAACAGGAGTAGTGTATTGAGCTCACTTCTATGTTCTTCCTGATGTCACGAAATAGTTGTATTTGTGTGTACCTGTGTGTGTGTGTGTTACACAGTTGTCCTGTTTGTTCTTGTGGGGAGATTGGCTGGATGAAAACTGCGTAATCATAGCCACAAGTGGAAGGCCATGAACTGTTTTGAATTTCCTCTTTATTATCTACTAAGTTTATGATCTTTTAAAAATTACTTAACCTGAAGACATTTTTGTTTTGTTATCTTTAAAATAGAGATAGCCTATTTTATAGAGTTGGTGTAAATATAATGTAGGATTTTTTTTTTTCTGGTAAGGAAGATTGGCCCTGAGCTAACATCTGTTGCCAATCTTCCTCTTTTTGCCTGAGGAAGATTGTCACTGAGCTAACATCTGTGCCAGTTTTCCTCTATTCTGTATGTGGGATGTTGCCACAGCATGGCTTCACGAATGGTGTGTAGGTCCATGCCTGGGATCCGAACCCATGAACCCTGGGCTGCCAAAGTGGAGTGCATGAACTAAACCACCGCACCACCAGGCCAGCCCCTGTAGGATGATTTTTTGAAAGCACAAATAAGCTAAAAGTTTCTACAAAACATGATCACGTTATATATAATATTATTTATAATAATAAACTAATATTAAAAACAGCAACGACTTCAACCTGTTGCATACAAAATGTCAAATATTGCTTTTTATTTGCATTATTTATTACAATCCTCACAATAAATACATAATACAGTTATTTATATCTTCAGTGCATGACTACATTGAATGTGATCATTTTATTTTACATTTGTTTTGACTGAGCATTTTTCAGAACTCTAAGCTCATTATTGTAAAAACAAGTTTGAGAGTATAAAAAATACAGATATTTCCACTTGCTACTTTTTTGGATTCTTGTTGTGGATTTTGAAATCTTAAGAGATGTGACCTTGTTTAAGTACTTTATCCTCTCTGAGTCTAATTTATCTCATCTGAAGAATAGGGATGATACTGCTTTCTTTATGGATTATTGAATAAGATAATATATGTAAAGCCCCCTAACATCATCTTGAGATATAGATGTCCTTCAAAATTATTGCTAATGCCTAGCATTTGACTTTATATAAACATTTTCATAAACATTTGAATTCACATACAACACCAGGTATTTTGTGTCTAGAATTGTGTGGAACTTATTGATATAAATTAACATGAATGATAAACTAATACTTTGCTTTTAATTTGTATGACATGACTTTTGAACATGAATTTGTTCTACTTGTAGTACCTCAATAAAACATGATATTTTGTCCTCTGAATCTGTTTCCTCTGCCTCAAATATCTCAACCTTTTGGTCTTTTTGAATAATTTCTATGATTCCTTCTGGATAATTTTAACTATAACTTTCTCAAGAAAGTTCTCTGTAACTCAATAATATGAGTCAGAAAATTTACCATTCTTGGGACTTCTGAATTCATTGCACAAACTTATATCAAGTATTAAAGTTAATTTGCTCTTTTAAATGCCTCTGTTCTGGCCCACTCCTCACTAGAAACTACTTCTCAAAATGAAAGGCTGCATGTTTTTCATTTCTGAATTCCCAAAGCTTCGCTCAATGTTTCACACATGACAAGTTCTCTGGAAATGTCTGTTTTGGGAATAAGTTTTTAAAAGAGTGAACACAAGATGAATGAATCAATGCACGCTATAGTCTTATCAGCTGTTGCATAGCTTTAAAGGAACTAATCCACTGTACATGAAGCAGATTGAACTAAACCAGTGGCTTCTAATCCTGGCTGCACTTTAGAATGTTTCAGAAATTCTTTAAAATATAAAATGTCTAGAGCCCTTCCCCACAGATTCTAACTTACTTGGCTTGGAAGGAGAGAGTTCTGGAATTTGTATTTTTGAAAAACTTCCTAGGAGACTTAAAAGTGTTGTCATGTTTCAGAAGCGTTGATCTAATCCATTCTTCTCCAGTAAGGAATACTAGACAATAACGATTGATTAACATATGCATTGATTTTTTTTTCTCTATAGGAAATCACAAATAGGAAAAGAAAAGCAAAAGTAAATATAGAATTGGTTGAAAAATATAAATAGTGGGTTGTACATGTGAATGATGGTTATTATATTTTCTGAAGCAAACTTTCAGACATCTGGAATATAAAAGAACTTTCTCTGATTTGAAAATGCATTTAAATCTAAATGCTTACAAGTATGCAAACACGAAATTTATTTAGTTATTGCAGAAATCCAAATTATATTAAACCAAATTGTTTTGGAAGATCTAGAAAATTCTCCATGAGCACTGGCATGAGTGTGGGGCTTACAGCTAGATGATTACAATTTGAACCCTGGATCTACTACTTTTTGCTTTATTATAGGGGAAAGCCTTCTCTCATCTCTAAGGCCAAATTTCTTCATGTGTAAAATTGAGGATGCTATAAAGACATATTTTTTCCCTTTCTTGGAAAAGTCAGCTCCATAGACCTTTGTGACCAATTGCTCTGGATTGGGTTTCCTAAGAAGCAGCTTAGGAGATGGAGTTTGCAGGATATTTATTAGGGAGTCCCTCGGGGAGGGGAAGAAAGCAAGATTTGGTAGAGGCCAAAGTTGAGGTGCAATGCCTGATGACAGCACTAGACTACTCCATGAGAAGCTCTATAGTTAAAATGACCATCAGTTATCCCCATGTTGAGTTGAAATGGCCTGGTCTTTACACCCATGGGCTAGACCACACACACACACACACACACACACACACACACACACACACAAAATCTCTTTATTTCATGTGCTTAGCTTAGGGCCTGGCATATTAAAAGAACTTAGTATATAATTAATAAATGAGTTCACTGGTACTTAAATTCTTAAATTCTCATCTCAAATACTGTTGCTAATGGTCTTTTTAGTGCATCATTTCTCCATTTCAGAGGTTATGTCTGTCTCATATTACTTCTTTTTATTACTGCACTTAAATAACAACTAACATTTACATAGAGTGTGCTATGGACCCTAAATTCTTCTTGGAACTTTTATATATATTAACTTATTTATTCTTAATAATAATCACGTCTATGTTTCTATATAATAAAATATTATTATTATCCCCATTTTACACTTAAGGAAATTGAATAACTTGCTAAAATTACACAGCTAGATTGTGGTGGTAAACTTGAATCCAGGCAGTGTATCTGCAGCATCTCTGCCTTTAACTGCTGTGTGATCCTCCCACATGAGAGCAGATGTAATCATTTGGAGATAGTAAGTTCCTGGAGAAAAGGAAGAATATTGTTTTTATTTTCTCTTTGTACTCATGTAATATAGTAGATCCTTGAGATTTCTTAAATAACACTATAAATTTTAGGATTGTAGAGAGGGAAGAAGGAATAAGGAGAAAGAGAAAGAGAGAGAGGGAAAGGAAGAAAGGATTAAAATGTCATATATAAGGAGAAAGAGAGAGAAAGTTCTAGAAGGGAATTGTTTCATCAAAATCTACAAGGTTAAACATGTAGTCAAGATGAGGACAATTTTATTGAAACTGAAAGATCAATAAGTCCATTTAAATAGCTAGGTAATAGAGTGTTTAAATATCTAAATGTATTTACTTGGTGATAATGTCATATGTCTGTAGTCTCTCCAGCTTCGTTGTTAATATCTTCTCTACCCATGTTTCCAGACCATAGCACAGCTTTGATGAGATAATGTTTCTCACTTAGCCTTGGGGTAGGCATTCCATCCTGTCTGAATGGTATTCTGATAGCCATAGCACCTTGGGAAGAAGCCATAGCCCTGAATTCACCAGGGCATATTAACAGACAAGCTAAATTCTAGATATAGCAATTAATACTTTCACTCATTTAGAGAAAGCATTTATTTAAAATTCCTTTGAGTTATTTAGTCCTAAGAGATGATTATCAAATCCATGCTTATTTCATTACCTACCAAGTTTGGGTTCCCCGCCAAATAGCTCTTGACATTTTGCTGGGGGAAATGACGAGGTTTTCAAAAATGCACCGGGAATAGCTCATGTTTACTGCAATGACTCTGTCCCCCTAAGGGAGGAGTGTGGGGAGATGTGTGGGTAT
Source organism: Diceros bicornis minor (assembly GCF_020826845.1). Taxonomy (NCBI): domain Eukaryota; kingdom Metazoa; phylum Chordata; class Mammalia; order Perissodactyla; family Rhinocerotidae; genus Diceros; species Diceros bicornis. The sequence goes on from NC_080749.1 coordinate 6,603,953, forward strand.
TGAGCAAAGGGAACTATAACGTTTATTCTCCTTTGGTACTACTGATTTCCTCTTACAAGAATTGTAAGAAAATAGGCTCAGCTGAAAATAATTTGGAAGATTGATTACGAGAAGTGAAGGACAAAGTAGAAAAATGGCAATCAAAAAGGTATGTATCATATTCATTCAATCAGCAAATATTGAGTGCCTTCTATGTTCCAAGCACTGCCCAAGGAGCTAGGATTCTAACAAGGAAAAGAGAATTGTTCAGTTACAACCTTCATGACTCTGAGTCTCCTTGAGAAGGTTGGATACAGTGTAGGGAGGGTATCTGTTTTTCAGACTTCATTCACTATTTATGACTCCTGGCTGAGGAACCTTCAAAGTGTTTCTTACTGAAGCTGTGTGGGAAGGAGTTAAATTACTGAGTTTCAAATGTGTTCATGCATCAGCTTCACCTGGAAGTCTTGTTAAAACACCGGTTGTTGGGTTTGGTGCTAGCATTTCTGATACAGTCGGACTTGGGCTGGAGCAGAAGTTGCACTTCTAACAAATTCACAGATGCTGCTGCTGCTGCTGGTCTGAGGTTCACTACTTGAGAATCACTGAATTGGATGGTAGAGCTTAAGGCAAGAATCCCAGTTAGAAGGCCGTTGCGTAAAGACGCAGTGTAGGATATTATTTCAGAAGAGTCAAGACTTTTGATTAAGACAGAACGAGGCTTAAACTTGGCTCCATTTCTTACTAAGATTTTGCTTCTATGCAAGTCCCTTAAACTGAGAAACCACTTCAAACATGATACTGTTAAGGATGTTAGACATATTAAATAAGTGGGAAAATAGTTACCATTCTTAATATCTGAATGGGATCCTGATGCCCTAGTTAAGAATTCTGGAACCAGAGTTTAGGGACAGGGTTTCAGATCAGGCCTAAAAGAGGTCTTTCACTTCTCTTTCCTAAGTTAGTCTCATGTTCTTCTATTTTTCCCATCTGTTCTGCCACCACCATGGACCTAATCACCCACCCTGCTCACCAGATTGATGCAATAGCAGCCTATTTGATGTATTATATCCATTTTCTCTTTACTCCAATTTATTTTTCATGATACGGCCAGAGTGACCTACCTCAAAATGCAAATATGATCACATCAACCTTTTGGAAAGATTTAGTTGGCTTCCCATGATGCTTGGGTGTGGCTTCATGTTCTCAGCCCAGGCTGTGAATCCATGTGTCATTCGGGTCTTGCCTGTCTCTCCAGCCTCATCCACTCCACACACCCAGTTTGACCCTGTGCCAGCCACTCTGGCCCTCTTTCATGTCCCTAAAGGCAATGTGCTCTTTCTACCACAAGATAATTGTAGTTATTGCTTATTCTTTTGGGAAATTTCCCTCCTCTCTCTCCACTCTTTGCCCATCTTTACTTAGTTCACTTCTACCTATTCTTTATATCTCTGCTTGACTGTCAGTTTTGCAAGAAAACCTTCTCTGCCCACCACCTTCCTGCCCAGTCCAGGTCCAGGGTTCTAATCCCTTAATTTATAGTCTCTTAGCTCCATGTTCCTTCTCTTCATTACTTTTCTGTCAGTCATAATTGCATTTATTTGTGTGATTTTGGGTCATTTTTTCTCTCTCCAACTATACTTTAAGCTCCATGTGGGAGAAACTGTCAGTGTTGTTCATTACCCAACACTTATCAGCATACCTGGCACATAGTAGTTGCTCAACAATTAGCCACTGAATGAGTGAATGAATGAATGAACTCAAAGCAATGGCCAGAATGCATGGGTCTGTGTATAGGGAGAGAAATGCACACCCATAAGGAGTGGAAGGGAAGACCACATATTGGTACATTTCTTTTAAGCACATGATGAGTGAGTTCTGACTTGGGAACACAGTCCAATCAATATTCTAGTCTAGTGGTTTCCCAATAGAGATGCAATTGGTATTTTATTTGAGCCAATTCTCTATTGCGTGGAACTATTTTGTGTGTTGTGGAGATTTTAACATTCCTGGTCTTTGTCCACAAAATCCCAGTAGTGCCCTTCCCATAGTCATTTCTTTTCTTTTTTTGATGAGGAAGATCGGCCCTGAGCTAACATCTACTGCCAATCTTCCTCTTTTTTTTCTTTTGCTGAGGAAGATTAGCCCTAAGCTGACATCTGTGCACATTTTCCTCTATTTTGTGTATGGGATGCTGCCACAGCATGGCTTGATGAGCGGTGCATAAGTCTATGCCTGGGATCCGAAACTGCGAACCCCGGGCTGCAAAAACATAACGCCCGAAATTAACCACTATGCCACTGGACCAGCCCCAATCCCTAGTGATTTCTAAATGGCCCTAAACATTTACATACACTTGTTCAGAGTGATGCTGCTTCTTCTTCACATTAGAATCTACTTCTGACTTGCAGAGGAGCAAGAAAAAGAACAAACAGAGAAGCAAGCAAAGGGTCATTTTCCTCCTCCTGTGAATATAATGTCTAGAGTTGGCTCAAAGATTACTTGAAAAAACATATATTAAGTCCTCAGTATCAGTCTAGCATATAGTAAACTCTCAACAAATAGTGGCTATAAGTAATAGGAAGTGATGTTGAGGGCCTGAACTAAGAAAGTGAAGTGAAGATGGAGAAAATGAGGAAGATTCAAGAACTATTTAGGAGGTCAGCTGAATTTGTCCTGGTAGTATTGTTTGGGATCAGAAGGGGAAAAATCATTTTGTAACTTATGCTTGGACAAAGGATACCATTAGCTGAGATAAGGAATATATGAAGAAGGATAAACTTTCAAGGGGGAAGGTAATAAATGTGGTATTGGACACTCTGGATTTGAGATGTCTCTGGGTTGAATTGCAAGAGATGTTCAGTAGCAGTTGGACATTAGGAAATGAGTAGTTTTGGAATTCATGTTGTAGGAGATGAAAACTGAAACTACAAAAGTGATGGAGACTATCCAGCAAGAGAGTGTAGAGTGGAAGCCTTGGGGGAACACCAACCCATAAATGTTAAGGAAAGGATGAAGAGAAGGGATGAAGACCTTCAGGGGCAACTGAGAAAGAGCAGGAGGACCATAAGTCACGTGTGTGTTACTTGGAATCCAAGGGAAGAGTGTGTTTTCATAGTAAGGGAGCCATCATCAGAGTTAGAGTTCATAGAGAGGTTTATCTCACAGCCTGAGAGTAAATAGCTCAAAGCAGTAATTTACTGTTTTGTATACTGTATTTGTAAGTGTGTACCTACAGAATGGACCATTTTATTCTGTCCAGCAGGCTTTCCTCCTTTCTTTCAGGAAAAATGAAATACTTTGGGAACTGTAGCTCCTCTACTTCATGTGGTTCTGATGGATCTGCCAATATCAGGATCGCACTCCTTTCCCTCTGGTGGGCATAGGACCTATGCTTGGCCATCCTCCAACTTAATACTCTATCTTTTCAGCCATTGAGTTTATTTTAGGAATGAAAATATCCACTAAGTTGAGCTATCAGAGTTCTTTTATGAAATTTGTATAAAGACCCTGGTCTCCAATATCAGATGATATAATCTTGGGGTTGCTGATAGCCCAGCCAGCCCTATTGACTCTCCATTCCCACCCTAATTCTTACCACCACATGGAGAAAACCTGCTTATGGTAGGAGAAAATGAGGCCAGCAAGAGAGGGAGACGCAGAGAGAGACAGTGTCAAGAGAAGTGATGAGAGACAATGATGACACTCCGTAGAGATTGTGAGAACAGCTGTACCCTTAGCCTTTTGGTTACATGAGTCAATCAATTCCTCTTTTCACTTATACTAGTTTCAGTAGGGTCTTTGTCTCTTGGAAATGAAGTATACAGACTCACAGTATACTTTGCTTCCTCAGGAAAGCGTTCTCTGACTCCTAATCAGATGTAGGTGCTCAGTTATGTTTTCTTGTCTTCTGTGGACACTCGCCAAGCACTGCCCCTCTTTCCACTTTATTCATAAACTGGATTCCTCATACTGAGGGTTTTTTGGAGCTTCCTGCCTATGGATTTGCCTCTTTACCTCAACTTCCAGTTGTGTTTACCTCCGTAGTCACATCTCTCAAGAAAGCACTCTATCCCAACCCCCACCATTCCGTCTTTCTACACCTGGACACCACCAGATAGTGGTGCCTGCTATCTCCTCATGCCTCTCTCCTCTCAGCCTAGGAGAGACTTCTAGGAGATATGGTCATATCATGTCTCTTTCTCTATGAACCATTACGTTCCTAGTTAAGCCCAATAGCACTTAATGTAATTAGGGTAAATATAGTTCTCTCCATTTTAAATATGAAGTAAATGAAGCTGTGAAAATTATTTGACTTACTAACTATTATGCAATGTAAAATAGAACACACATTTTATTACAGATCAGTGCTCTTTTTCTCTCTTTTTTCTCATTTTTACTCAACTTACCATCTGTCTCTTCCTGTTTCTTTAATTATATTTACTCAGAACCTACAATTAGTTTATTACAATAGGAAGCATAATGGATAATATAGAAACTGTATTCTCAGTTCCTGCCCTTAAGAATGTTCTGCTGTCATTGATGGAACAAAGCTACCACCACACGTAATGACAATGAATAATATATGGTTATTTTTTGTGGCACAAATAATGATTTTTTTAATACAGAACTGACCAATAAATGAGGATTATGTCAGTCATAGAAGGATTCCTGGAGGATATTGTGTTTGAGTCAGGCTTTTAAGAAGTGTCCAAGAAGAAAAGGAGACATTATAGCACTAATGGGAACAACATCTTGTGGATGGACCTAACTGGACCGAGTTGGAAAGCTCTTCATCAAGCTGAGGTAATTCCCCTCTATTCCTAACTTGTTGAGAGCTTTTAACATGAATGGGAGGTAGATTTTGTTAAATACTTTTTCTGTGTCAATTAATAAGATGATATGACTTTTCTTGTTCAGTTTATTGATATGGTAGATTATATTGACTGTCAAATGTTGAAGCCTTGTATACTTGGAAAAAATCCCACTTAGTCTTAGCATATAATTCTTTGTATAAATTGATGGATTCATTTGCTAATATTTTGTTGAGGAGTTTTGGATCTAAGTTCGTTACAGATATTGGTCTGTAGTTTCTCTTGTGTAATGCTGGCATCATGAAATGAATTGGGAAGTGTTTGGTCCCAATATTTTTCTGGAAGAGATTGTGTGTAAATTTCCTTTAAATGTTTGGTAGAATTTTGCAGTGAAACCATATATACTTGGAGATTTTTTTTTTTTGGAGCTTTTAATTTATTAATTCAATTTTTTAACGGCTATAGGGCTATTCAGATTATTTATGTCATCTTGGTTAAGTTTTTTGAGGAATTTATTCATTTCTCCTAAGTTGCCAAATTTATGAGCATAAAGTTGTGTGTAGTACTCCCTTATTTTCCTTAATGCTGTAGGATCTGTAGTGTTATCCCCTGTTTTCTTTCTAATATTGGTCATTCAAGCCTTCTCTTTTTGTTTTTGTCAGTCTTGCTGGTGGCTTATCAATTTTATTAATTTTTTAAAACAAATCAGCTTCTTGTTGCATTGACTTTCTCCATTGTTTTCCAAGTTTCAATTTTATTGATTTCTGCTTTTACCTTCAAATGAAAAGTTGTTATCTCAAATAAGAAGATATTTTTCAAACAAGAAAGAAATACCATCTTTCTGCTTGATCTGGGTTTATTTTACTCTTCTTTCCCTAGTTTTCTTTCAGATAAAGACTTAGATTATTTATTTGAGACCACATTGATTGACTTTTTTGTATTGGACCAACCTTACATTCTTATGCTAAATCTCACTTGCTTATATTATATTGTCCTTATTTTTAATTGCTGGATTCCATTTGCTAATCATCTGTTAAGGGTTTTTATGTATATGTTCACAAGTGTATTGATCTCTACTTTTCATATACTGTCGTTGTCTGATGTAGGTATCAGTATGATGCTGGCCTCATAATATGAATTGTGATGTCTTTCCTCTTATTCTATTTTCTCTGGAAGGATTTTTATAGTTTTGTATAACTTTCTTCTTAAATACTTGGTAGGTTTCACCAGTCAACTTGTGTATGCCTGGACTTTTCTTTGTGGGAATATTGTTGTATTAGAATTCAAAGTCTTGCATAGATATAGGACTGTTCACTGTATGTAATTATTCTTGATTACAGATTGATATTGATTGAGTTTTGATAGTTTGTGGCTTTCACAGAATTTATCCATTTCTTCTATGTTATCAAACTTACTGGCATAATATTGCTCTTAGCACTTTCTTGTTATCCTTGTATAGCTTGTAGGATGTGTATGATGTCCCCAACTCTATTCCTTATATTTTGGTAATTTGTTCATTTCTGTTTTTTATTTATCAATCTATCAATTTTATTTATCTTTTCAATAACCAACTTTTTGTCTCATTTTCTTTCTCTACTGATTTTTCTGTATCCTATTTTATTGATTTCTTTTCTAATCTTTATTATTTCCTTCCTTCGCCTTGCTTTATGTTTAATTTGTCCTTCCTTTCCTGGTTCCTTGAGGCTGAACACTAAATAATTGATTTGAGACATTTCTTCTTTTCTAATGTAAGCATTTCATATTATAAATTTCCTTCTAAGCACTGCTTTAGTTGTAACCCAGAAATTTTATGTTGTATTTTCATTTTAATTTAATATAAAATATTATATAGTGTCCAGTGTGATTTCCTCTTTGATCCTTGGATTATTTAGAAGTATGCTACTTAATTTATAAATACTTAAAGTTTTCTAAATATTATTTTGTTATTGATTTCTAGTCTAATTCTATTTTAGTCCAGGAACATACTTTGTACCATATCGATGCTTTTAAATTAAAGTTTGTTTTGTGACTAAAAATATAGTCTATCATGGTGACTGTCCCATGCACACTTGAAAAGAATGTATATTCTGCTGTTGTTGGGGGAGGTGTTCTATAAACGTCAATTAGGTCATGTTGATCGATAATGTTGTTCAGGTATCAAATATCCTTGAAAATATTTAGTATATTTGTTTTATCACTTGCTTAAAGGGGATTACTGATGTCTCTAAGAATTGTGAATTCCTCTATTTTTCCTTTTAGTTTGATTGGTTTCTGCTTCAAGTATTTTGAAACTCTGCTTAAGGGGCACATAAATTTACAATTGATATGTCTTTTTGAATAATTTACCCCTTTATCATTATGCAACATCTGTTTATCCCATATATTATTCCTTGTCCTGAATTCTACTTTGTCTGGTAGTAATATAGCCACTCCAGATTTGTTTTTTCTTATAATTTGCTTCGCATGTCCTTTACCATCCCTTTATTTTAATCTATCTTTAACTTTATCTTTGATATGTTGGATTACATTCATTGATTTTTGAATGTTAAGCCAGCTTTGCACACCTGAAATAAATACTTCTTGGTCGTGGGGTGTAATTATTTTCATACACTGATAGATTAATTTGCTAATATTTTGTTGAGGATATTTGCATCTATGTTCATGAGAGATAATGTTTTGTAGTTTCCTTTTTAGTACTATCTTTTTTGGGCTTTGATATCAAGACAATTAGCCTCATAAAATAAATTGGGAAATATTCTGTCCTCTTGTGTTTCCTGGGAGAGATTGTATGAAATTAGTATTAATTCCTCTTGCTGGTTCTGACACCTGACCTGGAGTCTCCTGAGGGGGGAAAGAATCTCAGGCATGTGGAGAGACAAAGATACTTTCTGGACAGGTTGATTGTCACGGCTGGGTCCCTCTCGCTGATTCCATCTGCCTACCTTTGTACTTCTTGGAGGAGGATAGATGTCTCAGGCTTGATGGGAAGGAGAAGCATTTCCTCTGGCCACTTCTTCTTGGCGGGGCTCCCAATTGATCCCCTTTGCTTATGGCATAGGGTTCTTCTCATGTTATCAGATGGACTTCTCTCAGATCACTGGGAGGGATGAGCATACCTGGGCTGCCTTCTGTTGCTAGGCTGGGGGTCAGGAAACACAGGATGCCTTTTTCCACTGGGTGAGGGAACCGAAACACCCTGCTGCTGTGCGCTTCCTCTAGTCCTGCAGTCTCAAACCAGTTTGCCTTCCTTTTCCATGTCTTCCTCTTCTCCTTTGGTTGTTTCTTGTGTCATTTCCATAGATCACTGTTGTGCTTAGTGGAAATGAGCAGACAGGAATGAGTCTATATCATCTTGTCCTGTCACACCTTTATGCACATTTTTGTTTACTCACATGTCTTCCCCACTTCACCGTGAGCTCCTTAAGGAAGGTGTGGGGATTTTATTTATCTGTATGTCTCCAGTTTGCCTTGGATTGCACCTGGTATGTGATAGGAACTCAATAAATGTTGAATTAATAAACTGACAATTTTATGTTTGTATAGATAAGAGGGGAAAAAGAATATTTTGCTCATTAGGCCATGCTAGGGGGCCATTCTTTTGGACATATAAAAACCTGTTTGGAATAAAGGAAAGGAGGCCATTGATAACGTATCTTGCCATGACTGAATTCAAATAGTCTGTAATGATGATACTCCAACTTCCACCAAAGCTAACAGTCATAAGTAAAAAAGCTGACATGATTTGCCAGACAATATACCCATGTCTTGTTCATGGGGTCTTGGCAGACTTGGGTGTCATAAATCACCCCATCTCTATTTATCTCTCTATCATTTGTACACTCACTCAATAAAGCAACTACCAGAGATGGGAAAATTTAAATCTGGAAGAAGGCAGAGAAAAGAGGTATCTTCCAGAAAGAAGAAGTACTGTGTTGTACATTTATTCATACAATAATATCAACAAGAATGCATAATAAAACCAAATTCCAGAGGTGATGGCATGCACTTAATAGAAATTATTAAACGATGGAGAACTACTGAAAATTAGAATGGCAAGCTTTAGTTCCAGCGTCTTTATTTCATGTCTCTCTTTGTATATCCCTGAATTACTCAAAATAGAAAGGTAATTGTTAATGTTCATTTAAACAATATGTGGATCAGTGCTCTCCGACTGGAGGAGAGAAAATACCAACAGAAGCTACCTTAGTGTCCTCCGGGGATGAGGCTCATCGTGCAGTTCTAACCATGACGGAAGCAAAAAGGAAATCAAGTGTGGTCAAGGGCTGACGTTTCTCAGACGTGATTTGCAGGGAGCACCTGTCTCACGCCATCTCCCAACTCCACTCCAGAACATGCGTCTTAACAGTCTGTGACTGGGTTGAAATTCCATTGGTAAGGCATTCATTTTGGATTAAATTACTGTTCTCTTAAGTATAATTCTTCAAAATAACCCTAGAAGCAAATGACCTTAAATAAATCATTAATTAGATGTTAAATTTTTGTGAGCTGGGAATGCCTCTTAAACTGTACTGTGCTCTTTTGCCTCTTCGGTGTCCTTGGCTGTGAAGCACTTCTCTGGGCTCTCAGGGCAGGGCATCGAGGGAATGAGCATATTTTTTATAGAGAGGTATAAGGTGGATAAATTAGGAATGTGAGACTGTGCCAAAGGAAGGCAGACCTGAGTAGGAGGCTCTGGAAGCCCTGGATTGGAAGTTCTGTGAAGCTAGGCGATAGATGCAATGAAGGCAATGGGAGCCCACAGGAACTGGGGGAGATCGATGCTATAGTGGGGTGAAAGGTAGAAGGGGGACAAGACCGGAGAAGAAAGAACAATTGTTTAGGGTCTGGCCCCAGTGTATTAAGTTCATGGATAGTCAATGCTGAAAATGTGCATGTTTGCTGGTTTGCCACCTTAGCCACTCCCTCCCACCACTTGTCCAAGTCTGCATGCCTCCTGACAACAGTCATTCTTGGTTCCAATGTGGATTAAGGATTGCCTCCCATCTTCTGTTGAAAATGTCTTCTTCTTGGTCCTATGTGTGTTTTATTCCTTCCATCATTGAGTACTTTTGAGCACTTTCTATGTTCAGGCACTGTCCTACGAGTATAGAATGAATAACAGACAAAAATCTCTGCCCTCATCGTGCTAACATTCCAAAGCAGGGAGGATAAGGAGAGTCAACAAATAAGTAGAGTTTATAATGTGTTAACATGTTTTGTATTGAGAATCTCCTTTCTGCTCTAACTTTGATTCTGTGATTCATGGGAGTGATCTGCTCACTTTCTGGTTTAGCTAGGACTCCTGGATTGCTCCTTCTCCATCAGGCAGCCCCCAGAAAAATGACACCCACCACCCATCACTCCTCAACCCTTACCTGACCCAATTGTCTATTTCAGCACATCCACTCAAGATCCTGTTTACCTGGGAAATAGAATTTGATATGGGGTCCTTTTGCTACTCTGTATATGTTGGGGACCAGGGGTAAGTCCAAACATAGTAATAGCAGAAGATGGTCCCACTGCAGGCATTGTACAGGGACTTTGCTGGGGAGTGGGGAGGTTTCCATTGTCTCTATACCTTTTGGCGAGGAAAAAATGTAACATACAAGGGGCGATAGGTTGGGCTAGATTCCACTCTCATAGATCTCAAAGACTGTTAACTTGCCCAGAAGTCCATACTGATTCAGCTTCATTTCTCATTCTTCAGCCCAAGAGCCTCAGTTCTACACCTTCCTTTCCCAGCTCCACGTCCCCTAAACACCTTGCTTACTTCTGATTCTCCTCTCTATGCGAGGTTAGTCAGCCTATAGTGTTGTCTCTGCCTATTTGTGCTGACCCAATTTTCCATAATATTAATTTTTGTGACAGGCACTTTCTAGGTGGTGAGCATGACTCTGAGCAAGAGACACATACTCTCTGTCCTCGTGGAGCTTACCGTCTAGATGAGGGCTTCTCAAGCTTTGGCGTGAATAAGAACCCTGGAGGATGCATTAAAATGCAGACTATCAGGCCTGTGTAGGTCTGTGGTGGGCCTGATAATTAGATTTCTAGGAAGCTCCTAGATGATGCTTATCTTGTTGGTCTGCTCTGAGGGTCACTCTGAGGGACATAAAGATGAATGATCAGGTATATAGTCAGAACTCTGTATTTCAAAAGATAAAGATCCATTAATTAACACCAACAAAAAAGGAAATTACTAGTTCTAGGACTTGGAAGGATCTAGGAAAAACTGCCTGAAGCAGAGCCTCAGGGTTTGGAATCAATTACTCACAGCCTTCTGGAAGCTTCTCTTTGCTTCTCCCACTTCTTCGTGGTTCTGTTATGCTGTGCTTTGCAGAGAAGACTTTTCCATTACCAGGTGAATATGGCCTCTGGGAACTCTGGATTTTCATCTTCTCATTTAAAGTTTCCAGTAGAGACATCCATACATCAGCCCCAGGGAAAGACTGTAATTGATCCTACTGAGGTCTATGCCCACGATTTAAAGTCGTTGTTGTTCCCAGGGGCATACGCTATGCCAAGCATCAGAGGGAAGGGGTCTAATATCAGGACATGTGGAAAGGAAAATGCTGTCAGACAGATTTAAAGCAATAGTTCCCACAGTCCCCTGGAATAGTTACTTATAGTTGATGAGTGCTCTAATGGGGCAAATACAGAGAGCTTAATGAGTACTTAGGAGGATCACTGACCAGATAGAAAAGCTTCCTGAAGAAAGTAACATTTAAAACTGAGCCCATACGGATGAGTATGTGTTAGATATGTGAGGAAATGTTAAGAGTGTTCCCGACAAAGACAAAGGAGTGGAATGCCTGGAGTCCTTCTGCCGGAGGAGAGAGGAAGTAAGGAGGGAGTGAGAGAGAGAATGAGCAACAGAGACAGATACACAGAGAGAGACAGAGACAGAGTGAGTGTAAGAGAGAAAGACAGAGAGAGAGAGGGCAAGCGAGAGAGAAAGAAGAAGCCTGTGTGACTCAGGCTGGAATTTACTAGGTTCATCTGATTGACCACTTCCATGCTGGATGAGGCATTTTTGTTGCAGCTATACTGAAACTAATAGGAATCATCTGGGTTTATGGAGGAAACAGAATCATTGAAGATGCAGAAATGATGACTGGAGCGGAGGTGGATATTCTGGCTGTGGTGGGGAGCTTGCTGGCCTTTCATTAGGCTTATCCTTTTGATTGCAATTTTTATCTGGTCACTAGTGAAATTTCAAAGACCTGATTGTGCCAAAATCCCATACTCTAACGGAGGAGCTGCTCTAGGCTGGTGTATGATTATTTTCTGCAATATTTGCATTCCAATTATGGCTATCATAAAAATAATTCAGGCTAAAGGAAACATCTTTCAATGCATTGTGAGCTGCTGCAGACCAGCTTCCAATTGGGGTCCAAATCTGAGTCAACATCACAAGGGGAGATATAAAGGCATGGTAGATCCTGAAAAAGAGACTGACCATGAAATACCTACTGTTAATGCTAGTAGAAAGGCAGAATGAAATCTCACCTTACACCACATACAAAATTGTACACCAGGTGGATTAAAGACCTAATTATGAAAGGCATATATACATACATATATAGTCGTGTTGCTTAACGACGGGGATATGTTCTGAGATATGTGTCTTTAGGTGATTTTGTCAATATGTCAACATCATAAAGTGTACGTACACAAACCTAGGTGGTATAGCCTCCTACATACCTAGGCTATACGGTGCTAATCTTATTGGACCATCATCGTATATGTGGTTCATTGTTGACCAAAATGTTGTCATGCAGTGCATGACTGTATGTGTGTATATATAAATACATATGTATATACACACACAAACACACATACCTATATACTTTATCCTTTAATAGAAAAAAATGTAGGAGAACATCATTTTAAATGAAAGACAAAGAAGAACTTTTTAGAGAAAACTTGAAAAGCACAAAGTATAAGTAAAAAAATTATGAATTTGAGTACATTAAAATTAAAAACTTTGGTTAAGATATATACTAACTGAACAGACACACATGCACAACTATATACATATACATTTTGGCTCTCAGATGTAAAGGTTTGAATAAATAATATTTCTCAGCTCAGTGTAAGTTATCACATGTGTTAATTCAAGGCCCCTTTATTTATTCATTTATTTGCTTTTTTGCTTATTTTCCACCTTTAATCCTCCTTCCATCCTCCTATTTCGCTCTCCCCCGTCTTCATACACAACCATTCTAAAGTGTTAATATGTATATTTTTGCTTATAACTGTCCATGATTTTATACCGTTTTATATAAATTCTTAAAATTTTGTTTAAATGCTATTATATTATACATTTTAGATTTTTTATCTTACTTTTTTACTTTTTAGCTGTGTGGCTTCAAGTTCCATCTATGTTTCTTTGTGTTTAATTCACCTTTATCTTCTCATGATGTTCCATCCTGGCCTGTAACCCATTTTATTCATTCCACTAAACTCAGATTCAGGAAGTCCAGTGAATAATAAACAGGAAAAGAAAGTTTAAAACATTTACTCCTAGACACATCATGGTGAAACTGCAGAACACCAAAGAAACCAAAAATTTAAAAGTGGCCATAGAGAAAAGATGATTCAACTACAAAAGAACATTACTTAGAGTGATCTGGTTTATTAAAAGCACGATTAGAGCCAGAGAACAGTGAAATATTATCTCTAATGTGCTGAAATTAAATACATCTTTTCCCAGAATTCTATGCTCTGCATAGTTTTCAAGAATGAGGATCAAAGAAAATAATTTTAGGGGAAAAACTTTACTATCAACTGATTTTTATAAAGAAATTCTAAAAGACATATATTAGGCAGAAATAAAAGAATCCCAGGTAGAAGCTTTGCAATGGAATTTGAAAGGAATTATACACTTTTACATTAGTTAGTATATTGTTAACATACATTAACATATAGTTAATATGTAATCTAAGCATTCATTGATGTATTAAAAAATGGTAATGCCTAATTGTGAGTGTGTGGGTGGGAGAGTGACATAGGGTAGAAGTGAAAAAAACACTCTGAAAAACAATATAACTTCAGGTGAAAGGAATAATGAAACTTAAAATGGTTTATAGCTCTTTGGGGAGGAGAATAAGGATTTTGATTAACTTCGTATTATATATATATTTTTTAAAAATTCAGGCTATCTGCTAAAATAATAAGTAAAGAACGTGTAACTTTCAAACAAGTAGAGGAAGTAAAAAATAATGAGAATAAGGTTAAAGAAAAAGAAGCTTGTAAAAATTCCAAAAACAAAATAAGGGTAAAGAAAAATCTCAAAATCAAGTAGGTAAAAAGTGCTTAATAAGATGTTAGAGGTAAATACAAATACATCTGTAAAAGTGAAAAAGTGTAAAAGAAATATTTCAGTATGTAAAAAAAATAAAACCAAAGCAAGATTTTTGTTATTTTAAAGAGATAAAAAGAAGTAAATAAAAAGTTAAAGGATGGGAAAACATATCCTAGGAAATACTAATCAGAAGAAAAGTGGTGCAGCTAGATAAAATGGACTTGAAAAAATTAATAATATTAAAGAGAATAATTCTATAATGGTGCATATTCAATTTAGCAGGAAGATATAACAATTTTAACCTTGATATATCTAGAAGGGAGGATTGGGATATAAACAGTAATAATTGGTTAAACTCCAAGAAATAATTTAAAAATTCACAAACTCAGTGGGAGATTTATAAACATATCTCTCAATAAGATATTCTTCAAACTGACGAAAAAAAGAGAGAGAGAAAAGAAAACAGAAAAACAGAAAGAATTCTGAGGTTTTTGAATAGGACAATAACTTAGATAAAACATATGTAAAATATTGCACACAACTACTGGAAAATGCACCTATTTATTAGCATATAGTAAATGTTTTTGAAAAATTTCCATATGCAGATAGGACTTAGTGACTCTCAATGCATTTCAAAGATTGGTATTGTGTGAACCACATTCTCTGACTACAATGCAATTAAATTATAAATAAATGATTAAAAGAAAACTAGAAAAAAGAAAAGCCATATATTTGGAAATTTAAAAGTAACCTAAAAAACTCATAGATCAAAAGAGAAATTAGAAACTATACTGAGCTAAATGCAAATGAAAGTACTGTAATCAAAACTTGTGAAAAAGTGAGAAGCTCTGCTTAGAGGGAATTAATAGCTTTCATTATAAAATAAGAAATGTTAAAAATTAAAGCTAAGACAAATAGACTCTAACAAAATAGAAAGAAACAAATATTAAAGATGAGAGTGAAATTAATATGGGAAAATATTACAAGGAGAGGATTAACAAAGCCAAAAATAAGTCTTTTGAAAAGACTAATGAAATGTATAAATCCCTGGCAAGATTGAACAAGGAAGAAAAGATTGAAGGCACAAATAGCCAATATCAAGAATGAAAAGAGGAATGTTACTACAGATCAGATATTACAAAGAGTGTCAGAGGATATTGCAATAAATCTGAAAATTTTCTGTAATAAACTCCTATAAATACAACTTATCAGAAGTAACACCAAAGTAATAGAAAATCTATTTTTAAAACGATTTAAAAATTGAATCTGTAAATTAAAACTTTCCCACAAAGAAATTCTAGGACCAGAATTCTAGGATTTACTGGCAAATTCTATGAAACATTTAAGAAAGAATAATGTCAATCTTCCATAAATTCTTCCAAAGAATGGGAAAAGAGAAAATATTTCCAACTCATTAATGAGGTGTAATTATGTTGATCCCCAAACCAGGAAGAGAATTACAGCCAATCCACCTAAGAGTACGTATACAAGAAAAAAATCACATAGAATATTAGCAGATAGCCAAGCCAAGCTGAATTTATCCAGAAAAGCTTGGATTATTCTTGGAAAAATTATTGTTACAATTTACCATATTAAGTGATTAAAAGAGAAAATTGTATGTCCATTTCAACAAATACAGAAACGGTGCTTCATAAAACTTAGTTATTCGTGATTTTCAAAAAATAATTCTCTAACATACTAGGAAATAAAAAAATACTTCCTTAACTAGTTACTGATCAATAGTATCTAAATAAACAAACAAAAACTTACAGCAAGTAGTATAATAGTGAAGTGTTGGAAACATTTTCCTAATTATCAAGGTCAAGATAAAAATACAGATTATTTTAATTTTATTTTTTTAATATAGTTTCCAGACAGTACAGTCAGTCAAAGGAAATCAATCAAAGTTATGAAACTTGGAAAGGAGGTATGACGGCTACTTTTATGTGTCAACTTGACTGGGCTCCAGGGTGTGCAAACATTTGAGCAAACATTATTCTGGATGTGCCTGTGAGGGTGTTTTGGGATGAGAGTAACATTTGAATCAGTAGACTGAGTAAAGCAGATTGCCCTCCCTAATGTGGATTTAGCCTCATCCAATCAATTGAAGACCTGAATAAAACAAAAAGGCCAGTAAGAGGGAACTTCTGCCTGATTGCTTGAGATGGGACATTGCACTTCTCTTGCCCTGAGGCTGGAGCTTATATACATCAGTTCTGGTCCTCAGGCCTTCAGCCTCAGACTGGAGCTACACATCGAATCTCCTGGATGGCCAGCTTGCAGACTACAGGTCTTGGGACTTCTCAGCCTGCATAAGCAAGTGAGCCAATTCCTTATAACAAATCTGTTTATATATATATATATATATATATATATACACATACATATATTTTTTTGATGTAAAAAATGTATATCTTATTGGTTCTGTTTCTCTGGAGAACCCTGATTAATACACAAGGAAATAAAATTTTTATTATTTGTAAATGATAACATTTTCTATGTAGAAAAACCTAAAGAATATACTAATAATTATCAAGTTTACTGAATTTAAAATCAATATGCAGAACTCACTTGCATTTCTATATACCAGCAAAAAAGCTGTTAGAAAAATGTAATTAAAAAAAAACGAAGATACTGTTATGAGTTGATTTGTGCCCCTCCAAAAGATGTGGTGTAGTCCTAACCCCTGGACCTATGAATGTGACCTTATTTGGAAATATACAGTTTTTACAGATGTAATCAAGTAAGACGAGGTCATTAGGATGGACTCCAATACAATATGACTGGTATCCTGGTAAGAAGAAGAGAAGAAACACAGGGACAGACCCACAGGAGAAAACCCTGTGATGACAGAAACAGAGATTGCAGTGATGTAACTGCAAGCCAAGGAATGTGAAGGATCTACAGCCACCTCCAGAGGCTAGGAAGAGGCAGGAAAGGATTCTACCCAGAGTCTCAGAGGAAGCATGGCCCTGCTGACAGCTTGAATTTGGACTTCTGGCCTCCAAGACTGTTGAGCAAATAGATTTCTGTTGTTTTAAGCCACTCAGTTTGTGGTACTTTGTTATGGCAGTCTTAGGAAACTAACACAGATATCAATTACAGTAATCATAAAAAAAATTACTCAAGAAAATCTAGTAAATGTTATGCACAATCTCTGTACAGAAAATATAATACCATATTCAAAGACATTGAAGGAGGCATAAATAAATAGAAAAACATACTATCATAAAAATATCACTTCTAAATAGACTAAGATTTAGTGGAATTCAAGTCAAAATTTCAATATACTTTTCCTTGGAACTTGATAAGCTGATTCTAAAATTTATTAGAATGAGCAAAACAGGAACTTGGAACAGGTTTATGACAGCTTTTAAATAGTAATAAAATAAATAAACACAAAACTTGAGAATGTCTATTAACAGTAGAAAGAGTACATGAATTGTGGTTGACTCAAACAATGAACTGCCATAAAACAGTAAATGGGAGTGGGCCACAGTCACACGCACAATGTGAGTAAATATAAAAAAAAAAAATGATTTGGAAACAAAAGAGAAAGTTGAAGAAGACAAATAATATTGATCTCATTCATAAAACATTAGAAAAAACAAAATTTGAAGCAATATATTGTTAATGGATTCATCTACAAGTGATAAAATATAAGGAAAAGAAAGGGAATTATTATCACAAAAATCAGACTGGGGATTACATCTGAGCATGAGGGAAGGGACCTCAGTTGAGGTCAGACATGGGGATGTGGTAGGAAGTGGATGCTTTGAGCTACTAGGAATATTCTAGTTCTTAAGTTGGTGGAGGGTAAATAGACATTCAGGTCTGTTCTCTAAAATTTGCACATGTGCTCTGTATGGTCTTTTATGTATATAATGTATTTTGCAACTGGCTAGAGGTCTCTTCCATGAGGAAACATGTTCAACTCACATAAATTATTGGTATTCTCTCTGATGCAGCTGCAAATAAACCTTAATAAGGAATTCGTTGGAACTTGGTTCTTTGCAGCTAATACTCATTGCCTACAGAACTCCAGGTAAAGTATTAACTTTTGAAGGCTGCTTCTTGATCAATATCTCCCCAACCCTACTGGCTCTGACTGCCTATTTGTCATTTACTTTAAAGCCAGGCCCCACTGTAATGATTGCTGATTGCAGGAGGCCGCCTCGCCCACAACTTCATTATCACGCGGTTCACAGGGAGAGCATTCAGGCCAGCAATGAACTGAAAGCCAGCCAAAGCAAATTTATGGCATTGCATATTGTATCGATTTTGATGGGAACAAAAGCAGAGAAGGTCAATAGGATGGCATCCAGAGTCATTACTGGGCAGAAGAGAAGACTAAATCAAAATGAGCGATTAATTTTTTTTAGCTATTTTATGCTATGTTCCTGCAGCATCATAAATGATCCCATATCTGGGTGTCAGAACTTTGTAATAAAATGGCAATGGGACTGTGATGGAAAATTTAGATCTGGAGACAAGAACAAAGGAATAAATTCTTAAAAAATGTTTCCCTCTGAGAATGATTCAAAGAGTTATATTTTAACAAATAGTCACCTTGTTTGGAAGATGTTTTGTTTCTGGTGCAGACCTGGCTTTCCGTGCCTCAATGTCCTGATTCCTCTGCCTTGTTCTCAGTGTGCTCACCACTGAAAGAGAGACAGGGAGGTGGACAGAATGGGAGAGAGGGAGAGAGAGAGGAAGAGAAAGAGAGAGAGAGGGAGAGAGAGGAGAGAGATGGAGGGGGGAGAGAGGGAGAGAGAGAGGAAGAGATGAAAGATAGAAAGAAAGAAAGAAAGGAAAAGAAACAGGAAACAGAGACTTGGGAATCCTTAGCATAAGTAAAATGGAGGCTAATAGAACACAGTAATCTTGAATTCTGGTGTTTTGTGTTCTTTTTTGTTTTCAAAGAAAAGTAGATGGCTATTAGAAGAAATGCTCCCTAAATATGTAGAAAACATTAGACAAATGTGAGGAACAAAAGAGTGATACTAGCTTTAATTGTAATAACATTATAATAATAGTGTCAGGGAAGAGGGAGAATCCCCCTCTGCCCTTTCCCTTGAGGTTCTTATGTCTGGCCAAATAATTAGAAGACTTGTTAGCAGGAGAAAATAATATCAAGTTTAATAACACGTATACATGGGAGAAACCAGGGAAACTGAATTTCTCAACACAATGGCAGAGATTCTCATCTTAAATACTATCTTCAGCTAAAGACAAAGGAGGATGTTGGGGGTGGGGAGGGAGACAGAAGGGAGAGAGAAATTATGGTAATCAAGGGTATGCAGATGTAAGTCCTCTCCTTCCTTACTGATAAGAGTTTCCACAGATAAGGCCATGCCCAGGTCGTCCCAATACAGAGCGGGAGATACCATTACAAATGGAGATTTCCCTTATAAATGTAAATGTTTGTCTGGCAACTCTTTGCAGGGCCACCTAGAGAATGTGGCTGGAGAGAGAAAGAATTTTTGATGAGAGGGGCTTGGTGCCTTTCCTATTGTAACATCTATTTTACATTATATTACAGCCATCATATGGTAGAAACTCCTTCCTGAAACAGGCCTTCTATGTTAAATTATTTAGGCAGTTTGGGGGAGGTCAAATGTCTGTCAGAGAAAATAATTAAAGTAAAGAGACATATTTCAGGGCGGCCAATTTTTATCTCCCACAATAATCATACAAATACTAATTGATTACCATTCATTGAGCATTTAATTGTTGACAGACACTCTGCTTCTTGTTACACACATTTTATTGAATCCTTATAACAACTCTGAGATGTAGGTGTTTATCCTCATTGTAAAAATAAGAAAATCGGGGCTCAGGAAGGTAAGACAGATTAGCCTGTGCAGCTAATATGCAGCAGGTTTTTTTTTTTTTATTGATGTTTTAATGGTTTTTAACATTGTGAAATTTTTGTTGTGCATTTTTTATTGTCCATCACCATATATATGACTCCCTTCACCCCTTGTGGCCACCCCCCACCCCCACTGCCCCTGGTAACCACAGTCCAGTTTTCTCTGTCCATGTGTTGGTTTATATTCCACATATGAGTGAGATCATACAGTGTTTGTCTTTCTCTGTCTGGCTTATTTCTCTTAACATAATATGCTCCAGGCCCATCCATGTTGTTGCAAATGGGACGATTTTGTCTTTTTTTTATGGCTGAGTAGTAGTCCATTGTATATATATACCACATTTTCTTAATCCAATCGTCAGTCGAGGGACACTTAGGTTGCTTCCACTTCTTGGCTATGGTGAATAATGCTGCAATGAACATAGGGGTGCATAAGCCTCTTTGGATTGTTGATTTCAGGTTCATTGGATAGATTCCCAGTAATGGGATGGCGGGGTCATAGGGCATCTCTATTTTTAAGTCTTTGAGGAATCTTCATACCGTTTTCCATAGAGGCTGCACCAGTTTGCATTCCCACCAGCTGTGTATGAGGGTTCCTGTTTCTCCACATCCTCTCCAACACTTGTTGTTTTTTGTCTTGGTGATTATAGCCATTCTAACGGGTGTGAGGTGGTGTCTTAGTGTTGTTTTGATTTGCATTTCCCTGATGATTAGTGATGTTGAACATCTTTTCATGTGTCTATTGACCATCTGTATATCTTCTTTAGAGAAGTGTCTGTTCATTTCCTCTGCCCATTTTTTGATCAGGTTGTTTGTTTTTTTGTTGTTCAGTTGTGTGAGTTCTTTATATATTATGAAGATTAACCCCTTGTCAGATGTATGTTTTGCAAATATTCTCTCCCAGCTGGTGGGTTGTCTGTTCATCTTGATTCTGGTTTCGTTTGTCTTATAGAAGCTCTTTAATCTGATAAAGTCCCACTTGTTTATTTTTTCTTTAGTTTCCCTAGTCTGGGTAGGCATGTCATCCAAAAAGATTCCTTTATAACCAATGTCAAATAGTGTGTTGCCTATATTTTCTTCTATGAGTTTTATAGTTTCAGGTCTCACCTTCAGGTCTTTGATCCATTTTAAGTTAATTTTTGTGAATGGCGATAGCACATGATCCACTTTCATTCTTTTGCATGTGGCTGTCCAGTTTTCCCAACACCATTTATTGAAGAGACTTTCCTTTTTCCATTGTATGTTCTTAGCACCTTTGTCAAAAATTAGCTGTCCGTATATGTGTGGTTTTATTTCTGGGCTTTCAGTTCTGTTCCATTGATCTGTGTGTCTGTTTTTGTACCAGTACCATGCTGTTTTGATTACTATTGCTTTGTAGTATGTTTTGAAGTCAGGGATTGTGATGCCTCCTGCTTTGTTCTTTTTTCTTAGGATTTCTTTAGCTATTCGTGGTCTTTTGTTGCCCCATATAAATTTTAGTATTCTTTTTTCTATTTCTGTGAAGAATGTCATTGGGATTCTGATTGGGATTGCATTCAATCTGTAGATTGCTTTAGGTAATATAGACATTTTAACTATGTTTATTCTTCCAATCCACGTGCATGGGATATCTTTCCATTTCTTTATGTCATCATGGATTTCTTTCAATAGTGTCTTGTAGTTCTCCTTGTATAGGTCCTTCACCTCCTTGGTAAGATTTATTCCTAGGTATTTTATTCTTTTTGATGCAATTGTAAATGGTATTATCTTTTTGAGCTCTCTTTCTGCTAGTTCATTATTAGCATACAGAAATGCAACTGATTTTTGTAGATTGATTTTGTACCCTGCAACTTTGCTGTAGTTGTTGATTGTTTCTAATAGTTTTCCAACAGATTCTTTAGGGTTTTCTATATATACAATCATGTCATCTGCAGATAGTGAGAGTTGCACTTCTTCGTTACCTATTTGGATTCCTTTTATTCCTTTTTCTTGCCTAATTGCTCTGGCCAAAATCTCCAGTACTATGTTGAATAGGAGTGGTGAGAGTGGGCAGCCCTGCCTTGTTCCTGTTCTCAGAGGAATGGCTTTCAGTCTTTCCCCGTTGAGTATGATGTTGGCTGTGGGTTTGTCATAAATAGCCTTTATTATGCTGAGGTACTTTCCTTCTATTCCCATTTTGTTGAGAGTTTTTATCATAAATGGATGTTGTATCTTGTCAAATGCCTTCTCTGCGTCTATTGAGATGATCATGTGGTTTTCCTTCTTTGTTTTGTTGATGTGGTGTATCACATTGATTGATTTGCGGATGTTGAACCATCCCTGCGTCCCTGGTATAAATCCCACTTGATCATGGTGTATGATCTTTTTAATGTATTGTTGTATTCGGTTTGCCAATATTTTGTTGAGGATTTTTGCGTCAATGTTCATCAGTGATATTGGCCTGTAGTTTTCTTTCTTTGTATTGTCTTTGTCTGGCTTTGGTATCAGGGTGATGTTGGCCTCGTAGAATGATTTAGGAAGTGTTCCATCTTTTTTTTTAACACAAGGGTGCTCGACCTACAAGCTTGTGCCCTAAAGCTCTGTTATAGTGACTTGCGAGACTAATCACAGAGAAATGTTAACACCTCCATAGCTATAGCTTATGGACATTCCTCCAGGCTGATGGTGGAATAATAAAAATCCTGCTGTTTCTTAGAGGAGACTCCTGAACTGCTGTCTGAGTCACATGGTTTGAGCCTGTCAGCTTCCAGGTCACTGTGGTCACCCAGGCGGCCTCAAGCATATCTGATTATAAATACCAGCTCTACAGCTGGGAGACACCGTGTGCCTGTGTTCTGCTGCACTGATAGCCCTCCTTCTAGTCTCAGGTACTGAGGCTGTTGGATACTAATTGTCAGATTCAGAAATCCCCTTTTAAGATGTCCGCTTGCATCTAGGACTACAGATCCTACCACGATAAAAGGGACCTTTGCTATCTGGCTGTGGAATTGCCCCAGGACCTGCCTTCCTCTGCCCCTTGCAGCTCTTCATTCATCAGCACCTCCATCCCTAATCAATCTCTTTTGTACCTAGCCTCTTCCCTTTTGTCTTCTCACTTTAAGTGATGTGTGACTTCAGAATTATTGTTCCCTTGGCCCTACCCCTGAGGTCTGTCCACAGTGGTGCTGCAGTCCCCATCAGGCCCTGGCCCTGGAGCAGGGCTCCATAGCACCCTTCTCCTCTTCGCATGGCGGAAGAGGGAGCAGGGTTGGCATTCTTCCCCGTGTTCCCTTCTCAGAGTCAGCCACATGGGATTGACGGGGAGAGGCTCTCCAGATACACTTCTGAGCAGGAAGTCTGGGTCACAACTTGGTTGTTAGGGTCCCATCTTTCTCTAATCCCAGCCCAGTGCAACCTCTTTCTCTTCAATTATGCTCCCAAAAAGCACTCACCTATGGGCTAGATTCCTTAGGTCTCATCTCCTATTTTGCCTCCTCTGGGAAGCCTTCCAGCTCGCCTAGACTTCCAGCACCCTCTTCCTCTCAGAATATGTATAGCTGGAATTCTCTGTTGTCCTCATTTAACACTGCATAGGAGCAGACACCATGCAAAGCAGTTTACACATACAGGCACTATTCCTTTCAATATCCCTCTAAGGAATTCCCTCCAAGTCTCATTCTACAGGCAAAGAAAACTATGGATTCAAGAAAATAAATATTCTGCTTAAGACCTCACAGATCCCAGTGGTGAGCTGAATAGGAATGATGACTTCAAACGTGGGGAAGCAGGGATCTTTCCCCTCCCAAGTGTTTATAAACAGAGTGGTACTTCAGAATAATGATGGACGTTCAAAGAGCATGGATCCTGGTGTCCAGTTGAGCTATCAGATCAGAATCCCCGAGGACAGAGCCAGCCCCTCCAAGTGATCAGAATCTAGATTTGCCCTTTCTCTATCTTATATTAACAACCACTGCTGATTCTATTATAGTCCCTCCCTCTAACCTGAGTAAATATCTACACACACATACACAAACACACATACACACACACACACACACACACACACACACACATATGGTTATGTAACCTTATTTAGCTCTTTGAGTTTCTGTAACCTCTCAAAGTCTCAATTTTATCATCTGCAAGTTGGGATTAGAAATCTCATGGTATTTTATTTAATTTAAGACCTTCTACTTTATATACTACAGGGGTCATTAAAGAGTTTTTAAAATAAAATCTTGGTTCCTTCCCACAAGCCAATGGCTTTCTCTGCAGTAACCTCAATCTTTTGCAGTACTGGAGGGGAACAATGGTTTTTTCAGATCATTAAGAGACAGTGAATACAAAACCATATATACCATGCATTATTTGTGAAACGTGCCTGATTTTGACCCTACGGTCTGAAATGAGAAACAACTTACTAGGTGAGAGGTAATATGACTTTACCATAGAAATTATAGAATGTACAATGTTAAATACAACTGGGTGATGTGTACAGTAAAAAAACTACCAGATCATTGATGTCCGAGGTAAATTAATACTTCAGAAAAAATTATATATACACACATGGACATACACATGCATGGATACACATGCAGAGGAGTTACCTTCTAGATATGCTTAGAGAAACAAACAAAAATATTAAAAAGGGCTATATTGATGCAACAAAACTCCTAACCCCTAACTCTTAGTTTACTCTTTTCTTCTCTGACAAGAAGAATAGTCTTTGGACTGAAGAGCGTAGAGTGAGCGTTTCCTGAGAATGAAGTGAATAAACTCATGGTAGATAAAAAGATTGTAAGAGCACATATATTTGCTTTACATGAGTTCAAACCCTCTGGCCCACCTAAATTACACATCAGAGTCTCAAGAGAATCTCTGAATGAGGAAACCGTCATTGATCTTTCATACCCCTGTAAGCACAAAAGAGCTTCTAAAAGGCTGGAGATGGGCAAACTCTATCAATATTTGAAAAGAGGCATGAGGTTTATTCCACAAACCACTTACTAGTAAGCTTCCATTGTGACCTGGCAAAAACATGAAAATCCCTTTAGACTAAGATTTTCACAGTCTAAGATGTAAGTCTTTTGCCATGGTAAGATTGCTCTCTCCCTCCCTCTCTTCTCTCCTTTCATCCTTTCTTCCTTCTTTCTTTCTAACAAAAATTTCATTTTAAAACAGTCTTTGCAAAAAGAGTACAGGGAAAATAGTACCAAAAATTTACAAAGATAGTACAGAGTTCTCATATACTTTGCAACTAGTTTCCCCTATTAGTAACATCTTGCAATAGTATGGCATATTGATTACAACTAATGAACCAATATTGGTCTATTATTATTAACTAAGTCCATACTCTATTCAGATTTCCTTAGTTCTCACCTAATGTGTCTTTTCTGTTCCAGAATTCCATAAAGGATA
Source organism: Diceros bicornis minor (assembly GCF_020826845.1). Taxonomy (NCBI): domain Eukaryota; kingdom Metazoa; phylum Chordata; class Mammalia; order Perissodactyla; family Rhinocerotidae; genus Diceros; species Diceros bicornis. Next base: position 6,629,298 of record NC_080749.1, read on the forward strand.
CCACATCACAATTAGTTGTTATGGATCCTTAGGCTGGGACAGTTTCTCAGACTTTCCTTTTTTTTGGTGACTGTGACAGTTTTGAGGAGTCATGGTAAGATTAGTTGTTTTGTAGAATGTCGCCCAATTGTGATTTGTCTGATTAAACTGGGATTATGGGTTTTGGGGAGGAAGACCAGAGAGGTAAATTACCATTTTCACGACATCATATGAAGAGTCCATGCTGTTATATGACTTATCAATGTTGATGTTAACCGGGATCACCTGGCCGAGGCAATGTTTATCAGATTCCTCCATGGTAAAGTCACTCTTTCCCCACTTTCATACTGTGCCCCTTGGAAGGAAGTTGCCATGTGCAGTCCACAGTCAGGAGTGGGGTGTTATGCTCCTCATTCTTGAAAGCAGAGTGTTTATATAAATTATCTGGACTTTTCTGCAAGGCAGATTTGTCTTTTCTCCTCTACTTTCTTTTTATCCAATCATTTATTTATATCAGCATGGACCCTTAGATCTTTATTTTATATTTGGAGCTACAATCCAGTACTACTTTATTGTTTTCTTGCTCACACTGTCCCAGCTTGGCCATTGAGAGCTCTCTCAGCTGGCTCCCATGTCCCTTTGACACGCCTGCTCTCTGATATATGGGGTATATGACTGTGTGTGTTTTCTCTGTGTGTTTTGAGTATTTCCCTACTCTCTGGCACTTGAAGATGCTACAGGCTCATCTTGCATATTTCCTGCCCCAGTCCTAGGATCAACCATATCTCCAAGGCTCCCTTCTCCAAGGGAACCAAATGGTTCCTTTTACTGGAGAATAGTATTAGAAACCAAGATCTGGGTTCTAGGTATACTTATTGAAACTGAGGTGTCAATTTTTGTAGGTCCTTTCAGCTGACAAAGCAAGGAAATATATGCATACATACTAACTCATATCCTGTATGTAATCAATTGTGTGTGTGTGTGTATATATATATATAAAGCTAAATATAAGTTTATATAGTCTCCAACTATAATCTATTACCACATGGATCCTTCTATCTTTATTATCTTTCTTATCTGTAACCTCCCACTCCAGCAGTGAGAAACCTGGCTCCTGTCATCTACCATTCATTTATTTAGTTATTCAATTTCTGCATACATATATAATGGTATCAGAATTATTAACCCATATCACCATGGTAAATAATTTTATCAACTAGAGTACAATGTTTTTGTAGTTTCTTTTGTTTTTAAACATATAGACTCCACTTATTTAAAAAATTATTTATATTAGCATCTTTCATCTCACTCCCTTTAGTATGATTATTTTGTATGTTAGTAATATAGTTAGATTCTTTTGTCCTAGTCTACATTTTTCCTGGAATCCTCCAATCTCCTAAACGATTTTTTAAAATTTACATATGTTAAAGTTTGCAATTTTTGCTATAAAGTTCTATTGGTTTTGAGAAATGCAATGTGTCCTTTGTCCACCATGACAGTACCATACAGAATAAGTTCAAAGCCCTAAAATTCCCTTGCTTCACCTCTTCAACCCTTCTCTACCTCTAAGCCTCTGGCAACTACTGATCATTCTATCCTCTCTAGGTCTCTATCATTTTGCCTTTCCTAGAATGTCATAAAGTTAGTGTCATAGGAACCTGCAGTATGTAGTTTTTTCAGATTGCCTTCCTCTACTTAGCTATATCGATTTAAGATCCATTTATGTATTCTTGTGAGTTCAGAGCTCATTTGTTGTTATTGCTAAATAATATTCCATTGCATGAGTATGTCACAGTTTGTTTATCCATGTCTATCGAAGGCTATCTTGGTTGCTTGCAGTTTTTGCTGATTATGAATAAAGGTGTTATAAACGTTTGTGTTAAGATTTTTGTGTGAACAAAACCTTACAGATTAGTTGGGTAAAGACCTAAGAATATGATTGCTAGATCATATGATAAGAAGATGTTTAGCTTTATAAGAAACTAAGAAGCTGCACTCCAAAGTGGCTGTATCATTCTGCATTCCCATGAGCAATAAATGAGAGTACTTGTTACTTTGCACCCTCACCGGCGTTTGGATTGTCAATTTCTGCATTTTAGCTATTCTAATAGGTGAGTGGTGATCTAGTGGTTAAGATTTGCTGCTCTCATAACCCATGGCTCGGGTTCATTTCACAGTCAGAGAAGCACACCACTCTGTCTGTGGGTTGTCAGGCTGTGGCGGCTGCGTGTCGCTGTGATGCTGAAAGCTCTGCCACTGGTATTTCAAATATCAGCAGGTTCAACCATGGTGGACAGGTTTCAGCGGAGCTTCCAGACTGAGATAAATTAGGAAGAAGGACCTGGCCACCCACTTCCAGAGAATTGGCCATGAAAACTCTATAAATAGCTGCAGAGCGTTGATACAGCACCAGGAGTTTAGAGGCTGGCGCAAAAGCCGGGGCAGAGTTTGCTCTGCTGCACACAGGGTTGCAAGGAGTTGGAATCGATTTGATGGCATTAACGACAAAATAGGTGAGTAGTGGTGCTGCATTGTGTTATTTCTCAATTTCCTAATAACAAATGATATTGAGCATATTTTAAACAATTGTTGACATCTGTTGATCTTCCTTGTTGAGGTGCCCAGTGAGATATTTGGCCATTTTTTAATTGGGTTCTTTGCTTTCTTACTTTGTTGAGTTCTAAGAGTTATTTGTAGATTTTGGGTACAAGTCTTTTATCAGACATGTGTTTTGCAAACATTTTCTCCTGGTCTGTGGCTTGTCTTTTCCAGACCAGAAGTTTTTAATTTTAATAGTTTCTAATCTATCAATTTTTTCTTTCATGCATCATGATTTTGGTGTTGCATTAAAAATCACATCACCAAACCCAAACATACACAGATTTTCTCTTATGTTTCCTTCTATCTTTTTAGTTTTACATGTTGCATTTAGGCTGATTATCTATTAGCCATTTTTAGGTAATTTTCATGAAAGTTTTATTGTCTCTGTCTATGTTCATTTTTTTTTTAATCGGATGTCCAATTGTTCCAGCACCATTTGCTGAAAAGGCTGTCTACTGAATTGCTTTTACTTATTTGTCAAATATCAGTTACTGAATTTGTGTGGGTCTGTTTCTGGGCTCTCAGTTCACTTCCATTGATCTATGTGCCTATCCTTTCACTAATACCGTAATGTGTTGATTATTGTACCATTATAGCTTTATAGTGAGTCTTGAATTTGGGTGGTGTAAGTCATATGACTTGGTCCTTCTTCTTCAGCAATGTGTTGGCTACTCTAAGTTCTTTGCCTTTCATTATAAATGTTAGAATTATTTTGTCAATATCTACAAAACAACTTGCTGGGATTTCAATTGAGATTACATTGAATCTATAGATCAATTTGGAAAGAAGTAACATCTTAATAATATTGAGTCTTCTGATTCATGAACATAGACTATCTCTCCTTTCCTTTGGAACTTCTTTGAGTTCTGTCATTTAAGTTTTGTAGTTTGCCACCTATAGATCTTGTACAATTTTGTTATATTTATACCTAAATATTTCATTATTTTAGTGCTATTGTAAATGGTAATTTTTAAAATTTCAAATTCCAGTTGTTCATCACTGGAGTATAGGAAAGCAATTAAATTTGTACATTAACCTTGTATCCTGTGACCGTGCTACATTATTATTCTAGGAATTTTTGTTTCTGATTTTTGGGGATTTCTTTTATATAGGCAATCAAGTAATTTAAGAATAGAGACTGTTGTATTTCTTCCTTCCTAATCTGTGTAACTTCTATTTCTTTTTTGTATCTTATTGCCCTATCAAAAATTCTAGCACAGTTTTGAATAGGAATGGTGAGAGATGACATCCATTTCCTTGTTTCCAGTCTTATAAAGAAGGCTTTTTATTTTCTCTCCATTAAATATGATGTCATTTGTAGGCTTTTGTAGATGTTCTTTATCAAGTTGTGGAAGTTCACCTCTATTCCGACTTTGCTGAGAAATTTTATCATGAATAGGTGTTGAATTTTGTCAAAGGACTTTTCTGAATCTATTGATACAATTATATGATTTTTATTCTTTAGCCTGTTGATGTGAAGGACTACATTACTTGATTTTTCAAAGTTGAACCAGCCTTGCATACCTAGGATAAATCCCACTTGGTCATGGTGTATAAATCTTTTTTATACATTGTTGGATTCAACTTGCAACTATTTTGTTGTGGCTTTTTGCACCAATGTTTATTAGAGATATTGCTATGTAGTTTTCCTTTATTCTAATGCCTTTACTTGGTTTTGGTGTGTTGGTAATGATGGCCTCATAAAGTGAATTAAGTGTTCCCTCTGATTCTATATTCTGGAAGAGATTGTTATGAATTGGTATTATTTCATTATGAAATGTTTGGTAGAATTCACCAGGGAAACCACTGGGCCTTGTGCTTTCTTTTTAGAAGATTATTAATTATTGATTAAATTCCTTTAATAGATATAAGACTATTCAGATGACCTATTTCTCCTTTTGTGAGTTTGGTGGTTTGCGTAATTCAAGTGATTGGTCCATTTCATCTAAGCTATCAAGTTTGTGGCATAGAATTGTTTATAGTATAGCTTTTCAACCTTGTGTTGACTATGGGATAAGTAGTGATAACCCCTCTTTTATTTCTGATATTGGTAATTTGTATTTCTCTAATTTTTTCTTGGTTAGCTTGTCTAGAGGCTTATCAATTTTATTACTCTTTTCAAAGAACTAGTTTTTGTTTCATTGAGATTTTATATTATGTTTCTGGTTTTCAACTTTGTTGATTTCTGCTGTAATTTTTATTTATTTATTTTTCTTTTGATTGATTTAGGCTTAACTTACTCTTTTTATTCTAGTTTCCTAAGGTAGAAGCTTAGATTTCTGATATTAGATCTTTTCATTTTTTTTGAAACAACTTTATTGAGATACAATCATGTGCCATGCAATCTACCCAGTGTACAATTCAATAGTTTTAAGCATATTCACAGAGTTTTGCAACTCCACCACAATCAATTTTAGAACATTTTCATCACCTCAAAAAGAAACTCCATGCTCTTTAGCTATCTTCCACCGAGATCCCCCTGTTCTCCAACACTAAGAAACCACTAACATTCTTTCTGTTTCTATTTACCTATTTTGGACATTGTATGTAAAAGGACTCACATCATGTGTGGTATTTCGTGGCTGACTTCTTTTGCTGAGTATAATCTTTTCAAGGTTTATATATGTTGTAGCAAGTGCCAATACTAAATTACTTTTATGGCCAAATAATTTTCCATTTTATGGATCTAAAACATTTTGTTTATCCATTCATCAGTTTGTGGATATTTGAGTTGTTTCACTCTTTTGGCTATTATGAATAATGATTCTATGAACATTTGTGTTCAAGTTTTTGTGTGGATGTATAGTTTCCTTTCTTTTGAGTATATACCCAGGAGTTGAATTGCTGGGTTAAATGGTAACTTATGTTTCACTTTTGAGAAGCTGATAGACTATTTTTCAAAGTGGCTGTACCATTTTACATTACCATCAGTACTGTATGAATGTTCTTTCTACATCTATTTCTCTATATTCTTGCCAATATCTGTTATTATCTGATTATTTGCTTCTAGCCATCCTAGTGAGTGTGAAGTGGTATCTCATTGTGATTCTGATTTGCATTTCCCTGATGACTAATGATGTAAACCATCTTTCATGTGTTATTAGCTATTTTCTATCTTTCTTGGAGAAATCGCTATTCACTTCTCTACTGTAAGAGTTTTTTATATATTCTGGGTACAAGTACCTAATAAGATATATGATTTACACATATTTTCTCCAATTCTGTGGGTTGTCTTTTCACTTTCTTAATAGTATCCTTTGAAACACAGAATTTTAAGTTTTGATGAAGAGCAATTTATTTATTTTTCTTTCATTTATTGTGCTTTGGTGTCATATCTAAGAAACCATTGTCTAACATAGGTCATAAAGATTAATGCCTATATTTTCTTCTAAGAGTTTTATAGTTTGAGTTTGGTTTTGTCTATGGAGTGAGGTAGGGATTCAACTTCATTCATTTGCATGTGGATAGCCATTTATCCCAGCAACATTTGTTGAAAAGACTATTTTTCCTCATTGAACTGTTTTGGAATCCTTACTGAAAATCAATTGACCATAATGTCAGGATTTATTTATGGACTTTCAATTACATTTCATTGATCTATATGTCTATCGTTATGTCAGTACCACACAATCTTGATTAATGTTGCTTTACAGTAAGTTTTGAAACTGGGAAGTATGAGTCCTCCAACTTCGTTCTTCTTTTTCAAGATTGTTTTGCCTATTCTGGTCCTTTGAATTTCCACAGAAATTTTAAGATCAATTTGTCAATTTTTCCAAAGAAGCCAAATGGGATTCTAATTGGAATTGTGTTGAATTTCTATGTCAATTTGAGGAGTATTGCCGTCTTAACAATACATAGTCTTCACATGGGATATCTTTCCATTTATTTAGATCTTTAATTTCTTTCAGCAATATTCTGTAGTTTTCAGAGTATAAATTTTGCATTTATTTTATTAAATTGAGTTCTAAGCATTTTATTTTTTTATGCTGTTATAAATGGAATTATTTTCTAAATTTTTATTTTCAGATTGCTAATTTCTAGTATATCGAAATACAGTTGATTTTTGTACATTAACCATGTATCCTACAACCTTTCTGAATTCTTTACAATAGCTTTTCCATGGACTCCTTAAGATTTGTACATACAATATTGTGTCATCTGCAAATAGAGATAATTTTCCCTCTTTCTTTCCAATCTGGTTCCTTCTTATTAATTTTTTTTATCTGATTGCCCTGGCTAAAAACTTTACTACAACATTGAATGGAAGTAATGAAAGTGCATCTTTTCTTGTTTCTATTCTTAGATTAAAAGCATCTAGTCATTTACCATCAAGTGTGATGTTAGCTGTGGGGTTTGTTGTAGGTTCCTTTTATCAGGCTGTGGAAGTTCCCTTCTATTCCTAGTTTGTTGAGTGTTTTTATTATAAAAATGTGTTGGATTTCATCAAATGCTTTTTCTTTGTTTATTGAGACGATCATGTGATTTTGGGTTTTGTTTAGATTTTTGGTTTTTATTCTATTGATACGGTGTATGAAATACACCTTATGTTACATGGAGTATAACAATAATGGATATTTGGATATTAAACCAACCCTACATTCCTGGATATATTCCACTTGGGCTTATTCTAATTTACTAGATTATGTTTGCTAGTATTTTGTTTAGGATTTTTACATCTATATTTGTAGGTGATATTCACCTATAGTTTTCTTTCATTGTAATGACTTTGGTTTTGTGTCAGTATAATATTGGCTTCAGGAAATTAATTGAGTAGTGTTCACTCCTCTTCTATTTTTGAAAGACTTATTTTGAAAAATTAGTGTTAATTTTTTAAAATTATTTGGTAGAATTTACCAGTGAAGCCATCTGGGCCTGGGTTTTTCATTCTTGGTAGTAGTTGTTGTTGTTATTATTATTGCTACTATTTTAATCTCTTTACTTGATATAAGTTTTTCAGAAATTTTCTATTTCTTCTTGAATCATCTTTGATAGTTTGTGACTTTCTGGAAATTTGTTCATTTCATCTAATTTTTCTAAATTATTGGCATACAATTTTTCAAAAATGTCTTCCTAATCCTTTTTATTTTTGTAAAGTTGGTAGTAATGTCTCATTTCATTTCTGATTGTATTTATTAGAGAATTTTTTTCTTTTTTATGATCTATCTAGCTAAAAGTTTGTCAATTTTACTGATATTTTCAAAGAAACAAAGTTTGCCTTTATTAATTCTCTCTATTGCTTATTTATTCTCTGTTTCATCAATTTATGCCCTAAATTTTACCTTTGTTCTTACCTTTGTCTGCTTTAGGTTTAATTTGATCTTAAAGCACTACCTTGCAGTGCTTTAAGATAGAAGGTTAAGTTATTGATTTAAAACATATTTTTTCTTGTTTACTGGGGGCAATTACAGCTGTAAATTTCCCTCTAAACACTACTTTAGCTGCATCCCATAGTTGTTAGGTTGTGTCTTCAGTTTAATTCATCTCAAAGCATTTTCTAATTTCCCTTTGGATTTCTTCTGATCCGCTTGTTACTTAGGAGTACATTGTTTCATTTTCACATATTTGTGACTGTCCCAAATTTCTTTCTGTTACTGATTTCTAATTTCATTCAATTTTTGTCAGAAAATAAACTTTATATTATTTCCGTGTTAAATTTATTGAAGTTTGTTTTATAGTCTAGCATATGGTGTATCTTAGAGAATGTTCCAAGTGTACTTGAGAAGAGTTTATATTCTGCAGTTGTTGGATAGAGTGTTTATAGATGTCTGTTAGGTCTGCTTGGTTTTTATTGTTGAAGTCTTCTACTTACATGTTAATTTTCTGCTTACTTTTTCTGTTCATTATTGAAACCAGGCTATTGTAATTTCCAACTATTATTGTGGAACTGTCTTCCATTCTATCAGTTATTGCTACATGAATTTTGGTTCTCTGTTGTTAGGTGTGTATATGTTTATAATTGATATATCTTCCTGATGGTTGACCATTTTATCATTATAAGATGTCTCTCATTTCTAGTAACTTTTTTTTACTTTAACATCTATTTTGTCAGATATTTGTTTGCCCATTTCTTCTTTCTTGTGGTTGCTGCTTGCATGGTATATATTTTTCCATCCAGTAACTTTTAGTCTATATATCTTTGAATATAAAGTATATTTCTTGTACACAGAATATAGTTGTATCTTGGTTTTTATCTAGTCAGACAATCATTGCCTTTCAATTAGATTGCTTAATTCATTTACTTTTAATGCTACTGTTGATATAGTTGGATTTACTTCTGCCACTTTAATTTTTATTTTTGATTTGTCTCATGCTTTTCTCTTCCTCTATTCTTACTTAACTGATTTCTTTTGCATTATATGAATATTTTTAATATAACATTTTTATTTCTTTAATATTTTTTTCTCTATATAATTTTTGAGTTATTTCCTATATGGCTTACTATATACACTCTAACTTGTCAGAATATATTTCAGATTTATAAAACAATTTCAATTATATATAGAAATATTACTCCTATATTCCTCATCCTTCTTTTTTGTGGTATTATTGTTATGTATATTACATTTATATATTTGACAAACCCAACAATGTATTGCTATAGTTATAACTTGATAAGAAGAAAAAACAAACATCTATGTATAGCTTTTGTCATATTTGCCTTTTTATTTCATGTTTCCAGTTCTCTTCGTTTGTCCTATGGTTTTGAGTTATCATCTAGATTTATTTTCTTAGTCCAATAGAGCTTTGCTCCCATCTTCTTCTTTTGTGATGCTTTGGCAAATATGTTACATTTTTATATGCTTAAGGCCCATCAAAACAATTATGTACATATTGTTTTATCCACTCTCTTTTAAAAATAAGTTAAGGGAATAAAATAAAATAAGTATGCATTTAAACTATCTTTTATAATTACATAATCACCGTTACTAGTGCTCTTTGTTTTTTTTCTGTCAATTCAGATTATTCCCTTGAGTCACTTGCTTTCAGTCTGAAGAAATTTCTTTAATATTTCTTGTAAGATGGATCTATTAGCAACAAATTCTCTCAGTTTTTGTTTATCTGTGAAGTCTTTATTTTACTTTGATTTTTGAAACATAGCTTTGCTGGATGTAGGATTCCTGTTTGGTAGTTTTTCTTTGAGCACTTTGAATATGTTGTCTCACTGTATTCTGGCTTCCATTATTTCTAATGAGAATTGAGCTGTGCATCTTATTGAGGTTCCCTTTTATGTGATGATTTGTTTTTCATTTGGTGTTTTCAAGATTTTCTCCTTGTTTTTGGCTTTCACCTTTTGTACTATGATGTGCACATGAATCTGTTTGTGTTTATCCTAATAGCAGTCCTTTGATCCTCTTAAATGCGTAGATTAAAGTGTTTCTTTTTTAATTTGGAAAGTTTTCAGTGATCATTTATTTGAATATTTTTTTCTGCTCCCTTCTCTCTCTCCTCTCCTTCTGGTTCTCCCATCAAGCGTATGTCGGTGCATTTAATTGTGTCCCATGTTTTTCTGAAGCTCTGTTAACTTTTCTTCGTTCTTTTCTCTCTCATTTTTTCAGATTGCATAGTCTCCATTGGTCTATCTTCAAGTTCTTTAATTTTTTCTTCTACCAATTCGGATCTACTTTGAACTTCTCTAGTGAATTTTTAATTTCAGTCATTGTCCTTTTGGTCCAGAATGTCCATGTGGTTCTTTTTTATAATAACTATCTCTTTATATACATTTTCTCTTTGATGAGACATTTTTATGCTTGTCTATACTTATTTAAGCATGCTTTGTTTTAATTCTTTGAACATATTTATGTTGGTTACCTTGAAGTCATTGTCTATTAAATCTGACATTTGCTCACTCTCACACACAGTTTCTGTTGCTTGGTTCCCCACCCCCCATATATAGGTCACATTTTCCTGTTTCTCTACCTACCTTATAATTTTTTGTTGGAAATAAGCCATTTTAGATAATACATTGTAGCAGCTCTGTGTACTGGTTCCCCTCATGCCAAGGTCTTATTATTATTTGTTTTCTTATTTGTTTAGTGACTTAGTGGGTTATTTAGTGAAGTCAATTTACTCACATTGATGTTACTTCTTAGGGAGGTGCAGCTTTAGGATGACAGTGGTTTTTGCAGGACTATATTTGTTCCTTTCTCTGACTGAGTCCAACTGTTAAGTGCCACTAATTCCTGACTGGTTACTCCTGTATTTTCAATGTTGTCCGCCATATGTTATTCCTCACATTGGTCCTATTGAGTTTGGGCTCCTTTATAGGCAGAGTTTTTGGGGTCAGTGTTTGCGATTGTTTGTGACTATAGAAGAGCTCTTCTTAGTTGCCTCTTTTCCTGGTTCTCTCTGGAACTAGCTGATAATTTAGCTTATATCTCTAATGAATCTATCAGTCTCCTCTTGAATTGCTTTACACCATAATCTCCATTGTTTTTGAGATCTTCCTTAGGCTTTAAATTCCGTATACTCTTGCAAATGACGTTAGCTCCTTCGGAAGATCATTGGAGTTCTGTGTTTTACAGTTTGCCTCTTTCCCTCAGCAAAACCTCTGAGCCATGGTTGTGGAGCAAGGATAGGGGCAGTGGCATGCTTCCTTGTGAGTGAAAGCATTGCTTCGGAAGCTAGTTGCTCCATGGAAGAGTTGGCAGCTGTAGGCACTGGTCATCTTTTCTTGCCTCTTCTGGTGTGGAATCTCCACTTTATGAGCAAGCTGGGGTGAGAGTGATTGTGGCCCCAGTATACTCAGTGTTCTGCATCCAAAGTAGAGCCTCCATTTGATAAGTGGGGCCTGGGAGGAAGAAGAGAACCCCAACCTCTCAACCACAGTCATCCAGAACTTAGCCTCTGTATTAGGTAGCTAGGGGCAGAATGAGAGATCCTAATGTCTTGCCCCTCCCTCTGACTGACAGCTGGAAGAAAATGGAGCCCTTTGTTTTTGGATTACTCCTTTGGAATGGAACTTTTCTCACTCTGAGTTGGGAGAGGGGAAGGAGGGCATGGATTATTGTGAACATGCCAGATTCTCTTTGTTCTTATTAAGTTTTAATAGGTTTTTTGAATAAATATGTTTTTCATTTGTTGTATATCGTTAGGACCATTTTGAGAGAATTTAAGTGGTTGGTTTTTTTGGTATAATCTTCAACAGTTTCATTGGGGAGTGGGTCTGTGGATCTTATGTTGCCATGCTAGAAGTAGAACCTCCTGCTTCTTCCTTTTTTTCTAATATAAGCATTTAATGCTATAATTTCTGTGTAAGCACTGCTTTAGCTGCATCCCACAATTTTTTTCTTTTTGTGAGGAAGATCAGCCCTGAGCTAACATCCGATGCCAATCTTCCTCATTTTTTGCTGAGGAATACCGGCCCTGAGCTAACATCTGTGCCCATCTTCCTCTACTTTATATGGGACACCGCCACGGCTTGACAAGTGGTGCATCAGTCTGCAACCAGGATCCGAAACTGCGAATCCCGGGTAACCAAAGAGGAGCGCTCACTTAACTGCTGCACCACTGGGCCAGCCCTGCATCCCACAAATTTTGATGTTGCATTTTCATTTAATTCAAAATATTTTTTCTCTTTAGATATCTTTTCTAATTCATGTATTATTTAGAAGTGTATTGCTTAATGTCTTTATGTAGATCTAAGTTTCTTATCTATATCATTTTCTTTCTTTCTAAAGGACTTCTTTTTCTTGTGAGAGCAATGTGTTGGTGATGAATTCCCTCATTTTGATTGTCTGAGAAAATCTACATCTCTCCTTCATTTTTGAAGTATACTTTCACTGGATATAAAATTCTAGGATGATGGTTTTATTTTTTCCAATCCTTTAAATATTTCACTCTGCTCTAGTCTAGGTTGAATGAATTCTGATAACAACTCCAACTTAATTCTTATTCTTATTTCTCTATAGGTAAGATGTTCATTTTCTTTTTCCCTCTAGCTTCTTTCAAGAATTTTTTTTTATCTTTGGCTTTCTGTATTTCGAATATGGTTTTGTAGGTGTAGCTTTTTTTTTTTTTTTGGTAATTATCCTGTTTGTTTTCTTCTGAGTTTCCTAGATCTATGATTTAGTGTCTGTTATTAATTTGCGGAAGTTCTCAACCATTATTACTTTAAATATGTCTTCTGCTCCATTTTCTCTTCCTCCTCCTTCTCATATTCCAATTATGTTTACATTATACCTCTCAAAATTAGTTCCCAGTGTTCAAATGTTTTTTTATTTATAAATAGCTCTATGTTTTTATTTTCTTTTCAGTTTGGGAAGTTTCTATTGATTTATTTTCAAGCTCACTGATTTTTTTTTCCTTAGTGGTTTCCAGTTTACTGATGAGACCATTAAAGGCATTCTTCATTTAAATTCTTTGTCTGAAAATTCCATCATCTGTGTCATATCTGAGTCTGATTCTGCTGCTTACTTTTTCATTTCAAATTAGGTTTTTCTTACATTTGGCATTACTTTTAATTTTTTGTTGAAAGTCATGCATGTTTTATCAGATAATAGAAACTGGAAAATATAAACCTTTAGTGAGAGGATTTATGTTAATTAGGCTAGAAGTTGTGCTGTGTTTAATATTTGTTGTAAGCTATAGGTATCAGAGCTTTCAAATTTCTCCAGTATTCTGTTGTGTCTCCTCTTTTGACTTTGGGCTTCCTTAAGTACTTCCCCTCAGAGAGATTCTGTCTCCTGCAGCTCTTTCATTCACTTTGTTATACTGAATCCCTGTCGATGTGGTAGTGCTACCAGTGCAGTGGGTTCTTGTTGTCCCCCAGGATAGAAATCAAGAGAGACAACAAACAGGAGTAGAAAAATGAAAGTTTATTAGCTTGTGCACAGGAGAGGCACAAGGGACCTGGTGCGGAAAGGAAAGGGGCAGGTGACGGCTCCTTAGGGAGTGGGATTGTGGGGCTTTTTATTAGACAAAGGCTAGGGAGGAGACCCTTGTCATGGTGTGTAGAGGTGAGGTTTTTCTTGCTCTCATGCTGTTGTTCCACATGCCACCACGTGTTGCCTGTATCATTAGCAGGCTAGCTCTCCACCCCTGGGTGTGACTTTTAGTATGGTAATGGGGCTAGGATCACCTTCAGACACGTCCTGGGTGCTAGGGCACATGCATAAGCTCAGGAAAGTCTGGAGGCTGTGGAATGTAGATCTTAGTGGTATCTATCTGATTCTCTTAGCTTGCTGATTGGTGAGGGGCCTTATCTTGTTAGGCCAGGGGCCTTGCAAATGACTCTATCTCATTAAGCTGATTCTGTCTCAGTAGTAAGGTGTGGGGAGGGGAAGTTGTGATGTAAGGCCTAAAATTAATATTTTGTACTACCTGACACTTGAAACTGGGTGGAGCTCAAATAGTCTAACCACAAGTTCCCCTCCTCATTGTGCTTCTGTGGATAAGGTCCCCTAGCCAGATAACCTTTTTTATCACGAGGATGAGGCACAGTGCTTGCTTATCCAAGTGGGCTTTAGTTCCCTGCCAGCCCAAACAGGCCATTCATATGTTCCCATGGGAACCAGGATCACTCTATCCTCTTAATACTACAAAGCCTGCTTCTCACAGACTCTGCTTACTCACTGTTTCTGAGTTCACTCTGGCCCTGCATAGCATGCAACGTCACAAGGGCTGTGCATGCATGTGCCTAAGAAACTACTCTTGATATTATTTGTCCAGTGTGGGGTGTCATGCTCATAATCCTAGAGTGAGAATCCTCCTTCACCAACAGGGTGAAAAAGAAGCGATCCAAATGCAACCCTCCTACAATCTCACAATTAAATCTCAGTGTTTTAGGGAGCCTGTGTCTGTGGGCTGTGGGCTTCACATTTTTTTTCCAGTGGTATTTTTTTCTACCGTAGATGAGACAAGAAGGTGAGAGGGGGCTGGAGTGAGCAGAATGCCCTTCTCCCAGCTGAGATAAGGCTTTGGTAAAAGTATTTTCCCCTGGAGTATAGGCCTTATGTTGTGTCAACCACTCTGGGCCTAGTTCACAACGATTACTCTTTTTCTCACCCCATAAGAGCCATGAGAGGATCTTTCTCTGATCTTCACTGTGAGAATCTGCTAGGATTATTGGAGGTAAAAGCCACGAAACTGTAGCGGCTACCACAGAACTGAGGCTTCCAGTAGTTCCTCTCTCACATGTTAGTTCACACTCCACCTCCTGCAATTTGTCCCAGTTGCCATTAAAGTGTCCCTGCCAGTTTATGGCTCCAGCAGCTTCTGCTCCAGGTGGCATATCTAAGCCGTGGCTCTGGATTCACCTGTGTCTCCAGATTTCAGGGTGGTGGCTTTTACTGAAATCTTAGTTCTCTGATAGACCCAAGAAGAGTCATTGATTTTCAGTTTGTTCAGCTTTTTCTTACTCTAATAACGTGACTGATGACTTCTAAGCTCTTTATATGTCAGAACAGACATCAGAAGGGCTGCATGTTTTTCCTTTTTTCACTTTTTGACTCATATGCTATTCAATTACTCAAATGTAAATGTGCGTGTTATCAGTGTCATTTAAACAAGAGCAGATCTGTAATCTGCCTGCATTTTTGTGGGACCCCAGTTTTCTTCTTCTCTTTGAGCAAGCTGTGGAGTCTGACTTGCAGTTATCATCATTTTCACGCATAATTCAGCCTCTGCTCATACAGAGATTCCAACTAATTCAAGAGATTCATTTGGCTTCTTACACTTTCTCTGAGAAACTCATTTTTATAGCAGTAGCATGAGATGAACCGCCTGTTTGTTTTAGATAAATAGAAATCCTAACTTGCAGGCTCCCTTATTTGCTCTGCTACCCACTCTTCAAGAGATAATCTCCCTGCCTTGCTGGTCTTTCTAGGAAAACATACGTGGAGGTTGTTGTTGATGTTTTGCTTTGTTTTATAATGTTCTCACCAGGGATGTCCCCTAGAGGCTGTGCCTTGAAATACTCTAAACTTCTCCTTTCTTAAATTCCTCTTTTTGACATTCAAGTATATAGAAAAGTGTGCAAAACATAAATATTCCATTCGATAAATCAACAGAAAGCTACGCCCCTTTTAATCAAAACCCAGGTTAAAAAATAAAATTAAATCACCACTTAAAGGTCCCCTTTACGTCTCAAATTCCCATTATCCCTGAAGTGTCCATTATTGATGTTGTTGCTTTAACAATTTAATGATTCTCTCAAGATTCCATTCAAGACCCATTTCTTCAATGAACTCGGACACCAAAAAGTAAGCCCAAAAGAAGACGAGCTTCCCCGAACGTAAATGAATGGATGCCAAAGACTCCTGCTGTCTTCCTGAGTGGCGCCAAAGGTCGATTCTCATAGCGAGGGTTCTGCTCTGAAACTTCTGAAACCATGAAAACCCTCTTCTTAAGGACAAAGGGCCCAGGTTACCTCAGTACGCTGAGTTACAGCACACTATGGTCAACTCTTCTGGAGACTCCTTGGTGAGAGAGCAGTGCCTGTTTCAGGCTGAAGTCACAGTCCCCTCTCCAAAGAGGCGTGCTCCGTGCTTATGGCACCTGCGGAGGTGCCATAAGAAAATGGTAAAATTTCTGTTCATATGAAACGTTATAACTTTCTATTTTTGTATATAATGTATACTTTATATTGTGCATTAGCAGTACTATGTATAAGATTTATGAGTTACAGAATCAATATATAGAGGACACAGGCACAGAATATTTAGGTGATAAAAATTTTGGAGAACCCTGATGTCCATTTCTTGGTGCTGCTGACTTCATTTGAGATTTGCATATCTTACGATCTCTATTCTTAAAGAAAACAAAGTGGCGTTTTGACATTTGTGCTGTTTTTCTCCTCTGAGGAAAGAAAATGTGCAAGAAACATATGAATAGAATGTGTGCTGAGAAGTGAGCGGTCAGTGAGCCAAATCTTACTGTATTCCTCCCTCTAGTATCTGTTCATGCTGAAGCCTTTTATTTATTGTCTGTTCCTTGGTTCATGTTTCTCTCTCTGTCTGGAATCCCCCACCATGCTCTTGTATTCCTGACAAACAGCAGCCAATATGTACATTTTTTTATGTTGATATATTAAATATACTGACGAAAGCACAAAATCTAAATATTCCATTCAGTGAAGTAACAGAAAACTAAAACTTTTTAAATTATCATCAATTTAATAAAATTAAATTATCACTCAAACGTCTCCTCAAGTCCCTCAAACATCCCCCTCATGTCCATTCTCACTCACTGTTCCAACTCTCCCTTCTATAGTAATGATTATTCAGAATTCTTACAATATGTTCATTTGCCTGGTTTTGATTTATATAAAAAGTGTCATATAGTGTGCATGTTTTTGTATTTGCCCTCTTTGCCTCAACCTTGTCTGTGATATTTATGCATGCTATTAAGTGTAGCTATCAACTGTTATTTTTCATTGCTCTATAGTATTCCACTGAATGGATGAATATACCACAATTTATTTACTCATTCTACAATTGATGGACATTTGTATTATCTCCAGTTTGGAGCTGTTACAAATACAGCTTTTCTGAATTATCTATACATGTCTCTCAGTGCACATGAGCAAGTGTTTCTTTATTAAACACACCAAAGTGTGGAATGACTGAGTCACAGTGCATGTGAGCATTCATCGTTTATAGATAATGTCAAACTGATTTCCAAAGTGCATGTACTGATTTAAACTCCCCCAGCAATTCATACAAAGAAAATATAGACATAATTTTAGAAAGAAATAGACCTACCCAAAATAACAGGAGAGATTTTGATAGAAATTTCTTAGTAACTATTAGAATAAGCAAACAAAATTAATGAAAATATAGACAATTTGATCACTCTTAATGCAGTGGATATATATAAAACACTGTAACCAACAACTACAGAATGTACATTCTTTTAAAATATCTACACAGAAAATTTTCAAAAATTGACTGTATCCTAGTCTATCAACTGATGATTGAAATAATATAGACTATGTTCTTGTACCAGAGTGAAATTAAGCTAGAAATAAAGAAGAACAATGAATTAATATGCTTAAAAAAATTCATGAGGCAGAGAATATATATATCTCAATGAAAATCATATCCTATAAAACACCCACCACAATGGCTGTAATTGAAAAGAAAGACAATGTCAAGTGCTGAAAACAATGAAGAATAATGAGACTTTCATTAGAAATACAACTTGACATTTCAATTAATGTCTTCCAGGAAGACTTTTCTACTTTCATGAGGGCAGGTATCTCAAATATTAAGTAAAGCCTTAAATAAATAATAGTAATACAATAAATGGTTAATAAGGTAAATGAAAACTCTTTCAGCTATATATTATCAGTTTAAAATCAATGGATTGAACTTGCACAGCATCAGAGTGTACCAGAAGCATATGCACAGTATCCTCCCGTTGTTTAGAAAAAGAAAGATAAGAAATAGGGATGAATGGGCTAACTATGCTAAGAATTTCAAGTCCTTTGCACAAAATCTCAATCTTATTAGGTAACAGGCTTCTGATAGAACTATTGATTCTCATTTCAATGTGTTCTTTCTGGACATCAGACAGCAAAAACTTTTTAGTATATATCTGAGGGAGTTACATCACAGGTATGCCTGGACAAATTTATTATTAAGTTTTCCACCATATAAAAGAGAATGAAAAAATAAATCAAAGCAGTGCAATTAAAGTTTAAAGCAATCAAAAGAAATTCGTGGGAGAAAAACATTTGAGGTACATACTACAGTGAGGAGACTATTTCATTAAGTAAATTACATGTTTCAAAGGTATTTTAAAGGACCTATATGTTCTAGAAAGTCCTCTTGCTAGAATTGTTTAGAATGTGAGAAATTAAGAAAAAACAGCCCAATATTCTCGAAGCTGATAAATAATCTAATTCAGTCTTGATTTTTCTGTGATGGATTGCTTTTATCTCATCTCGTGGGCAGAGGGGTTTCAGATTATCAAGGGACAACTTTAAAGGGAGAAGATTAAAGAACCAGATAACTCTGTAATCAAGGCCGCATTTTGGTTCATTAGTTAAGAGACAACTTGCTAGTCAATGTGCATCCTTCCAAGTCACTGCATCCTTCTGAGGGAAAAGACCACTCCCACCAACCCTGCTCTGATTGGGCAGCCTATCTATGCTTGCCATTCACACCTGTTCTTGCTCTTGGGGCCACAGCTTATTGGTTGAAAAACCGGCACCAAATTCAGGAATAACTAATCTGTATAACCTGGCCAATGATATGTGAAGTGCTTTTCTTTGAATGTTTATCCCATGTAAGTGCAATGGTAATTAACTGATTAATTACTTCTCTGAGAAATTTGAACCAGAGATGTAGGTTTGTTAACGGATCAGGGGAAACTGAAAGCTAAAGAGCACAAAAAGAAGTCAGAGAAGTGTGGACTCTGAGGAAGGTGCATTCAGGCGGAGCTGTGAACGTGTTGGAGTCTCCATAGACGTTGTCGTCAACCCTCCCCTCCTTGTATATGGATGCGTCTCTTACACATTAAGAAATGGAATCTATCCTTTGCTTTCCTCTTGTTTCTAGGTTTGCCTCATGACTTCCTTTGATGAATAGAACAAGATGAAGCCTGGAAGCCTCTGTTTTTGCTCTTCAAGCAATTTGCCAAGTAAGAAATATGACTACTCAGAGACGACCATGATGTGAGGAAGCCCAAGCTACTGAGGCAGAAGAGGGCCTTTGGAGGAATACTGTGATACCAGAGCCGTGAGTAAAAACTCCTTAGACCTCACAACCTAACCCAGAGGAAGGCAGACAAGGCATTGCCACGTGGAGCAGAAGAACAATGCATCAGACCCCAGTCAACCCAAAAAAGCATGATAAATAGTAAATGGTTGTTGTTTTATGTCACTGGGTTTTGGGGTTGTTACACAGCAATACATAAATATGGGCAATGAGTAAAAAGATAGGATTAAGCAAAAACCAACGACACAAAAATATGTCCTGAGGAGAGATTGATTGTTCTGTTCATTTGTATAGGCAGAAACAGTCCGGGCTGAGACAGAGGTGAGCCATGTTAAATGGCTGAGCCCTCATAGGGACACAAAGTCTGTTGCTGGATAAGGAGGTTGGCAATAGTTGAGAACAGTCTTAATCTGTTGGTTATTTAAAAGATTTATGTTTAAAATAATCGTCCTTTCTTTCTCTCCTCCTTACCCTGATTCTCCACCTAATTGTGTGGCTTGACGTCTCTATTTTATAGCAGGCAAATACAAAATTAATAATCTCAACATTGCTGCAAAAAAAATTAATTTGGGTAAAGGATGTTGTTAAATTAGGACCACAGATGAAGTGATTTAGATACTCTAATGGGGTCTGACACACCTTTTTCTGCTCTACTGTATTTTTTTTTCTGAATTCAGCATCATAATGCAAAATACAATGAGAGAAGAGACCTGAACTACTTGTGAAGTGCAGTATCACTTTCGTGTTCATTCCAGGAGACTCCTGAAAAACATTGTTAGGGTTCCTTTTAGAATTCTTCCAGTCTTTGCTGGCTGTTGGCCAGAGACTTCAGAGGCTCACCTTGTGAGTTTCTTCATAAAATGATGAGTGCCTGAGTGTTCTTATGACATGACACCTGGCTCCCCCCAGAGCTAGGAATATGAGAGAAAGAAAGAGAGAGAGAATCTATGATGGCAGACACAGTCTTTTATTACATAATCTTGGAAGTCATGTACTGTCACTTTTACCATCGATAAGAGGGGACTACACAAGCCCGGAAATACCAGAAAGTAGGAATCGTTGGGGGTCATCTTGGAGGTTGGTTACAACAAATGGCCATTTGATATAGAAAAAAATGCATTAGTGTAATATTTAAAGACAGATACAAATACAATACAGATAAATTGTTTGCAGGCATCATCTTAAAATAATGACTAATTATGGAAGTAGGTAATGATGCTTCTTCAGCCAGTTTTTGTGTTTTGATTTTCATGTCTTGGTGGTAACACTATGGTCTCTCATGATTGACAGTAAATGTTGACACATGTTTAGTGCATGTTACATGTTCATCATCAACATTCTTGAAAAATGAAAATTCAGTATTTAATTTTTCATCAAACACACTTTCATTCTTTTGAGCTCATTATTACTAAAAACATTTATTACAAGATAAAAAAGGTGTTACAAACAATAAACAAATAGTCGTAGTTACACACTGTGTAATAAATGAACAAACCTCTGCAGCAAGACTGCTCAGATTAATCTCCATACATCTCTACAGCAGGATTTCTTGGCCTTTTATTTTCCCCATCACGTTTTGTGTACACCTAGGTTGTAATTTCACGTCATTTCCCACTGACACCACTTGCTGTAGGCTTGGTGGCTTTGTACCTCTTACTGATCGTGACAAGGCTGCAGCTAAACATCAAGTGGCCATCAGGGGCAACAGTAATGAATACTTCTTCATTTACTCCTGAGAGCCAAAAGAATTAAATGTGGCCAGCTGGTCCTGCCTAAGGGCATTTTATTTTAGTGTGTGTCCCTTGCATGTGGTCCTTGGAAGGGAGTTGCTAGTTCTCTTGTGTCTGGAAGGGATGTGGAAAAGATAGACGCATAATGTCTGATCATCTTTCAGATTTAACCACGCATGAAGTGAGAACTATTTTCTGCAAGCATCTCATACGCGATTAGAGAAGACCATGGAAGAAACTTAACGTACAAAGTAGAGATCTAAAAAACTCCTCCTGGCTTATTTTAGTAAAACTTTAACAATAATAATACTTGGTATGATTTCATTAATAACAAGTTCAAAATCAGGCAAAGCTAATCTGTGGTGTTAGAGGTCAGATA
Source organism: Diceros bicornis minor (assembly GCF_020826845.1). NCBI lineage: Eukaryota > Metazoa > Chordata > Mammalia > Perissodactyla > Rhinocerotidae > Diceros > Diceros bicornis. The sequence goes on from NC_080749.1 coordinate 6,650,645, forward strand.
CTGACTTCCTTTGGGGAGACATCAAGTGGAATGCGCCCAAGGAGTCTGTAGGTTGCTGAAATATTTTGTTTCTTGATTTGGGCAGCAGTTATATGGGAGTATACACATGCAAAATTATATTAAGCTGTACATTTAAGGCTTTTAGTCTTTCCTGTGTATAATTTATACCTTACTTTAAAAATATAATACAAATGAAATAATAATACTGGGTTAAATATGGAAAGTTAATGGAAAAGTGCTAAACCAGATGGAACACCAGGACAACAGGCACAAATGTGGACTGTTTCAAAGACTAAACCAGGATTTATAGTCATCCTTCTTATAAGCCAGGTGTCAAAAGAACTCTAAAAAATTTTGTTTTTACTTAATGATCTCTTTCGATTTTTCACTACCCCCTCCCATAAAAGGAATTTCTATCTCACATGCAAAAAAAAAAACCCAGATAGAAATCATTATAACCAAACACACACAACAAAACTTTATGTATACAGATGTGTTTCACGTTAGAAAACCCGGAAATACCGAAAATAAAATAACAAATTTACAAAGTGAGAATGTCAGGGATAATTAGGAATTTACCTGTAGCATTATGTGATCATAGGAATCTACAGCCAAGACCCTTGTTCTCTAAAGCAGTATGTAATGTTTAATATTAAAATTATATGTAAAATTTCCATTATATATTTAATGCCTAAAGTAAGATACATTTACACGTCAAATTCTAAGTACCACGTGATGATTCCCAAGACTTGTATATTCTAATTCTATAGTCGTTGGAAAATAAGAAAAGAACTTAACAGTGTGCTGTGATCACACAGCCACATTGCCATTCAAAGATGTGGCAAAATGGTGACAGAAGCCGGGAAGAACAACTAGTTAACTTATGACTTAGTATTTTATTTACATTTCGGTTTTGAAATCAAATAATTTATTAATAAAAGTATCACTTCATCTGCATTGAGCTTCCACTGATAAAATCATTATTAGTCGATTTTGAAATGAGCACATGAAAGTGATGATTCCCATTAGATAGAAATCTAATGCCACATGGAAATTAGCAAAACAATTTATTACCAAATAGTATCTTATACTGACCTGGCTCTTTACACTTTTCAAAGTGTCTGTGTTTTAAACTCGCTCATTGATCCTCAAAATAACTCTGTGTGAGAGACGGGGTAGCACTCTCATCTCCACATGTTTGAGGAAACTGAGGCCCAAAGGTTGAGCCTGGAAGGACCTTAGGGAGGTTCACATCCAGTGACTGCTCTCTCGCCAATTATACTACACTATTGCCACCTTTATTGCTATTATCTTTATAAATGTCATCACTAAAAAAGAATGTCTTAAATGAAATAAAAATTATTAGATTTGACAGGAAAAACACAAGCAGTCTCTTTTGCTAATTTCTGTTCCCATATTTGTTTGGTACACAAGGTTTAGTTGAACATCATGAACTGTATTTTGGCTTTAAAAAAGGAATCTTCTGTATTCTCTAGTGACTAGAAGGTCATCATGGTGCATGTCTTATCCACACTGTTTAATCTCATTCCCGATTCATTCTTTCACTGGTCTCTTGTCTTGAAAATTTACTCCTCTGTTCATGGTAAAGATGGTCTACCTACTAATTGCCCAAACTTGAGAAACAGAAAATTCTGGAGCTTGCATGATGTCTTTTGAAACCTATGGGAATCAAAGCTGCTTGCTTCCCTCAAAACTATCACAGATTAGCAAGCAGGAAGCCGGGCACAGAGCTAATAGCCCTGGAAACGTGTGCTCAGTTAGTGGTGCAATAACAGGTGGAAGAGGGAGGGTTCAGATGGAGGCTGGACTCCAGGGTCCAGAGGCAGAGGCTTAAACTACGACCCACCTGGGAAGACCCCATGAGTTCCCCACCTCTCTCAGCCATCTGTAAAATGGAGAATATTAATGGTTATTTGAAGGATTACTGGAAAAATTAAGTGTGGAAAATGTATGCAAAGTGCCTAGAACACTCTAGAAATGACACTTATTATAACAGGTGGGATAGGAACATTAACTGCAGGGGGTGTAAAATAAAAGTACTTCAGGTAATAAAAAGTGGAAACCGTTGTTCAAGGACAAGGGGAAGATCAGCCGCTCCCCCAGCCTCTCTCCTGCTCCCCTGTCATGACTGAGTAAACTTTGTCTCCACAAGGTCATTTTTGCATAGCTCGCTGATTGCAAGTACCACATTATCACAAAATGATGATGTTAATGGGAGATTTAGATCATTTTTTAAAAAGTAAAGTTTTCACATTTTGCATCTAAATTCATTGATTATGCATAAAGAGGTCAGAAAAGCCTTGTGGCTGTATTAAATTGATCGGTATCTAATAACTTAATTATCTACAGAAACAGATGTTCCTTCAAGTGAAAACAAATTATCTTATACACAAGGAAGAAAATTAAAGCATCAAACACTGTGGAGATCTTTAAGATGACCATATTGAGGCTAAAAAGAGAGAAACAAAACACTAGGACTCCTGACTCAGGCACAACTAGAATGTATTCCAAGTGGTTTTCAGCTTGAATATTTTTTAAATCTCATTTGAGTCCAGTTCAGGAGATTGTACCCACGTGCACGCACACACACACGTGTACACACACGCACACACGCGCACGCACGCGCACACACACACACACACACCAGGACTTTAGTACTGTTGAAATCCAGAAGGAAATATTGAGATATTTCCTTCTTTCAGATTCCTGATTGCATTGTGACCTTGTTTGTCCTAGGAAAGGAAGTGACATTGCCCAGCTCTGTTTGGCTCTTTGAAAATAAAATCTTTGCCTAAGAGTAGACACTAACCCAAAGAGTTGCCAGAGATTTTTATTTTCTGGTGTTTCCAGCTTTCTTTTTTTAAAGCATTTGCTTCCAGGTTATGTCTTCTGTTGCTTACCATCCTAGTATCTGATTCACTGTTAACCTTTGTCCTCTAAGAAGAGAATCAGGTCAAGGCCTCCTTGCGTGGCCACTTTCCCTAGTAGATCCTTGGCTTTCCTTTGACGCCGAGTCAGGCTCACCCCAGGAGACTGATGTCTCAGTTTGCCACAGATAAACGCCTCTTCCATGATGACCAGGGTCCAGAGATCTTTACCTTGATAATGCCAAACCCACTTCCTTCTTGAGGGAACATCTGGTGTGTTTGTCTTAGATTCATAAGATGGAACTGGATTTCTTTTTAATGACTCACAGGCTATAGTCATAAAATCACAGGAAATTAAAGTGGAAAATGACCTTAGAGATAATTTATTCCTAGTTCCTCTATCATGAATGGAGAACTGAGGCCAAATTATGTTGAATGATGTGTCTAAGATCCTAGACAGGAAGGCAGATATTGTCAGAATTAGAACCTGAAAGTGCTGCATCTGAGTGGATTGAGAGGAAGAAGCTGGGTTCGAGAGGACTTCTACAAGACTAGGTACTGAAGAACCTGGTGATGCAGGAAATGGAGCCAGCAACACAGCACACATAATTCAAGGTCACTGAGGATGGCAAAGGTGGACAGCAGCACCAGGGGGTGAGGTGGTGAGGGGCTGTGGGCAGGGGGATGTATCTGGATCTCAGTTGGAGGTTAGAGGGAGCAGAGGGATTGTGCCTACATTTCTCCTCATTAATATTTATAATAGCTACCACTTACTGAGAAGTTACGGAAGCATTGTTCTAAGTCCCTAATTTGTATGAACTTATTTATGCTTGCAACAACCCTGTGGGCAAGTATTTTTCTTATCTTCGTTTCACAGGTGAGGAATCTGAGGCACAGTGTAGGAAGTGGTTGCCCAAGCCTTCCAATGTGCCAATAGGTGAGCCAGGGCTCATCCCCAGGCAAACTGACGCCCGAGTCTCAGCCCTTACTAACCAAACCACCATGTTGCCTTTCTGTATCCCATTGCCAGAGCGGGGTGTCTGGCACTTCATAAATGTTTAGGGTCAGTTGTATCTGACATCAGAGTGAGCTAGGATTTAGCTTCTGTGAACCTGGAAATTTTACTAACTACTCAAGGCCCATTTCAAATCTTTCTCACACCTCCTCCTTTTCCCCCCAACTCCCTGTGCTGTAAATCTGGAAAGAGAACTTAATCCACTGCCATCTAGACTGCCAGCTTGTGATCCCACTGCCAAAGGCAGAGTAGACAGGTTACTCTACAGTCTACGGATTATCTGAGCTGAACATCTAACATCTAACTCATTCTAACTGATCAATGTGGGCTGAAAAGGAGAATCAAGTGGTCGATGAGATTCCTTTACCTTGTTTTTTCTTTGTCTTCTGATTGACTCCTGCTGCCTGTGGCCTGGCAGGACAACGCTTACTTTTCTTCCATTTGTGTTTCTTAGAGATGTGTTGGAAAGATTTCCTGTACTCTACTCATGGCCCATGGGGGCTAGTGGAAGCCAGATCTCTTACAACTTGGGCTCAGCAGTGAGGGAGAAGCCTTCTCTCTCTGGAGGCTAAGAGCTGAGTGCTGGGCTTGTGGGCTATCGCTGTAATCCTCTCCACACCTATGGTTAAACACTAGGAGGGAAACCACAACGATTCAAGACAAATAGGTCAATGTGCTTTCAAGGGGAAAACACTATTTCTTAAACGTGGGTGATTTCAGTTGAGGAAGGTCTTTCAAAACCTCCTGCCCATTTTGTAGGAAGGAGTGCAGTCTTGTTGGCAATGCCTGCTCTGCAAGAGCCTAAGCTGATCAAGGCCGGGGCACTAGTCTAAACATGAGTGGTTACATAACAGGGCCTTTCCTGAGCAGAACTGAGAAGTCAGTCAATTTGTCCTCTATCAACTAGTCATTAGACAGATAAAAGGCATTCAGTGATGGTCATATTGCTTGTGCCAAACATTCCAAATCTATTTCTAACCCTCACCACAGAGTGTAAAGAATCGTCATCACATTTTTATGAATTAAGTATTATTATCCCCATTTTCAGATGAGCATAATGAGCCTCCGCGCTCAATCATCTGACTCTGGAGTGAAATTCTTTCTCTTCCTTCCACCCCTGCTCCTGAATTGCCATCTCTACCTTACTGTGTTGATGTTGCCCCCCTCTTTGTCTTTATGGCCCACTTCTGAGCTCACCCTTTTTGAGTTTGTAGGCTAACGGGGAAGAAAACATAAAAATGTATATGACAGCACAATGGTTACCTGCAGGAGGAAGCCTGAGTGCCGTGAGAACACCAAGCACAAACTAAGGGGCCCAAAAGGTTTCTCTGAGGAGTTGAAGGTAGAAGTAAATCTTCAAGGAGGTAAAGGAATTGTTATGGCATTTTGAGGGAGGAGGACATGCCACACAGGGGAAAGAAACGTGAGACTACTCGGGGTGCCCTCAGTTGCTCCATGCTTATGTTGTTGGTGGTGTGGGTGTGAGTGCTTTGGGAATGGAGAGCAATAAGGCTAGAGAGTTTTGCAGTGATATTAGCTTGAAGGATTTTATTAGATAATACAGAAAGAAGGATGATGTGGAAGACAAGAAGGCTTGGTGTCCTGTCCTGGGGGAAGAAATAAAGATTCAACTATAAGGTTAGTATGTATCAAGCCCCATTGCAAGTTTTATTCTCTGAAAGTGGATGATGAGACAGAATTTGTCAGTTGGGGTATGATTTAGGGATCAACATCAGTGGAAAAGAGGGTGAGGATCTAAGATTGAGCAGAGAGAGAAACTGAACTGTGACACAAACCTGACAAAGCCTTAGCCAACCCCAGTAGGATCTTTGGGGTACATATAAGAACATATAAGGACAATCAGAGCTTTATTACTTAGGATTAGAATTGATTCACAATCAGTCGTCAGATGTGGGCTGCACCGGGGCAGATGTGTCTTTGAGCAAGGCAGCTCTTGTAGCTGCAGTAGATCCCACAGGGCCTGGGGGCTGTCTGCTGACCACACTCTCAACAGCTGGGGCAACAAGGCCCTCTGTGGAGGGGATCTGAGCTGCATAGATCTGTGTCCACCCAAAACACCTAGTATGAGGAACACCAAGATTTCTTGTTTCTTCCTCACAGCAATTCCATGAAACTTTACAGATTAAGAGACTGAGATTCAGACAATCCATGGCTCATGGTCACATAGGTTGCTCCTGATGACTGTGTGTCCAGCACATCTACCACACTTCCCACTGCTTCCTGCAATGCATGACAGGAAAATTGTTGGAGACCTGTAAGTCTTTCCTCAAGATTGAGATCTAATCGGAAAGACAAGATTTAAAAATATGAGACAGTGCAAAAGAGTTTTTAGTCTTGACATCTAGTGTGGTCAAAGTTCTAAATATTTCCAAGAAGAAGTAAATTTAGCATGGGTTGAGAAGGTTTGGGAGTTTTTAATGAGGCCAGAGTTTCACTGGGCTGAGAGGATTATGTTTGGATTTCTAACAACAAAATGCTCCCAAAAGTAGTAATGCCATATAATGGGACAAGGATTATGTAGTAACTCACTTGTGACCAGTATAAAAGCTTTCTACCAGGGTCAGAAATCTAGGAACCCCAGAGAACCATGCACAAAGAAACTTTAAATTCATTGTTAAATTTACTTGAAAAAATAGCAAGAATAAATTCAAAGTACTGTCTATTATGTTTTACTCTGAATGGTTAGAACTGCAATGAAATGTAGTCTACAATGACATTTGCTTTTTAGCACACAAATTTTAGCTATTTTCCCTAACATTTATCTGTACATTCTTTTAGCTAACCTATATGATATACCACAGAAGACAGGGTCAAATGGATCACAGATTCACGTGTAAGAAAAACAGGAACCCTCCAGAGAGCATAATGATTTGTTCCAATGAGATGGAGTGGGGCAGGGAGAGAGAAGAGGTGTTACAGAGTATTAGCTAATGCTGCTCAATAATTTACCAATCAATTAAAATGCCATTATTATTCTCCATTGCCACTTAGCTTCTGTGATATTTAAAGGTCACATGGGTGCTATTGGGGAGGACAGCTATTAGCAGATACATGAAAATAGCATTTCCAATCTCTGTAATAGGGTATCAAGGTAATTTGTGTCCTGGCTCAAGTTACACTCATCACCACACAAGGGCAGATGTTTGACAAATCTAGTATACTAAAAGGAAGGAGAAGGAGAAAAAGTACTCAAAGGCCTGATGAAGGTATGGATAATCAGAGAGGCAAAATGGCATTGGATATTACATGATGTTTTGGGTCCTTTCAATTGGGGCTAGAAGTTTCCTGCCTGGAGGGAATCTTCAGGATCCTTTGCCTAGACTGACATCCACCTTTACATTGACCAGACTCTAACCAAAGAGGAATGACTTGAGATCATAAACAATTTAGCTGTAATTACAAACAATTTATTAATTACCAAATAATAATTGGCATTATTGAGCATTTAATATTTGTCAAGGATTGTGTTAGACACTTCACATGCATAATATCATTTATCGTAATAACGATATATGCAATAAAGTGTATTATTCCATTTCATAGAGAAGAAAACTGAGAGAGAGATGCTAAGTAGCATGTTTGAAGTCTTATGAGTAATAAGTGATGAAGCACTGGGCCGCTATTCTTAAAACTTCACAGCTCCCTTAATTACTTACTGGGAATTGGGCTGTAATTTCTCTTTTCCCCACATATATGATGGATTTTACTAACTGGTTATATTATAAATGACTTGTAGAGGTGAGCTGGGCCTTTGATGTATTTATTTAACAAAATAATCTAATTCACAGCTGGATATGCAACATATGTTTAGGAAATGCTCATAGAGAGCATGAATGGATATTTCAATTTCTACTTTGAAAGGCTGATCGGTAAAAGAAATGGAGTCGTGTCCCCACATTCATATACTTCTCCTCTACTTCCTCAGTGTTGATAGAAAATGTTACACATATTAAACTATTACTAAAGAGATGGTTCAATTTGAAAGTTTGGGGCTATCTCTGCATGAACATCCATCTCAACACTGTTGACAATATAGTCTGATTATTCATCAAATTGCAAGGCAGCATGGCAGAGTCACTAATCACTGCCTGGTATTTTCTTTTGACTAAGTCCCTCTGCTGGGATTATCCATCTGTATAGAAACACAACCTGAAATTCCCCTTTTAGCTCAGTGGAGTCTCACAAGAATGAGATCTGTGAGTCAAGCAGAGTGGGCTTGGCCAGAAAGTTACCAAGGATGAATGAGAGGCACATCCCTTCAGTGCTCCTTCTCTTTCAAGAGTCTATTCATTTTCCACCTCACTCTACCCAGGACATTTTCCTCACAACAGGAACATTGAGAGAGGCATCCATGGTAAAGGCAAAACTTACAGAAGACTTGGAATTATGAAGATGAGTTCAAGGCCCAGCTCTGCTATCTCAAGACTTTGTGAGTTGGTGTAAGCCACCTACACAGGCTTGGTCATAATTCTCTCCTATATATAACATTAACTTTATAGGTTTTGTCTTTACAGGATTAAATGAGATAAATACAAAAGTTCTTATTGCTTTTCCTTATACACCATAAATTCCACTTATTTTAAACTAATCGAGTTCTCTGGAGTTAACATGCTTCTTTGCTTGTTCTCGGTCCTCTTACACACATTGTTCCTACTTCCTTGAAATCCTTTCCCTGCTTCACCTGATAACGACAGCAGGTCCAAGTAGATCATAAATAAATTAAGCAGCTCTTGGAGAAGAGAGGGAGATGATTAAAAACTCTAAGGAATTTTTTTAAAACTATTGTGTTTCTTTCACACATTAACGAAATGCTAAAAGTATCTAATGGAGATTTTCATCAAGAAATAATTAGATATTTATCATCTTATATTTCATCAGTGAATTTGGTTTTCTTATGACAATATTCTAATTGACATTTACAAATGTCCTCATTACACAATATTTTAAATAGTAACTGATAATCTATGTGGAGTGTCTCCGTCATTTAGAGGGGACATAGAAACTTGAAAAATCATTTGAATTTCTAATTGAAAAATAATTGGGTTTAAAAGAAGGGAATTATGGTAATCATTAGGTGTGATAAAATAGAGGTTTATGCTGAATTTTCCGTTATGAATTTAAAAAGGTAATCTCAAAAATGTGCTTGAGAAAAACTTGAATATTCAATGCATATATTTTCCAGACCCCCAAAATAACTTAGGTAATAATGAAAGAGATCAGACAACAAAAGAGGGCCATGTGGACTACTATAAAATTTTATCGTCTAGAAAAATCTAAAGGATAAGGTTGAAGATTTTTATTGATCAAAATCTATTTTGAAGCCTAATCATGATTGCGGCAATTCCTAATGTCAAACAGATTTGAGGTGAAACTTCTGAAGGATACTCTTACCACTATCCCCTTCCCATTTGACTGTGTCATAACAAGACATTGCAAGGCCCAATGTCTTCATCTCTTTCCCTAATCTAGAGAATACCTCTCTCCTCTTCATTTCTCAATAATAGCTTTACTGAAATATAATTCACATGCTCTGAAATTTATCCTTTAAAGTGTACAAGTCAATGTTTTTTAGTATATTCAGAGTTGTGCAACCATCACCACTATCTAATTTCAGGATAGTCTCATCACCTGTACACGTTAGCAGTCAATCCCAATTTTCCCCTTCCTGTCCCCTGAAAACCACCAATCTACTTTGTTTCCATGTATTGCCTAGTCTGGCTATTTCATATAAATCATACAATACATGGTCTTTTGTACCTGGCTTCTTTCCTCTAGCATGGTGTTTTCAAGATTCATCTATGTTGTAGCATGTATCAGTATTTCATTTTTTTATTGCCAAGTAATATTACATTGTACAAAAAGACCACATTTTATTTATTCATTCATCACTTGATAGACATTTGGGTTGTTTCCACTTTGGGCTATTATGAATAATACTACCATGAACATTTGTATACAAGGTTTTATGTACACAAATGCTTTCAATTCTCTTAGGCATACGCCTAGAAGTGAAATTGCTGGGTCATATTGTAACTCTAAGTTTGACATTTTCAGAAATTGCCAAACTGTTTTCCACAGTGGCTGCACAATTTTACAATCGCAACAGATATGTATGAACATTCAATTTCTCCACATCCTCAACGACGTGTGGTGTTATCTACCTTTTTGATTTTAGCCACCCCAGTGAGTGTGAAGGAGCATCTCATTGTGATTTTTTTTTTAATTTTTTGTTTATTGCAGTAGCATTGGTTTATAACATTGTATAAATTTCAGGTGTACATCATTATACTTCTATTTCTGCATAGATTACATCATGTTCACCACCAAAATACTAACTACAACCCATCACAACACACATGTGCCGAATTATCCCTTTCGCCCTCCTCCCTCCCCCCTTCCCCTCTGGTAACCACCAATCCAATCTCTGTCTCTATGTGTTTGTTTATTGTTGTTATTATCTACTACTTAATGAAGGAAATCATACGGTATTTGACCTTCTCCCTCTGACTTATTTCACTTTGCATAATACCCTCAATGTCCATCCATGTTGTCACAAATGGTTGGATTTCATCGTTTCTTATGGCTGAGTAGTATTCCATCGTGTGATTTTGATGTGCATTTCCCTAAAGACTAATGATATTGAGTATCATTTCTTGTGATTATTGGTCATTTGTATATCTTCTTTGGAGAAATATGTGTTAAAGTCCCTTGCCTATTTTTAAATTGGATTATTTGCAAAAGTTCTTTATTCTGGATACCATCCCTTACCAATTGGATGATTCACAAGTATTTTCTCCCATTTTGTAAATTGACTTTTTTTTTCATGGTACAGCACAAAATTTTTTAATTTTAATGAAATCCAACTTATCTATTTTTTTTTTTTTTGGTAAATATGCTTTTGACATCGTCTTAAGAGCTCATTGCCTAATCCAATGTCACAAAATTTCACAGCTCTGTTTTTTTTCTAAAAGTTTATTAGTTTTGCACTTACATTTATGTCTATGAACCATGTAGAGTTATTTTCACATGTGATATAAGGCAGGAGTCTAGCTATATTCATTTGCACACAGACAACTAGCTGTCCCAGCACCATTTCTTGAAAAGACTTTTAATTGTCTTGACACCCTTATTAGAAATCAATTGCCATAAACTTAAAAGTTTATTTATTTTTGGCCTCTCAGTTATGTTCCATTAATCTATATATCTAGCTTTATGCCAGTACGACACTCTCTTGGTTACTGCAGATTTGTATGTTTTTAAATTGGTAAGTATGGGTCATCCAAATTCTGTCCTTTTCCAAGAATGTTCTGGCTATTTTGGGTCCATTGCATTTCCATATGAATATGTTACTTTATGCTAAAACATCAACTGAGATTTTGATAGGGAATATGTTGACTCTGTAAATTAGTTCTGGAGAATTGACATTTTAATAATATTAATTCTTCTCATCCAAAAACGTGGATGTCTTTACATTCATTTAGGTCCTTTTAAATTTATTTCAACAATATTTTATAGTTTTCATTGTACAAGTCTTGTACTTATCTTGTTAAATATATTCTTTAGTATTTTATCCTTATGGATATATTGTAAATGTAATTGTTTTCTTAGTCAGCCCTGATGGAGTAGTGGTTAAGATTTGGTGCTCTCACTGCAGAGGTCCGGGTTTGTTTCCTGGTCAGGCAACCACACCACCTGTGTGTTGGTTGTTATGCTGTGGTGGCTGTGTGTTGCTGTGATGCTGAAAACTATGCCACTGGTACTTGAAATAGCAGGAGGGTCACCCATGGTGGACAGGTTTCAGTGGAGCTTACAGACTGAGACAGACTAGGAAGAAGGACCTGGCCACCTGCTTCTGGAAAAATTGGCCATGAAAACCCTATGAGTAACAGCAGAGCATGTTTGGTATAGCGCTGGAAGGTGAGAGGATGGCGTGAAAAGGCCGGGCAGGGCTCAGCTCTGCTGCCCACAGGGTCACTAGGAGTTGGAATAGACTGGACTGCACTAACAACAAAATTGCTTTCTTAATTTACTTTTTAGATTGTTCACTGGTTATGTATAGAAATACAATTGATTTTTGTATTTTGATCTTTTATCCTGCAACTTTCCTGCACTTGTCTATTAGTTTTAATGGTTTGTTTTGTGGATTCCTTAACGTTTTCTGTATACAAGATCATGTTTTGTATATAGACATATATACACGTAAAGATAGTTATAATTCTTCTTTCCAATTATTGTTTTATTTTTCTTATCTAGTTGCTCTGACTAGAACTTCTAGTATAATGTAGAATAGACACGGTGAGAGTGGACAACTTTGTCTTGTTCTTGGTATTAGTATTAGTATATGGGTCAGCATTTCCTATTTCTTTTCATGTCTCATGATTTTTGTTGAAAAATAGACATTTAAATAATATAATTTGGCAAGTCTGGAAATCATATTTTCTCCCACCCACCTGAGTTTGTTGTTGTTGCTGTTTTTTGTTCAGTGACTTTTGAATTAATTCTGTAAAGTTTGTAATCTTTTCCATGTGGCCACTCTAGTCTCTGCTTAGTTGATTAGGGTCAATAAATTAATGGACAGAGATTTCATTGATGCCTTGAGCCAGCAAGTATCTCAGCCTTCGTGGAGGGTCTTTGTGACATACCTGAGGCACGTCTTCAACTCTCTGGTGATTTACAACTCTGCTTTCATCTTCACTTCTTGCTGCACAAAACCTCAAAGTGGCTCAGCGGGGAGAGCTCGGGCTTTCTCCCATGTACGTGCACAGCCCTAGGCATGTAAACAGTCCTATGTATGTGCCTGGTCTTCTAGACCTCCAGGAATATCTCAGAGCTTTTCAAAGTCCACTATGGACATCATTCCCTAGCTTTCCTTTCAAGTTTTTCCATCATCCTTTTGTTGCCTCAACTTTTAGCATCACCTCAGGTGTTTCTAATGTTAAATAATTGCAACTTGGATTTTCAAAAAAATGTCTTGGGGAAATAGCTGTTCTCATTAAGCAAGTTCTGAGTCAAGTCTTATAAAGACCAATCTTGTGAGTGGGGAGTTTCCAGGGAGCTGCCAGGTAGGTTAAATAAGGACAATTTTCTGGGAATTGAATAGTTTTTGGAGCTGCAAGTCCCCTCTGCTCCTTCCAGTTGCTGTAGGGCCGCTGGTTCTTAGAGATACTGTGATGGGGAGGCTGTTGGTTTTTAAGGTGGCCATGGAGCTGGGAGGAGGGCTGTAGGAATAGGATGAGCTGAAGCACCAGAAAGCTTGCTGTTCTTGCTGAGGTTCAGTCACTTTTGTTGAAAAAATGTTCCTCAGATTGTTTTAAGCCTTTTGTTAATTTCCAGAGTTCTGAAAAAGTTGATTTTGACAGTTTTTTCCAATGTTGTTGTTGTTTTTATGGATGATGAGGATTTTGGAGGTCCTTACTCTACCATTCCGGAAGTGCTTCTCTCTCAATACAGTTTTTAACATAATATCATCTACGTTTTGCATTTGCCTTCTATCTCCTTCCTGTAGGTATTTATATGAGATTGGGTCTTTTTGTGTAAAATCCTGGATGTGAGTAGTGTGCATAGAATGAATATTGGGAGACTAAAATTCTGGGAGGGCCTGAAGAACTGGTTTTAAAGATAATCTTGAAAAGTCCAGATATCGTAAGGAAGACGTTGAGTCTTGAACAGACCCTTTCACCAGCGGTCATGAAAATCCTCACTCCTGTGTGTTTTGCCTATAGCACCAAGTATTCACAGTAGGGTAGGTGTTGCAGTGTTGGTAGAGACTTGTCAATGTGGAGAACATTTTGAGGAAACATTGTAATGATATTCACACAATCTCACTGAAAGGTTTTTTCTTTATTTATGACTTGATTCTGTGTCCAGTCACCTTCCAGGTACCAACGTTGTCAAGAGGTCAATAAAAGCTGCTGGGATCTGAAAAGCAAATAGTTGTCTTAAGGGCTCCATGGGGTCACTAAAAGGCAATGTCATTAACAGAAGGGAAAACCTGCTCATCATTGAAGTTCCGCGACAGAGAAAAGCTTAGGCCTCTGCTGGTTACTAACCATGTGGTTCTTCAGCAATTTTCCTGAGCCTCAGTTTCCTTATTTGCACAATGGCTCCAAAATTTTCCATCATACTGCTGTTTTTATCATTACATTCTTTTTATAACACTGGTATGTATCAAAAAGAAATAAAAATGACCATTCGAGTTTCTGGGACCATGATAAAACTGTTAAAAAAAAAATTCAATGATACTTGTTAGAGATGGTAAGGCAGACTTTATTCAGAACCATCACAATAAATATTGAAAAAGTCCCACTGCAATGGGATTTTTACAGCGTGGGAGAGAGAGTAGGCTCAATTCTGCATACAGCATGGGCAAGTGGGAATCTATAGCCAAGGAGCAGAATGGGAGTCAGTGGATGGAAAATTACTAAGAGGAAACAGCAAGGGTAATAGGGTCCTGGCTAAACTGACCTACAGGATTCTTGCTGAAGACAGGCCAGGGTGATCAGACATTACCTGGGGGATGGTGGAGGATGAGAAACTCCATCAGATACCTAGTGTGGGGGTTCTGGTCAAACTGATTTAGCAGAATTCTTGCTAAAATTGGATTTTACAAGGAGGTGCACATATGAGCCTAGGAGAAGATAGGCCTGACTAAAGTTTGGTCAAGCAAAGAATCTTTGTCACACCTATGCTATACATAGTACTGTCTCAGTGCATAGGGCACCCAAAGCAAAGGAATTTATACATTGTTGGCCTTCTGCCTCTCACCATTCCATGAAAACTATTCTCAGCATTATACTTTTGATCTGGTGATTATGTTGCATAGTTCTTTTCACCGGACCACTCTTCTCCCTGAGCTACTGTTTGCCCTGATCTTGATCTTTCTTGAAAATCCTTTACTCTGATAGCTTTGACAACAATGCACTTTGTAGGCCATCGAGCATTTTTCCTGTCTTTATCTCTGTTACTTGCAGGTTCTCTGTCCTCTACCCATGCCTGTCCTAATACTCACATTTTTTTCTGGTTGAATTCAGAAGTTCTCTTGATTTAAACTAGGAGTTGTGTTGACGACTTTCATATGTCTATATCCAAACCTCACACCCCAGCTGGCTGTTTTGCGGGACTTCAGACTCAGCACGTTTTAGACCAAACTGTCATTCCTCCTGCTTCCATCCATCTTCCTCTGCATCTCTTCCTGTCTCAGCACCTCACCGTTTACTCAGTCCCTCAGCCAGAAACCCACAGGTTGTCTCAGACTCCTTCCTCTCCCTTTATTCATATCAAGTTAATCATCAAATCTTAATCACCATTTTTACTCCTGAAATGTTCCTTAAATCAATGTCATCTTATCTACTATTTTGCTGCCAGGGTTATCCATTTAAAACATAACTCTAACCATGTCACCCCCCCGGTGAAAATCACCAGCAACAGATAAAATCTATGAATTTAAGGCTCTCCTAGTTATCCCTAGCCATTCTATTTCCCCCCCTTGCTTCATGATACGATGAACAGCTGTTTGTGGCTGAGATACGCTCTATTTATGGAGAGGTTTAGTCCTGCGGACTATATGATGATGGACAGTAGAGAAGGGTTTCCTGAGAAAAATCACATTTGAGCTTAAATCTATAGGCTGAGGAGAAGCTAATTAAGCAAAGTGTAGAAAGTAGCATGCAGGGATGGGGTGGCATTCTGAGTAAAAGGAACAGCATATTCAAAGACCCTATGGCAGGAGGAAGTTTGGCTTCTTTAAAGAACCATGGGAAGACTGGTGAGACTAGAATGAAAAAGTAAGGAAAAGAATACCATCAGAGAAAGCTGCTTGAAAAACCCATAAGCTTATTATTGTTGCTATACATTTCAGTCGATGAAAAAACACACCATACACAAATTGAAATTCAATCCAATTCTTCTGGTTGAAAATGAAGACAGGGCAATAATATCCCAACTGTTATATTGCAATATATATGTATTCTGTCATTTATGTGGACAATATGTCAAGTGTAGTCCTTATAAGGGCACTCAATATTATCAGTTACACAGGAGGGAAGAGAACAATGATCACAATTTAAGTGCTTAGGAAGATAGTGGGTTTTGGCAAACACACATATACAAATAAAAATAATTAATGAATATAATGTATCTTAATAGCTGACTGATTCAGATCTTCACACTGAAGTCATACAAAATGACGTTAGAAAGACTATCACGCTTCCATTTAGGGTGCTCTTCAAAGTGGAGAGCACATTGGTGACAGGCTACAGTACGGTCTCCAGTCAAGGCTGAACAGAGGGGGACAAAGTCTCCCCAACTACATCTATTTTCATAAAAATGTCAACAGAAAATAAGCTTCAGTGATAAATCTGAGTTCATATCCTATTATAAGTGGAAAATAGCCAGTTTCACATCTTGTACAAACACTTTCAATCACCTTTTATGGTCATGTAGCTGCCGTGTTTGGCAATTAAAAAATTAAAACATGTAGATTTCAATAACAATCCGTAAATATTGGCGTCAAGATTGTTTGTGGTGCTGTATTTCATTCAGGGCTGAGCTGAGGAAGGTGGTATGGTTTAAAGGTCATGGCAAGCTGCATCTCCTCAAGCGGCACTTTAAAGACATCACTGAAAATGCATTCTACTTAAATAGCTATTTGGATAATTAGATATGTCTAATCACTGGGAGAAAACCACAAAAACAATCATTAGATGAGAAAATGCTCACATTGAAAATGCACTGGTGTCAGAAAGAAAGAAAATGATTTTTTTTTTTCAAAGCAACTGGAGTGTGGGGAAAAGTGCTGAAAAATCAATTAATTTTCAAAGGAATGGGCTAGACTGATTATGGATTTGTTAGTTCCGTCAGCACTGTTTGGATACAATATAGGTGCATTGATTTTCATGCATATGCCATACTTCTTTTTCTTACACAGAAACTATGGTGTTCACAAAAAAGAGATGAATTTTTTTTGGTGGTTGAAATAATAAATTCAACTTTTCATCTTCATCTTAACTTATTTTCCTTCTGAGCTTAATAAATTATTTGTGATTTATTGTGAAGAATATGTGCTGAAGAAAACTGATTCCAGCAGAGGGTCAGACGTCAAACCCCTCATTTCATAGCTTCATCTTTGGAGGCAGTTTTGGAAACAGAAGCAAGAAAAAGCAGAAGTCAATGCACTGACAGGGTCTTCTTTTAACAGGTGGTCAGACCAGGAGAGAGCATCAAACCTCATGATTCTACAGAGCAAGGGAAGACTTTTTGGTCCCTTCCATCTTCTGCTTTGAGGCGCTCCAGCAAGACTCCAGTGTGCTCCTTCTACTCATTTCCAGATCTCCATGTGCCCTGAATTTCATCCCCAAGAACACTGACCTGTCTTGTAAGATTCTTACCTTTGAGAACCTGAAGTTGGCTTGGTCAGTCATTCCCAGGTGTGCCTGTGAAGCAGAGTTGCCTGGGAATTAGTTTAAAATAAAGATTCCATGGGAACACTTAATATCTAACAAATCAGAATCTAATAGAAGCAGGAGGGAGGAGGAGGTGTCAAGTAGGGTCTCAGAAACTGCTCTTTGAAAACCTCTTGTTTATTATGACATAATTTACCTTCACATTTCAGGATTTCAGTGGGCTGATTAGACGAAAAAAGGTCTGTAAAATAAACTTACCTTTGCTAAAATCTTCTTTTATAGGCTTTATAGTGTCTTAGTTTAGTTTAATGTTTATTTAAAAGACCCTTAAGGAGTAGGATAAATTATAATCATTTGATTCAATATACCATTTTTTAATGTTGATTTATCCCCTCCTCAAACACTACCACATATATATGTAAATTTGAAGATAACAAAGACTTTGTGGAGATTCTTATATATTAAGAAATACTTTTTGGGGCCAGCCCCGTGGTGTAGCAGTTAAGTGCTCGTGCCCTGCTGCTGGCGGCCTGGGTTCGGATCTCGGGTGCGCACCGACGCACCGCTTGTCAGGCCCTGTTGTGGCGGCGTCCCATATAAAGTGGAGGAAGATGGGCACAGATGTTAGCCTAGGGCCGGTCTTCCTCAGCAAAAAGAGGAGGATTGGCATGGATGTTAGCTCAGGGTTGATCTTTCTCACCAAAAAAAATATATATATTTTTTTGTTTGGTTACCATTTAGAGCGTCTCAAAGATCCTGGTATCTCTAGTCATCATACAGGAAAGGTTTCCACTTTCTTGTGTCCTGCAGCTGAGAATGTAGGGGGTTGTGGATTTGCAAATTTGTGGCTGGAGACAATTGGGCTGGCCACAATTGCTGATAGCTGTTGAACAAATTATACTGTGCAAAGAGCTTTCTTATATACTTTTTGTCATTTGACATTCACAGTAAATCTGTAAGGTGGACTTCATTTGTATTTCTATGTTTAAAATGTCAGGATGTTTTTAAATACTACTTAAGTATCAAACTGACTGTAGCTAACTCTGCCTACTTGAGGTGGAAATGTCCTGTGTGATGTAATACACATCAGTGAAAAAATAAATCTGGGCTACTCCCTTCCAAGTACAGGGATTAATGAGATTGGATTTTGAAAGCTTCTGTCAGTTCCTCTGTGCTGCTAATGTGTGAGCCTAGGGAAGGAAGCATGGATTCAAGTCTGGAGTTTGCAAGATATACCTGCAAATGAGAAAGGTGTTGAAAATGTGTTTTCCTCAGCACTTACCCTATTGGCAATATCACCCTATTTGCAGATGATATGATTTTGTAGAAAATCACAAAGAATCTACAAAAAGCTCCCAGAACTAATAAGTGAATTCAGCAAGGTCATGGGATACAAGATCAATACAAAACAATCAATTTTACTTCTATATACTAACAATGAACGGGGGAAAACCAAAATTATAAACACGATGCCATTTATAATGGCTCCAATGAAAATAAACACCTAGGTATGCACTTAATAAAACATGTGCATAATCAGTATACTGAAAATGACAAAACACTGCTGGAAAAATCAAAGAATACCTAAATAAATGGAGAGACATAACATTCATGGATTGGCAGACTCAACATAGTAAAGATGTTGATTTTCTCTAAATTGATCTGTATGTTTAATCCAATTCCAATCAAAATCCCAGGAAGGTTTTTTGTAGACATAGTCAAGCTTATCCTAGTATTAGTATGGAACGGCAAAACCCCCAGATAGCTAAAAAAATTTTGCGAAAGAGTAATCAAGTGGAAGGAATCACTCCATTCAATATTAAGGTCTACCAAATAGCTACAATAATCAAAACCGTGGTATCGGTGGAGAGATAGATCAATGGAACAGAATAAAGAATCAGCAAAAGTCTCACACAAATACACCCAGGGAGTTGTGACAAAGGTGCAGAAGTAACTCCATGAAGGGAGGACGGCCTTTTCAACAAATAGTGCTGAAATAATTGGACATCCATAGATCAAAAGTGAACCTTAACTTAAATATCATATGTTATACAAAAATTAACTAAAAATGGATCATGGTCTTAAACATAAAGGAAATCCTATGTAATTTTTAGACAAAATATAGGAAAAAAATCTTTAGTATCTAGGCTTAAGCAAAGAGTTCTTAGACTTGACACCAAACGGATAATCCATAAAAAAAATTGGTAAGTTGGAAAACATTAAGTTAAAAACTTTTGGGGCCGGCCAGTGGCGTAGCAGTTAAGTTCACACGCTTGAAGCGGCCCAGGGTTTGCAGGTTCAGATCCCAGGTGCAGACCAACGCACAGCTTGTCAAGCCATGCTGTGGCAGCATCCCACATAAAGTAGAGGAAGATGGGCATGGACGTTAGCCCAGGGGCAATCTGCCTCAGCTAATCTTCCTCAAAAAAAAAAAAAAAAAAAACTTGTGCTGTGAAAGACCCTAATAAGAGATGAAAAGGCAAGCTGCATGCTGGAGGAAAATATTTGCAAATGATGTATCTGACAAAGGACCAGTATAGAATATATAATACAAGTCTCAAGCTAAACAGTAAAAATACAAACAATCCAATTAGTAAATGGGCAAAAAATATGGACAGACAATTCACCAAAGAGGATCTACAGATGATAAATAAACACATGAAAAAGTATTCAACCTCTTTAGCCATTAGGAAAAATGCATAATAAAAGCACAATGAGATATCATTACATACCTATCAGAATGGCTAAAGTAAAAAATAGTGACACCACCAAATGCTAGAGAGCGTACAGAGAAACTGGATCATTCATACATTGTGGATGACAATGTAGGTGGCACAGCCACTCTGGAAAGGTTTGGTAGTTTCTTGTACAACTAAACATGTGACCCAGTAATCGCACTCTTGGTCAGTTATCCAAGAGATATTACACTGTTTCCACAAAAAAAACAATACACAAATGTTCGTAGTAGCTTTACTTAAAATAGCTGGAAACTGGAAACAACCTAGCTGTCCTTTAACAAGTAAATGATTAAACAAACTATGGTACATCCGTACCATGGAATACTACTCAGCAATGAAAAGGAATGATCAATGATACATGTAACAACCTGGATGAATCTCCAGGGAATTATGAGTGACAAAAACTAATCTCAAAATCTTACATACCATAGGGTTCTGTTTATATAAAATTTTTGAATGACAAAATTATAGAAATTGAGAGCTGATTAGTGACTGCCAGGTGTTAAGGACCTCAGGGGGAGGAAGGACGTAGGGGCGCCTATAATCGAACATGTCAGAGATCTTGTGGTGATGGAATTGTTCTTTATCTGGACTGTAACAATGCCAATATCTTGTTTGTGGCATTGTAATGTGGTTTTGTAAGACACTACTGTTGGGGAAAACTGGGTAAAAGCTAAAGGAGACTCCTCTGTTATCGTTTCTCATACTTGTGTGTTTATCCATATTATCTCAAAATACAGGGTTAATTACAAACACAAAAGGAAGAAGAGTTGATTTCACACGGTTGTGTCATCAACTTTCAGTCATTTCCTATGGCTGTGAGTAGACTTTTCTAAAACACTTGGTTCTCTTTTGTAATAATAATAATAATCTATATAATTTACTGAGGCTTGCTGTGAGCCTGGCTGTTTCCACACATTACCCTAAACATTACAACAATTCTGCAAGGTGCATAGAATTATCAGCACTTTACAAATGAGGAGTCCGCGCCTCAGCAAGGCTAAGTTACTTACCCAAAGTCATAGAGTAGTAAACGCCACACTGGCACAGAGTCCCTGTCTGTCTGACTCTGAAACATATAACCTGATTCTTCCAGG
Organism: Diceros bicornis minor; assembly: GCF_020826845.1. Taxonomy (NCBI): domain Eukaryota; kingdom Metazoa; phylum Chordata; class Mammalia; order Perissodactyla; family Rhinocerotidae; genus Diceros; species Diceros bicornis. The sequence continues at coordinate 6,671,804 of NC_080749.1, forward strand.
TCAGCCTGACCTCAGAGCCAGCACAGACGTGGGGTCAGTGCCCTCATGCCAGACCACTCATCCCTTTGCAGACATCAGCCATTTGGTCAATTAGGAAGACACCCGTGTGACTTTCAAGGTAGATGAACTCATAAAACATTCAGCATGTCACACTGGAGTCTCTGCCTTGTTTGGAAAGCGCAAGATAAATTTCAGCAGGCTGCGGTTTGTTTGAGGACACTGGCAATAATCTAATCTGCTATTTCAAATACAATTTAGATTTAAGAAGTGTTTTACTGTTCTATTTCTAGAATGCCTGAGGATACAGATGAGTGTATTACACATCACGTTAGATTAAGGTCAATTAACAACATTGTGAGGGATTTTTCCCCTTCATAATGAGATGGAGCTGCAAATTTGTGATTAACGTCCTATATGTTAGTACAGATGAACGGAGGGATTTTAGACAAGCTCCAATTATGATTAAGGCTGCAGCGTGGGGTCCAGAGGGTCATTCCATGTCATAATTCCCTCAACTTCCTAATCAGCATTTATTGAATAGCTTTGCACTTGGAGTCCAGTTGGCAGAAGTGACTATTGTGCTGAGTGGCACACGTTTGGATTTTGGATTTTGGATTTAAAAGTGTTGAAAGCAACAGAGTTCATGTGGAAGAAGTGGCTTCACCCACAGTGCTATTAATCTTACACATGTGCTACTGTCAGCCTGAGATAGGAGATAGCTGTGGGGGTGTGCTTGAGGGTGGGAGGTGGCAGAGACAAGGAATTAGGGAGGTCGTGTCATCAAGAAGGAAGAGTGCTGAGTCTGACATTGGGCAGATCTGCGTGTGAATATCGACTGTCACTTATAAGTCAGGTGAATTTGGGCAAGTCACAACCTGTCTGAGCTTCTCTTTCTCAGCTGTGTGGTGGTGATGAGACTTTGTTCTTTTTAAGAGTCTCCTGCAGATGAGGTGAGATGAAATATCTAAAGTAGCTGGCACACGGTAGGGACTTAATAAATGGCAGACATTCTAAGAACAAAACGTTACACACAATTTTAGCATTAAAAGGCACAGCAATTGTCACCTAGCTCACCCACCCCTCACCTCTACTCAAGGGGAAGTGGGGGTGATTGTTATTGTCAGGTAGCCGTTACTCATTGTGGTCTGTTGAAAATGTTACCTAAAATTAATTCATTCAGAAAATATTAAATGAATACAGATTATTATAAAATGAACAAGTCACTAATTTCAAGGCCTGAGAGTTAATCAAATTGCATATGAAACACAGATTGAAACAATCCCATGAAGTGTACACAGGCATCCAGATGTCCTAACATACTCATAAGGTATCTGTAAGCATGGGTGCTATACAAAGTTACTTCCACTTTGGTGGCCCAAGTTCAGTTCTTGGGTGTGGACCTACACCACTCGTTGGTGGCCATGCTGTGGCAGCAACCAGCAAACAAAATAGAGGAAAATTGGCACAGATGATAGCTCAGGCCGAATCTTCCTCAAGCAAAATGAGGAAGATTGGCAACACATGTTAGCTCCGGGCTGAGCTTCCTCAGAAAAAGAAATGAAAGTTACTTGAGCTCTCTGAGTCTCAATTCCTCTGCCCACAAAGTGGGAGGGATTCCTACACTTCAGTGCTGTTGTGAGGACTGAGGGAGATGAGGTATTTAACATACTTATGTTAGAGAGCCAGTCGAGAGTAACCCCAAAGAGCTAGTGGCCGTGGGAGCATTGAAGAGAGAGCCTGTGGCATCAGCAACCTCCTGGCTGCACGTGGGGCATCTGCAGGGAATCCCTTTGTATTTTAGACTTTGTCTCGTAAAAGACCACCTCTGCTCTCTCCTCGTAGAACACGCTCCACCCGCGCTTCCCACAGACTTGGGTTGGTTTTGGCTCCAGTCTTGGTTTGTGCTTGTTTATTTGTTTATTTAGTTTCACAGTTCCCAAATAAGGTTATCGGAGGACTGTCGTGTTTTCCTGCATGCAGCAGGAGCTGCATGTTTTCCTGGGTGGTAGCTGTTGCTGGCTCACATTGGTTCAAGAGAGAGGATTTTTAAGTTATCAGGAATTTTGAGAACAATTTTTTAAAAACATTGGTAGCTTGGCATTGCCCATAACAAGGATATTTACACCACAGAAATCTTCAGATGCCACAAATCAGTGCCAATTGTTGTCTTTGTTACCACACCATTGGTTTAGGCTCTTTCTTGGAGTTTGTAACTTCCACTTACGTGCAATCCTCAGGCATCTGGACACCATTTCTATTTGGATTCACATTGGTGGATTTGGAGTTAGCAGTTGCCTTGTTCATTGTTGAGACTCGTGGCTGTAAACATCAGCTGAGGCACACTGTTAGTGCCAAGAACAGCTTCTGAGGAGATGAAGAGGGGACTGGTAGGGCTGGTGCTTGCTCTGAGGAAATAAGAAAATTGAAGATGTGTTAAAAAAAAGTAAACCTGAGCCAGCCAAAAACTACACCATGCACCATTTCTGAGGGACTCCCTCCAGACTCCACTTCTCCCTTGACTTGCAAACCTCTATGCCCCCTATTTCAGACTACACCTTGTTTTCTCTTTCCCTCTCCAGGCTGTTCTGATCAGGCACTTGCAGGGCGCTTCCATTTACACATTGTCTTGCCCAGTAGCTCGTGACAGTCCAACCTTGCTCCAAGCCACACAGCTCTGGGCCAACACAGCCTCAGCACTTGGGTCAACACTCCAGTTCCTGAGGCTGACCAGGGTCTCAGTCCATCATCACTGATGAATGATATGGTTACGGGGGTCATATACAGGGACAGTCAGATCCTGTTTGGGAACTGCCAGTGACAGGTGACCTTCCTACCCCTCCCTCTAGAGTTGGCCATGAACAGTGACCAGGGGAGTGGTCAATTACACAGGAAAGTGAGACGAGAAATGGTGAGGAGTCTAGTCATGAATGACAGCTGATACCATGTGAGAGCATGTGATTTTGTCTGGAAGGTAAAGAAACAGTTAAGGGTTTTCAGCACGGGCTTGAGCAGCTAGATTTGTGCTTTAGGAAGCTCATTCCGAGTTTTAAGAAGGATTCCTTTGATGAAAGCACAGAGAACTGGCTGCATCCAGGAGAGATGGAAGGTAGGAACTGATTGCAGCACCCTATGAAACAGAAATGGTGGGCCTGGAATCACAACTTCAGGGGGTGAAGATGAAGCGAGATAGTGCTGAGAGTTTTCTTTTTTTTTTTTTTTTGGCAGACTACTAACATCACTCTTGGGATTTAAGTTGATTCTCCAAGTCCCAAAAGCCTTGTGGCAAAATAGTTGATTATCCATCTACAAATAAGTGAATTTACTTTGATTTCTCTTAATTTTCTAGTGTTTTACCTTTTGCCTAAGTATAGCAGATCTGGTGCACCATGTTTCCTTTCCAGCAACTCTCACAAAGTGAAAGCACATGAAATCACCGAGTTGAAAAATTGTGAACAGTAAGAAGCTGTATGTACATGGTACATCTTTACTAGGAGATAGTATCCAGTTAACTATCTTATTATTTTTCACCATATCTCTTGGAGACAGGGACAAAGAAGGTATCATTATCCACATTTCACAGGTGAAAAAACTAAGGCCAAGGCAGCCTAAATGGTTTCTACTTTCTTGGTGTTTCTGAAATGAATGCAAAAGATTTCTACACAAGGGAAACCCAGCGGAAAGAGAAAAGTAATTGACTAAGCCTTAGAGTAATCACTTAGGAAAACCACAAACTAAAATAAAGATAAACAGTGTCATGCATCCTAATTAATCTCGTAGCTTGTTTAGAAAGAGCCACGTGAACCGCAGGAGTAGGCTTTCTGGGTAACCTCTCACTGCATGTGCAGCGAAAAGCGATCGTGGCTCCAGCAACAAGGCAAGGGATGCATGCTCACCTGCCAAATTTCACGGTTCTCAGCAGGGAAGAAGGATCTCAAGCAGTGTGCTTATTTGCCAATTTTTGTTTGTCTTTATGAGCAAACATATATATGTATGTGTAATATATATGTACACACATGCACACACGCATATACACACAATTTCACATAACTATATTAACGATCATATCATATATAGAGATGGGGACCTGTACAGCTTTGTGTTCTTCATACATTATACTTGCCTCCTCGTTCTACTCTCCTTCCTGCCTTCACCAAAAAACCACATCCATGTTAGCAAACAAAATTTATAGACTAAATATAATAAAATGTGTATATTCTTCCATATTTTTCAATGTACTTATATAATCTTTTATATATATATATATATGATTTTTTCCCTCTCAATATCATTGTTTCTTTCACAAAAATAACATCTCATGCACACTTTTTTTCTTAATCTTATAGAAATTCTTTCAAGTCAATTGGTATGATTCCAATTCATTCTTTTTGATGGTTTCTTAATATTCCATGCTATAGACATATAGTATTTTATTCAAACATTCTCTATTGATGGACAGTCCCTTTGTGAATTGTAGTTTCTATTTCTGTAGAACAGATTCTCAGATCTGTATTTTCTGGGTCAAAGCAAATGAATGTTTTTAGTTTTTTGAATCTTACAAACTTTTTCTTAAAAATGATAATATTACTCTAGCAATATGAGGGCCTGTTCCTCACATGTCTGCCTTGAGTAAATATGATCACTCTTTTCAAAAAGAAATATTGCTAGATTGATAAATGTGAAGTAACATTCATTATTACTTTAGTTCGCATTTTACTCATTATCACTGTGTTTGAGTATCTTTTCGTATATTTGCTGGCTATTTGGATGTGCTCCTATGTAAACTGCCTCTTCTAATCCTTTGCCCATCTTTTTTCACTTGCATTATTTGTTCTCTTCTTGTAAATTTGTAAAAGATCTTTGTATATGATTAATAATGAGAATCTATGTATTCTCTTCATTGCAAATACTTTCCAAAGTATTTCTATTTTCTTTTGTGTTTTGACTCGGTTTATGGCACCTTTCATCATAGATAATTTAAGTTGTTTTATAAATTCAAGTAGGTTCACATGCTTTGCCCTAAGAATTTCCATAGCCTCTCTCAGATTTCTCTGCAATATTTACACTTAAGTCTTTAATCCATTTGGAACTTATTTTTAACATGATGTAAAAAGGGAGTCCAGTTTTATATTCTTCCAGATGGATAGCCAGCTGTGCCAGTACCATTTACTAAACAATTCATCCTTTTACCACTGAATTAAAATGCCATCATTGCCATTTATCAAATTCTTATATACAATGTGGTCTGTTACCTTGTTCTGTCTTATATTGCAATGATCTGTTTGGTATTCCTAAGCCAAATCACAGCAATATAGTCCCAGAAGCTCTGCAGTACTGATTTGCTCTACCAGAAATTCAAAATTCAGAAACCGAAGGCATACAGTTTGGAAAGCAAGAATTAAAATTATCTTTATTTTCAGTCTATGTAGAAAATCCTGTTATCTCCAAAAGTTACTAGAAACAGTAAGTGACCTTAGCAAGGTTGCAGGATAAAAGGCCAGTATACAAAAATAAGTTGAAATTCTACATATGTGCAGTGAACAATTGGAAATAGAAATTAAAACAGTAATATAATCCACAATAGCAATAAAAATTGAGATACTTAGAGATGAATATAATAAATAATGTGTAAGAACAATACACTGAAAACTATAAAAAATTGCTGAAAAAATATTAGACTATCTAAATGAATGAAGATATATTCTATGGTCATGAATCAGAATATTCAGTGTAATTAAGATATAATTGACCTATAGAGTCAACATAATTCCAATCAAAATCCCAACAGGATATTTGCAGAAGTTGATAAGATACTTCTAACATTTATATGGAAAAATAAAGAATTTTAATATCAAAAGTAAGAAACAGAAGAACAAAATTGGAGAACATATACTATCTGGTTTAAAGATTCATTCTAAAAGTTACAGAAATCTGGACAGTGTGGTACTGCTTTAAGGATAGACATTTGGATAGTGGAAAAGAATGCAGAGTCCAGAAATATACCCACATACATACGGGCAATTGATTTTCAGCCTAGCTGCCAAGGCATTTCAATGTGGGAAATAATAACATTGACAACAGTATTTTTAACAAATGATGCAGGAATAATTGAATATCCATATTCAAAATAAATACATAAATAAACTTCAACTTGTACCTCACACCATATACAAAAAATAACATGAAATGGATCATAGACATAAATGTAAAACCTTTAACTACAAAACTTTCAGATGAAAAAAACAGATGAAAATCTTTGTGACCACAGATTGGGGAAAGATTTCTAGAAAGGACACATAAAGCATGTATTATAAAGAAAAATAATCATAAGTTGTACATGTCAAAAGTACTGAACATTTCCACTCTTCAGAAGACACTGTTAAGAAAATGGAAATACAACCTCCACATGAGAGAAAATATTTGCCAAACATATACTTGAAGCCAGAATATATAAGGAATTTTTACAAATCAGTAATAAGACAAGCGGCTCAATTTAAAAAAGTCAAAAGGTATGAACAGTCACTTCACCAAAGAATATATACAGGGGCCAAAAAGTATAGGAAAAGATGCCTATCATTAGTCAGAAAAATTCAAATGGACACTAAAAGAGATACAACTGCACACCTCCTTAGAATAGCTAAAACAAAAGGCAAAACCTGACAATACCAAGTGCTGGTGAGTTTTGGGGACAACTGAAACTCCCACTCTGGAAAGCATTTAGGCAATTTCTCCCAAAGTTAAATACACTTAGCATACTTCCCAGCAGTCCAAATCCTAGGCATTTATCCAAGAACAATGAAAGCGTATGTCCACACAAGGACCTGGACATAAATGTCCATAGCGTTATTAACAACAGCCCTAAGTGGAATACAACCCAAACACCCATTAACTAGTGAATGGATAAACAAGTTGTGGTGCATCCAGACAATGGAATATTCCTCAACAATAAAAACTATTGAACTACTTATACTTTTAATAACAGAGATGACTTTCAAAAGTATTATGTTAAAAGAAAGAAACCAAACCCAGTAACTACCTATGGAATAATTCCATTCATATGACGCTCTAGAAAAGTCAAAATTGAGGAACAGAGAGCAGATCAGTAGTTGCCAGGGGCAGGAGAAGAAGGGCATGAGGGACTTCTGGGGGCGATGAAAATGCTCAATAGCTGGATCATAATGGTGCTTACATGACTGTATTCACTGGATATAATGCATACTTTGAAAAAGTGATTTTTATCACATGTAAATTATACCTCGATTAAAAAGAATTTAAAACATTAGTTCCTGTCTACATGTATATACATATTATTTTCCTCACCACAAAATACATAATGTACTGAAAAACTTCCCTTATCTTGTACTGTTAGAGAATTCTAGTTAAAATATAAAAACAGCCCAAATAATAGAAATCAATATATTTTGTTGGCAGTGGAAATATTTTATTTTATTTTTTTTTTTTCCCCCAAAGCCCCAGTAGATAGTTGTATGTCATAGCTGCACATCCTTCTAGTTGCTGTATGTGGGATGTGGCCTCAGCATGGCTGGACAAGGGGTGTGTCGGTGCGCGCCCGGGATCCGAACCCGGGCTGCCAACAGCGGAGCGCATGTACTTAACCGCTAAGCCACCGGGCCGGCCCCGGCAGTGGAAATATTTAAGTGTGTTTTATAAATCTTTGCATACTGAAACATTACATAAGGAAAGTTATTTGAATTACTAGTGTGGTACATTGATACCACTGTGGCCAGTGGGAATTGTATTAAGCTGCACGTGAAATGCTAAGGACGTGGATGGGGGCAAGTGACTTTGTCCCAAATGTTTTCTATGCGAAGTGGCAGAGTCAGGTTATAAACACAAGTCCGTTGGACACTAATGCCAGTGCTCTGTACACAAAATACACTGCTCCTAAATCCTAATCATTGACAAAATTTCCATGTGGACGCTGGAATGTGGAAACTACAATTTGGTGTTTTCAATAAATAAATTTGGTGTTTTATTTAAATGTGTTCAATTAAAGGTCTTTTATTTATTTCAAGAATATGTCAATTTTTGGTGTCAAATGTTCTTTGTTTTCTGTCTCTTTGTTTTTTGTACTGTCTCATGACTATATATATATACACATACATATATATATATGATGGGCAACTGAATGTTGTTTTGTGGATAAAATATGCAATCTAAGCAGTCTGGATACCACTGTATTCAAGTTCATAATGATCCCTACCAATATTCTTAGTTATAGCCTTTAATAGCCTTTAGCCACAGAGCATTTTGAATATTCTAGCAATCCAAATGTCCAAAAGACAGCCATGGGAGTATCAAGTACACTCAGGCAAAAATAAACTGTATTAAAGAACGTTATACAAACACGAACATTCTGGGCACCAGAACCTTGGCAGCAATTTTCAGAAAAGATCTTCACTGGCCATAAAAATACCTGGAAAGGCTAATTAAGGACTTCTTTGTTTCATCAAAATGATTTAGTTGAGGATAATCAGCTAATAACATGGAAGGAGAAATTTATATAATTTATGACTTCTCGATCACACGTAAACATATTCTCAAAATAACGTAGATTGGGTTCTGATATTAACACTCATTTTCTTTTCACTTAAAAAGAAGTCTAGGGGAACAGTTATGCCATTTCGGATCTTCAGTATCCAACTCCTTTCCCATCTCACATTACTGCACTGGAATTATAGCACCTTCATTTTAGGGCAGACCTTTGTCACAGACAGGTTTATTTTTATTCCTCACTAAAACAACAGTTTAAAATTCAGTTCCATAACTATGTTTTTAGATGATTCTGAAATATTCTTTCAACATGCCTTGTGAAGTAGCCATTTGCTTCACTTATCATACAAGAATGGTTTCTTTCTTCTATCTGATCACTCAGTCCAACGTGTGTTCTCTATCATACTACAAGGGAGACATTCTATTCCCTTATCTTGGACAGGATGAATCACTTCTGGAATGGAATCTGAGCTGCAGAGAGATTCCATCAACGAGCAGAAAGAGGTATGCATGCCATGTCCTGTTAACGTCATTGATCATCCCCTCTGGAAGTCACATGTCGACATGGTATAGGCTACAGGGAAAACACAATCCATATTTGTGAATCTTCCTGAAAACACCGACTTCTGTTTGGAATGTGGTCTCCTCTCTCTTGGGCCTCCATATCAGAAATGATTTTTAAAATATTTATATCTGTACAAGTTCAATTTTTTAAAATAAAAGAACAGACTACATGCCAACAAAAAATGTAATGCAAAATTAAATAATGTGAAATCGGGTTGTGTCTACACATTGACATATTTTTTTCCCCAGGATAGTTGTTTTAGTTAAAACTCAATAATCCATTAATTGACCACCTCATTCCTTTGTCTATAACAGCATTTTCCAAACTGTATTTTGTGGAATACCACTATCTATATGTCATGTTACTTGATGGTCTGAGAGTATTTCAAGATCAAATCATTTCCAGCAAGGTGCACAGTACTCACAGAGCTCATTAGCATCAAAAGGCCTCTGAGATTTACTAAGCAAAGAAATGTGTTTAACATTTTCTAACCCAGTTTTTCCCTTACTTGAGTCAGGAATTTGTCCACCCATTTTGCCACTAAAAATATACGAATATTTCTTCTTGTTGTTGGCAATGGTACAGGTATTGTTGATATCAAAAAATACAAAATAGCAGACTTAAGAGAATGGACTGCCTGCATGCCTTGTTATTTGGACAAGATCTATGTCTACAGCTACTGAAGATTGAAAAAATACATTTGAATATGTGGAGTCAGTATTTTAGTTTACCTAATAGGTGGTCTCAGATTTGTCTGCATTAACTTGGAAATAACAATTCTTATGTAATGGCATTTTGTGAGGATTAAATGAGAAAATTGTTGTTCAACACAATGTGTGATACATAGAAAGGGTACAATAACTGATGATGATTATTATGACTAGTATTAATATTATTCATTCCTGAATTTCTCCACTGATGCACCATAACACTTTGTCTCATTATAAATAGAATATCTTATGAACTATTTTTGCATGGCTGACCATTGGAAAGACACAGAGTTATCTTTTTTGACTGCATTTATTGCATGTGATAATATTAGTCTACAGAGAATGATATTGATATTACAGCCTGTGGGGCACTAAATCCAAATTTCACATCTCATATCTTTTAGTTATCTTTTGCTGTGTAATAAACTAGCCCCAAACTAGTGGCTTAAAACAAGTTTTTTTAATTATTTCTCAGAGTTCTCATCCAGTTCTTGTCTCAGCTGGATCTCGCAGCATCAATGGGAGTTACTTGTTTGTCTGCAGAAAGTTGGTGTCTGGTCTGGTCTAGAAAGTCAAAGATGGCCTCACCTACATGTCTGGAGTCCTGGTACTTCTCCACTCAGCCTCACCGTATCTTGGGCTTCCTCATGACATGGCAGTCTCTGGGTAGTTGGATTTCTTAAGTGGTGTCTGATTTCACAGGGTGAAAGGAGAAGCTGCAGAGCCTCTTGAAGGCCAAGCCCAGAACTAGCTTAGTGTCACTTCAGCCACATTTCACTGACCAACGCAAGTCACGAGGCCAATCAAGACTCAAAGAGAATGGAAATAGACACCACCTCTTGAGGTAGAGTGGCATACACATACAAAGAGGGAATCAACTACCAGTGGTCTTATTTAGTAACTATGTATCTCATCACCAGTCACCAACTCAACCTCACCCTACAGCTAGACTATTCCTAACATTTAACAAATGGGTTCTGGGCTCAGATCCTCACACAACTTAAATCCTCAACATACACCTGTTGAATTTATTCTTCTTCACTTTGGCACACATCTCAGCATGACTAAAATCTATTCTGTGCCACGAACTGTGCCAGCCTGGGCACGGTGTCAGCAAAATCTGCCTCCGCCCTCTTCCCACCACACATGGACGAGACGAACACATACACTGCTACGATACAGTGATGAATGCCATCACAGGGAAAGTACAGACATTGGTGGGACACCAAAGATGAACTCTAGGGTGTCTTGGAGGATCTCAAAGAGGCTTCCCCAAAGAACCATCTGTGCTGAGTTTAGGATGGTAGGTGTTAGGTTACAGCTTAGATTAGTAATAACTGAGTCCCAAGTGGAAGAAAGAAAAGAGTGGTTTTCCAAATGCAGGTCCCAGACCAGCAGCACTGGTGTCATCAGGAAACTTGTTAGAAATGCAAATTCTCAGGCCCAAACAGACCTACTGAATCAGAAACTCTCTGGGTGGAGATCAGCATTCAGATGAATACTGAAGTTTGAGACTATTGCTTTAGGCAGCAAGTGTAGTGGGTGAAGGTGTAGAGTCTGGGAAAGTATGATTTACCCTAGATTCCCCGAGGGGGGAAATAAACTGATCCAAAATGACATCACGGTAGGGACTTGCATGATTGCATACACAATTCTTTCTGGAGATCGTCAGGATTGTCAGCATTATTGCTTTAAGTTCCAGGTGAGAATGAGTTACAAAGAGATAAAAGACCAAAAGAGGAATTATATATGGAATGATTTTCCCACAAGGTCAAAAGAAACCAAGGAGCTAATAGGCTTGTACAAACTTTGAAAATTATAAATTTCTATACATTTAACTGGAAATTTTGATTTTGATATTAGTATAAATTATTTTTATATTAAAGCAATATACTTTTTTGTCTTATTTAGTTATAGGTGACTGCATGCATTTCAAGGACAAAGTCCTATATTATCTGCTTCATATCTCCAATTACTAGACTATAATTCTAATTTGTGGTAGTTACCAAACAAACATTAGATAAAAAGACTTTTCAAAAGATGGAATGAGGACTTGATTGGTATACCACAGTATAATTTTAAATTTGCAATAACTTGCTGTGTGAGCTTGGGTAAATCATTTAACCTCTCTGAAATTTGGCTTCCTTATCTAATGGGGCCTGGATTCTTTAATCCTTCAGTCATATTTTAGTTCTAAAATTATATTATAGAGCCAGCCCTGATGGCCTAGTGGTTAAAGTTCGGCAAACGCTCCACTTTGGTGGCCTGGATTCGGTTCCCGGGTGCAGAACCACACCACTCATCTGTCAATAGGCATACTGTGGTGGCAGCTCACATAGAAAAACTAGAAGTAACTACTACTAGAATATACAACAATGTAATGGGGCTTTGGGGGGAAAAAAAGGAGAGAGGAAGATAGGTAACAGATGTTAGCTCAGGGCAAATCTTTCCCAGCAAAAATAAATAAATAAAATAAATAAATAAATAAAATTACATTATAAATATGATTTGTCTTTATAAACAGGGAAAAAATCTCTTTCTCTGACTCTCATCCCATCTTCTATTTAGAAAAGCTGAACATCTATTATAAATTCAGCAAGAAAAATATTATTTAAGCTTTCAGATAAGATTGGAGTGGAATAGTTTCTAAGTGCTATTCCAGAGAGAAGGGAAGATGAACAGGTAAACCCCAACAGAAGACAGGCCTAAAGCTAACAGAAGGGACAGCTGTTTGATTAGGGGTTTAGATGGAAGTTTGGAAGGAGCCAACAGGTCAGGGGAGATCAGTTATAATTTTTGTTTAGATTGCTAAGGTTTGTTAAAGCTTAAATTATTTATTCTGGTGAAGATTTAGAAACAGAAAATCTCATGAGGGCAGGGTGGGGGGGCAGGTGATCAGGAGTGGGGTCACTCAGAACAGAATTATCTGACAAGTATAATAAAGATGCAAGGAATTCATAGTGTTGGGGGACCTCAAAAAATAAAAGAATACCTGATGATTGACTCAATGGCTAATTAATTGGTACATTAGGTGTAATATAATTTTTCACAACTTAACTCACCACAAAAATTATTGCAATTTTGATCCCTATAAATGCAATGGAATTTACACTTTATGGTAGCATTAAATCTCACATAAAAGGGTATTAGATCTTTCTTTTTCTTAAGGAATTTTCTCAAAGTGGTTTTCAAGATGGGCAAACTTCAAAATTCACAATTTGAGGAGCACATACGCTACAATGACTCCTGCCTCCTCAGGGTTTGGGCATCCACAACCCCATTCATTGGATGTCATGAAGAAGGCAAACATTCTGTGAACACCAGCATGCCAGGCCCAGCATGGGTGATGGAGGTACAGAGCCTCGTAAATCACAGGCCCCTCCCTCACAGACCCCATGGTGCCTTCTCTCAGGAGTTACCTAGAGTGCTATCTGGAAGATGTCAGGGAAACAGGACCAGAAAACCGAGGTGTTTAGGAGAGATACCTCTCTAAGGGGCCACATGTACCTCTCCACTGCCCTGGAGCCTCTGAGAGATAAAGCTAGTGATGAGGATGGCCGAGAGAGAAAGCAATCACAGTTCCTTGGATGGGGTTTCCATCCCTATTCCAAGCTTTCCTATCTGCATGCAGCTATCTAAGAGAGCTGGAGACCCTAAACCCCACCACCTCTCCTTCCAGCTAACCAAGATAGCCTTGGGTCAGGTATCACGTTTTCCCAAAGCAGACTCCATCTGTGAAGTTTATTGGTGATGATGGCAGGAATGCTCTATTGCCACGATGTGAATGGGGCATTCTCTATGGGAGGAATCTAAGTCAAGTCCACATGCTGATTTCAGGCACATCTGCCACAGGAGATCAATGCAGGGGCTGGGGGCTCTGAGAAACCCCTGTGGATTCAGCTTAGGTTCCTAGATTGGGGATGGGAGTCCCAATACACTTCTTGCCAACACGCCTACGTAATTCCTAACTGGCTGAGAGCAGATGGTAAGGAATATTTCCCAGGGTAACCGACCTTTTGCTGGTAGCCAAGCAAAGAAGTGACCGTGGGAAAGGAACTATGATGTTTCTAGTTCCAGCTCCTTTCTTTAGAAAGTTGTCCCCTTCATGCTCACTCCTTCTCAGCCAGAATCCTGGTTCTATGCTTCAAATGCGGGACACTTTGGGAAAGTCTCTTTCCTTCTCTGGGACTTTATTTCCATATTCTTTATGGTGGGCATGGGAATACACTAGAAAGCATTCTTATTCTATATTTCTTTGGAAATTAGCAGTATGGGGTTGAAGGCTGAGGGAGGTGGCAAGGCAAGGATATGGTTAGAGAGTGAGATAGTTACAGTATTTGTATCCATGAGAGTCCAGAAGGAATAGATGACATTATCAACATGGTTTAATTTAATAGATTTTTAAGGAAAGACCCTATTTACACAAGCGTGGGCAGGGCTAAGAGAACAGATATAGGACAATTCACCCAGGCACTAGTGACAGTTGAAGTCGTTAACACTCTTGGTCTGAAGGAGGATGGAAAGGAGCTGTGCCACCAGCATTCGGTGATAGTTGGATCCATGTTAGAATAGCTGCCTAAAAAAAATGAAGAGGGAGCATGAGGATAAACACCTTCCTCCCTCTCTTCTCTCTGCTTGTCTCCTGCTGGGTCCTCCCATCTTCTAATCTGCTCTTGGTGCATGCTGTTGGCTAACGTCAATCAAAAGCTGGAAAACAAGGGAGTCCAGAGAAAGCAGTCTCCACAGATGAGACTCTCCGGGCATAGAGCAGGGAACAGAAGGTCCAGCTGAGGATCTGAGAGGCAATCAAAGCATTACCGTCACAGTAGCATGGCTGCCAGAAAAAATCAACCCCAGTGTGCTATTATTCAAACACAACAGAAATCTATTTCTTTCTCAGGTAATAGTCCAGAATGGATTTTCCTGCTTCGCAGGTGCCTCTACTGCACTCAGTGATTCAGGGACTCAGAGACTCTCCAGTTTATGATTCTACCTCCTCCTAGGGTGTCACCAGTGTCAGCATCCTACCATCAGAAGAAAAAAAAAACATAGAGGTGCGCCTATGGTAGGTTTCTTATGGGCCATGCCTGGAATCGGCAAGTATCATTCATACTCACCCTTCTCTGGAGACAATTTGGTTACATTTCCACACCAAACTACAAGGAATGCAATGCAACGAAGACTACTTTGTGCTCCCACAAAGGGAGGATAGAATTTTGTAACCAGCTAGTAGCTAGGAGAGGACTTTACAGAATCCGGTATTCCAAGTTCTCTAAAAGATCTTTTTTCTATCATTTTAGACTAGTAACTCTGAGAGGGAGATGATGAGTTAAAATTACGAAACCTACCCTCACCCACATAGCAAGACGAAATCCTAAAGTGGCTTTTCAGGCCCTGAACACGTGCTAAAAATATTCAGAGTGATGACTGTTTCACTCTGTACTCCAAATCGACACGCGCACAGGTGTTTCTCTCACCGCTGCCTCTGTCAGTGTTATCTCCTCCCTTTCTTCTCACCCGTGCCCTGTGGATTACTTCTGTACTGAGCTTCACAAGTTGACTTCACCCACAGTCTATCCCAGGCTCAGAGACCCCAGCTGCCACAATCCAATGTCCCACTGGGTTGGCCTCAAGCCCTGGGACTGGAAACTGGTTGCAATTCCTTCAGTGCACCATAGGAAAAAGAATTGCAGATGTAAAGATTTCTGCACAAAGAACTCACCTTGTATCATCTGTAAGTACTTAGTCTCATTAAACATCCAACCTTTAGAGACCAATGAAAATTGATATGATGTCACATTAAACCTTGAAATCATGATGGATGTTTTTGATAGGTTTTTTTTTTTTTTTTTGGTCAATAACTCACTTGAATGAATCTCCATTTATTTTCAGAAAATTATTTTTGGGTTCATTCAGGAGACATAAGTGCGAAGAACAGCAAAAGCCGTCGTGGTCTGAGCTCGTGAGCCCGGCTGTTTCCCTCAGTGTTCTCCACCGTGATCCTCAGACCGTCACAGAAGCTGTGCTGTTAGTGGCGGAATAATACATCAGAACCAGCTGCACTGCTGGCAGTTGGGCTTCAGCGCATGATTTTCTTCATACCTCAGCCATAATGATTTGAACTAGAGAAGACTTGTCATTTACGCGAAATGTTCTACAACATTCTAGATTCCCCAAATTTGCATACACTGTAGCATGTAATTCCAACCTTAGATGCAGTAAATATAACTGGAAAATGTAGCTGAACCCTATAGGCCCTGAATTGTTCTGTAAATACAGAACCAAAGTAATTTATAAAGCTATTTTCTGGTTAAGAATCACCTTTTCTCTTCATTGCCACTGTACACATTAGCAGTTGGCTTTCTTTTCAGGGTCATTTTCTGCGAAAAAATAAAGTCTTCGTACTTTTGCCACAGTTGTGCTTAAGCAACGAGGAGAGAAAAGCTGCGCAGTACCATTGAGCAGGACTTGCCTGCGAGGTCTCCCAGCCCTCAGAAAATTCCATATTGTTCTAGAGATCCAGATTTTGGGGCATCTGCATTTGAAGTGCGGACTGCTCAGAGGGCCCTGCACCTGTCGTTTGTCCTCCTAACTCTGGACCAGTGTCTATACCCTCTGAAAAACTTTTCTAGACCCCAGTGTAAGACAAGTGCCTCGTATGGGTGCACACAATGTCCCGTGCTTTTCTATATCAGGCACTTCTCCGCATGCAAATGTCTGTTTATTAATCATAGTCCTGCATTAGACTTTGAGCTCCTTGACCAGGTACTGTGACTCAAAAATCACATGGATACTTTCCTTGAGAGTTGTGTGGAGATATTTTATCAACTATTGCAAGATTAAGTCATAGGTGTGAGAGCTGGAATTTGCCCCTACACTGACTCCAAAGCCCATAACTGTCCAGTGCATCTCCAAACCAGCAGGCAAGTTGGTTTAATGAACTTCCATAGCCTCTACTTACACACTTCTGGTAAACAGTTCTGGTTGTAGGAAGTCACTTATCTCAGGGGCTGTGTAAATTCAGCCTCAAGAAATTGTTGAGATCCTCTTGGCATATAAATAGGAAAAAAGCACCCCCTTGCTGTGGAGTGGCTAGACCTAACACAAATCCTAGCTCATATTTAGGCAAAATAATTTTAACATTATTTACCCTATTTCCTTTCTCCAACATCTGCTGTCCCCTCTTACTGCCCTAGCTATGTTTCTGAGTTCCACTCCAAAATTTGCACTGCCTCTTTCAGGATTATGTGCTGGTAAGTGTTTACCAACCAGCATGGGCCAGGGGCCGAGAGGGAACCCTGATTTGTAGTGTTTGCCAATTTTAAGCTAAAACATTTGTCCAAGCATTTTAAGGACAAGGACAAGATGGTGGAAGGTGGATCAAAATTATGTGAAGAGGCAAATGTCAAGATGACAGAAAGAAGGGTAAATATCCTTGTCTATGGGCATTTGGAATAGGAGATGGGATTAGGGTATCTTGAGAGGGTATTGGTGGTGGAGTAAGGGTGATACAGCCACAGCAAGAAAGGAAGGGGTCCGTAACCGGACACTGCACTTCTATTCCTGTGGCCTAAGCTCATGTTGCTTTCTTTTGGTGGCTGCCGGACTGTGTTAGCGCATGTGCAGGAGAAGCCACTGCTGAGAAAGCAATGCCATGATGAAGAGTATCCACAGCGGTGAGAGGAACAAATCTTGGGAGCAGTTTACTTTGAACCTCACAAGAGGTGAGTTCCTCTTGGGCAACTTCTGAACAAATTTCTGCCTCCTGCAGCATTAGTGTGATGTTAAAATCAGGGCTAGGCTTACCTTAGCTGAAGCAAGAGACTTTATATTGTGGCCACTTGGGGGACCCCCAGGTCACAAATCTCTGCTGACCACCTTCTAGTGCAATAATTCTCTTCCTAAATACTCTGTGTTGTCCACTTTCAAAACCACACAGGTAAGTGAGGCAAGGGATGTCACATTGGATTTCTTTTGCATGTCACCTCAAATAGATTAGTAGTGATTGCCTAGAGAGCTGTGTTGCAAAACAGTCAGAGTCTGAATCTGACCCCAGCACTAAAAGCTCCACGATCAATTAATAATTTCTGCCGTGGGTGCTAGCAGTGAGGAATGGCAGAACGTGGGACAGGTTTTGCCATCTCTGAATAACCCAACAAAAGCAGAGAACTCTTTTCAGATGACCTTATTCATCTACGCACGTTACACATGGTGGCCTGTTCTATTAGCATCTTAAGTATCAGGTTTATCTAGGTAATTAACCATTATCTTAGAAGGCCTTTTAAATCTAGTCATAGAAAATAAGCACTTATTAAGTACATATAGATTGTTTTTTTTAAAACTTTTGTTTTCTCTGCCTTTCATAAAACACTATGGGTGCAGAAAACACAGGACATAATTCCTGATAGTAAGAGGCTTATAGTCTTACTAGGGAGAGAAAATATATATGCAAGCAACAATTAATAGGCACAGCATTACTCATTGTGACAGAATTATGTACTGATATAATAAAGATGATGAAGAGAGTAAACTGTTAATTATGCGGTCTGAGGAACAGACGTGAATTCTACAGTACACCAGATGCTGCTCTGGCCAAAGGGCACTGGAGCAAACAGATTCACCCAACGCTGAACGGAGCTGGGTTCTCTCACAACCATCACAGCACAAGACAAAACAACACAACACAGCCAACATCAACAACAAAAACCAAGCAAACACCAAACATTCTACCTTCTCAGCACTGTATGAAGAGCAAGGGAAGGGCATTCGACAAACCTAGTGGCAGATCTCATCTTTGCCACCCGACTGATTGTGTGGCCTCCAGAGAGTCTTGATGTCTGCAGATCCCAGCTCCCACCTACAAAGTGAGGAGACTAAAACCTCCCTTGCAGAGCTATTTTAAGATTTATGAAGCTGTGTCTACAATCTGGTGCTTAATAGGTTCTCATTAAATGGCAAGACTTGTGACATTATTTCTTCAATTCTAAAATGACATTGATTTTAGGATCGCCCTTGAATTAATAGAAAGTTTTCAGGAGGAAAAAAACCCTTCATCATAATGTACATCTCATTGTACCATGAGTCTACCTTTTAGAAATTGTAAAATGTGAACAAGAAGTGTACTTTAGATAAGTGAAGTGGCACATCATCAGGTCCAGCATGGACAACCAGAACAATCAGAGGACCAGCAGCAAATGCTTCTCTTGAGCTTGTCATGTGCCAGGCACTGTCATCAAACATTTAGTCCTCACAAGAACCCCACCAGGTTGGTCCTATTGACATCCACACTTTATAGACAAGGGAAATGTGGCACTAATATTATAGTGAATTGGCTAAGACCGCATAGCTAGAACGTTACAGAGCCTGAATTTCACCTGGGAAGCCTGGCTCAGAGGATCATGCCCCCAGCACCAGACAGCACTCCCCAGAGTTGCCTGCTGGAAGGTGGCCAGACCACATCAGGGAGGGGACACTGAGGGTTCACAGGGAGGGGGCATGAAAACTGAATTGAGAAGGAAACTGATTCATAACTGAGAAAGATTGGCCTGTGGGCCAAGAGAATGATATAGAGGGTAGCTTAGTAGTGAGGTTGGAAGCCCAGGGAGTCAAGAGAAGAGGGGAGAGCAAGGCGTAAAGCAGGTGAGGCCTAGTGGTTCCAGGAGATGGGCAAACAGCAGACGCTTGTGAAGGTCATGAGTTCTGATGCTTTCTGTCAAGGAGGAAATGGAAATCCTGACACTTTCCTACATGAAAGCAGGTTTTGAGTCCCGTACTTGTTTCTTCTCAGGCCACGGATACCACAAGAGCGAGAGAACAACTGGGGTATGTTATGGATTGAACTGTGTCCCCCTAAAATCCATATGTTGAAGTCCTAATCCCCAGTACCTCAGAATGTGACCTTATTTAGAGAGAGGGTTTTTACAGAGGTAATCGAGTTAAAATGAAGTCATTAGAGGGCCCTAATCCACTATGACTGGTGTCTTTACAAAAAGGGGAAATTTGAACACATACAGGCGTACAGGGAGAACGCCATGTGAACATGAAGATGCCCATCTCCAAGCCAAGGACAGAGACCTGGAATGGATCCTTCTCTCACAGCCTCAGAAGGAACCAACCCTCATAACACCTTAATTTCAGAATTCTAGCCCCCAGAACTGTGAGATCATAAATTTCTGTTATTTAAGCAGCCCAGTTTGTGGTATTTTGTTATGGTAAGCCTGGCAAACGTATACAAGGCATGTTATGAACATTTAGTTATCAATAGGTTTATTATGCCATTCCACATATTTGAAGGAGGGTTGTGTCTTCATGATTCTATGTATTTCATATATGACCATTTGACAAAAAAAACACATTTCAAAAATATGTGTTGGCATATTTTTGTACTTTCCATGTGGTAATTCTAAAGGGACACTCCTCTTTCTGCCTTTTCTCATTCATATACGTGCTCCTACACCAAAAACTAGGGAGATCACTGTGAACATTCATATTGACGAAGGAACATTGGGTAGACTCATTCATTCATCATTCATTCATTCAACAAATATATATACTCATCAGGCTTTGTGAACTGTACTAGTCTGAGACTACAAAGAGTAATAGAGTTGTTGGGATGATCTGTTATGGAAACTAGAACACATAATCAAGCAGTCAATATACTCTGGTTAAGAAATGATATAGTTAGATAGCAAGGGGCTATGGGAGCACCAGAAAGGAACAACTAATTCAGCTAGCAGGCTGGGAGCAGGTAGGGGAGTTAGAGAGAGCTTCCCAGAAGAGCTGGTGCCTGAGAGGAGTATTAAAGTATGTACCTCAAAATTTAATGAAGATGTTCACCCACTCCCTTTCCTCCTTGCTCTCTTTTTCTTTTGGTAAACCAGTGGTTCTCACACCCAAGCATGCATCAGCACCACCTGGAAGACTTGTGGAAACACAGACTCCTGGGCCTCACTTAACATTTCTGATTCAGCACGTCTGGAGGGGACCAGGAATCTGCATTTCTAGTGGTACTCATTCTGTGGATCCAGGACTCATACTCTGAGCTCCACTCAGTAAGTATTTAGGAGCATCAACCTGGAAGCAAGTATCTATTCTTAGTAGATCTCAGGGCAGCAATGAATAAAACATTTCATGAAAATAGCAGATATCAAATCAATCAATTTCTTTATAACACAATTGAATTCCTGAATCTCTACTTCTTCATAGAAAAAATAAAATATCAAGTGTATAATGAGAGCTGTTTCTCTAATAGCTTGATCCATGCTAATAGAGGAAAGGCTTCTCCAGAATGATGAATGCTCCATGCCTATTCTCTTCCCCTCTATTTTAACACTTGAACAGTGGGGTCTTGTGAGATGGAATCTGGTCTGCAAAGGTAAGAGTTTGCAGATATGGACGTTTGGACTGATAGGGCTTGCTAACACAAACAGGCTGGAACTTTTCTTTTTTTCCCCACTCCCTATTCTTGGAGGGTGATATTTCAAGTCAGCAGCATGGGGCTGCCTCTTTGATGCCCACAAAGGAGCAAAAAATGATCTGATGTGCTTTGTTGAAGGCTGTCAGGGTTGGTTAATCACATGTTTATTCTCTGTGATGCATGTTGAAAGGACATAAGAACCAGCTGGGCACAGCAGTGAACTCTGTCTGTTAGTAAGAAACCATGTCAATGAAGAACAAAAGCCACGTTCTGACAGGGAGGTACTCTGTTTTTCTCTAGCTTATGAGCTGGGCTGGCAAATATTTGTGTTTGTGCTGATTGTATCTTGAAATGGTCTTGGGGCCAGCATACAAGGATGCAGACACTTGACCAAAAGGAAACAACCGAACAAAAATTTCTCTTCTTCTTATTTCAAAATCCAAGCACTTGCCTTTAGAAGGAAAAAGTATTTCTGTGAAACGTTCCCCTTTCAGCACTGTTTACAATCCCCCATAAAATGCTATGTCCCCTAAAGTGGAACTGCCTATTGTCTGTCCTCAGGAAATCGGCCTGATTTTCAACAGAACGGCCAGGAGGATATAAGCAGGAGCTCAAAATCTAGGTGACTGGTCATTTCTCTAGTGATGAGATGATCGGTTTAGTAATCCATGAGTAGATATTGACAGTCTCTTGTAGGTAGTTAAAATATTCAGTGTTGTGAAAATAAAGAAAAACAATAGCTTTTTCCAACTTCTGTGCCCTGATACATTTGAGAGATATTTTACTGTTAAAAGAACAAAGCCTTGTTCTCTGCACAGCCAGTTTGAATTAACATGGTAATTGATTTTTTTTAAGTGAAATTGGTATTGAACTTTTAAGAACACAGATTTACTTAAAAGTACATGCACAAGGATGTATCTAAATTAATACTGTTAATATTTTCACTCCATTGCTGTGATTGTTCCTTATTGTTCCATTTTAGATTCAATTTATTCACTTCTGAAAATATTTATGGAGCATTTTTCGGTTGCTAGATATGTAGGCACTACAAAGATGAATGCCTAGGTCCTTGATGTTAAGATGTGCATAGATCTGTTTTCCATCTTAATGATCTAATTTCCATTACTATCATCCACAGAGTGTTTTCATGCACAGAATTCTACCTTTGGTTAGAACTTCTCTAACATGCTAAATACCTCATTTGCACAGACCTGTTCATCCTTCTCATCCTTAAGCACAAGAGGGATACTCGCTCCAGGCCCCTCACTCATTTGACCTGAATGTCTGCTGCTGTGGTCTCCAGGGCTTTCTGGTTCAAGGCTGAATGCCTTAGATTTAGGGATCCTCTTAGCTTACCTGGATGCTATATTAATGATCTGGAATTCCTGTGAAATCATTTAAAAAATTTGATAAATTTGACCATGTAGAAAAGTTTCTGTGTGTGTTTGAGTGTAAACATAAGCAAAGTCAAAAAGACAAGGGATATACTGGGAGAAAATGTTTTCAACTTGTATCAAATATAAAAAGCTAGCTCCCAAATACCTAAAGAAACTGTTAAAATAACAAAAGATTGATAACACCATAGAAACAATGGGGGGAAAGCAAAAACAGACAATTTATAGAAAAAGATATACAAATACTTTAAATAGGAAAAAGTGTTCAACTTCACTGATATATGCACGTGCCAATTATGGCTACCCTGAGATACCATCTCTTACCTATAAGATGGCAAATATTCAAAGGCTCAACAACACCGTTTGGGATTTGGTGTAGAAATCATCATTCTCATACACTGCTGATGTGGATGCAAGGTAAAACCACCCCAAGGAGGAGAATTTGGCAGTATTTAAAAAACTATGCATTGAGCTTTTGGCCAAGCATTATCATTTCTAGGAATTTACCTTAAAAATGCACCTACAGAAATATGAAACATGATATGCACAAAGTTATTCATTGTGATGTGTCAAACGGCAAAATATTGCAAAAAACAAAAAATTCCCATTACTGGGAAATTGGTAAACAAACTAGGAGACATTTTCACTGTTAAAAGAATAAAGCATGAAGAATGTCTCTATTAACTGATATGTAGTGATTTAAGAGATATACTATTAAATTAATAAAGCAGGATACACACATACACACATACATGTATACACATACAGATGCAAATTTTGTGTAAGAAAAAAAGAGACTTTTTTATTTTTTAAAAATAAACACCAAACGATAAAACAGAAAATATTAAAATGGTTCCCTGAGATAGGTGAGTGGGGGTGGAGTAAAGGGAATAAGAATAAACTTCTTGCACTGTACACTTTTATAGTCTTGACTTTTGAACTATATTAATGTTAAACTATTTTGTTAAAAAGTCAAATGCAAAAAGATGAATAAGGAAATTCCTTATATTGAAATCAAACAAAAGACATTGAACTGAATGTCACATTGATAGCATTAGCACACACAAAAAAGAATTAATTAGTGTTAATTTTGAGCAGAGTATTTTTATTGCCCACCATCAGTGGGAGATAGTCAAAGGACCCAAAATAATTGCTGAATCATAGAGTACTTTATTGAGTAGATTTGTTGTTTGCAGTGGTCATGATGTAGTAATTTTCAAACTATTCATTTTTTGTATGATAGAGCAGATGGAGAGATAAAGCAATAGATCAATGGTAAATAGATAATGGAGATAGAGAGGCAGACAGACAGACAGATGTTGCTGTGTACCCATGTTCTCCGGGTGTAAAAAAGGAGATTCAAATACAGAGCAAAGTTGGAATTGGAAGTATCAGTAAGAAGTCACTGAAAAGAGCCTAGAAGAAACTCCAATTGCAATGAGCATGCTTAGTGTTCAGATCATGGTTTAAATAACACACTAAAAAGAATCAACGTTTCTTAAAGAAAATGCGGATTCCAAGTCTGGCTCAGGGAAAATGCACAGTGTCTTTGGAACATATTGTGCATAAAAGTAAGAGAATATGATGGATGTGAGAAAAAAAAGAAAATCATGAGATTTAGTTGAAGGAACTCCAATTCATCAAAATTCTGACAACTTAAGAATTAAAAAGGATAATGATATTAACGAATTATAAGAAGTATTAAAAATATGAGTCTATAGAGATAGCAAAGGAAAAGAAAAAAGTGGAGGATTATTCTTCACAGAAGAATGATAACTAATTAATGTAGAAGAAATGATAGAATTGTATAATGACCATTTTAAACCTCCACTATAATCATTGATTTAAGCAAAGATTAGTAACTGAAGCCAAATGATTGAGTGAAAGATTTTGGGGCCAAAAAATTTTCACAGAGGCTCAAGGTATCACCTCAAATTTTGTTCATTAATAGCAAAGGAAAGAGGTACTTCTTCAACGGAGGTATCTAGTAGATACTACTTTATCCAAGTGCACAAAGGAAACATCATCAGTAACAGGTCAAACTGAAGTTGTGTGCCTTCTGGTGTGTTCTGGTATGCAAAGCACACAATACGCCAGAAAAAGAGTTTTACTTGAATCTGATCGTGAGACAAATCCAGAATATGAAACACTCCACAAGAAAACTGGCCTATTCGCAAATGTCAATGTCATGAAAACTACACATTAAAGGAAGCTAAGGGGATGCGACAAGCAAATGCAAGGTGAGAGTCTTGACTGGATTTTGAACATGCCTCTGCAAAGAATCCTGCTATAAGCCACAGTATTGGGACAACTGGTGGAATGGTAATATAGACTGTCTATTAGGTAATATTATTTACCAATATTCAATTTCTTTGATAATGGTATTGACATTATGCAGGAGAATGTCTTTGTCCTCAGCAGTTGCATGTTGAAGTATTTAGTATGAAGATGTCTGCAATTTAATTTTGAAAGGTGTGCCACCTAAAGAAATGAGGAGAGAGGGGGCAAGAGGGAGAGGAGATGGAGAGAGATTTAAAAAGGAGCAAAAGTGTCAAGGATTTTCAGGTGTTCATTGTATTTTCTTTCAGCTTTCCTGGAGGTTTGAAATTTTTGAAAATAAAAAGACTGGAAGAAAAAAGCAGGATAAAAAAGGAAGAATATATAACTTTTATAAAGGAGAAAGGAGGAGGAACAGAGGCAGAAACTAAAGGAGAGTGAGGAAGAGGAGGGGGAGAATGACGATAGATGATCTCAGTAAGACGCAGCCCCACAGGGCACTACGCAGGATCTTCTCCATATGTTTTTCCACAGCCACATGTATTTACATGTGCTATTTTCCAGTAAAATGGCCTCTATGTAGAGCTCCACATAAGTAGCCTATCTAAGGAGAAACGAGAGCGTGAGTAAGACAGATCATAAAAAGGCTGTGGTCAAGATTTAAATGGTCCCTTTGGTTTTTGCTGCTTCACTTTACACAGATTCCTCATGTGGGTGTAGTGCCACAAGGCCTACCCCCAGCACGGCATTTCTTCAGCTGACCATCTTGTCTCCTACCTGCAAATGACCCTGCAGTGGGAGCCACTTCTGTTACAAGCAGTGATGATCACCTCAACAGCAAGTGGATTTTACCATAACTTTTCTCTTGTCTATATGCCCATATCTCCTCCTTAAAGAATTTCTACAAGACCGCAAAACTCTTGACACCAGGGAAGATATCCTTTACTTCTTCCATCCCCAGAATCTATCATGGTACTGGCACATAGTAAGTGCTTAACAAATGTTAATGGAGGGCCGGCCCCGTGGCTTGGTGGTTAAGTGCGCGCGCTCCGATGCTGGTGGCCCGGGTTCGGATCCTGGGCGTGCACCGAGGCACCACTTCTCCGTCCATCCTGAGGCCGAGTCCCACATACAGCAACTAGAAGGATGTGCAGCTATAACATACAACTATCTACTGGGGCTTTGGGGGGGGGAAAAAAAAAAAAAAAACAAATGTTAATGGAACAACTGGATGAATGAATGCCACACACGTCTAAAACAATTTCCTAAGGATTTAAGATTATTTTGTATTGATGTCCTCTTCATTATTATGGTGAAAATATATTCTAGAAATGAAAATGAATATGGGAAGCATGGTTGACCAAGATAAGCCACATGCATGTATCAATTATCCGGGTTAATATGTATAAACCATTGATGATTTTCTCCTTCTAAAATTGAATAATGACTTTTCCCATATAGGAAAAAAAGTTAATTTATAGAATATTTTGACTTTAATGTTTTCATATCTTTTCTTAACCCTGACATCTAGCTATTTGCAAATCCAGGATAAGATATCATCTCATCAAGTCAATATTTTGTGCTTTCCTATAAAATGTTACATATTCCACATACACATTTTCTCCAAGCTAGAAACATTTGCGCACCACTGCTCTTAGTGACTGCAATAGAAAACAGTGAAAAGGACATGACGTTTTAATGTGAAGAGATAGAAATAAGTTAAGTTACCAGCTGGGTCAGAATTGTGCATTTCTGAAGGTCATTTAACATTTCAGAGTTTTGGTTTTTTCAACTTAGAATGAAGCTACACCTAATGCCGTAGCTGTTTGCAAAGAAGAAAAGAGACAGTTACCATGGCCTTCTACATGGTTCATGAATGGGTTTCAGGGCATGTAAGAACCTCCAGTACTGTATGTGAAGGATTTGTGCATGTGTGTGTGTGTGTCTGTGTGCACATAAGTGCACTTCTCTGGGGAAAAGTTCCTCTCTTTGTACTCTCAAAAAATATCTATTACCACAGAAGATTAAAAACCACTGTAAAATGTGCACAAAGGAAATTGTTATTCGGACACAATGAAATCGATATGTCCACTCTACCGTTTGTCCACAAACCTCTTCTATTTGCTGTAGTTCCAACAGTGATTGGTGAAGAGAGTGTGAGCATTGGGGTATGGAAGAGAGAGTGTTCGTTTTAGCCCCATTGCTCACTGGCTGCAGAATCTTGGGCAAGTTCCTTGGTCTGTCTGAATCTCAGTTTCTCTGTTATAAAATGAGAAGAGAACTACCTATTATGGAATGGTTTTGCTCTGAGGATTACAGGCAAAGAAAGGAGGAAATATCCCTAAAATGTCTGACACAAGGGACTCCCACTCCTAACTTTATCTCTTTAATTGCTCCTTGGTTTTTTCCTCTTCAAGTCAAGTCTTCCCTATTTTCTGCGTTTTCTCACTGAGAATCTTTTTGCAAACTGTATCCCCTTGTCTTCATTATGAGATGCATTTTTCCTCTTCCCTCAGTTGCTTGCTGAGGAGCAAGCAACTTAGAACACTGGCCTTTTTTAATGAGTCCTGTGGATTCCTGTTAACCCTTGTCAGCCATGGGCAATACAATTGCAAAATGGATCGTCTGCCCATTCAAGCTCTGCCCAGATGAGAGGATCTTCTTTGACTAGTCACTGAGTTTCCTTGGAGTCTCTCACATTTGTCCAGACCACACAGGTAGATGTGTGAAGAAAACTAACTGATATTATTTTTTTGCTTCCTGGGTGCTTGTTCTGCTTCCCTGCACGTTTCTTGAGGAAGTGTCATTGGCAACAAACTGTGTCTGCTGTCCACTTCCCCAGTTGAAGGGACCAGGGGAATGCTGCGTGGAGTATCATTCTCCAGTGGGATACTGGGTACTAAATTTTGGAAATACAGGGTTATTAGGTGGATCAAAAGAAGAAAGATTATAAGCTGTATCCTTAGAAGAACTAAGAAACAAATCGGATGCTGTAATCTTTCTCAAACTCAAAGTGGAGCAAGCTCCAGGAAGAGAAGACATCTGGTTGACCACAAGGGAGAAATGAAAAGAAGGCTAGGTTAATAAATAAAGATGGGTACAAAGTAAAAGGACCCAAGATGATTGTCATTCGGGTGGTACTGAAGTATAAATGCTCGTTTGTATTGACTATCAGACCTGTAGGACATGCATGAGTTAATCTCATTTAAAGACATACTATCAGCCTGGCTAAGAATGAAGTATAGTAAGCCTTCTTCTAATGGGTTTGGATGGAATTATGTCATTATAAGCCCAATAATCCTAATGGTAAGAGGATATCTCAGCTCTAGCCAGTGGTGTGTCAGTGTACATCTAGTGAGTTGGTGGGAAAGATCCAGCAGAAGTCTTGGCACATGGGAACTGAGGTCCTCAAGAAAAAGTTCACATTAAGGGATGTTGCAGCAGCACATGCCTATGACCCAGACTGCAGCTTAGTGTTCAGAGGAAAGGATTCTCAGAACAACATGTTCATCTTTTCTCAGATCATCCTAGGTTTACCAAAGGCTGATACATATGTGTGTGTGTTTATGTGTGTGTGCGTTTGTGAGAAAAGAAGAAACTAGAGAGAGAGAGAGAGAGAGAAACACAAAATCAAAGGGAGAGAAATTTAAGAAAGTGAAAATGATGTTAACTCTGAAATGTGTTTGATCTAAGAATATTGTTTTAGGATGACTTGAACAGAATAGGATACAAAAACGAGCAAGCCATAGACTTTTCCATGCATTTCTCATTTGCCTATCCCTCTAAATTTCATTTACCGCTGATCCTCTCAAGCTTTGGAACCCCCAAAATTAACGATGTCTCCCATAAAATCAGTGGTAATTTTAAGGTGGTCATCTACCAGCAGCACATGGGAGGCACCTCCAAGAAGCAAGATGTGAAGGGACACTAACAGAGGAGGTAAGGTCCTGCGTGAGCAGGGGAATACGGTTATCAGTCAGTCTTGAATTAGTGCATTAATGTGATCTTACTTTCACTATGAACTAGACATACTCAATGAAATGTTCTGGGAGAAGGGCTTACCTTATATTTTAGGTAATGTTCTAAATCTGCGCCATCCAATATGGCAGCCTCTAGCCACATGTGCCTATTGAGCACTTGAAATGTGGACATTGTAACTAAAAATTTATTTTTAATTTTACTTAACTTTAATTAACTTAATTCAAATTTAAATAGTCACTTGTGAGCAGTGCATGTTATATTGGGCTAACACATTTAGAACAGAGCAGGTTAAGAACATAGGCTCTGGAGCTAGATGCCAAGACATAAAAAACAGCTCTACCATATACTAGCTCTGTATCTTTGGGCAATTTATCCTTTTCATAACTTAATTTCATCATTTGTAGTATGGGGAAAATGTTCATAGCTACTTCATAGGACTATTGTAAGGATTAAGTGGTGGTATTTATGCAGAGTGCTTAGAAAATACTTAGCATATAATGAGTACTCAATAAAAGTTTGCTATCATTAATGTTATTGCCTTTATTATTCTTTTTCCATCTCTCCATTTGCTGCTATACAGTTCTACAGACTAATAGTCAATAAATGCCCTTAAATGCTATGCAGTGTTCTTTCCATTATTTTCTTTCACCTCGTTCTTAAATAAAAATAAATTTCTGGAGGAGTGATGGAGCAGGATGTGGCTGAATCTAGAAGCCTTTGTTGGTTGTGATGTTGAGATAGGGGTGGGCAAAGAAAGGTGAAATGAACAGAAAAGACAGACTAGAGCCCTATATGAATGGACTATTCAGAAAAGAATGTACAAGTTCTGAATTATGGAAATTTCAAAGAACTGTTTGCATTCAGTAAATAGGCATCAACTAGAATTTTGTTTTCTTGAATCTGTTAGCAGCACTCTGATCAAGATAAAGCATTTGCATCAAAGTTGCCTCTCTCATGTCTATTTTCAATAAATCCCAGTCTCCCATGGACAGCCATTTACTGGTTTTAATTGCCGTAGTCTTTTATGTCTAGTTTATTTTTTTATTGACATTGCAATGTAATGTTTCTCAGATTCATCCGTGTTGTCGTATTACGTGAGTAGGTCATTTTTTTCTAGTTGTTGAGTAGTATTCTATTATATACTACAATTTGTTTATTCATTATCCTATATTGATAAATAATTGGTTTGTTTCCACTTTGGATATTATAAATAGAATTGCTATTAGCATTCTTGTATGTATCTTTTGGTAGACATATATTGTTATTTTTCTTAGGTAAATATCTAACAGTGGAATTGCAAGGTCATAGGGTATGTGGACATTTATCTTTATAAAAAATTGCCCAACAGATTTCAAAAGTGGTTCTACTATTACACATTCTTACCAGCAATGTTATGAGAGTTCTGGTTGCTTCGTAGTCTCACCTCCATTTGATATTGTCAATTGTTTCCATTTTAACCATACTAGTGGCTTTATAGTATCTGATTGTGGTTTTATATTGCATTTCCCTGAATAGTGATGATGTTGATATGTAAATTTAGTTAATTGGTTTTAAAACACTTTTTTCTATTATAAGCATTTCAAGGTAAAATCTTTTCCTAAGCTGTGCTTTGGTGCTATCTCACAAATTTTAATATGCTGTGTTTTCATTAATATTCAGTTTAGAATATTTTGTAATTTCCCTTGTGATTTCTTATTTAAACAGGGCTACTTCATGGTGTACTATTTAATTTCCAATATTTATAGATATCTTATAATGCTATATTTAATTTAATTTAATTATGTTCAAATAACATGCTCTGTAAGATTTCAAATATTCTTTAATTTACTGAGACTTGTTTTACGGCTCAGCATATGATCTGTCTTGGTGAACATTTCATGTGCACTTGAAAAAAAAAGTATATTCTGAAGCCATCGAATGTAATGCTCTGTAACTGTCAGTTAGGTCTAATTGGGTTGTAGTGTTGTTCAAATCTTTCATATATTTACTGATTTTGGGACAAATGCTAAATCAATTGCCGAGAGAGGAATGTTAAAATCTCCAGCAGTGATAGAGAATTTGTCTATTCCTCCATTTAGTCAGTTTTTGCTTCATGTATTCTAAAGCTCTATAATTAGGTGCATTTGTATCCATGATTTTTTGTGTGTGTGTGTGAGAGAAGATTAGCTCTGACCTAACATCTGATGCCAATCCTCCTCTTTTTGCTGAGGAAGACTGGCCCTGGGCTAACATCTGTGCCCATCTTCCTCTACTTTATATGGGATGCCACCACAGCATGGCTCGACAAGTGGTGCTTCAGTGCGCGCCCAGGATCCAAAACTGTGAACCCCGGGCCACTGAAGTGGAGCACGCATGTTTAACTGCTATGCCTCCGGGCCTGCCCCTATATTTATGATTTTTACGCCTTCCTGAAGAATTGATAATTGGTCTGCTGGTGATAGAGTCTCTCAGTTTTTGCTTACGTGAAAATATTTTTATTAGCCCTGATTTTTGAAGGATATTTTCACTGAACATAGAAATCTGATTTTTTCTTTCTTTCAGAATTTTAAAGATGCCATTTTATTACTGGTCACACACTTTGAACTTGTGGAGGCTTGGTTTTACACTTTGATGGGGCAGGTCAGTGGAAAGCTGAAAATGTTTACCCAGAATCTCTAATTCGGCAGAATTTAGACTCAAAGCTCTTTCTTCCTTCTGTGGAAACGTTTGCTTTCCTCTGGCCTCCTTGGAGTTTTGCCTGCATGTTTCCCGGTCTGTGGTTCCCTCCTTTCCAGGATTTCTCTCTCAATTTCCAGCTGCTCCAGTATCCTTGCACTCTGCCTTCTGACATCTCAAGACGTCCAGACTGTGGCTTTCTTCACGAGCTGCAGTTGTGCCGTGCACGGCACTGCAGTGTGCATCTAGGGGAAAAGGCCCATAAAGACGAGTGAGTGTGGTTCCCTTCTTTCCGGGGCTGACTCCACTCCGGTTCTGCCTGCTACTGAGCTCCTCAGTGCCTCTGTTACCTTTGTGAGCTTTCGTCCTAGACAAGTTACTTCACCACTACGGGATCCAGAACTCCCACCATGGAAGTTTCTTTATTGTCCCAGTTTACACCTTACATAATAGCAGATATTCATTAAATATTTGTTAATTTCATTTTATATTTTACTTTACAGAGGTGCTTAATTTGAAACAACATTGAAGGCTCATTAGTATTCTATTAAAATAGCAATAGAAGATATCTCGAAAAAGCAAACATCTGAAAATTAAACAGCATAGCTCTAAATAACCCAAGGTGAGAATATCAACACTGGTTGTAAATATCCCATAAAAAGAGGAGAAAAAGATCAGTGTTACCCTTTCCCCTATAGTTGCCAGATTTAACAAATAAAAACAGGATACCCGATTAGATTTAAATTTCAGACACACAAATAAAAATTTTTAGTATAAGTATATCCAGTGCAATATTTGGGATATACTTATCCTAAAAGGTATTTGCTGTTTACCTGAAATTCAAATTTAACTGTATTTAACCCGCCACCACTACTCCACCTCACTGTTTTCTTTGCCTGCTGCTTTTTTGACTGTAAAAATACTAAGCCATGAGCTTTGGACTCTGGGCGCTGTGGGAGATCTGGCTGTGGAGTAGAAGAAACAATTTTGCAGCCTTCCTGCTAACTTGCTTTACAGATTCTTTACTCTCTAAACACTGAGGTGGGGTAGGAGGTAGAGAAAGAGTATAGAGCCCACAGCTGGACTTCAAATTCCCACAGTGAAACTCAGCAGACTACTTGGCTGTCCACAATGGCCATGGTTGGAGTAGGGCAATGAAGCGTCTTGAAAATATCAGTTTTTTTTTATTTTCAATGATATTCTAAGGCAAATTTGTGGAAAATCACATGTGTCTTATTGGGCTGAAATGACCACAGAAATCTCCTCTCTCAGCTATTTTCTGTTGTATGGATTTATCACAATTTATTTACAAATTATCAAAGGATGTATTTCCAAATTTTCATTATGTGGAAATAAACAAAGACCAACCAAGTGAGAACGGGCATAGGCTATTCATTCAGAGTTTGCTATAGCAAGTGACTCAGCCACCATCACTTGCATTTTGGCAGAGACTCAATGGCAAGCAGAAGAGCGGGAAGCTTTGTAGAGGACAGAACAGAGGCTTTTGGTGTGCCCTGCTTGGAGGCTGTTGGTAAACTAACTAGAAGCAGGGCATCCTATACGACTGGTTGGGAGGCATATTTGGCTTTCTCTGGTTGGGTCTGGGTCTCTGGTTGGAAGCTGGGACAAAAATTAGGGAAGCTGTTAGTTATTAATCAAGTCCTGGCCATTTTGGGCTGATTGTTCCAGGGATTATCATCGGGCTTCTTGGACTGGCTGCTGGAGATAGTGATTTGATTTTCTGCAACTCTGGCTTGTCGATAGCAGGTTGGCTTTCAGGCTGGTTGTTGCAGATTGTGGGCCAGAGTTCTTGTTTTATACATGATCTGGCCATTATCCATTTGTATATTCAGTCTCAATTATTAGAAATTATGCTGATTTATTACCCCTGTGTATGTTTCCTTAGTCTTACTCAAAATTGTGTTGCCTATTCTTGGCTCCATGCTTTCATATGAATTTTAGAATCAGTTAGTCAAGTTACCTATCTATGTATATATATACACATTTATAGAGAGCGAGAGAAAGAGAAAGAGAAAACCATTTGCATTGAATTTCTAAAAATAAAACCAAACCAAAGCCAAAATTTTGTAATGAATAATTAAAAAATTCAATAAGAATTTTCAGTTGGATTATGGGATTAATAGCAATTTTTAGTAAACTCTTGTTTCTGCTTGTTTATCTTTAGATGCTCCATTCTGTTTATATATAAACATAGTCAGCAGGTTTTAATGCCCTCCCTTAGTCCCTAGTATCTAATATTTCACAAGGGTGGGTCCAAGTGTCAGTATACTTCTGAATACTGTGCTGGGCTCTCCGTGGGCCCTTAGAGTTAGACCAGAGACTGGGAAACTACATGCCATGGGCCAAGTCTGTCCTTCCGCCTGATTTTTTATGGCCCACAGTGTGGTTACATTTTTAAATGGGAAGAAGGATGAGGAGGAGGAGCAGAAGGAGGTAGAGAAGAAACAAAAGATTTTATGACAAGTGAAAATTATATGAAATTCAAACTTCAATGGCCATAAATAAAATTTTATTGGAATATAGCCAGGTTCTTTTATTTATGGATTGTCTGTAGCTGATAATGCAGGGTTGAGTAGCTGCAAGAAAGACCAACTGTGGCCCATAAAGCCTATAATATTTTCTATCTGGTCCTTTACAGAAAGTTTGCTGACCTCTGGGCTAGACTTTCATATTCTCCATGATGGAGTAACGTTCTTGAAATTTTTTCTTTGATAATTCTTCCCATCCATATGCTGTTTTCATTTTCCAAAATTCATATTACGCAGATGTTATGTCATCTGGGCTGTTTAATTTTCTAATTTTTCTCACCGATTTTCCCTTTCTCCTATTCGGAAGTTTAAATGGCTCTGCAAACTTGATGATAAGTTTGCTCATTAAATAGAATTATAAAAAATTGAGCAACCATTTGAGCTCCTATTTTTATGTGTAATTATGGCAAAGGATACTTATTGTATATATTTGTGGTGTTCAATAAAACTGTTGAAATCATCTTTAAACTAGGTTCCACTTGATGATAAGGAAATGAAAAATTGACATTAAGAGGACAGGGTCAAGAAAATAGATTTCTTAAAAATACTTTATCTGAGTAATAATTATGAATACAAGTGTAATATAGCAAAATGAAACGCTTAAAAATATTGACAGATTCCATTTTGTCGCATGTTTTTTCCTGTGTATTTTCCTAAATTACTATGCAGAAACTAAGAAAATATCCTTAATTGTATGTTTGTATTGAGGTTCAAATTTTGTTTCTAATAAAGCAACAAAAGTGTGTCAAAATAACACTCCATCATTTTAATGCCCTTGTCTTCCTTAATTAAGGAAACAGAAGGTTTTAAAATGCAATATCACAAAAGGAAAAAGTAAAACCTTCTGCGTATATCACAGCTAAAGAGCTATATGCTTTCGAGAATTGATGTAAAAAAATCAAATGTAATTTCCCTTTTAACAGCCCAAAAGAGCTCAGTTATACACATATGGGGCTGACATATGTGTCTTTAATGCCACTAATTTAGTGAAATCCATATTAAACATTTTGCAATTTTAAAAATAATTTGACTTTGTAACCATGCAGTGCTTTCACTCACTCAAAGTGTTGACAGGGTGTGGCCTCTGACTGCTTACCTCTACAGCCTTTGTCTCCAGCCGACATGTGAAAGCAGGTCTCCATCCCAGCACAGACACACAAATGATCCCTCACTTAAAAACCATGGGGCCCTCACTGGCTGAGCTGAACATGACTCTCCAGTGCCGAGTCATCCAGAAGTCCTGTTATAAACATTTTGACTGCCAAATAGACACACACACACACACCCTCCTCTGTGAGACACAGACACATTCCACCCCATGTAGGTCTCCTGCTCAGTGCTCCGGATGGCAGGCCAGTTTGCCTATAGTCTTGGTGCGTGTGCTTGCAAGCAGGAAGAGACGGAGAGAGGAAAGGAAGATCAGAAAGGACGAAAAACAAATGCATTACTGCCTTGAGTTCCATTTCTCTTGTTTTTCAAATAATTCCGAATTATCCAGGATCTTACTAGTCGGTTCCTTTCCTCCTCATTTATTTATTCAATTATTCATTTGTAATCTAGATTATTTCATTTATTCAACAATTACTCACACATAATCTACTACTTACCAGGCACTTATCTAGATTCTGGGCATACTGTGGGGAATAAAACAGAAAAGTCCCTGTCGTCATAGAATATGTTGTCTGTTATGCATGAGGAAACACATATATAAAATAGATAATGTCAGATGCTAGTAAATGCATTAAAGGCAACGGAACAGGGTGAGACAAAAAAGCATGAATTGGGATGGGAGGAAACTACTTTTAAATCTGGTGGTCAAGAATGGCCTGTATTTGAGATGACCTGAGGCCTGAGCGACGAGGAGCCAACCCTGAGGATTTCCCTAGGAGGAGCATTTCGGGCAGAGAGAAAGAAGTGCTGGGCCCTGAAGTGGGCATGGAACAGGGCAGAGTGAGTAAGGAGGGCTGAGCGGTCACAAGGTCAGGGGAAGAGAGTCAGAGGAGGGGCCGAATCACATTAGGACTTGAAAGAGATAGCGCCAGGGTCTTCCTGCCCTTTAATGTTTAAAATAAGATTGGTTCATGATCTCATTTTACTTTCTCTGGAAATCCAATATCCTCTCTCCTCCAGGATTTCTGTGAATTTCCGGGAGTGTTACATCAGCCAATATACCACGTCCTTGCTTCCACTGATGTAGAAGTAGGCCCATCGAGGGTCATCACAGTATGCTGAGCATCCTGCGCTGCTCTTCGTGGGCCTCGCAGGGCATGGGCCATGGGCCCGTTCTTTGATTTCCATGTTTGCAGGCACACCCACACCACTGCACCAGGGCGTCAGCTGGATGTTGCAGTGTGAGCATCAGTTTGGATGGATGGCTAAATTAAAGCTGCATCAAAAAGGAAAAATGAAGAGGGAAAGGGGAGGATGAGGGGGAGGAGGAGGAGGAGAAAGAAAAGAGAAAACCTGATTAGATAGTTTTGATCTTTAGAAAAATCTGCTATCTTCTGCTTCTCAACCTTACTCTCCACATCTCCTCCCCATTTCTGTTCTCTCTCCACCCTCACGTCTGTTATCGTGATTCAGCGCAGTTTATTCATCTCAACCACTTATTAGTTTTAAAGTACTTAAGCCTTTAAAGAGTCACTTGCTATTCCAGGCACTAATTTTTCCTAAAGAGTTTTCTTAAAGAGTTAATTCTTTAAAATAAATTCCAGTGACAGTTGCTTAAATAAGCCCCTTGTCCATTTATTCAGTAAGTCTTTTTAAAGACTCCACTGTGTGTCCAATTCTATGATAGATTCTGGGAACATTGCTGAACCAGATATTTTGTGAAACTCTCAATTTATTGGGAGAAAGACTAATCTGACAAATATGCAAGTAATTAAGCAAGGATGATTGTTATAGAGACTACAAAGGAGAATAAGATGGTGCCATGAGACTTATAATAGGAAAGTGTACTTATGGATTATGGGAGGCTTTTCTTCAGAAATATTATATATTTTGAAATTTTAAAGAAAAATAAGAATTAGCCAGGGAAAATATGGAATAGGAAATCTCCAGAACAGGGAAAGTCACAGTAGGACACGTCTTCTGGTAGAAGAAATATCAAGTCACTGATGTGATATCTTTGAGGAATGGTAGAAGGTTAATATGAACTCATGGTAAGAGTCATGATACATGAGACTAGAGAGGTATGTTGGGGGCATGTTATGAAAAGCTTTGAGGATTTATAGAGATTTTCTTTTTTTGGGGGGGGGTCAGGAAGATTGGCCCTAAGATAACATCCATTGACAATCTTCCTATTTTTGTTGAGGAAGATTCACCTTGATCTACCATCCCTGCCCATCTTCCTCTATTTTGTATGTGGGACGCTGCCACAGCGTAGCTTGACGAGCAGTGCATAGGTCCGCATCCAGGATCCGAACCAGTGAACCCTGGGCTGCCGAAGCAGAGCGCGCAAACTTAACAACTACGCTGTCTGGCTGGGCCTGAGATATTTTTTTCTAAAGAGGAAAGAGAGATATTAAATAAGGGCTGGAATAATTACATCGGCTCGCCTCATGTGCCTTTTCAGGAACAGGGCCTGCCTGCAACAGAATGAATCAGTCTGAACACTGTCTGAGTCCAGTCAAGAACTGACTTGATCACACTGTTCATTTGCTAACATTCAATGGATGGCCTTTCTAGGCTGCCTATTGACTGGGTGGAGTGACGAGGGGCCATCTGAAAGTTAGGCCTCTAGTTCAGAAATGGTAAAACCATGCCACATGAAGAAACTTAAAATTGGCACTGCATAGAGTGAGGAAAAGATAAAATTTCAATAGATAATGAAAATAGAAAAAAATCAGATAATTCTCATCTCATATCAAAATTAATTAATTCCAAAAATTAATTCCAGGCATACAACCTATCTCAATATAAACAACAAAAAGAATAAAGCATCCAGGAGACCTGGGAGAATATCTTCCTGACATCGAGAAGGACAAGCAGACAAGTTTACTAAAAATGAGAAAGAAAATTCCTAATGACAGAGAAAAAGATCAATAAATTTGATTATGTGAAAAATAAGAACTGTTATTCAACAGAAAGAGACTTTTAGAGATATATGGAAACTCTTTGCACTGTTTTAAAAATTTTTAGAATAGTTCTAGATTTACAGAAAAGTTGCAAAAATAGTATAGCGCGTTTGTGTATACCCCTACACCACACTCAGTTTCCTTGCTATTGACATCTTCCACTAATATGACACATTTGTCATAACTAATAAACTAATATTGATGTCTTATTATTAACTAAAGTTTATACTTTATTCAGACTTCCTAATGCCTTTCACTGTTCCAGAATCCCATCCAGGAACCACATTACACTGAGTCATCACGTCTCCTTAGGCTTCTCTAGATTGTGAGAGTTTCTCAGACTTACCTTGTTTGACGACCTGGACAGCGTGGAGCAGTACTGGTTATGAACTTAGTAGAATGTCCTTCAGTTTGGATTTGTTTGAGGTTTTTTCTCAGGATTAGACTGGAGTAATGGTTTTGGGAAGGCCCACAGAGATGAAGTACCATATCTTTCACATCATATTAAGGGTTTTTACTATCAAAATGATATCATTGCTGACATGGCTGAGGTAGTGTTTGCCTCGTTTCTCCGCAGTAAAATGGCTTTCCTCCCCCTCTTTTTGGGAAAGATGTCACTATGTGCAGCCTGCAATTAAGGGTGTAGAGTTGGGTCGGCCCCGTGGCTTAGTGGTTGAGTGCACACGCTCTGCTGCTGGCGGCTGGGTTTGGATCCCGGGCGCGCACTGACGCACTGCTTCTCCGGCCATGCTGAGGCCGTGTCCCACATACAGCAACTAGACGGATGTGCAGCTATGACATACAACTATCTACTGGGGCTTTGGGGGAAAAAATAAATAAATAAAATTAT
Organism: Diceros bicornis minor; assembly: GCF_020826845.1. Lineage (NCBI taxonomy): Eukaryota > Metazoa > Chordata > Mammalia > Perissodactyla > Rhinocerotidae > Diceros > Diceros bicornis. The sequence goes on from NC_080749.1 coordinate 6,710,788, forward strand.
AAAAAAAAAAAGGGTGTAGAGTTACGCTTACATAACTCTATGTATGGGGGGGCAGTATCTATGTAAATTACTTGGGTTTATACTGTTGGTTATTTTGGAGATTTGTCTTTCCTCCTCTATTTACTTATTTATGCTGTCATTCATTTATTTATATAAATATGGACTCATGGATGTTTATTTTATTCTTTGGGTTATAATCCACATCATTTATTTTGTTCCTCTAATAGTTCCAGCGTTGGCCATTTGGAGCTCTTTCATTTGTGCCTGTGTCCCTTTGACATAACTCTGTCAGTTTGTTTTTTGAGCATTTCCTTACTTTCTGGTTTAAATAATAAAAGTTGGATTATTTTACGTAACAAAAAGTGGATAGATAGAGCAGACTCCTAGCCTGATATGATAAACCATTTATTTATGTAAAAAGGGCCCAGATGCCTTCATTTTTTACTCAGGGTCTGTTTCATCCGAAGGCTGGTTTTCTTCCTAGTCACAATGTGGATGACAGTGGCAACTGGGGCTTTGCACTTTATTTTTACCAAATAGCAGAGATTGATAAAATCCTCCCCTCAGCCAATATGTGAGCCTTCCCTCTGGAACTGAAGAGGAACAGGTGGAAATGGAGGTTAGATTGGCAATCAACAGCAACCGCTCCATTGCGCATTTGCACTTACTTAATAGTTAATTCCCACATCCGTAAGCACTTAATCCAAGACAAAATGTATTGAAAATAAAACAAAACAAAGATATGAAATAAGGATTACATGGAATCCCATACCTATGAGTTCAAAGATACTGAGCTTTGAAGAAATAAAAACAGTCAGGAGATCTTAGAAAAGAAACAGCAAAATTCAACACTAGCATCTGTGATGTGTGTATTCAAAGACACAGGTCTGAAAATAAAGGAGGGTAGGGTTCTATGCATATGCATGAGGGAGAAAATCAGGACACCATCAATCTCAGAGGAAATATCTGGCACAAGAGGTGTTGAATTAATAAAGAAGACTATAAATCATTATTATAAAATTAATTTAACTGTATTGGGGAAAAATAAATCTACAAAATAGATTGTCATTAACAATAGAGGCCCAGGGTGTATGGTGAGAGGAAGTAGAGAGCAGTTTCTACCCATCTTCAATTTGATTGCATTTTAAAAATACTCATAAACATGCACTAAAATTTTATTCCCTGTCTAGAAATATGTGAACTATTTATTTATTCATTCAACAAATATTTAATGAACTCCAACAATGTACCAGGCACCATACTAGGTACTGTGTCTCAAAGACAACGTGAAAATTGACAAGAATTTAAAATTGGTATGAAATAAATGAACATTTTTCTTCTGGACTCTAACCATGACCCTATTAATCTGATTGATGCAGAAATTTCCTTAAAGACCTACTCCACATCTTCCATCTTGACTTATTGGCATGTCCGCCAAGATTTTTTCCAAATTTTTCTTGACCCTGTTTTTATTGTTAACTCACAGCAATTCACAAGGTAGAGAATAGTGGTAATGGTTATACAACTCTGTGAATATCCTAAAAAACTACTGAATCATAAACTTTAAAAGGGTGAATTTTATGGTATGTGAATTGTATCTCAATGAAGCTGTTATGAAAAAAAATTCGCAAGATAGAAAACTCTACATAGCAGCCACTCACCATAACCTGTGCAGTCAGGTCTCAGCCTATCACCTATTTAGAAGAGGAACGAGAGCTTGCATGTAGTACCATGCAGCACCACTCGAGGTCAATTACAGCAAAGATAGTCAATTGCAAACCCCAACAGAGAGAAATCAACAGGAAAGAATTGCCAATTACAGGAAGAAATGTACATTGCATTGCAAACAGAAATTGACTACCCCAGCAACTCAGTTAAGGAGAAACCATCACCACCCGGAACTCTTGCTTTTCTGCAATAGACTTTTGTTCAAAACAACCCCTCCCAATTTCCTAATTTTTCTCTATAAAATAATGTTCCTCTTCCTCATTTGTTGGGTTTGCCTGTGGCCTGCCATAGTGTGCACATCCCGAATTGCAACTCTTTGAGTATTCCCTAAAAAATTCATCTTGCTGGTAAAATAACTGGCTGTATTATTTTTAGTGTTGACAGCTTTCCCAGAGAGACTTCTGTATGTGCCATTGGACGAGACTGCTTTGTGTGCCTATCCCACGCTTTGGCGCACACCATTCTCTGCATGTATTATTACCTTTTCGGTCAGTGTATCTAGAATCTGCCTAATAAATTAATGACCCCTTTCTCCAAGGAAGGTGGTGGAGAGGACTTCCATGTTGGAAGGACAGCTAGAATTTGCAGTCCCTAGATTCACTTCTCCATAAGGACTTCACATTTCAGACTTGCCACCACCACACTAGCCTCCACACATGCTCCTCCTTAACCATTCTGGTCCAGACTAAACCCCAATATTACCCCCGAACTCCCACAGCACAGCAGGGACCAAGATAGCGCATAGGAGAGGCCTGAAAACCTGAGGGAAATTGCAACCAGAGTCACTTGGTATTTCAGATAATGGAATCCAGACCCATCCCATATTCCTCTGGTGAGCTACAGGGCTGCCCCTGGCTCCCTATGCACTGCACTCCTACCTAGGGGGCTCCTGCCTCCCTGTGAAATAAACTATTTTCCTCTCTCCCAGGGTTCAGACCCAAGAGAGCAAGACTCAGGGAGGAAGGAGTTCTCTTCCTTTTCAGATCTGCTATCATTTTTCCAAACAACACATCTAAAATACTAACCCCCAATCTCCATCTCTTATACTGTTTTATTTTTCTTTGCAGTACTTTGGTGTCATGTAACTGATCCTATTATTTATTTATTTAATTGTTTTTGTTTCCCATGAGGGTTCCCATAGCCTTATGAGTCTAGAGATTTATTTGCCTTGTATGCTATTAGCCTCCAGCATCTGAAACAATAGGCTTTCAATAAATATGGGTTAGTGAATAAAGTTTCTTTATCCTATCTGTGGTAAACAGAATTCTAAGATGGTCCCTCAGATTCACACTCTGTAAATCTCTCTCTTGAGTGTCAGCAGGGCCTGTGACCATGCTGGGGTACCCCTCCAACGATTAGGTTATGTTACATGGCAAAGGTGAAGGGATTTGCAGATGTAATTAATGAGCCTAATGGGTTCAATTTGAGAATCAATGGAGTGATTATCCTGGGTGGGCCTTATCTAATCAGATGAGCACGCTAAAAGAATGTCTCAAGGTGAAAGTCAGGAAACGGGGAAGATGCTCTGTTGGCCTTCAAGAAGCAAGCTACCATGTTACAGAGAGGGCCTTATGGCAGGGAATGGGGAGTGGCTTCTAGGAGCTAAAAGCCTCAGTTCTACAACAACAAGGACCTGAAGTCTGCTAACAAACAGTGAGCTTAGAGGATGACCTGAGTTTAGATGAGATCACAGCCTCAGAGGACATTTTGATTTCAGCATGATGAAATCTTCAGTAGAAAAACCAACCAACCCATGCCCAGAAGCCTGTCCATAACTTTCAGCTGAATCAACAATCCCTACAGAGTCAGGAGGCCTTATGGTCTCAGAGGATGATCAGAGGAGAACACAGTATTCCAATTTCCATACACAAGACATTGGACTACAGGGGAGGATGTGGGTATTATTTTCTTCTGATGTCTTTTGAGGCTGACTTCAAAGTTTTGCTTTCTTGTAGAGCTTTTATAGTCCACAGGAGTGGTTCCCTTCTCCAGCTATAAATCACGTTTATCATTCTTTTTGATTTACTGTGTCATATTATTAGCCATTGTTTATCTGTCTATAAGTCTTATCTTCCCAACTGGTATGTAAAGCCCTTCAATTCAGGGCTCTCATGAAAGACACTATGGAAAAGTAGAAGAATCATGGTCTTAGTTCCTGGAAGATGTGAATTAGAATTCCAAATTTAATGTTTTATGATTCTGTGTAAATTATTGAACTTCAGATTCTTAGGTTAACCTTATTTGTTTCTAAAGAAGATTAATAAATTTGATATTAGATGAAGAATAAATACATGTAAATAACCTGGCTTTGAGTAGGGGATCGATAGATGAAGAAATTCATATTATTAAATTTCTTTGTATGTTTACCAACTCATAGTTTCCTACATATATTAGGTATTAGATAACATTGTTGATCAAATGATTTTTTAATTCTTTTTAAAAATAGTCCCTCAGGACTCTGTTCTGACCCTTTTTTGTGAAGCTTTTGCTGATCTAGTCAGGCAAAGATTCCCCTCCTCTGCTATCCTCATAGATGACTTTGTCCCATTGCTTTGCAGCTGTTTTAACACATTCTGTCCCTGATGAGACTAGGACTTCCTTGGGAGCAAGATTTTTGCTTTATTTATCTTTACTCTACGTCAGGTACGCAGCTTACAAGGCTGTGTGTTTGATGAATGAATGAATCAACAAATCAATCAATCAATCAATCAAAAGTGATTGCAAAATTGTTGAAGCAAAGGGTATTTCAATTTTAATAGGATTTCTAGAGAATAGATGGTAATTATTTCAGCCTGAAAGACAGAAGAGCTTGAGTTTTTCATGGATGGGATTTGTGGATGTGATATGAAGATTGGGTCTGGGTGAAAATGTTGTCTCATGCACTCACTCGTCTTTCCTAACATTTCCTTTTGAAGGAATAAATACCTCAAGCCAAATCCCAGTTCTTCCCCTCAATATTTGCAGTAGTTATATAAAATTAGATAAATCACTTATGCTCTAGAGGCCCAGTTCCTTCATTTTCATAAATCAACATGGTTACGCTTCCTTCCAAGCACTCAGTTTCTTTAAGATAGTACATGTGCAAAGGGCCAGCACACAGTAGGTCTTCCACACATACTCTCTCCCTCTCCACACATACTCCAAGGCTACCTGCCCCATCTCACAGACAGATCTGATTCTTATCATTAATGAGGCATGAAGAGATCACCTGAGTGCTAACTGACTCCTAGTTCAGAAGGCTGACATTCTGAATTCTCCTGAATCTATTTTTCATGTTTCCTAACTCTGTGTTACTTTAGGCAGTTACTGACTCTGTAAGACTAAGTTTCTAACCTATGAAATGGCTATAATTATACCTCTGTCATAGAGTTGTTGTGAGGTTCAGTGTGGTCATGCATAAATTGGGGTTAATATATATTTTGACGTAAGATGCTTGAGCAAGGATTGTTAGCTCCTCCAGAATCCTCATAAAATATTACTGGACCATCTTAGCTTTTTTCTACAAGGCAGGGATTGGGGGAAAGTTGCCTTCACATTCATGATCTACTTGCAGTGCCTAAAAGATCTGCAAGATGCTACGCTGATATATTGGGGTCTAGTCCTGGGACTTCGGACCACAGAGCAACACTCTTTCATTTCTAGTATAAAAATGTCAAGCATTGCCAGCCACTTAAATAAAAACCCTATCTTTCTCTTATGAGCATACACGTACTACCTAAAAATGAATGAGTGGCCTTTCCCTATTATGGAACGAATAAATGCATCCCATTTAGATGAGGTAAAACCACAAAATTGGCTATTTTGTCTTCAATTGAAATAGTGGGAAAAAGAGACTTGAAGCATTTGCATTTTAACAAGCCATCTGTATGAAAATCTAACTCGTGACCAACAAAAAAAAAAGAAGAAGAAAGAAAGAAAAGAAACCAAGGTTGATTAATCAAACAAAGAAATTCTGAGAAGCAGGGGTACATTTCTTGCACATTCTCTGAGTTCAGCGAGTGCTCTTTTCTCCCTCCCCCAGAGGGAAGCAGATTCCTACATTTCCCAGTGATCCCACAGTGATTTTTGCTGACTTTCTTCAATATTGCTGCTGAGTGGACACCATACATGATTTCAATCAACCTTCGATTGTAAAAGTGACCTTTTGATTCCTGCGTTCTCACTCGGTTTATTTACTCCCCTCCCATGATTACTCTTGGGAGCACAAACACTGGTAGATAAGGGAATAACGAAGTCAGTTTTCCAAACTGCCCCATGGACACTGTTTTTGGATATCTGAAAGGCTGTCATGGGGGAGAGGGTTAAACTTTGGTACACAGGTTTTTAATCATTGTGTCATGTAACTTCTAATAACCTGAGCTGCTTAGAAAGGGAACAGGCAGCTTTGCAAAACAGTAATCTCCCTGTCCTTAAATGTGTTCTAGCGGAAGCTAAATGATACAGTGTTATATAGTAGTTGAGAAGTTAGATTCTTCCAACATAAATGGTCTTATGGACTGAATATACACACACATAAACATACATATTTTTTAAAACATATTTTATAAATATATATTTTTTACATTATATATATGTATATAAAACATATATGTATATTTTTTACTAAACCGTTTAAGAGTGAAGAAAAAGGAAAAACATAGGGGACATAGCAATTGCTGCCACCAGGAGATAGATTGGAGGAGGAAACAGTGTTAAAATTGGCATCTTTTCCCTCAGAAACTCTTCCCACAAAGGGAAATTTTCTTTCCATTCTATGTGTACACTATTTTTTATGTCAGTTTAGTGGTTTTCCTTCCCACAAATGCAATGATCTAATTTTCCCATTCAAGAATTTTGAACATAGAAATATGTCCTTTGAAATGAAACTCTGCTATGGCTTTATAGTAAAATATCTGTTTTAGGATCTCCAGTATTTATTCTTCTTCTGACAGTAGCCCTTGACTTTTGTGGAAGGACTTCAGTAACAATGATTGGTTCAGGGGCATCTCTCCCAAGTTGATCCCAATCAGAGTAAATCCAGGGCTTGTACAAGACTTGCTGAGAAGAGGCATTGTCTCTCTTTTCATCTGTCTCTCCTACTGGATGTAAAACAACAAGGAAGATGTGAACCCACAGTTGCCTAAAGCCAAGACACGGAGTCCAAGAATGAAGGCCAGGCAGCAGAAGACAGAGACAAAAGATTCAGAAACTCACACAATGTTATATGTCAATTATATCTCAATAAAGCTGTAAAAAAGGGGCCGGCCCGGTGGCGCAAGCGGTTAGGTGAGCGCGCTCCGCTGCGGCGGCCCGGGGTTCGCTGGTTCGGATCCCGGGCGCGCACCGACGCACTGCTTGGTAAGCCATGCTGTGGCGGCGTCCCATATAAAGTGGAGGAAGATGGGCACAGATGTTAGCCCAGGGCCGTCTTCCTCAGCAAAAAAAGAGGAGGATTGGCGGGTGTTAGCTCAGGGCTGATCTCCTCACAAAAAAAAAAAAAAAAAAAAAAAAAAAAAGCTGTAAAAAAATTTAAAAGAATAAAAATTAACAAAAGTTACAGAGAACGGAAGCTTAGATGCATTATTTAAGCTCCTAGACCAAGCTGAACTTAAAGTCAAACCTAAAACCTAGACTTTTTATTATGTGATTCAAGTCAGTTTTGTTTCCTTAAGTTAAATTGAGATATTTCCTATTTTGGTTATCTAAAATGTCTAAGCAATATAGACCCAAAGCAGATACTCTTCTTGAACTGGCTTTCTGCCTTCTTAGAGGCTCATGAATCTGAAGAGCTGTTTCTAGAAAAATTAAAAGGAAAAAGTAGAAGAAAGCCAAAGCAATTTAGAAAGTATGCAATCTGCGTCAAAACTCCACCCGCTTTAGAAAAATTGTGCAAACAACTTCCTCTTGGTGGGCTAGGGGAAGAGCCACATGCTCTTCAGGCTTTTTTTTTTTTTTTTTTAATTGAGGTAACATTGGTTTATAACATTGTACAAATTTCAGGTGTACATCATTATAACTCCACTTCTGTATATACTACATCATATTCACCACCAAAAGTCTAATTTCCATCTGTCACCATACAAATGATCCCCTTTACCCATTTCATTCTCCCCCCACCCCCTTTCTGCTCTGATAACCACCAATCTGTTCTCTGTATCTATGTGTTTTTTTGTTTATTGTTGTTGATTTTTTTTATCTTCCACATATGACTGAAATCATATGGCATCTGTCTTTCTCTGTTTGACATATTTCACTTAGCATAATACACTCAAGGTCCATCTATGTTGTCACAGACAGCAAGATTTCAAAATTTGTGCAGCCACTGTGGAAAACAGAATGAAGATACCTCAAAAAATTAAAAATAGAACTACCATATGATCAAGCAATTCCACTTCTAGGTATTTATCCAAAGAATATGAAAACTCTAATTTGAAAAGATATCTTCACTCCTATGTTCATTGCAACATTATTCACAATCGCCAAGACTTGGAAACAACCTAAGTGCCCATCGATGGAAGAATGGCTAGAGATGTGGTATATATATTTCAGGCTATTTATCCATTTCTTCCCCACTGCCTGTAGGAATGGGGAGGTTTTAACCCCTCTCCCTGTGTCAAATATTGAGAGGATCTTTCATTTCTTCCTTTTCTCCTTTACTACCCCTCCCAGTCCACAAGAAGAGGACTGCCCTACTGATATAAAATGCCCCTAAAATCCCCCTGGGCCAGATTTGCAATGTGAGAAGCAAGCTCTAGACTTTTTTAGGAAGGACTTTTTAAGGACATGGGCTTAGTTGCTATTTCTATTTTCCAGCTTGTTGTCTACACGTGTTAATTTGCTCCTGAAATTCCTGCTCACAGAGGAGTAATTGGCACAGGCCTGGCTCCTCTCAGCAGCAAGGCATTCTCCTTTAATAATTCACTCAGTGATCAGCTCAGCATTCCACTTGGCACCTGCTATATTTCTTATTTTTTGTGTACGTGTTTATCGTGAAATATAGATTGGGGAGTTGGCAGAGGAGGAGACAGCAGGCAATCAGTTTCCCTTAGTTCTTCTGACCCATATCTTAGTCTTCAGAATGACATCTATCAGATCTCTCCAAGGGGTCACCACTCCCCTATGAATAAAGCTATAATTTTTGTTTGTTCTGTTTTCTCATTCTGTTATTGTTTCTACTTCCTGTGCTTTTTTTGATTGAGAACCTCAAAGAGGAGGAAAGTGGAGTGATATAATTCAGTTAGAAAATGAATGGCACTACAGAATGATCAAGGGAACAATCCAACAAGAGGAAATAACACTTGTAAATATCTATGCACCCAAGATAGGAGCACCTAAATATATAAAGCAATTATTAACAGATATAAAAGGAGAAATAGACAGTAACACAATAATAGTAGGGAACTTGAATACTCCACTTACACCAATGGATAGATCATCCAACAGAAGGGCAATAGGGAAACATTGGCCTTAAATGACACACTAGACCAGATGGACTTAGTAGATATATACAGACCATTCTATCCAAAAACTGAAGAATACACCTTCTTTTCAAATGTACATGGAACATTCTCCAGGACTGATGACATATTAGACCACAAAACAAGTCTCCATGAATTTAAGAAGATTGAAATAATACCAAGCATCTTTTCTGACCACAATGGTATGAAACTAGGAATCAACTATAGGAAGAGAATCAGAAAAGCCACAAATATGTGGAGATTAAACAAAATGCTAATGAACGATGATTGGGTCAATGAAGAAATCAAAGGAGAAATCAAAAATACCTGGAGACAAATGAGAATGAAAATACAACATGCCAAAATTTATGGGAAACAGCAAAAGTGGTTCTAAGAGGGAAGTTTATAGCAATACAGGCCTACCTCAACAAACAAGAAAAATCTCAAATAAACAATCTAACAGTGCACCTAAAGGAACTGGAAAAAGAAGAACAAACAAAACCCCAAATCAGTAGAAGGAGGGAAATAATATAAATCAGAGTGGAAATAAATGAAATAAAGACAAAAAAAAAAAAAGAAAAAAATCAATGAAAAAAGAGCTGCTTCTTTGAAAAGATAAACAAAATTGACAAGCCTTTAGCTAGACTCACCAAGAAAAAAAGAGAGAAGGCTCAAATTAATAAAATCATAAATTAAGGGGAGAAATTACAATGGACACCTCAGAAATACAAAAGATTATAAAAGAATACTATGAAAAGCTATATGCCAACAAACTGGATAATCTAGAAGAAATGGATAACTTCTTAGAATCATACAACCTTCCAAAACTGAATCAAGAAGAAATAGACAATTTGAATAATCAATCACCAGTAAGGAGATCAAAACAGTAATAAAAATCCCAAAAAATAAAAGTCCAGGACCAGATGTCTTCCCTGGTGAATTCTACCAAACAGCCAAAGAAGACTTAATACCTATGCTTCTCAAACCCTTCCAAAATATTGAAGAGGCGGGGAAGCTTCCTAACTCATTCTATGAAGCCAACATTTTCCTGATAGCAAAACCAGACAAAAACAATACAAAAAAAGAAAATTTCAGGCCAATATCACTGATGAATATCCATGCAAAAATCCTCAACAAAATACTAGCAAATTGCATAAAACAATACATTAAAAAGATCATACACCATGATCAAGTGGGATTTATTCCAGGGATGCAGGGATGGTTCAAGATCTGCAAATCAATCAACATGATACACCACATTAACAAAATGAAGAATAAAAATCACATAATCATCTCCATAGATGCAGAGAAAGCATTTGACAAGATACATCATCCATTTATGATAAAAACTCTGAATAAAATGGGTATAGAAGGAAAGTACCTCAACTTAATAAAGGCCATATATGACCCACAGCTAATATCATCCTCAATGGTGAAAAACTGAAAGCTATCCCTCTAATACCAGGAACCAGACAAGGATGCCCACTCTCACCACTCCTATGTAACATAGTATTGGAAGTCCTAGCCAGAGCAATCAGGCAAGAAAAAGAAATAAAAGGGATCCAAATTGGAAAGGAAGAAGTGAAACTGTCACTATTTGCAGATGACATGATTTTATATATAGAAAACCAAGAGGAATCCACCAGAAAATTTTTAGAAATAATAAACCAATACAGCAAAGTTGCAGGATACAAAATCAACACACAAAAATCAGTTGCGTCTAGGGGCTGGCCCCATAGTGTAGTGGTTAAGTGTCTGTGCTCCACTGTTGGTGGCCTGGGTTTGGATCCCGGGCACGCACAGACGCACTGCTTGTCAGGCCATGCTGTGGTGGTGTCCCATGTAAAGTGGAGGAAGATTGGCACAGATGTTAGCTCAGGGCCAGTCTTCCTCAGCAAAAAGAGGAGGATTGGCATGGATGTTATCTCAGGGCTGATCTTCCTCACACACACACACACAAAAAATCAGTTGCATCTATACACTAACAACGAAGTAGTAGAAAGAGAAATTAACAACACAATCTCATTTACAATTGCAACAAAAAGAATAAAACACCTAGGAATAAACTTAACCAAAGAGGTGAAAGATCAGTACCCTGAAAATTATAAAACATTGTTGAAAGAAATTGAAGAAGACACAAGAAAAATAGGAAGATATTCCATGCTCTTGGGTGGGAAAAATTAACATAGTTAAAATGTCCATACTTCCTAAGGTAATCTACAGATTCAGTGCAATCCCTAGCAAAGTTCCAACAACATTTTTCACAGCAACAGAATAAAGAATCCTAAAATTTATATAGAACAACCAAAGATCCCGGATAGCCCAAGCAATCCTGAGAAAAAAGAACAAAGCTGGAGATATCACACTCCTTGATTTCAAAATATACTACAAAGCAACAGTAATCAAAACAGCATGGTACTGACACAAAAACAGAGACAAAGATCAATGGAACAGAATTGAGAGCCCAGAACTATACCCACACATCTATAGAGAGCTGATTTTCAACAAGGGAGCCAAGAACATATAATGGAAGAGGAAAGTCTCTTCAATAAATGGTGCTGGGAAAACTGGACAGCCACGTGCAAAGAAATGAAAGTAGACCATTATCTTACACCATACAGAAAAATTAATTCAAAATGGATTAAAGACTTGAAGGTAAGACCTGAAACCATGAAACTTCTAGAAGAAAACATAGGTACTATGCTCTTTGACGTCAGTCTTAACAACATATTTTCAAGCCATGTGTGACCGGGCAAGGGAAGCAATAGAAAAAATAAACAAATGGGACTACATCAAACTAAAAAGCTTCTACACAGCAAAGGAAACAAAACAAAATGAAAAGCTAACCTAACAATTGGGAGAAAATATTTGCAAACCATATATCTGATAAGGGCTTAATATCTAAAATATATAAAGAACTCATACATCTCAACAACAAAAAGCTAACAACCCAATTAAAACATGGGCAAAAGACCTGAACAGATATTTTTCCAAAGAAGATATACAGATGGCCAACAGACACTTGAAAAAGATGTTCAACATCATTAACTATCAGGGAAATGCAAATCAAAACTACAGTGAGATATCACCTCACGCTCGTCAGAATGGCTATAATTAACAAGACAGGAAGCAACATGTGTTGGAAAGGATGTGGAGAGAAGGGAACTCTCATACACTGCTGGTGGGAGTGCAAACTGGTGCAGCCACTATGGAAAACAGTATGGAGATTCCTCAAAAAATTAAGGATAGAACTACCATACGATCCAGCTATTCCATTGCTGGGTATTTATCCAAAGAACATGAAAACACAAATGCATAAAGATGCATGCACCCCTATGTTCATTTGCAGCATTATTCACAACAGGCAAGACTTGGAAGCAACTTAAGTGCCCATCAAGGGACGAATGGATGGAGAACATGTGGTATATATACACAAAGGAATACTATTCAGCCATAAGAAATGATGAAATCCAACCATTTGTGACAACGTGGTTGGACCTTGAGGGTATTATGCTAAGCAAAATAAGTCAGAGGGAGCAGGTCAAATACCATGTGATCTCACTCATAAGTAGAAGATAAAAACAACAACAAACAAACACATAGAGACGGAGATTGGATTGGTGGTTACCAGAGGGCAAGGGGGTAGGGAGGAGGGTGAAAGGGATGATTAGGCACATGTGTGTGGTGATGGATTATAATTAGTCTTTGGGTGGTGAACATGATGTAATCTATGCAGAAATTGAAGTATAATGGGGTACATCTGAAATTTATATAATATATATATATATTTTTTTTTGTGAGGAAGATCAGCTCTGAGCTAACATCCGTGCTAATCCTCCTCTTTTTGCTGAGGAAGACCGGCTCTGAGCTAACATCTATTGCCAATCCTCCTCCTTTTTTTTCCCCAAAGCCCCAGTAGATAGTTGTGTGTCATAGTTGCACATCCTTCTAGTTGCCGTATGTGGGACGCAGCCTCAGTATGGCCGGAGAAGCGGGGCGTCAGTGTGTGCCCGGGATCCGAACCTGGGCCACCAGTAGTGGAGCACGCGCACTTAACCGCTAAGCCACGGGGCCGGCCCATGAAATTTATATAATATTATAAACCTATGTTACCACAATTAAAAAACTAAATAAAAATTCGATTCCAGAAAAAAAGAAATGGGCCACCTGAAATTCCAATCATGTATATTTGTAAAATTCCAGAAGGTATCAGCTGTTAAAGTAGAAGCCATTATCCTGCTTTAAAAATGATGAAATTCAGGTACATAGAGGCTAAGAGAGTTACAGAGCAAGTTTCAAAGTCAAGATTTAAATGTGTGTCTTCTGAATCCAGGTTCAGCAAGTTCCTTGTGACACTGCAAGTAAATTGAAGTTGCTCCAACCAGCAACTCTCCAAGTTTCCACTCAAATTAAACTCAGGTTACATGCACCAGGACATTGTGAGATTAAGGTTCCCAGAAGAACAGAGGAAGTAAACTCATGAGATGACATATGGACACATGACTTGGGACTACACAGAAACATGGAGAAACAGGGTTAAGGAATTTGCTTGAGTCTGAGGCAATTATATGCACAAATACAAGGCGAAGGGCCCTAGAGGCCGTTTGGGTCATGTTTCAAAATCGTCTTACATCAAAGCCTGACACTCACTAGTGCTCAATAAATGAAATTACTTTTACTTCCCAATGGAATCTTATATCAACACTAAAGATTTTCAAATTTGGCATTTATCTTAGCTGCTTCTCAATCATCAGCAGCTTTCGTGCTATCTCTTTATCCAATCCTCTTTTAAAGAAGGATGTAAAAGACTGATCACACCAGCAAATATTATCTCTCCTAAGGGGATGCACCTTGTAACAGGCATAAACACCTTACAGGGAAAAAGTTCAACTATAAAGGTGCAATTTGAATCAGCAGGATATATATAGAAACAACTGTAAGAGGCAAAAGGACTTATTGGTGGGGATAAATACATAAAAATACAGAGTATTCTAGCTGAGCTATTAGCTAACTGATAACTAATAACTGATAGCTAATTAGCTATAAGCCATTACTGGGAGCCTTCAATATGCCATCACCATGTTATGCACTGGTAGGAGATGAAGGTAAACATTGTGCTTTCTTGAAATTGGGGATGGACACAAACATTCCATGTACTTCAGTTCTACAAATATTTACTGAAGCTCTATTATGCACCAAGTCCTATGTTAGGAAAAAAGGATACAAAAATTAATAGGAGACTCTTCCACTCCCTCTGTCTGGACTACCTTCTGTCAGCTCAGAAGGTAGGGGAGCTTTCTCTGGATTCACTCCTATCGTTTCTGTGAGATCTTAGGGACATCCTGGAGAAAAAATCTGTAAAAGTGGATCTTTCTCTATGACTGTGGGCTCTAGGAGCTTCACTCTCTCCTGCTAGCCCACACTTGGCTTCTAACAATTCACCAAAATTCCTAGCTTCATATTTCTTAAGCTTACAGTGTTCCACAGTTTTCGCTTCAGAAAATAGAGGAAGGAGAAGGGCTTGGAGAAGCGTAACATGTTCTGGACTGCTGCCCCACCCCACACCCAGCCCAGGCACCTTCCAGGTCTCTTGCATCAGCAGCCCCTATGGCTCCAGTCTCTTCAGCATCCATCAAAACCAGCTCCACCTCATCAATCCGGGTGCCAGTGACATTAGGACTCCATGACAATCTGGATGCTAGCTTAACCTCAGAGCCCCAGACCAGTCAATACTCATGTCTAAAAACATTAGACCACGTTTAACACCGTTTTGAAAACAGATTTTCCATGATTTTTTATTTTTTTAATTTTTTATGAGGAAGATCAGCCCTGAGCTAACTTCCTCTTTTTGCTGGGGAAGACTGGCCCTGAGCTAACATCTGTGCCAATCTCCCTCCGCTTTATGTGGCACGCCACCACAGCATGGCCTGACAAGTGGTGCGTTGGTGCACACCTGGGATCAGAACCCGGGCAGCCAGCAGCAGAGCACGGGCACTTAACTGCTATGCCATGGGGCCGCCCCTCATGGTTTTTTAAAATCAATAGTTGTCAACCATTGTCATCATCATCACCACCATCATTATTATTCTTTTTATCTCAGAGAGATCCAAGCATAGTGCTTAAAAATATGTGTGCTGAGGAAAAGTAGGTATTAATTAATGGTTCTAGTGCCTCTTACTTTGCATCTCAATCTCTTCTACTTAGGTTTCCAATTTTTTTAACGATACTTAATATCTTATCAATATACTATAACAATTTGCCAATGGATTGCAAATAATTTTCCGATTCTCTCATTTTATTTGATTTTGTTTATACAGACCTTTGCCATACAAAAATTGTGAAGTGTTTACCTTTTCAATTGTCTTTTATTTTCATTTATAGTTATTCCATTTGCTGTCTTCCTTAGCAAATGCTTCCTAATCTCAATGTTAGGTATACATTCTGTACATTTCTTTCTTTTTTAAGCTTTTGATTATGAAATAATCATAGATCCACGATAAGTTGCAAATATTGTAGACAGAGGTCCCATGTGTAGTTCTATGTTATTGTATCAGGTGTGTAGATGGGTGACCACCACCCTAATCAACATACAGAAGTGTTCCATCACCACAAAAATCTTCTTCACTCTGCTTCTTCACAGTCACATCGCCACTCTCCCCTCGCCATCCCTAACAGCTGGCAACCACTTGTCCATTCTCCATTTCTCTAATTTTGTGATTTCCAGAATGTTGTATAGGTGGAATCATATAGTGTGCAACATTTTGAGATTGGCTTTTATCACTCAACGTATGCCATTGAGATCCATCCAAGGTGCTGAGTATAACAACAATTTCTTCCTTTTATTGCTTAGCAGTATTCCATGGTATGGATGTACCACCGTTTGTTTAGCCATTCATGCATTTTAGTCATTTCTAATTTTTGGCTATTACAAATAAAGCAGTTATAAGCATTAAAAATTAATTAATAAGAGAGAATATTTGTCCTTACGAATGACATAGTTTAGCTACAGAAATAGCAAATACAAATGCTAAAATTGTTAAGGCCTTACTTCTCTTCATACTAAATAGATATAAAATGAGATAAGGTGGAGTGATGGCTAGTTTTAGGTGTCAACTTGACTAGACTAGAGACCCCAGTTATCCAATCAAACCCTAATCTAGGGGTCACTGTGAAGGTATTTTGTAGATGTGATTGAAGTCCATAATCAGTTGACTGAAGTTATGGAGATTATCCTAAATAATCTGGTTGGGCCTGATTTAATCAGATGAAAGGCCTGAAGAGCAGAACTGAGGCTTCCCTAAAGAAGAAGAAATTCTACCTGTAGACAGCAGCTTCTGCTCATGCCAGACAGCAGTTCCAGCCTGCCCTTCCTGAAGTCCTGCCCTAAGGATTTGGAACTTCTGTAGCCATCCTCCACAACTGTGTAAGCCAATTCCCTGCAATAAATCTCTTAATATATATATCCTTCTGATTTTGCTTTTTTGGTTGAACTCTAACTGATATAGGCAGGGAGAGATTTTAGTGATCATCTAGTACAGTGAATTTTCCAAATATTCAATAGCCCCAGAGCTTTGAGGTTAATTTAAAGTCACATGGAAGACCATTTTGTAATCCATACACATACGACCATAGGTGGGATTTTTAAGTTTTTCTTGCTCAACTCACCTCTCCACTTCCACTCCAATCATAAAACCCAAGGAAACTCTGTACATTACTCTTAGAAAAAGCTTCTGAGTCCATGACACTGATACTAATAAAGACTAAAAGAATTACTCTTTTCATCTATCAAAATGGAAAAAAACTAAAACTATTTTTTTTGAAAAAAGCCCAGTATTGACCATGGGGTAGAAAAATAGACATTCTATACACTTTAATTAGACAATGAATTGGCAATTTCTATTAAAATTTTTAAAAAGATCCAAAACTTCTACTTCTCTCCCCAAAATATAGTGAGGTGTGAATATGGGTAAGAGATATTGTATGTAAAACTGCTTCCAATGACAGAAAATTGGAAATGAACCAAAAATACATCAGTAGGAGGACTGTACACCCGTTTTATGGAATTCTATTAGGCTGTTAAATAGAGTGAATTAGGTTGAGGAATGCTGGTTAAATTAGTATTGACTCGCACGGTTTCTTGCCCGCAGGCTGGTTTCTTTTTAAGTACAACCGCATTCCAGTGGTGGCCTTGAGTTGTAAGGACTAGCTCATTTGTACAGCTTTCTCCTGCAGTAAAAGTGAAAGAGGGAGTAGAGGTTGATGTTTGCAGTGTTGATGCAAAATAACCACTAACCGTTCTATAGACAAGAGGAACAGGTGAGTTTACTTGAGCCACAGTGAGGATTATAACCCAGGAAGGCCTTAGAAAATGTTCTGGAGAAGCATGGTCTCCAGTACAGCCTTATATCTTTTTAGAACAAAGAACATACACTAAACACACCCAGGATACATTTTCACCAAAATTTCAAAAGGTATTCAGTTGCAAATTAGCAGGTCAACAGGACCATGATGTCTGGAAAGGGACTAATCTGGGCGTTACCAATAGGGCATAGGAGGGGAAGTGTGCATTCTTAAGAGAGTGTATTCTTTACTTTAATGGTTAAGCGGATGTACAATGTATGTTTGATAGGCCATAAGTCTGGCTTTTTAGTTCAAGCGGAATCAGTTCTGAATCTGAATAGTTACCCCTTATACCTCAATATGTCAGAATCTCTTGTCAGTGGGATGCCAAAAAGTCTTCTCATTCCCCTACAAATCATCTCTATTTGTGGGTGGTAAGTAGGCAAAGGTGGAATTAGAATCTGGGAGGACACAGACAAGTGGCTGCCACTTCCCACTGCGTTCAGAGTTGTGCACATTTGTTACCACATTGTGGCTGCTGTTCTTATGGTTTGTGTGTATACTCTGTATGTTTAACAGTACATATTCCCATTCAAGTGATGGGAATTTTGTTGTTCGGTTGTAGTTCACAATTTAAAAGGAAAAATTTGATATTGACATTGTGTCAAAATAAATATAATTGTGACTTATGTCATAAGTTATAACTAATATAACTTCTATCATGTTCTATTATATTTCTGACAATTGAAACACTCCTGACAACAGACACAGGACATAAAATTGAGACACTGGAACATGCGTATTCTCCCCAGCCTGCTTTCAATACTTCAGGAAATGTAACAAAACTGTACCCTTCTTGGTAAGGAAACTAAGATATACAGAGCAAGCTGATAGAGCCAAAATAAAACACTTCTAGGTTCTATTGTACTCTGCCATGGATTTTTCAACGTCTGCTTTTGTCTTAGGAAAAGGCACTGAGAAACATCTCTCACCATTCTTGGATGTTTCCCCTTTAGCTAGTCACTTTGACTGGACTCTCTAGAAAGCGGAGAACAAGGCGAGGATTAAAGTGCTGGCTCTTTATTTGTGATGGTGAGAAAAAGGGACAGGGGCCAGAAAAACTGCAGAGCCCTAGGATGCAGTGTGTTGCTGCTTGGGCCACTTGCTTCACTAGAAAGGCAAAAAGGGGTTCAAGGCTGGAGCTGGGAATCACGGAGAGCAGTTCACTTCCTTGAGGCTGGAAGATGCTGTTACCTCACCAGGTCCACTTTTACCTGCCACCCAGAAAGCCAATCACTGAGACAACGAGATTGCAGAGAGAAAGGGTTTATTAATCACAAGGTAGTCAAGTGTGGAAATGGGAGAATGAATCTCAAATCCACTTCCCCGAAAATAGGGACTCAGGGATATTTATGGGGTAAGGGCCAGGGTGGTCTGAAATGATTGGAGGTGAGGAGAGATGAGGTAATTGATAATCTGTGCAAGTGTAGTCAGGCTTCATGCCTCTTCATAGGACGCATGTTCACAGAATGGTGGCCTTAGCATGCCCTGAGGGTGGAGTTCCCACCTCTTGACATCAAAAGGTCGCTCATCGGACATATGTCTACATGGGCCCTGTTGATGGGTTGGTGGTCTCAATCCAGCCTGAAGTGGACAAGGGTTTCAATTCCTGAAAAAAATAGCTCAAACACCCATTACCATGGTGACCCCGGCTCCAGGGGGATGTTACCTATGATACTGAACCTCTTAATCTCAAGTTCATGTGCCTGATGCCCAGCAAGCCAAACACTGAGACATCTGTGCTTGGAGATGAGAAAGATTTATTCAAATTGGCCAAAATGAGTAGACGGGAGCCCGGGTTGGTGCAAATCCACCTTTCCTAGAAGAGAAAGCAGGGGAGTTTTATAGAACTAAGGGGCTGGGCAGGAGGGGCTTCAGGGAAACAAAGGGGTCACTTCCATTAAGCCTCTGGGCAATCTGAATTCTCAGCTTCAACAGCTGCTGAGGGCCAGCCATCTCGTGATTGGCCATCTGGCGATCACAACCTCCCCGAAGGCATTCTCTTTCTCCTGCAAAACAAGCTCACAAATCCTTAAGACCCCTGAGTCACCCCTCAAGTTAAACAAGAAAAACAGCAAATTGGTTTAATATCTACAGTACCCCTCAGATACCCAGCTTCACTCATAGGAACTTGTGGGAGTCAGATAGCATATAGCCTAAACAGCACAGTTCACAAGGGGTAAGTTTATCACACAGATTTAAGTCCTCACCTTCCGTTCTGATAAGTTTCTAAGTAAGGCCATCCCCCCCTTCTTCCTGGTACAGGGAAGAAGATGCCTTAACAAATGGAGATTTTCTTTACAAATGTAAATGTCTCTTATAAAGAGTCACCAGAACTAAGAATGGGCTTAGCAAGGACCCTCCCAGATACCTGGAGATGTCTATGGTGATGGCCTGTTCCCGGGGCAGGCCTCCCATCCCAAACTCCCCTGGTCAGTCAGTGAGGGTGGGGGCCAAAATGTCCACCAGGCAGAGACATATTTTGAGGTGGCCAATTCCAATCCTCCATAGTCACTAGCTCCTCGATCGTCATTGGCTAACTGTTTGCAGGTTTCAATGC
The DNA here is from genome assembly GCF_020826845.1 of Diceros bicornis minor. NCBI lineage: Eukaryota > Metazoa > Chordata > Mammalia > Perissodactyla > Rhinocerotidae > Diceros > Diceros bicornis. The sequence continues at coordinate 6,730,912 of NC_080749.1, forward strand.
CTTGAGCAGCACCACCTCTTCCTGGATGGCGAACAGTGTGAGAAATGAAACTGCGAGGAAACCTCAGCAAAATGCCTGGAGCAGAGCATTTGCATGGAACTGCATTGAATTGCCTCAGGTATAACGGAGTTCGAGGTCTGCTTTGATGTGCATTTTAATCACCCTTAGCCAGGATAAAGTGAGTAGGGGGCAAGCAGTGTAATTAGCCTCATATCCCCAGCACCACATTGATCTTGATCTCTGAGCAGAATGCAAACACCTCTGTCCTCATGTGACCCTGAGGGCCAGCTTGGCTTAGTGAGGGCAGAGTAAGATTTGTCCGATTCTGGGTTATATTTCTGTGCCTTGTCTTCTGTTTGGCTGCTGACTACAGATGACCTTGGGTTGAAGTTCCTAAAATTTCTCCATCTGTAAAATGTGAAATATGATGCTTTTGACCTACCTCAGTGTGACAGATGGCTCTGGACCGTATGAGATCTAATGAGTTAACATTTACAAAATGCTAGGAGCTATTTTAAAGAATGGCATTCTCTAAGCACAAAAGATCGTTATTCATTACCCAGAGTGCATACAAATAAAAATAAGAGTGTTACAGAATAAGAAGACTGATGCAGGGAGCTGTATCTGCCCTGTGTGAAAGACAGGTTGGAGATTAATTCAATGGATAAACTGTTTTAAAACCCGGCAGTTTCACGCTAATGAAAAAGAGGCCCGCAGACTATATTTTGGTCTGGCGGTCACAGCAGAACTGGAAATGTCAAACTGCTATGATTCACATCTAGAGTTCCCTCTCAGTTTTATTGAATATCTTCAGGCTATGCAGCCTAGGATTTCTGGAAGGAAAATTATGCTGTATATAAATGTAATGATATGAAGAATACGGTTTTCTGCATCTGTATCACTCATAATAGGTGTGATATAGAGGCTGCCTCCACCAGAGATCAGGCGTCTGATTACATATCTCTGGTCCTTTCCAACTTTTCTTCCTCACCAAACAGGTTTAACTCTTTCACCGCTGCACTCTGTCAACCAGAGAGTAAAATATGTAATATTCTCTGAGTAGAGCCTGTTAATGGTAGAAGTGTAGACTTATTACTTTATAATAGCCTCTCTCTTGCTAAATATATGTATATACTTATATAAAGAGAGATAAATAGGTGTATAAATATATTTATTTTAGTGTCTCACTTTTGCATATCACTTCTTATTTTCTAAGAATTTTAGTACATTTTATCTTGTTGGTTATAATAATCCTGTAATTGAGCATAATTTAAAGCTTTATTCATTCTTTATGAAAATACTATGTATGTGCTGAAGGGTAGCAGAATATGCCACCCCAAAATATGCCTCTATAGCATAAGGATTATTTTGAATTGATTGTTTTGTGGAACAGCAAACACAGGAGAAGCTCTGAAAACAGTAGAAGTTACCCTTTTGTAGGGAAATTTACATTTATAAAGGAAATCTCCATTTGTAAGGGTACGTCCCACTCTGCAACAAGAAGAGAAGAATGATTCTAAAACACAAGAATCTTATTGTGGAGAAGGCACTGACTTAAATCTGCATAACAAACCTTACTCTTGTTTACTTTTCCTGGTCACTTTCATAAATTTTCCTCCCTCACACCCTTCTCTCTCTTGTCTTTAGCTGAAAATGGTATTTAAGCCTGAATTCTTAGCCATCTCTGAGAGTTACTCATTTTTCCCTGAATCTCTCACGTATACAGAAGGTATACATGTTAATAAACTTCTGTTTGTTTTTCTCTTGTTAATCCGTCTTTTGTTACAAGTTTCCCACCCAAGAATTTAGAAGGGTAGACGGAAAATTATTTTTCCTCCCTTATAATTTCAAACCTTGATCTAAGTACTGAGGATACAACAAGGTTCCTGCTTGCATGAGGCTTGTATTCTAGAAGGGAGAGTAAACCAATACAAATGGAACTAGATAGAAATTTAAATGAGGCTGAGTACTAAGAAGGCAATTGATCAGGTTAACATGATAGAGAGTAAAAGGGCAGAGGGATATTTTTGTAGAATAATCAACAGAGGCTACTTAGAGGAGATTATGTGTGAGCAAATTTGAAGGTTAAGAAGTCAGCTGTGCAAAGGCAGCAGGAAAGAGCGTTGTGGGCAGAGTGGGTAAATACATGGAGAGGCCTCAGGAGGCAACCGAGCTGGGAATTTTCAGGATCAGAACAGAGGCTAGGGAGCCTGGGCACAGGGAGCAAAGTGAGATGAGGTCTGAGAAGGAGCCTTGAAAACCCCAGTATGGAGTTTGTAATTTATTCTTGACGGAATTGAAGGCTATGGGAGGATTTTAAAGAGACTGATGTGATCTTATCTAGATTTTTTTAAAAATCACTCTTCCTGCTTGGAGAATAATAGAATAAAGCAGGGTGTCCAAATGTCCCAGTTTGCCAGAGATGGCTTCAATTTGTGACTGTTGTCATGGGGTAATTATTAATGTTACCCTTTCACTCTCAAAAGTGCAAATTTGGGTGATACATTTATTTCACAGTCACTCTAATTCAAGGGGGCAAAAGTAGAGGCAGAAAGTGCAGGTAAGAGGCCATTTCAGTGGTCCAGGTGAGGGATGATGTTGGCCCCGACTGGTGTGAGTGCTGGGAAAATGTAGAGAAAGATCAATGCTTACGGATTCTCCTCAAATCACATAGTGACTGGAGGTGGAGGCAGGGCCAGTCTCCAAGCCTCGTGAATCTGAAACCTACAGTTCATTGCTGTTCCTCAATTATCGTATCAACTCATCAACACAGCACAGTTTGAAATGTAGATTCTCCCTATATTAACTTCTCAGACAGCTGACCAGTGAATGGTGTGCTGGGGGATAGCCATGGCAAGGCAGACAGGGAGCACTGGTGAGGAGGGAGCTGCTCCTTTACTCTGGGTGACCACAGAGGAGGTAGAGGGATGGAAGAGTATCCTGAACATGTTTTAAAGGCAGAGCCTACAGGGTTTACAGATGAATTGAAACCAGGCTGGGCAAGAAAAAGAATGGACACAGGGATGATGAATGGTTCAGCGTCAGTGCCTAGAAAGGAGTTGCAATTTTCTTCTTAAAATACATTATACTCTTCCCAGTTCTTAACACAAGCCTCCCGAGTATGTGTTTACTTATTCTTGATGGTTCTGGATCATTTTTAACTATACTATAAGGAAAAGGGCCCAAACTGAGCTAAGGGATTATTTATCTCTTTACGAAATGACCCCGAGGGACCACGCCTTTGAAATTCTTGCCTCTACTTTACGTCTTTTAAAGTATCTTCCTCAGATTGTCAGCTGTCACTGTCTGCTTCCAGCAGCCACTGCCCCATTTTATTTGTGACCAGGCTCCCAAGTTGTGAATTGTTATTTCCTTCGGTGCACTGTAATCCCTACCATTTTACTTTGAATTAACTCTGACTGTGATTCTTAATTGAAAATTTGGAAAAAAGAAAACAATTGGGGAAAACACGAGAGCATATTACGGCCAAATATATAGAGAGCATTAGCAATCATTAAAATAGATATATTTATTTACATGCTTATGAAATTAAAAATAAACATTGTGGTTCATATTTTTAGCCCCAATCCTGTCTTAGGAGGAAGTCACTGTCAGTTCTTAATCTCTTTAATGATCCTCTGCAGGCCCACTGCGTGCCTTGCCTTCCACCTTCGTCTGCTACAAGGAGCAGTTCAACGTGCTTCTGTGAGAGCTCAGGCACTCCCTGCCCCACCGCACACACGTACACCCTCACGAGGCAGCCCTCCATGCTTGCTGCAGAGAGCCTCCAACACAGAGTTAGGGCCACAGCAATCTGATAGTAACCACCTTTTTCCCAGAGTCCAGCCAGACTAACCCCATCATGCCTCTCATCTCATCATTTATAGGTGTCTCCCTCGGAAGTCTAAATCCTCAAAATCCCTTGTATCATGAGGCATTGCTGCCTTAATGACTAAAAATCTGCCCGTCATTAATTTCTCTTCACTCTGTCTTTTGGTATTGTGCATTTTTCACTTAACTAGTTGCTGCTGAGCGGGAAATCACATTTCTTCCCGTAGTGAAATAGGCCAAATGCGCTCAAGCTGCAATAAAAGCAGAGTGTGCACAAAGGCCATCGACAGAGAGGCAGCTGCCCTCCCTATGACAAGGCCACGTGGAGGGTGCCCCAGCTGCGTGCTAGTCACCTGGAGCTCTCTTTCTTCTTTCCATATTTGCAATGATTTGTTCTCTCACAGAGGTTCTTAATTAGGCATCCTCTGATTCAGACGGTTTTAAACTAGATTGAGGGGGCGGGGGTGCAAAAACTCATCATGTCTTAACTCATTTGAGAGGTTTGAAACAGATGATTTCTACACTCTAGTAATAAATATTTTGTATCTTTTACTCATTAGAGATACTTATTTTATATCTTCATTTCTTTTTCAAAAAATTTAGGACACACCTCCATACAGAATTCAATAAATGTTAATTAACCAAACTTAAGTGGCAACATTTGGTAAGTGGTCCATTTCCTTGCTCTGCTCCCGAGAGATGAGTTGATTTCATTAAGCCTGTTCTCCAGTCCGCTTTCGTTCCTCTTCCTGCCTCTGCCACGCCAGCTGCTGACGCTCACAGCCAAAGACTCTCCACCTGCCGCACCCCCACCCCTGCCAGGTTCCTGTGCCAATTTCTGACAAAAAGAACACACTTCTCAGCAGTTCAACCCAGCATGTTCAAGAAGGGCTTGGCTACTGTTACCCATCTACTATTTATACTGCTTTCCCAATCGTGCCTCATCACAGGGTTGAAAATTATGTTAACTGCCTTTATCCAAGTAAACTGTTACATATGTTTTTCTGTCCTTCATTCAGCTATATTTCTAAACCAATTCAGTTGATGAGTGCCTGTGTTCTCATCTATATCTGAATATTAAGTAAGTCTCTGTGTATTACAAATAACTATCAATATTGCAGATAAGACATTCCCTCCAACCCAGGTTATAGATACTATTGATTTAGTCATTACTTTCTGAATTTCTCATTTTCTAGGCTTGAAGATTTGCTTTGCCCAGCGTTTGTGATAATTGTGTTGCTGAATTTTAAATAGAGTCCTCTGTCAACCCTGCATCACGTCAGGAGCAGGGAGTAAAAAGAACATTGTTTCCATTTTCCAGTGATCAACTTCTGTTTCAGCTCAGAGAAAATCATTAACCATCCTGTTTGTGGGTGACATTTGATCACTAATTCACTAACAGAGTGGGTAGAGAACGTGCTATACATTCTACTCTCTCCATCTTTAAAAACAGAAATTGCTCAAGTGAAACATTACTGAACCTGTTGAAGCCAGCAGGGTTAGAGAAAAGAGGCGTGGAGCTATAAAGGTTTGAGCTTGCTGTGTGTTTGGAGAGAGCATACATTTCAAGTGAAGATCAGGAGCAAGAGGAAGCGTTACCCTGGAAAACCAAGGCAAAGGAAGAGTTCAGCAATCTCATGCAGACAAGTCTGATAGATAGGAAGGGTTTTTGTTTGTATGTTTATTTTTTGTGTTTAGTTTTGGGGGGCAGGTTGTTTTGATTTTCCTCTTCCCCATGCATGGTGTGGCAAGGACTTACTTTACTTTTGGTACCAAATATAACCAAAAGAAGTCGCCCTCTTTCTATAGATAGTCCATACTGAAGACTTGTAGTGAATAATGTATTTCCCTTTGTCCATGGTACCATAGGCAGAAGACGGCAAATATCAAAGACTGACATCCAGTACATATTCTCCTACCAACCAGTTTATAAATTAAGGCAAGTTACTTAGCCTCTCTTGGATTCAATTTTCTACAACAAATTGAATAATCTAAGGATCCTTTCAGCCCCAGCATTTATAAGGTAAACAATAAATACTTATTGCTTTCTTTAAGGTATTATTGATACTGAAATCTATCAAAAGACAATTGTTCTGCAGGAACTGCAAGGAACTGAATCTGTATCAGGGTAATTGAAGTCTCTTTTCCTGGAAGAGTTAAGGAACATACGAGGAGAACCAAAGCAGGGTATTCAGATGAGGATACTGGCCCTTTGAGAAGGGGAAAAGGGGAAGAGTAAGCATGTTTAGGGTTATGTTTGTGACATATACTCACATATTGTTATCTATTTCCAACGGGAGCAAAAGAGAATTAAGTTCGACCATGGGATCACACCATGGCTCCCTCTCCAAATTGTAAAGAATTGCAGTGACTGCAGGAATAAAGTAGAGAACAATAGGATAGACTTTAGTTGTCAGGCAAATCTGGATTCCAATTCCGGCTCTGTTACTCTCTCTATGTCCTTGGGCACGTCATATAAATTTTCTTTATCTTGATTTCTTTCTCTGTAAAATGGGAACAAATATTAGCAAATAGCTTATAAGGTTTTCTAAAGATTAAATGAAATAATAACTGTAAGGCACATAGCACAGTGCCTGTTGCATAATGAAAACTCAACAAATATTAATTGAAATAATGATGACATTGGTGGTGGTGGTGATGATGATGATGACGATAATCCTGATGACTCTGTTTGAGACTAAATCTCATTGATGTTATTTACAATGTGGCCTGGCATGGCCAAGGAGGTATGGGCTTGGGCTGTTCAACGTTCAGAGTACAGGGCTGGCCAGGCGGCGTAGCAGTTAAGTTCCCACACTCTGCTTTGGCGGCCCGGGGTTCGCAGGTTTGGATCCCAGGTGAGGACCAACGCATCACTTGTCAAGCCTGCTATGGCGGCGTCCCATATAAAGCAGAGGTAGATGAGCACAGATGTTAGCCCAGGGCCAATCTTCCTCAGCAAAATGAGGAGAATTGGCATCAGATGTTAGCTTAGGGCTAATCTTCCTCACCAAAAAAAAAAAAAAAAAAAATTTCAGAGTACATGCAAAAAGACATTTCACGTTCTAGACTCCTTATTTGGAGATCTTAATAGGCACTTCTTAATCCCACTCTTGTCCCATACAAATCACGATATCCCTACAAGACCTTTACACAGTATATGAAAGTTGTGTTTTATCAGCCAATCATAATATTAACATGGGGACAGAAGTAAGACTTCCATCTTAGACAGCACAACAGAGTTGAGACCAAGACGCTTCAACATGATTTGGCAATGTGCTCATCCCTCCTTTCTGATCCCTGTGTTTAATCTGCAGGCTTTTGTTCATTTATTGATGTCGCTTGCTATGGACCAGACTCTGTTTTTTGTTTCCTCATCCAGCCATCTTTACATTGAGTTTTATCATGTTCTACGTTGTAAAAGTCATGGTGTGACTTGTAGCACCCCTTCCTTTTACCTTCAGGACTAATATAAATGATTAATCCCACATATTCAAACAGTGGCATGAGTGGTTGGAATTATATGTAAGAACAAATAAAAAGGCCTAATAAATTGGTTGATAATAATTAAAGGCATCTGGAATCCTGTTTTTGAGCATTATTGGTGGTCTTTGGTCATACATGGCTGTGGGCATTTCAATTACCACAGATGTCTGGTAATGGCACATCCAGCTTGTTGCTAACCTATGTCACAAGCAAACATTTACTCCTACTTCCTGGACCACAAGATAGAGAAACCCTGTTATAGGATTAAAACCAAAGATTTATTGCTGTTATTGTTCCTACCCCTCTAGAGCTATAATGTATGGTGTAATAATACGTTTTATTGATATATTACATCAATGGAAATTGCTTGTGTGTAGAGAAAATGAGGTGCCAGAAAATGCATAAAATGTCAGCCAAATTCTTACAAATGGAGACCCAATGGTAACAGAAGACAGAAAAAAATGGCACCTCATAAGTGAAGTTGGACATAGGTTCAAGAAAGTATAATTCTTAGTAATTTCTATGAATACTAAGATGGCTTTTGCATATAGGAATTAATTTGTATCACCCTTTGAGAATGAGAAATCTAAACTCATGGTTTCCAGAATTTTGGATTCCCTGAGAACTGACATTGGGTGGCCAATTTTGTAATTTGATTACACAATATAAAAAAAGACAATCAAACCTACCATCTATTATCATTATTATTTCATAGTAGAAGTGATGACAGAACAAACTTGGAAAAACATAATTTCAGAAAAATTGAAAATCCTTTGAAAAGAATAGATTTAAGTATCTGAAAGACTCATAATGTTGTCTTTATGATTTTAATTTTGCTGCAGACTCATAAAAGTTTACAGAGACGTGCACTGCTCCTCGGGGACATTCGAGACCCGCGATGCCGGCCTCTGACGCTCAGCACTGCGAGGCCAGCGGGCTTTACCTCACTGACTCCCGGGGACGTGAGTTTCCACACCCGCCTCCCTAGGCTCGCAGGGCACCGGTGCGTATTCAGCAAAGGTGGGCAGGCTGAAGGTGTGAGGGTCTCAGCCAGCAGGAAGACCCTTTCAGACTCCCGAGCACACGGCGTGCTCTTGTGTCGAGGCTGCGTCTGAGGGGCGAACAGCTCCGCAGCCACAAGTCAGGCTAACAAAGGGGCTACCTAGTGCCTGACGAAGCGGAATCGCATTGTTTGCTCTGGCATCCATGTTGCACAGTGCGCTAAAAAAGGGCTTTTTATTTAGCAGTTTTGGGGGGACTTTTTTCCTTTATTTTACAGCCACTCAGTGCCTGCCATAGTACAAGCTCATACTATCGTTTTTCAAGCCATTAAATGTTAACTTCATTTGCTTGTATGAATTATGCTTTGCTCTTTTAGTTTTGTAATGAAAAATAAGTACAGGTTATGCAAGCAATAACCCCTGTGTACGCAGCAGCTATCTTTCTAAACGGTTTATTATGCCACAGTCTGGTACTCCATTAAATATAGATTACATACTGCTGAATAAATGAATATCAACTAAGCGTCCCCATCCCTCTGTATATATCAGTGCAAATAATGAATTGTGGCATCTCATGAAAATGGTAAACCAGGAAGAGTGGGTCAAGAAGTAATTACACATTTGTCTTATCTCATGCTTTTTGCCCTCAAAACAGCAGAATACATCATGGGGTAGAGGAGAGAGTAAAAAGATACTTCTGATCTGTTATTATTGGTAAAAACACTCTATTCTTGTTTGTTTCCTTCTCACAAATGTTTATGCAGGAGAGTCTACCTTGGACCTATTTTTCAGTCTTGTTTGCTTTTACCAAGCTCTGTGAAGTGAAACCTTCTGAAAGCTCGATCATAGCTGTTTGAAAAGAGAAAATGTCGTCATGGGATACCCCCGTCTTTCACTGGCTGCCTGGTGAACACTTACCTCTCTTCACCCACACAGAAACTGGAAACTTCTGAGCCAGAGAAAACAGCACAGCATCCTGGTAAACTTGGACATGAAGGGGCGTCTCTGTTGCCTCTCTGTCTCTGACTTTGGACTCTGGCTGCTTCAGCCAGGCTCTTTTCTAGAAGCCTGTTGCCCATTATAAATTTACTCACACTTTAAATGAACATTATTTTAAAGGAATAAAAACAAGGAAGAATTCCCCTCTTGGGAGTCAAAATCTTAAGTGGCATGGTAGCACTGAGGGTGTATTTTACTTTATGTTTAGAGAAGATAATTATGTCAATGAATTCTAATTTTCAATGCAAGGATTACCTCTATTGAACAGAAAAACAGATGATTTTATTTTCTTCTTGGTAGTTTGAAGCACTGCCTCTTAACATGACTCACACTCGCACCTTCCTGCCCCTTCTAGAACCTCATTCTTTCAATTCCAGCTTTCATTTCTTCATCTCCACTTGCTCCGTCGTCTCTGCTTTCAAACATGTTAGGTTTCCTCATTGTTGAAAGTAATAAAAAAGGTCCTCACTAGTGCTACCCCTTCCCTTCTTGTCCTGCCAAACTCTTCAAAGGAACTTAAACGAGTGTTTTGTTTTCTCTCTGGCCACTCTACTCTTTAATCTACTGCAATCTGACTTCTTTTTTCCTTTACTATGAAACTGCTCTCTCAAAGGTCAGCTGTAGCCTCCTAAAGGCTCTGTTTCCTCTTCATTTCTCAGTCTCCTTGACTTTTCTATGTCACTTGATTTTATTAACTCCCATTCTGGTTCTTGGAACTTTCTTCTTCACTGACTTTTGCAGCACTGTGCTGTCTTATTTGGATAGCCACCGTTTCTGTTTTCTTTCTTTCCATCGGTTTCAGTTTCTTTTCAAATCTCCAAAATGTTGGCTTCACCTAAGATTTTTTCTTTAAAGTCCTCTCTCTCTTTCTTTTAATATTAAGCATGATGTGTGCATCTTCTGGGAAGGAATCTTTCTGCCTGTCCCTTCCCTCAGGAGTTGTACATCCCCCCCCACTTTGTGGCCTCTTGACACCTGAGTTATCTGTCTTTCAAACTAGGTGGTAGTAACTTCTTGCATCTTTTAAGCACTAGTTCCTGGTACATGGCAGGCTTTCAATAAATATTTGTGGAGTAAATAAATGAGTAAAAGGGTATGTTGACTTGTTTTTGCCAATAACAAGAATAAGTTCTAGTGCTTCATAAACTATTTTCCATATAGCCCATATAACACCATAACGGTGCCATATGTGGCCAGGGCACATCTAGGGTCACACACTTCCAAAGATTTGGTTGTTAGAAATGGTAAGAAAGACAAGGCTCCATGAGAGAGTTGAAAGTCTCAAAAATGGTAACAGGATTTCAGGAGAGATTTTTTTGTCTCAGAACTGCAGCTAAGAACTAAATCTGAGGATAAAAGGCACTAAGTACACCAAATTCTGAGTTTATAAAGATATACACAGTTAGGGACAGCTCCTGTGGAACAGGAAACAGAAGCACCAATGCATTCTTGGCTGAGAAAAGGCATCTTTCCCTCCCCAAAGCCAAAGAAAGGAATGAACAAGATTATACATAAAGTAATTATGAGACTGATAACATTTTGGATAGACATCTGTATAGTTATGGACTTGCTCATCTGCACTATCTGGCAAGCAGATGGAATTGCTAAGAGACAGCAGGGCTAAGGTGGAGAGTAGCAGTGGTGTAGAACATAGTCTTGCCCTTTTCTTTGCCTACTGAGCTTCCCAGGTTGCAGAAGCTCGGCAAGCATATACCCCAATCAGGAGAGTTAGTTTCCAGCTTAAGGAGGGGCAGCCAAAAGAAGGTCCGCAATGGAACACCACGGTGGGCACTTAGGAAGTGGTGGAAGAGGTGAGTCCAGGACTAGAACTCATGCCTTAGAGAACAGTGTTGTTGAAACAGATGTTGTCCCACCAGAACCCTCTGAAGAACTTTTGTCTCATCCCTTCGAGGTGGCCAGTTTGGTTGCCTGCCATCTAATTTCAGCAGATTAACTTATGTCAGGCAACAAGGAGAGAACTCTCTCTCACTCCTATAGGCAGACATGCACCATTTCCCGCTCTACTTCTCCCTGCCCCATACATGAGAGGAGCTAACACCTAAGGAAGGAGGAGGAGAAGGGGGTAAAGAGCCGAACATCCACCCTTCCCCCACCTAATCCAAGAGACTAGACTGCAGAACAGCTGAGCCTGAGCTGGAGCGGGGAAAGGGGTGAAGAGATAAGAAAACTTGAATTATGTTTTAGAACAAAACTTTGAACAGAGAAAGCCTGAGTCTAACTATTGAAATGAGAATTTTCCAAAAGCCAATGGGTCACCAACAAGTTATAGAATCTGTCCAAAATGTCATTAAGGTATCCATTACCTACTGGGAAAGAGAAGATCTCAGAGCCAAGTGGAGGTTATATCCCTGCTATTTGAGACCCTTAAAAAATGGCTGCACAGGGGCCAGCCCAATGGAAGAGCTGTTAAGTTTGCACGCTCTGCTTCAGTGGCCTGGGGTTCGCCTGTTCCGATGCCGGCCGTGGACCTACTCACTGCTCATCAAGCCATGCTGAGGCAGCATCCCACATAGAGGAACTAGAAGGACCTACAACTAGGATATACAACTATGTACTGGGGCTTTGGGAAGAAAAAGAAAAAAGAGGAAGATTGGCAACAAATGTTAGCTCAGGGCCAATCTTCCTCAAAAAAAAAAAAAAAACAATGGTTGCACAAAGCCTGCAACAATGGAGATGAGCATAGGCTTGAGAGATTAGTGTGTGTTTTGAAAGCAAGGCCAGGTGCTGCCAGGGGGAAGGGCAACAAAATGATTGACAAGAGACGTCGCCATATAATCCCTAAGATTGAGAGTCTGGCTCTAAGCCTCACAAGTTTGTAAGTTAAATTTTTTTTTTTTTTTTTTTTTTTTTGTGAGGAGATCAGCCCTGAGCTAACATCCGCCAATCCTCCTCTTTTTCTGCTGAGGAAGACGGCCCTGGGCTAACATCGGTGCCCATCCTCCTCCACTTTATATGGGACGCCGCCACAGCATGGCTTACCAAGCAGTACTTCGGTGCGCGCCTGGGATCCGAACCAGCGAACCCCGGGCCGCCGCAGCGGAGCGCGCGCAGTTAACCGCCTGCGCCACCGGGCCGGCCCCTGTAAGTTAAATTTTTATTTTTTATTTTATTTATTTCTTTAGTGTCCCAGAGGAAACTAGATGTAAGGAGGTTGATTCATGCCAGCCTAACTCACAAGAGCTGACCCAACTCACAAGAGTGTCATACATGAAACAGAATATGGATTTATTCATTAACAATGTATCATTATATCTCAGAAACTGTAGGAGTTTGGACTCTGTTACCCAACCCTACAAGGTTGGTGGTCAGACTGTTAGAAAGCTGTTTTAAAGGCATGGGCTCTGAATATAGTGGACAGGCTAAATATTGGAGATATCTGGTGACATGAGACTCTGAAATTCTGCCACATTCAGCACTACAGTAATATCCAGCTTGCTATCTGCTTTCTGGTCCAAAAGCAAGCCATGTTCCTGAGCCAGAGGTTCCTCTTGACAAGATGGGCCTGGGATGGGCACACTAGGCTTGGTTTCTGTCCTTACCGGGGACAGAATTATCCTTACCAAGCTTCAGACTGAGGAAAACTTGGGTTATGGAGACATACAGTCATTCATTCAGCCATAATAAATTTCTAAGCGTCTCCCACAAGCCGGAAACTGTGATCGATATTGAGGTCTATAATTTGGTGGTTTGTTATCCTATACCATGGCTCAAAGGAAATGGTCAACTAGTTCTATTTCTCTCACCTTAGTCAAAAGGCAACTACAGGACAATTGGATGGGGCGCTCCCCATGGGTGAGGGATTGATTGGTGGCAGAATCCATACTTGAGGACTCAATGCTGAGTCTCTTTTCTGCCAATCTCTAGTGCTTGTAATGAAAGGTCCTGACTCAACCACATCTCATCCAGTTAGAGAATTACAGCCCCTCTGTTTTTCCTTTTCTAGCATTGTTTCCAGCAGTTGTCTTTTAAAATGAAGATATACGTCCCAATAGCTAAAAGAGAAGAATGCACTTGTGCGTACATAGAGGAGGGAATAGTTTCAGAAAAAAGGTAGTAGGAGGACCTGGCTTAAACACACATATACATATGAAAATACAAATATAAATATATATTTACTTCTTTACTTGATTCTGTATTAGTAATAATGATGATAATGGTAGTAGTAGCAGTAAAAATAGCAAATTCTTATGCACAGCTTATTGTGTACCAGGCACTGTTCTAAAGGCTTTACTTGAATTAATTCACACATATATCTTGGTATATGGTTATTATTATTATCATTATTCATCATGGGGTAACTGAGGACAAAGTTAAGTGAATTGCTCGTGCTCACATAAGTAGGAAGTGGCAGCACCCCTTTTTAAGTCAGGTGACTTGCTCACGAGCCCATACTCTTAAGCGCTATGCCATGCACCTCTAGTGAAGCTCCTGCACTGAAGCTTCCTAGTCCCACCTCCTCCTTTCCCTGCCAGGACAAATGTGCAGCCAGCTGTGGGTGCACAGCAAGTGTATATCTCCTAAGCATCTTGGTTCTGAAATCTGTTATGAATGTAGACACAGCATTCCCACAGAGTCTCAGCGTGGGGCTGTGGTTTAAGAAATGCTCAGTTTATGGCTCACTCTTCCCCTAGTAAATTGTCCTAATAGTTACTAGAAAAAAGGCACAGATAAATGTGGCGTATGGACTACAATAGCGAGTGTACAAGAAAACCCCTGCCATCTGGGGAACATTAGTGATTTTCTCATCATTTGCCATCATTCTTATTCAACCCCGCAGGAAGGCAAAGCAGCACGTTAATATTTGCAATAAAACTCAGGATTAAAAAAAATAACTTTAAAGCCTTATATGTGATGGTTTGATTTCCACAGAGGTGTGATAGAGTAATTCATGAGGAGTACAGAATCAGTCTCCTTCAATATTGCCACCCCCTAATTTAGATGCCCTGGTACTTGGACTTACCTCCATAATAATGCTTCTGAGGCAGCACTGTTATTGCTTATATATGTATCTGTCACTTTTACTATACACTGAAGCTTTTAAGCCAAATGTTTGCTTTATGTATTGTTCTCTCTTAAATACAAACCTAATATCTGGCCATAAATATTTGAAAAAATGAATGAATGAATGAATGTAAAATCATAACTGCTGACTCCTGGGAGCTCCGTGCTTTCTACCGGCCAGATATTTCCTCCCTGATGGTTTTCAAAAATGCCAACTTCTATTGCTAACTAATTCTTTACACACGCTGGCCAGGTCAAATTGGCGGCTCACACCTTCACTTGGTCTTTGTGTATCCCACAATTTGAAAGAGCTTCCATATATGGGATTTTCTTTCTTCATATTTATCACAAGTCATGCTTCAGTTTACTCTCTTGAAATAAATTGATGTGTCCTAAAATTTTCCATTGAGTGTATCTCCCTATTTTCTGTGAACTTTAGTGTATCATGGCATGTATAAAGGACCAGAATGGTAGTTTTACCAAACAAAACCATTGAAAGAAATTTTAGCCATCCTCTCGCCAAACTTGCCACTCATTTGCTGATGGTCACTTAGCGTCAGGTAGAGGATTTCTAGAGTCAGAAGAAAGTCACAGATAGCAACAGTTGGTGGCAAACATCTGGCCTCATAGTGGAAAGTCATTATATCCAAAGTGAGGCTTAAATAGAACTGGGTCTAGGTCTGACGTACAATGTGTACGTATGATGTACAGTCCCTGCTCGATGTACAGAGATTCCTGTGTGCTCGGCCCATACCAGCCAGTGAGTGAAACTACGTGTACTGTGGTGTCAGAGAGACCCGAGTATGAAATGCAGCTCTGCCATGTGACTTCTTGGTAGTGTTGGCTAGGGCTAAATTCTCAACATCTCAATTCCTCTATCTCAGAAAGGAAAACAGTTATCTATCTAGCTCATAAGTTTTTAGAGGACATTGAATATGATGACACATGAAAACCGTAACAAGTTGATACCAAATAGGTGACCCACAGATGTCATTGAATGTTATTAATATTATTATTTTTATAGAGCATTGTACAGTTAACCATTATATCTCTATGGATCTATTTCTTTCTTAATTTCCAAAGTGCTCATTGAATACGCTTGTTCACTAGTACTTTATTTCACATTTCTGAAATATCTTAGAATCGAGCATGTACGTACAGGTAGGTATACTGCTAGGTAAGAGTGGTTACTCTTAGTTGCTACTAAATGGTGTTAGCGGTAGAAGGGCTGATTTTGTCTTCTATACATTTGAAGGATAAAGGAGCCTGTGTATTCTTAGTTAGATAAACTCTTTAACCAAAATACAACTTTTAAATTAGCTTTGTATGTATCCAGCCACTTGCTGTCTCTCAGAGTCGTGAAATAAATAACAAAAGCATAAATAAAGCAGAACACAACCTCCTCATTCATTTTGCTCTTAGTCTTAATCATGGTGAAAACTGAACATATATTCTCCATTGCATACTCTAGTCTTTCTAACCTCCAAGAGAATTTCTAGCAACTTTCCTTGTTTGGATAAAAACATTCAACCAATCATAGTCATTTCATATTTTTCTGACTAAAGGCTATCTTTCAAAAACTTCTACTTCCTAGCTATTTACATTTTTAAGCTTCTAACCTCTTAGTCTAGGCTGTCCTCCTTTTTCTTGAACGAAATGGGGAGCTGATGACTCCCTCTTTTCCATCCTATAGGTCTCCAACACTTTCTGTTCAATCAGCAATAAGTGAAGCCATAGAGAGCTGTGTGTATCCAAATTCTCTTCTTCACCTTTCTCCTCTCCCTCTTGCCTACCTTAGCTTCATCAGGTTTGCTTAAAAACAGTGGGATTTGGTTTAGGATCCTTGCTTATATGAAAATCTGGCGAGTGATTTAACATTTGCAGAGGTTTTGAGAAATCTGATTCTCTGAACAAATTCAACTGATTAGTTACTAAGTACAATGGTACGATTTCTTCCACATCTCTAGCATCCTTTTTGATTTTCAGAAGTACTTCCTGGAGAAAATATAGAAAATGAAAGCACTGTTGCTCTTGCAGATGAAGAATGTAAAGATCGGAGAAATAAGTTACTTCTCTTAAATGGCTGAGGGAAAAGGTAGCTGGACTAGAACATTCCAGTTCAGCACTGTGTAATCAAGGTATGTGAGATGAGGCTCAAAACCTCGGATGCTTTCTGCCAGTCAAGATTGCAATCCTGTGCTCAGACTCCAAACACTCCATGTTGCCATGCACTGTCTGGCTTCATACTAGGAGGTGCTCCATTGTTCGTTGAGAAGAAGAAAAATCTGCCTTTTTTCAGCTTTGGATGAGAAGCAAGTGACCACAGCTGATTAGCAGATCCAAAAGGCTAGGAACTCAAAGGATGGTTGCTTGTTAAGTAAAGAATGACCAGATGACTAGGATGTGCCATTTGGCCAGTCCCTCAACCTCAAAGTATATTAGTAAGTTCTTAGAACTTAAGTTTTCTCTCATTACTACAGTTAAAAGACAAAAAAATTTGGAACCAATGGCAATTTACAGATCTTTATTTTTCAGTTAAAGAAAATTAAAAAGAAAAATGGTATTGCAAACTAGACAAATAGGAACAAGATAATGTCAGCATAAAGGACAGAATATTTAGACATTTAGCTTACCTATATTTAGCTTCTAGGACTTAAAAACTCTTCACTGACATATGGATATAGGTATAGATATAGATATATGATAGATTTATGTTTATTTACTAAATATGGAGGTATGTATTTAATTTGGGGAGAAATTTTTCACGTCCTGATTTTTCTGAATTTGAATGATTTGGTTGTACCTTAAGCATATTCATCTAATTTTGTAGAACATTTTCCTCTAAGTTATGGGTATCTCCTGGAACCCAGATGTGAGAATGTAGCAGATTCATAAAACAATGACCAGAGCTCACAGGTCTCCAGGATCTCCTTCCATCCATCTTTGATGTTTCCATCTGTAAATGTTGCACACTCCTCTTTTTTTGCACACCAGCCTTCTCTGCTGCTCAAGCCCCAGGCAGCAGAGTGTCATGCTCTATGTCCAGGGTTTTCACGTCTCCTTCATGTGAGAGAGAAGCTCAGGGTTAGCCTGGATCCTCTTGGTCTGGATTCCAAATTCCCAGGGACGGGTTCTGACTGGCTCAATTCAAATGAGGTTTCACACCTGGCTCTGAGAAATAGTGATATAAATATGACTGCTGGGCACAACGCAATTGCCTTATAATATGTAGTTGGTGGCCTGGGGGAATTAGGCAAATAGGAAAGTGTCTAGAAAAGGAAAACCAGAAGTTGGACCTACACTGCCAACAGTACACGGTACAAGGGATGTGGAGGGTTTTAGAGCATTGGTAACCGTCACAGTGACTGGTCTTCTTATCCACACCCCCTTCCCACTCCAAAAGAGTCCTGTCCATAATCATGGGAGGAGGAGGGTTAAGAATAATAAGGTAGGGGCCGGCCCCATGGCGTAGCAGTTAAGTGCGCATGCTCTGCTGCTGGCGGACCAGGTTCTGATCCTGGGCGCGCACCGAGGCACCGCTTGTCAGGCCATGCTGTGGCGGCATCCCACGTAAGGTGGAGGAAAACTGGCACAGATATTAGCTCAGGGCCAATCTTCCTCAGCAAAAAAGAAGAGGAGGATTGGCTTGGATGTTAGCTCAGGGCTGATCTTCCTCACACACACAAAAAAAGAATAATAAGGTAAATTTTATGCAAAAAATAAAGTGTAGACCGGAAATGAATACATGGCAGAATTCTCGGAAAGGGACTGTGACAGAAGGTAGACCAAAGGCATGTGATTGTGTGTGTCTGTGTGTGTCTGTGTGCATGTGTGTTTGCACGTGGTGTGGCGCGAGGCAGCAGCAGGGTGTGCTGACTCTCAGCTGAGTGGCCTCAGTGCAGTAGCAGCACAGTCTATAATCATGCCCTTCAGATGGAAGTAGCTGCAGGCCTTCACGGGCTACATCAATGAAAGTGACTGTTTAACAGGAGGGAATGAAAAGTGTCAGTGCCATGTGGCAGCTGAGGGGACATAGGAAAACATGAAACTCTTAGAGACTCTCTGAAATAACCTGGGAGTCTTGGGGGAGTTGGGGCTGTGGAGGACCTGGACTTTCTGCAATAGCAGGATCAAGTGAGGTGCAGAACGCTGGCATAGGTGACTTCAGATGAAGCTCAGTACGATTCTTCGTACTTGAATTACGTCACTTCTGTTACTTCTTCCAAATCACCTTCTCCTGAAAGTCTCATAGTAAGTCTATGGACACCAAGTGTGTGCAGCTTCAACGTGTCAACTTACTTTGTAACACTGACACACACACACACTTCTGGGGAGTCACATTGTCATCCAAAGCTACTGTCTCCTGAGAATGTGGACTTCTCTGTAGTCAAGCTCTTCTGAAGATGAGCTGAACATTTGCTGGCTTTCAATTCTCATTCATTGGACTTCCACTCAGCACCAGTGCTGTTAACACAAGATTAAGACTCAGTCCTTGTATCAGACAGAACTTTCAGTTCTCTGCCTTGACCCATCACTGCTGTATGAAGACATTTTCATGTTAGACACATTGCTTTTTTTTTTTTTTTAAGATTTTATTTATTTATTTATTTTCCCCGCAAAGCCGCAGTAGATAGTTGTATGTCATAGCTGCACATCCTTTTAGTTGCGGTATGTGGGACGCGGCCTCAGCATGGCCGGAGAAGCAGTGTGTCAGTGCGCGCCCGGGATCCGAACCCGGGCCGCCAGCAGCGGAGCGCGTGCACTTAACCACTAAGCCACGGGGCCTGCCCCACATTGCTTTTATGTCCAGGCATACTCTATGTCAACAACATATTCCCACCAGGGTTTTAGGCTAGGAACACTGGGTCTGACTTACCTGAGCTCTGGCTCACTGTGGGTCCTCTACATCCTGTGATCACACATGTTAGATCGTCAACAGCAATCTCTGGCCCCGGGAATACCCTCAGCCATTTGAGCTCAACCTGTTTTGGGCTACTTGGCATCTTGCATGTCAGTCTTTGGCCTACTTAGATCACCTGCCCTCACTTGGCCTGAATTTGGACCCTTTCACACCTCACTTCTCACAGATACGTGCTTCTAGGGTCTCGTGGTCCCAGATTACTCACTTCTGTCCTGGTTCTTACCCTTGATAACTTCATTCCTTTCTCACTGGATGCCACTCTTGATTCCTCGATTGAGATAGCTTCTCTCAATCTTTGAACATCTCTCATGATCTGCTTGCTTTAGGGCTCATGGTTCTAGTTTGGAATTGTGCTGTTTAGGAAACACTTCCTTAATGATATCCTAAGCCGGACACAGATTAATATAAGTAAATGACAATAGTAGAGAGACAGGTGATCCCCAAAATGGGCCATCCTAAATTAGATAGTTTTGAATTTTGAGAAATGATTTCAATTATAGTTTTAGAGTACAATTCTACATATTTTAGTATGTAGTTTTTGAGAGTTAAGTTACAAGGTTTCTACCTCAAAAAAATTGATATAAAAGTAACAATTTAGATGATGGAGAAAACTATGAGCGTGTGTACTGGAGCAAGGCAACTATTTGTTCTGATGTATAATTGAAGAAACAGGAGTCTGTCCAACACTTGGAATAAATCAGTCTGGTTGAGCTTACTAAGATAAAGTATGTCAGTCTCAAATATGGCACATTCATTAAAATTTTTCACTTTAACTTTGACTACAAAGCATTTTTGTACGTTAAAATTTAAAGCAGTTTTAAGATGTACCTCCACTGTACTATAACTTCGCACGCCAATGCAACAGTCGATGGGAGCAAAGCAATGTCTGAGCTTCAGAAGCCTGAGGATGTAAAGAAAGCAGAAAACTGTGTACATGTTTATCCTGTCCTCCCTCCATGATACAACATCTCCCCCCTCATAAACTCAGGTAAGCTTCCTGCTAGCCCGATGTTGCTCTCATCTGTTCAGCTGCACTTTTGTGCTCACCTATGGCTCCTGCGTTAGGACCCTTTGCATTCTCCTGGTTCTCACCCCTCTTGGTCATCTTCACACCATTTCCATGTGCCCCTGGAATTGGGGTCAGTCTCCTTCGGCTCTTTCCTTGCTCTGGACCACATATACGCTCCTGCCCAAGGCTGAGGGCTCCTCGTTGGTCCTTTCCGCTTTTTGACCCCTGGGACCCACTGTGTCACTCCAGGTCTGGCAATTTTGTGAAGGCTACATAAGGTCTCCACTCGCCTTCTATATCTGTAGGTTTTCCATTGCGGAGCAGGGTCTAGCACTTTGGTTTTCAAACCATGCTTCGTGGAGCCCTCAGGTTCAGCAAGGGGCCTCAGGATAGGCAAAGAGCAGCCTGAGCAAGACCAGCTCCAGGTGTAGTCATCTGCATCGACCAGAGCAATTCTGATTAGAAAAATTTAAAAATATGTTAGATCTCCCCATGTTTTGGTTGAAATTTAGGTAATACTATTAAAAAACTAAAATCCTTACTCCAGGGGAAAAATTGGTCCTTTATAAATTTAGGTTCAGGATCTTAAAGAAAAATATGAGACCTCTTTAGATGCTATAGAGCGAAGTATTATGTGTGAATGTAATTAGAGTTTTGAGGGGTTTCCTTTTCATTAATATAGTTAGACTAATAAGGAATACGGAAATTAGGAGAAAGAAGCCATATTTTTAGGAGGGAGACTCAATGTTGTTTATAAATGTAGTAGTGAAGTACATAGTAGTCTAGGTATTCAAGATTCTGGTAAATGTCACAGATCTCATTTGGAAGCAAAGGAATGATGCAACATAAACAGCATCATTTGCTTGGCATTAAACGCAAATAAAAATGAAATTCAGGGTCAAATGCAACCACAACTCACCAACTCACATGCAGGATTCACACAGAAACCAGGTTGCATTCTGCCTGAAAACGGGGTTACTTTTAATCACAAAAAAAATGTAACATTTGAAATTGATCTAAACCAGATCTCTTAAGAGTTGAGTAATTATTTATCTTTTTGTGTTTTTACCCTTTATTTACTTCTGGCTCATTCTTTAATAATGATATACTTCTGTCTTCCCTTGTATACGGTTTTATGATTGATTCTTTACAAACATGTTATGAACCAAAATAATTTCTGTCCTATCTCCACAATATTTCTATAAATCTCTGCTTTTAACAATAAACAGCACTATTAACTGTGTTGTTTGTTTAAGTCTGGATATCATAATTGCAAATATATTTTATAAATTATTTGAATGTACATAATGTATAAAAGTACATTTACACAGACATTAAAGTCTACCTATATAATTCCCTGGGAAGGGGGATCATTCAAGAGAATTGAGTCACAGAGCCCAGGGCTGAATGAGCAGAGCGAGGAAAGTCCTGTTATTGTTATTAACTGTGAGACTTGAAATCCGACAGAGGAAAGATTTCCATCCTCACTAAACAAAAGTGAGGCACAGAGGGCACAGAAATTAGCTCCCACTGGAGTTTCAGTCCCTTGATCCAGAGTGTTTCATCTGTTGTGCCTCAAGTGAGTTCCAGATGGACGAAGACATTGATTCCATTAGTGTTCCGGGCATTGGGGTGACTAAAATCCCCAGGCCAGTCTCCTCCTCCAGAAATAGCCTCCTCCACTTATTCTTGGGACAGTACACATAAAGTTTCTAGGTATGCCAGCACGTGGAAAAGTTTGGTGGAGTGGGAGGTGGGGAAACTGCTCTGAATCCCCAGGATCCAGGTAATTCTTTCCTAACTTCTTTCATGCAATTCAATCAATTATTCTTTATTGAACATATGCCAGGCATTTTTCTGACAAACTGCATAAGTTCTAATCTGATCTTTAAAGTAGAACTTTGCCTATTGAGAGAGTCAGGCACAAGCGGATACATTACCTTGCAATCTGAGAGTGTTCTTGCAGAGATAATAATAAAGAGAACTGCAGTTAATATTCTGGAGTTTGAGCATTTTTGCAAAGGAGTCAGTGTTCAAATTTTGATTCGTATGATGAGGGAAGAGTTTGTTAGGCAAAGGCACTGGGCAGGAGCATATCAGGTACTGGATCTGGGGCAGCCAGAGCAAATGGGGACAAGTGTAGCAGGTGTGTAGTGGACTCTGGTGTGTGTGATAGGGACGGATGGTGAGAAGGTGGACTTGGGGTCTGGTTGCAGAATAACTTATATATCCATGTGAAAAATATGGATGTTACCTTGTTCCTAACAAAGAACCACTAATGAATTCAAATGTGGAACTGATGATATGTTTGAATTTTTTTGAAAGATAAAATGCACTATATGATGATTGGACTAAGGAGAGATGGTTACAAAATTATTTATTTAACCAAATTTTTACATTCCTATTATGTGCCAGGCCCTGCTCCAGGAACTGGGAGCACAGCATTAAACAAAGCAGCCACAAATCCCTGCCTTCGGAGAGCTCAGCTTCTGGTGAGAGGGCAGACACGTAAACCAGATAAACAAGTACTGCATAGTATATCGGGTGGTGATAAGTGCTAAGGAGAAAAGTAAAGCCAGGCAGGCAGATCGGAAGTGTTTGAGGGAGTTGTGATTTTAGCTTCGGTTGCCAGGTGAGGCCTGACTGAGAGGGTGATGTTTATGGAAGGACCTGGAGGAGTGAGACAGTGAGCCATGTGGACATCTGTGGGAGGAACGTGCAGGAAGAGAAACAGTGAATGCACACATCCTGAGGCAGGAGCACGCCCCGTAGACTCCAGAGAGGAGACCACATGCGTGACCGCAAATGTGTGAGAGGGAACACATTGCATAGCGCATTGTACAGGGCTTTGTAGGTAACTGAAAGCACTCTGACATTTACTCTAAAGGCAGAGGGAGCTATTGGGCATCAGGGAGAACATTCTTGACACTAATCCACATGAGAGGGGAAGTGACTCTGAACTAAGACATTGACCAATGAGGTAACTAGGAGGGGAAAAAGCGTGAGAAGAGTTTCTGAAGAACGGTGAGCATGCCACTGGTTTTCTAGCCACATAAGGAAGACAATGTAGGAAATGCAGGAGGTTGACCAAAAATGAGTGCCCACAGCTAGAAGAAGATGGCAGACAACTGGTCCTGGCTCTAGGCTTTTGCGATGTGAAATATTTCTATCCCTATTAAACATGAGGCCAGTCAGGCATGTGTGGTTAAGTGACATCCAGCACACAGCTCGTTAATTGAAGTTCACTAAGTGCCCTTTGTATGCTATAATATGAAACCTAATTAAGTGTGAAGGTCAACGGCAATTTTAAAGCAACAAATTGTGTTTAAGCGATTATTGAGATAAAAAGGACTAATTCTATCATCTTATTTACATGATTTGTTGGAAGACATGGGCCAACTCTATTTCCCCTTCCCATTAGAATTGATTATTTAGGAACAATAAGAAGAAAGTCATAAAATAACTTTCTTTTTAAAAATTAATTTCTTTTAAGTAAATGTTTTGATTCAGGATTTTCAGTGAATTGTGTGGCCTTCAAACCAATTAATGATTACAGCTGAATCTGTCTTAAACAAGTGAGCAGATGGCCACTCAAGAGGTTGGATTTAATGAGGGCACAACTATTCACATATGTATCTAATATATATTACGTATATTGCATTTTTCTTAGTTTCATACTGTACTAGTTTCCTATTGCTGCTATAACAAGTTACCACAACACATGGTAACTTAAAATAACACAATTTATTCTCTTACGGCTCCAGAGGCCAGAAGTCCAAAATCAGTTTCATTAGGCTGAAGGCTAGGCATCAGCAGGGCTGGTTCCTTCTGGAGGCTCAAGGGACACCTGTCTTCTTGCCTTTTCTAGCCTCTGCAGGCTGCCTACATTCCTTGGCTCGTGACTCCTTCCCCACATCACTTCAACCTCATATGTCTCCTGCTACTTCTCTGGTAAAATCTCCCTCCACTTCCCTATGCTAAGGACACTTGTGATTACACTTAGCACTCACCCAGATCACGCAGGGTAATTTTCATACCTCCATATCCTCACATTGTTCACATCTGCAAATTTCCTTTCCCGTATCAAGTCACATTCACAGTTTCTGGGGATGAGGATGTAGATGTTTTCGGGAGACCATTATTCAGCCTACCACACAGACTATTTACTATATATCACTTTATGGATTAGAAGGGCAGTTTATTATAGTATAAGAGTATGTAATTTAGGCTCGGAAATAGCTCATTTCTAATTCCAACTCCACCACTTAACAACCACTTGATCTTGGGAAGTTCCTCTCTTTAGCCTCAGACTTCCACTCTGTAAAATGGATGTAATGTCTTACAGAGTTTTTGAATATAAAGAAAGAATAATTACAGCAGCATCCGTTAATTAAGCACCTAATTACCCCTGTACCAACCCCTGAGGTTGCAACGGTAAATAATAAAGACCTGTCCTCACCCTTAGAGAGAGTATGACTGAGTGGAAACATAGATATTGAGATAAGCAAAAGCGCTGACCAGTTATGGGTGCTGGGGCAGGAGACAGATGTGGTCATGTTAGGGTAAATTGAGTGGCATCCAAAAAAATAAAAAACGTCTTAGAGAACTGGGATGGCTTCCAAAAGGGGTGACCTCCAAACCAAGACCTGGCACATGAGCAGGAGTTAGCAAGTCAGGAAGGGAAAGTAAGTGTCTTCGAGGCAGAAAGATCTAGAACATAAAAAAAAAAGAAAAGAGAGAGAGAAAATACAATATAATTTCTCTGTAAATGTATCATGGAGTTAAGAAGACATAAAGTAAAAGAGGGATCTAAAAAGTTAAACAGGATTAAGACCATGACAGGCCAGATAAACCACGTTTGAGATTTGTCCTCAGAACCATGGAAAGGACTAACATTTGCAAAGCCCAGGGATGACAGTGCCAGGTCTGTGCATTAGAAAAACTCTTGGACAGCACCTATGGACAGTACCTATGGCCAAGCCTGCAGGTAAGAAGTCCTGGCAGAGTACACCTTGAGAGTCATAGTGCCTTGAATCTGGGAACTGGTGATTGATTTACGGAAAAGTAGAGGAATTCTGTTGAGGCTAAGGAGTTAGAATGGACAGGACTTGAAGGATATGAGGGAAAAGGGATAAGGACTAGTTAGGATGAGGTAAGATTTCTCTCTTGGTTGAATGTTGACATAAGCTCTGAGAGAGGAGACACGGAGTATGGACAGATTGGGAGTGTGCATGTGGAAGGGAGGGAGTGGTGGTGAAGCATCAGTTCTGGGTACGTCTGATTGAGATGCTGCTCAAAGTAGCCAGCTGTGAGCAGAGAGTCTATAAAAAAGGTCATCATCATATTTTTGTAGAAAAGTTGTGGATTGCATTGTCCAGCATGTACGTGTGGACTAGGGCCGGTGGAGGGATGTACCAGGTAACTATTAATCAGAGGTGGTGATATGTGGACTATGGCGTGGGGGAGGCTGGGGCAGAGAAAAGACACTGGGAATGGCATTTTAGGAAGAAAGCACCACATGTGGACATTACAGATGTTAAAGAGAGTCTGATTTCTTTTATATAGTTTGTGAGCTAGAGAAGTCTCTGAGAAAAGAAAAACCCTCCTCATGTGAGGTTCATGGGTGCCAGAGATGTGAAAAAAATGACGTGCTGAAGTAATTACTCAAAACGTGAAATATGGCATAGAGTCACACACCTCAAGTGAAACAGCTTCCTTTTATCTATCTAGGCTCTTCATTTCATCTGAGCACATACACGTGTACGCACACACACACACACACGACCTGAGATACTGTTGGCAATGGACTCACTCCTCTGGAGTTTTTGCTCCTTTCCTTTCCAGCGAGAGGCTGTGATCTTGTTAGGCCAGCGGCAGGCTGCGGGATGGGGGAGGCTGAGCAGGAGGGCCGGGGAAGCACTGGAGGCTCTGCCTGTGCAGCTTTGAATCAAGAGCATCCAAAGTGAACCTGACTGACTTAGACTGAAATGGGATGATGGATTGCCCTGCACTTGACAGTTATGACGGCTGTAAAACTCAAATTAGCGCCTAAATGGTCAATTATCAGAGGGGCGCATAAACAGAGGCAGGCAGGGAGCCGAGGATTCAATTTCCTTGAGCTATGCTGCCTGCTTTTCATTAGGCCCACTCTAATTTATTTGGGGCCCTGGGCTTGAGTACTTGGTTCTTCCTGATTTTCATGCCTAAATGACGTTTTCCTAGTTCCCACCTCACCTTTCTTCCTTTGTCAGCTCCTAATGGGCTCTGCTCTGACTGTGCACAGCCTGGGGTGCTGACATGAGCCTGTGGGCTGCCGTGTGTGTTCAGTTTGGTTAAGTCCCATAAATGTATTTTAAGTAATTATCCAAGCAAGAAACGCCAGCACCTGCCATGGGACCTGACCACCAGGCACGTGAAAATCAGAAGCTCAATAACGTCAGCCTCCAGTCAAATTTGACAAAGAATACTGGGCTCTCTCCCTCTCATGGAGCCAACCAGTACACTATGTGCTAGTGAGGCCTCAGCCTCTGTCTTACAAGATAAAGTAAATAAAAAATCACCCCGGAAAATTGTCTCTTCTCTTTGTTGTTGAAAAAGCAAGGACTGTTGCTGCCACCTCCCTCTAGGCTTCTTTAGCTACACAGAACACGTCAAGAGAATCTAGTCAATCTTATTACACCAGAAGAAATTACTATTAAGCGACTAACCTGATCAGGGCTTTCAGGAAAATGCATAGTTAAAGCCTCGAATGGAACAGACTGTTTAGACCCACCATTGCTCCTGTACCTAACTGACCATCTATGTCAAGGCCAGATATATTCGTAATAATAAGAACAATATGAGAGCTAAAAGTTATTCCCTATTTTATGGATTATTCTTACATAAAAATCCTGTTTTTAGTTTTCAAACTGAAGCTTAGAAAGATAAAATAAAAACAAATTATCCAAGATTACATGTCAGAGCCGGATTTTGAAAACAAGTCTTTCAAGTGCAGCGTCTGCATGCTCAAGCAGATTCTTGACTGGTGAGTAGAAGCACTGGGCAGAGCCTGCTGTGGGTCCCTGCAGTTTTCGCATTGCTCATTCTTGTCCTTCTTGCCGTTAAATCATGATGTGCCCTGTACTTTTGGAACAGTGAGCATAGAAAGGAAAATATTAATTTTGCAATCAGCCATACTTGATTTCACATCTAGATCTTGCCTCTTACTCTAGCCTCAGTTTCTCCATCAATATAATAGGATAAAATCACCTGTTTAAAAAAAGGTCCATAAGAGGTATAGTGTATAGAGTTGACCCCTGCTCCCCAAGCAAGGGAGGGGTATTTATGTCCACATTTGCATGGCATGGTGTCTCTGCACCATACAATAGCCTCTTATCCATCTGTCCCTCCTCCCCATCACTATATGTTTTGACAAAATTATTTGACATCAGTAACTTCGTGTAAAATCCAGACATTGAGTTGATGACAAGAAGCTCATTATGTTATTCCTCAACAGACCATTCTATCTTTGAATGTTTGTATTAGAAATTGAATAACTTTATTTAGCTGAAATATTCAATTTTAAAACTTTTATTTGGCCAAATTTTCTCTCTCTTTACATGACCCCATTACCAGTTTTAAAACACTTTGAAGGCCACTCTGAGTCTGAACTACTCTAGGCTAAATGTGGCGAGTTCCTTCAGCCACTGTACCTCAGGTGATGTATGTGTGTGTTTTGAGGGTTTTTCTTTTCTGTGAAAAATTTTTAAGCAGAGTTAAACATAGACAGAATAATATAATAAATACCCATAGTAGCCATCACCCATGTTCAACAATTTTCAACATTTCATCAAAGAAGTGTCACTAGAGTCATAAATCTTCTTGGCTCCACTTCTCTGAATTCACTCTTATTGGTCTGCATCTGTTAAAAGTTATGGTGCCTAATTCAAGCCTATGCTAAAGGGAGAGTAAACTTCCCCCCTTTTATACTTATATCAGTAAGCACAAAATAAAATCACTCTGTCCTTATAGACGTCACACTTTTAAATTATAATGCGATTTACTTAGGAAAACTATTCAAACATATACTTACATTTTTCCATTTATTTCTATTTCAACTGATGGATGATGAAGTTAGATGCATGCCCTTAGATTCAGGACATGATGCCTATTCCAAAAGCCTGATTTTATACATAAGGAATTTTGCATCCAGTGAGATAAAGCAATTTCCGTAACATTAACCAGTGGCAAAAAAAGCTAGAATATGGAAATTCTGATTCCCAATCCAGTGGGCTTATCCATTAACTCAGACTGAGTTAGTAGGTCTCAAAAAAATATTAAAGAATATAAAGAATCACAGATCACACAGAAAACTTGAATCGAGTGGCAGGAGGTAGGAAACGTGCATTTATGTATGTGCACAGAAGTCTATGCGACTGCGATAGATTAAAGATGGCTGCAAATTCTCTATTGCTGTCTCCACTGAAAGGGAGACTCTAGTTACCTTCCCTTTGAATGTAGGCTGAATTGAGTAATGATGTTCTTTTTTTTTAAATTGAATTTTTTGGTCTACAGTTCTACGAATTTTAACACATGTATAGATCTGTGTGACCAGCACCATCATCAGGATACAGACTGATCCATCACCCCAAAGATCTTCCTCATGCTCACCTTTAAAGTCACACTATTCCCCTTCTAGTGATTCTTTATGCAATTCCAGTGTATGATGGTTTTTACCTACACATCCAAGCATTTCTCCAACACCAGCTGGTGTCCTACAATTCAACTCAATGCTGACGCTATCTACCTGGAGACAGCATCAGATTCCACAGGTTAAGGGCTCAGTCCCACAACTCTCAAAAGGAGAGAGGTTCTGCCCTCAACTTCAGATGACAATCACAAGTCCAGTTTGTCCCCTGTGTTTCTGACTGGCTGTCTATAAATCAGAGGTTCCCACAACCCCCTCCTTGGGTTTCATTAATTTGCTAGAGCAGTTCACGGAACTCAGGAAACTTTTTTACTAACTAGATTATTGGTTTATTTCAAAGGATGTTAAAGAATAAGAATCAACTGCCAGATGAAGAGGTACATAGGGAGAGGTCTTGAACATTTAGAGCTTCTGTTCCCATGGAGTTTGGGGCCTGGCACAGTGGCACGTGTAAGTGCTCTGGTTCACCAACCTGGAAGCTTTCTGAATCCCATCTTTCTGAATGTTTTATTATTTTCTTTTTGGTGAGGAAGATTAGCCCTGAGCTAACATCTGTGCCCATATTCTTCTATTTTTTATGTGTAGGTATCCTGCCACAGCATACTTGATGAGCGGTGGGGATCCGAGGCTGGGATCTGAACCTGTGAACCCTGGGCCGCCGAAGCGGAGCACTCAAACCTAACCAGTAGGTCACAGGCCAGCCCTTCATCTTTCTGAATTTTTATGGTGGTTTCATTACATAGGCATAATTAATTAAATCACTGGCCATTAGTGATTGATTCAACCTCCAGCCCCTCTCACCTCCCTGAAAATTGGGGCAGTACCGAAAGTACCATCCCTCTACTCATTGTTTCTTCCTCTGGCAAAGAGCCCCTATCCTTAGGTGCTTTCCAAGAGTCACCTCATTAACATAAACCCAATTGTGGCAGAAAGGGACTTGTGAATAACAAGACACCCATTTCACCTTATGGCTCTGAAGCATTTTCAGGAACTGAGGAGAAGAAACCAAATATTATAACAAAAGATGTTCTCACTGCTCTTTATTACTCAGGAAATTCCAAGTGTTTTGGGAGCTGTAAGCCAAGAACCATTGACAAAAACCAAATACATATGAGAAACACATTTGGTCATCTGAATGACCAAAAATTTATTTCTTATAAATCACAATAACACACCTTCCCTAACTCGTGGTATTCACTGATGTGTTCTACATCACTATTGTTTTGTCGTTTCATGATGGTATAAATGGAATCATACCATATGTAACCTTTTGAGACTGGTTTATTTTACTTAATATAATGCTTTTGAGATTCATCTAAGTTGTTGTATGTGGCAACAATTTACTCCTTTTTACTACTGAGTAGTGGTAGAGTGTATAGATGTACATTTTGTTTATCCATTCAGCAATCAAAAGACATTTGGTTTGATAAATAAATGACAAGCAATAGGATATATTGGAGTATATGAGGGAGCCATTTGGTGTAAAACTGATTCAACCTGAACTTGGTTTTCCAAAAGCGCCTGATGTGGCCATTAAGCATGCATTGTATATCTGCTTAAATATTTACTATGTCCCAAAGACAAGAACAATGCCCTTAAAGATACGGATGTAACTTCCCCACATCCGCATTTCCTTAAGGATAAGCATCTCTCCCTAAACTAAGGGTTGATTGCTGACCTGCTGCGCTCACCTTGTGACCACAGACCTGTTGTGTTCACCAAATTGCTGTGCCAGCAAAGCAATCTCGTGACTATTGTAAAAGGGGCATTCCAATCATATTTGATGTGTGTGCTTTGATGGTATATGACCACTCTGTACACCCCACTTCTTTGGAGTACTCCATTCCTTTGTGAAAGGACTCTCCAAGGTTATATGGTCCTCAGAGTTGGCTCATAATAAACTCACCTCAATTTTGATTTATAGATTGCTTATGGATTATTTGCATCAACAGCTTTGTCTGTGGTTTTAGTGATGAAGAAAATTTCTGTAAATATTAGTGTAGTTTTTGTGTAGGTTTTGTGTTTTAATTTTTCTAGGTCAGGGTTTGGGAAACTATAGCCTTCAGGCCAAACCCAGAATCCCACCTGTTTTGTTTTGTTTTGTTTTTAAATAAAATTCTGTTGGAATACAGCCATGTCCATTTGTTAAAGTGTTGTCTGTGGCTTCTTTCACTCTACAAAGACAGAGTTGAGTAGTTGCAACAATCACAGTATGGCCCACAAAGCCTAAAATATTTACTATCTAGTCCTGTACAGGAGTTTGCAAACTCCTGATCTAGGATAAATATCAAGTGTGATATTTCTGAGTCATATGGTAAATGTATATTTACTTTTATAAGAAGTTATCATATTAATGTCTTGATGAGAGACAACTACACACTTAATAGAATGGCTAAAATAAAAAATACTGGCAATACCAAGTGCTGGTGAGGATGCAAAGCATATGCAACTCTCATGCATTGCTGGTGGGAATTTGAAATGGTACAGCCACATCAAAAAAATAACTGAATTGCTTTTACACAAAATGTGGATGAAAGAAATCAGAGAAGACATAAATAAATGGAGAGACATGCGTGTTCCTTAATTGAAAGACTCGATATGTAACCACAGGACCAGGAACAGAATTTGCCACCCCAAAATATGTCTCTTTGGCATAAGAGTTATTTTAGGCTGATTATTTTTAAGAAACTGCAGATGTAGGAGAAGCTCTGAAAACTGAGGAGAACTCACCCTTTTGTAAGAGACATTTACATTTATAAGAGAAATCTCCATTTGTAAAGGTGCCTCCCTCTCTGTGCCAGGAAGAGGAGGATGACTCTAAATCTCTGGAAACCCTTATCAATAGAGAAGGCAATGACTTAAATCTATATAATAACTTCACCCTTGTTTACTGTGCTTCTCCTGATAACCTCCAATAACCAACCTCATCTTAACAACAGGATGTTAAAAACTATTTTTCAAGGGTGGTGAGCCAACCAGGAGAATGTGCAGAAGAGAAAATTTTGATCTGCCAATCAAACTCATTCTGCCAGTGCTTCCACATACCAGCTCCCCTCCCTGATCCCTTAAATCTTACCCCATACCCTGGATCAAGGAAACAGAGTTGAGAGCCTTTCCTTCTGTGTTCTTACCAATCGATTGCATAATAAACCACCTCTTCTCTCAAAGATGAGTGTACCATGGTATCAGCTTCTGTGCACCTCAGGTGGCGAGGATTTGCTCAGCAACAAATATAGTAAAGTTATCAAATCCTCCCCAAATGGATCTATTAATTTAATACAATTTCTATCAAAATCCTTGAAGGATTCTTTTTTATATATATAGACAGGCTGATTTTAAAATTTATGTGGAAAGTCAAGAGAACTAGAATAGCAGAAATAATTCTGAAAAAGAAGAGTAATGTTTAAGGAATCATACTACCCAATTTTATAATTTACTAAAAATCTAAGGTAATTGAGACAGTAATAACAGTACTCTTAAAAGTATAGACACTTAGCTCAATGGAATGGAAGAGAAAGTCCAGAAAGAGACCAACAAAAATAGGGCCAATTGATTTGTAGCAAAGAGGCAAAGGAATTCAATGGAGAAATGATAATGTTTTCAAGAAATGGTTTTGCAATAATTGGACATCTGTGTTAAAAAAACTAAGTCTTGCACTTTTGGAGCAATTATAAATGATGCTGTGCTTTAAATTTTGGTTTACAATTGTTTCTTACCTATAGAAATATTAATTTTTAAAAAATTTTGTGAGTTGGCCTTATAGCCTGTAAACTAGTTAAACTCCCTAAACTCACTTAACAGTTTTAGGAGGTTTTTATTTCTGTTTTTGTTTTTTGGGGGTAGAGTCCTTGAGATTTTCCATGTATGTAATCATGCTGTCTGTGAATAAAGGCAGATTTATATCTTCCTGTGCAATCTGTATGCAATTCATTTTTCTTAAGCTATTGGACTGATAAAGACTTTTAGTACAATTTTAAATAGGAGTAATGAGAGGGAATATTCTTGCCTATTCTGTCAGCTAGGTATGATGCCACCTGCAGAGATTTTGTTGACATCCTTTATTGGTTTGAGGAATTGACCTCCTATATCTAGACTTATTATGTAATAAAAGTCTTATTATGATATCTATGTAACATATATGTTTTAATATGCCTATATAATAAACATAAAACTTATTGGAAGAAAGTATACAATCTTATGGAAACAAATTTACAAGATATAAACAAGTGGTATTTATGTTATCAGATGGAAAGAATTATTATCATAAATATAAATTATCTCACAATTAATATATGCATTTAATGCAACTCTGATTAGAATTTATATTTTTAGTTTTTATTAATTGGACAAAATTATTTTAAAGTTCATAGAGAGGAATCTATGCTATAACACTGTCAAGAAAAGAAAAGTTTGAAAATATACTGGAGGGAAACTTGATGACATACGTATTATAATACCACTATAATAAAATTAATAAAGTATTAGTATAAAAATTGACAAGATCAAGTATTATGGACTGAATTTCTTCCTCCTCAAATCCATATGTTGAAGCTCCAGTAACCATACCTAGAAATGTGACCATTTTGGAGATAGGGCCTGTAAAGAGGTGATTAAGTTAAAATGTGGACTGTAGGGTGGGCCCTAATTTAATATGACTGGTGTCCTTATATGAAGAGGAGACCTGGACACACAAAAAGAAACATCATGGATACCTGAGAACAGAGGAAAGACCATATGAAGAAGACACAGCAAGAAAGCGGCCATCTGTGGACCAAGGAGAGAGGCCTCAGAAGAAACCAAATCTGACAGCAAACTTGACCTCCAACTTCCGGCCTCCAGAATTGAGAGAAAATGAATTTCTGTCATTTAAGCCAATCTTTTATTGACAGATGTCCTGGTGCAAGAGATCCTCAGAGGAGCTCCTCTAAGGATCCTCATCTACACCTAAACCTAAGAGCAATGGTTGCAGCTTTAAGCCACTTAGTGTTGGGATGATTGGTTATACAGCAGGAGGTACTGGTGTACAATGTGCATTACAAAACCAAAATATTAATACCCATAAAGTACAACAAACTTTTAAAAAAATGGTGAAGAAAAGACAATCAATTCAATAGAAAATTAGTGAAAATCTATAAATAGGTAAACAGAGCAAACTCAGATAACCAGCACACTACTGAAGAGACACTCAGATTCAGTAGGAGTCAGGTAAATGCACACTAGAGTAGGAGTGAGCTGTGACTTTGAATCTGTCACACTGGAAAAACTGAGGAGACCTGTAATACCTATTGTCGATAGATATGCATATTATTGTTACAACGCTTTTGGAAAGTGATTTGAAAAAATATCTATTACCATTAAAATTACATGTGAATTTCCCAAGCAGCTTCGCTCCTAGAGATCTCTCTCATGGAAATAGATGCACCATTATATTAGGATATATCAACATATAGCTATATTTATTAGAGAATTATTTGTAGCATTAAATTACTAGAAATAAAGTCAAGATCCATTAAATAGTTAACTAAATTATGGTTATCTATACCAAAGCATATTATTCAACTCTTATACTGTGTAACCAGTTTTACTTGGAGGAATTTTCATGATGTATTATTGAGTAATAAATGTAATATATAAAGAAGTAATTTATAATAAAATTCTATTTTATAAAACAAATAACAAAATAACAAAAATAACCCTTCTATATGTGTTCTTATAAACATCAATATATGTTGTAAACATAGTTATAAGAGTATGGAGAAAAATACAGATTGTTAACATGTATTACCTGAGGGGGGGTGGGGAGAACTGTAGGAAGATGTGAGAGGGAGAAGGTAATGGAAGCAAAAGAGGAAACTACTTCATTTCAGAGTGATGCGCAGTCTGTACATGTGAGGGCATGCTTAAGAGAAAAATGCAAGATGGAGAACAATGTATAAAACATAATTCTATTTTTGTAAAACTCACATTTGTATTTAAATGTGGCTTTGTACATTTGTAGGAGTAAGAAAAAATTTGTGATTGAATTCACTCCTGGTTGTTTGTTCCTTACCTCAAGGACATGAAGTGGAATGGATAAATATGAATAGCTTTACTCAAATATACGTATATTGTTTTATTGTAGCATTTCACTTAAAATAAGCATGTATTAATTTGGCAATTTCAAATACAATCAGAGTAATTTTGTTTTTGTTTGCTAGTTTTTTAACTAAAGTCCTCACTTTATTCAGGTTTCCTTAGTTTTTACCTAATGTCCTTTTACTGTCACAGGATCTCATCCAGGATATCATATTACATTTAATTTTCATGTCTCCTTAAGCTCCTCTTGACTGTAACAGCTTCTCAGACTTTCTTTAGTTTTTGATGAGCTTGATAATTTTGAGGAATAGTGATTAAATATTTTGTAGATTGATTCTCAATTTGGGTCTCGTAAGCTGTCACTCAACCTGTCTAATGATTTTTTCAGGGTTAGAATGGGTCTGTGGGTTTTGAGAGGAAGACCACAGAGGTACAGTGCCATTCTCGTTAGATCAATGCACACTGATGATTAACATGACTTATCACTGTTGGTGTTGACCTTGATTTCTTGGCTGAGTAGTGTGTACCAGATTTCACCACTGTAAAGTTACTCTTTTCCCCTCTTTCCACACTTTACTCTTTAGAAGAAAGTTACTTTCTGCAGCCCGCACTTAAGGGGTGGAGAGTTATGTTTCTTCT
Organism: Diceros bicornis minor; assembly: GCF_020826845.1. Lineage (NCBI taxonomy): Eukaryota > Metazoa > Chordata > Mammalia > Perissodactyla > Rhinocerotidae > Diceros > Diceros bicornis. The sequence goes on from NC_080749.1 coordinate 6,766,581, forward strand.
CCTTAAGGAGGCAGAATTTATACAAATTGTCTGAAATTCTGGCCAAGAAATTTGTCTATTCTTCTCCATCACTAATTTATTCAATCATTTATTTACATCAGTATAGACATATGGATATTTCTTTCACACTGAGTTATAATGCAGTACTATGGCATTTATTCCGTCGTTCATACTGTTACAGCTTTGGCTTTTATGAGCTCTTCTAAGCGGCTTCTGTGTCTTTTTGATGTACCCACATTGGTTTGTTTTTTGAACATTTCCTTACTTTCTAGCACTGCAAGGTGCTCTATGCTCATCTGGTATATTTCTTTCTCCGGTGCTAGAATCAGCCATTTCTCCAAGGAGCCCTTTTTTCTTCTATTGGAAAATGGTATTAGAATCCAAGATTGGGTGACTTTTCATTACATAAAAATTATAACGTTTTTTTAAGTAGTCGGGAGCCATTAAAGATGTGAGTAGCGGAATACACTCACATACACACACATACACGCACACTACAATATTTTAGAAGTTAGTAGAAAGTAGATGAGATTCTAGAATGGAGAGTCTGCAATGGGGAGGCTAATTAGGGTGAAATAGATAAATTCCCAGCAGTATTTAGTAAAGGGCTGAGTAACAGTGGTGTTCCTGGAGTTGTAAACCTGTTTTGTTTTTCATTTTTTAGAAGATCTTTGTGACCTGCCTTAAGACAGGGACTATGTCTCATTTATCCCCAAACCCTGAGGCAGTGGGAGAAAAGACAGAAAGAAAGAGAGGAAGGGAAGAGGGAGAGACAGAAAAATTTTAAATGAGGGGAAGAGAGGATGGGAAAAGTAGAAGAAGAGAAAGAAAGAAGAAAGGAAGGAAAGGAATTGAGGGAGGTATGGGAAGAAATCTTCTAGAATAGGAATCTACAGTAGTTTTGAGAGTTTAACATACTGCCATCAATTTGTTCCTGCAAAGAAAATTATGCTATATCAATTACAGCAAATATTTGCATTTTGCTTTACAATTTGCAAAGTTATTTAATACAACTATAACAGTTTATAATGTGATGATAAATAATACAATAAACAACTCGCCATGACAGAGTGTGTTAGAGGAAAGATGAAGATCTCCACTGGGGATATTTGTCATTTCAGTGATAAAGCACATCTTTCCACAAAATCTAAAATAATAGTCATTGTCCTTTGAGATAAACAAAAACCACTGATTTATCAACTTTCCCCCAAAATATAACAAAAAACTATATAATACTGAATTTACGTTTAGAATTTTTATTTTTTTTTTGGCAAGGACTCACTTGGGAATAACAAACCAAATGTAAGAATGAGAAGACTTTTAAGTATTCTTAAGTTAACATTAAGAATTTCTGTAAGATTCCAATTAAACCTAAAATCAACTTACCTGTGCTTACTCTACTGGCCCCCAACGATGCTAGAGGCTCATATTCCTGTCAAATTGTTGGAGATAACACAGGGGTGTTTGGTGACATGAATTTACATATGGATAAAATGTGACCAGTCTGCTTAATTTCCCTGAGGATGCAAACTTGGTAGAATACCAAGAATAAAAAGTTACTTTTTATTCAAAGAGCAGCACCAAGTTCTTCCAGCAAACACACACGTTCAAAAGTGCTGTAGTGTAAAATTAATTTTATAGCAATCTATTTAATAACACATCCTCTGATATATTGAGTCTGTCATATTGAACTGAGTGGTTTAAAATAGAACCCCCTCTCCAACCTCCACAAACACAAATAGGTTATTATAAGTTATACCTTGGAAGTTCTTTGTATTTAAGTTTCTATTTCTCCATTCTTTTTAAATTATGAAAAGCCTATAACATGCCATGTATTTGGACTAGATGTCTTACATATCCTAACAAAATAAATGCTTTTCATAATTTGTAACTGTTCCTCCTTATAAAGCTATGTGTTATCACTAGGATTCTAATCCATGGCTTTCTAAACAAAGCATAATCTTTTTATTTTATGTTGCTTCATATGCCTCCAAGTTGTTGACAGTTACAAAAACTCATCCATAGCACCTAAACTATGTGAAGACAATAATGACAATTGATATTAGTGTGGTCATGTGATGATTCTTTTTGAGTCCTTTTTCTCCCAATTATTCTTCCCTTCCTGGCCAAATGTGATGCCTGAAAATCCACTGTTGAAGTCAGTTTCCTTCACAATACATACAGAATGTTCTTAAATATAAACACATTTCCTGGAAAGGGCACACAACAAATTATTTTTTTTGCCCTTAACAGAAAAAGAAGCAGTGTGTATGAGACAAATGCAACGTCATTATCTGATGTATAATGGTCATCTAATCCTAACAACATACTTCATTATATATTACTACTTTTTACCAAAAAAGAGACTGAGGGTTATAGAAGGTCTGTAACTACTAAAAGTCACACATTTCATAGGTGAAGGAGTCAGAAGTCAACCCTGTGTTGGTCTCTTAAGATAATACCCAGCTATTTTAAAACTGATTATGAGTAAAACCTTTAAAGGCTCCCCATCACACAGTACACAAGTGATAGACTTCACATTCCCTGGCATGATATAAATCCTTAATTTTTTCGTTCCTTTCTTTCCTACTCCTCCAGCATCATTTCTTACCCTCTACCTTTCTCTATCTCCATTTTAAACTTAACTTCACAGTCATGCTAAATATTGAAATGTGGCAGTCACATTGCATTTCATTTAATCAAAAACAACAGACAACCAACTTCTTCCTTCAGAATGTATAAAATAATATCATGGAGCCAGCCCTGATGGCCTAGTGGTTAAAGTTCAGCACTCTCTGCTTTGGTAGCCCAGGTTCAGTTCCTGGTCGCAGCACCACACCACCCATCTGTCAGTAGCCATGCTGTGGTGGCGGCTCACATAGAAGAACTAGAAGGACTTACAACTAGAATATACAACTGTGCACTGGGGCTTTGGGGGGGATAAAAAAGAGAGAGGAATATTGGCACCAGATGTTAGCTCAGGGAAAATCTTTCCCAGCAACAAAAAGGAAAATAATATCCTGGAAACTTGGATCTATAAGAAGGAATAAAGAAGGTGACATCGTCAAGATGGAAATATTGGTTGTTCCTGACTTCTGTCCTCCTCAATAGACCAACTAGCAACTATCTATAAACAAAATACCATTGTGGGAATCCCAGAACACGAGAGTGAGGCTGAAGTACCCCCTTGGACAACAGAGACTGAGAAGGAATGCATTAGAAGGGTAAAAGGAATGGCTACACTCTGACTGCATTGCCCCTGCACCAGGCCAGCACAGGGCTGCAGTGAGAGGGCCTCCAGAGCCTCTGGTTTCTCCAGTGAGAAAAAAGAATCCCAAGGTGGACATCCAGCTCCCCTAGCATAGTGGGTCACTTTCCGGGAGCCTGCTTGGGTCTTGCATCACAGAGATTGAAGGGAGGATTCTGTGGGGCTTGACCACTGGAGATCAGATTGTGATAGAGAAGGAGGTGGGGCTTTCACTAACTAGTGCTTGGATCTTGGCTGACTCAGTTCCTCCTCTGTGGTGCCCAAGTAGAGACTCCAGCTAGAGGATTTGCCCATCTGCAGGGCCAACCCAGTGGCCCTGTCTGGCAAGGAAATGTAATGTGCAGGTCTGCCTGATTCAGGACCCCAAACAACAGAACTTGCCAGCCTTGGGGCCTGTTCTGCTACCCTGCTCAGGCAAGTGAGCTAATCTGTAGCCCCACCTACTGCTAAATACTCCCTCCAGCCTGCCCAATCAGGAAACCTAACTAGAGCACCTGGAAAACTACATAGCCCATTCTACCATTCCACTTACAGCAGCACTTGAGCAAAGAGCCCAGCTAGCGGCCCTGCCTATCTGCGGAGCTAAATGGGTAGCCCCGTCTCGCCAGTGAATGCAGTGTGCATTTTTGCCTAATTTGGATCCACAAACAATGAGCCATGCCAGCCTTAAGGCCTGTTCTGCCGCTCAACTCAGGCATGGTAGCAGTTCATAGCCCCTCTTAGTGCTGAATACAGTCCCGAGCCCTACCTGATCAGGAAAACTAACCAGAGTATCAGGGAGACTGTGTAGCCCATCCTATAGCCGTGCTTACAGTGGCACCTGAGCAGAGAGCCCAGCCAGTGGCTCTGCTCATCTGCAGAGCCAAACTGGTGGTCCTTCCTGGCCAGAAAGCTTGGTGGACAGCTCTGACAGATTTAAATCCCCAACAATCAAGCCATAACACTGTGGAACCCGTTTTATATCCTCGCTCAGGTCAGGAAGCAAATTTTCAGCCCCATCCAATTAAGTACAGTACCCAGTCCCACTTGACTAGGAAACCTGACTAGAGAATCCAAGCAACTGCAGAGCCCATGCTACAGTTGCACTTCAGCAAAGAACCAAGCCAGCAGTTCTATCAAACTTCCAACTGTTCCTGGCCAGCAGCATCTCCCTGACCTCAGAATTTAGGCAGTGGCCTTGTCCAAATAAAGAGCTTGATAGCAAGCCTCACTTGCCCAAGAATGCTACAGCTGACTCATCCAAAACCCCAAGTTGAAATGACAAGCAAAGGAGTCTCTTTGTCAAAGTGAACCTGAAAATTCTGGAAGAGGAGATGGCGTACTCAAACGCTCAGATACCAACAAAGGAATCAAGGATAATAAAGAATCAGGCAAACATGACACAACCAAAGAAAACTAATAAAGCTTCAGTAGTTGACCCTAAAGAAATGGTATCTATGAACTATCTGACAATTCAAAATCATCCTCTTAAAAAATTTTAGTGATCTACAAGAACATACAGAGGGACAACTAAATAAAATTAGAAAATGTGTTAACAAAACAGGAAGATCAACAAAGAAATAGAAACCATACTCCTTCTCCAATAAAAACACAAAAACTAAAAACATACAGAAATCCTAGAACTGAAGAATACAATAACTGAACTTAAGAATTTAATCGAGAACTTCAACAACAGAATTGACCAAGCAGAAGAAAGAATTAGTGAACTAGAAATTGGTCATTTGAAATTATTCAATCAGAAGAACAAAAAGAAAAAAAAGAATGAAAAAGAATGAGGAAAGCCTATGACCTATGGGATGCATTATGGGAATCCCAGAAAGAGAAGAGAAATACAAAGAGAAAGAAAGTATATTTAAAGCAATAATGGCTGAAAACTTCCCAAGCCTGGGGAGACAATCAACATGCAGATTCATAAGGCCCGAAGGACCTGAAATAGGTTGAACTTGACAACAGCTACACCAAGATGCATTGTAATTAAATTGTCAAAAGTCAAAGACGAAGAAAGGATGTTGAAAGCAGCAAGAGTAGAGAGACACAACACACAAGGGAATATTCCAAAAGACTATAAGTGGATTTCTCAACAGAAACTTTGCAAACCAGGAGAGAATGAGATGATATATTCACAATATTGAAAGAAAAAAACTGCCAATCAAGAATACTAACAAAGCAAAGCTGTGTTTCAGAAATGAAATCAAGAGAAAGACTTTCCCAAGCAAATAAAAGCTGAAGGAATTCATCTTCACTAGATCCACCTTACAACAAATGCTAAAGGGATTTCTTCAAGTGGAAATAAAAAGATGTTAAGTAAATTGTAAAAGCCTATTAATGTATATGTAAAACTCATTGGTAATGATAAATATACAAAGTCAGATTCTCTAGTATTGCAATGGTGGTGCTTAATTCACTTACAAATCTAATTTCAAAGTAAAAAACAAATGAATTAAAAATAATTGTAGTTGAGCCAGCCCTGATGGCCTAGTGGTTAAAGTTTGGCATGCTCTGCTTTGGTAGCCTGGGTCTGGTTCCCAGCCATGGAACCACACCACTGGTCTGTCAATAGCCATGCTGTGGTGGTGGCTCGCATAGAAAAACTAGAAGGACTTACAACTAGAATATACAACTGTGTACTGGAGCTTTGGAGAGGAAATAAAAAGAGAGCAAGATTGGCAACAGATGTTAGCTCAGGATGGATCTTTCCCAGCAAATATAAATAAATAAAAATAAAATAAAATTTACCTAAATCAGTTTTAAAAAAAGAATAAAGGGGCTGGCCCAGTGGTGTAGCAGTGAAGTTCATGCTCTCTGCTTTGGCGGCCTAGGGTTCATAGGTTCAGATACTGGGCTCTGACTGATGCACCGCTTGTTAAGCCACGCTGTGGCAGCATCCCATATAAAGTAGAGGAGGATGGGCACAGATGTTAGCCCAGGACCAATCTTCCTCACAAACAAAAAAGAAAGAAAGAAAAAGAAAAATAATAACTGTAATCACAATAATTTATTTGACATATTAAAAAATATGTAAATTGTAACATTAATAACCTAAAATGTGAGGTGGGAAGAAGTAAAAGTGTAAGGTTAATGTGTGCTATGTAAGTTATCAGCTTAAAATAGGTTGTTATAAATATAAGATATTTTATGTAAGCCTCATGGTAACACAAAAGAAATATCTGAATAAGTTACACAGGATTATGATAAAGTAGTGAAAGCAAACTTCCTACAAAAAGTCATCAAATCACAGAAGAAGACAGCAAGATAAGCAAAGAACACAGAATCTACAAAACAGTCAGAAAACAGTTAACAAAACAGCAATAATAAGTCATTATCTATCCATAACTACTTTGTGTCAAAAGATTAAATTATATATCAAAAGATATAGAATGGCTGAATGAATTAAAAAAAAGCAAGATCCAACGATATGCTGCCTACAAGAGACACACTTGAACTTTAAAGACACACAGAGGCTAAGAGAATGGATGGAAAAACCTATTTCAAGTAAATGGTAAACAAAAGAAAGCAGGGGTAATTATACTTATATCAGACAAAATAGAGTTTAAGATAAAAATGGTTAAAAGAGACAAATAAGGTCATTATATAATGATAAAGGGATCAATCTATCAAGAATATGTAACAATTGTAAATATTTATGCACCAAATGTTGGAGCACTAAATACATAAAGCAAATGCTAAGAGAAATAGAAAGACAAATAAATAGCAATACAATATCAGTTGAGAATTTCAATACTCCACTCTCAACAATGGATATATCATCCAGACAGAGAATCAATAAGGAAAAAGCAGATTTGAACAACACTATAGACCAAATGGACCTAACAGACATATTCAAAACATTCCATGCAACAATAGCAGAATACAAATTCTTCTCAAGTGAACATAGAACATTTTCTAGGATAGATCATATGTTAGGGTACAAAACATGTTTTAGCAAATCTAATAAGATTAAAATTATACCAAGTATCTTTTCTGACCACAATGATATAAAATTAGAAATCAATAACAGGAATAAAACTGGAAAATTTACAAATACATGGAAATTAAACAACATACTTCTGCATAACAAATGGATCAAAAAAGAAATTAAAAGAGAAATATAAAAGTAAATGAAAATGGAAACACGCCATAGCTAAACTTACAGGATACAGGAAGAACAGTTCCAAGAGAGAAGTTTATAGTGATAAAAACATACATCAAGAAAAAGAAAGATTTCAAATAACCAATCTAACTTTACACCTAAAGAAACTAGCAAAAGAAGAAAAAACTAAGATGAATTTAGCAGAAGGAAGAAAATAATAAAGGTTAGAGCAGAAATAAATGAAAAAGAGAACAGAAAAACAGTAGAAAAGACTAACAAAACTAAGAGTTGCTTGTATGAAAAGTTAAATAAAATTGACAAAAAAACAAGAAAAAAGAGAGAGAACACAAATAAATAAAATTATAGATGATAGAGGAGACATTACAACTGATACCATAGAAATACAAAGAATAATAAGAGTGTATTATGAAGAATTATATTCCAACAAATCAGACAACCTAGAAAAATATGGATGTTCCTAGAAACATACAATCTACCAAGACTGAATCACGAAGAAATAGAAAATCTGAACAGACCAATAATAAGTAAGGAGATTGAATCAGTAAACAAAAACCTTCCAATAACAACAACAACAACAATAAATCCGGGAACATACGGTTTCACTGGTGAATCTTACCAAACATTTAAGGTAGATTTAACACCAATCCTTCTCAAACTCTTACAAAAAAATGAAGAGGAGGAAATACTCCTAAACTCATTTTATGGGGCCAGCATTACCCTCATATCAAAGCCAGCTAAGGATACTACAAGAAAAGAAAATTACAGGCCAATATTCCTGATGAATATAGGTGCAAAAATTCTCAACAAAATATTAGTAAAATAAATTCAACAAGACATTAAAAGAATCAGGCACTATGATCAAGTGAGATTCATCCCTGGAACACAAGGATGCTTCAACATACACAAATCAGTACATTTGATATATCACATTAAAGAATGAAAGATAAAAATAAAACTCATATGATTGTATCAATAGATGTAAAAAAAGCATTTGACAAAATACATCTTTCATGATAAAAACTCAACAAATTAGATACAGAAAGAACATATCTCAGTATAATGACGGCCATATATGACAAGCTCACAGCTAACTTCATATTCAACGAGATAGGTTGAAATCTTTTCCTCTAAGATCAGAAACAAGACAATGTTGCCCACTCTCACCACTCCTATTCAACATAGTAATGGAAGTCCTAGCCATAGCAATCAGGCAAGAAAAAAAAGGCATCAGAATCAGAAAGAAAGAAGTAAAATTATCTCTATTTGAAGATGACATGATTTTATATATTGAAAATCCTAAATATTACAACTGTTATATCTAATCAACAAATTCAGTAAAGTTTCAGATATAAAATCTATTGTAAAAAATATATACTAACAATAAATTATCTGAAAAAGAAATAAAGAAAACAATCCCATTTCAATAGCATAAAGTATAATACAATACTTAGGAATAAATTTAACCAAGAGTGAAAGATCTCTACACTGAAAACTATAAGACTTGATGAAAAAAATTGAGGAAAACACAAATAAATGGAAAGATATCCCATGTTCATGGATTGGAAGAATTGATATTGTTAAAACGTCCATACTACCCAAAACCATCTATAGATTCAATAAAATCTCTATCAAGATTCCAATGGCATTTTTCACAGAAATAGAAAAAACAATTCTAAAATTTGTATGGAACCACAAAAGACCCTGAATAGCCAAAGCAATTCTGAGAAAGAAAAACGAAGCTGGAGGCATCACACTTCCTGATTTCAAGCTATATTACAAAGCTGTAGTAATCAAAACATCATGGTACTGTCATAAAAACAGACATATAGGTAAATAGAACAAAATTAACATCCCAGAAATAAACCCATGCACATAATGGTCAAGTAATATTTGACAAGGGGTCTAAGAATACTCAGTGGGGAAAAGACAGTCTCCTCAATAAATGGTGCTGGGAATATGGGATATTTACAGGCAAAAGAATGAAACTAGACCCCTATCTTACACTACTCCAAAAATTAATTGGAAATGGATTGACTTAAATGTAAGACTGGAAGCCATAAAATTTCTAGAAGAAAACATAGAAGAAAACCCCTTGGGGGCTGGCCCCATGGCTTAGCAGTTGAGTGTGCACGCTCCGCTACTGGCGGCCTGGGTTCAGATCCCAGGCGCATACCGACACACCACTTGTCCAGCCATGCTGAGGTGGCATCCCACATACAGCAACTAAGAAGGATGTGCAGCTATGACATACAATTATCTACTGGGGCTTTGGGGAGAAAAAGGGAAACAAATGGAGGAGGATTGGCAATAGATCTTAGCTCAGAGCCGGTCTTCCTCAGCAAAAAGAGGAGGATTGGCCTGGATGTTAGCTCAGGGCTGATCTTCCCCATCAAAAAAAAAAAAAAAAAAACCTTGCCATGAGTGTTGGCAATGGTTTTTGGATACAATATCTAAAGCACACACAACAAAATTAGAAATAAATGAGACTACAACACACTAAAAATCTTCTGCACAACAAAAGGAACAATCAAAAAAACAAAAAGGCAGTCTATGGAATGCGAGAAAATATTTTCAAACCATATATCTGATGAAGGGTTAATACCCAAAATATATAAGGAACTCATATAACTCCACAGCAAAAAAAATGGGCACAGGACATGAACAGACATTTTTCCAAAATAGATATTCAAAAATGGCCAACAGGTACGTGAAAAGATGCTCAACATCTCTAATCATCAGGGTAATGCACATCAAAACCACAAGAAATCACCTTACGTCTGTTAGAATGGCTATTATCAAAAAGGCAAGAGATAAGTGTTGGTTAGGATGTGAAGAAAAGGGAACCCTAGTACACTGTCGGAATGTAAATTGGTACAACCACTAGAGAAAATAGTATGGAGGTTCCTCAAAAAATTCAAAATAGCACTACCATGTTATCTAGTAAGTATACTTTCGGGTTATATCCAGAGAAAACGAAATCACTACCCTGAAGAGATATCTGCACTCCCATGTTCATAGCAGCATTATTTACAACAGCCAAGACATGGAAACAACTTAAGTGTCCATTGATTGATGAATGAATAAAGAACATGTGGTATATATATACAGTGGAATATTATTCAGGCACGAGAAAGAAAGAAATCCTGCCATTTGTGAAAACATGGATGTACCTTAAGGCCATTATGCTAAGTGAAATAAGTCAGATAGAGAACGAGAAATACTGTATGATTTCAAACCCACAGAAACAGAGAACAGATTGTAGATTGCAAGAGGTTTCAGGGTTTGGGGGTGATGGATCTGAGTGAAGTGGGTCAAAAGGTACGAACTTTCAGTTAAAAGATAAATAAGTTTGGGGATGTAATGTACAGTATGATTGCCTTAATTAACAATACTCTATTATATATTTGAAGTTGCTAAGAGAGTAATCTTAGAAGTTCTCATCGCAAGAAAAAAATAATTGTAACTGTGTGAGGTGATGGATGTTAACTAAACTTTTTGTGGTGATCATTTTGCAATATATATGTATATCAAATAATTATGTTGTGCACCTTAAACTAATACAATGTTACATGTCAATAATATCTCAATAAAACTGGAAAAAATATTTTGGAAAGTATAAAAAAGAAGAAATAAACAGAACCAGAAATGGTAAATAGACGGGTAACTATGAAATATGATCTTTTTTTCTCTCTTTATCACTTTAAAAGACAACTAACTGTTTAAAGTAAAAATAACAATACAGTACAGTAGGATTTATAATATAAGTAGAAGTACAATATGACAAAAAACCCAAAAATATCTAGATGGAAAATCAAATTTACTGTTGCACAATAAAAACATCAAAGTGATACAATATGAATTCTAAGAAAACTGAAAAGTTAAGGCTGCACATTGCAATTCTTAAAGCAACCAATATAAAAATACAAAGAGGTATATCTAAAATCCAATGGGGGGCGGTGAACGGAATATAATTAAAATTTCAGCATATAGTTTTTCTTCTTCTTTATTAGTGTGATTATTTATTTTTCCTTGTCATAATTTCTTTTTTATTAAGGTAAAATTCACGTGACATAAAATTAAGCATTTTAAAGTGTTCAATTCAGTGGTGGTTAGTACATTCACAATGATGTGCAATAATCATTTCCATCTAGTTCAATATATTTTCATCACTCCCAAGGAAACCCTGCACCTGTGAAGTCAGCACTCTCCATTCCCTCCTCCCCCATCTCCCAGCAACCACTGATTTGCTTTCTATCTCTATGGATTTGCCTATTCTGGGTATTTCACATAAGTGAAATCAAATATTGCTTATGAGAGTGTAAAATTGTAAAACCATTTTGAAAAACTCTTTGGAATTTTCTTATAAAATTAAACATACCCATCTTTTGACATAAAAATTCTACTCAGGTGTTTAATCAGGGGAATTCAAAATATATCTATAAAAAACACTTGTACAAAATATATAAGGTGACTTTATTCATAATAGCCCCAAAGTGGGAGTGACCTAAATGTCCTTCATTAGGTGAATTAATAAACAGATTGTGCTATATTTAAACAATGGAACACTACTCATTGATTTAAAAAGACATATTGATACATGCTCCAGCATGGATGCCTCTCAAAACTTCATTTTCAATGAAAGAAGTCAGACACAGAAGTACATATACTGTTTAATTCTATTTATAAGAAATTCATAATCAGTCAATGTTAATGTATGGTCATAGTAATTTACAACTGTGATCACCTATGGGGAGTGGGGACGGCCTGAAAGAGGACACCAGAAAACGTTCTGGGGTAATGGAAATGTTCCATATTTAGATAGGTATGATGGTTACATAGTTGTACGCATTTTTCAAAACTCATCAAATTGTACACTTAAGACCTTTTTACTATATGCAAATTTGATCTCAATTTAAAAAGAATAACAACAAGCAGTTTTATATTATGTATAGGGAAGAAACCAGACCCTTGAGATCTGAGTTTGGAACAAACATATTTCAAAATGATGAGTCCTTGACACTTGGACCTAGAAGAAATGGAAAGTTTCTTCAGTCTAAACCTCTTCTTTCTTATTTCAGAAAAGTAGAAATTGAGGCCCAGACATCAATTTTCCTTTACATTTTTATACATTAGAGATTGCATTTTTGTTGTAATTTTTAAAATTATTTCTTACAGCAACAATTCAGATTGTAATCAGACAACTAGAGGAAAAATTTCACTAAACTAGTTATCCCAATTAGACTAATTCATTTTTTGGATTTTTTAATTGAAGGAGAATACATACAGAGAAGTATACAAAACACAGATGTACAGCATAACTACCGTCAAGATCAAGAAATAGAATAATGGCAGCAAAAGCCAAAAACATCTTTGCTCCAATCCAATTGCTGTTCCCCTATTGCCAAAGGTAATGTCCACCCTGGCTTCTAATACAATAGAGCAGTTGTCCTGTTTTTGAAATCTATATAAATGGAATGCCACTATATTTATTCTTTACTGTCTATCTTCTCTCCCTGTGTGGTACTTTAACAAAATTTAACTACATTATTTAAAAAAACTGTAGTTTATCGATTAAGTATATCATTATTTATCCACTCTAACATTGATACACTTTTTTACAGCATTTATATTACAGATAATGCTACTATAGAGTTAGTTACACATTTACCTTCATATACTTATGCATGCATTTTTGTTGAATGTTTCCCAGCAGCAGAATTAGTGGATCATTAGTACATGATTGTTCATTTTTAGTAAATAGTATTCCAAAGCGAAGAAATCAGTTTATACTTCCACCAGCAGAAAAGAGTTACTCATTGCTCCTCATCTTCACTCACACTTTGTGTTGTCACTCTTTTTTAATATTATCCAATCTAGTGGATGTGTATCAGTATCTCAGTGTGTATAATTCATGTTTTCCTGACTACTAGAAAATAAGGACTTTTAATAGGTTAAATGGATAAGAGGACATCTTCTTTTGCAAAATGACTATTCACGTTTCTCGCCCATATTTTGGTTAGGTTGTCTGTTTTTGTAAGAATACTTTTATATTATCTATATATGCCATTTTCAATTGTGTGTTTCAAATATTGTTTTCTACCCTATGACATTCTTTTCACTCTTTTTGGATGATATGACTTTCTAATTTTTTTGGCCCAATTTAACAATATTTTCCCAATTTTCCTTGTCTTTGTCTTATTTTAAAAATCATTCTTAAAAGTCTAAGAATTTTGTGGTTTCGATTTTCATATGTTGAACCACAATACACATGGAACTGATTTTTGTATGCTATGGTTTGATGTAAATTTATTTTTCCATATGTATATAGAAATTTCTCAGCATCATAAATTGAAAAGATCGTCCTTCCCTTGCTATTTTTGTAGTACCGTGAGCATCATAAATTAAATGACTCTATATATGTTTATACTTATTTCTGGCTCATTCTTTTCGTTTCATTTCATGTATCTATTTCAATCTATTTTTGTCACAATACTACACTGTCTTAACTACCGTAACTTTATAAATAGTCTTAACATGGTGATTTTTTGAAGTTTACATTTCCATATACATGTTATAATCACACTTACGTACACACAAAAATAAGGCCTGGGGCATTGATTAGGATTGTATTGAATGTGTAAGTCAGTCAATTTAACAAGAATTCATATTTTTATGACATTTTGTCTTGCAATGTATGAACATGATGTTGTCCTCCATTTGTACAGGTCTTCATCAATTCCTCTCAAAAATATTTTAGCCCTCTCTCCATTCCTTTTTAATATTGGACTGGAAGTCATAGCTAATATAACAGAATAAGAAAAGGAAATAAAAGGTGTACGGATTGTGAAGGAAATAATAAAATTGTCTTTGTTAGCAGATGATATGATTTGTCTATGTAGAAAATCCAAAGGAATCAACAACACACACACAAAACTTCAGAACTAATAAGAAATTATAGAAAGGTTGCAGGATACAAGGTTAATATACAAAAGTCAATTACTTTCCAATACAGTAACAATGAACCAGTGGAATTTGAAATTAAAAACACAATACTGTCTACATTAACATCCCCCAAAATGAAATACTTACATATAAATCTAACAAAATATGTACAAGATCTATATGAGAAAAAGTACAAAACTCTGATATAAGAACTAAATAAATGAGGAGGATGGAAAGGAAGACTAAATATTGCCAAGATGCCAGTTCTTTCTAATTTAATCTAGATTCAATGCAATCCCAATCAAAATCTCAGTAAGTTATTTTGCAGATATCAACAAACTGATTCTAAAGTTTATATGGAGAGGCAAAAGACTCAGAATAGCCAACAGTATTAAATGAGAAGAGCAAAATCAGAGGATTGACACTACCCAAGTTTAAGATCTACCATAAAGCTATAGTAATCAAAACAATGTGGTAAATGTACCCCCGTAATTATAGTCACGTGATCTCTGGCAAAGAAACAAAGGCAATACAATGGAGCAAAGATAGTCTCTTCAGCAAATGGTGTCAGATCTACTGGACACATGCGCGTAGACACACGTGTGCGCACACACACACACACACGTAGAAAAACTGCAAAAACAGAATCTAGAACAGATCCTACACCCTTCATGAAAATTAACTCAAAATGGGTCATAGACCTAAATGTAAAATGCAAAACTACACAACTCCTAGATGATAACACAGGAAAAAACCTACATGACCTTGAGTATGACCATGATTTTTTAGATAAAACACCAAAGGCATGATCCATGAAAGAAATAGTTGATAAGCTGAACTTCATTAAAATTAAGAATTTCTGCTTTGTGAAATATAGTGTTAAGAGAATAAAGAAGACAAGCCCAGACAGGAAGAAAATATTTGCAAAATAAATATCTGATTAAAGACTATTATCCAAAATATATAAAGAACTCTTAAAACTCAATAAGAAAACAACCCAATGAATAAATGGCCTTAAGACCTGAACAGACCCCTCATTAGAGAAAATATACAGAGGGCAAATATGCAAATAAAAAGATGCTCCACATTGTATGTCATCAGGTAAATGCAAATTAAAACAACGAGTTACCACTACACACCCACTAAAATGAGCAAAATGCAGAACACTGATAACACCAAATGCTGGTGAGGATGTGGAGCAACAGGAATTCTCATTCACTGCTGATAGAAAAGCAAACTGGTATAGTTTGGTAGTTTCTTAAAAAACTAAAACTAAACATACTCTTCTTGTAAAGAAAACTAAACACCATTTTTTCCAGCAAATTCACTTCCTGGTATTTACCCTAATACATTGAAAACTTATGCTTATGCAAAAAAACTTATGTCAATGGATGTTTATGGCAGCTTCAGTCATTAAACAATTGCTAAAACTTGGAAACAAGCAAGATGTCCTTCAGTGGGTGAATGGATAAATAGATTGCGGTACAGCCAGATAATGGAATATCATTTAGCAGTAAAAAAAAAAAAAAAAAAAATGATCTATCAAGCCATGAAAAGATAGGGAGGAAACTTAAATGCATATTACTATGTGTTAGAAGCCAATCTGAAAAGGCTACATACTGTATGATTCCAATTATATGACATTTGGGAAAAGGCAAAGCTCTATAGACAGTAAAATGATCAGTGGTTGCCAGGAATTAGGGGGCAAGGAGCATAGAGCATTTCTAGGATAGTGAAACTATTCTATACGATGCTATCATGGTAGATACATGTTGTTATACATTTGTCAAAACCTGTAGAATAAACCCTAATGTAAGTTATATACTTTGAGTGCTAGTGATATGTCAAGGTAGTTTCCAATTGTAACAAATGTGCCACTCTGGTGACGGATGTGATGGTGGCTTTGCTTGTGTTGGGGCAGGGAGTATACAGGAACTCTCTGTACATTCCATTCAATTTGTTGTGAACCTAAAACTGCTCTAAGAAATAAAGTATATTAAAATTTCTTTGAGTGTTTCATAGCTTTCTAAAGGGAGAAAGTTCTCATACACTTTCTCTCTTACATCTATTCCCAGGTCTTTAATATTTTTCTTACTCCTATTTCATATCCTAACTAGTGCCAGCTGATATAGGAAAACAATTGAATTTTGTATATTAGTTTTTTAATCCAGAAAAATTGTTAAACTCAGTAATTCTAATAATTATTTGCTTATTTTTTGGATTTTCTTGCTTAAATTAATTGATTCAAAATAGTAGCATTTTCAATTTTTTCTTTTAAATCTTAAATATTTTATTTTGTTTTATTTTACTTTGGCTTATTGCACTGACTGATACCTTCGGTACAATAATGAAGACAAGAGGCAGTGTTATGAATTCTTGTGTTTTCCTAATCTCAAAGAGGAAGATTCCTTTTTTTCCTCATTAACCATTAAGCATGATACCTTTTGTTTGTCTGTTTTTATTTTTGTTTTTTTAGATTAAATACATTCTTTCTATTCTTAGCTTGAAAAACATTTTTTTTTAAACACAATGAATGTTATATATTCTCAAATGCCTTTACTACATTTATGGAAATGATTACGTGTATTTTCCATATATAAATCAACTTTGTATCTCTGGAATAAACCCAAATTGTTCAACATGTATTATTCTTTATACATACTACTGGCTTTTGTTTGCTCAAGTTTTCTTGTCTACATTCTTGAGTGATATTGGCTTGAAATTTTCTCTGTTGTAATGCTCCTGTCAAGTCTTACAATTAAAAATATGCTAACCTCACAAAATGGGTTCTCTAGTTTTCTATTCTTGGGAAAATTTGCATAAGACTCATATTTTTCTTTCTTAAATATTCAATAGAATTCACTCATAAAGACAAATGGGCCTGGGGTTTCCTTTGAGGGAAAATTTTAATTACAGATCTTTTAAATAGAAACATGACAGTTCTGATTTTCTATTTCTTTTCATATCAAGTCTGGTAAGCTATATTTTTCTATGAATCAATCTATTTCTATTTAAGTTTCAAATTTACTGGAACATTTGTTATAGTAAATGAATCTACAGAGGTAGATGGATAGACAGACAAATAGATAACAGAGGTAGAGCAAGAGACATATTCCAAACTTATTTGTCAGTCTATTTTTTCCTCAAGTATCTCTGGATTATTTTTTCTAGCATTTTTCTAATGAAGTAAAACATGAATACAGCAAGTGTATAAATCATGAGTGACTAGTTCAACAATCATCTCAAAGGGAAGAGATCTTCGTAACTACCCACCAGGATAAGAAAGAGAAAATATCATCTCTACAAGAACCCATCCCCCTGACCTCTACAAAATAGCCCCCCACATCTCACCAAAGGTAATCCGCAGCCTGGATTATAATATTATATTATTTGTCATGACTTGAACCTTGTATATACGGAATTTTACAGTATTCACCAGTGGCATACGTTTGTGCTATGTGTGTGCCTACTTCTCTCAACCCAGTGTTTATAGTTTTTATCTACATGGCTTGCCTTTTTTACTCATTTAATGGCGTCATTATATAAACAGAGTACAAGCTGTGGGTTTGTTCCTTTAAATTGCTGTAAATTTTCTATTATATAAATATACCATGATTTATGTATCCATTCTTATGGTGATAGATATTTGGGTTGTTTCTTGATTTGGGCTTTTATAATAAATTATATGTGTATTTTTGTAGACTCTGGTGCATATTTGCACCAGATTGGGTATATACTTAAGATATACTTAAGAACGAAATTGGTGGGTCGCAGGGATTGTGTGTGTGTTCAATGTTAGCAGGTTTTCACAAATGGATTTGTAAGGTGGGGATCCTTATTTCTATTCCTGACTGCAGTAAATAGGAGTTCTTCTACTTCTGCATCCTCACCAAAAGTTGGTATTACATAATACTTAACATTAGCCATTCTGCTGAGTTTTTATTGTATCTTACTTTGGATTTAATTTTTGCTTCTCTGATTTTTAATGATATAAAACGTTCTTTCCTATATTTATAGGCTATTTGGATATTCTCTTTTATGAAATTCCTGCTAAATTGTTTGTTCTTTTTCCTATTGGATTATCTTTCTTTTTCTTACTGTTTTTGAAGGAATCGTTTATATATCCTATATATGAACCCTATGTCAATTATATATGTTTCAGAAACATTTTCCTACACTCTGACCTGCCTTTTCACTTTCTTGATACTGTCTTTATTAAGAATTCCTTATTTTAATGTAGTATAATTTATTAATTCCTTCTCTTTAGGATTAGTGCTCTTTATATTTTGTTAAAGTCTCTTCTTGTTCCAAAGATATGAAGCTATTATCCTGTCATCTTGTAGACAATTTATCCCCTTTTTTTCACAATTAAATCTACAATTCCTCTGGAATTGATTTATATGTGGGCCTTGAAGTAGATTGTTATTGTCTTTTTTTTATTGAGATACAATTGGCATATAGCGTTATATTAGATCAGATGTACAATGTAATGATTTGATATTTGTATACATTGCAAAATAATCAATACAATAAGTCCAGTTAACATCCATCATCATACATATTTATAAAATTTTATGTGTGTGTGATGAGGACTTTTAAGACCTACTCTCTTAGAAATTTTCTAACATACAATACAATATGATTAACTATAGTCACCATACTGTACATTACATCCCCATGACTGATTTATTTTATAACTAGAAGTTTATAGCTTTTGACTCCCTTCACCCATTTTGCCCACCCCACATCCCCTGCCTCTGGAAACCACCAATAATAATCTGTTCTCTGCATCTATGAGCTTGTGTTTTTTTGTTTGTTTTTTAGATTCCACGTATAAGTGAGATCATACAGTATTTGTCTTTCTCTGCCTGACATTTCATTCAGCATAACGCCCTCAAGGTCCATCCATGTTGTAGCAAACGGTAAGCTTTCCTTCTTTTTTATGGCTAAATAGTGTTACATTGTTTATGTATACCACAACTTCTTGATAAATTCTTCTATCAATGAACGCTTAGGTTGTTTCCATATCTTGAGTATTGTAAATCATACTGCAATGAACATGAGGGTGCAAATATCTTGTTGACATAGTGTTTTCGTTTTCTTTGGAATAATATCCAGAAGTGAAATTGCTGAATTATATGGTAATTCTCTTTTTATTTTTTGAGGAAACTTTATATCGTTTTCCATAGTGGCTGTACCAGTTAACATTCCCACCAATGATGCACAATGGTTCCCTTTTCTCCACATCCTTGCCAACATTTGTTATTTCTTGTCTTTTTGATAATAGCTATTCTAACAGATGTGAGGTGATATCTTACTGTGGTTTGATTTGCATTTCCCTAATGATTAGTGATGTTGAGCATCTTTTCAAGTACGGGTTGGCCATCTATATGTCTTCTTTGGAAAAATGTCTCTTCAGATCTTCTCATTTTTTAAGCAAATTGTTTCAGTTTGTTGCTATTATCTTTTTTGTATATATTTGCAATTTAGTCAGCAACATTTTTTGAAAGGACCACATAATTAAGTGTTTTAAAATTTCTATTGGTAATAAATTTTATAGTTTCTATGTGGAGGATTTGCACATCCTTCATTGGATTTGTTCCTAGATATTATGATGTTATTATGCTAATTTAAATTTTTTATTTTCTAAATCTCAGCTTCTATTTGTTGCTGAAGTATAGATATGTAATTGACCTTTAATCAAGTAATCTTTCTAAATTCACATGCTAATTTTAATAACATGTGTCTATATTCTAGTAGTTTTGTTTATACAACCTTGTCCTCTTCAAATTTTGATAGTTTTATTATTACATGCCTATTTGCACTGGGTAGAATACCCCCTAGTATATAACCCCCAGTATAATAATGAATAGATCCCAAGATAGCAAGCATTTTTGACTCTTTTCCAAACTCAAGGGGAAAAATTAACATTTCACCATAAAGTAGGATGTTTGCTGTGTTACATGGTACCAAATTTAAGGAAATTGTGTTCTTTCTAGTTTTCTGAAATTTTTTAAAATATATTTTATATGTATTAAATATGTCTTTATATCTCTTGACATATTTCTCCTTATTTTATTACATTTTATTATGTATTTATTGCAATATTTTTAGGTAAACTTTTATTGAAATATAAAATAGGTAAAAAAATGTGCACAAATCATAAAGGTACAGGTTGACTAATTTTTCATTCTGTTACGTAGTTTTTATTTCACGTGTTGGCTTTTGTATTAGAAATATACCTAAGAGTGGAGTTACTGGATCATAGGGTATACAGAATTTTAGTAGATACTACCGAATACTTTTCCAAAGAAGTTGTACCAATGTATGCTCCTAACAGAGTATTAGAGCTTCGTTTCCATATCCTCATCAACACTTTGCAAAGTCGGTCTTTTTTAAGTTTAGCCATTCTGGTGGTGGTTTAATTTGTACTTCCCTAAAGGTTAAGGTTGAACATCTTTGGTATGTTCTTTGGTCATTGGAGTTTGCATTTTGTGATGAATAAAGGTTTATTTTCCATTTTTCTAATCAAATATTAGGAATTTCAATTTATATGTTCTCATATAAGTCCTTTGCCAAACATATGTATTAAAAATATCTTCTCCTACTCTGTAGTTTTTCACTTCAAATCATACCTTTCAATGAACAGACATCCTTAGTTAAACATAGATAAAAATCTAAATCTACTTGGAATTCATTCGTGTATATCATATGAGGTAGAGATCAAGATTTATGTTTGTCTATATGGGTATCCAATTGACTCATCATTATTTATTAAAAAGACCATTCTTTCCTCACTAACTATAAAAGAACTTTTTTCATAAATCAAGTGATCATTCACGTGTCGGTCAATGCCTGGACTCTCTATTCTGTTCCATTGGTCTCTTTGTCTATCCTCTTAAGAATGCCACATTGTCTTAACTATTGTAGCTTTATGGTAATTATATATAATTATTTATGTTTATATTATATATAACATTACATTTCTATATGCATATATTATAAATAATATTGTGTATTAAATATATTATTATGTATATGTAAGTGTTATTCCTCAACTTTTGTTCTGTTTTTTGGTAAGTTTTTCTTAGAAATCTCTAGCTTTCTGATTTCTCCATAATTTTAAAATCATCTTATCAATTTATGCAGAAACCATACTTGGTCATTAACTGTACTTGTGTTTAATATGTATGTCAATTTGGGGAGAATTGACATCTCTACAATATTGAGTCTCTCAATCTATAATTATGTTAAATTAATCCATTTATTCAATTAGTTAAAACATTATCCAAATAACATTTGTTCGGTTCCCATATAGAGTTTCAGTCATATTTCATTAGATTTATTCCTACATATCTGATATTTGCAGAAGTTATTCTAATTGTCATGGTTTATTAAGTCTCTTTTCTAATTGCTTATTGTCAGAATACAGAAACAGTTAATATTTTTAAACTGACCTTATAGCCATTGTACTCACTGAATTCATTTATTAATTATAATTTTTAGATTACAATGAAATTTCTATGAACACAATCATGTCATCTGTGAATGCGACATTTTCTTTCGTTCTTTCCAAACCTTTTAACAGTTACTTATTTTTCTCATTTTTTCTGTTTCCTGTGACTTCCCATTCAATACTGGATAGAAGATGTAGTAATTAGCATCCTTTTCTGTTCCTCATTTTAAAGAGAAATCTTTAAATATTTAAATATTAAGAATAATGTTTGTTATAGTTTTTTATATACATTTTATCAGAATGAGTAAGATTCCCTGTTTTAGTTCATTAAGAGTTTCGTATTAATAAAAACTGGTGTGGAATTATATAATATTTTTCTCCTCATACTGAGATTATCTTATGTGTTTTTTAAATTTTTTATTCTGCTAATGCAGTAGAATACATTGATTGATTTTTGAATATTAAAATAATCGCATTTCTGAAAAGAATCTGACATTGTCAAGATGAGTGATTTTTTATACATTGCAGGGTTTGATAAGCTAATATTTTATAGGATTTTTGAGTACAGATTAAGGAGAAACATTTCACTGCTGTTTTCCTTTCTCATAATTTCATTCATACGTTTTTATATTAAAGTTATTTCTTCCTTAAATTTCAACAAAATTTAGTGAAACCAGTTGGGCTTGAAGGTTATTTTCTTTTTGTGGGCTGAAAGTGGGCTTGGTGCACATTTGCAATTATTATAATTTCTTTACTATTGTAGACTTATTCAGTTATTTTGGTGGGAGTTCATTATTGGTAAGTTGTGTGTTTTTAAATATTTCTCCAATTTGCCTACATTTTCAAATGATTGGAATAAATTTCTTTCTAGCCTAATTTTGTAATGTCTACAGAATATGACATTATGCTCTTCATTTCTGATATTGGTTATTTGTGCCTTCTCTCTCTCTCTCTCTTAAACACACACATTTACGAAGGTTTCATCAGTTGTATTAACCTTTCTGTGTACCCAACTTTTAGCTATGTTGATCCTCTCTACCGTGTGTTTTCTAAGTAATTAATTTATTTCTAATTTCTTTGTATTAAACTTGCTGTTCTGGTTGCCATTCTTTCTCTAACTTCAAGTGGATATTAAGAGCATGCATTTTTAACCTTTCTTTAAGAAACATGCACATACACACACTTTTACAGTTATACGTTTCCTTGGAAGTGAAATTTTGTTTTATATATACATACATATATATATCTCAAAACATATGCTAATTTTCATTGTAATGTCTTTTTTGACCTATAGTTCATTAAGAAGGTTATTTCTTAATTTCTAAATTCATGGGGATTCTCTCAATATTTTTTTGGCTATTTTTTAAATTTAATTCCTTTTCGATCAAAGAATATATTTTTTATGATTTAAATTATTTCATATCGTTAGACTTTGCTTTCTGGCCTAGTGCATAGTTAATTTTGATGAAGTATTCTGTACCTTACTTATTTACGGTCTGTTTATTTTGAGTTAATTATGTGTTTAAATGTTTGTAGGTGTATGTCTCTTATTAATGCTGTTATTATTTTATTTATATCTATATATTTTAGGCTATGTTAATAATTGCATAAATTAAAATTGTTATATTTTGCTCTTGAATTGAAAATTTTATTATTATGAAATGTTACACTATATCTTTAGTAATGCTGCTTGCCCTGAAATTTACTTTATCTGATAATAATATAGTTATTCTAACTCTTTTGCTTAGTACTCGTATAACATTTTCCATTCTTTAAACCCATTTCTTTTTAATTTTTACACTCCCATGCAGTTATATTTTGATATTTTATCCAGTTTGACAATGTTTGTGTTTTATTAAATTTTGCTGAATGTAGATTTAAATCCGCTCTCTTACTTCTTGCTTTCTGTTTGCTCCACTTATTCCATATTCTTCTTCATGTTCTTTCTTGCCACTTCTCCAGTGATGAGTGTTTTATCATTTTGTATTTGTCCTCTATTAGCTTTTCAATACCTTATTTTACTATTTATTTAATTTTTACCCTAGATAATGCAGCATACAACATTGGCTGATTAAAATCTAATAAAATTTGGTAATTTTACTACTTCCTGAACAATAAATGCACAAACTCTAGAAAAATTTAATTCTTTATAGACATGACTCTGTTAACTTATACAGTTAATAGTCATTCATATTTAACCATGTATTTATCCTCTCTCTTGCACCTCATTCTTTCCCAAATTTCCAAGTTACCGTCTCAAATCATTTTTTTCTGCTGGAAGAACACCCTTTATTGTTTTCTATGGCATAGGTCTCTTGGTATCACATATAACCATGTTTTGTTTTTATCATGTCTTCATTTGGAATGTAATTCTTTCTGGTTATAGAATTTTAAGTAGACAATCTTTTTAAAAATATGTTTTGAATCTATCTTTCCATTCATTCTCTTAATAAAACTGTAATCTTAATTTACCTTTCTGTAATTAATCTTTCTCATAATCTATGTTTAATTTTTCTTTTTTCTCTTTGGTTTTCAGCGTATTGAACATGATTTTCTTTGTATTTACCCTGGTAGGAATTAATAGTGCTTCTTTTTTCAATAGTTTGATACCTTTCATCAGTTTTGAAAAATTTTTAGCCAGTTTCTCTTCAAATATGAGATTTTCCCCATTTCTCTTTCCTCTCTAATTAACATATCTTCACTTTTTTAATTCTATCTCTTTATGTCTCCTCTATGTTTTATTCTATATATTTTCTTGTGACCCATTTTCCAGCTTAGTAATTCACTTAATCTATGTCATTTGTGCTGCTAAAACTATTCTTTGAATTCTTACTTTTAGCCATTTTATTTATTTCTTTTTTGATTTTAGAATTTGAGTTGGGTTAACTTTTATATAGTTTCCAATCCTCTACTGAAATTCTCAATCTTTTCTTTAATTTTCCTTAACATACTAAGTCTAGCTATCTTAAATAATGCTGATAACTTCATTATCTGGATACTCCGTAAGTCTATTTTTGCTTTGTATTTATTTTCTTGGTTTACTGTCACATTATCTTATCTCTTCTTCTTCTTTTTTTTTTTTTTTTTGGCTGAAGAAGATCAGCCCTGAGCTAACATCTGTGCCAGTCTTCCTCCACTTTATATGTGGGTCACTGCCACAGCATGACTGAGGAGTGGTGTAGGTCCATGCCCAGGATCCAAACCTATGAACCTGGGCTGTCAAAGCAGAACATGTCAAATTTAACCACTATGCCACAGGGCTGGCCCCAAGCCTGTTTCTTTTGGATGAGGTAAAAACTATGAAAATAATTTGAGATCCAGGATGATATTATCTTCCTCTGGAGATAATTCACCTTTGTGTGTAACAAAGTGAAGTATCAGTTTTCCATGATCATTTTAACCCAATTTTTAGTTATTGAGCTTATTCAAAACTGATTTCATTATTTTGTTTTTCATAGGATTGTATTTCTTCTGATAATTTTCAATTTTAGTTCCAATTTAGCCTTATGTGTTGACTATATCTTAAAGATTTGTCAGGGCATACCCCCTTTCTTGGTATTTCCTAAATTCTGATTTTTGTCCCTATCCCATGATTTTCTCAACTGCTCTGTTTAACTCTCAATATTTTCACAGTCTCAGTAGATTTTTCAATTTTGACAGATGCCTCCAAAGTTAATGGAATCCCACATAATAGCTTACGTCTCCAAGATATTTTTCTGTTTCTTATCCAGTAATATTTTACTCTAATTTTGTTTTACTCTTTTTTTCTTTTGGTTTAGTTGTTCTCTTCAAGAGAATTGGGCCAATTTATGCAGTAAGCTGTTAATAGGAGTATCTGACTCAATTTGTTAAGGAAATTAGCAGAGTGTATATATGTCCTATAGTGTTGAACTCAAGTGATTTGGCTCATCAAAACCAGTAAATTGCCTTTGCAACAACTTAATTTTTTTCAATTTCAAATTATTTCTGATTTTTTTTTAGACAACACTTAAAATTTCAGTTTATTACTAATTAATTAGGCAATCAATCAGACATAGATAAACTATTTTAGTTATCTTCTCAGAAGTCCTAGAAGACCATTAATTAATTTGGAAAAAAGAGTAAAGTTATTTTATGCTTGCTGAATTATTTAAAGTCTTTAACTCATGACTATATTTTTGTAAAATATATTTCTTTCGACAAATTTTTATTTGCAATATTGAGCAGATAAACTAAAAAATGGCAAGGATATCTAGAAAGTGAGTAGAAAATATCACAGAACTTATAGTTTTGTGTGCATTTATGTGTATTTGTTCGTGTAATTTTTTTAATGAGAAGTATATCAGCTTTTAGAAATTTATGCATCTAGCCCAAAGATAAGCGAATCAATGCATAAATAAATAAAGCTTTGAATACATTTCAGAGAAGAAGAAAGCACCAAAATAGGAAATATTCAAATCTGCCTAACTATTTGAAATGGCAATTATTTGGCATAATAATTATAAATAAAGCATCATTTTAAAATAACTTTACTTAGGAATTTTAGTGTCTGCTGTAGTAATCAGAATGCAATGCAATTTGTTACTGTTGTTGGCTCACAGACACTACAACATCTGATAGAGAATTTGGAAGAAAAATATTAATCAAAATCCAGCATCATTTAAAGACATCCAAATATCTTAGTGAAATTTCATGCCAAATTTGTTTATTGTTCGTGTGTTTGTTTATTTATCTATTCATTAAATTCATTCTAGATAGTAATATCCTTCAATGTTGTAATATGAAAACATATTCAATATTTGTCTTTTGTGGTATCTGGCGGTTTCTCTCTAATCTCACTAAGATACAATCAGACATTTATTACGTTGTTTATTTTTGTGTTTTTCGTAGAATTACCTGTTGTCTTGACATGAGTACAGCCGTGTTTGGCCGCTCCATTGACCTACAGCCACCAGCACAAAAAGAAATATAAAATCTGCTTTCTGCGTGGTGGGAACTGGCCCTTCTCTCACGGAGAGAGTTGCAAGTTGTAACATTTCAAGGCTCTTGGAGCGTCGTAGCACGGGATGGACTGGCCATCTGTGCCGGGCTGGGACGATAACCAAAGAGAACAATGCACGTACACAACTACTGGGCTGGGACGTTAGCCAGGGGGCTCAGTGCACGTACGCCACTGATAACCATTTTGTGCATGGGAACACTAAATGCTTGCTCTGCAAACTCTGTAATTGCTTACTCTGAAAATTACTGATGGTATAAAAACTGCTGGAAACTGAGACCTGATGAGAGTTCCACCTGTGGAAGGGACACCTTGCCCAGGACATGTGATCCTTGCCCAGCCGCGTCGATTGACAGGGCTCTCCTGGCAGTGGGGGGTGGATGTTGTGAGTAACTGATTTGATGTGAAGTAATTGATTTGATGTGAAGTAATTGATTTGATGTGTTCTCTTTTTGGTCAACCTGGTGTTTCTCTTTCCGGTTGATTTGTGTCATTTCTCTTCAGCCCACGTGGGTGTTTTCCCTTTCCAGTCGGGCTGATGTTTTTTTCCTTCTTAATATTTGACCTATTTGGATCTGTTTGAAGACTGTCACCTTTACTATCCTCTATATAATAAAATATACCTTCAGTCCATTTGTTTGGAGTGGAAAGTGTCTTTTACGTCTCCGATCGAATCCCTGAACCTCTCATAACACCTGTGTAAGGACTTATACAACAAGCATACTGATTTATCTCAGTATTTTCTCCTCTGCCATAGTTTTCACAGAAACAATGTAATGGAAGGGTATGAATTTTGTACTTCAAAACTTGAATCTGACTTTTATGACAGTGGAGATTTCTTAAGTTTTCTGTTTCTTGGGTATTATCACCTGATAGGGTATTGTAGGGTTAAGCATTTCTGTAGACATTGAAAAAAACGCTAATTCTCTTTACCTCTCCCTGCCTCCATCTAGTCTAAAAATAGATGACCTCTCATTATACTGCAAAATGAACATTTTCTGATCAATTCTATAGCTCTTGTTACCCAAAGAATTTTGAAATCTTCCAAAAGGTAAATCTGTTATTACAAAAGAGAGCACTGGACTTGGAATCAGAAAGATAAAATGTTGAATCTTCCCTCTGATATTTCTTAAGTGCATGACCTTGGACAGGTCACTTTACCTTCTTACTCTTATGCTCCTCATCTGTAAAATGGGGTTAGCAATGCCCATCTGATGGGATGGCTACAAGGATTAAATGAGACACCATGTGAAGAATCTTTAGCCTAGTTCCTGGCTGAATTTATGAGTTCCATGAGTCCTCCTTTCCTGCCTTTCTCTCTTGAGAGTAGGCTTTATGTCTTCTCCCTAAATATTTTATTCCTCACTGCACTTATTACATAGCATGGATTGGGTCCACTGCTGATTGGGAAGAGTACTTAGTATTTCAAATACAAATTGATAGTCACTATGCTCCGTCTCTGAGGTTTTCTTGATCTTTCATTCCTCAAATACATTTTGAGTACCTGCTGAACACAAGACACGACCCTGGTGCTTAGATGAGAGTAAAGAGAAGCAAACAATAAAGACACTTCTCTGCCAAAACTTGAGGGTCATCTGATTAATCAGATAAAGTGAAAACAGACAATAAAGTCATGGAAGTGAGGATGGCAGCGAACCATCTCTACATAGTTATGTCTTATACTCCTTCCTATCCACAACCCAGTCAGTGTCTTATTCTTTGAGAGGGTAATCTTTTTCTTTTGGGGCACAGCACCACGAAACATTTGGTGTCTTTTGGACATGGTTGGTAGAAGAGGTAGGCATGGGGGGGGTGGGGAGAAAAACTCCTCAGCACAGTATACAAGATTCTTCCTCTATGATATTCTTATGCACCCTGTATCTTCTTAATATCTTCTGCATTCCAGATGCACTCTGAGCTTCATTCATATGAACTATCGAATATTATTGTGTGTGTGTGTCTGCACATGTGCATATGGGTGATGCAGTGAAGGCTAAACATTCGTTTCAATCACATAGAAATAAGGTGGCTTCAAGATATCAGGATTTCATATGGAATCTCAGACAACCCCAGATAGCCAAAACAATCTTGACAAAAAACAAAACAAAACTGAAGGACTCACAGTTCCTGATTTCAAAACTTACTACAAAGCTACAATAATCAAAACAATGTGGTACTGGCATAAACACTGACGCATAGACCAATGGAATAGAATAGACAGCCCAGAAATAAACCCTCACATATACAGTCAAATGATTTTTGACAAGGTTGCCAAGATCATTCAATGGGGAAATGAAAGTCTTTTCAACAAATGGTCCTCAAAAAACTGGAAAATCACATGCAAAAGAATGATATTGAAACCTTACCTAACACGATGTACATTAACTCAAAATGCATCAAAGATCTAAACGTAAGACCTAAAACTATTATAGAGAAAACGTAGGGCAAAAGCTCCACAACATTGGATTTGGCAATAATTTCTTAGAAGTGACAACAAAGGTATAGGCAACAAAACAAAATAGACAAATTGGGTTTCATGAAAATTTAAAACATTTTATACATCAAAAGATAATATCAACAGTGAAAAAGCAACTCACAGCATGGGAGAAAATATGTGGAAATCATATATATAGTAAGGGATTAATATATAGAGAGAACTCCTAAAACTTAATAACAGCAACAAAAAAACAACTTGATTCAAAAATGGACATAAGTCTTGAATAGCTGTTTCTCCAAATATATACCAATGGCCAATATGTACATGAAAAGCTGCTCAACATCCCTAATCATTAGGGGAGTTAAAGTCAAAACCACAACAAGATATTGCCTCACACCCATTAGGATGGCTACTATCAAAAAAAACAGAAAACAAGTGTTGACAAGAATGTGTATAAATTTGAACTCTTGTGCACTGTTGGTAGAAATGTAAAATGGTAGAGTTGCAATGGAAAACTATATGGAAGTTCCTCAAAATTAAAAATATAATTACCATATAATCCAGCGCTTCCACTTCTGGATATATACCCAAAAGAACTGAAAACAGAGTCTCAAAGAAATATTTGTATAGCCATGTTCCTGGCAGCAGTATTCACCGCAGCTAAAATGTAAAAGCAACCCAGCTATCCATCAACAGATGAATGGATAAACAATGAAATATTATTCCTCCTTAAAAAGTAAGGAAATTCTAATATATGCTACTAACATGGATGATCCTTGAGGACATTTTGTTAAGTAAAATAGGCCAATCAAAAAAGACAAATACTGTGTGATTCTGCTTATATGAGATACTTAAAGTAATCAAATCATAGAGACAGAAGGTAGAATGGTGGCTGCTGGGGGGCTAGAGGAAGGGGGAATGGGGAGTTATTGTTTAATAGGCATAGAGTTTCTGTTTTACAAGATGAAAAGAGTTGTGGAGATAGCTGTTGATGGTTGCATAACATTAGAAACGTATTCAATATCACTGAACTGTACACTTAAAAATAGTTAAGATGGTAAATTTTATGCTGTGTGTATTTTATCACAATAAAAAAAAATCAAGAGGAAAAATATCAATAATTTGACTAACTGATTCACTTTTCTATCTGTTGTCTTGATGAAATTTAGACCCAGAATTGGAGAATCATATAAAAACAAAATGTAAATTATGCCCCTATTGATCTCTGGGAACTTTCTACTTAGCCCCAAGAGTCAGCTCTAATTATCTTCAAAAATAATCTCATGGATTATGTTTCAAAGAGAGTAAACGAGCCTTCTCTTCTGAAAGTTTATGTTAACGAAGCAGTCATTATGCACTGAATTTCTTCTGAATCCAAAGAAAAATGATATCTATAGTTATGTATATGAATCAAAACTCACATGACCATGTTCTTTATTGAGCTTTTATTATGAAAACTTGCTAAAGTTTTTTGTTTCAGTCCTCCCCATAATTTATTAAGGTAGTTTCATCTCTGTGATTTCTTGAAATGGGATATTATGTCCCGAAAATTCCATGTGCATGTTAATCGAGAAGTTATAGCAAATACATTTAAAACTAATGACAGGTGTTATTATCATTATTATGATTACCCTTATCATACAGATGTATTTTGAATAGTCTTTTGAGGTAGAAAAGAGAGTATTATGATGAACGCCTTATGCATGAGGCCCAGTGGAGGGCATTTATCCCTTGGCTAACGTTATGTAGCTGTTTTGTGCCAGAGTTGAGATTAGGTCTCCAACATTTCACCTGGTTTTCTTTATAGCCCATGGCCTTCACTATCTTTCTTTCTCACTCTCAGAATCAAAGTATGTAAGTATCTCCTACAACACGCTCTTCCCTAGAAGGTTTTGGGTAAAATATGTACGTATAGAAATTTCCCCAAAGGTAGATTTTAAGGAGCTAAATACTTCCTTCACTCCTTTCAAAAATTAAGATTGTGGTTGTAGTCTATTTTCTATCCTTGTATTTTCTTTCTCCATTTTGGAAACTTAAAGTTAAATAAATATATTTAAATAAATAACAACACTGCCACTGATTAAGCTGCATTTCAGAGGTTTCATATGCTCTAAGCATTTATTTGAGTAGGTTCTCCTTTATGAACTGGAGATCATGAGACCCAGAGAAATGATGATATTAAGCCAATTGAAAAGTCAGTAGAACATTCTATATTTGACCTCAGGTCCGTTTTGTACCAAAGCCCCATTTCTTTCTGCTCTGCTATATTGCCCTGAACACATAGGAACAAAGCATGGTGAAACATGGACACATTGTTAAGTCAAGATGTCTCCAGTTTAGAACAAGAAAAATCCATTCAAACCCAAGTTTTGCCATTACTACCTCGGACTTCCTGTCAAATTTTGTAACCTCTAGGGATCTCAAGCACTGTCAGCTATAAAATGGGCTAATAATGCCTTTCTGAAAGGGCTATCCTGACGGTGAAATGTGAATGAAAGCACTTTTATGGCCTGGAATGTGCTGTAAGACCTAAAACAAGTCTTTGAGATGCAAGTTATTCGTCTTAAAACTGAAAGAATTTCCAGTTACTATCTGCACGGTACCATCCAGCTCTTAGATTCCATGATTCTATCTTGATTATGAACCCCTATAGTTGATCCTTTTACTGTTGTCTGATTTTCTGTGCTTAATTCATCCTAATCCAGAGGAAGGTGCATTGTGGTGGCATGTGCATGTACATCATCAGCCCCTCAGAACAAAGTACAGCCAGAAAACAAGGACATGCCTCCGTAGCTTGGTTCCTACCAAATCTGGGAGATGTGCAGAGACATGAAGCACTGTCCACACACCATTCATACCCACAGCAGCCGGTATCAGGCCCAGGAGGCCATGAAGATTCCATGGTAGTTGTGTTCCATGTGAGAACATAAGAGGTCAGTACTCTGAGAGGTGCTAGAGCAGGCTCTGGAGTCCCGCTGCTCGCGTCATGTCCTGTGCCACTACTTCCTAGTTGTATGGCTTTGGGCAAGTTACTTCTGTGTACAATTGTCCCATCCAAACAATAGAAACAATAATAGTTTCAACCTCACAGGATTTTGGCAAAGTTTAAGTGAACTAATAAAGGTATGGCACTTAGAAAAATGTCTGGCGAGTAATATACATTAGATATTTCTCATTTGATCTTCAAAACAATACTAGAAGATAGGTATTGCAATAAGCAAACTGAAGATCAGAGAGGTAAAATAATTTTTCCCAGACTACACCTCTAGTAAGAGGTATATTTAGCATTTAAGCCCTGGTGGTCTGCATTTAAAGCTTGAGGCATATCCACTTTATCATAACACCATCTGGGTTCAATGAAATGACTCTGTGTATGCAGCTATATGTTCGGAAAAAGCTAATTTGCAGGGCACAGGCACCTCACTTCAAAAAATCCTCAAGAGTAAAATGTCAAAAATAAGGAATATATCCACTAAAACCCAGACATGGTTGAGGGACAACAACTCTTGGGGCAGAACAAAGCCACAGAAAATAATGTCCTAACAAGTTTTCTAACTATCAGGGAGAAGAATAATATAAACACTTAACTGTTAATGGCAAAGATTATAAAATCAATCGAGTATTTCATGGGATTCAGTGTAATGCATACAAAATAGGGGTAATGGTTTCTCAATTTTTCAAAGCAAGCTAAAAATGAAGTTGCACATGATTCCGTAATTAAAGACTTCACTACCACTGCAAATTTTAGTGCTCATCCCTGAGTTATCTTAGTGTATTTGCTGGTGTGTGTGAAAGACAAATAGCTTTAGCAGTAGTAAATCATCAAGTAATAACAATTTAATAACTTATTTGATGGATGAGGTCCTCAAATTAAAGAAAAACCCACACTGAATTAAAAATCACCTAAGAGAAAATCAGTTAGCTAATGTTAGGTAGAAACGGTTGTGACCTAACATCGACAGGGTATCTACTCACTGTTCCAGGCTGTGTCACAGGTATTTTAGACGTATTACCTTATATAATCCTCACAACAGCCCAATAAGAGCTAATTTATTAACTTTGTGGTTGAGGATATTGAGATTTGCAGAAGCTCAATTGTAATAGAACTATGATTGAGAAAGAGGTCTGCATAGCAGTTGTCCTTCCTACCCCCTTCGTTTTCTCCCACCCTTTCTCTTTGCTTCCTCTGTCTTTCCTTTCTTCTCTCCTTCCTACATTTCTGCATTAATTTAATCAACAATCACTGAACACTTGTCATAACTGGATACTGAGTTAGTTGCTGGAGATCAAATGGGGGAGTGAAAACCTCCCTGGACTCTTCCAGTGGAGGTGGCTCTAAAGTTGAAGAGATGAACATAAATCAAGTTATTATATCCATCGGTGTAAAATTACACATCAGAGAAGTGTCATGAAAGAAGGAATATGATTCTGTAGCAGAAAGAAATGCGTGGTTAAAGAAGACATCCTTAGAAAATGATAATTTAACTGATATCTAAAAGTTGAGCAAATTTACTAGGAAAAGGGATAGATGTTTGAAGGTTTGAGATGAGTTCTAGAGGACTGAATAGCAGGTACAAAGGCCTAATGGCCTAAGTTGGTGAGAGAGTATGAATGAGAGCCTAGAAAAGGGAGAGTGAGGTTGAAGAACAGCGAGCTAGAGGAAGCAGTGCAAGATGAAGCTGAACTAGGTATGAGACCACACTGAGGTTCCTTTTTTTAAATTAGTTAATTTATTTTTGGTTGCCAGGCTAAGTATTTTATCTTTATTTTAAGAAGAATGAGAAATCAGTAATACTTCAGCATTTTGAAAAATTGACTATGGCTGAAATAAAAAGAATAGATAATTTTGGGAAAAAGTGGGGATGAAAACCATGTATGGGGAACTACCAAAAAATAAAAGGCAATTACTGTGGTCTGAACAAGAAGAAATAAATGATAATAGCTAGAAGTGGACGGAGGTAAAGATGATGGGAAAATCCTTAAAATATTATCCAGATTTTTGTGAACTCCATATTCCCAGGCAGTGAGACTGGTATAGTATATTAGCAGTTCTTTTCTCAAAGATGAGTAGAACGTTCCTCTCATTAGTTAAGATAAGTGATTCTTGAGATTCTTGGTCAGTCCTTTAACCCAGGGTCTTGTCTAGTCTTCAAACCTTGAAGGACTGGGGGAAACATACTGAAAAGAAGAATATGAAGACACAGCAGTGGTCACCATATATTATGACAAAAGAAAAGTACAGAGTTATTAAATTGGGAATGAGTGACCTGGTTCCAATCTTGGCTGTTTTCCTAACTGGCTGAAAGGTCTCCAGCAAGTCACTCACTTCATGTCTCCATTTTTTTTCTTTTGTAAAACCAGATGTTTCCAACTTTTAAAAATAATTTTTTTCTTGTAAAAATACTGAATGTAATTCAACTTCTGAGAGGATGGAGCAGATGTACATTCCCTATTCATCCCAATAAATGCAACTAAAATTTCTGGACTTTATATACAAAAGAAATATAGCAAAACTCTGAAAGATGGAGAAAAGAAGGCAGACAAGCCAGGGACCTTGGAACCCAAAGACTAACACAACAGTGAGTTTCCTGGGTTTTCTTTTTGCTTTAAATATTCTAGACTTGGTATTGGAGAAGCCAGCAACATGACAACACCAATGGGTGCAAAGGACCAGAAGAGGGTCAGGCTAGCAAGACAGAAAATTTTTAGAAAATAACTATTCTATTGCAGCCAAACACCCAAAAAACCATTGGCCCCACACTCCGCTATGCCAGCTAAGTCCAAGTGGGAAGCTTAGATTTCCATCTTTACCAGGATGTAACAAGAACTGCATCCCTCTGGTGTCAGTGGAGACTACTAGGGGAACCTGGACTTCCTGTCTCACCAAGGAGTAATGAGACGTCCTTCCGCCTCCCTCTGGAGTGGTGTCAGAGGAGAGTTTTGACTTTCACTCCTCCCTGTTGTGTCAGTGGAGGCCACTAGGGGCCAAAACACCCATCCCTGCCCCTCGACTGTCAGTAGAGGCAGAATGTGGAATCTGGAATTCTACCCATGGCACCTCCTCTTTCTTTGCCAGACCAGTGTGAAGGGAAATCAGATAAAACAGATGGTTTAAATAATATTCACAGTCTCATGAGATAATATCCAAAATGTCCAGGTTTCAATCGAAAATCATTTGTCATATAAAGAACTAGGAAGATTTCAAGCTGAATGAGAAAGACAATTAAGAGATACTATCCTCAAAATGACAGATGTTAGAATTATCTAATAAAGATTTAAAAGCAGCCATCATAAAAATGCTTCAATGAGCAACTGCACACACAGTTGAAACAAATGAAAAAATAGAGAATCTCAACGAAGAAATAGAGTTTTGGCAAAAAAAAAAAAAAAAGAAAAAAGAAAATATGAAGAAAAGCCAAACAGAAGTGTTAGAACTAAAAGATACAATAAATGCAGTAAAAAACGTAATGAATGGATTCAGATCAGTAACTGGAAGATACAACAATAAAAATTACCTAATCTGAAAAAAACAGAGAGAAAAGAGACGGAATAGAAATAGAAATAAGCCTCAGGGGCTTGTGGATTACCATAAAATATTTATCATTAGTGTTATTGGAATTCTGGAAAGAGAGGGAAAAAAAGGCAAGGTTGAAAAAGTATTCAAAGAAAAATGGCTGAGCAAAAGACATAAAGCTAGAGATTCCAGAAGCTCAGTCAATTCAAAATAGAAAAAAACAAACAAATAAACAAAAACAACCACCAAGACACAACATAGTCAAACTTCTTAAAACCAAAGACAAAGAAAACTTGAAAGTAGTCAGTGAGAAATGACACGTTACCATTAAAGGAACACAAATCTGTGTGACAGCAGATTTCTCATCAGAAACCATGGAATCCAAAAGAAAGTGGCAAAACATCTTTCAAATGCCAGCTGATGAAAAAAAGACCTGTCAGCTCATAATCTCATGTCCAGCAAAAACATACTTTAGGAATGAAGAAGAAATAAAGAAATTCTCAGATGAAGGAAAAGTAAAAGAATTTGTTGCCAGCAGACCTACCCTAAAGGAATGGCTACAGGAAGTTTCTCTTTAGAAAGGAAACAATAAGAGAAGAAATCTTGGAATATCAGGAAGGAAGGAAAAACATTGTAAGTAAACATACAGGTAAATACAGTAGACTCTCCTTTTTTGTGTGTCTGATGGTTCAAGCAAAAATTATAATATTGTCTGAAACCATTCTAAATGTATATAGATAAAAATTCTAAGGCAAACACATTGTAATTGGGGGAGGGTAAAAGGATGTATGGGAGATAATGAAAGTATTAACCAAAGGAATGCAGAACTGACTATATTAATACCTGATAAAGTAAACATCAAGGAAAAAAATTACAAGAGATGGAGAGGGGCATTATATACTGATAAAATTGTCAATCTATCAAGAAGTTATAACAATCTTAATTGTATGTGCAACAGACAACAGAGCTGAAAAGTATGTGAATAAAAAACTGATAGAAGTGGAATGAGAAATAAACAAATCCACAATGATTTTGATGATTTCAACACCTCTCTCTCAACAATTGAGAAGATAGCTGTGCAAAAAATCAACAAGAATATAGAACTCAACATCATCAATCAATAGGGTCTAATCAACATTTATAGAACACTCCACCCAACAGCAGAATACACATTATTTTCAAGTGTCCATGGAATATGGACTACACAAAATAGACCATACTCTGAGTCAAAAAACAAACAGTAACAAATTTAAAAGAATTGAAATTATATAGAGTGAGTTCTCCAATCATGATGGAATCAAACTAGAAATCAGTCACAGAAAGAAAACAGGAAAATCTCCGAGCATTTGAAAACTAAACAACACCCTTCTAAATTATTCATGGATCAAATAAGTCTGAAAGGAAGTTAAAAAATATATTGAACTAAATGAAAATGAAAATACTACATGTCATGTCAGAGGGATAGACACATAGATCCATACGACAGACTACTGAATCCAGAAATAGCCCACAGAAATATGCTCAGTTGATTTTTGACAAAAGAACAAAAAAAATTCAGTGGAGATAGATGTAGCCTTTTGAGCAAAGCGCTGGAGCAATTGGGCATCCATAAAAAATGAACCTTGACCTGGTCTCACAGCTTATATAAAAATTAACTCAAAATGGACCATAGACTTAAATGTAAATCATAAAATTATAAAACTTTTAGGAAAAAACATAGAAGAAAATCCTCCAGTTCTCAAGCAAAGTAAAGAATTCTTAGTCTTGAAATGAAAAGTGTAACCTTAAAATTGATAAATTAGACTTCATCAAAATTAAAACCTTTCACTTTGTGTAGGTCCCTGTTAAGAGAATGAAAAGATAATCTACAGACTAGAATATAATATTTACAAACCACATATCTGACACAGGGCTAGTGTCTAGAATAAAGACTCAACATTTACAAAACAATCCAATTAGAAAATATGCAAAAGACATGAAGAGACATTTCAACCACATGTAAAGATCATTAATCATTAGGGGAAACAAAACCACAATCAGATATCACTACACAGCTATCAAAATGGCTAAAATAAAAAATACTGGCAACACCAAATGCTGGAGAGGATTCAGAGATAATTGATGACTCATATATATTGCTGGTAGGAATGTAAAATGGTATAGTGGCTCTGGAAGGCTGTTTGGAAGTATCTTATACAGTTAAACGTGTAACTACCATAAAATCCAACAGTTGCATTCCTGGAAACAGTTATTCCCAGAGAAATTTAAACTTATGTTTACACAAAAACCTGTTTAAGAATGTTTATAGAATCTTTATTTACAATAGCCAAAAACTGGAAATAATGCCAATATCCTTCAATAGGTGAATGGCTAAACAAATTGTGCTACATCCATACCATGGAATACCTCTCAACAATAAAAAGAAATGAACTATTGATACAGACAACAAACCTGAATGACTTTCAAGAGAACTATGCTGAGTAAATAAGCCAATACCAGACGGTTACATGCTTATGATTCCATTTGTGTATCATTCTTAAAATGGCAAGATTATAAAACAGATCAGTGTACCAGCAGTTAAGGGGAGGTTGGGGGGCCTGAGGGCAAGAAGGAAGGGATATAAATATAAAAGGCAACATGAGAGATCCTTGTAGTGATGGAAATGTTCTGTATCTCGACATTGTCAATGCCACTATTAGGATTGTCGTATGGTACTATAGCTTTGCAGGTTGTTACATTATCGTTGGAGAAACTGGGTAAAGGGTAAATGGGATATCTCTGTATTATTTTTTGCAACTGCCTATAACTCAACAATTATCTCCAAATAAAGAGTTCAATTAAAAAAGAATAATTTAAATATCTTCATATTGATCTAGAAAATATTTGTGCTATATTAGTAAATAAAAGCAAACGGGAGTAATATACACAATGTGATTTCATTTCTGATTAGAAGAAAAAGACAGAAAACGTAGTAAACTATGTGTGTATACATTTGTATAAGTGGTTACAAGCCAGACTGTTAACATTGGCTTCTTCAAGAATGGGATTATTGGAGAAAGGCCCATTATCTTTCTCTTATACATTTCTGTATGGCTTGAAATATTACAATAAGCATCCACACTTTTGCAATTAGGAAAAAAAGTGTTAAGATCAATAAAACTTTATATTTTGGGAGAAAAAATCTAGTGTTTATAATAGATAGAGTAAACGATTTTTTTTAAATCTGTGTGTGCCAGCAGGTATGGGGACTCATATAGAGGGTGGTCACCTTCTATTTGGGTCTTCCAGCTCCTGCGTAGCTACTTTGCAGAGTCCCTAGGATTCTGTGAATCATTGTTTGAAAACTACTGTACTGCACAGAAACAAAGGTATCTTCCATGTCTAAGACTATTGAATAGATATGAATCCCAGAGTTCATGGGAAAATCTCTGTGGTCCCTGGCTGAGCATGACATTGAGGATGACCTCACTAGTCTTTCAGATACTGACTGCTAAGAAAACCCTTACATAGGCCCACAAGGTCCCTTATAAGTTTGGAAATGTATAATCTAGGTGAAGGTCATCTTTATTGGGGGATGTAGCAGGGCTAGGTCCAGGCTCTCTCTAGGAACACCATGTGACCACTACCCTGCCAGCCTCACTAACTCTGTGGTACCCACACTCGCCATGATAGTACCATAGTATCTCCCTCCAGTAACAAAATTACATCCAAGTTCATGTTTATCTTCCAGATTCAGGGAAGCCGGACATTCAGCATTTCCCCAGTGAGTCTCACAAATTTAATTGCACAAGTACATAACACATTGCTCGTTAAAAAATAAAATGCTTGTATGTTCAGGACCCTTGGTGTGTGTGTGTGTGCCCGCATGTGTGTGTGCGCGTGTGTGCATGTACGTGTGTGTATACATACGTGTGTACATATAGACATGCATATATATTTATATGTGTATACACATACAGACAGACACACACATATATATACATATATTTTTTTATATTCTTAGAATATTTTAGATTCTGAAGGCAAATAAAATAAATTCTTTCCATGGCCAAAAAGTTTTGTTTATTTCTTATATGCTTCCTCAAGTAAAATCCATTTCATCTACTTTCATTATTTTCTGGAGATGGCCTTGTTGCAAAGGGGAAAGAGACACAAACAAATATACACACAGCAAGAGCAGGGCAATTCTGTCGTGTTCCACACATAATTAAAAACGTAATACATTTTCCGTCCTGTGGTACTATCAACTTTTCTCCCGTTGTATTTAATC
Organism: Diceros bicornis minor; assembly: GCF_020826845.1. Taxonomy (NCBI): domain Eukaryota; kingdom Metazoa; phylum Chordata; class Mammalia; order Perissodactyla; family Rhinocerotidae; genus Diceros; species Diceros bicornis. The sequence continues at coordinate 6,806,557 of NC_080749.1, forward strand.
CCATGACCCTGAAAGGCTTCAGTGATAATAGAAAAAGAGGAGGAGGAATGCATGGTTTGAGATTTTGTGAGTGGAAAGATTCTCCTATTTTGAGCCAGAGCTCTGAAAGAAAATTGATCCTTTCACTCTCTGAAGAGGCAAAGGACCCTTGGCTGCCCAGAGATGCTCAGAAATGAGTTTCTTTGGCAGGGGCAGAGCCTGGGCCTTTACAGTAGTGATTGAGAATGAGAAAATAAAGGAAATTTGGGGTAAGTGTTTGGGAGAATGGTTCAAAATCTTGGAAAGGTAGACAAATAGAGTGAAAAAACGTGTCTTTTAGCCCTAATGATACAGCATGAACCAGAGTATCTGTTTGGAAGGTTTAAAAGACATTGCGCAATTCTAAGTCTTAACAGAAACTCATTCAAATGTTTTCCCATTAAAGCAAACACATTTTTAATACTGAAAAAAGAAAAGTGAGGGACAAAAAAGTATCATCCATAATCCTACCCTCTAAAAACAATATGTATTGACATTTAAGGCTACTTCCTTTCGGTATTTCTCTATGTTTATTTTCTACAAAATTATGATCATCCCACATACCCTGGTTTATAGCCAGTTTTTTTCTCTCATTGAAGCGAAAGCATTTCCTTTATATTGTCAAAGTCTCCTGTAATGGTGGAGGCCATGGGGATAAGGAAGTTCGGTTTGAATCCTAGTTTTTCTCATATACTTTGTGCCTAACCTTGGATAAGATTTTAACTAATTTAAATTTCAGTTTTCTCATTTTATACTGGTAGGATGAATAAATATAATTCTTATAGAATTCTTATTATGATAAATATATTCTTTATAGGATTATTGGGAGGATCAAATGATAAAATGCATATAATATGCTTATCACAATTCCTGGCACATAGTAAGTAGTTAGTAAAAGTTAGTTAAAAATAATACCATTTGAGGGGCCGGCCCCGTGGCGTAGCGGTTCAGTGCGCGCGCTGCACTGCTGGCGGCCAGGGTTTCATATCCCAAGCGCGCACCAATGCACCGCTTGTCAGGCCATGCTGTGGTAGGGTCCCATATAAAGTGGATGAAGATGAGCATGCATGTTAGGCTAGGGCCAGTCTTCCTCAGCAAAAAGAGGAGGATTGGCGTGGATGTTAGCTCAGGGCTGATCTTCCTCACACACACAAAAAATAATATTATTTGATACATCTATTTTATTCTGTGACTGTGTAACAATTTAGTTAACCAAATCACTAATGTGAGACTTGTAAATCATATCAAATCTCCACTTTTAAAAACTATCATTAAAATATTATCTATCACTTCACTTGTGTTATGTTTTATTACTTCCTTAAGATAGTTTCCCTGAAGTGAGATTGTTGTGTTTGCAGTTATTCTCTTTTTACTTTATCTTAATGCATGTGAATTTTGCTTTCTTAAGGAGTTCATCAATCAGTTCCTTACATCAAAAACGCATTAAGCGTATTTTTCTCAAATACACTCTCAAGGACTGAGTATTATATTTATTTCTCTCAAATCAATACCTTTTCATCATTGAAAATGGGGTCATTGTTTTTATTATTCTAATTCAGGAATATTTTATAATTGTACTTATTACTTATATATTATCAAATCACTTGTGCATTTTTTAAATTATTCTTTCTCAAACTCTTTCCTCTTATTATCAAAAATAAATATTCAATTTGGAGACTGATCACCATTCTACACTACACTACACATTCACATTCTACCTGGTAGTAATAAAAAGTATTACCTGATTAGTACTTCATGAGCTTCTTTATATCTTTCAGGTAGAAAGATTAAATATAGATATATCTCTTCTTGCCTAAGTGTATTATTCGCTCATGTTGGACTGGCAAATGTGTTTATAAATAATATCATAAATTATTAATTTTACTTAACAAATAATAAAGCTCACTTGCCAAATAACTTATAAAAAAATCAAACTGAGTATCATAGTGTGTGGGAGGGGAAAATTCCCTCTTCTTCTCTTGGTTCTTATGACTGATGGAATAATTAAAATGACATAAGGCAGGTTAACAGGAGAAAAATAAAACAAAGTTTAATGTATGTTCATGGGGAATTCACGTAAGCATGAACAATTCCAAAGACAGGCAAATTGAGGTATATATGTCATTCTGGGCGCAGGGGTCTGGGACCTCAAAGGGAAAGGAGGCAATTTACAAGAACATGAAAAGAGTTGACGTTTGGTAAACAAATGTTTGTGCGCCATGTAGAGACAAGGGGGCACAGAGGGGACTTGGATGAAATGGGCCTTCCTAGGTTCTCCCTATCTACCACATCTAGTTCATATGACAGACTTATCTATAGTGACAGCTCCTTCCTAGCACAGGTTTTCTATCTTAAATTCTTTTAGGCAGTTAGAGGGAAGGTCAAAGTTTCTTCCTGAGTCTTTTGTTTCTTAAAAATAATCAGCCCCAAATAATCCTCAAGCCAAAGAGACACATTTTGGGATGGCAAATTCTGCTCCCCTACAATAGCTAAAATTGTTATACCAAACACTCTAATTCAAGGAGGTTTGGAGCTCTTCAAAATGTTTACTTAAATTTTAAAGGGGGAAAATTAATATTTTTATGCTGTTTGACTTTTTAAATTATTACAATGCTATTCTGCTCCCACCTCTGTGAATTTGTTCATGCCATTTCCTCTGCCTGAACCATCCTCCCAACAAAATCCTGCTCACTGTTCAAAACACAGGTCCAGCAACTCCTTCTCTGTGTAGGTTCCCCTGAGCCTTGCCACGCAGTCAAGAGCTACGCCTGGTTCTGCCACTGCGCACGTACCTATAACAGCACTCACACTTTCGAATTACTTAATTTAGATTGTCGTTCCCCTATTGTACTGAGAGGTTCTTGAGGGCAGGAATTGTCTTATTAATCTGTGTATTCCTCACATATCAGATCAATGTTTGGTTTTGAAAATGTGTTCTGTAAATGTTTATGTGGCTTCCCATAGAATTAGGGCAACTATATCGGTCTTTCCAAACATATGGCAATACATGGAGTTCATCCTCTTTTGATCAATATTTCTTCAACTATATTTTCTAAGATTAGTTGTTGTCACAGCTCTCTCCCCTCCTAGGGCCACCAAGACAAATCAGCATGTTCTCATGCTGTTTGTACCCACTGTTCCCCACTGGTGGTTATGCAGATTTGTGTAATTTTTGCATTTGTCACCTGGTGGTTATTAAGTATAGCCCAGAGTCATGTGGAGTCCTTTTGCTACTCTGGGGTGGACGCTAGTGGGTAAACTGAGAGCCCAAAGGAAGACAGCATTATAAGATCTCCGTGGCTAAGCTGAGGTCAGAGATTTATTGGCAATATTGATGCTCCTGTGTCTGCTGATAACACCCTTGGCCACTGCCATATGACGTCAGTTGCTTGACTATGATGAGAGGGTTTCGGGAGAAGGGGTAGAAGTGTGCTGAAATGGACGAGTATTACAAAATGTTGCAGAGAGCAATTTTTAAATTATATTGGTCTATTTATCTTTTTAGTTAGCTTGATGCAACCATAAAGTTTCCATGATTCCACCAGAAATTATGTGGGTAATTAAAATTCTTGTGCTATTGAAAACCCAGAATTGTCTCTTTTACTTTATACTGCACAAGCCCCCAGGTGTCATGGCTATGCAAAGATTAATCTGAGAGAAGTAACAGTTTGTTGAACGAATGAATGAATGATTCAGTAACTTACTGCACTGCTAAAAATAATAATTAACTGTGCATAAGTATGGTGTAATTTTATTTCTACCTTTCTCATTATACTTATGCATTTAGAATGACATTTTTGCTTCAGAGCAAATACTCAATGCATGTTTTTATCTAAATAATGAAATCATTTAGCATTGTATTTGTGCACTTTTTAAATCTTTTCCTGTTAGAAGGAAATCTCCATGGAGCCAGAAATCTATTTTTTAGCTTCTATTTTCTGGGAAGCCTCTATTAAAGAACCGACTCACAGTGGTAGGTCAGTTACTTATTGAATGGGTAGATACTTAGACTCAAAAAGGATAATGGACTCTGGCGCAGGACAACAATGGATTCATCAATGTGACAATTGTGCTTGATTTACTTGCTCAGCTGTTCTAATGGCCGCCTGCCTGTCACATTACCAATTAGACTGACAGTGCAATGATCTAAATTTGCACTTGACACTGAAATCACCATATTGATACTCAGTGGTCCTTTGTAGGCCAAATTCACAGGAATATAGTCATTAAATCCATTGTTTATCAATTGCTTTTTATTTATTTAATTGAGATAGGTTCCTTTTTAAGCCATTAAATGAATGTTTGATCATGTTAAGATTCATTTTGACCTAACGTACTGAATTGAAGAGTCACTGATTAGGTCAGTCAGGGTTTAGCCAGAGAAGCAGAGCTAGTTGGAGAGGTAGTCTGAAGAGAAGCTCACAGTCAAGCTCACACCCACAGCACAGGCTGAAGCTGTTATCCACAAGCAGTCAGGAAGGAAGACCATGAGCAGGACTAGAACTCCACGGGCACAGTGAACCCCATGGGCATAGTGAACCCCATGGGCACAGTGAACCCCATGGGCATGGGTGAACCCCATGGGCACAGTGAACCCCATGGGCACGGGTGAACCCCATGGGCACAGGTGAACCCCATGGGCAGTGAACCCCATGGGCACGGGTGAACCCCATGGGCATGGGTGAACCCCATGGGCACAGTGAACCCCATGGGCATGGGTGAACTAGAATCCCATAGGCATGGGTGTCTCTCTCTCAGGGACACAATAGCCTTGCTTTGGCACTTTCCCACAGATTCAGTCAGATCCACCTGATTATCCAGGATAATTACCATTACTTAAAATCAATTGATTAGGGGGTCTAATTACATCTGCAAAATCCATTCACAGCAATACCTAGATTAGTGTTTGATTAAATAACTAAGTGCCATAGCCAAGCCAAATTGACACATCAAAAAAGCCATCACATTTATCTCTGCTAGGCCCAAGACTCCCTTCCCCCACCCAGAGACACTGCAGGACTAGGGACACAGGGAAGGGGGCTTCTCCTACAAAAAAAAAAAAAAAAATCCATCTCATAAAGTGCTCTTTATTCCAGACAGGAAGGGGAGATCTTACCAAAATAAGCTCCTGGTCCAGGAAGTGCTCTTTGTTCCCACAGCCTAGAGACTCCCTTTCCCCACCTAGAGGAAAAGGCAGCCCAGTCTGAGGAGCCTCCTTCTGCCCCCAAAGCAGGGTCCTCAGCTGTCAGCAGTGACCAGTGGGAGCCCCAGTGGCATGAGAGAGATGAGCTTATTCTAAAATTTATATGGAAAGGTATAGGCCCTTGAATAGCTAAAATACCAAAAGAATAAAGTGGGGGGAATCAGTCTCTCTGATATTAATGCTATACAGCTACAGTGACCAAGAGAGTGTACTACGAGATGAGGGATGGATACATAGATCAATGGAACAGAAATAAGAACCAACAAATAGACCTACACATACACACTCAACTAACTTTTGGCAAAGAGGCAAAAGCAATTCAATGGAGGAGATACAAGAAATGGTGCTAGGGCTGGCCCTGTGGCTTAGCGGTTAAGTGCGCGCGCTCCGCTACTGGCGGCCCGGGTTCGGATCCCGGGCGCGCACTGACGCACCACTTCTCCGGCCATGCTGAGGCCGCGTCCCACATACAGCAACTAGCAGGATGTGCAACTATGACATACAACTATCTACTGGGGCTTTCGGGGAAAAAAAAGAGGAGGATTGGCATGGATGTTAGCTCAGGGCTGATCTTCCTCACAAAAAAAATTTAAAAAAAGAAATGGTGCTAGAAGAACTGGACTCACGTCTACAAAAAGTGAGCTTCTATCTAAACCTGACACAAAGAAAATTTAACTCCAAATAGATCACAGACAAATATAAAACTTAGTACTATAAAAATTTTAGAAAAAACAGAATATCTTTGAGATCTAGGGCTAGGTAAAGAGCTCTTCAAATTAATACCAAAAGCACTGCCTATAAAAGAATAAATTAATAAATTAAACTTTATCAAAGTCAAAAAAAAAAAAACCCTTTTGCTCTCTACATACCTCTCTTAATAGGATGAACATATAAGCCAAAAACTGAGATAAAATATTTGTAAACCACATATATGACAAAGGACTAGTGTCTAGAATAGATGAAGAATGCAAAACTTAACAGTAAAAACAAATAAATGATCCAATTAGAAAATGAGAAAAAGACATGAAAAGACAATTTCCCAAAGAGAATATCCAGTTGAGAAATAAGCACAAGAAATAAGCACAAGAAAAGATGTTCAACTTCATTAGTCATTAAGGAAATGCAAATCAAAACCACAATGAGATATCACTACACAAAACAAAACAAAAATAAATAGTGAAAACAGCAAAAGCTGTAGAGCATTCAGAGAAACTATATCATTCATACACTGCTGGTAGGAATGTAAAATAGTACAGCCAACATGAAAAACACTTGTGTGAATTTCTTATAATCTAAAGATCCAACTACCATTTTATAGTTATAATTCATTCATTATAACCCAAAACCAAAAACAACCCACAAGTCCTTCAACATGAATGGTTAAACAAGCTGGTATATCCATACCGTGGAATGCTACCCTGAAAGAAAACAGGAACTCGTAATACACAGGACAACATAGATGAATCTCCAGGTCATTATGCAGAGCGAGAAGAAGCCAATCCTAAATGGTTACATATTGTATTATTCCATTCATATAAAATTCTTAAAATGACAAACTTACAGAGAACCAATTAGTGGTTGTCAGAGGTGAGGGAGTTAGGCAGGAGTGATGTAGCTACGGTTGTAAAAGGGCCATATCAGGTGTCCTGGTGGTGATGAGACTGTTCTGTCTTGCCTGTATCAATGCCAATATCCTGGCTGTGATATCCTGCTACAGTTTTGCAAGATGTAACCATTAGGGGAAACTGTATAATGAGAACAGGGGATCCCTATGTATTGCTGCATACAGCTGCTGCTAAAAATCGACAATTATCTCAAAATAAGTTTAATGAAAAACATATCACATTATCAAATGTTTTAATTTATTCTTTTGAGTTTCAACTTATTGAAACACAAATATAAGATTATAAATTTTTGTTCATAGTATTAGTTTCAACATTTATGAGTCATTTATTTTGATTCTCTAACTTTTATTAAGTTAATAGATATTTGGTATTTTTATATATAGTCTCACCTTTGGTCCTCATAGATAGCCTGTGAGTTAATAATATGTTCTTCATGTTAAAAGTGAGAATAATATATTCTCCATGTTAGAAAAGAAGAAACAGTCTGGAAGAGATTAGATGAGGTCGTGCAGATAATTAAGATCAAAGAGCAAAAATCTACACCTGGTATTTTGATTCTGGGTCTTGAATTCCCTAATCACGGAAATCATAGACTTACTATTGTGCAAAGGAAAGGATGAAAGAATTGTAAAGGAAAGAAGGAAGGAAGGAAGGAAAGGGGGATGGGGGGAAGAAAGGGGGGAAGGAAGGAAGAAAAGAGGGAGGGAGGAGAAAGAAAGATATCTGTTACATTGCATTTTATAAATCAACCTTATTTTTTTCTACTAAGACCTTTAGTGGTGTTATAAAGGAAGTACACATTATGGTCCTTGATTTGATATTTGGGGAAAAAGGTGCTCATAACCAGTGGGGTACCTAAGACATTGCTAGGGAGTGCCAGAGAGTCCAAAAACCTATTACTCTACGAACAGAACTGTTTCCAAAAATTTGATTCAATAAACTTCTATGACACAAGCATTCATTGAAGAAACACTAAGTATCTGGTACTGCATTATTCTTTGGGGATATAAAAAGAAAAGAACAAAAACTTGTTTTCATGAAACTCAGACTCCTGGACCTACAAGCATGCAGTCCTGTGCAACAGACTACGTAGGTACCAATAACCAATAACAATGACCCAGCCCGGAAGTCATATTCAAACGTATGTGTACAAGGCTGCTGATTATTCAGCTGTCCTCATTATTGGTCATTAGCCTGAAACTATAGAAAATATTGACAAGTTGGCCTAATTGCCTTGACATGTTTTAGAGATGGAGTGAGGATGGAAATATAAAACAGTCTTGCAGACAAGCCCTGCATCACTTGATCCTAAGACTATAGTGTTGATAGATATGCTGGTCATGATGCTCCAGTCTTTTGAAAACAAAGAGCAATTATATTGCTGCTCAATATTACTTCAGTTTTAAAAAGTAATGACTTTCCAAGATCCTGCTTTATTTAAGATGTTGGGTTTTTAAGTCCCTGTTAATTAATACATCTTAGGAAATCTTTCCTGTGGAAGCAGTATAGAGCAGGGTAACATGAGCTTACTCAAGAAATCCGTGGCACCTCTTGTGGCAATGGGAATGAGGCAACCAACAGATGGATTTCAAGTGAAGTTAATTTGTTTTAAATCCTTAAAAATACCTAAGACTAAGAAAGCCAAAGTATCTAAGAATATGCATTCAGACCGTCAAGAAAAGAAAGTGGAATTAGATTGCTGAGAATAAATAACCTGGAGCCCCAAAAGACATGTTTGCAAAATATGCAAAAAAAATCCTATTTCATATGCATTGTGAAGAAGCAGACAATATGTTTTTTTGTTCTCAATGACATTCGGGTGAGGAAACACAATATATAAGCACACGTTGTCTAGATAACAAAAGTCTTAGGATGTAAGGCATGGAGAAAAGTGGAGCATATGTGGATAGAGATGGATGGACAGGTTTTGGGTAGATGAACAACGGTAGACATGTTTCAGATGGAGGACTAAACAGAGTCAACGGAGAGTGCAATCTACGTAGAGAAGGGCCTTTATGTTGGGGAAAACTGAAAAATATTCTTGGTTCTGAAGACTGGGTAAAGATTAGGAAGAATAATTTGACACAATTTTTGCCAAACTGGAGCATGCAATAATTATTAAACTAAATTCATGATACTGGATTCCTTAATAGTTCATTTACTTAGATACATTACATTTTGGATGACAGGAAAAGGAGCTGAGATCTTATGATGTAGTGAAAACAACACGGGGCTAGCAATGCACAGACAGTGAGTTTTAATCCTTTTCTTCCTTTCTGGTGATTGAACTTTGCAAAATCACATAAACTATTTAAGGTTTTGGGTCATTTCTGAGCCAAATTAAGGAATTGGAGTGGATTTTTAAAATTCCTTCCACTTCAAATAATCTGTCAAGTCACACTACTGAGTTAATACCATTTCTTTTCAATGTGTTTTTTTAGACTTCTATATACTTTACTTGCCCCTGAATGTAGGTTTTCTTCAAGTTTTGCCGTAGGATCTCTTCTCCTCTCATCTCTTACATCTCTTGGATACTTTCCCCCATTTTCATGTTTTGAATTAGCCCTACATATAAAATATTTCAAATCTATATCTTTAGCCCAAACTTCTTCCAGCCATCTGAGAACTTCTTTCCTTGGATATTTCATCATGAATATAATATATCTGACTATTAATTAACCCTCTCTACCCACCACAAAAGTAAGGCTTTGCATTTCTCTATTTTAAACTTATAACTGAATGTCTGGAAAATAGCAGACTCCCAATAAATGTTTACTTAACTGGAATGTATATTAAATTTAGGAAAAGACTGGATTTTATTCTGAGTGTAGCATGAAAATATTAACAAATGTATTCATGTCTCAATTACATCTCATGTCTGTATTATCATGCATGTTTCTACTGAAGCTAAAATCAAAGATAGCATAATTCTCCCAGAATTTAAAGTTAAGCAGAATGGAAGAATACTACTATATTCTGACGCAAAGAGTATTTCTCATACCCTCAAGGGCGTGATGCTATCTGATTCTCTATTAACTCCCTTTTGCTTAAGCAGTATTGTCATCATCAGAAAATCTCATGGGATGTAAACGTTAGCACTAGCCCTACAGTAAAACTTCATATTGGACATCAAGAAGACACTTAAAACAACCAAGAATAATTCAGTGTTTTATTATCTGAGGAGAGCTTATTGCTAAGGTAACTTCTTCATGTATGCTAACGAAAAGCGAATTTTCTTGAATTCCCATTAAAATTTCATATAGGCAATTACAATACATTCAGCTCAGTCAATTTTTAACCCTCAGTACAATATACTAACAGATTTACCAGAGAGAGAATAAAAAAAATCCAAATCACATTTGTCTTAGAGATTGACCGAAGTTATATTTTTTAACCAAGTTGCATTTTTTAACCAGATGCCGTATGAAATGACTTCCAAGTTTGGTTAAACAAAAGTTTCTATTACTCACTGTTTCTACAGCTGGGTCGCCTTTCAAGCATAAGAGCATAACATAGTCTTCCTTTCTTCAAATACTGTAATTAAACTTCCTAAAATATGACACATATTTGCGTGGTGTTTTAGGTGATTCACAAGTCCCGTCACTAAGTTCCACCACAGCCTCTAAATAGACATTACAGTATTTATTTCCACTTTGCAGATGAAACTGGAGCTTATGGCAGAAGGCAGAACAGGCAGGATATGAACCCAGGCCACTGTGTCTAAAAACCCAAGCTCTTTTCATTACACAGATTCTGCTGCCCCCACCCCTCCCCACACTCCCCCAAAAAGAAAAAACAGAAATTACACATCCATGGATATTTTTCTTTTAAAAAATGTTACTTTGGGGGCCAGCCTGTTGGCGTAGTGGTTAAGTTTGCACGCTCAGCTTTGGCGGCCCAGGGTTCACAGGTTGGAATCCTGGGTGCAGACCTATGTACCGCTCATCAAGCCATGATGTGGCAGTGCCCCACATGCAAAATAGAGGAAGAGGGGCACAAATGTTAGCTCAGGGCCACTCTTCCTCACCAAAAAAAAGAAAAAACAACAACAAAAAAAGAATGTTACTTTGGCAAAACAAATTTATTCAAACATTTGTGATCACCCCTTTTAACAGGATTTTAGAGACAATATGCCAATTGGAGAAATAGAAACACAAAGAAAAATAGACATTGCTTTGTAGTCACATTTCATTTTTTACAAAATGTGTTTCACTAACTTTTGCAACCAATCTTTTTCTCCAGTCTTCATTCTAAATGTCATCTATTTCCAAAATCAAATTCCTTCATAACATTGATCTGTTTAGGCAGGCATGTTGTTGAATCTGAATGCAATTGTCAACAGGAATTCCAAAATATTTTGAGTTATAGAGGCACTTTGAAATAAGTAGATAAGCTTTTATGTTATTTTTTTAACTCTATACTGAAAATATTACAGTATTTAATATATTTGGGAAAATAGAAAAACCAAACAATTCATATATCAGCGTATCACCTCAGTACAATGATTATATTTGAGTCAGGCAAATTGGCTTTTTATCTCAGTTCTGTTACTTAGTCACAACAAGTTGTGAGGCTTTGAGGAAAGAACCAAAGATTCCCTTCTAGCCCCTTTTTTCTAATTTCTAACATGGATGTAATAATTATAACGTCAGCCTTAAGGGTTAGCGTAGGATAAGTGAATGCTGTATGCAAATATAGTTAGGATATGCTATCCCAGGGTACTTTATATGCGTGTATGTCTTCTGCGTGGTTGCATTAGTATCATGTACCCTCTTATGTTGGGGGCTACTGATTATCAGATATATATGTTGAGAAGTTTTGTTAAAAAATTGTTAGGATGGATATATGTGAAAGAGTTGTCATTTTGGTCATAGTTTCACCAGGTCTTTAAGAGTAATTCCCAAATTGCTTCTGGGCATCAGCTTTCTGTCATGCACTCAAACGGCAAAATCTTCTCCTAGCAGAACGTCCTAATCCTGCTGCAAGTATGACCACCACCCCTCTGGATTTATGTGCTACCTGAGCCTCCGGAAGTTTGCCCACCCGCAATACATTCTTATCTAAGTTCCACATAGTCCTGGAAGTGGTGATTCTATGAAATTGATATAAGTAAGCATGAAACACCAAGAGCTTAAGTGAATTGGATTAAGTCTTGTGTTTGATTTAATTCAGAACTAGAATTCACGTCCATGGAAGAATAATTATGGGCGTGCCCCCCTCCAACCCTCATAAAACGGACACTGCTTAGATTGCTGTCATTTCATAAGATGAATGAAGAAGACATTACCTTTCTGCATCAGGTCTCAGATCCTTTCAGGGTGACACTAAACATGTTCTCATTTCCCATTTATAGCAATTAGATCAGGAATTCTTTACTCCTGTATTATTCATTTTAAAAGGGACCTAATTCAGTGTGTACTTTATAATAAATTTAGTCAGTTATTTGAATGACCAATATTCATTAGAAATAAATCATTAATTTAAAGTGAAACATTTTTCTTTGTACTTTCTGTCATGCTGTATCACCTCTTTCCATGTTTGACCTTGACAATGTAAATAAACTGATGAAGTCTGCATTACCCCCTCTAATAAATTCTCTAGATGAGTAAACATAGGATCAGGAAATGTGAGTGCTTAGTTAGAAAGCTAGGAAGTGGCAAAGCTGGCATTTGAATGTTAATCTATCTAGCACAATTTTATGCTCCTCTTTTTAGTGCACCATGAGACCATGTCACCTCCTATCATGCAATATGGATGACATCCAGATTCTTATAATCTACTTTTCAGTGTTCCTTATCATGGGCTTTTATCTCTTTTCTTTTTCTGTTCCACTCAGCTCCAGTTATCCCCTTGGCAAATAAATCAGAACTATTTGCTGTACTAGAGTCATTCATCGATTTGTCCATCTTGCCTATATACATTTCCTGAGCATCCATTATGGGCCAGGCACCAAGTTAGACACTAGAGGTAAAGAGAAAGCTGTTGTCTATCCTTAAAGACTTCACAGTTGAGAAAAGTACAGACAAGTGAATCAAGTTTGACAAGTCACTGTGATGAGGGCTATGGTAGAAGCACAGTGGCTGTGAGAATACATAAGAGAAAGAGGAGGAAATTCTTAATATTAGTGTAAACATTTCCTTACTGCTGTTCAACACACAAACTAAATCAAGCAAACAAAACAAAATGCACCTCACAAAAATATCATCTAACTTGGAGTACATTATTCTTAAATGCTAAATCATCAAATAGAAACCTGATAATCTAAGATTTTCCTGAAAATGGAGATCATGGAAGTTGTGATCAGACTTATTCTGTATCTTGAAAGAAGGAAAACTTTATATTCTATGTGTGTGTGGAGGTGGACTAGAGGTGCAAAAGAAGAAAGCATAAAAAGGGACAAATGCATATGAATATTTATGCCAGATTCCATTGCCTGTACTTGTTGTTTTAAACAAATCCTTCAGAAAAAAATCCCTGTTGAATCAACCAAGAAAATTTCCTTTAATTCTGTCTTTAATGTACTTTCCATACTCAACTATATTCTTTTGACAATAAGACAATTCATTCCTACCTTAACATTTTTTCTTATGCTTTAACTTCTGTTTGGAAACCTTTCTCTATATTTATCTAAATCTCACCAGCCCACAAAGATCTAGTTTAACACTCAAGCAATATTTATTGGACAATTAGATGATGTGTCAAGTGTAGTACTAGACTCTTGAATTAGAGAGATGAGCCAGACTGCTTGGTCTTTGTACTAATAGAACTTTTTTTTTTAATTGTGGTGGATTCAAACATCATGTCATTTATTACACAATTATCTGATGACAAATGTGAGAAGTGCTATGAAGAAGATCAGTGTGCAGTGAGAGGGTGCTAATATATGAAGAGTTAGGAATAAATGCCTTAAAGAAGTAGCATTTGGACAATGCTCTGAAGCATAAATTGAGATGAAGTCGGTTAAGAAGGAACACTAGGTGATAAGATCCTTGGGCAGGGATCGATTGGAGGAGCCATAAGAAGGGTTGATGGTGGTGGTGGTGATTATGGGAAAGGGGTGGTGGTGATTATGGCTGACTCAAGGTTACAGTTGTAAAGAAGGTAGAGGCTAGATTGCACATGGTCTTGTAGATCAAGCTTAGGGCTTGAAGGGTCTTTATTTCAAATGAAATTTAATTTATTGATGATTTGAGGTACATTTATATTTTAAAAATATATACACTGTCTATGGAGATTAACATGAATTGGGAAGTGCACAGGCTGATGCTGGAAAAAAAGACAAGGGAATAGTTCTACAGTGCGAGAGAAAATATTTTATCCTAGACAAGGATGTAGCACTGGAAATGGAGAAAATGGGTAGAACTGAAAAACATTACAAGGTAAATTTGACAGTAAATATTCCTTTTGGATAAGAGAATAAAGAAGAATATGAAGGACCATAGCCTCATTGTTGGTTTGTGAGACTGTGGTGGATAGAGTACCAATGAGATAGAGAACATAGGGTTAGGGGTAAAGATCATGAGTTCAGTTTTTTTTTTTTTTAATTAAGACTTTATTATTTTAGAGCAGTATTTGGATTCACAGCATACTTGAGGGGGAAGTACAGAGATTTCCCATATATCCCTGCCCCTACACACTCACAGACTCCCCCATTATCAATATCTCCCACCAGAGATATATTTGTTACAATTGGTGAATCTACATTGACACATTATAATCACCCAAAGTCACACAGTTTACATTATGGTTCACTCTTGGTGTTGTACATTCTATGGGTTTGGACAAATGTATGATGACATGTATCCAACATTATGTTATCATACAGAGTATTTTCTCTTCCCTAAAAATCTTCTGTGCTTCACCTATCCATCCATCCTCCCACTCCCTAACCCCTGGCAACAATGATCTTTTTACTGTCTCTATAGTTTTGCCTTTTCCAGAAAGTCATATAGTTGAATCATACAGTATGTAGCCTTTTCAGATTGGCTTTCTTCACTTAGTAATAGGCATTTAAGCTTCTTCTGTCCTTTCATACGAGTTCAGCTTTGAACATATAGAGTTTGGTTACCTATGAAAATTTCAGGTAAAGTTTTTGAGTAGGATTTTGAAAGTCTGGAACTTAGAGGAGAGGTCTGAATTAGGAATATAAAAGAGGAAACTGTAAGATGGAAACTTGAATGGATAATGATACCATTAGTGAATATGGTAGGGATAGAGGAACAGAATTGAGCTGAAAATCTTGAGAAATGCTTATATATTTATTAATTCAGTAGAGGAGAATAAATTAGGATATAAAATATGTTATAGCTTAGCCCAACCAACTCAACCTAGCCCAGATTACTTAAACTGAACATTAGATATCTTATCTATGCCACAGCTTGTTCAAACATGGTTAGTAAATAGAGATCTCTGTTTCTTTATTCACTTACAAGCATAATTCCAAGGACTACCTCTTGCACACCATTCTGGTATTCTCCATTGTATTACCTAATTAAAATATTTGAATATATATAACGTTCACATAGGTAAATACGTTATTCACAATAATGAGAACCATGTTTCTTCTGCCTGAGGACCTCCCAGAACATACAAAGGAGAATAAGATGGGGTCTCATGAGAGCCATCATCAAGGGGTGAGATTCAGGCCCCCAGTAGTTACTTGACCAGAATCTCAGCCCATGTTTACCTTCCTACAGGTTAGGAAGGAAACAAAACTCGTACTGTCAGAGAAGGGAATTACACGTATTTTAATACCTGTGTGAAAGTGTGGGATAGAGCAAAGAAGGAATGTTGTGGTGTTGGATTGGAATTGAAGATATCATTATGTGCTCAGGGTTTTTAAGATAGAAATTAGATAAATGAAAGATAGATAGTTAGATAGATAGATAGATAGAGAGAGAGATAATGTCCTACCTCTGTCAGCTTAGAGGGCCTAGAAGCAACGAGCACACCTAACACTCAAAATTTAATTTCTTAATATCCTTCTTCACTAATAGGAACCAGAGCTCTTTTTGAGAAATGGCCAGCTCCAATTTGCATCTGAGAAGCACATACAAGTCTGGAAGACCTTGTTCCAGAAAGTTGAAGATTGCTTAAAAAACAATGGAAACTTGCTGGAAGGACTCAAGAGCCAATATAACCTCTTTAAAAGGCTCCCACTCATCAAATATGGGAAAAATTGTGTCAAAATAATGATACGAATAGATTATAATCCACCAAATAAAATACAAATCCATGAGTCCATACTGTCATACACACATATACATATATACATAAATACATAAGATAATAATATTCTGCCTTTTAGGATATAGGCAATTTAGAAGGAATAATGGAATTAGAAAATGATCATTTTGCCTACAATCATAGTAATAATTGTTTGAGTCAAGAATCAACAGTGTACTATTCTAATGGGTAAAAGTTTGAAAAGTAACAAGATATTTTCAAAGTCTCAAAGTCTCTCTCCACAGGGTGTTTATTAATCATAAATGGAAAATAGAAACTTTAGAGAAGCCAGACAGACATTGCCCAAACCCAGTTATTAAGCCAGCATTACACGCCTTCTGGTACAACGCACTGAGAAAGACACAATATCAATTCTGTAGTATCTATGCCCAAAATATATAATTTTGGTTTTATCATGAAGAAACAATAGACATTCTCAAACTGAGGGACATTCTACAAGATAACTTGTCTGTACCCTGAAAAAAAAATCAAAGAAATTAAATACAAAGAAAGACTGGAGGACTGTTCTAAGGAAAAGTAAAAAGACGTGGAACCTAAATGCAACACATACTAGGATTTAATATTGTTATAAAGGTCATTAGACAACTGGTAAAATTTTGATAATCTCTCTTTGGAAGATAGTAGTATTGTATCAATATTAATTTTGATTTTGATAATTTTACTCTAATTTTGTATAGTTTCCGTTTTAGAAAACATAAAGTATGTAGGGATTAAGGGAAATCACATGTTCAGAAAAAATATGCAGATATATAGAGAAAAGGAAAATGGAATAAGCTATTAGAATTTGGGAGCATTTGATTGCCCAGCATAAGAAAATTTTTTGTGCTATTCTTGGCACTTTTCTGCAAGTCTGAAATTACATCAAAATGAAAGTTGAAAGAAAAAATACATGAAGTATATTTTCATGTTTTGACTTTTATAGTGCATGCTCATTGTAAAAACTTCAACTATAAAAAGTATGTAAAAGAAAAATTAACACCCATTATCTCACCACCAAGATACAGTAATTATTAACACTTCAGCAATTGTATTCCAGTCTCGTATTTTTCACAACACACACACACATTCATACAAAATTTCAGTACTGAACTTACATTCGACTCAATAAAAAAACTTATTTCTCTATGTTGGTCAACATTCTTATATATTTTAATAAATGTATAATGTTCTACATTTCACATGCACTACATTTCATTGAATCATCCTCTTCAATATTTAGATAGTTTCCATTTTTTGCGATTATACATAATACCAAAATAAAAGCATAATTGAGGAAGTTTTGTACGCATTTATTTCCCCTGAATTAGTTCTTAAGAGATAAATTTCCAGATGAAGTTATATCAATACTTTTATTCCCCCTGAACATTATAAGCCATACTTCTCTGGTCAAGTCATCATTTCTCTGTTTTCAGGGTCTTCAATCATGCTTCTCTTTCCATCGCCACTCAGCAAATGTCCACACCTTCAAACCTCCAGAGAAGAGAGGAGGCACATCTTCCATTTTGGCTAACCAGCCTAGATGGAGTCATGCTTTTGCCCAATCTCCTCTTCTCTCCTGGTTACAGTGGAAGAGCTGCTCTTCCTCCTTTCCGACTCAATTCCTCCACGAGGCCTTGCAGCCCATTACTCCCTATTCTCTCAGGAACCTGAAATATTGACTATCCCTTCTATGTTCTTTACATTCACTTTAAATATTCAATACTTAAATCTCCCTAGTTTTCTTCTTATGTGACAAATGGGAATATCCTCTCAAGTCAAAATTCATTGAACATTGTCTATACAGTCTCTATTTTCTCACTCTCCATTCCTTACCTACTCCAATTTGCTTTTGTCCAAGCTACCAGACAGTAATAGCTTTTCCAAAGATCATCAATTGTCTCCCTACCCATAAAGGTAATGTATTCTCTTTAAACTCCATCTCACTTGCCTTTGCAATAACATTCAACAATATTAAACACAAATTCCTGCCTTTTCACTCTATTTCTCCTTACCAGCATCCCATCTGAACTCATAATTTTAATCATCATCCACATATTGACAACTCCCAATAGTTTTCCAACCTTAAATTCTCATTGATGTATACATTTTATGCATATAAGACAAGACTGTCTTGAAGGCCCTTCTAAGTCTATGATGAGGTAACAAGTGCACTTAGACGTCGTAGCCACTTAACATTATAAATGTCTATTCATAGCTCACGTGAAGTTTGAAAAAAAATGGACAGATGTCCTTCAAGTAATGTCTGAGGGATTCAGTCTCTTTTCACAATTTCCCTCTGCTATTTTGAAGTTCTAGGCTTTCAAACTTGTGCCCAAGAGAAAAGACAGTGCAAGATCACAGAGGACCTCACAGGCACCCAAAATGGATTACCACATTCCGTCAACCAGAAGTGGCATTCCCTAGACCCTAATATGTTGGGAAATGTAGTTTTCTTAGTTTCTCAGGAGGAAAAGGAAATGTGGTGAATATATTGTCTCAGCTGCTGCCTCTCAAATGCAAAACAGTAAACCTCTTCCTCCTAATCAGGTACTTTTCCAGTGCCCATATCTTATAATTGGCAACTTCATATTATCAGTGGTGCAAACCAAAAACCTAGGAATCACTCTTGACACTTCCTTTTTAACAGCTCCCATATCCACTCTATTACCACGTCCTCATTTTACCTTTTACATATCTTTCTAGTATGTCCACCTTTTTCCATTTTCACCGTTTCCGTCCTACCTAAGTCTCCAATAAGTCTCACCTAGACTGAGGCAGTCTCCTTTTATTTTCACTTGCTATGTTAACTATACATCCCATCAAATCCATTCTACACTCTGTTGTTAGTGCATACAAAATGAAAATCTCATTGTGTTTGGTCCATTCTTACCCTCACATTTATCTTCCTCCCCAGTTTCAAACCTTTGAATCATTTGCCTTAGGATAAATTCCATAATTCTTAATATATCATACAACACCCCAAATAATCTCGTCTCATCTGGAGCAACTCCTCTAACCCCCATCGTATCGCCAGTCACTCTGCACTTTAAAATCTTTCAGTGTGCTGTTCTGTTTTCTATCTCAGGATGTTTGTGCTATTCCTTTTATCCCAAATTCTTCCCCAATCCTTTACCACAGTATGATTCCTCTTTTAGATCTCAGGTCAAACATTGCTTTCTCATAGATTTCTCAGGGAATCTTTCCTTGATCTCTCAGTTTAGGGAAGAAACTTGTATTCTACACTTTCTCAGGTGGTGTATCTTTCCTTCATTTTACACATTACAGTTGTAATTTTATATGTAACTGGGTGGTTACTTGATATATATCTATCTCTTCCATAGAAGATACATGTAAGAAGATACATAAGGATAGTGTGGAGATCATTTATTTCCACTTGTTATGTACAGGTCCTAACCGACAGAGGGAAATAAGTAAATATTTAATAAATGAATGAATATATGAATGAATGGATGAGCCAGTGGATAATGTTCTCTATTGTAAAATGTTTCCCAGGAAAGTATATTTCCTGGGAAATATACTGGGAAAGTAATTTATTCTGCCATTTTCAGTAAATGAGAGTCCCATTCTATCATATACCATCACCAAAATGATTGTCACAATTAATTTTACTTTATATAGAGGTTCAGATTTTTTCTGTTAAATTGAACAAGCTCTTTTTGTGGGAAGGATTTTCATGGCTGCAACAATTTAAACTCATATTCTACATCAGAAGCACAGACAACTCCACCTGTTCATTCTGTCTGAAGCTCCTGAAAAATGGGAAGTTCTAACTCTTTTCCTTTTTTTCTGTCCAAGAGAGTTTGCAGCTTCAATTTTACTCCACTATAGGTCATATAGAATATCATAAATTCTCTCTCTGCTCTCAACAAAAAGTGGAACCACTGAATCTGTCTTTTGCCAATTTGAAGGGCAGCCTTTCATTTTCCAAGGTCTCATGTACTTTCAGAAGTAATTTGCACTAGGAGAATGACTTTAGCAAGATGGCAGACTCTGAAGCTCCAGGCCCTTGTTTCCACATGAAAACAGTAGACAAAAATGCATTAGCTGGAATAGCTTTGTGGGAGCTCTAGAAACCAGTCAAGTTTCTGCAGCAACTAAATGAAGTCCCAAGCAAGAAAAAAACATACACAAAACAGTAGGAAATTTTGTGGTGTTTTTCTCACTCTTACTCCATCCCCTCTTCAGTGCAACCCAGCTTGGCACTGTTGGAGGAAAGCCATCCAATTCTCTGTTTCTCCCTCAAGATAGAAGAAAAAGAGTGGAACTCACTTGCAATATTTGGCTTGTCTCAGGGCTGCCCAAGGGATTGATGTCTCTCTCCCCTAACTTGGAGTTTAGACAGGAATGGAAGCATTGTTTGGATATCAGGTTGGAGGACACTAAAAGCAGTGGAAGGTGTCACAGCATGTGAAAAATTGCATTTCTTGGGGGATTGGAGACCCATGGGTGCCTGAGAGTAAGAGATTACAGAGAGGAATACATAGAACATTTAAGGCCCTGAGAACAAGCAAGAGTGAGACTCTTAGGGAAATTAAGACATTTAAAAGCAGCTGTGTATATGGATGAATTGGGAAAACAAACACACATGCAGGCCCAGAGATGATGCATGCCCAGAAAGGCCTGAAGAGAAATTAAACCTTCATGATGAGCTGATTAGTGATGGAGCCAATCTACAAAGATGTGCCTGATATTTTTTCAAATACCCAATTTTCAACAAAAGATCACAAGACATACAAAGAAACAGGGAAACATGACCCATTCAAAGGAAGAAAATAAATCTCCAGAAACTGACCCTAAAAAAAAAAAAAAAAAAAATCATGGGAATCAGACTTACTAGACAAATATCTTAAAACATCTTTCTTAAATAGGCTCAAAAAGCTAAGGAGAATACAGAAAAAGGAACAAAAGTAAATCTGAAGAACAATATATGAAGAAAACGAAAAAATAAACAAGGAGATATAAATCATAACAAAGAACCAAACTGCAATTCTGGAGCTAAAAAATACAATAACTGAATTGAAATATTCACAAAGGGATTCAATAACAAACTTGGGCAGGCAGAAAAAGTAATCAATGAACTTGGAGACAAATCATTTGAAATTATTCTATCTATAGAGGAAAAGGAAAAAGAATGGAGAAAAGCAACAGAGCCTAAGAACATATGGGGCACCATTCAATTGACGAAAATATGCATTATGGGAGTTCCAGAAGGAAAAGAGAGAGATAAAGAGGCTGAGAGCTTATTTGAAGAAACAATGGCGAAAAACTCCTCAAATTTGAGGAAAGACATGAGTATACCAATATAAGAAGCTTAATGAACTCCAACAGGAAAAATTCAAAGAGATCTACACAAAGACACATTTATAATCAAACTGTCAAAGTCAAAGACAAAGACAGAACCTTGAAAGCAGCAAGAGAAAGTGACTCATCATGTGCAGGGGATCCTCAAGAAAATATCAGCAGATTTCTCAGCAGAAACCTTGATGGCCAGAAGGCAGTGAGATGATATAATTAAAGTGTAAAAGAAAATAAAAACCTGTTAATCAAGAGTACTACATCCAGCAAAAATATTCTTCAAAAAATGAGGGAGTAATTAAGACCTTCCCAAATAAACAAAAGCTGAAGGAGTTTATTACCCCTAGACCCGCCCTACAAGAAATTCTAAAGGGACCCTTTCAAGTTGAAATGAAAGGACTCTAGAAAACAACTCAAAAGCATATGAAAATATAAAGTTATCCAGGAAAGGTAAACATATGGACAAATATAAAAACTAGTATAATTTAAATTTTTGTTGGTAACTTCATTTTTTGTTCTTTTCAACAACTTAAATGTAATATATGACATCAATAGCATGAAGTAGGGGAATGTCTAGTTAGGCAGAGGGGAAATAATTTATTTCCTGCACTCCTGCATGTAAACTAATTCACGGCTCTTCCAGTTAGAGACTGAAGACTCATTTTCTCTAATATTCCTGGTAAGACTACATGATAAATAATTTTGTTCAAAATTAAGGTAGGTAGTTCCCAAAGAGGAAGATTAAAATAGGAAGACTTTACATCAAGTGCTGTAAAAACTGGATCAAGATGCCTTAGTACCCTTTGATCATGTAAGTCCACCTCTTCCCCATAATAAGGAACATTAAGTAGATGCTAAAATCCCACCAAAAGGTGTCAATTGTGTTTGAGGTGGCTTTGTTTATAGAAAAAGTAGGATAAACGTTGTGAAGACCCTGGTTTGATTTTGAGATTCTTAAATTAGCACCATTTCTTTTTACATCAGCTCAGCACAGAAACTCCAAGGGAACCCTCACCTCACCTCTACATGCTCATCTCAGCTTTTAAGAAACATGCTCCCTGTATATGATAAATGCAATATCACGCTGGAAGCTCTATGTTCATACCTTTCTCTGGAGAGTTCTCGTTTTCCTTACCTTACGTCACTATTTTTCTATATTTCCTCCCTTTTGCCTAATTCCCTTTTGCTTAACTCCTGCTTTTTTCTTTTCCACCTTCCCCTCCCTCCAGCTCTAATTACCACTCTACATTTGGCTTCACATCCCTGCCAAGTATACCTATATCCCCAGTCTTTTTTTTTTTTGAAGTCACATTTTGACAATTTCTCAGCCTTTATTTGTTTGATGGGTCCCACTGTAGAGTTGACTATTTCTGGAGTTCTAAATGACAGTACTGGTGGGTTCTAAGGAGTTCTATCTCGATGTTTGACAAATAGAAGGATTGATTTCTATGGGCCACATTCCTCCAAAGAAGAAGAAAACCTCTCAGTTCAGTCCTCCATAGTAATCCATCCATGTAGGAGAACCTGATTTTAGTCATTAGGTTCAATTAAAAGAGCAGGTTTGGGGACACATTATCTATGTATAATTTAATGAGGAAAGCCATTGACACTCTGATGCTGTTTGATACCTCTGCAGGACACCCTACTTATTTATGAATAAACTGCTCTAAATCTGATAAACCCAAGAATTCCTCTTGTGAGCAATCCCTTCTGGTCATAGTCTGTCTTTCCTGACAGGCAGAATGAATTAATCAGTTTCAAATCACATCAGCCTTTTTGGAGACATTATGCAAATGTTAAAGCCAACTCTATTCATGTGTTAGAAAAAAGAAATGGAAATACTTTGGGGGAACACAAGTGAGAAAAGGCAACACACATATATTGGAAGTTAAGACATGCTACACAATAGGACCTTGATGAACTTGGAGATGTGAAGTGCTTGGCATTTTGTCAGAGCTGATAAAATCCATGTTATCCTTTCTAAGTCTGCAGTACAGAAACAGTTCAACACAAAAAGTCTTGCCTACTTTGACAACCAAACAGAACTTAACACAGAAACTGCGTAATCACAGGGTTGAAAGAATTGGAATTTGTTCTTTGAATCAGTGCCACAATGAACTCTATTTAAACAAATACAGATACATGTGGGGAGAAATAGAAACAAAATGTTTTAAAATGACAAAACCAAAAACAGCTGGATCATTTCAGCATGGCTAATCCTATTTTCCTTCCACAGCTATGTAATTTATAGTGTTGTTAAATAACTTTTGTTTATTAAAAGAATCCAGGCAGATGGCTTATTTTTTGTTTCAATTGTAATAACAATTTCAGCAGACAAATGACCACTTAAAGCCATAATTTCATGGGATATAATTTGTTTCTCTCCCATTCAGAGTGCTACCATTTTAAATATGGATACATTCCCATATTCTCTCTTACACCTGTGTGCTCAAGGACACTGATTTATCCTCTTTAAAGCAATGTGCATTTATACAGTACTTATGATGTCCATTCTCAGCTAACCAAAGAAAAGCAACAAACAAAATCATTTAAGTGAT
Organism: Diceros bicornis minor; assembly: GCF_020826845.1. Lineage (NCBI taxonomy): Eukaryota > Metazoa > Chordata > Mammalia > Perissodactyla > Rhinocerotidae > Diceros > Diceros bicornis. The sequence continues at coordinate 6,830,502 of NC_080749.1, forward strand.
TATATCTACAAGGCTCTATAGGAAATAGTATGTGGAGCACGAAGAAAACCTAGATACTGACCCCTTCCTCCAATGCTTATACTCTTACAGGGCAGAAGTCTGGCACCAGCAACCAATACATACATTAATTCATCCCTCCATACAACCATCTATTCTTTCAACACTAATTGTACATATTTAGGTGAAGGTTATCAGTCTATACAAGGGTGATATTAATAAAAATAGAAATGTAAGATCTGATGAGATAATTATTTTAGAGGTAGAATCATAGGTCTCAGTAGCTGATTAGATGTGAAACTCAAAGTCAAGCGTCAAATCAAGTAGAACTAAAGTTTTGGACTTCTGAGCGATGAGTGCCATCTAGTACTGCATGGAAAACCAATTAGATGACTGAATTTATGAATAAATTTTAATAAGAAGATACATTCATTTCTGGAGATATTAAGATTGAGATACCAGTGAGATCTCTAAGTGACAAAAATATAGAGAATTACAAGGAATGACATACTTCAGTCCGACCACAATAATGCCTAACGATTGCCACTAAAACACACTAGACATTTTCTGGTCTCCACGTCTTTGTTTTAGCCTATTTGCACTAAGACAGATGACCTTTGAGGCCCTTCCTATCAGACAAAGCATGAGGAATTCTCTAATGTTTCAGTGACAAGTCCCTTCTTTCCTTTTTCTTCAAAACCCAGGGCTTCAACTACACAACCGTTTCTAATTTAATCAGTGCAATTTCTTGTTCAATATTTTTAATGTAGTTACTCTCCACTTCTGCGTGTATAGTCATGTGGATGCAGAGAGAACCACTATCTGATTTCTGCTTTCTCGGAGGTTGCATATCAAGTGGAAAGTGTGCAATTAAGCACTAAAGTAGACAAATTAATTCTAAGCCTTTCTTGCCTTCCAAATCCCTTTTCTAAAGCTCCATCACACTGAAGATACTCGGAGAAGGATGATTGTCCATTAGACTCTAGTCTTCTTGAAGGGAGAGGTGCTGTCAAATTTATTTTTTGCCTTCCACAAAGCTTTATTTATAATGGAGATCAGTAAATACGTGTTCCAAGAAGGAACTGTTAAGAGAGTGCATTAGCAGTAGGGAAGCATGGGATGACTGTTTTAGATATACACAGAGGACATACAGAAGGGGAAGGCATTGATATGTGCTTTATTCATTCAGTATTTATGTTAAAAGATGAATAAACATCCCCAGCAGGAGAAAAAACCCAGGTGAAGATACAGAAGTGGGAATGGGAATTGAATATTCCTGAAGTACTGACAGTTAGGACTGACCTGAATGTTATGCAGGATTTGTATTTCACATGAGGAGTGATCATGTTGGGAAGCTAGAGGAGGGAGATCCATAAGCAAAGGGGTGTACACCCGATGATGTGGAGATAGACAACGCTTGGAAGGCCATTTGTGAAAGGACACAATTGACCACATTATTTGGAGTCAAATCACGTTTTCCTGTGAACCAAATTTTTGATTAAATTGCAGGGTAATTTTTACAAAATAGGCATGGTCTGGAAGTTATTTGGCGTTTTAAACAGCTACTGTGCAAATTAATAGTTGCATGACACAGAGAAAACCTATTTCAGACCCAATGCTTTTCTTTTCCATCTAGAATATGATATACATATATAGTTTTTTCAAAATAGAGTTTTAAGATCTCCTGGGAATACTGTCTTTGGAACTCAAGTATTGCCTAATGGAAGTTTCTGATTGGCTGGCTGCCATTAAGGTCATGCCCACGTCCATGTTGTGGCATTGCATGCTGTATGCCTTATTTTTAATTTATAAATTCTATTTCAAAATCTCAGTAAAACATGACAAGCAGAGCTCTCTGCAGAGATTATGACACTTTCCAAGTAGTTAAAATTCCTGAGTCTATAGCTACTGTGCCTTCTGGCAGCACCTAAAGCAAGTAATACCCCAATGCTTACGACCCACCCTGCCTTATCACTTAAGTATGTTTTGTCTGCTCTATTGTATCCCAGGAAGTCTGACTAAATGGCAAGTGGGTGAGAAAAACTGATGGATAGTTCTTAAACAGTCACATGGGAAATGAATTAATTTACAGTGATTTTCTATTTGGGGAATATTATCATCTTTGGTCTGTCAGAAAAGAAAAACTCAGAGCAGATGTTTTTATATCGGAGTTGTAAAAGGAGTTCCCTAAATGATTTGGAAGGTTCAGGAGGACGCAGTGCAAAAAGCACTGGTAGAGTCACTCTCCACTTTGTAGCTCTGACCTGAGCAAGTCACTTGACCTGTTAAGTCTCAGCTGTCTCATCTAAAAATTGAGCAATGATACCTTTTAGGGCTCTTTGACTATCAATGAGATAACTTAACAGTACCTGCACCATGGTGAACCTTCAGTAAATAGTAGCTATTTAACCACATCATACCCCTCAATATTCTCCTCACTGTGTCCTGTCAGACTAATCAAACTGAAATATGGCTAGCAGATTGTCACCCTCAGGAGTCAGTTAATATGCTTCCAGGACAGGAATACCTGGTCAGACTTGCCCAAAAAAAGTGATGGGGAGGTGGGTGGAGACCTTGAAAGTTTTGCCGGAAAAGTGTGTCATCAGTTTATCTGGCCATGGATGTACGATAGCAGAAGACAGAAAATAAAGCGAGTTTTGAAAACAAAGTGAAAGAAAGAAAAATAAACTGGGATAACAAATGTGAATCTAGTAAAGAAACGAGAAAAACAAAATGGATAGTGAGATAGGCACTAATGTGCATCTTAGATGAGAGTTAGAAGGCTTCCCTAAGGGAGCTGGAGCCCATGGTTCACTGTGTGTATTTAGAGTCCTGAACATGTCTGTCTTGACTGTTCTTCACCAGAAGTCAGAACCCAGTTGTGCTTTTGTATGCATAGCCTCTTTCCCATTTAAATTTTTATATTCTTTTCCAATTTCATTTATTATCTATTTTATTTCTTTTGGATAGTTAAAAACTGTATTTATTTTTATATAAGTAGATTTTACTCTCTTAATCATGTTCTTCGACCTGGACTAGACTAATGGATACTGATCCTTTTGGGTATAACCTGGTCAGACATCCTTCTATTTCAACATCCTTAGTCCTCTGAACTCAGACAGCTTATTTAATTCCTGACTTTGTCCCATCTTCCACAGACCATGGCTTCTTAATATTTTTCTGGGGAGAATTACATTGAATCTTTTCATATGAAGTGGTTTCCCACTAATGCTCTCTGATTACTACAAATCTCTTTCTCAGCCTAGTCCAAGATGTAGGTGCTGGTCATACTTCAGTAACATCAGGCTGAGTTTAACTCATAGGGTCAGGATAGGGGAGGGAGAGACTGTGGGGCAACAGCGACAATGCGAACTTGTACATCAGGACACACACTTAGGGTTCTCTAGCTATTGTCGGGGGAAGAGGGAGAATCTCCCTCTGCCCTTTCTCCTAAGGTTCTTCTGGCTGGCCAACTAATCAACAAGACAGGTTAGCAGGAGAAAATAATACCAAGATTAATAACATGTATACATGGGAGAAAGCAGGGACACTGCGTTTTCTCAACACAATAGCAGAAATTCTCGTCTTAAATATCTTTTGCAGCCAATGACAAAGGAGGATTTTGGCGGTGGGGGGAGTCAGTTACAGGAGATTACCACTAAAGCACAGTAAACAAGAGTAAGGTTTATTATGTAGCTCAAGGCCTCATCTTCTACATTGATAAGTCACTAGAAATGAGCTCATCTCCCTCTCTTTTCCAAACAGAGAGGGAGATACCTTTATAAATGGAGATTTCCCTTATAAATGTAAATGATTGTCTGGCAACTCCTCGCAGGGTCATCCAGAGAATGTGGCCAGAGAGACAGAACTTCTGGTAAGAGGGGCTTGTTGGTGCCTTTCCTATTGTAAAATTTACCCTACGTTATCTTTACAGCCATCATGATAGATCTGTTCCAGGAAGGAGTTACCATGTCAAATTTTTTAGGCAGTTAGTGGGGGAGGTCAAATGTCCTCAGAGAAAACAACCAAGGTAAAGAGATAGATTTCAGGGTGGCCAAATCTTGATCTCCCACAGTCCCGCCTTTGAAACTAAAAGTTTCACAGTCCTTTTGAAACTTAAAGAAGTTTCATAGTCCAGAAGCTGAGTTGGTAGATTGTTTCATCTCACTGAGCCCATTTCTTAGTCCTGATAATAGATCAGTTCAATTATGTTTTTTTTGGAAGGTGGTGATGCAGGTGGGCTCTCAAGGTTACGCCTATATTGTGGAAGCAAGCAATCAAGTATTTAATAGAAGCATTTTTATAAAAGAAAAACAAGGTTAATGGTTGGAGCAAGTTGTAAAGCAGTTTTTGAGTTCAGAGGACAGCCAGTGAAGAATTTTAGATGTCAGCGTCAAAGCATCTTTTGCAGTTTAAAATATCTCGGATGGTGTCGTCAGGTCATCTCAAGTTTCTATCAAGTCCATCAGCTTCAGTTTGTAAGGCTTCAGGAAAAAGGGCAGGTTCAGTTCTCAGTGATTTTAAATGAAAATGATGGGAAAAATCAAAAACGTTAGTTTGGATATCTGTAGCCAGATATTTCAGGAGACTAGAAGAAATCAGGATCCAGTCTAGTCAACAGATATAAAACAAAAACCTCAAAAGACAATTAACAAAACTAGGATCTAATATCCGCAAATGTATACTATAGTTTTTACAGAAACATAATTTTTTTCTCTAAAATCACCCTCATTTTTATCAAAGATAGCCAAATTAAAACTAACTAGTTTGCAAAATAAGTCTAGTTCTAATAGAGTTGGCCCAATTATTTACATAAGTACAGCAAGAATAGCAATTAATCATATAAGCTTTTTTAAATCTGCTTTGTTGAAACTTTTTATAAGCAATTTCAGATTGAACTTCAAAGGCCTCTTGAGGCCAGGAAAGCCAAGCCAAGGATTTTGTCATCAGACTTTGCCTGTAATACCTACAGATTTGGGTGAATTCCTCTCTTCCGAGGTTCTCTCAAAATATTTCGCGGTTCCTTGTACCTGCCAGATAAGTGACATTCTTTATTTATCCTGGTAAGTGCTGTTTGGAACATAAGGTACCAGGCCAATAGTTCCACGTGGCTTTATTCTATAAAGTCCAATCTTCATTCCTCAAAAGCTGTATGGTTATATCGCAAATATGATGTTCTAGTCACAACCTTGGTAATATAACCAGTGTTTTTAATTGTGTCCTGTTATAAGGAGAACAGATTCTTATTGAACTTATGCAAATAACTATATTGCCATGAAAACAACAATACTCACTTACTAAGAGTTTTTAAATTCGAGGGATCAGGTAGAGAGAAAAAGATAAATATTTCCATTTTACTTACAAAAGTATCATTTACCAAATTGTTATAAGTCATAGCTATCTCGGGAGAAAAGAGAAAAAGTTTTCCTTAAATCTGAAAAAACAAAACATTAAAAATTCAGCAATACTTCAAATGAAAAATCATGAAAATTATAATCATCCTTATCAGTTCATTCAGTCTTGTGTAATCCATTCTCGATCCCAGTCTTTTTGTGAGCGGCTTCATGAAGTCATCAGTTTCTCCATCAGGTTTCTGTAATTTCTTACCAAGTTCAGTTTTGTGATCAGAAAGTTTGTCAGAAACCTGTATTCCAGTGTAAATATCAGAGTCCTTTCCAAGAATTTTTCTGAAGTTGAAACATTTTGTAAAAGCATTAGAGCAAAGAAATGTCTGTAAACAACAAGACCTCAAAATGGCAATTGACAAAGAAATTTGGTTAATTTTGTGACATACAACACTTTAAAATAATAATAACCAGAATTATGACTGATAACCAGGACAGATCAGAATTTCAGTAATGATATACAATTTTAAAACATCTATGTCAATAACATTTGCCCACATAATAGCACCTAAGCAGGCTTATCATCACTTGTCTGACAATGCTTCTCACGTAGTTTAACATACTGAATAAGCCTAATAAGTTTAGTATCTTTCCCCTTATAGGAAGAGAGCAAATTTTTTTGAGAAGTTCCAGGGCCCTTTGAAAATTTTCAAAGAAAAAAAGTAAAAAAAAAAGACTTTATTTAAGATATGAGTTTTGGGGAGCTTGTAAAAAATATAAAAAGTCAAAGCAAACAGAGCATTAACAGTCCAAAAAGCCTTAATAGAGAGACCTCGTTCTTTTGAACACAAGAAATTATTTTAACAGTTTTTTTTTTAGGTAGACTTACTCAAAGGTAAAGAAAATCTTTTATAACGTCTTTATCAAGTTTAAGCAAATTATCTTTTTGAGAGACAGAAGACCAAATTATAATTTTGTACCAGCTTACTTCTGCTATTAAAACTCATTTACTTAATTAAATTCATTTTAATCTTAGCCAACTTGACTATGCATAAAACTCTTCTTCTAGAATTCTTCTTTCACAAACCTATAACTTTTTTTTTTACATTCAGAATTTGTCCCATGTCTTTCTTTTCTCTCTTAGTACTTGAGGACAAATTTATCTTTTTTAACCAAACAAAATATTTCCATTCTTTGTACCCTTTATACATCTTACTTTCCTTGCACACAGACATATTTTTCTTAATTTTTAGTAGCTTCAATCACATATACTAATTAGAAATTTTAACCTTTAGAAACCTCAATTTGTAAGTAAAAACTAAACAATTATAAACTTTCTTTTACATTAGTATCTTGTGGCTTGGAAAATTTATAAACACTTCATAACTTCTAGAAACATGTTACTTTATAGTACAATCTTTTAATAAAACACATGTTTACCAATAGACCCAAAACACCTTTTAGTTTTCTTGTAATGAAAAGCCAAAAGTAGACAAACGTACATTTAGCAATCAATGTCTAATATCTTATCTTATTTGGAAATGATGATAGAGAATTTTTTTTTTATAAAATTTAGCAAAACTCTAAAGCTTTAAGTCACCAAAAAGAGTTTGGAAGCTGTAACCACCATAACACATAATTATTGTTTAAAGTTCATCCAACATTTATCTTTTTCACAACTATTTACTTGTTTCCAATAATTATTTAGATTGCCTATAAGACTTCATAAGACTTCAGATAAAATTAGCCATCATTTAAATTACTATTTTTGTTAACCAGTTCTGTAATAGAAATAACATCAGTTTTTTCCTACACAATTTTATGTAATTTTCATCACTTCTTATACCTTTAAACATAGTTATCATTAAGATTTTTATCAATAGGTCTTGGTCTTCTAATTTTGGACAAGGGAAGCATTCCCAGTCAGACATTTTAAAACATACTCAGGCAAAGTTGATGTAACCTCTTTATATAAAATTAGCTCAAACATTTCAACCTTTATAATCTTATCAACACTTACACTTTTACATGTTTTCAATTCAATTGTAACCTGAGTCAAGGTCTTAAGGCTAGTCAAATTTTTTTCCTTCTTTTTTTTTGGCCTTTTCTTAGGTACCAAATAAATAATTATGTGAGAACTCTCAAAACATTTCTTTTTCCCCCAATTTAGAAGTTTTTCCAATTCAAAGGATCCGTCGTCTGGCCATTGACGAGTAGGATCTTCATTTGTATATTTATTCCAATAGTGACTCAAACCAATAAGCCTTTTTAAGGAAAGACCCGGAGGTAACTTTCCACGCTTAGAAGAAATTTACCATGGACGCAAAGAGGCATCCCTTGTGAGGGTGCAGATGATGTAGCCCCCGTGATCCACAGAATTCACTCCCAAAGATATTCAGAGAAAGTAAAGACCTTCGTTGCACAGGCGGTAAGGATGGTGTCTCCGGTCTCCCACAATAGTGTGGGACACTAGAGGTGTCCCACCTCTAGTCACAGACCCGCTAATCTGTGACACCGGGCAGGCGATACTGGAATGGGATTTTTCCAGCACTAACAAGCAACGAAGGTTAAGACGACAAAAGCCCTTATGGACTGGGCCTTTTATGACAAACTCCCCTGAGAGCTTGGCACAGCCGGACAAAGAGACAGTTCAGAACCCCAGTCTACTCGACTGGCCACCAACGTGCACCCCGGTAAATGCACCTTCCGTATGGTGGAGACCAAGGAGAATATTCTCACTGGTCACAAAGCCAAGTTTTGTCAGGACACAGAACAAGACAGAAGGAAAAACCTCATCCGGTTTTTTTTTTTTTTTTTTTTCCTGTGCACAATGACAGCTTTAGCCACGCCTTAGGTTTCTTGGAGCCAGAATAATACCTAGCGGGGGAGGTGCCGCGGGGTTGGGGGCTGTGTGCTTTACAGAGTACCTCGTCGTTGCACGGACATTTTCTTGCAGTTGGCGGGGGACCTGTGTCATCTACCCCGTTCCGTGACCCAATTTATCTTGACACGGGAGTCTTCTGAAAGTGGCGAGCGCCCTAATGGCTCTTAACTGCTCGACCCGCGCCCACCAAATTTGCGGCCTTTTTGGCTTCCAAGATGCCCTTGGCAATGGCCTTCACTTCATGTGCATAATAACCCACAGCAAAGTTTGTAGACGCCGGTCTGGTGAGACCCGCAAACTCACCAGTCTGTGGGGCCGGCCCGGACAGCAGGCTTATAGGGCCTATGCCTGCGTCCTACCCTATGGTATTTCCTTCTTATGACAAAAGACACAGACAAAAGAGAAAAACAGAGACTACCTCTGAGAGGAAAAGGGATCAAGATCATAACCAAGAGTACTCTACCAAATTTAAACCAAGAGTCACTAAAAGCCCAAGAAACTAGTTTCCCAAATATTTTCTCCTGCCAATCTAAATTTAGAAAGAGAAAAAATTCTCACCATTTCCTTCCGCCAGACTCCGCAGATAGAGATTCCGGGAGGCTGACGTGGTAAGAAGTCTTACCTTTTGCCGGCTTTCGTCAGGCGTTCCGGTATCTCATCATCTGCAGTAGTCCAGGGAGAAGGCAGGTCTTCCAGCCAGAGAAGGCAACTTGCCAGCCAGTGTGACTCCTGGCTGGCTCGCCAAAACTGTCGGGGGAAGAGGGAGAATCTCCCTCTGCCCTTTCCCTTAAGGTTCTTATGGCTGGCCAACTAATCAACAAGACAGGTTAGCAGGAGAAAATAATACCAAGTTTAATAACATGTATACATGGGAGAAAGCAGGGACACTGCGTTTTCTCAACACAATAGCAGAAATTCTCGTCTTAAATATCTTTTGCAGCCAATGACAAAGGAGGATTTTGGCAGTGGGGGGAGTCAGTTACAGGAGATTACCACTAAAGCACAGTAAACAAGAGTAAGGTTTATTATGTAGCTCAAGGCCTCACTTTCCACATTGATAAGTCACTAGAAATGAGCTCATCTCCCTCTCTTTTCCAAACAGAGAGGGAGATACCTTTATAAATGGAGATTTCCCTTATAAATGTAAATGATTGTCTGGCAACTCCTCGCAGGGTCATCCAGAGAATGTGGCCAGAGAGACAGAACTTCTGATAAGAGGGGCTTGTTGGTGCCTTTCTTATTGTAACATTTACCCTACGTTATCTTTACAGCCATCATGATAGATCTGTTCCAGGAAGGAGCTACCATGTCAAATTCTTTAGGCAGTTAGTGGGGGAGGTCAAATGTCCTCAGAGAAAACAACCAAGGTAAAGAGATAGATTTCAGGGTGGCCAAATCTTGATCTCCCACACTATCAAAGGATCACTAGCAGTAATCTTAGCCTAGCCTAAATGATCAAAAAATTTTATGTGCACAGAGCCCATCTTGGATCCATAGCAAGCAGTAAGTGTATTCCCCAGCCTCTGCTAATAGTGGTTTTGAATATCCCATCAGTGCTTGGAATATTAAGCCATGTTCCCTTTCTGAATTTGTGTGTTCAAAACATAACATGCTAAATGCAATGTGGTGTCCTGAATTAAATCCCAGAACAAGAAAGGAGATTAATAAAAAAATTAGAAAATCCAAGTAAAGTCTAGAGGTTTACTTAATATTAATGTACTAACAATAATGTGGATTTCTAAGCTTAGATAAATGTATTATAGAAGTGGAAAATATTAATATTAGAAGAAGCTGAGTAAGAGGTATACAGGAACTCCCTGTACTGCTTTTGCAATTTTTTAAATAAATTTAAAATTATTCCAAAATAAAAAGTTTATTAAAAAATAAATTATAGCTTTTGGCTACAACCAAGATGGAGCAAGCCCACTGCATCATATTTCTCTAACTGATCAAAACAATAGCTGGATGAATGCAAAAAGAACTATCTGGGGACTCTTCAAGGGAACAATAGCAAACAGATTGGGAAGAGAAGTTAAAACTTGAAGTATGACCAATAGGGTACTGGTGAATTTCCTGTTTCCCTTCCCTTTACTTTCCAGCTGTTTTCTGAGGGCAGGCCAAATCAGAGAAATACAGGATAGAGATAGTGGGTAAGATCTCTAAGAGAAGGTGTCTTTCTTGCCAGAGGGGAAAAAGTGATCCCATAGACTATGGAGGAAAATCCTTTCTTTTTAAGAACATTTTCTCTCTTCTAGTCCTGCTCCAAGGTCAACTACATTCATAGAACTACACTTCATGGCACTGCGTGGCAACGGCAGCAGAAGCACCTAAAACACTATGAGAAAACTTTTTCCTCTATATAGGGAAATCAGGAAAAAAGTATGAGTGGAATCACCATTGCTTTTTCTTGTCACACTTCCCAGAGAAAGCCCACAGTTCATGCAGAAATGTGTGACAGCAGGAGAGGCTAAAATTCTTAGAGAAACCCACATTTATGGACATAAAAACTGGGGAAGGGAGATTCTATTGGCTCCCTGAAATCAGAGAGATGGAAAAGCAGATCCCTAATCTTGTGTATAATCTGACACAAATCCTGGGGTTACTCTCAAGCTGCGTATGTGTGGAACATACCCAAAAAAACCCAACAGCAAGGGCTTTGATAACTGAACTGCTATATAAACCACTGCACAAGTCCCAGAGCAATCTCTGAGTGGCACATGGAAGAGACAGACCAAACAGCAAAGCAAAGTCTGAAAACTTAACTAACATTGAGACCGCGGTCCACAAAATATAAGGCAGAACTTGCAGTTTGAACTTAACCAAATTGATTACCTAATAAAATGAAACAAAATAAAACTAAAATCAATATTCCTCAGACTTTTACAGGAACCAGAGTCTCACAATAGAGTATTCAAAATGTCCAGGATACAATTCAGAATTACTCTACATATAAAAAGATGAGAAAATCTCAAAACCACTCAAGGGAAAAGACAATCAACAGACACTGACCCTGAGATGACCCAGGTGTTTTAATTGTTACTCAAAGACTCTAAAGCAGCTATTATAACCAGGTTCATAAGGTAAAGGGGAACACTCTGGAAACAAATGGAAATATAGAACTTGTCAGCAAAGAAATATGAACTATTTTTAACAAATGTAAATTAAACAACTGGAAAATACAGTACCTAAAATGACAAAATACGAGATGACTCAGTAGTAGAATGGAGATGGCAGAGGAATGAGTAAGTGAACTTGAAGATAGGTCAATAGAAATTATAGAATCTGAGAAAACAGAAAAAAAAAGACTGGAAAATAATATGAACACAGCTTCCAGGACCTCTGTGCAATATCAACTTCTTACATTTTTGAATTGGAGTCTCTGAAAGTGAAGAGAAGAGAGTGATGCAAAAATTATTTGAAGAAATAATGGCTAAATACTTTCTAAATTTATGAAAGTCATAAGTTTATATATTCAAGAAACTCAGGAGTAGGGAGAGGGTGAAAGGGGTAAAGGGGCACGTGTGCATAATGACAGAGGGCAACTAGACTTTTGGTGGTGAACACAATGCAGTCTATACAGAAGTTGAAATATAATGATGTACACCTGAAATTTATATAATGTTATAAACCAATGTGACCTCAATAAAAAATAAATAATAATAATAATAATAATTTTTTAAAAAAGCTAAATGAGTGCCAAACTGGGATAAATCTCAAGTAAACCACATACAAATACATCATAACCAAACTGCTGAAAACCAAAAAAACCCAAAATACTTGAAACCAATCAGAAAAAAACACACTTTATCTTATGTATTGGGAAATAGCAACTCAAATTACTATGAATTTCTCATCAGAAACCACGGAGAAGAGAAGACAGTGGAACCATATATTTCAAGTGTTGAAGAAAACAACTGTCACTCTTCCAGGATGGAGCAATTAAGCTGAATTTAATGTGTTTGATTCCTATCCATGTGCTAAATATCATTTCTATGCATATGTCAGCCTATAAATAATACATTATTTCACACTATTTAAACATTAAGACATTTTGTATTAAACTGATCATATTATTCTGTAGTTCTGTTTATTCACCCTATTCTGAGATTATCCCTAATGATGTCTGTAGTTAAAATTTATCCACTTTAACTGCTATGTAGTATTTCATGATATAAATATACCATAATTTATCCATTCTCTTTCTGATGAACATTTAGTTTGTTTCAAATATTTTACTATGATGAGCAACTCTTCGCTGACCTCTTCTGTACATTATCCTCTTATTCACTATGTGAGAATTTCTTTATTCTATATACAACTAAGAAAAAATATCAGATTTTCAGTTTTTTCTTCCCTTCTGTATCTATTTGCATTATTTCTTATTTCTCCCTTATTTCTCATTTCTCTCCCCTATAGTCTTCTAATCTCCATATTCAACAGAAAGTCTGGTTATGGTTGATATTATCTGTCAGCTTGTCTAGCCATGGGACACAGATATTTGTTCAAATGTGTCTGAATGTTGCCATGAAGGTATTTTTCAGATAATATTAACATTTAAATCAGTAGACTTTGAGTAAAGCAGATGACTCTCCATAATGCGGGTTGGCCTCATCCAACCATCTGAAAGTCATAAGGAAAAGACTGACGTCTCCAGAGACAGAGGGAATTTTGCAAGCAAACTATCTTTGAGCTCAAGCTGTAACATCCACTCTTCCCTAGATCTCTTATCTGCTGATCTACCCTGCAGATTTTGAACTTGCCAGCCTCCACAATCACATGAATCAACTCCTTAAAATAAAATCTCTCTCTTCCCTTCATGTATGTATGCATACAGACACATCTGCATCTATATCTTTTGTAATCTGTATCTCTTTATTGGTATTCTTTATTTGGTGTGACATTGTCATCATACATTCCTTTATTTCTTTATTTACGGTTTCCTTTAGTTCTCTGAACATGTTTATAATGGGTACTTCGAAGTTGTTTTCTGATAAATCCAGCATCCATTCTTCTTAAAGTTTGCCTACATTTTTTTTCCAGTGTGTGGATCATAATTTCCTGCTTCTTTGCATGCCTCAGAATATTTTGTTGGAAATTGAACATTTTAGATAACATATTCTAGCAACTCTGAGTACTACCTGACACGCCAAGGGGGGCTTGTTATTGTTATTTTCTTGTTTCCTTGTTGTGTGTTTGGCTGGGTTATTTCAGTGAAGTCTATTTCTCCTCCCACAGTGTTAAGCCTTTGTTGTTGCTCCTCAGCGAGGAAAAGCTTTAGGTGCCCACAGCCACCCTGGGAAGAGAGTGGTTTGTGTAGGGCTCTCTTTCACTATTTCTCTGATCACATCTAGCTCTTAGGGTCCACTAATTGCTGACTGACTGTTCAACTGTTTTCCACACTGCCTTGTGACATAGATTGCTGTACAAGCTAATGCAACCAAACTGTGGGTCCTTTGCAGGAATAATTTCTGATGTCAGTGCTTGATTGATCTTTGTTCTGAATCAAGAAGGGCTCTTCTCAGCTAATTCATTCCTTAGTTCTCTCCAACAAACTAGCTGTCCTAGAGTTTAGCCTGTACCTTGAATCTCCTCCCAATTGTCCTTCACCATAACCTCCACTGTTTGTAAGAGTGCCTTTAAGCTTGAACTTCTTTATTCTCTGTTGCAAAAAAATCAGTTCCTTTGGGAGAAGATTGGAAGCTGTCTATTTTACAGCCACCTTCTCTTGCAGGCAAAATCTCCGAACCAGAGCTCTGGAGTATGGTGTGAGGACAATGGCAAGCTTTTCTCTGAGTGACACCTCCGTTCTAGGAGGAGGTTGCAAGAAGTTCTTTCAGCTTGCCTCTTCTGGCATGAAACCACTGCCTCATGCACCTGGGCAAGGATGATCTGGCCTCTATTCTTCTTAACATGCTGTGCCCAAGGAGGCTTCAATGTAAACCTCCATTATATGAGTGGGAACTGGGCAGCAGAAGGAAACCCTCACTTCTTCACTGCACTCAGCCAGGATTTAGCCTCAGCAACCAGGAAGCTGGGGGCAGAGTGAGAAACACTGCCATTCTGCTCCTCCCAGGAATAAAATACTCAGAAAGAGATGAGGGGAGAGGGAGCCTTGTGTTCTTAGCTAAAGCAGCCGGGAGTGGCATCTCCACCTCTCTGAGATGGGATGGGAGAGGAAGAAAGCAGTCTTGGGTCAAGTATTACAAACACTCACCTTTCTTACCAAATTTTTGTCAATGTTTTTGAATGGATGTTTATTCACTGGCTGTTTACCCTTCAGACCTTATCAAGAAGCTTCATTTTTAATTTATTTTTATTTTTTATAATTTTCTTTTTATTGAGGTAATATTGGTTTATAACATTGTGTAAATTTCAGGTGTACATTATTATACTTCAGCTTCTGTATAGACTGCATCATGTTCACCACCAATAGTCTAGGTTTTATCTGTCACCATACATATGTGCCTCTAACCCCTTTTCGCCTTCCCTTCACCCTCTTCCCATCTGGGAAGCACGAATATGTTATCCTTATTTATGTGTTTGCTTATCTTCAACAGATGAGTGAAATCATTTGGTATTTGTCTTTCTCTGTTGGACTTATTTTACTCAGCATAATACCCTCAATATCTATGTTGTTGCAAAAGACACAATTTTGTACTTTTTTTGTGGCTGAGTAGTATTCCATTGTATGTATACACCACATCTATATCTACTCATCCGTTGATGGGCACCTGGGTTGCTTCCAAGTCTTGGCTATTCTGAATAATGCTGCAAGGAACATAGGCGTGCATGAATCATTTTGAATTAGTGTTTTCATGTTCTTTGGATAAATACCCAGAAGTGGAACAGCTGGATCATATGGTATTTTTATTTTTAATTTTTTGATAAATCTCCATACTGTTTTCCACAGTGGTTGCACCAGTTTGCATTCCCACCAGTAGTGTATGAGAGTTCCCTTTTCTCCACATCCTCTCCAATACTTGTTAATTTCTTGTCTTATTTAATAATAGCCATTCTGATGAGTGTGGTGATATCTCATTGTAATTTTATTTGCATTTCCCCAATAATTAGTTATGTTGAACATCTTTTCATGTGCCTATTGGCCATCTGCATATCTTCCCTGGAAAAATGTCTATTCAGATCCTCTGCTCATTTTTTGATCAGGTTGTTTGCTTTTTTGTTGTTGAGTTGTATGAGTTCTTTATATACTTTGGGAATTACCCCCTTGTTGTACATATGATTTGAAAATATTTTCTCCCAGTTAGTAGCTTCTCTTTTCATTTTGTTGATGGTTTCCCTCGCTGTGCAGAAGCTTTTTAGTCTGATGCAGTCCCATTTGTTTATTTTTTCTTTTGTTTTCCTTTCCTGAGGGGACACGGTGTTCAAAAAAGACACTGTTAAGAACAATGTCAAAGAGCATACTGCCTAGGTTTTCTCCAAGGATTTTTATTGTTTCAGATCTTACATTCAAGTTTTTAATCCATTTTGAGTTAATTTTTGTGTATGGTGTAAGATAACAGTCTACTTTCATTCTTTTGCATGTGGCTGTCCAGTTTTCCCAACATTTATTGAAGAGACTTTGTTTTCTCCATTGTATGTTCTTGGCTCCTTTGTTGAAGATTAGCTGTCCATAGATGTGTGGGTTTATTTCTGGGCTGTCAATTCTGTTCCGTTGATCTGTGTGTCTGTTTTTCTGCCAGTACCATGCTGTTTTGATTACTATAGCTTTGTGATATATTTTGAATTCAAGGAGTGCGATACTTCCAACTTGGTTCTTTTTTCTCAGGATTGCTTTGACTATTTGGAGTCTTTGTTCTTCCATATAAATTTTAGGATTCTGTGCTCTATTTCTGTGAAGAATGTCATTGGGATTCTTATTGGCTTTGCATTGAATCTGTAGACTGTATTAGGTAATTTGGATGTTTTAAGTATATTTATTCTTGCAATCCATGAGCATGGAATATATTTCCATTTCTTTATGTCTTCTCCAATTTTTTTCAATAATGTCTTATGGTTTTCGGTGTCTTTCACCTCATTGGTTAAATTTATTCTTAGGTATTTTATTCTTTTTCTTGCAATTGTTCAGAGTTTTTAAGTGGTAATTTTTTTAATGCAGCTTTTACTAGTCTCAGTGGGGAAAGGATCAGTGGAACCCCTCTACACTGTCAATACTAGAGTTAAATCTCATGTGGTTATATCTTTATGAACTTTATCTTTATACATACACACCGAAATATTTATAGAAGAAATAATATTGTGATTGATTATTTCAGTGATGATTATTTCAAAATATTCTAGGGAAGTGTTTGGGTATGTAGATGGGATATATTTGGGCATACTGAAAATGAATAAAAGATGAATCCAGTTTATTAAATTATTCTTTCTCTTTCTCTTCCTCTCTCACTCTATCTTTTTCTCTCCAAACACACACATTGCGTGCGTGTGTGTGTGTGTGTGTGTGCGTGTGTGCTGTTTCAGACAATATCTGGAGAATACACAAGAAGGGTTTAGCGGTTGCCTGTGGTGTCTGTGGTAGGAGAGTAGAAGAGAGACTTAGTTTTTAGGATATATCTTTTTTCCCCTAAAAAAGTTTTAGATGATTCTGAAATATGGCCATATTTCCAATTTGGAATCTACTAATATAATGCAGTTCATTATTTTGTAAAAAGAAGACCTGTTCAAGATCACTCAGTAAGTTCATGACAGAGTTAGGATATGGATCTAGATCATCTGACACCTGACTCCTGTTCCAGGGTTCATTTATGTAACGCCATGCTGCCATCCTGATTTTAGGACAAGTGCGCTCTATTCCTCAGATAAGCAGGAAAGGGCCCATTAAGAATTATTTGAAAACATGTGGTTACAAAAAAACACTTTGGAAGATCCAAATTAGCGTGTACCTATTTCATGCAAAGTTGTAACTAAAGATTGACTTTGATTTAAATTACTTTTGGAAGAATAAATGTGGTTGTGAGCAGGAAAACTAAATCATCTTATCAAGATGAGCCTACACAGTGACATCCACTGATTGTGATCCATGTCTGCCTAGGTAATATATTTATTTAACTTAGGCATCCAGAGTAAAATGAATCTTTTTTGTAATTTTTCCAATAATACCAATAATAATGATATATCTGTTCATAAGAAATATAAATGAGCAGGTCATGTATTATAAAATCACAGACCGAACAAAAATGGGATATTTGAAAACTTTAATAAATCTTAAATATTCCATAAAAATCTTCATCTCTCACTGCTGCTTAGACATGATGGCAGTGCTATAATGTTTAATAATCAGCTCTCTGGGTGAAAAAAAGGCTCTGATTTGTAGTGTTTGCCAAATTCTGTGGTATAAATATTCTGTCTATGCTCAGGTTCAATGTACCAATGGATTAACAACTAGGAAACAAAATTCCTGCAATCGGGGCTCAGAAGCTTCTAAGTCAGCCCTAGCACACCCCCTGAGCATCACTGTCCAATGGGAGTATATGCATATGAAAATTAAGCCAAATTTAGCACTAGGTTTTCAGAGACAAACAGTGACAAACTGAGGGTATAAACATATGATGTCTAATTTTACGTGTCAACTTGACTGGGCCATGGGATGCCCAGATATTTGGTCAAACATTATTCTGGCTATGTCTGTGACGGCCTTTCTGGATAAGATTAACATTTGAACTGGTAGACTGATTAAGCAGATTGACCTCCCTAATGTTGGTGGTCCTCGTCCAATCAACAGAAGACCGTAATAGAACAAAAAGGCTGAGTAAAAGAGGACACCTTCTGCCTGACTGTTTGAGCCAGGACGTGAAATGAAATATGACCTCCCTGTGTCTTGAGCCTCCCAGCTTTCAGACAGAAACTTATACCGTCAGCTCTCCTGGTCATCAGGCCTTTGGACTTGAACTAGAACTACACCATCGGATCTGGATCTCCAGCCTGCCAAACACAAATCTTGGGACTTCTCAGCCTCCATAATTTTATAAGCCAATTTCTTATACTTATCTCTCTATCTCTCTATCTATCCTATTGATCTGTTTCCCTGGAGTACCCTGACTAATGTCAACATTTCTACCTCTGCTCCCTTCCTTAGGCTTTACCTCTTACCAACACTGGTTTATTCTTCTGTGTCTAGCAAAATGCTTAAGATCTTTCAAGTCTTAGTTTAAATCTTATTTCTGGCATAAAGCCACTTCTGTCTCTATTAGCCTACAATAATTCTTCTCTTTTCTAATTCTTGAGATGTTTAATAAAAATAGCCACCATTTGCTGAAGTCTACCAGAGTAATGTGTACCAGGCCCTCTTGGGTCATTTGCATTTATTATTTTGAAACTTTATGAAAATACTGCCTTAATAGGAACAACATATGCAACAAAGAATCATGAAGTTTGTTACAGTGAATTAGAGACCTTGCAGCAAATAAGAGATAGGACCCAGATATTCCACTCAAGGCTTATCTCACACGGAAGCCCATAGTCTTTCTGCCTCACTCCCTGTTATTATGTTTCTCTTTTGAATAATGATTTCATTCCATATGCATCAGCTCTACTCTCTAAAGGACATTAGCTCATGCACACATATTGAGAGGAAATGGGGTAGAATAAAACTAATGGGAGCAGAACATTTGGGTCACACACGATGCTGGCAACTTTTCTTCCATTAGTCATTTAATGTTCCTAACAAGCCTGAGTGTAGGCATTATTGTTCTTATTTTACATATGAGGAAACTGAGGCCCAGATAACTTCAGTGACTTTCCCATGAACATGCACCTAGGATGGGACCAAATAGAGGTTAAAATTCAGTTCTTAAATGGTTTGTGTTCTTTGCACTATCTGAATATTCTTTATAGACATTGTAATAATATGACTTTCATTAAATCATAGGCTCAATCTACAATATCTTCCTTCATGCTAGTCCTTCAAGCACTGGGATTCCAGGGGCATTGCCTTACCATGAATTAAGAGGATCAAATCAATAGGTACAACAAGGATACCCTACATTACACAATAATGACAGAGTTCTCAGTAGCTTCTTGATTTCAAAGAAGAGCAATAGTAGTGAGGTCTGACAGGTGTCCTTTGCTTCTGCCTCTTCACATCTGTTCACTTCCTCCCAGCTCGCAGAGTTCATAGGTAGGAAGGGAAGACTCAGGAATGACACTCAGAGAAGCTGGTCTAAGAAGAAGGGACAGTGTCTAGTCACTGATCAGAATGACCGGGGACCTCACCCAAAATGTCACTTTCCTCCAGCACAGTTTGTCATACTCTCTACGGTGCCACCATTGGATGATATTTCTTTAAGTCTCAGAGGTTCCTGAGGGTGGATGGGATTTCATTCTCTTTATGGTGTGGTAGATAAAAGAATGTATTTTGGCACAAGGGCCCTCTCTGCTACACTCTACCTTGGACACGTTTCTTCACATATCTAAGCCTCAATCCCCTATGAAAATGTACAATAATAGCACTTACTTCACATAGATATTATGAGGGTTAAATAGGATTGTATCAAGCACTTGGAATGGTATTTGACACACAATATGTGAGTTATTACTGTTGTTGTTATTATTATCATCATCTCCATCCTAGAGTTAAGAATCTAAGGTCCAAAGAGAAAGGCCCTTGGACACAATTGAAATCAATACTAATGTCTCTGGTTTATAATCAAGTGACCTCTTCTTAGATATCTCATTACCTGAAATGGCAACTTGGGCCAATATCTGAGTAATTTACTTAAGGGAAACATTTTAGTGATATTTCAATTTAAACAAGGTTATTTAAGTAAAAATTTGGACAGTTGACTTGATTTTTATGAGTAATTGTAAGTACATAATGATAAGGTTTATTAATAAGGAAAGAATCACTTTAACACATATTAAAATATAGAGAATTTATTTGGTTAGGTCATATGTATGGGGACCGTATCTTGAAAGATGTTCTGTGTATCAGTAATGTTTTTGGGAATACCTTACAAACTGTACTTTATTTATAGAAATGAAATGGCATGAATTCATTATTCGATCAATATATCTCATTTAACTGGTGGAGCTATTTGGTCAGCAAGATACTTGGCAACACAAGAAGAGTAAAGAGAAAACTACTGTCCAGTTTTATTGTGGACATGGCAATGAAAGAACTTACATGGGATAGTCTTTGGATCATGGGTAAAGGGGCTGTACTAAGTCTGTGTTTTTGATGTCATCTTGGACAGGGCATATTCCTGTCATTCCTTTGACTGGTGAGGGCATAAGTATAAAATAAAACAAAACACAGGGTAGTGGACTTACCTTGCCTCTGTGCTCCAGACAGTCGGTATCCCTGCTTGGAGGCGCACCCTTGAACATCCAGACTATGGAGCTATCGTGGCAACCTGCAGCTTTGATCATTCTTCCCGACAACGGCCTCCACCAAAACTTTCTAGAGTAGGAAGTTAAAAGAGAGGGTTAAATATATAGACCCAGCTATCTTAAAATTCACAAGGTATTTATAAATATTGAAATCTAACTTTTGGCCATTCTGTAACATATCTTCCTTCCTCTATTATCAAGGGAAAATAATCATATATTTACATTTCTTCAAGTTATGGGGCACATTGCATCATTAGTTAGTAATTAAATAAAATTAGAGCAATTTTCTTGGCTTTGCAATTAACTTGTTTTAGCACATATTTCTCCCTCAGTAAGAGTGGAAAATTATTTTCTCATTCCATTTGACCTTTCTTAGAAGGTCATAAAAATAAATTGGAGCCAATATATACTGGTTTGAAAGAAAATGGAGGAGAGAGAGGGTTTTAACATGTATAAAATATTTTCCCAAGAGTGTAGATGCATGGTTGTGTAAAACTATATATTCTTTTCAGTTGAAAAAGATTTCAAACTGAGCTGAGTAGAAGTTATTTTATAAACAAGGCACAGCTGAGTGGTCATTTTAAGTGAATTACAAAAATCAGTGAAAACCAATAGCCTCACATTTCTCTGTCCAGATGTCAGCTCTGCAGCGGGTCTATGGCAGCCTCGTCACTGGCATCAGAGACTCCTTGCTAGATTGTAGCTTAAGAGAACACACTGTATATTGCTTTGCTGGAAAGTGCAAAGTGTTTTCAAGAATATTTCCTATTACTCATAAGTAAACTTTGCTCATTATTCTCCTTTAAAAATGAAGACTATTTCCCAAAATGTGTATGGGAATAGGGGATGGTGGGAGGACAAAGTAAGAATTTCCCTTTGAGCTGAACTTGCTCCAGGCATTGTCCATCCACCAAGTTGTAGCACGTGAGTCCTAATGGCTGTAGAAGGTAGGTCTCCCTTCTTCCAAGATAAACCTGACTTTCTTAAGCTTTTTTCAGGACAAGTCCCTGGACAGCAAAATAGCAGCATCAGAATTAATTAGTGGTGAGAGACTGAAGAAAATTTGAAACTCCATTACTCATCTACTTAACTCCGCACAACTTAATTCTACCTGGGAAGATAGAAACATTGATTGGGTGATTATCTAGTTACCTTCAAAGCCACATATTGACCTTGAGAAAGTAAAACATGGCTGCTGTCGTTCTCATGATGTACCTGCAAGTGTCGTCTCATTGGAAGGTTGAGAGAGAACAATACACTTACAACAATTAATGAATAATGCAAATGTGAATTTGCTATTCTACACTAATCATCCTGCATACTTCAAGCGTTCTGAAAGCAGATTTTGGAAATCACTAGATAGTCTGGAGGGTCTTTGGAGGGAGTAAAAATTAAGCTCAGCATTTAAGGATGAGGCAAAAACACAAAGCTGTGAAGTACCAGGCCCTGACCCAGGAACTAGACTATATGAGATGTGTATATATTCTGCTAGAATCTATGAGGTATGTAAACATCTTCTAAGACTCATAATAATGATTTGACAGAGGGTTTTGTTATTTCTGTTTTTCAAATGAAGTAATTAACGCTCTCTGAGGTAAAGTAATCTCCCACAAAATGGGGATGGGACAGATTTTCATCCATGAGGACTTTCCCTGTCCCCAAACTAGTGGCAGTCCTTCTATTGAGACGGAGTCTTTCCACTTTACAAAAACATAAAATGATCAGTAGCACACCTTCAGCTTCTCTGCTTAGATTGAAATGCAAGTTTATTCTCCTCTAAAGAAATCTAATTTTTCAAAATGTTATCACCGCAATAGCAATCAATTCACGTCGTCCTGGCTGCTCTCTCCGTCTTTTGGCAACCACTAATCTGCTTTCAATCTCCATATATTTGCCTGTTCTGGACATTTATTATGAATAGAAACATACCATATGTGTTTTTTGTGACTGGCTTCTTTCATTTAGCATAATGCTTTCAAAGTTCATATATGCAATATATTAGCACTTATTCTGTTTAATGTTATAAAAATATTCCATTGTACAGATATGAAACAATTTTTTTTTTCCTTCTGAGCAAGATTCTCCCTGAGCTAACGTCTGTGTCAATCTTCCTGTATTTTGTACGTGCATTACCGCCACAGCATGGCCACTGGCGAGTGGTATAGGTATACGCCTGGGAACTGAACCAGGGCCGCCGAAGGAGACCGCATCAAACTTAACCACTATGCCACTGGGCTGGTCCCCAGATATGAAACATTTTATTTATCTATTTATCAGTTGATGGACATTTGAGTTGTTTCCACTTTTTGGCTATTATAAATACTAGAGCTATGAAAATCTATGTAAAAGTTTTGTGTGGACATATGTTTTCATTTAGCTTTGGTATATACCTAGGAGTGAAATTTTTGGATCACATGGTAACTTTATGTTAAACATTTAAAGGAATTTGTAAAACTGTATTGCAAAGAACCTTTACCATTTTACACACCCCCACCACCAGTGTGTGAGTGTTCTAATTTATCCACATCCTTTGAAGCACTTGTTATTGTCTTTATTATTATCAACATCCTAGTGAGTGTGAAATGGTATCTCCTTGTGGTTTTGCTTTGCACTGTCCTAATGGCTAACGATCTTGAACAAATTTCACGTGCTTATGGGCTATTTGTACATCTTCTGTAGAGAAATGTTTATTCAGATTCTTTGCCCACTTGTTAATTATTTCTCATTTTATTATTAGTTTTAAGTACTCTTTTTATATTCTAAATTCAAACCTGATATCAGATATGTGACAGACAAATATTTTCTTCAATTCTATGGGTTGTCTGTTAATTTTCTTCATGGTGTCTTTTGAAGCAAAAATGTTTTTAATTTTGATGAAATCTAACTTATCTATTTCTGTTGTTGTTTGTACTTTTGGCATCATATATAAGAAACTTTTGCCTTATTTAAGGTCACAAAGATTTAAGTATATTTTTTCTTCTGAGAGTTTTATTGGTTTGACTCTTACAGTTATGTCTGAACCAGGATGAGTTAATTTTTTAGTATGAAGTGAGTCCAACAGTAAGGGACCAACATTACTCTTTTGTGTGTGGATCTCCAGTTGCTCCAAGGTCATTTGTTAAAACGACTATTCTTTCCTTATTGACTCTTCTTGGCACCCTTGCCAAAAGTCAATTGAACATAAATCTGAGTAGCTTTTTAACGGATGATTAGTAAGATTCCATTGATCTATATTTCTATCTTTATGCCAGTACCTTTATTTCTTGATTATCGATTTTCTTGATTATTGTAGCTTTGTAGTAAGAGACAGTTATCTGTAAGGTGATTTCTCATACATATTTTACAGACTTACCATTATAGAGATGAGAAAACTCTGACCAAAAATGGTTAAACAGGTTGCCCAAAATCAAACGTCTCACACGTGGCAGAGCTGATACAAAATCTTTGGACTTCATGTTTTGTTGCCTTTCAAAATATTGGGCTTATTATTAGGCCTGTCAAAATATCAGTGTCTATTATTAGAGCTGAAATATTTAGCCCATACATAATTAATCCAAACAAAAGTTAACACTGTTGGTAAAAATGTAATATATGCAGGACACAATTAGTTAGGATTTGTCTCTTCTGAGTCCATTTGCCAATCCATTTGCTGTCTTTGAGAATATAAATTTAAAAGAAAAATATATTAAAGTTCATTTAATTAAGCTAATATCTTTTGTTTGCATTATTTGTTTTTTACCATGAGGATACAATTAATATTTAAATTTTATTATGCAAATTCCACTTACCCATGCTAAACTCCAATTGCCAAGTGTAGGCCTCTGATCAAAATTTTGGCAAAGTCATTGACTCCTGCAGCATCTGGAGTTCAATTTCCTTTGCTTAGCCCACTAACACCATTTGCAGTGTTTTGAGACATAGCCTGTTAGCTTTTCTTCTAAGTAATTGACACAGCTAAGGTTCAGATGAGCCCCTGCGTTTGCTTCCTTCACAAACCATTAGCCAAGGTAATTTTATTTCATTTTCATGCTAACTTGTTCTTCAATTTGCTGATTCCCTTAACAACTGGATTTAGTAGACGGAGGTGAATAAGGGCTGGTGTTTATTTTATAAAACTCAAATTCAGCCTCTAGCCTAATTCTTTAATGTTAAATGCAGTATCTACACTTCTGGAAAAAAAAAGGACTTGCTTTAAAATAATATTCCCTATCTTTGTACTCTGATCATGCTTATAATAAGCATAATCAATGCTAGAGATGATCAGTATGGTGAAGACAAACATCTCCAGATGTCTGCCTACATAGGAATGGATTGCCTCTTCCAATCTATCTCAATATGATGACGAACTTTTTACTTCTCATGGTATAAAATCAATGTATTTTATTAGTGATGCTACTTTGTGAAGGGTTATAGATTTCAGATACAGTATTGTCATACTTTGGGTTTTGACTATGTGATTGACCTATCAAGATCCATGTGAAAACTGTCAACTCTATAATGTAAATTAGCATCAGAACAAGGCCAAGGGTCTAAGAGAAAGTCATAAGAGGAGTTAAGAGAAATATTATATCCATTCCATTACCCTTTGTGTCCCTTTATTTATTTATTTTGTTATGTATTTATTTATTTGTTTGGTGGGGTTTTTTGTTGTTGTTGTTTTTGTCTTTTTGCTGAGGAAATTTCGCCCTAAGCTGACATCTGCCGCCAATCTTCCACTTTTTGATGAGGAAGATTCGCACTGAGCTAACATCTGCACCAATCTTCCTCTTTTTGTATGTGGGTCACTGCCACAGCATGGCTGCTGATGAGTGGTGTAGGTCTGTGCCCATGGAACCAAACCTGGGCCCCCAAAGTGGAGTGTACTGAACTTAACCACTAGGCCATGGGGCCAGCCCCCTATTTGGTGTTTTTTTAAAAACAATCTAGAATTACTGATGAACTTGAGAGTATTTTTGCTTTTGTTTTTTAGTGTTAAACAATTAAAAGGACATATAAAAATGTAGCCAAATTAATCAAGCATATGTGCCAGTTATGTAATACTCCTGAATACTTGACTTAACTTCTTCTCTAACTTATGACAATTAACTGAGTCATATTAAGAATGAATGTCTTCATTATTTCACTGGAAGGAATGCCAATAAGGAAGATTCTGCAGTTTATCCAAGGTTACACAGCTTTTTAATGTGAGCAACTCAAATTCAAATTTCTTAACCCCTATGAGTTCATGTAATTAAAATCATTAAATGAAATATGATGTGGATATTTAAACATAGAATGACTAAATAACTGTGTGTATTTGTGTATAGTTTTTCCTTTTGTCTTTGTTCAAATGCAGAATCCAAGTAATTTGTCTTTAAAAAGAATTTTATGTTTTTATTTCTTCTCATTTGGTTCCATTGGGTTGGGTTTTAGAAAAGAGCTTCAGAGATTCTTAGAAAGAACCTAAGCCTACTAGGAAACCAAATATTCTATTTTTTATTGAATGCCATCTGCTTGAACTCTTTAGAGTATTGATCTTATGCTTATACTCAGTTTTGTCATAAGTTCTTTTCTCAATACCATTTATCTTGAGTATTCTCCTCTCTCTCTAACTTTTCCTTCTGTCTTCTTGCTCACTTCCTGCTTTGCCTGTCTTCCGTGAATATTTTTCTATGACAGTCTCCTTGTAAAGCTTTTTCTTTTTCTCCATGTTTTCTTGGTGATCTTAACTATTCTTATTACTTCATAGATAACCCATATCATTATGATTTCCAAATGTACATTTGTCTCCATCACTCATTTCCATGCTTATTTATCTTTTTCTCATGGATTTCTTGACAGGATCTCAAAATTCCTTCTAAAAATCTTATTCATATCAAACCTGTTCCTCCTCTCCTGCTCCCCATCTTGACTGATGTCATAAGCAGCATTTCAGTAACTTAAGTGAGAAAAGTGAGAGACATTTTTAACGTCACCCTCTGTCTCAAACATCCATTTTTTCCCTAGCCCTGTTCTTTTCTGATCTGTAGATTATGATTGTTCTACCTATTTATCTTCAATACCCTTACTATCCTGTGCTCTCTTGCTAATGTCTTCAGCTTCCTTCCCCTTTTATTGCCTCTGCCTTTAAAACTCCATCCCTGATTAAATCCCATTGCTTGGTCTTTAATCAATTGTTTCTAAACCTAAATTTCTGTGTCTGTCTATAAAGATTAAAGATGGTAAGACCGTATGGATTGAATCCTCTAGATCTTGGGTTGCCTGGAAATTCTATGAATCAAGGAGAGTGTTTTCATATTTCCGATAATGATGACTTTCAGCCTTCACCACATGACTCAACTTCCTCGATCCCTCTCATTCTCAGCAGATGACTCTAGACTTCCACTCTTGAGACACTAGAAATTTTCAGGCAGAAGCTACTCCGTCTTGCAAGCACACCACTGCAAACTTACCAATACACCTATTCAACCCTTACTCCTCCTCTCATTCAACATCTTTCTTTGTCCCTTAAATATTCATATACCCTCGTTTCAAGTACACAGTAGGACTCACCAAAATTATTAGCACAGATTTCTAACTAGATTTTCCTATATTCAGATTTGTCTCTTTCCAAAAGGTCTCTGAATTATTTTGATGAATTAGCATAGATGAACAGATTATCAAATTCTGTTAATTAGTTGTTAATTAACAAACTAACATCCATGATTCAAACTACCCACTATGATTCTATCCTATTGATTACTGAACACATTTTTACAGGAATTTTAAAAGAATTTTTAAAAATTGATGGACCTGGCCCCATGGCTGAGTGGTTAAAGTTCCTCATGCTCTGCTACGGCGGCCTGGGTTCAAGGGTTCGGATCCTGGGTGCAGACCTATTCCATTCACCAGCTATGCTGTGGTGGTGTCCCACATATAAATTAGAGGAAGATTGGCACAGATGTTAGCTCAGGGCTAATCTTCCTTAGGTAAAAAAATGAAAACTGCTGGATATAGTTTAACAAAGAAAGAAGTGTCTGTCAGAGCAAATCTTGCTCATTACTGTTCAGTCCCCTTCAAGGCATTTCCATCAGAAGTGGGAGTTAGTTTTCACTGGTATTTTATTTCTACTGAGTGGGAAGTCTGCGTAGTAGTGGTACAAATTCATCTTGCTTAGAGAAACAATATTATGTAATATTTAGGAAAATGTTTTTATGGCCAGATTTTATTGACCAAGTTCAAAATAATTATAGTTCCTTTTACCAAAAATAGACTCAATATTTAAACATAAAATATTCAGAAGGACAAGGTTTACTACTTTTCAAAGGATATAATTATTATAATATATTTTTATAAAATTGCAATACACAGGCTGACATTTTCTCTCCTTTCTTTATCCTCCAAGGTAAAATAATCACAAAGATAAATTTAAGAAATATACCATTACTCCTTCAAATTTAACCCCCATGTTACTGCCAGAAAAATCATGCTAAAACCCTATTCTGATTAAGCCATTTCATGCTTAGAAACCATTTATATCCCCCATAAACCACAGAATAAACTCAAATTCTTCACTATGACTTACCAAGTTCTTCAAACTCAGTTTTTGCCTAATTGTCAATCTCTTTTCCCACTCCCCACTTTTGTGACAGGAAATGTCTTACAATATGAAAATATCCTGCGTACTTCTATGCCTTCTGGTCTGCACATTTTTTAGCTTCTTTTCCAATGAAAAGAAGTCATACCTTTTCTCCAATAGCACAAATGTTTTTAAGTGAATGAATGAATAAATGATAAATTATTTTTCTAAACTATTCCTCACGTTCTCTACCTCCACTCTTCATAATGACACTTTTGCTTTTGGTACTCTTCAGCAGTTACATGAATTAATACCTCATCATATCTTTTCCTTTCCCCAAACTCTTACCTCTCCATCCCTCACTCTATCACCAAAAGAATGTTTTCTTAATCTAAACCAGATTAATCTACTCTCTTTCTGAAAAGTACACACAAGATTGCCATTACTGAAGAACTTGGTGCAAAGTTTTTGGCAGTCTAATCAAAACTTCCATGATATAATTTCAAATTGCCTTACCAATCTCAATTTATACAATCCTATGCTACCAACATAAATAAGCCTCCATGAGTTCAAATCAGAAGAAGCCCAAACTACTCATCATTTTGTCAAGCACTTTTTCGTCTCTATCACTGGTTAAAATTTTGGCATTGTTAAAATGCCATTCATTCTTTAAATTGCATCTCAAAAGTTATCTGCTTCCCAAAATGGCAAGCTTTCTATTATCCCTCTAAGGAGTAGAGATAATTCTTACTTTCTGTTTTAATTACATTCTATTATAGATATTTGTTTGCATATCACTGTTTCTACCTATGAAATTTTTAAGGGATTTGGACTTATTACTGTAGACTCTCTTTCTGGAAGAGTGACTAATACATAGTCATTCCTTATTAAATGTAGGAGACAGAGAGAAAGAAAGAGATAGAGAAACAGAAAGTCAGAGAGACAGAGAGATAGAAAAATATAGTGAAAGAGATTAAGATTATAAAAATGGAATAATAAACGTCTCCAAGAAGCTTCATAAACCAAAATTCAATGAATATTATTATGTTAGAAAAATGCTTTCATTGACTTATTTAATTTAAATTTCACAACTCTACTGTGTTTTTCTTCATATAAAATCAAGATGTGAAGATTTATAAAATGTTTCAAAATATCTTTTTTTTTTCCTGAGAACCTTTTTACTTAAAGTATGATTCTGAAGTGTTTTTTTCTCTCAACACTTCTGACACCAAGTGTGTGGGTTTTTTCCTCACACCAATCAATTCTCCGACTCTCCAGACACCAACTGGGTGTTGTATAATTCACTTCAATTATGACCTTACCTATCCAGAGTTAGCAGATCCCACAGGTTAAGGGCTCAGTCCCACAAGCCTGTCTCCACTCCATACCCCAATCACAAGTCCCAGCCACCCGTACTTCTGACTGACTGGCTATAAGATCAGGAGATTCTCACAACCCCCTCCTCAGGTTCAATAACCTGCTAGAACAGCTCACAGAACTCAGAGAAACACTTTAGTTATACTTACCAGTGTATTATAAAGGATATAATTCAGGAACAGCAAGATGGCACAGCTGCATAGGACAAGGTAATAGGTGCAGAGCTTCCATGCCCTCTCCAGGCACACTTCAATATGTTCACCAACAATCCAGAAGCTCTCCAAACCCTGTTGTTTAGGGATTTCTACGGAGGTTCCATTACACAGGAATGATTGACTAAATTGTTGGTCATTGGTGATTGAATTTAGTCTCCACCCCCTTTCCACTCCCTGGAGGTCCTGGTGGTGAGGCTTTAAGTTGCAACCCTTTAATCACATGTTCCCTTCCTCTAGAAACTAGCTCCTGTCCTGAAGCTATCTAGGGGCTCACCAAGAATCACGTTATTAGCATAAACTCAGGTATGGTTGAAAGGGGCTTATTATGAATAACAAAAGATGCTCCTATCACTCTTATCTCCCAGGAATTTCCAAAGGTTTTGGGAGCTCTGCCAGGAAGCAGGGACAAAGACCAAATATGTATTTCTTACAATCAGAATGGCTTTAAACAATTATCAATTAAACGTCTAATAATGTTTGCCTATTCTAACCCTTTTGTCACCCCAATCAATTTCTAAAATCTTGATTGAGAACAACTACAATAGCAACAGTAGAGGCTCTTTTATAGAGCTTTTGTGGTGGGTCAGCTCTTGGGAAATTTGAGTCACGGCTCTACTGTCTTAAATTGAAACTGGGATGCTCCCCTGCACAGTCACTCCGGCACCCCCCCACCCAGGAGGAAGCAGCACAACACAAGACAGGAGGAAGGAGAAGGGAGAGTATCCATGTCTGTTTTGCTTATGGGCTTATTCCTGTTGAGACACCACAACAAGAGGGAAAGTCGTGTTTTTAGTAAGTTCAAGGGTATTTTTCTTTCATTTTCCTCCTTGTGAAATGAGTTGTTTCTGTATATGCTTTATTCTATAGAAGTCCTTACATTCAGAAGACAACAAAGTTCTTTGTTATTCAAAAGTATTGATGAGGGCCGGCCCCGTGGCTTAGCGGTTAAGTGCACGCGGTTAAGTGCACGCGCTCCGCTACTGGCGGCCTGGGTTCGGATCCCGGGCGCGCACCGACGCACCGCTTATCCCGCCATGCTGAGGCCGCGTCCCATATACAGCAACTAGAAGGATGTGCAGCTATGACATACAACTATCTACTGGGGCTTTGGGGGAAAAATAAATAAATAAAAATTAAAAAAAAAAAAAGTATTGATGAATGCTTGTGTTTACAAGCTTTTACCTGCTTCTCACAAACTGGCAAAAATAAAGAAGGTTGGAATCCTTTAAAGTTCTACAGGAACTCAAATGAACACATTCATGGATAATTTGAATTAACAACTTTTAAAGTATTTCCGAAATAAACCTCCTCAAATTTAACTCCTCCTGCACACATACAATTCTTGTTTGTTTCACAAGTGTATTCATACATATAAAAGATGCTAAATGGGAAGGTTATACTTTGTTTCCAAATCAATATTTCCTCCATAAAAAGCAACATTTTCAGACCCCCCCCTTCTATGTAACACAAATATGTGTTAAGTGGTCCATGATCTTCATAGAAAGTATTACATTGAGGAGAGAACCACACTTAGAGGTCTCTCCATAACTCTAGGGAGCTGTGTGACTTGGTTAATCACTCTTTCTTTCCATCTGAACTTAAATTCTCTCATCCGAAAAATCAGTGTGACTTGGTAACCTCTAGTGACATTTCCAACCCTAAATGCTGTAATTCCATTGTCCTAGTAATAGAGATAAGTTTGGAATTCTAGGTACAGACACTTAAGGATAAGAGTGGGCAGGCACCTGAGGTCAGCAGAGGAACAATATTCAGAATCCAAGTGAGGAGGTTCATCGTCATCCACCAGCAATGACGTTCTGAAGCAAAGTTGCTGTTTAGGTTTGTCAGATCCTGCCCTGGAGGCAGTGGTGGAGAATGCACTGGGTCAGAGGTCCTGGCTCATATTCTAAGCATGTGTTTGTGAACAAGGCACTTAATATCATGAAATCTCAGACATATCATCCAAAACTTGGGTACTATCCTTTCAAGAAGGAAAAGTAAATGAAAATATATTATTTGTGATGCAGAAGTAAGGCCTGATTTATAAGTAATGATTTATCGGGAAGGAGCACGGTAAGATCATCTTCCCTTTTAGTTCACCACATCAAACACGGAAACACCTCAGTTTTCAAAGAAAATTTTTGGTCATCTCTAGCCTGGAATTTGAAAGCTTGAAAATAGTTTCAGACTTTCTCCTTGAGGAAGATTTAATGAATGTAATTAGCATGGACATTTGAATTTTATGTAAATGTCCAGGAGCAGAGCAGGAATGTAGTACACTTTAAAGAACTGAGCAAATTGAATCTCATAAATAAATGAACGCTCCAAGATCCAATATTTCCTGCTTTCTTTTTTGCAAGAAGAAAGTCATCCTTGACATTAAAGAGATAGATAATTGTCTGGCAAAAATCATTACTTTTTAGAGTAAATAAAAGCTAAATGTTTCCAATTAAAAGTTAAATAAGGGAGAAGTAAGGGCTTGGGTTTTAAAATCCCACTTTTGCTGTTTGGGTTTCATTTTATCAGCTAAGGCACTTATAACATCATCTCATCTCTGGCAGCATGTCAGCTAACTGTCCATCTGTTATTAAACGCTGACAATGAGATGAACTTGAAGAAAGCAAAAGAGCTGCTCACTAAGTGTCAGGGACTTTGTGTATGATCAATAATTGAGTAATTCAAAAGAGTATCTAAAAATCATGCACACAATTGAAATCAGTCAATCACCCCTTTTCTATTTCCCTCCATGCACGAGCTGTCCCAGCTGCCTCACACTTCTGTTTCTCCGTAAGATGTTGCTACAATGCCTATCTATCTCTCTGTCCCTCAATCTCAGCCTGCCCCTGTCTCTCTTATTTCTGGGTCATTCCATCAGGCCATTTTCAGTGTCATAAATTACCTTAAGTGTAGTATTTTGTAATTTTCTGTCATTTAAGAGGTCGTGTTGCATGAGTACTATCCACATGTGTCATCCTGCTGGCGATTTAAACATCATATTGCATCCAGGACGTACCAGAATGGGGCTGGAGGGACATGCATGCAGTACATGCATTCCAAAAGGGCTTAGCTGGTAAAGGCTTCCTTTAATTGCAAACCAGCTTAGTGTGCCATTCAAATGAGAATAACACGATGTCTCTGAAAAGATAGGCAGATGTAACGCCCTGTAATTCTCTCTCCTTTCTGAGGATGTTGAATTCCCTAGATTCACTTGAATCTAAAAGGAGGCATTAGGAGGACAAAGCAGCACTCTCAATAAAGCCTCCTGAATTTAGACCTTCACATTTGACTGTACAGTCTTGCTTTCGCAATTAACTTTTAATCAAAAGAGATGGTGATTTTACTGCAACTAACCAGCTTTGCATCACCAGCCAAAGAAGTCACTTTAACTTATTTCTCTTTTCCACTTTTCTTTATCTGTAAATTCTTAGACTAAATGATTGCTTGGTACAGGAAGTGGTTGCCATGGACACTTTAAACAACTTATTCTGCTAAGTGACATTTGTATAAATTTCTACCTAAGAAATCACTCAGTAAAATGGATAATAAAATTTTAAAAATTGACAGTAAAGTGAATTGTCCTTCATAAGTAAGTTTCCTGGAATGTAAACCAGAGACACCTTCTAGATAACTCCAACTTCAACATCAGAACCAAATTATTCTCCTCCATAAATAGGCAGTGCATCATTGATTCATTCCAGGAACATAACTCTGTTATCAGTTATTAGAAATTGACCAAAGGAACCCCCAGAAGCAACAACGATTTTTAAAGTTTCAAGGAATGTGGATTGCCATAGAAACCTCACATTTCATTTGTGTCACCCTGTCACCACTTTCAGTAGGCCAGGACCAAAGGGCAGTGGCCCCATGTACATGGGTGTAGTTATTTATTTATTTAATTCTGTTTAGAAGGGCCATTTTTGCTCACATATGTGTTTATCAAAGATTATATTTTCATGGTCATGAGATGACTAAAGTATTAAATCATTCAGCTATATGCTAAGTTTTGACCCATATAAAAGCTTAAATCTATCAATTTAATGAATTTATTAAGCAACAGGACCATTTCTTCTTTTAAAAGAAGGCTACCATGTAAATCAGAAAAAAATAAATTGAAATTTTAGAGATAATAATAACTGAGGCAACTCTGCAAAACCTCTAGGACTCCGGTCACTGTTCTAAATCATACACAATATGTGTACACATGTAACGTGACATATGTAAGTAAACGTATATTTAAAAACTGAGCACGTGCCGATTTCTCTAGCATGGGAACAAACACCATTATTTAGCTCTTTAACATGAATATGAGTTTCCTTGATTATAAAGATTATTGGATAATCCAAGGATATGCGTTTTAAGATGTTAGAGGACTGAGGTACTAAGGCATCTTGAAGACAGAGACGCCATGCTGAAAGCCTGGATGCCGACAACTGACAAGCTCTTAAAAATAAATACATGTTAAAGGTGCTCTCTTTGATTTCAATCTAGGACAAAAGTCTATGACCTAGGTTGACAGGGCTGATACTACAAACTAGCTCAGGGAATGCCTTCTCCAACTATATCCCAGCTGTCATTTCTGTGCTATAGAAACTACAAAAAAAAAAAAAAAGAACTACATATCTCCAGATTCTGTTTCATTTAAATTCTATGGATTTTACTATGCACGTGTAGGAGACTTAGAAGGTAGAAGCGAGCAGCTTGGCTTAGTTCCAGAAACAGGGAGACTAGATCTAGGGCAGAGACTTCATTTTCTGGACTGGCTATGGTAGAGTTTCTACCTATGGTCTCCAAGCATCTACGTACGCAGAGTCAGAGGCAGGAGGCATTCTTATCAGCACAGTCCCACCGTGAGCATTTCTGTCAACTGCACTGTTCTTGGCTGGGGAGTATTCAATCTTGTTCCATGTCTCTTTAGAAATTTGATAAGCTACAAAATACCCTAAAAGAAATCACTGTCTTTTATACTATTAATGATATATTTTCTTTTTACAGCTAAAACATTTATCAAAACAACTGCCCTATATAGTTGTGAGTGCTTAGAAAGTTTGTCCTTAATGAAAAAAAATAGATGATTTCAGAGTTACCTGAGAAAACTTTTCAAATGACTGTTCTTCATTCCCTTACCAAACTTTATCTCAACATTCTATTATACATCTGGTATACCAGAGCCTCCTCAGATGTGACAGTCCTATACAGAGCACAAAAGGTAAACAGTGGGGCTGGCCCAGTGGTGTAGTGGTTAAGTTTGAGCGTTCCACTTCAGTGGCCTGGGGTTTGTGGGTTTGGATCCGGGGCATGGACCTACACATCGCTCAACAAGCCATGCTATGGCAAAGTCCCATATACAAAATACAGGAAGACTGGCACAGATGTTATCTCAGGACAATCTTCTTCACCAAAAAATAAAAAATAAAAACAAAAAAGGTAAACATTTGATTGCAATATAATTAAATTGATCTGATCTATTGAAACAGATTCCCTGAGTTATAAACTAGGAACCTATATATTTATTAAATTCATCAGGTGGCTATAATCCTGCTACCTGGGGACTTTTCCAAGACCCAGTGTTTAGAAGCCACTGGCATACAAAATAAATAAATTGTCAGTGTGGTCTAATGTAAGTTCATTAAAACAACTTACACTTATTTCTTTCTCTAAGAGTACCAGTAGATTACTCAAGTAAGGGAAAGCTGTACAAATCCTAGACTTTCCTGGACTTCAGGGAATTATCTAATGAGATGTACCATGGTATCTTTGTGAAGAAGACAGATAAGTAAAGCTGAATGCAAAAATTAGTTGGGTGGATTATTCAATGGTGCAATGTCTATACGCAAAAGATACTAATCAATGGAATAATACCCTTGTAACCTAGAAGTTTCATCTGTGAAATGGTCAGTATAGTTTAAGTTGTATTACAGTAACAACAAAGTTTAACTTCTTTTTCATGATTTATGTCCATTGTGAGTTTGCTGGGGGCTCTGATTCACAACATTTTCACTAGAGACCTAGGCTGAAAGAATGTCTGCAATTTGGAAAACCTCTGGTGGGGTTGGGTGGACAATAGATATAGCAAGATTTTTTTTTTTTTTATGATGAGGAAGATTAGCCCTGAGCTAACATCCATGCCCTTCTTCCTCTACATTATATGTGGGACACCTGCCACAGCATGGCTTGATAAGCAGTGCACATTTCCGTGCCCAGGATCCAATCCTGTGAACCCCGGGCCAGTGAAGCGGAGCATGCAAACCTAACCACTATGCCACCGGGCTGGCCCTAGATATAGCAAGTTTTATATCAGCCTAAAGCATAACTGTTTTTCTACTTTCAACACTTCTGACACCAAATACATGGAGTTTTATTGTTCTCACACTAAACAATCCTGACACTGACTACCTAGAGTTAGTAGTGCAGACCACACAGGTTAAGGGCTCAGTCCCACAAGGTTGCCTTCCGCTTCAGATGCCATCACCAGTCCTGGCCATCGTACTTCTGACCAACAGGCTACAGATCACGGGATCCCACAACCCCTTCTTGGGTTTGAAAATTTGCCAGAATGGCTCACAGAACTCAGGGAAATAGTTTACTTACTATCATCAGTTAATTACGAGGTATATTATGAAGGATACAAGTGAACCTCCAGATGAAGTACACAGGGTGAGGTCTGGAAGGATCCCAAGTGTAGAAACTTTCCGTTCCCATGGCATTTCAGGTGTGCCATACTCCAAGCTTGTGGATGTGTTCACCAACTTGGAAGCTCTCAGAACCCTGAACCCCGCCATTTGAGGTTTTTATGGAGATTCTGTTACATAGGCATGATTAAGTCATCAGCCATTGGTGATTAACTCAGTCTCCAGCCTGTCTTCCCTCCCCTGAGGTCAGGGATGGGACTGAAAGTTCCAATTCTCTAATCCCATGGTTGATTCTTCTGGCAACCAGTCCCCATCCTGAAGGTATCTTGGAGCCCACCAAGAGTCCCCTCATTAGCATAAATTCAGGTGTAGTTGAAAGGGGCTTATTAGGAAAGATGAAAGATGTTTCTCTCACCCCTATCACTCAGGAAGTTATGAGGATTTTAGAAGCTCTGCCCTAGAAACTGGGGACAGAGACCAAATATGTATTTCTCACTACGTCACAGACCAGAAAAGATTTAGGCCTTTTAACCTTCATCTCTTTGGATAAAGCAAGTACTACGGTCATCCTTAACTTTGAGGGGCTTGAGGAAAGCAATTCTACCATGAGCCTAGAAGGAGGAGAATTGAAATACGAGACCGTTTTATTTCAAATAGATGGATCATGTTTACATTTCAGTATTATTCATTGAGGCAAATGGTTATTATAATTTTTTTATTATTCTTGATTATTATCCAATCAAGATACTAAATCTTGAATCTCAGCCCACTTGATCTGATACACTGGATCAAATGTGATGATGGAAAAAGAATGAATAAAATATTAATTTTGAAAAAAAAGAAAGACTATTTTGAAGGATTAGACTGAAGGACAAAGTGTTCATCTCCTCATCTAGATTGTTGTCTACCATATAGGCTGCACATTAGAATTGCCTGGGGAGTTTTTAAAAATCCAGATTTCCTGATCATACCACAAATCAATTAAATCAGAATTTCTTGGAGTGGGACCAGACGTCATCGTTTTTTCTAACTCCCTAGGTAATTAGAATGTGCAGCCAAGGTTATGATCTACTGTTTTATATCAATGATTCTTAAACCTGAGTCCATAAGAGAATTATCTGTAGTGCTGTGGAGTGTCGTAAAATTATAGATGACCAGCAGCCCCGATTCTAGGCTCTATGCAGCAAACTTATAGAGAAATAGGTTTGAGCTACATATCAGAAACATTTCTTAATAGAGAATGGTTTGGAGACAAAATGAGTTGTCTCTGTGGGCAGTAACTGAGGACACTCTGGGTGACCATTTGACAGGGGACCTGCAGGAATGTGTTTCAAACAAGCCTGAGTTTCCTGGGAAACTGGTCTTTTGGTCCAGCCTAGCGGTACACTCTCATAAACAAGCATTGGCTGCTGCCCGTACCTGAGGATAGAGCCTGAGTCTCCAAAAGAGCTGAGGGAGACCAGGGGTAAAGGGACACCCAGACAATACTATCCTCCCTTAACGACATCCTCATTTTCATCAGAGGGATCTTCAGGAGGTGCGTACCCAGGGGTATTTGCCACTATGTTCTCTGCACTCTGTTGCTGATCTGTGCATTTGTGTACAATTATACTATAGAAACTTTTATTCACTTTTTTGCACAGAAAATTTGCTGTCCTTCTGTCAATCTTTGTCACTCTTAGGACAAATCTGTAGACGCTGTGGAGGGCATCCAAGTGTTCTGTCCCACTTGATCCTTGAATCTAATACTAATGTTAATTAAACGTTTCTTTTTTAATACTGATTTCATTAGCTCATATAAATATTTTCTGTCTTTACATATAAAATATTGGAAGACTAACAATGTGTGCTCAATTTCAATCTCCATCATTAATTAGCTTAATTATCGTGATCTATTAACCTTTCTGAGCTCTGGTCTCCTTATTTATAACATGCTGGTTATACCATCTAACAAACAGAAACACCATACCAAATGTAAAAGGCGTTTTCATGATTTGGGCTCAATAGGTATCAATTATTTTCATTCCTTGCACATTTCAATTAAAAACAACTTTATGTGAACCACTTACTAAATTACGTGTTTTCTTCTAGATTGTTAACTCCATAAGGACAAGTATTTTATATTTTCACCTTTGTGTTATCTCTGGTTTAAAAACAGTTTTGAAATATTAATCTTTACTCTTCATTCCACCCCCTTTTTCTCCAGTTATCATTATCCTTAACCTGATTAGACTGACTTGGCATTTTGCATTCATTTGTTAGAGGAAAAGAATGATGCAGCACAACAAAGATATAAGAAAGTGTCAAATTATTGGCTTGTCAAGTTCAAGAGCTTAGGCTTAACCATAGAGAAGAGTTTTATATGTATCAATAATGAACCAAAGCAAATCTTCCCTACTACATATGAAATCCTGGGCAGGGGGAGAGAGTAAATCAGAGGGAAAGCCAGGAGGATTTAGATACTAATGGGCTGCTAAGAAGAGGCATTGTACAGTCCCCTTAACCCTGGTCAGGCTCCCATACTCTTTCCAGACAGGTTTGAAAATACTACCACATCCCTAAGTAGTCTAGAAATAGGTGATTTCACTACAGAATTAAGCCTTAATGTCCTATACATCTAGAATGGTACTAATTATGTAGCAGTCTTGGAAAATTGAGAAAACAGCCACTCAAATCATTTATTGGTATGTAGTTCAGATGAGGAATCCTGGTTGAGAACGGCTGGTCTAGGTAAATGGGCAGAAACAGTCTCTAAGCATTTCATGTGCCTCCAAAGCAGCATGGGAGCACCAGAATAATCCTATGTGGCCAAGAAGGACAAAAGCAAATGTTGCTGGAAGAAATCTAAATGTGGATAGGCTTGACATCACAATGACGAAGGGCTCAGGAATGGTGTCTGTGAATTGACCGTTGAAGCCTGATGGGAACACTGTGCATCTCAAGAGACACTATGGTGGATGGATGACAAACAAGGACAATGCACCTCCCCCTGTGCCCAAGCCTCGCCCTCTGCAAGAGGCTTCCTCACTTCCTAGGGTCTGAGAAGGTAGGAGAAGATTCTTTATGTATTGTGGGTAAGCCCAAAGAGGGAGAGTGGGGTAGAGGTGGTCAAAATAGAAATTAAAGTTTAGACAAAGAAAGTTACTTTTCTTTGAGTTTGTAGACTAGAATTTTTATGTTACATTGACTTTTGAATTACTCATAATTGAAGTCAATATTTATCATAGTAGTGAATTGAATTGATAGTGTGAAGATATAAAGCTATCTTACAGCCAAGTTTCTCAAATAGTTGGTGTTTTCCTGTATGAATATACAATCCAGAAATCCTTATTTCATCTTAAATATAATAAAATTACAGAAATATTTTATCCATAAGAAAACTAATATATAGATGCACAATGTTGGTCAGTGGGAAATGGTATTCACATAACAGAGTTTATTTCACAAATATTAAACTAAAGGCAATTTTATAAAAAAATGATACTTTCAGTTCTTTATATTTTACACTGAAGATGTAAAATATAGAGAACTAAAGAGAGTTAATATTAGAGAAATTATATTTTTGAATTTGGAAATAACTCTCACAATCAATCCCATTAGGATTTTCTAGCTCTCTTTCATAGGAATACAAAAATGAAATAAAAGAGCTTTATTAGCTATTATAGGGATATTAAGCACCATTTGCTATAAATCATAGCACAGTAATGACTAATGTTCAGCACTATCTTCCCTCATGTCATATTTGGAGCAGAACTGATTTAAGTGAAGGTAAAAGTATGAAGTATGTTCAATAATTACTAAACTTATTAGAAAAATAATTCAGCAGTTGGAGAATTATTTATAGCATTATTTCAGATTCTTGCCAGTATCTCCTCCAGTGAGTAGAAGCATTGAATCATTAGAATATTTCTCCATAAAACTGATTAATTTTGATAGACAGGACTGATTTTATGGTTTCCAATTGTATGATGCCTCAAATAAGCTGTTTTCATTAGGAATCTTGACTGCTTGAAGAGTCAGCATCATCATATTTTCTTTTCCTCCAACAATTAAGTTCAGAATTCTGAAGTTTCACTATCATTTACCACCAAATCACTTTTCTCACTTTCTACCCTCATGTCTTACTACTTGTTATTCCTCATTCATGGCCAGTCTCAATTATTTTTTCAGTTCAAATCTTCTTCCGCTGCCACCATCAGTATTTTCTGAGTTCATAAAAAGTTTGAATTCAGTAAATTTTTTTACAGTTATGTATATTTATACACACACAACTGACCTCACACATCCTCATTTATCCACAAAGGGCATAAAGTGGCCACAGGAAAAAGAGCTGAGATCATGCATACCTGGGCTCTTGCAGCAGCATGTTCTGGACTAAGTATTCAATAATTATTTTGGATTTGTACTGAAGAGCTTGGATGCTGTCCTGAGAAAAGAGGGGGAGTTTGGTTGTTCTAGAGATTAAGAAGAATATTAAACTATAAAAAAAATATTCTTTAAATTGTTTATGTTATACCCTGA
This sequence comes from Diceros bicornis minor, assembly GCF_020826845.1. Taxonomy (NCBI): domain Eukaryota; kingdom Metazoa; phylum Chordata; class Mammalia; order Perissodactyla; family Rhinocerotidae; genus Diceros; species Diceros bicornis. Next base: position 6,871,352 of record NC_080749.1, read on the forward strand.
AAAATCTTGGAAATTAGTAACTTATGCAATTTCATTAGTTGTGAATGAAGTATATCACTTGTGTGCATGTTTAACTCCTTCATTATTTAAAAAAGTAAACAAAAAGTTTTTTGGGGATAAAGTCAGTTCCTATTTTCACCTGTGCCAAGCGTGCAGTCATTGTTTACATCTGTCTCCACATACAACATGTAAAATGCATGAAGCAGAATAAGGGGTCTCAGATTAAAGCTAAATCCATCATCATTGTAGTGACAAATGCATATATTAAGAAAAATGAAAGATCTCAAATAAAAAAAAAAACTAACTTTACATTTCAAGGAAATAGAAATAGAGGAAAAACTAGGCCCCAAAGCTAGCAGAAGGAAGAAAATAACAGTGATCAGAGTGGAAATAATTGATAGAGAGACCAGAAAAACAACAGGAAAATAACCAACAAAATTAAGATCTGGGTTTTTGAAAAGATAAACAAAATCAACAAATCTTTAACTAGACTAATGAAGAAAAAAGAGAAAACTCAAATAAATAAAATCAGAAATGAAAGAGGAGACATTACAACTAATACTACAGAAATACCCAAGATCATAAGAGACTACTATGAACAATTATATGCCAAAAAATTGCATAACTTAGAAGAAATGGAGAAATTCCTAGAAACATACAACCTACCAATATTGAATCAGGAAGAAACAGAAATCTGAATAGACCAATAATGAGTAAAGAGATTGAATCAGTAATCAAAAACCTCCCAATACAGGGGCCAGCCCGGTGGCGCAAGCGGTTAGGTGCGCGCGCTCCGCTGCGGCGGCCCGGGGTTCGCTGGTTCGGATCCCGGGCGCGCACCGACGCACTGCTTGGTAAGCCATGCTGTGGCGGCGTCCCATATAAAGTGGAGGAAGATGGGCACCGATGTTAGCCCAGGGCCGTCTTCCTCAGCGAAGAAAAAGAGGAGGATTGGCGGATGTTAGCTCAGGGCTGATCTCCTCACAAAACAAACAAACAAACAAACAAACAAAAACCTCCCAATACAGAAAACCCCAGGACCAGACAAATTCACTGGTGAATTCTATGAATCTTGTAAGGAAGAATTAATGCCAATCCTTCTCAAAGTCTTTCAAAAAATGGAAGAGAAGGGAACACTTCCAAACTCATTTTATGTTGCCAATATTACCCTGATACCAAGGCCAGATAAGGACACTACTAGAAAAGAAACTACAGACCAATATCCCTGGTGCATATAGATGTAAAAATTCTCAAATAAAATTAGCAACCTGCATTCAACAACACAATAAAAGAATTATACACCATGACCAAGTGGGATTTATCCCTGGAATGCAAGGATGCTTTGACATATGCAAATCAATAAATGTGACAGACCGTGTTAATAGAATGAAAGATAAAAATCATATAACCATCATGATAGATGCAGAAGAAGCAGTTGACAAAACACAACATCCTTTTGGGATAAAAACTCTCAACAAATTGGGTATAGAAGGAGCATACTTCAACATATTAAAGGCCATATATATGAAATCCATAGTTAACACTATACTCAACAGGGAAAAATTGAAAGCTTTTCCTCTAAGATCAGGAATTAGACAAGGGTGCCCACTCTCACTACTCTTATTCAACATAGTACTGGAAGTCCTAGCTGCAGCAGTTTGGTAAGACAAAGAAATAAGGGGCATCCAAATTGGATAGGAAGACATAAAATTGTCATATTTGCGGATCATATGATCTTATATATAGAAAATCCTAAAGACTCAACCAAAAACTTGTTGGAACTAATCAGGAAATTCAGTAAATTTGCAAGATATAAAATTAACACATGAAAATCAGTTGTGTTTCAATACACTAATAGTGAAACATCTGAAAAAGGAATAAAGAATAACTATCCCACACACAATAGCATAAAAAAATAAAATACTCAGGAATAAATTTAACCAAGTAAGTGAAAGATGTGTACAATGAAAACTACAAGCTCTTGATGAAAGAAAATGAAGATACAAACACATGGAAAGATATCCTGTGTTCATGGATCAGAACAATTAATATTGTTAAAATGTCCATGTTACCCAAAGCCATCCACAGATTCAATGCAATTTCTATCAAAATTCCAATGGCTTTTTTTCACAGAAATAGAAAAAAACAATCCTAAAATATGTATAGCACCACAAAAGACTCCAAATATCCAAAACAATCCTGAGAAAGAACAACAAAGCTGGAAGTATCACACCTCTTCATTTTAAACTATACTAGAAAGCTATAGTAAATACAACAGCATGGTACTGGGATAAAAATAGACACAGACCAACGGAACAACATCAAGATGCCAGAAATAAACCCCCACGAATACAGTCAACTAATATTTGACAAGGGAGCCAAGAACATTCAACGGGGAAAGGATAAATGGTGTTGGGAAAAGTGGATAACCACATGCAGAAAAATAAAATTGGACCCCTATCTTATGCCACTCACAAAAATTAACTCAAAATGGTTAAAGACTAAACATAATACCTGATACCATAAAACTCCTAGAAGAAAACATAGATAAGAAGCTCCTGAACATTGGCTTGGGCAACGATGTTTCAGATATGACACCAAAAACACAAATAACAAAAGCAAAAATCAACATATAGGACTACACCAAACTGAAAAACTTCTGCACAACAAAGGAAAAATAACAAAACCCGGCAACAACCATATATCAGATAAGTGATTGATATCCAAAATATATAAAGAACTCATACAACTCAATAACAAAAAACAATGTGATTAAAAAATGGGCAGGGAATCAAAATAGACATTTTGCCAAAGAACACATCCAAATGGCCAACAGGTACATGAAAAGATGCTCAACATCACTAATCATCAGGGGAATGCAAATCAAAACCACAATGAGATATCACCTCACACCTGTTAGAATGGCTATTATTAAGAAGATATGCAATAACAAGTGTTGGCAAAGATGAAGAGATAAGAGAACACTTGTACACTTTTGATGAGAATGTAAATTGGTGTAGCCACTATGGAAAACAGTATGGAGGTTCTTCAAGAAATTAAAAATATAACTACCATATGATCCAGCAATTCCACTTCTGGGTATATATCCAAAGGAAGTGAAAAGGGGGTATTGAAGAGATATATGCACTCCCATTTTTATTGCAGCATTATTCACAATGGCCAAGATATGAAAACAATCTAAGTGCCCATCAATGGATGAATGGATAAGGAATATGTGGGATATCTATACAATGGAATATTATTCAGCCATGAGAAAGAAGAAAATCCTGCCTTTTGTGACAACATTGGTGGACCTTGAGGGAATTATGCTAAGTGAGATAAGTCAGACAAAGACAAATACTGTATGACGTCACTTATATATGGAATCTAAAAAAGCTGAACAAGTGAAAACAGAGAGCAGAATGATGGTTATCAAGGGCTGGGGGATGTGGGAATGGAGGATATGCTGTTTAAGGGTACAAACTTGCTACTAGTAGATAGATAAGTTCTGGAGAGCTAATGCACAGCATAGTGATTATAGAGAACGATGCTTTATTATAAACTTCAAAGTTGCTAAGAGACTAGACCTTAATTGTTTCTACCACAAAAAAGAAATGATAATTATGTGACATGCTAGAGATGTTAGCTAATGCTATGGTGGTAATCATATTGTAATATATAAATGTATCAAATCAACACATTGTATACCTTAAACTTAAACAATGTTGTATGTCAATTATATCTCGATAAAAACACAGTCAAAAGTAAATTTGTTACCATTCACAAACTATTTGAACATACAGACTAAGAGTAAAGAGTAGACTTTTTAATCTCAGAGTCTATACATTGTCTCTAGTAGCTAGGCCTCAACAAGATCATTTAATCTCGCCATTAAGGCTGACTTTTTAAAAGGAAACTTACCACCAACTAAATCTTGGTCATTTTTTAATGATCCAGATATGTCCGTTTGGAAAAATGTCCTAAGTAGTAATAAATTTTGATCCCTATTATCTCTAACACACATTTTCATCATTAATTATTTAATAACCAACATTGCCTTTACAATATTTGGGTGTGTGTGTACGAATTTGGGTGAATATAGTTGTGTACATGTGTTCTATTTAGAACAGGGACCATGTCTTTATCTGGATATTCTTAATTCTACTTAAAGTAATGAAAACTTACCAGTGTCTTAATGAAGAATTAAAAGGTCAATAATAATGGTAATATTTTATATTTGCTTCAATTGACAAATCAATACAATAAATTGATAAATCAATTGATAAACTGATACAATAAAAAATTCAATACTATTAAATTTTTAAAAACTAAAAAAAGGAAAGGGGGTACAGATTCTTAGCTTGCAATATTCATGACACAGAAGTCTGGGAAATATCTACACCAAATTATTAATATTTCAAATAGTTCTGCATTTATGAGAAGCCTGTAATGCCTGGTAAATGCAAAAGTGAAACTTTTTGTAGAAAAACACCTACAACCCATGCACTCCGGGATGCCTACAGGAAGACCTCCAGTGATGAGGAACTAAAAAAAGAAAAAGTCACAAAGTACACCAAGAAACAATCTTATATAAGTATATATCAGCAGGCCCTCTAAGACAGATTAATAATTTCAAGATCCTGAAATATTAGTAGAACAATCTGTAATGTATAATAAATGAATATTTAAGATATATAAAGATATTAAAGAAACCCAAAACCTTAGAAATAAAGTAACAAACTAAATAAGATTAATACATACATAAAAATGAAAACAGACACAGAAATAAACTCAGTGGAGAATAAAAACATCGCATTTAACAAAGTAAAGTTAAAATTGTGAATTATAAGAAAGAGTGAATTAGAGAAAGAGGATATTACTATGATTGACATTAGTAGAGAAAGAAAACGAGATGGATAATTTTTTCAAATAAATAAATAAATTAAAACATTAATAACTTAGATTATTATACTTAACTAAATTGTTATCTATACTAGTAGAAGCTACAACATAGAAACCTAAAGTGCCTACTTGCAGGGAGCAACATAAACATGCCCTCAAAAAGGGCCAGAATTTTGGTTGTTACTGATCTCAACAGCAAGAGTGAGCACAGATGATAAAAACAGAAGGAGAAGCTGAAATCTGAGTAAAGAAAAGTTAGAGACCCACATCCTCCCACCAGTCACGTGCAGTCAGTCTTTTCCAACCTGGCGAAAAGCAGGATGGTTATTTCTGTAAAAGTAATGTCATATCTTCTTTAATTTTGTGATAGATTCAAAAAAAATCATTGGGCCTGGAATCTTTCATATGTGATCAATTTCTTTGCTAGATATAGGCTATTCAGATATTTTATTTCTTCTTGAGTCAGTTTTGATAAGTTGTGTTTTTCAAGGAATATGCCCATTTGATATTTGCAAATTTCTAGAATAAAATTTTTCATAATATACCCGTATCATTTATTAATATCTGTGGCATCTATAGTGATATCATTCTGATATTAATAATTTATCTTTTCTCTCTTTTTTTCTTGAGCAATCTTGTTAGAAGATTATCAATTTTCAATCTTTTAGGAAACCCAACTATTGGCATTGCAAATTTTGTCAATTTTTTATTTCTTTCGTTTTTGATTTTATAATAACTACTTCTTGATTTCTGCTTACTTTGGGTTCAATTTGCTTTGGTTTTCTACCTCCTCTAGGTAAAAACTTAGATAATTGCTTTTAAACATTTTTCTTTTCTTATGTGGGTATTTAAAACTATAAATTTCCCTCTAGCTACTGCCTTAATTGTATCACATTAATCATTTTGTTTGAAATATTTACTAATTTCTCTTGTGATTTCTTATTGACTCGTACTAGTTAGAATTGTGTTATATAATTTCCAAATATTTGAAAATTTTCTAGACAACTTGTTTTTGATTTCTAATTTAATGTTACTGTATTTAGAGAAAATTCTGAACATTGCAATCTTTTGAAATTTGTTAATATTTATTTTATGCCTAGCATATGTCTATTCCATGTACACTTGGAAAGAATATGTATCTGAAAGTTGTAGAGTGGGGTTCAGTGATGCTAATTAGATCATATTGATTAATAGTATTGCTCAGATTTCCTATATATTTACTGAATTTTCCGACTTTTACTGCTGCTGATGGAGTGTTATAGTCTCAAGCTATGATTTTTGCGTTTGTCTATTTCTCCCTTTAGTTCTATAAGTTTAAATTTTATTTATATTGAAGCTCTTCATATGCGTACATATTTGGAATTTTTATATCTTCATCAAGAATTTTCTAAGTTATCATTACGAAATGATTCCATTTAACTATTGTAATACTCTGTTTTGATGTCTACTTGGTATACTACCTTACCATCTTGATGCTCACTCTACTTATGGCGTCTCTTTTTCCATATGCTTACTTTCATCTGTTTCTGTCTGTAAATTTAAAGTACATTTCAAATAAATATACACTATTAAATATTTTCCCCAAATGAAACAATCTCTGCCTTTCAATTGGAATGCTTAATCCACTTACACTCAATATGAATATTCATATGTTTGGGTTGAGGGGAAGCTACATGCTTCCATTTCTCTAGCATTTTCCCCATCTGCTTTCCATCCTCTGATGCTCACTTCCTGTGTTCATTTCAGTTAATCAATTTTGTTAAGTATTTTATTCTATCTCCTGTCTTGGCTTCCTACTTATGATTCTTTGTATTATATGCTTGTTTATATATAAATATACGTATATCTTCTTTATATATTTGGAAGAATTTACCAGTTAAGGTGGCTAGGTTTACAGTTTTCTTGCAAGAATGGTTTTAGTAATGTTTTTCATTTCTTAAATATATAGGAATATTCACATATTTTATCTCCTTGAAATTTTTGGTAAATTTTATCGAGAACTCTGTTTAATTTGTTAAATTTATTCATATAGTGTTGTTCGTAAGATTTTTAGTAATGTACCTTTTTTTATAGTGATAGTGATAAGTTGTATTTCACATTTTTTTCATTGCTAAGTTTTGCTAGGAGTTGTTCACTTTTATTAATCTTGTCAAGTAATCAGCTCTTGGAATTACTGATTTTCCATATTTGAGATTATTTTTTATTTCAATGATTTCAGCTTTTATTTTTATAATTTCTTTCTACTTTATAGGGTTTTAATTTGCTGCTCTTTTTCTAGTTTTTTGAGAATGAAACAGATTATTGATTATGATTTTTAGTATTTCTTCTAGTCTAATATATGTATTAAAAACTCTATGCTATATTGTAAGCACAGCTTTCCATGGAATTAATATATACTTTGATACTAGCATAGCTGCACTGTTTCTTTTGGTTAATGGTTGCACAGTTAATGATTGTGTGGTATACCACACTTTATTTTGATATTTTTGTGGCTTTTTTACAAGTTTGTCTTTTATCAGCAGTATTCAGAGGAATTTTGTTTATTTTCTTCAATCTTTATTCAGCCTGACAATTTAATCTTTTATTTGAAGTATTTAGTCAAAATACATTTAATGCATTTATTGATTGAATTGGGTTTATATTTAACTTTTTACCACTCATTTCCTATTTAACTCATCTGTTATATTCTTTCTGTGTTTTTTTAGTGATGGGAATTAGAAATTTTACTACTATGTGTATTGGGATGGATTTCATTTATTTATTCTGCTTAAGTTTTAGAGGGCTTTTTGATTCTGTTGGTCAAATTTTTTCATCAATTTTGAAAAATTCTTAGCCATTACCATTCCAAATATCACTTTTTCCCAATTTGCTGTCTATTCTTCTTCAGAGACTCCAAAAACTTATATTTTATCTCTTCGCTATTTCCTATGTGTCTCTCATGCTATTTTGTATATTTTCTATTCTTAATTTGTTGTATATGTGCTTCATTTGGTTTCCAATTTGCTAAACCAGGCCTCTGCTGTGCCCAATATCTTGTTAAATCCATCTTTGAGTTATTAATTTCAGATATATTTCTAATTTATAGAAAGTACCTTTAATCCCCTCATATTTATTGAAATTTTATGTTGAAAATATCCATATTGTATCCATTTTTGTACCTGTTTTCATAAATATTCTTAAATATATTGAAGACAGTTATTTTATTTTTTATCTCTTTGCTGAGGAAGATTCGTCCTGGGCTAACATCTGTGCCAATCCTCCAGTATTTTACATGTGAGTTGCTGCCACAGCATGGCTGTTGATGAGTGGTGTAAGTCCACATCTGAGAACCGAATCCCAGAGCACTGAAGTGGAGCACAGAGAACTTAACCATTAGGCTGTGGAACTGGCCTCTTGAAGACAGTTATTTTAAATCCTGTCTGCCAACTCCACTATTTGAATCAACAGTGGGTTTGCTTTTATTGTCTGTTTTTCTATTGTACTTTTGGTTATATCTTTCTGCTTGAATGCTTGGCTGAAAAGTGTTCAGATTCTCACCAGTCAGAGTAAAATATCTCATAATTAATGAGGCATTGGGGAGAGTATTCAGAAGGGTTTTCTCTCAACAGTGGGTAAAAATTATCTCCAGACTAAATGCTACTCTTGTCCTGCCTAGCAAAGCTTAAAAGTATGGCCTGAAAAGATAAAAGTATTTCTATGTAACTTAAATGTCTCCAGAACAAAGCAAACGAATACCTGCAGTAAGACAAAGATATTGAGGAGAAAACAATGTAGAATTCACAATGTCTGGCAGCCGTAAAAAATTACTAGGTGTGCTAAATAGGAAAAGATGACTGATAATTGATTCATATTTATAATTCATGTATATATATGAAACACCCCATCGGATGAGAGTAATGGCAGATTAGACATTGCAGAAGAAAGAAATACTCAACTTGAAGAAATAGTAAAATAAACTATATGAAATAAAAAAAAGAAAAATTGGAAAAAAATTAACAGAGCAATAGAACTGTAGAACAATTTTAATTTGTATTAATATCCCTATAATTGGAGTGTCCAAGGGAGGGCAAATAGCATAGAAAATTTTTTTGAAAAATACTGGATAAAACATCCAAATTTATGAAAAATATAACTGTACAGAAACTAGAAGTTCAGTGAACTCAACCCCAAGAACAAAAAACAAGAGGAAAAGAAAAAGACACCAAGTTATATTACAATCAAATTTCTTAAAATGACTGATAAAGATACATCTTAAAAAGAATCTGAGAAAAAAAGATTCCTTATGTACAAGGGACCAAAGATAAGGATGAAGAAAATTTATTAGAAACAATGAAAATTAGAAAACGGTAGAGGAACATCTTTAAGTACTGGTGAAAAACAAAATTGCGACCTAGAGTCCACTACTCAAGGAAAATGTCTTTCAAAAGTAAAGATGAAAGAAAGATATTGTCAGCATACAAAAGCTGAAAGATTGCATCACCAGCAGATATAGAGCACAAAATAATATGCATTAAAAGAAGTCCTTAGAGCACAAAGAAAATCATAAGAGATAGACTTTGGATCTACACAAAAGAATGAAAAGCACTAAAAACGGTAAGTATGTGAATAAATATAAAAGACGTTTTGTTATAGTTTAAATCTCTTTAAAAGATAATTGATTTTTAAAGCAAAATTAATAAAATTCTATAGTGGGGATTATAACATATCTAAAAGTAAACTATTTGTAAAAAGTAGCACAAAGTACAAGAGAGGAAAAATAAAAGCATGCTAAAATAAGGCTTTTATACTGTACATGAAGTAGGATAATATAACTTGAAGAAGAATGTGATAAATTAAAAATGTATAATGTAAACTCTGAAGCAACCACTAAGATAATAAAACACAGAGTTATAGGTAATAAGCAAATGAAAAATAAAAGGGAATAAACTTTATCAATCAATCCAAAAAAAGGCAGAAGAAAAAAAGAACAAATTAAACAAAAAAACAAATGGGATAAATAGAAAACAAATAGCAAGATGGGAGACATGAATGACCATATTGATAATCACATTAAATGCAAATTGTATCAACAGGCCAATGGAAAGGCAAAGATTGCCAGATTACACAAAATCTGTACACTCTCTGGCCAGTCCTGGTAGTTTAGTAGTCAAGATTCAGCACTCTCCCTGCTGAGGCCCGGGTTCGTTTCCCAGTCAGGGAACCACACCACCCACCTGTGGGTTGTCTACTGTGGTGGCTGCATGTTGCTGTGATGCTGAAAGCTCTGCCACCAGTATTTCAAATACCAGCAGAGTCACCCACGGAGGACAGGTTTCCCCAGAGCTTCCAGACTAAGAATTCCTACAAAGGACCTGGCCATCCATTCTTGAAAAAATTGCCATAAAACCTCTATGACCAGAAAGTGAGAGGATGGTGCAAAAAGACTGGGTAGGGTTTTGCTCTACTCTACACATGGTCGCTAGAAGCCAGAATTGACTTGAGGGCACTAAGAACAATATACGGTCTACATGATATAAGGAAATATAAGGAAATATGTAGATAGAAATAGAAAAATGTAAAAGGGTGGCAAAAGATATGCCATACTAACCCTAATGTAAAGAAAAAAGCTTATACAGCTATATTGCTGTCAGACATAATAGAGGAAAATATATTAGCAGGGAGAGAAATCTAGTCCCCAAATATTTGGAAACTAAAAAAACACCTACATAATCTATGAAACAAATTTAAATTCAAAGCAGAAATTAGGATGCATTTTGTACTAAATTAAAATAAAAACAAATCATGTCAAACTTTGTGGGATGCAGGTAAAGCAAAATTTACCCAAACAGGAAATTCATAGCACTTAAACGCAATGTTCGAAAAGAATGGTCTCCAATCCATAGCCCTGACTTCTACTTGAGGAAACTAGAAAAAGAAAAAGAAATGAAACCCCAAGAAAGCAGAAGAAAAGAGATTATAAAGATGAGAGTGGAAATGAATTATATAGATGACAGAAAAATAGTAAAGAAAATTTCTGTAGTCAAAACCTGGTCCTTTGGTAAGATCAACATAAATTCTAAGAATATTAAAAGGATAATAAGGGACTATTTTGAACATCTTTTTTAACATTTAATAAGCTTAATATTTTCGAATAGTTTCAAGATTTACAGAAAAGTTGCAAAAATATTATAAAGTTTCCATATACCCCACAGCCGGTTTAGTAATTAACATTTTGAAAAAATCTTTGAAAGTGAAGTGATTATGCAGAGGTATACAGGAAGAAGATATTTTTGACATCCACAGTACTGAGAGAAGTGCCTGGCATAAATTAGATCTTCAATAAATATTGAGATATAATTAACATATAACATTATATTAGTTTCAGATGTAAACATAATGATTCAATAATTATATGTGTTGCAAAATGATCACCACAGTAATTCTAGTTAACATCCATCAGCATATGCAATTACAATCTTTTTTTCTTGTGATGAGAACTTTTAAGATCTACTTTCTTTCAAATATAAAATACAGCATTATTAACTATAGTCACCACGCTGTACATTACATCATCATGATTTATTTATTTTATAACTGGAAGTTTGTACTTTTTGACTACCTTTACCCATTTCCCCCACCCACCTACTCTCCACCTTTGGCAACCAGCAACCTGTTCTTTGCATCTATGAGTTCAGATTTTTGTAGGATTTTTTTTTTTTTTTTTTTTTTTTTTAGGTTCCACATATAAGTGAGATCATACAATGTTTGTTTTTCTCTGTCTGACTTATTTCACTCAGCATAATGCCCTCAAGGTCTATCTATGTTGTTGCAAATGGCAAGATTTCCTTCTTTATTTATGGCTGAGTAATATTCTATTGTGTGAGTGTGTGTGTGTGTGTGTGTGTATGTGTGTGTGTGTGCATGTGTGTATATATTTATCACATTTTTTTATCCATTCATCCATCAATGGATGTTTAGGTTGTTTCCACATTTTGACTATTGTAAATAATGCTGCAATGAGAGTGGGAGGGCGTATACCTTTTTGAGGTAGTCTTTTTGTTTCCTTCAGATAAGTACCCAGAAGCGGAATTGCTGGATCATATGGTACTTCTATTTTTAATTTTTTGAGGAACCTCCATACTGTTTTTCAAAGTGGCTGCACCAATTTACATTCCTACCAACAGCGAACAAGGGTTCCTTTTTCTCCACATTCTCATCAACATTTGTTATTTCTTGTCTTTTTGATAACAGTCATTCTAAGAGACGTGAGGTGATATCTTATTGTGGTTTTGATTTGCATTTCCCTGATGATCAGTGATGTTGAGCATCTTTTCATGTACCTGTTGGCCAATTCTATGTCCTCTTTGGAAAAATGTCTATTCAGATACTCTGCAAATTTTTTAATTAGAATGTTTATCTTTTTGCTATTGAGTTGTGAGTTCTTCTTATATTTTGGATATTAACCCCTTAGATATATGATTTTTAAATATTTTCTCCCATTCTATAGGTTGCCTTTTCATTTTGTATGTGGTTTCCTTTGTCGTATTAACCCCTTAGATATATGATTTTAAAATATTTTCTCCCATTCTATAGGTTGCCTTTTCATTTTGTTGGTGGTTTCCTTTGTTGTACAGAGGCTTTTTAATTTGATGTAGTCCCACTTGTTTATTTTTTTCTTTTGTTGCCTTTGATTTTGGTGTCACATCAAAAAAATCATTGCCAAGACCAACGTCAAGGAGCTTACTGCCTATGTTTTCTTCTAGGGGTTTTACAGTTTCAGGTCTTATGTCAAGTCTGTAATCCATTTTGAGTTAATTTTTGTATATGGTGTAAGATAGTGGTTCAGTTTCATTCTTTTGCATGTGGCTGTCTAGTTTTCCCAACAACATTTATTGAAGAGATTGTCTTTTCCCCATTGCATATTCTTGGCTCCTTTGTTGTACATTAATTGACTAAATATGCATGGATTTATATTTAGGCTTTCTATTCTATTCCATTGATTTATATCTCTGTTTTTATGCCAGAACTATACTGTTTTGATTACTATATTATTGTAATGTAGTTTGAAATCAGGAAGTGTAACGCCTCCAGCTTTGTTCTTCTTTTCAAGATTGCTTTGGCTGTTCAGTGTCTTCTGTGGTTCCATACACATCTTAGGATTGTTTGTTCTATTTCTGTGAAAAATGCTGTAGGAATTTTGATAGAGATTGCCTTGAATCTGTAGATTGCTTTGGGTAATATGGACACTAACAATATTTATTCTTCCAATCCATGAGCATGGAATATCTTTCCATTTGTTTGTGTCTTCAATTTCTTTCATCAGTGTCTTATAGTTTTCAGTGTACAGATCTTTTCATGTCCTTGGTTAAATTTATTCCTAGGTATTTTATTCTTTTTGATGCAATTGTAAATAGGATTGCTTTCTTAAATTCTCTTTCTGATAGTTTGTTACCAGTGTACAGAAATGCAACAAAATTTGTATATAGATTTCATATTCTGCAACTTTACTGAATTCATTTATTAGTTCTAACAGTTTTTTGGTGGAGTCTTTAGTGTTTTCTATATACAATATCATGAAATCTGCAAATAGTGACAGTTTTACTTCTTCATTTCCAATTTGGATGCCTTTTATTTCCTGTTCTTGCCTAACTGCTCTGGCTAGGACTTCCAATATGGGTAATGAGTAAAAGTGGCAAGAGTGGACATCCTTGTCTTGTTCCTGATCTTAGAGGAAAAACTTTCAGCTTTTCACCATTGAGTGTGATGTTAGCTGTGGGCTTGTCATATATGGCCTTTATGATGTTGAGGTATCTTCCTTCCCTACCCCTTTTGTTGAGAGTTTTGAACATCTTTATTCCAATAAATTCAACAACTTACATGAAATGAACAAATCTTTTGAAAGACATTAAGTACCAAAGCTTACCCAGGAAGAAAGAGGTAACCTTCAAGTCTCCTTCATGGATAACCTTCAAGGTCCCAAATTGATTAAAGAAATTGAATTTGTAGGGAGACCTTTCCAACGAAGAAAACTCCAAGTCCAAATGGTTTCACTACACAATTCTACCAAACCTTAAGGAATAGATAGTTCTAGTTCCATAGAAACTTTTCCAAAAAAGGAAGAGGAGGGAGGATTTCTCAATTCTTTCTATAAGGCCAGCATAATTCTGATACCAAAATAAGACAAAAAGATTACAAGAAAAATAAAAACAAAGAAATAAGCTACATATCAGCATCAAAAACACAAATTCAAAGAATTCAGGAACGCAAATTAAAAAATTCTTAACAAAATATATCCCATTGAATACAACAATTTGTAAAGAGGTAATACACTATCACCAACTGAGGCTCATCCTGGAGCTACAAGATGAATTCAACATTCAAAAATCTATCACTAGAGCACACAATGTTAATGAAATTTATCTCAGTAGATGCAGAAAAATTATTTGATAAAATTCAACATCTATCCTTTCTCATAGCCAACGTAATTGTTGATGTAGAAAATCCTGTGGAATCTATCAAAAAAAGGCACTACCAGAATTAATACCTGAGTTTAGCATGCAGAAGTACAGGATGTTAGACCACTAAACAAACAAAAAACAACTATATTTTTATATAGTACAATAAACAATCAGAAATTGAATTAAAATAAAAACTATACCATTCACAATAGCATCAAAATTATGGAATAATTAGGAATAAATCTGATAAAATATGTTTAAGACCTGAACACTGAAAACTAAAACCCATTGCTGAGGGAAATTAAAGAAGACATAAATAAATAAAGAGATATACTGATTCCATGGATTGGAAGACTTAGCATTTTTAATATGTCAGACTTCTTCAAATGTATCTTCAGTTTCAATATAATGCCAATCCATATCCCAGCAGGGATTTTGTTATAAAAATCGAGGAGTCAATTTCAAAATTCCTACAGAAACATAAAGGACCTAAAATCACCAAAATTTAATAAAAGTAACATAATTGGAAGAATCACATTGACTTAACACTCATTATAAAGCTATAATGATCAAGACAGCGTGACATTGGCATCAAGATAGACAAATAGATCACTGGAACGGAATGGAGTGTGCAGCCATAGATTGAATAGAAATAATCAACTGATTGTTGTTAAAGGAAAAAAATTACATTCCACTGGTTAATAGACAGTTTTTTCCACAGAATTGGAACAATTGGCTACTTCATGAAAAAAAAAGTCACTCAATTCTAACAATGTACCAAAATTAATTTAGAATGAATGATAGGCCTAAATGAAAGTCTAAAACTATAATACTTCTAGAAGCAAATACAGGAGTAAATCTTTGCAATCTTAGCTCAGGTAAAGATATTTTAGTTGCAATACTAGAAGCACTGTGCATAAAAGAAAAAAAGAATAAAAATTTGGCTTTATTAAAACAAAGAAATTTTGCTCTTCAAAATACACTGTTAAGAGAAAGAAAAGACAAGCAACAGACTGAATGAAAGCATTTACAAATCACATATACAATAAATAACTTATATTCAAACTATATGAAAAACTTTCAAAACTCAATAGTAAGAAAACCCAATAAAAATGGACAATAGCTTTGAATAGATTTTTTACTAAAGAAGATATACTTATGTCAAATAACCACATGAAAAAATACTCAATATCATTATCATTAAGGAAATGCAAATTATAACAATAATAGGTCATTGCACACATATATCTAAAATTAAAAGTTGACTATACCAAGTTTTGGCAAGCATATGGAGCAACTGGAATTCTCATACACTGCTAGTGAGAATAAAAAATGATTCAATTACTTTCAAAACTAGATTGCCAGTTTCTTAAAAGTTTAAATATACTCCTACTATATGACTCAATCTTTCTATTCCTTGGCATCTACTCAAGAAAAATGAAAGCATGTGTCCATACAATGACTTATACATGACTTTTCATGACACTTTATTTATAATAGCCCCAAATTGAAAACAACTTAAGCATCCATCAAGAGGTGAATAGATAAACAAGTTATGGCATATCTGTACAATAGAATACTACACAGCAATAAATTGGAATGAATTATTGATACACATAAAATTATGGATGAATCTCAATCTAGTTTCACTGAGTAAAAGAAGCCTAAAAAAAACAAGTTTATAATATTTCATTCCATTTTTACAAAATTTTAGAAACTACCATCTTTTCTATAATGACAGAAAGTAGATCAATGATTGCATGGGGAAGGGGCAGGAAGCAGGGATTACAAAAGGAGGAAAATTTTGAAGGTGATCTATATGTTTATTTTCTTGACTGTGGTGATGGTTTCACAAGTCTATGTGTGGATCAAAATTTATGAAATTGTGCACTTTAAAGTGTGTAATATTTTATATTTATTATATGTCAATAAAGCTGGGCTCATCCACTATAATGTCCTCATGTCAGATCTAAGGGTCTCACTCTTTTCTATTAAAGCTTTGCCTTTGATATAGGAGATAAGTTGAGGATGCATACTTTTGTCTCCTTTACAGTCCTGCTATCCTTAAAATAAAAGCCTGGACTTCATTTCTAGCTTCAGTGTCTCCTGAAGCTGTAGAAAATAGGGCCTCTTTTAAGGTTACCATCAAGGGGCTCTGACTTGCAGAGTGTGCCTTAAATTGGCAAGTAATTCCCCTAAACCTGTCGATTTCCTTTTGCAAGACTCCAATGCTGTCAAAAGGAGGTTAATAAATATAAATTTCCCCCACACTGATTAAACTTGATCTCCCAGTAACCCATCTTTCACTTGCCTCTCATCCCAATTAACCACAGGTGAAAGGTTTCGTAACTTTGATGTTGATGATAATGACTCTGGTGACCAACAAAAATGGGATCTTACTGATCTCAAACAAGTAGGTAATCAAGTCCAAAATCTCACCCTCAGGGTCTGCTTTTTAGAACTACTTCTAAAACTATTGCGTTAGTTCAAGTTCTTTAGAAAACACAGCTCAAAGCAAAACTTATGTGTGAAAGCATTATTGTAAAGAAAAATCTTAGACCAGCAAGAATGAGGGAAAAAGTAAGTGAGGCAGGAAAGGACAGGAAAAAAAATACAAGATGGTCTGTTATGAAGTTGGTCCTTATTTCATCAGGAGACACAGCGTGCTTTCTAACAGGTTTATGGGAAATTAAGCTTAAGGACTACCCAGTGGAGGGAACATTGGAGAGGCAATTTATCCATTGAGTTCCTCTTATCTTCTGACTACAACACCCCCCCCACACACACACACAGACCTACACACATTTCCAGGTGCTGTCACACAGCCTCTCGGGCAGTGATTAGGAAACCACATTCTATCTTGTACTGTGCGTTTCCGTGTCAGGAAGTGGTAGAAGAAGCCAGAAGCTCGGGGCCATTGTCTCCACATGGTGGAAACTCACAGGCCACGGGACCACTCGCCACAGCAGTGACTGAGCAGAGAAGTGGCCAACCATCAGGAAAGGAGGTGAGACATTCCAGAGGCCTGCAACCTAAAACAAGCACCTACTGTGTATTGGCACAGGGCCAGGCACGGAACACACACTGTCTTGTAATTTACACGTATTTTCTAGATCTTTAGATCACTTCACACTTAGCTTGCTCTCTGGCCAGTAGTGCCATCTGTTTCTTTGCTTCCCTGCCACCTGGTTTCTGACTCAGCTAGCCAGCTTTTCTCTGTAGGGTTTCATCGGTGTTCTTTCCTAACCTGGCTGAGATCCTGATGCTACTATTGCCTGCTTGCTACTTTCTCTTTTTCTGGGAACTTTTTGGACTACCTGTTACAAATTGCTACATATATCAACTCTATAACCTTTAAACTTTCTAGGTTTTTGTCTAACAGCATGCATTCTGCTATCTAGTTATCTATTTTTTAATTCAGTACCACCAACAGATAAACAGAACTTTAAAAAACTTTTTTCCTTCACTAGCTAAAGTCAAATCTAATTTGATTTTTACTTTTTAGAGTAATATATCAGCATGAAGAACTAAAATTCCAGGAGCACTTTTTTTGGTTAAACCACAGCAAAATCATATTATATTAGAGTACCCATTAGATCGGTTAGTAACCTGAGCTCCAAGCACCTAAGGGATATGTGAGATTTCCTTATCCCTCACTAACCTGCAGGCAAGTGATTTTTTAAAAAATCAAATATATCTAAAATAGCTGTTTTTGGACAGTGTTGGGATGGCCTCAATGTTCTCTGTTAATCAGTCGCTTTTATAAGCTGTTTCATGAGGCAAACAGCAAAATATTCCAGTAAATCTGGAGCATACAAATAAAGCACATCTTTGGTTCTTCAAGTCAAATATTAAACTCTCTTTCCAACGAAAAGTTTTGCCTCTCAATAACTTCCATTTACCCTGCTTACACCATAGTTATTAAACTGTGAGTTGGTCATCTGACAATGGCCTTCCACCTCTAATGAAGGATGAAAAAAGTGTTTCTAGGATGAAGTTCCAAGTGGAGACAGATTTAAAACAGCTACTATGTGATTCCACCTGGCTATAGGACAATGAAAATATTTATTATATGTGTGTATCAGTTATATACATATATATTTTATATATTAATGTAAATATACTTAAAGAGTCAGCTTAGGCAGTAGCCAAATATTAGCTGTGTTATGAAAAAATAAATAATATTTTATTATGATAAAAAATATCGAGTTAAAATATCCAGTTAGCCTCCTGTCCGTTCCACTTTGTTGTAAGGAAAGATAAAGTTATCCCACCCTTTCGACTAGTGACTATTTCTTGGAAATATATTCTTCTAATCATTTGACTCAAGCACAGGAAGATCAAGAGAGAGCAGGGGAAAACCTACCTAGGCCAACTTTTAATAAATAATCATATTGCTTGCTTCTAACTCAATTTTAAGGGAGAGATGTTTTTAGAATGGTGACTTTGAGGGGGAGGGAAATACAATTTGTTAAATGCGTACCCTGCACCATGTGCTATGGTAGAAGCTTTCCTGATTTCCATGATGTAAAGTTCATGAGAATCCAAGAGGTGGATGTGAGAATCCTCTACTCTGAGGATCCCAGAGTTGAGAAGTTAAATTTGTGGCCCAAAGTGCCCCAAAAGGAGGAGTCAGGGGTTTTATGGTGGTATCATTACGATGTTGCTTGACTGCATTTTGATTTAAGATGAACTTTAGATGAAAGCCTCACATTACCCTTTGGAACGTGTTGGTTCATAAGGACACTTCTAGGATAGAGCACCTTCATCACTTAGGTGGTTGCTGATATTTGTCATGGCCCAATGGCCAAGTTTCCAAATTTTTCTCTCAAAGAAATACAAGAAGTATTTTTCTTAGTAGCTTGATTGAATTAATAATAGCTTTTTGTTTTGTTTTGTTTTTTGCTAGTTCTGGGTTTGATCTCTTGGAATACTTATGATGGTTAATTTTACATGTCAACTTGACTAGGCCATGGTACCTAGATATTTGGTCAAATACCACTCTGAATGTTTCTGCAAAGCTAGTTTTTAAAATGGAATTATTAACATTTAAATCAGTAGACTTTCAGTAAAGCAGATTACCCTCCATATTGTAGGTAGGCCTCATCTAATCAGTTGAAGGCATAAAAGAAAAAGACTGAGAGCCCTTGAAGAAGAGGACATTCTGCCTCTAAAATGCCTTTAGACTTGAGCTGCAATGTAACCTCTTCCCTGGGTCTCAAGCCTGCCAGTCTATTCTGCAGAATTTGGATTTACTAGTCTCCACAATTTCATGGGTCAATTTATTAAAAGAAATCTCTCTCTCTCTCTATCTCTCTGGAGAACCCTGACTAATGCAACATGTGATATACATTTTATCACTAAATAAAAGTCCAAGTGCCTGCTATAGCCCTATAACATGAGAGGAATTTGCAAGGTCTAAATTAATTTTTTTTAAACATAAAGCAGAGAGAGCAGAAAACAAGAGAAGGAATAGTAATTGCAAATATGATTTTTAACATGTTGGAACTTAATGAGCTGAGCATTCTAATATACTATTGGGAGTGTATAAAATGGAAAATAAAATGAGAATAACCATAAGCATAATTTCAGAAGTTCATACCCTTTGATCCCACTTTCTTTTCTTGAAATCTAAGAGAAAACAGAAATATAGACATGAGTTCCTACTAGTTTGTTTAATTGTTTGCCTTTGGCAAAAGAATTTCTTGACAGCATTATTCAATTGAGAAAAATAATAAAAAATGAGCCAAATATCCAAAAATACGTAATAAGTTTTTTAAATTATGGCATATGTGGATATTGGAATAATTTATAAACATTAAAAACAGTTTGAGAAATACTTAAGGTCATGGAATAATATTGATGATTTAATAGAAATTGAAAATAAAAAGCTATAACGTATGAACACTCAAAACACAAATCTATGAGTCTCTATGTTCGGCAAAAAGAAAAGCACTAGAGGGTTATCCCTGTGTAGAAACATTGCATTTTTTAAGTTATAATTTCTTCTTTCCCAAATTATTTCCAATCAGCATGCAATATTTTGTAGTTCAAAAATTAAATAATATAATTTTAATTGAAAATAAGAAAAAGATGATGGGTCTTAGAGTGAGTGAAGACGGGAGGCAACAAAGAGGTACAAATGGAATGGTGTGAGAGGAGAGGATGACAGACGAGAGCCTCAGGTCTCCCTAGTTAACCTAGTTCCTTATTTTGTGTCACTTACAGAATCTAGTATTGTCAGGAAATTGTAAACACGGTACTGTTGAGATGATTTGAAATGAGCATAGCTTAGCTTGCCTACTTCTACTTCTACATACATCAAGCAACTGTTAGAGAGACAGAAAGTGAAAAAGAATATATATTTTGATCAAATGCTTAATGATCGAGTGTTAAAGTCAATATTCAGCCAAATCCAAGACAAACGCTGCATATCACCATCATATATTAAACTTCTGGAATACGAGGATAAATCCTAAATTTTATCCGATAATTATTATGGTACCATTATTATTATAATTTCAAAAGTCATGTTATCAAAGTTTTCTACTATTTCTCAGCACTGTCAGTGGCTAGATGGCTCCCACGCTGTTGGTATGACATGTTTGTAAAACTAAACAGAATTTCCACTAAGGTCAGTGGGGCATCTGACTATGATGTCTTAGCTTGGCTGGTGTAAGACACTGCTGATGGTGCTGTTGCCAACCAAGTCACGAAACTGTTACCAGCCACAAACGCAGGTTCCTTTACTCACTACACAAGAGAGAGACGAAAATAAAAACAGGAACGCAGGCTTATGGCAAGGACAGAGTTTTATCAAAAGGCAGCCAGATGAGGAGATGGGAGTTAGTTAGAATTCAGATCCACCTCCCTGAAGGAGAAAAGACAGAGGTTTTTATTTGAGGTTTTAGGTAGGGGAGGGGGAGCTATGACCTTGCAGGTTGGCGCTTTCCCACCAGCCTGCCTTTGGCCTTGTAAGGCTGCTGGCAGGGAGGAGGAGGGTGAGATAAGGGAATCTGCAGGTGGATGTCCTTGGTTGTCTGCCTCCATGGTGGAGGGTGGATTCTGGTGCCAGGAAGCCAAGGAGTTGGGGTCTGGGAGGCTTCAGCTTCTTGATAGTCTCTGGATGTCAGTTTCCCTGCAACAAAACTTCAAAGGACTGTAACTAGCCCAAATGTTAGCATGAGGCCACCTGGGCTCTAACAATTTGTAACTTCTATTTGCCTTATGAAGTTCAGGGATAGGAAGGTTTAAAAAACCAATATTTACATATGAATGTAACTGAGAGCAGCAGGGAAAGGGGATGAGTGCTTTTGGTTTTAACCTCGTATATGCTGGGTTTAACAAAGGGGAACTGACATCAGGGCCGGCATCAAACTTTTCTTCCTCCCTAATTATGACTAAAGTAAAGATGAATTTACTTTCAAATCTTGGATTTGAAGTTTTGATCAATGGTAGCCATATAATTTCATTGAAATCATTCCATACATAGAAGATTCGTGCACTGTTTAAAAAAATTGGTGTCTGAATATTTACAGAAGCAGAATTAGGATTGTTGCTCTCATATCTTTTTTATTTGTAATATTTGTGTGTGCAATTGCTGCCTCACAATGACTTGAAGCAAATTTGTCCTTAATTCTCATATCTAGAAATGAGGATGAAACAATGTAACTGGCACACAAAATATTGCCTCTGAATTTCCATCCGCATGTCAGCCTTTGTTGCATGACACCAATTTCAGTCTCTTCCCAGGAGTGGAATGATTTGTACAGCTTTACAGCAGATTTTGTGCAGGAAATACTTGCACTCTGGAAGCACTGCAATTTGATTACTTATTCAGCAGGCTCCAGAAAATGAATTTCTTTCTCTGCAATCCCTGCATTACTGTTATCTGCATGGTACAATATTAAGGCTTTCTTTTGTTTAAGCAGCCTTTATAAAATGTAATAGCTGCTGTTCCATATTGGTTAAACATTCTGTATATGATGAGGAAGGTCAAAAATCATGTAGTTTGTCTTTGAATAAAGAAGAATGATAAACATGGCTCTATGCATATTTTTTGCTTATGGTCAGTATTTCTTTTATATTAGCAATGCTCAACACACCATGAAAAATGTGATGAAGACAGTATATCCTTGGGATTCCTAAATTACTCACGGCCTTGTTCCATTGTCAATATTGTTGCACAGCACATTTACCTCTCAATTTGCCATTCTAAAGCATATCTTTAAATAGTCACTATACTGCCATTGGCTTCAGATTCTGAAATCTTTTGCCAAGCAAGTAGACCAAAAGTATAATCATTAATTTGCTCCAAAGTTTTTTGAAAAAATATTTTTGTTTCTCTCTGAAATATCTATTAGACAGAAATAGCACACTGAATAAATCACTTGTCTTTTGTATACAGTATATTATCATTAAATAAAAACATTGTTTTACTAGTATGTTTTCTAGAAAGAATATTTTACCTGGGACTTATATCTTGAGAAAAATTCAAAAAAGCTTTGTCTTTATTGAAAGTGATTGGCAGTTCTTTAATAATTATTTCATTAAACATTTTATTTAAATATTTAGACTCAAAGCTAAAAGTATGATTTACCATAAGTATTGTTATATATTATGAGTTGGGAGTTGTTACAAGTACTAAAATTTTAAGGTGACACAGTTGACATTAGTTTCATGATAAAATTCTCAAACAGCTTTTTTTTTTTTTGTGAGGAAGATTGGCCCTGAACTAACATCTGTTGCCAATCTTCCTCTAATTTTTGCATGTGGGACGCCACAACAGCATGGCTTGATGAGCAGTGTGTAGGTCTGCACCTGGGATCTGAACCCACGAAACTTGGGCCACTGAGGTGGAGCATGTGAACTTAACCACTACACCACTGGGAAGGTGCCTCAAACAGCTTTTTTTAATTGTTTGAATTCTGGTTTACACGTAATCAAACAACCATAATCTTCATCATTGTTTTGGTGAAAGTTATAATACCTAATTCACCATTCAATTCTATACATATTAAATTATAAGATTACTTATTTCTTATTTTTCTATCCTACACTACTTTTAAATCTTTACAGAAATGTTTTTTGGCTCAAAAAGAATAAAATGTTCTTCCTAAAGTTATCTAGTTAGCGTAAACTCTCAATGGTTTTAATACATTAATAATTTTAATAGATTTAACTATCATTCGTTCTCCCCATTTGTAACAATTTCAAAGTTCTTAAGAATGACTCTAGCACATAAATCTAATCATTTTTACTGTAATTATTAATGGTTGAATTATTTTCTTTGCAATGATAAATAATTCATCTGACTGATACTCTCTCTCCATATAAATCATATAAGAAGATGTCATTTAAAGTTTGTCTATGGTGCTTTCCTCTGTTTAAAATTGAATGTTGAGATATTAACAATAAATCAGAATCACATGCTTGTTTGTAATCCTGATATTGTCATGGTAATTAGATATGATGTTATCTATATGATCACATAGTCATTGATCACGTAGAAGCTTAGATATGCCAGCCAGAACAGGTACTGATGTTAGGATCAGGCTGTTTGGTTTCTCAAAGGCCAAGAGAGAAGTTGAGGCTGAAGACTATGTAAAAGGGCAAAACCAAATGTGGGTGCATTTGCAATATGTACCCTGTGCTTATGCCCAGCAAAGAGGAGAGGGAGGCTTGCATTCATGGGGACATGCACTTAGCAAACATTGCTGAACATCTTCTATGTGCCAAGTGATGTGCTTGATGCTAGGGATGCATAGTTGGAAGTCCAGGTAAAGCTCTGTCCTCCCGCAGATCCCTGTCTAGTGGGGAAAACTGTATGATGAACAGATCATAGCTAGTTTATGTGCCAAATGCCACCAGAAAGAGACATTTTAGGGAATGAGGCCACAACACCATGGAAATGGGTTTAGTTGGGCAAAGATAGACATAAAGGCATTCCTTACAGAGGTGACAACATGAGTCCATGACTGAGCATCTTCAGGGAGTTGAAACTACTTTAATATGGCTGGAGATACGGTGTAAGGAGAGGAGTGACGAGAGCTAGTGCAAGTGTTACCGGAACCAGATTGTGCAAGGCATGTGAGACCGTGACGGGGAGTGGTTTCAGAAATGGTTGCTAACCTAGTTGGCCTGGGGTGAGATTCATGAACTGTATTTTAAATGGGCAACATTCATGCAGGTAATAAGAAACTATGGATACACTTCAAGCATAGGAATGCAGTGACCCTATTTCTGTTTCTGAAAGATCACTCCTGTAGTGATGAAAGGGTAAATTTGGGGGCTGGGTAAAGGGTAACGATGGGGAGGCCAGTGAGAACCCCTGGATTGTAACAGTTATCCAGGTGAGGCCAGAACCAGTGTGGTATATTCAGGGTGATGAGAAGGAGATGGATACCAGAGACATCAATGAGGTAGAATCGAAGGGAATCTAGAGGCAGATTTCATGGGGCAGGGTGGGGGAGGGGTGTGAGACACAGGGAGAGTCAAAAGTCAGCTCAGCTGTGTATGTTCAAGGTGATTTTGCCTGTTGGACATCCAAGGGAAATGTTAGAGTAGAAAATGGGATCTATGAGTGTGGAATTTAGTAGAAGATCTGAGCCATGATTGGATTTTGCACATGGATTTTGTTGTCAGTAGTTAAATGTGATTAGATCAGAGAGGATATGATAGGTTCATCCAAAGAGAGGGTATAGAATCAGAAGAAAAAAGGGATGAGGTGGAGGTCTTCAAATTTCTACCTTGGACACTATTTTGAGCATAACCAATGTTGGTGATTCATTAGAGTCACAAGGTCACCAGGCAGGAAGGAAATTAGGTCAATGTTTGTAGCTCGTACACTTACAAGTCTGCCCCTCTGCCCCCACAAACAAACGCTCACTAGTCCCCCCATGATACTGGCTTTCCACTCCCAAAAGACCTCTCATCACATTTTGCACTTTCAGGTCTCTCTTTATCCTTCTAAGATGCTTCTGATACTCGCTTTTACGTGATTAAAATGTGTGTAAGAAGGGTCCCAGAGGATGACTTACTTGGCCTTCTTATTTGTCTAGTATTATAAAATCCTTCTTTTTCCCTTTCATGAGAATTGAGGAATGAGATCTGTGCTGAGGGGAGCAAAGTTATTTGACAGTGAATGGCTTGCCTTAGGATGATTTCGAAGACAATTGTGAGGACATCAGAATAAAGCATGATGCCAAAAAATAAGAAACCAGAGTACTTATTATATACTAAACTCTGTTTTTATGAACATGGCCACACTGCCTGTCCCACTGCAAGATCAGCCTCCAAGGAGGGAAATAATGAGCTGCTTGGTGTATGTGCCACACATACATTTGCTTGGCACTCCACCTTGCAGACTGAAGAAGTGCACTATTTTTGACGGGAATAAATATACTGAAGCCCACATTGACCCTGCCTATTGAAGTTTCCACAGCCCACAACTCTTTTGTACAGCTCATTTTCACAGAGACCTGGCAGCAGGCCCAACCTACTGCCTTCTCAAAACAGTTCTTCTTTCCAGCTGGGGCTTCAGGGGCAGGAAAGTGCCTCTCAAGCTCTGCGTTTCCCTGCGGCAGTGAGGGAAAGGCAGCCCCAGTCAAAGGGCACCTAGACCGGTTTCCAAGTTTTTAAATTGGTATTATGTGATGCTTAATTGGAATTATTTCTTGGGGCCTGAGGGATAGTTGTTTATGATCAAGATAAAAAGTAATTAGTAGACAACCGTTAGGTGGGGGAAAAAATCTCAAATACCTCTGACCCATTTGATTCAATGTTGATATGTGATAATGGCTTCATGTCTTCTCATAACAAATTCATCTCTTTAATTAACAAACTTAAGACTGCAATTTATATAAGACCACACAAGCATGGCCTATTCTCAGATCCATCTGAAGGAAATCAAGTCAAAGTACATAAACCCATCAACAGGACAAACCTGCCAGTCCAGGGTGAGGCTGCCGTGAGCAGACTTCACTCCTGAGTTAGGTTAGTGAGCTCAAATCCCACACTTCCTTGAATGAAAGAATTTTGTTCTCACCCCTGGTTTTGAAAAGATCCAGTTTTCCCTGACTGCTTACAGGATGAGTCTCAAATGCCTTAGGATGGAATAGAGGACCTTTTGTGTCAGCCCCATTCTGTTTCATCTCTGACGGAAACCTCCATATAACCACTGCGCTAAGCAAATGCTAGGTGCTCCTCACATGGAGTCTGCAATCATGCCATCCCTGTCCCTGTAAACCCCATCTCTCTTTTCTTCTCCATCAAAATTAGATTGCTCTCAGGCCGGCCCCGTGGTGTAGCGGTTAAGTGCACGCGCTCTGCTGCTGGCAGTCTGGGTTCGGAGCTCACTCGAGCACCTGACGCATCGTTTGTCAGGCCATGCTCTGGTGGCGTCCCATATAAAGTGGAGGAAGATGGGCACAGATGTTAGCCCGGGGCCAGTCTTCCTCAGCCAAAAAAAAGAGGAGGATTGGCATGGATGTTAGCTCAGGGCTGAGCTTCCTGACAAAAAAAAAAAAAAAAAAAAAAAAAGATTGCTCTCATATGCTGTCTTCCCTGTGACACACACTCCAGTCAGTCATCATTTGGATTAACCATCATTTTCTCTGTGTCTTTGCTTACGTCTATTTTTTAGCACACTTCCTTCTGCTCTATGTTCCTCATTTGCATGTTTTTCTTATCACTAGGAGAGTTCCACCAAGGCTTCTTGAAAGCAGGACCAAATATAACTACACAAAGTAAGTCTGCAAAGAGGTTTACTGAACTTGAGCAGAATTAAACCAATTCCTGTTTCGGTAGTAGCAGGAAACATACTAAACAGAAATGGTAAGGGATACAAAGCTCATACAATTTATTTTAAAATTCCATTCAGTCAAACATATTTTTTAAGAAAGGACTATTTGTCAGCCATGGTTCTACGTTCTTAGGCTATATCAGTGAAAAAATATCAATGATCCCTGCCCTGGTGAATCTTTCAGTCTAACAATAGACCAGATCAATAAAGAATGAAAACAATAAATTGGAAATTGGTTAGTATGCTAGAGGGTGATGCATGCTATGGAGAAAAAAGACAAACGAATAGAGCAATGTAAAGGTGTTTGGGAGTGTTAGATGTAAGGATTGATTGATTGTAATTTTAGATTCATCAAGACACGCCTCACTGAGTTGGTGGCACTGGAGAAAACACTTTAGAGACACAACGTTGGGCGTAATGATGTCCAGGAGATGATTTTTCCGGGTAGAGGCAACAGACAGTGCAGGTACGTGAGGAAATTTTAAGGAATAATAAGGAGGCCAGCGCAGCTGGAGCAGAATTAGAATAACAGCAAATTGATATTGGAGAAGCACTAGAGGTATGTGCGGGGAAAGGGTCAAGGAGGATAGGTTGTGTACGGCCTTGTAGGTCATTATAAGGGATTTGCCTTGATGGTTAGGGAAATGGGGAGCCACTGCAGACTTTTGAAAAGAAAAGTAGCGTGATTTATCTTGTGTCTCTAAAGGATGCTGTGTTGAGAACAGACTGTAAGTAAGCAAGGATAGAGTGGATCATAAGAGGCTATAGCTGAATCTAAAGGAGAGATGCTAAAGGCTCAGATTCAGGTGGCAGCAAGAGAGATGGCACAAAGGGTTCAGGTTTTGGATATTTGAAGATGGAGTCAATAGGACACCTTATGTGGGGTGACAGATAAAGAGAGGAGCCAATGATGACGCTAAGGATTTTGTCCTGAGCAACTGGAAGGATGGATTCACCATTTACTGAATGGAAAGGACCATTTCCACACATGAAAGAAGAGGATCAAGAATTGACTTGTGGACATACTAAGCTTGAAATGTCTATCATATCCATGTGGAATGTCAATAAAGTAGTAGGAAATATGAATCTGGATGCCAGGAGAGAGCTCTGAGATAGAAACACAAATTTGAGAGAAATTGGCACTTTCATCGCATTTAAACCACGAGATGGGATGAGATCACAAGGGAGGTTCCTATAAATAGAGAAAGGAAAAGAACCAAGCATGGACTGGGCCCTGGGGTACTTGAACATCGAGGTTGAGAGGGAAAGGAAGGATCAACAAAATGAGGCCAATTTGAAAATGAACTAATTTGAAATGAGCCCTCCAGGGAAGTCAGTCAACCAAGCAGGAAATGTGTGTTGAATACATACGACTAAAGGCACTGTGCTGAGAGCTCTGGGGGACACAGAACTAGGAGTGATCTTGCCCTCAAGGGATTTACAATCAAATTGGAAAGTAAGACAGATGTGCAAAGAGACAAGTAGGTACACACACAGGAAATGTTACTAGTAATGCACAAGTCAAAATTAGCTGTGAGTCAAATGTGTAATACATTTATATAATGTCAGAATATCTGCTTCCCCAAATGAAGTAGAATTTGATTTGGATCTCGCAGGAGGAGTTTGATACTCTAATGGAGAGGATATTCCAAAGGGGAAAGCATGAGTGAAGAACAGGTGTGCAAAGCCACAACAGCTCTGGGGCTGCGAAAGAGGGTCAATAGGTTGGAAAAACAGGCGAGAGCGTGGAATAGACAGCACAGGTGTAAAGACTTGATCACGGAGGAAAAACGGATCTGCGGAAGCTGTTTGAGCTTGGCTGTCGTTAATGAAAGCAGGACGTTTGAAGAAATAATAGATTTTTCCCCAAGGATCCAATGTCCTTCTGCATTTCCTCTCTAGCCTTTTATTTTTAATTTAATCATTCGACTGGCCTGAATTGTTGCCCTGCTTTCTCATGTCTCCTCCTCTTGCAGTTTTTCTTCGATACGATAGTGACCGACAGGGCTGGGCAGGACTCCCACGTGGTTTATAAGGAAGAGAATTCACAGACTTTGGTAACATTTTCCAGGATGCTTTTAACCCAAATCCCCCCAACTTAAATTGCACAATATAAGCGGAATAAAACCTTCCACATCAACTCAGTTCAGTTCAAAGGGCATTTATTAAGCACCTACTATAAGTCTAGAGCTTTGCTCGATTCATGTGACAGAAAAATGAATAATGCGTGGTCTCAGCCTTCATTTTTTACCATCAGTGTTCTGGAAACCATTGCTCTCAATATATTATGATATGGGATAAGACAGAAGTATGCACAGCTAAAGATGAGAACCCAGAGGAACATGAAATTTAGGCTGAGGAACAGCTTCCTGGTAAAGGTGACACACACTCACTCTGTTTTGAAGGTAGCCGGGCAGATGGATAGACACCTAATTATCAATAATGGCTATCCATGAGAGGCGGGATTATAGAGGTGATAAGGTGTTCTTTCTTTTCTCTATTTATGTAAATCTTAAAGTCTTTTTTATCTTAATTAATTTATTTTTTAAATAAAAAACTGTCATGCTTTCATACAAAGGGAAGGAAGCTTAGTTCTTTTGGAATAGTCACTACATTTATTACATGACAAACTCAATGATATTTGTAATTCTAACTTCTGTTCCATGCTTTAATAAAGAGAAGTCATTCCACAAAGAAATGGGAGGAAGGGCTTCCTAGGCATTGGGAACAGAGTGAGCAGAGGCTTGGAAGCAGAGTACAGTGCAGGGCACACCAGACATGACTAGAGCAGGGGCCAGAGGTGCTGGAGGTGGGTGTCCAGGGTGGGGTGCAGGGACGGTTCTCTCCGAGGCCCCTGACATCAGGAAATGGGCACAGCTTTTGGTCCAGGTGCTACATTCATCTCCCTATATTTTGGGGATGATTGTTTAATTTCTCTGTTCCTCTTTTACATGGAGAGTACAAGTTAAATTAACGCCGCTTCTTTTCTCAGACTTTTCTCCTCTTTGTCTTCTCAGAGCAAAGTGGCCTCTCAGTTAGAACAGTAAAACTCAAAAGAAAAAGTACTCGTGTTTTCTCAGAAAAATAAATCTCCTGGGATGGAATATGTAGAGTGAAGCTAATAGTTAGCTATAGTCCATTCATTCTGTTACAAATTAGAAGCATTCTGCTTTTTGCACTCTGAAATCCAAGTCTGAAGGCTTCAGAAGCATTAACAATGTCAGCCGAGTGATTCATGGCTGATCATCCCAAGAGAATCTCTCAAGATGGTCAAGTAGGCAGCCTCATTGAGGAAGACCATGAGTCTCAGATTTTACTGGTGCTATTAGCTCACCTAAATTACTACATATACTTGAGTTCTATTAACATCTTAAGTGGAAACAAAGAGATGAAAATAATAAGATTTACTTTTACGAACCAAGCTTATCACTACTAAATTGGACCAGAAAGTGATAGTGGATACCAGTATGAGCACATCCCCACCCTCCGAAGACACAGAGTTCATAAGAAAGTGACATGGAGTAATAAAATAACGACTTAAATGAAGTTTTAAAAACTTTTGATTATTATTCAAATCATTGTAGCCATACTGTTTTTGTTACTCTGACACTGTTTTATACGGTGTCTTAGATTGGTTTCCCTGGAAACAGGCTCTGAAACCAGACATTGCCTGCAGAGAGTTTATTGGGGAAAACTCTCGGGACATGCACTGGCAAGGAATGGGGGAAGACAGGGAGAAGCTGAACCGTAATGAGGCTGCAGCTGAGGCCTCTGAGCATCCTACAGGAAGCTCTGGAGCGGGACAGTCTGGTGGAGGCATTCCCAATCAGAACATAGAGTGGGGCCTTTTTATTCCCGAATCAGCCAGTCATTTGCTGTGGGCTCTTGCCACAGCTTTGCACTAACCATGCCTTCTTGGCCATGCCATCTCATCTAGGTGTGCCTCAGTTTTTTCAGTTAAGTGAGGCTTTGCTCTACTCACAAAGGTTTTATGAGGGTCAGATGATCAGTCTGTGTAGAGGCTTTGCAAATTGTAAGGCACTAGGGAATAATTAATGGGAAATGGAACAGTAACCATGGGGCTCATGTTAGAGGGTTGAAATAATGGGTCAGGAAAGTCTAAAGTTCTAAATGGAAACTTTCGACCACTAAGTGTCCCCTAGAAATAAAAATATATATTTTTAATTTGAAATAAATTACTGAGGTGATAATCTATGTAAAATGCTAAGCATACTGCCCTCACACGAAAAAGCAGCCATGAGCACTGGTATTCTCTATTTTGTCGTCAGAGGCCTGGTCCAACGTGCATTGTAAAATGTGAAAAAGAAATTCAGGGCATTGGATGCTTATTGGACAGTCAACAAATCAACATGGCCCTTAATTATGATTTTTTTGCCCATTTCTCCTATAAGAACTTCTAGACGAGTGGATACATCAGTATCCCACTTGGGCAATCCTTTCAAGATTTGGTATATCCTTTTCTCTTTAACTGACAAAAGTAGTACAAAATGAAGATGATTAATGGAGAGCAAGAGTATTTTTTGAAATACCGTTCCCTTAACACGCAAAATTTCTTGTATTCATATGCAACTTGCTTGCTATTAAGGCAAGATTTTAAAAATGTATTTATGTTTGATTTCAATGATGTATAAATCTCAGGCACTGGACAAATGCATAAGACTTTGTAAAATACCAAGATCAGATTGAGTATGTGTTCTAGTTTAGATTGAGGGAGAACTCCTCTCAATAACTTGAAGATTTTACGTGTATATTATACCTTTTCTTCAGAGAGGATGAAAGAAAACTCAGGCAATTGTAGAGCTTCTGTTGTTAGTGACAAAACGCCTGCTGGATGATTAACTTTCTCTTTAACTATTAATAAAAGTGACCTCGGTTTACTTAAAATAAATTCGTCCTAACAGGCTTCCTGCTTACTTTTATGTTTTAAATGGAAGTTGCCTGGCATAAACACAATGGCCTAAATGGGCAGTGACAGGCGACACATTTGATTGACAAGTACTAAGGGAGGAGATCAAACATGGATTCTACAAAGCTGTGTTAGCACACCATAAACATAATAAACAAATGCAGATGAAAAGCAAGCTTATGAATAATGGATGAGGGATGCATTGAACACTATTAAAATATGCAGACTCTGGGTGGCTGATGGATTCCAGATGGAGTAGGTCCAAAGGACAGGTGAGTGAACAATAAGGCCAACCAAGGGAAGCTGATTAAGTGACGTGGGGAGAAGCTCCCCAAATGAGAGCTCTGCAGAGCAGAATTTTTTTTGAGGAGGAGCTGCCATTTCCAGCTTATCTTTTTTTTAACATCAATTATAATTTTATTTATTTATTTATTTTTCCCCCCAAAGCCCCACTAGATAGTTGTATGTCATAGTTGCACATCCTTCTAGTTGCTGTATGTGGGATGCGGCCTCAGTATGGCCGGAGAAGCGGTGCGTCGGTGCGCGCCCGGGATCTGAACCTGGGCCACCAGCAGCAGAGCTCACGCACTTAACCGATAAGCCACGGGGCCGGCCCTGCGGAGCAGATTTTTTTTTTTTTTTTTTGTGAGGAGATCAGCCCTGTTCTAACATCCGCCAATCCTCCTCTTTTTTTGCTGAGGAAGACGGCCCTGGGCTAACATCTGTGCCCATCTTCCTCCACTTTATACGGGACGCCGCCACAGCACGGCTTGCCAAGCAGTGCGTCGGCGCGCGCCCGGGATCCGAACCGGCGAACCCCGGGCCACCGCAGCGGAGCGCGCGCACTTAATCGCTTGCGCCACCGGGCCGGCCCCCCTGCAGAGCAGATTTTAATTGTACATATCTAAATTAGCCTGCCAGCTGAAGAATATGCAACATGGATATGACGCTGGTAAGCAAATACATAAACAGTAGTGAAAAAAAAGAAGAAAATAAAATAAAAGAAAAAGGTCGAGGAATACAAAGTTAAGTGGGCAAACGCAAGTGCGAACCGTAAACATCAAGATGAAATGAAAGCAGTATGCTTTTCACTAACAGGGGACAAATGCGCAGGAGGAAGCTGGCTAAGAGCTTGCTAGTGGGGAATTTAGGTTGCTTCAATAATTTGTAAATTCAAAAGAAGCAGATGATTTTCTGAGAAGAGCCAAAGATTCTTGTTCAGAGAGTACAAAGCAGAGATTTGTTGTTCAAGTAAAAGAAATGCTTTTCTTAAAAGCTTTTCTTACCTTTTAAAGATAAATACTTAATATACTAACAGTTATTTATTTTGCATTATGGAGAGATACTTTCTCATAAATAAATTTTCCAGATTATGACAGTGTTTTCCATTCAACTATCACTTTAAAAAAATCACAAGTTTTGATTACAAAATGAAAAATAGATTTATACATATCCCATGCTTCTCCACCTCTGGGAAACATTATCAACTTTTTTCCTTCATACATAAGTTTTACCACAATTTACCTCTATTATTATACTGGGAACCAATGTGATACTATTCCTGTATGCAGTATTATGTTATACATACTGTATGTTAATTTAACCATGGCCATGGTTCTCATTCTCAAAAAGTAAATGCTGCTTATTTTAGCCCATATGTTTATGTCTGTTTGCTAGTATTTTAAAATTAATACATATGAAAGAATACTCTGGTTCTTAGTTTTCTTAGGTCAAAATATTAGCATATTTTATCTTACCTTTCTATAACTTTGTATACAAACAAATAGTCAGAGTCAGACTGCCCAAGTTTGATAAAAGGGAAGTTAGTAGTTTACCTGTAGAGACAGCACAGAGGTAGAAAGCGCTTAGGTTCAGATGGGAGCTGGGGAGAACATCCTTAAGATAGTCCATGGAAGTTTTGCTAAATCAAGAGATAAAGCATTAGCAATTGGAATCCTAATAGCAGCTAACCTTTCTGAGAACTTTCCATTTGTCAGATATTTTGTTAAATATTGACAAGCATTATTTCATTTAATCTGCAAAACAAAGATGACGTCACCAAGTATGTGGCCTTGGAGACCCCAGCCTTTATCCCCCACAAAGATCAACATTAGACAGCCGTCCACCAACAAAACCAGCTCTGGGAGAGCTCTGGAGTCTACTAAGAAACTTCAATAATACTGTAGAATACAAAACCTGAGAGTAACCACACAAAAATGGAAGGAAGACAGCTTCATTTTGCTTGCACCATCCCATCCCTTAGGCTGACATTGCTCAGCACCAAGGGGGAACTCCCTAACTGGAAAGAGTTCCCCTTATTGGGAAAGGAAGAGTGGGACTGGAGCCAGTTCAGGCCTCTGCATCTGTGCAAGTGCATAATGCCAGACTAGACCTCTACAGCTGACCCTCACCGCCAGTGCATGCTTGGGGCTGGCCCTCCAGCTGTGCACTTGTGCACCACTGGTCTGACACCGATCACCAGCCTCCACTGCTGTACCCAAACCCAAGGGAGACTGTGCAGCCACAGGATAGCATGCACAACAGCCAGGGCCCTCACAGCTGCTTGTGGCCCTGGATCAGGCCCTGTCTTCTGTCAGTAGTCTGAACCACTAGGCTCACATCCAGCTAGCCCCTCCAGCTGTGGCCCTGCACACCTCCAACCTAACCTCCATCACTATCCTCCAGTGCTGTGCACATGTGGTGAGACACAGCAACCATGGTAGTACACACCAACAGTCAGGGCCTCCACCATTGTGTGTGTCTGTAACCAGTCCCTGCCACTATACATGCACTTGCAACTGGCCCCCACAGCCTAGTATGTGCACACCATCACCTCTGGCCAACACTGATGCCTGCCCTTGTCCCTAGACTCTGGACCTAGGGATGCCACCAAGGAACCCAACAGCCCTTGCAGCCACTGTGGACCCCCTGCAGTGTTCACCAAGGACCAGACAATTGTTGATGCTGTGGACCCCAGCAGTCTGAGCTGAAGAGACCCATGCATTCCTGGATTTTGTGCTGCTACATGCCCCCACACTTGGTGCCCTGCAACACTAGATTCTGGTCATATCACACTCAAGCATGCCCTCACCTGCAGGTGAAAGTGTTCCCATACCAAAGTCAATCCATAAAGCCTGGAAGAGGTGACTGCTTATTCAAATGAACAGATACCTACACAAAGCTCCAGGGATCACAAAGAATCAGGGAAACATGACTCCAACAAAGGAGTACAGTAAACCTCTCATAGCTGTCTCAAAGAAATGGAGATCCAGAAATTATCTTATCAAACATTCAAAATAATTATACTAAAGATGTTCAAAGAGCTACAAGAGAACACAGATAAGCAAGTTAATGATATCAGGAAGACAACACAAGAACAAAATGAGAAGTTCAACCTAGAGATAGGAAACATAAAAAAGAACCAAACAGAAATTTTGAGCAGAAGAATACAACGACTGAACAGAAGAATTCAGAGAGTTTCAACGTCAGACTTGATGAAGCAGAAGAACGACTAAGTGAGCTCAAAGACAGATCAATTGAAATTATCCAATCAGAGGAGCATAAAGAAAATAAATAAATAAAAGTGAAGAAAGTCTATGTGGTCTATGGGATACAATCAAAAGAAACAATTTGCAAATGAGCTTATTTAAATAAATAATGGCGGAAAACTTCCCAAACCTGGGGAGAGATTTGGATATTCAAGTTCATGAAACATATAGGTCACCAAACAAAATCAACTTGAAGTCCTCTCCAAGACACAGTATAATAAAACTGTCAAAAGCAAAGACAGAAAGAAAATCTTAAAAGCAATGAGAGAAAAAATAAAAAAACAAAAAACTTGTGGCTTACAGGGCAAACCGATAAGGCTATTGGTGCATTTCTCAACAGGAACATTACAGGTCAGTGGGATGATATATTGAAAGTCCTGAAAGAAAAAAACTGCCAACCAAGAAAATGTTACCTGGGAAAGCTGTCCTTCAGAAATGAAGTAGAGATAAAGACTTCTCCACATGAACAAAAGCTGAGGAAATTAACCATGACTAGACCTGACTTATAAAATGCTGAAAAGAATTCTTCAAGCTGAAATGGAAATCTACTAATTAGAAACATGAAAACATTTGTAAATATAAAACACATTGGTAAAGGTAAGTATGTATTCATGTTCAGAATACTCGAATATTGTAATGTGATGGAGTATTAACTACTTAACTCTAGTATTAAGGTTAATGGATCAGAGTTTTAAAAATAAATATAGCTACAATAATTTGTTAGTGAATACACAATACAAAAGGATGTAAATTGTGATGTCAAAAACATAAAAGGGGGGGCCTGCCCGGTGGCGCAAGCAGTTAAGTGCCCACGCCCCACTGCAGCGGCCTGGGGTGCGCCAGTTCAGATCCCAGGCGCGCACTGACACACTGCTTGTCAAGCCATGCTGTGGCAGCGTCCCATATAAAGTAGAGGAAGATGGGGATGGATGCTAGCCCAGGGCCAGTCTTCCTCAGCACAAAAAGAGGAGGATTGGCAGATGTTAGCTCAGGGCCAATCTTCCTCACACACACACACACACACACACAAAACATAAAAGGGGGGAGTAAAAACTTAGAGTTTTTACATGCAAAGTTAAGTTGTTATCAGTGTAAAATAGACGGTTATATCTATAAGATGTTTTATATAAACCTAATGGTAACCACAAAGCCAAAAGGTATGGTAGATTCACAAAAGATAAAGAGAAGGGAACCAGAGAATACCACTATGGAAAATCATCAATTAAAAAAGGAAGGCAGCAAGAGAGGAATAAAGGAATAAGGGAACTACAAAAAAGCCGGAAAACAATAATATGGCTTTAATAAATCTTTATCTATCAATAATTACTGTAAATGGAAATATATTAAATTCTTCAGTCAAAAAACATAGAGTGGCTAGATGGATAAAAATCAAGACCCAAATATAAGCTCTGTAAAACAGACTCACTTTTGCTTTAAGGACACATATAGGCTCAAGATGAAGGGATGGAAAAAGATAGTCCATGCAAGTGGAAACCAAAACAGAACAGGGATAGTTCTACTTATATCAGGAAAAATTGACCTTAAGTTAAAAATGATAACAAGAGAAAAGGAGGTAATTATATAACGATAAAGTGGTCAAATGTCAAGAAGATGTAATAATCACAAATAAATATGCACTCAACATCAGAGCATCTAAATATTTTAAGCAAATACTAACAGATCTGAAGGGAGAAATAGACAATATTACAATATAGGAGGAGTCTTCAACACTCCACTTTCAACAATGAACAAAGAAAATCAACAAGGAAACATTGGACTTGAACCATACTTTAGACCAAATGTACCTAGCAGACATATACAGAACACTCCATTCAACAGCAGCAGAATACATATTTTTCTCAAGTGCACACAGAATATTCTCAAGGATAGATCATATTACAGGTCACAAAACAAGTCTTAGCAAATTTAGGAGGATTAAAATTATATCTTTTCCAACTGTAGTGGTATGAAATCATAAATTAGTAATCGAAGGAGTTGGAAAATTCACAAATATGTGGAAATTAAACAACATGCTCCTGAATAACCAATAGGTGAAAGAAAATATGAAAAGGGAAATAAAAATATATCTTGAAACAGACAAAAAAGGAAACATAATATACCAAAACATATAAGATGATGCAAAAGTAGTTCAAAGAGGGATGTTTACAGTCATAAATACCTATTTCAAGAAAAAATAAATATCTCAAATAAACAACCTAACTTTACACCACAAGGAACTAGCAAAAGAACAATTTAAGCCCAAAGTTAGCAGAAGGAAAGAAATAACAAAGATCAGAGCTGAAACAAAGGAAATAGAGACTGGAAGAAGAACAGAAAAGATCAATGAAAGTAAAAGCTGGTTTCTTGAAAAGATAAACAGTATGGCAAACCTTTAGCTAGATGATCTAAAAAAAAAAAACACAAATAAATAATATCAAAAACAAAGGAGGAGACATTACAACTGATTCCACAGAAATACAGAGGATGAGAAGAGACTACTATGAACAATTGTATACCAACACATGGGATAGCCTAGAAGAAATGGATAAGTTCCCCAAAACATACGACCTACCAAGACTGAATCAAAGAAACAGAAAATCTCAACAGACAAATAATATGTAAGGAGATTGAATCAATAATCAAAAATCTTCCAATAGAGAAAACCCCACGACTGGATAGTTTCCTTGGTAAATTCTATTGAACATTTAAAGAAGAATTA
This sequence comes from Diceros bicornis minor, assembly GCF_020826845.1. Taxonomy (NCBI): domain Eukaryota; kingdom Metazoa; phylum Chordata; class Mammalia; order Perissodactyla; family Rhinocerotidae; genus Diceros; species Diceros bicornis. Next base: position 6,909,687 of record NC_080749.1, read on the forward strand.
ACGCCAATGCCTCTCAACCTCTTCCAAAAGATGCAAACTCATTTTATGAGGCCAGCATTATCCTGATACCAAAGCCAGATAAGAACACTACAAGGAAAGAAAACAAGAGACCAATATCCCTGAGTATAGATGCAAAAATTCTCAGCAAAATATTGGCAAACCTACTTCAATAACCCATTAAAATGATCATACAGCATGATCACGTTATATTTATCCCTGGGATACAAGGATGGTTCAATATACATAATCAATAAGTGCGATATACCACATAAACAAAATAAAAGAGAAAAATTGTATGATCATTTCAATAGATGCAGAAAAAGCATCTGACAAAATACATCTTTCCATAATAAAAATCCTCATCAAATTGTGTATAGAAGGAATTTGCCTCAACATATTAAAAGCCATGTGTGACAAGCCCATAGCTAACATCACACTCAACAGTGAAAGATTAAGTGTTTTCTCTAAGATCAGGAACAAGACAAGGGTGCTAACTCTCAGCCACTCCTGTTCAACATAGTACTGTAATTCCTAGCCAGAACAAGAAAAGTAAATAAAAGGCATTCAAATCAGAATGGAAGTGGGGCCGGCCCCGTGGCTTAGCGGTTAAGTGCACACGCTCTGCTACTGGCGGCCCGGGGTTCAGATCCCGGGTGCGCACCGACGCACTGCTTCTCCGGCCATGCTGAGGCCGGGTCCCACATACAGCAACTAGAAGGATGTGCAACTATGACATACAGCTATCTACTGGGGCTTTGTGGGGAAAAAAGGAGGAAGATTAGCAATAGATGTTAGCTCAGAGCCGGTCTTCCTCAGCAAAAAGAGGAGGATTAGCACGGATGTTAGCTCAGGGCTGATCTTTCTCACAAAAAAAAAAAAAAAAAAAAATCAGAATGGAAGTAAAATTTTCTCTGCAGTTGATATGATCTTATATATAGAGAAAATCCTAAAGACTCAACCAGAAAACTCTCAGAAGAAATTTAGTAAAGTTGAAATATACATAATAAACATACACAAATCAGTTGCATTTCTACACAATAACAATGAAATAACTGGAAAAGAAATTTTAAAAATCTCATTTATAGTAGCATCAAAAACAATAAAATATTTAGCAATAAATTTAACCAAGGCAGTGAAAGATCTGTACAATGAAACACTGAAACCTACAAGACTTCAATGAAAGAAATTGAAGAAGAGACAAACAAACGGAATTATGTCCCCTTTTTATGAATTCAAAGAATTAATATTATTAAACTTCCATATTTCCCAAAGCTGTCTATAGATTCAGTGCAATCATTATCAAAATTCCAATAGCATTTTTTCACAAAAATAGAAAAAACATATGAAATCAGAAAAGACTCTAAATAGCCAAAGCAATCCTGAGGAAAAAGAACAAAGGTAAAGGCATCACAATTCCTGATTTCAAACTGTACTATAACGCTACAGTAACCAAAACAGTATGATCCTGGTATAGAACAGACATAGGGAACAATGGAACAGAATTGAGAACACTGAAATAAACTCTTGCATACACGGTTAACTAATATTTGTCAAGGGAGCCAAGAATACTCAATAGAGAAAGAGTAGTCTCTTAAATAAATGGTGTTGGGAAAAACTGAGTAACTACAGGCTGAAGAATTAAATTAAACCTCTACCTTACACCACTCACAAAAATTAACATATAATTGATTAAAGACTTAAATATAAGTATGGAATCTGTGACCTCCTAAAAGAAAACATAGGGGAAAACCTCCTTGACATTGGTCTTGGCAACTTTTTTTTATGACACCAACAGCACAAGCAACAAAAGCAAAAATTAATAGGTGGGATTATGTCAAACTACAAAATAAACAGTGCACAGCAAACGTCTACAAAATAAACTACAAAATAAACGTCTGCACAGCAAAATAAACAATGAACAAAATGAAAAGACAATCTACCAATTGTGCAAAAATACTTACAAATCATATACCTGAGAAGAGGTAATATCCAAAATATAAAAAGAGCTCATATAACTCAATAGCAAAAAAAACAAACAATACAATTTAAAAAATGGACAGAGGACCTGAATAGATATTTCTCCAAGTAAATATACAAATGATCAAAGATACATGAAAAAGTTGCTCAATATCAATAATCATCAGAGAAATGCAAATCAAAACCACAATGAGATATCACCTCACACCTGTCTGAATGATTATCATCAAAAAATAAGAGATAACAAGCACTGGAGTAGATGCGGAAGAAAGGGAACACTTGTGCACTTTTGGTGGGAATGAGAATTGTTGCAGCCACTGTTGAACACAGTATGAAGGATCCTAAAAAAAGTAAAAATAGAGCTACCATATGACCCACCATTCCCACCTCTGGGTATGTATCCAAAGGAAATGAAAACAAGATCTTGAAGAGAAGTCTGCACACCTGTGTTCATTGCTACATTATTCACGAAACCAAGATATGGAAACAATGTAAGAATCTGTCAGTGAATAAGTGTATAAGAAACTGTGGCATACATATACTATTCATTCATGAGAAAGAAGGAAATTCTGCCATTTGCAATAACATGGATGGACCTTGAGAGCATTATGCTAAGTGACATAAGTCAAACAGAGAAATACAAACACTGTGTGATGTCACTTATTTGTGGAATCTACAAAAGCAGAACTCATAGAAACAGAGAGAAGAAGTGTATACCAGTTGCTAGGTGTTGGGGGTAGTGGGGAGATGTGTGTCAAAGAGTATTGATTTCCAACTATAAGATGAATAAGTTCTGGGGATCTAAAGTACAGCATGATGATTATAGTTAATAATACTGTATTATAAACTTGAAAGTCACTGAGAGTATATATTAAATTATCTCACCAGGAAAAAGAAATGGTAATTATGTGACATGATGGAGGTATTAGCTAATGCTATAGTGATTATGATTTTGCAATATGTAAGTGTATCAAATCAACACATTGTATACCTTAAACTTACACAATGTTACATGTCAATTATTTATCAATAAACCTGGAAAAAATTAAACAAAATAAAATTTTAAAATTGAACACAAACAAAATGAAGGACAGGTAAATATAAAATTTCTTTATGAGTGATATAAGTTTATACAGATGTTTTTTAAGTCAAAGTTTAAATTTTTAATTAAATGTTAAATGATATTGCTCTGTGAGACTTCTGAGAAGATGACAGATGATAGCAAATACTCTATTCTAATACAATTTAAATATTAATTAAATAATGTATTTGTCATATTTTTTAAAAAAGAAATTAACTTAGAATGATAAGTAAAAAATGAACCCCAAACATAAAATCTACCAAACAGCTCTTTGAGTCTGCCATTATAATTAATCTCATTTCATAGAAGAGAGAAAATAAGCCACAGAGGTTATAAATTACATGTAAATTCACAGACCTGGTCAGTGATGGATCTTGGCTATGTTCCCAGCCAGGTATAACTCCAGAACTGCCCTCTTGACTACTGTACGCTTTGCCTTTCAGTAGAAGAGCTGTGGTCCTAACCACTGCAGAGAGGACACAACAGCAAAACAGAACTTGCAGCAAAGCAGAAATTCTTACAATGAAAACATTAAGTGAAGACTGATGAACAAGGCAGATTTCATAGGAAACTAGGTATAATCTCAGACATTCATGTATGTTTATTCTTCCATTAAAAAAGAGAAAGAGATATTATATAATCATGTGTGAATTTTATTTAGTTTTCATTTGGCTCATTATCAAAGTAATGGTAGAAATTTTCAAAATTGTATGTCACTCTTTGCTGACCTTGGCCTGTTTACCCTCCTCCCAGCCTGTTTCCTGCTCTTTTTCTATTGTGATTTAAAAAAAAAAAACCCATATAACATAATATTTACCATCTTGACTATTTCTTTTTAATTTTTTGTTTATTGCAGTAACATTGGTTTATAACATTGTATAAATTTCAGGTGTACATCATTATACTTCTATTTCTGCATAGATTACATCATGTTCTCCACCCAAATACTAATTACAACCCATCACCACACACATGTGCCGAATTATCCCTTTCGCCCTCCCCCGACCCCCTTCCCCTCTGGTAACCACCAATCCAATCTCTGTCTCTATGTGTTTGTTGTTGTTATTATCTACTACTTAATGAAGGAAATCATACAGTATTTGACCTTCTCCCTCTGACTTATTTCACTTTGTATAATACCATCAATGTCCATCCATGTTGTCACAAATGGCTGGATTTCATCATTTCTTATGGCTGAGTAGTATTCTATTGTGTATATATACCACATCTTCTTTATCCATTCTTCCCTTGATGGGCACTTAGGTTGCTTCCAAGTCTTGGCTATTGTGAATAACGCTGCAATGAACACAGGGGTGCATGTATCTATACGCGTTGGTGTTTTCAAGTTCTTTGGATAAATACCCAGCAGTGGGATAGCTGGATCATATGGTAGTTCTATCCTTGATTTTTTGAGGAATCTCCACACTGTTTTCCATAGTGGCTGCACCAGTTTGCACTCCCACCAGCAGTGTATGAGAGTTCCCTTCTCTCCACATCCTCTCCAACACATGTTGTTTCCTGTCTTGTTAATTATAGCCATTCTGACGGGCATGAGGTGATATCTCATTGTAGTTTTGATTTGCATTTCCCTGATAGTTAATGATTTTGAACATCTTTTCTTGTGTCTGTTGGCCATCTGTATATCTTCTTTGGAGAAATGTCTGTTCAGGTCTTTTGCCCATTTTTTAATTGGGCTGTTAGTTTTTTTGTTGTTGAGATGCATGAGTTCTTTATATATTTTGGAGATTAAGCCCTTATCAGATGTATGGTTTGCAAATATCTTCTCCCAATTGTTAGGTTGTCTTTTCGTTTTGTTGATGGTTTCCTTTGCTGTGCAGAAGCTTTTTAATTTGAGGTAGTCTCATTTGTTTATTTTTTCTATTGTTTCTCTTGCCCGGTCAGACATCGTGCTTGAAAAGATGTTGCTAAGACCGATGTCGAAGAGCGTACTGACTATGTTTTCTTCTAGAAGTTTCATAGTTTCAGGTCTTACATTCAAGTCTTTAATCCATTTGGAGTTAATTTTTGTGTATGGTGTAAGGGTCTACTTTCATTTTTTTGCATGTGGCTGTCCAGTTTTCCCAACACCTTTTGTTGAAGAGACTTTCTTTTCCCCATTGTCTGTTCTTGGCTCCTTTGTTGAAGATGAGCTGTCCATAGATGTGTGGGTTTATTTCTGGGCTTTCAATTCTATTCCATTGATCTGTGTGTCTGTTTTTGTGCCAGTACCATGCTGTTTTGGTTACTATAGCTTTGTAGTATATTTTGAAATCAGGGAGTGTGATACCTCCAGCTTTGTTCTTTTTTCTCAGGGTTCCTTTAGCTATTTGCGGTCTTTTGTTGTTCCGTATAAATTTTAGCATTCTTTGTTATATTTCTGTGAAAAATATTGTTGGAACTTTGATAGGGATTACATTGAATCTATAGATGGCTTTAGGAAGTATGGACATCTTAACTATGTTAATTCTTCCAATCCAAGAGCACGGAATATCTTTCCATTTCTTTGTGTTTTCTTCATTTTCTTTCAGCAATGTTTTACAGTTTTCGGTGTACAGATCTTTCACCTCTTTGGTTAAGTTTATTCCTAGGTATTTTGTTCTTTTTGTTGCAATTGTAAATGGGATGGTATTCTTAATTTCTCTTTCTGCTACTTCATTGTTAGTGTATAGAAATGCAACTGATTTATGTATGTTGATTTTGTATCCTGCAACTTTACTGTATTTGTTTATTACTTCTAAAAGTATTTTGGTGGATTATTTAGGGTTTTCTCTATATAAAATCATGTCATCTGCAAATAGTGACAGTTTCACTTCTTCTTTTCCAGTTTGGATTCCTTTTATTTCTTTTTATTGCCTGATTGCTCTGGCTAGGACTTCCAGTGCTATGTTAAATAGGAGTGGTGAGAGTGCGCATCCTTGTCTGGGTCCTGTTCTTAGAGGGATAGCTTTCAGTTTATACCATTGAGAGTTTTTATCATAAATGGATGCTGTATCTTGTCAAATGCTTTCTCTGCATCTATGGAGATGATCATGTGATTTTTATTCTTCATTTTATTAATGTGGTGTATTACGTTGATTGATTTGCGAATGTTGAACCATCCCTGCATACCTGGAATAAATCCCACTTGATCGTGGTGTATAATCTTTTTAATGTATTGTTCTATGCGATTTGCTAGTATTTTGTTGAGGATTTTGCATTGATGTTCATCAGTGATATTGGCCTGTAATTTTCTTTTTTTGTGTTGTCCTTGTCTGGTTTTGGTATCAGGGTAATGTCGGCTTCGTAGAATGAGTTAGGGAGCTTCCCCCCTTCTATATTTTTGAAGAGTTTGAGAAGGATAGGTCTTAAGTCTTCTTTGAATGTTTGGTAGAAATCCCCAGGGAAGCTGTCTGGTCCTGGACTTTTATTTTTTGGGAGGTTTTTGGTTACTGTTTCGATCTCCTTGCTGGTGATTGGTGGATTCAAATTCTCTATTTCTTCTTGATCCAGTTTTGGAAGGTTGTATGATTCTATTAATTTATCCATTTCTTCCAGATTGTCGAATTGGTTGGCATATAGCTTTTGATAGTATTCTCTTATAATCTTTTGTATTTCTGAGGTGACTGTTGTAATTTCTCCTCTTTCTTTTCTGATTTTACTTACTTGTGCCTTCTCTCTTTTTTTCTTGGTGAGTCTAGCTAAAGGTTTGTCAATTTTGTTTATCTTTTCAAAGAACCAGCTCTTGGTTTTATTAATTTTTTCTTTTGTTTTTTTAGTCTCTATATCATTTATTTCTGCTCTGATTTTTATTATTTCCCTTCTTCTATTGATTTTGGGCTTTGTTTGTTCTTCTTTTTCCAGTTCCTATAGGTGCATTGTTAGATTGTTTATTTGAGATTTTTCTTGTTTGTTGAGATAGGCCTGTATTCCTATAAACTTCCCTCTTAGAACCACTTTTGCTGTATCCCATAAATTCTGGCATGTTGTATTTTCATTTTCATTTGTCTCCAGGTATTTTTTCATTTCTCCTTTGATTTCTTCATTGACCCAATCGTTGTTCAGTAGCATTTTGTTTAATCTCCACGTATTTGTGGCTTTTCTGATTTTCTTCCTATATTTGATTTCTAGTTTCATAGCATTGTGGTCAGAAAAGATGCTTGGTATTATTTCAATCTTCTTAAATTTGTGGAGACTTGTTTTGTGGCCTAATGTGTGATCAATCCTGGAGAATGCTCCATGTGCATTTGAAAAGAATATTTATTCTTCGGTTTTTGGATGGAATGCTCTGTATATATCTACTAGGTCCATCTGTTCTAGTGTGTCATTTAAGGCCCATGTTTCCTTATTGATCTTCTGTTTGGATTATCTCTCCGTTGGTGTAAGTGGAGTGTTAAAGTCCCCTACTATTATTGTGTTACTGTCTATTTCTCTTTTTATGTCTGTTAATAATTACTTTATATATTTGGGTGCACCTACATTGGGTGCGTAGATATTTACAAGTGTTATATCCTCTGGTTGGATTGTTCCCTTGATCATTATGTAATACCCTTCTTTGTCTCTTTTTACAGTTTTTGTTTTAAAGTCTATTTTTTCTGATATGAGTATTACTACCCCAGCTTTCTTTTCATTGCCATTTGCATGGAGTATCTTTTTCCATCCCTTCATTTTCAGTTTGTGAGTGTCTTTGGATCTGAAATGTATCGCTTGTATACAGCATATGTATGGCTCTTGTTGTTTTATCCAATCAGCCACCCTATATCTTTTAATTGGAGCATTTAGTCCATTGATGTTTAAAGTAGCTATTGATAAGTATGTACTTACTGCCATCTTTTAACTTTTTTTCCTCAGTGTTTTAGTAGTCCTTCTCTGTTCCTTTCTCCTTCTATACAGATTTGATGGTCTCTTTAGTTTGACCTCTGTCTGAAAGCTCTACTCTTTAACTCCCCTCCTCCCTCATTTTGTTTTCGATATCATATCTAACGTCTTTTTTGTGCATTTGTATCCATTACCCTCTTATCATGCAAATAAATAATTTTTCCTATTTGTGGTCTTCTTTTTTCCCTTAAATCAGTCCCTTTAATATTTCTTGTAGCACTGGTTTCTTGGTGACAAACTCCTTACTTTTTGCTTGTCTGGGAAAATTTTGATCTCTCCTTCCATTTTGAATGATAACCTTGCTGGGTATTCTTGGTTGTAAGTTTTTTCCTTTTAGCACTTTAAATATATCGTGCCACTCTCTTCTAGCCTGCAATGTTTCTGCTGAGAAGTCAGCTGATAGCCTTATGGGGTTTCCTTTGTATGTAACTTGTCTTTCTCTTGCAGCTTTTAGGAGTCTCTCCTTATCTTTAATTCTGGACATTTTAATTATGATGTGTCTTGGTGTGGGCCTCTTTGGGTTTATCTTGTTTGGGGCTCTCTGTGCTTCCTGTACCTGGATGTCTGTAAAAATATGGAATGCTTCACAGATTTGCTTGTCATCCTTGCGCAGGGGCCATGCTAATCCTCTCTGTATCATTCCAATTTTAGTATATGTGCTGCCGAAGCGAGCACATCTTAACTATTTTTAAATGTACAGCTTATTAATGTTACGTATATTCACATTGTTGTGAAGCATATCTCCAGAATTTTTTCACCTTGCCAACCTGAAACTAAACCGATTAAATGACAATTTTCCACCTCCCCCCAGGACCTCCTAACCACCATTCTATTCTCTGTTTCTGTAAGTTTGACTATTTTGGATATCTCATGTAAGCAGAATTATACTGCGTTTGTCTTTTTGTGAATGGTTTATTTCACTCAGCATAATGTCATCAAAGTTCATCCATATTGCAGTATGTGTCAGAATTTCCTTCATTTTAAAGGCTGAATAATATTCCACTGTATGTATATATCACAGGTTTTTATCCATTCATTTGGATACTTTGAGTTGCTTACACCTCTTGGCTCTTATGAATAGTGCTCCTATAAACATGACTGTGAAAATATCTGAGATCCTGCCTTGAATCCTTTTGGATATATAACTGGAAGAAGGATTGCTGGATCATATGGTAGTTCTATTTTTAATATTTTCAAGGGTGCTCCATAGTTTCTGGAGCAGTTCTACGTCTTTTGCATTCCACAAACAGTGCCCAGGGCTCCAATTTCTCCACATCCTCACTAACACTTGTTATTTTCTGTTTTTCTTTTCCTTTTTTAATATCAATCATCCTAATGGTTACAAAGTGATATCTTATTGTGGTTTTGATTTGTGTTTCTCTGATGATCAGGGATGTTGAGCATCCTTTTGTATGCTCATCGACCATTTGTATATCATCTTTTTAGAAATGTCTCTTCAAGACTTTTGTTCTTTTTTTGTGTGTGAGGAAGATTAGCCCTGAGCTTACAGCTGATGTCAATCCTCCTCTTTTTGCTGAAGATTGGCCCTGGGCTAACATCCGTGCCCATATTCCTCTACTTTATATGGGATGCTGCCACAGCATGGCTTGACAAGCAGTGCATCAGTGCACACCTGGGAGCCGAACCTGCGAACCCCAGACCACCAGAGCAGAGCGCAGTTACTTAACGGCTCTGCCACTGGGCCGGCCCCCACCTTTTGCTCATTTTTTAATTGGGTTATTTCACTTTTTGTTGAGTTGTAGGAGTTCTTTATATATTTTGAATATTAACGTCTTTTTCTATTCATTTCTATAGAACTAATCCCTGCAAGCTGTGTGTCCCAAGCTTCCATTTTAACTTCTTTCTGGGATCTGCCAATGGTAGGCTCTGGTGGAAAACTGGGCAGTGAGAAGAAGAGAGAAGCCAGAATATTTCTCTTAGTTCTTTGCACCTTAGATTGTATGTCTGGTGAAGATTATATCTCCTCTTTGGCCCCAGGTCCAGTGTCAAGAGCCCGTTGTGTTCCCAGCTTCCATCTTGGGATCATTTCCCTCTAATCTGGAGGTAGTAGGGACTTTTGGTTTTGTTTGTTTGTTGTTTGCCATTTGGCTTCTCAGCATTTATGTCACTTTGGCAAAAAAACACCCTATGTTAAATTCCCTTTGTTTTTTTGTTTATGTGTAATGTCTTTTCCCCTGTTTGCAGCCGGAAAAAACAACCAAGATCATAGTGTGTTTGTTCTGTGTATTCACGGTGTCATTTATGTTTTATAGTAGAATTTTATCAGTCTTCATATAGACCCTGCATGGTTTTAATTGAGGTAAAATTTACATATGGAGAAATGCAGAAATATTATTTACAATTTATTGATTTGATAAATGTATACAACTTTATAATTACCACTCCAGTTAAGATATAGAACATTTCTTCACTCCAGAAAGTTCCAGAGTTCTAAGGCTCTGCAGATACACTTTCCAGTAAAATAAGCACGACTGGTGAAAATTATTTAAAAACCAACCACTTAAAGTCTCTGAAAATTGTCATAAGGACCCACAGAAAATGAAGAAACATTTATTCAAGAAAATCTACTAAAACTCAATAAAGTAGCAAGAGTCTATGATATTCAAACCATGACTCACTCCCTCCTTTTCCTCCTCCCAGATCAGTATGACGGAAACTCTACTCCAGGTGGGTGCAGCCAAGAACACAGCACTCCCTCTACCCCCAGCTCACAGGCAAGAGCTATTGTATCCTCCCCAGAGGGGGTGCCTCCACAAATTCCTCTTCCTTTCAACTCTGAGTTGCAGAGGCTTAATTAGTAGTAAGGCTGAGAGGTTGACGACTCCCTGGCAAGTCACATGGCAGTAGTTCCACCCGAGGTGCAGCAGGGTGAGAATACTGGAACCCAAATCATTCTCACCTTAATGTATTCAAGGGGCACTTAGTGCATTCATGAAGTACTTAATGCATTTATAGGGAACTGTCCTACACACGAGAGAAAAGCTGAAAAGACCAGGGTCTACTGCCTCTGGCCTAACCTGGACCTAAAGCAGGAGTGTCAATCAGAAAGAAGTGTGCCATTGTCCCTAACATAATCTCCAGAGCTCTGGGTCAGATATTTTGATGAAGGGTAGAGGCAGGTCATAAAACAGAGAGCTCTGAAGTTCTCGCCTAAGAAGCTAAACTTATTTAAAGCCAAATAATGGGAATTTCAGGCCTAGAGAACTATAAAAAACAATGGGGATTTTGGTAGTAAGCAATCTAAATCATGAACTAGCTAGTTTACAAGAGAGAACAGGGAAAGAGAGCTAACAAGAGTCCCCCAGAGTTAAGAAGAAAGCACAGAGACTGATCTGAAAAACTCCCACTGCAAAGGATGCCAAATAGACTATGGAACAAGTTATGCCACAGAGTATTGTTGAAAATAGTAGAGCAATCAGCTGGCAATTAGTGGAACTTAACAGCTGGATGTGGTCAGAAAAAGAGAGGAATAAAGAGTCCTATTAAAACCACTGTCATCCCAGGGTGAATTTGCAAATATCCCCGTCTGTGTACTTTGAGGAGCAACAGCAGAAGATTGACAATGGAGAAGAAATAGACATAATTAAAGTAGCTGTCAATCACTAAACAAATAAAAAAGTACAGAAAAATAAGAAGGCAGAAGTGGAAAGACAAGAAATCAGAATTGCTACGATATATTATCTATAATGTCCAGGTTTCAATAAAAAACTATGAAGTATGTGAAGAAGCAGGAAGGTCTGACACAAATATAGGAAAATAAAAAAAAAAACAAGAAATCAACAGAAATTCCCTGTGAGAAGGTCCAGATATGAAGAAACACAGAAAGACTTCATAGTAGACACTATAAATATATTCAAATAACTAATGGAAACCATGCTTAATAATTAAAAATTTATAATAATGTCTCATAAAATAGATAATATCAATAAAGATAAAAGTTGTTAAAAAATGAAATTCTGGAGTTGAATAGTACAACTGAAATGAAAATTTTACTAGGGGGGCTCAGAGGAGTTGTGAACTGGCAGAAGACAGAATTAGCAAACTTGAAGATAGATCAATAGAGATTACGCAATTCAAAGAACAAAGAAGGAGGAAGAATACAAAGTCTCAGAGAAATGTGAGATACCATTAAGTACATCAACATATGCATGAAAGGAATACCAAAAGGAGAGAAGAGAGAGAAAGAAGAAAAAGTATTAAAAAAAAATAATGGTTAAAGTCTTCCCAAATATGATGAAAAACATTCATCAATACATTCAAGTAGCTCAACAAACTCATAGTAGAATAAATACAAGGAGATCGACACAGAGACATATCATAGTGAAAATGTTGAAAGATGAAGACAAAAATAAAATATTAAGAGTAGCAAGAAAAATCAACGTTTTACATACAAGAGAAAACAAAATATTAACAGCTGACTTCTCATCAGAAACAATTGAGACCAGAAAGCAGTGGGATGACATTTATACTAAGATAAAGGAAAAGAAATTTGTCAACTCAGATTCCTATATCCCACAAAACTATTTTTCAAAAATGAAGGTGAAATGAAGACATTCAAAGATACACAAAAAATAAGAGAATTCTTTGCTAGCAGATTCATCTTAGAAATACTAAAGGAAATTCTTCAAATTAAAATCAAGTAACCCCAGACAGTAATTCAAATATACTCACATTAATAAAAGGGACACCAGTAAAGGAAATTATGTAATTATAAAAGACAATATAAATGCACATTTTTTCTCCTTTCTTCTCTTAATTAACTTAAAAAACATTTGTATAAAATATATGTATATATGATTGTTGGGCCTATGAATATATTGATGAATAACATCAAAAAGAAGGAAGGTGGGAGCAAAGTTGTTTTAGAGTAAATAAATAACACTAGATGGTAAGTCAAATTTACAGGAACAAGAGGAGAAAAATAGAAATGATAAATAAGTAGGTTAATATAAAAACACTATACATGAATACTTGATTTCCTTTCTTCTTTCCATTTCTTTAAAAAATGTAAAATTATATTAAGTAATAATTAAAATAATATATTTTGGGGCTAGTAACATATATAACTGTAGTATGCATATTAATTATAGCACTAAAATGGGGAAAAGAGAATAGAGCCATATAAGACTAATGTTTCTTTACCTCACTTGAATTAAATTAATATAAAGGTTAAGTAGATTGTGATAAGTTAAGATGCATTTTGAAAGTCCTAAATTAACCACTAAAAAATACCTTAAGAAAGAGAAACATCGTTAAAGCAATTAAAATATTTATATAAAAAATATTCACTTGAATTGAAGGAGTAAAGGACAAATAGAGGAACAAAAAGACATTAAGAAAACAAAAAAAGTAAAATGTCAGACATAAATCCAAGTATATTGACAATAATATTAAATGTAAGAGAATAAAATAGTCCAGTTAAAAGGCAGAAGTTGTCAGACTGGGTTAAAAAACAACAACAAAACTTGATCCAACTATACACTGTCTAAAGGAGGCATTTTAGATTAAAATATACAAGTAGCTTGAAAGTAAGAGAATGGAAAAAAGATGCTATGAAAACAGCAACTGTAAGAAAGGTGGAGTAGCTATACGAATCAGATATAATAGACTTTACAAAAAATGTTACTAGGTATAAAGAGGGACATTTTCAATAATAAAAGAGTCAATCCTACCAGAAGATACAACAATTAGCAACGTAGCTGCACCTAGAAACAGAACCTCAAAACACATGAAGCAAAAACTGACAGATTGAAAGGAGAAATAGACAATTCAACAATAACAGTTGGAGACTGCAATACCTCACTTTCAATAATGAATAGTCCAACTAGTTAGAAGACAAACAAGGAAGTAGAAGACATGAATAACATTATAAATTCAGTAGACTTAAGAAATATCTCTAGAACACTCCATTCAACAAAAGATCATAATTTTTTCAAGTGCACATGGAATATTCTTCAAGATAGACCGTATGTTAGACCTTAAAGCAAACCTCAATACATTTAAAAGGATTGAAATCATGTAAAGTATGTTCTTGACAACAATGGAATAAAATTAGAAATCAATGACAGAAGCATTTTAGGAAAATTAATAAATACGTGGAAACTAAACAGCATACTTCTATGTAACCGATATGTCAAAGAAGATGTGAAAAAAAAAATTAGAAAATACTTTGAGCTAAATGGAAATGAAGATACAAGATCAACATAAAAGTTGTTTTTCCCTACAGAAACAATGATAAAAATGAAAATGAAATTCAAAATCAATTTTATTTATAATGGAAATGAAACAAAATACTTTGGAATAAATTTAATAAAAGAAATGCAAAATTTATACTCTGAAAACTACAAAACATTCTTGAAAGAAATTAAAAGAGACCTAAATAAATGGAAAGATACCCACTGCTCATGAATTGAAAGATGCAATATATGGAAATGGCAATACTCTCCAAACTGATCAAAAATCTCAACACAATACCTATTACAAGCACAGGTGGCTTCCTTGCAGACATTGGCAAACTAATCCTAAAATTCATTTGGAAATCCAAGGGATGCAGAATGGCTAAATTAGTCTTGAAAAAAACAGAACAGTTTTGTGAACTTACACAGCCAAATTTAAACAAAGCTACAGTTGTCAAGACAGTGTATTACTGGCACAAAGATAGACATATAGATCAACGGAAAGAATTGAGAATCCAGAAATAATTCCTCGTGATAAGTTGGTTTTTGATGAGGGTGCCAAAACAATTAAATGGGGAAAGAATAGGCTTTTTAACAAGTGGTGCTGTCACAACTGAATAACCACATGTGAAGAAATTGTGTTTGGGCCTCTACTTCACATAGTATACAAGAATTAACTCTAAATTGAACAAATTATCTAAATGTAAGAGGCAAAATTGTAAAATTCTTAGAAGAAATATAGGGATAAATTTTCAATACCTCTGATTTTGCAATGATTTCTTAAATACGACAGCAAAAGTACATGGCAACTAAAGAATAAGTAGATAAGAGCTGCCCCGTGGCTTAGCAGTTAAGTGCATGCTCTCCGCTGCTGGCGGCCTGGGCCCAGATCCCAGGCGCGCACCGACCCATGGCTTCTCCGGCCATGCTGAGGCCACGTCCCACATACAGCAACTAGAAGGATGTGCAGCTATGACATACAACTATCTACTGGGGCTTTGTGGGGGGGGAATAAATAAAATAAAATCTTTAAAAAAATGGTAAATTAAAAAAAAAGAATAAATAGATAAATTGTATTTAAAATTAACCTTTTTGCTTTAAAGGATAGAAAAGTGGGAAGACCATTTTCTGAATGGGAGATAATATTGAAAAATTGTATATCTGATACTGGACTTGCATCCCATACACAATATATAGATAACTCCTACAACTTAATAATAAAAACACAAGCAGATAAATTTAAAAATTGGTAATGATCTAAATATACATTTCTCCAAAGAAAATAGACAAATGGTCAATAAGCACACAAAAAGACGTGTGATATCATTAGTTATCAGGGAAACCCAAATCAAAACCGCAATGAGATACCACTTTATACGCACTAGGGTACTTATAATCAAAAAGATAGATAGTAGCAAGTGTTGGCTATAATCAAATAGAGAGTAGAAAGTGTTGACAAAGATGTGGAAAATGGAGCTCTTATCCACTGCTTGTGGGACTGTAAAATGATGCAGTCATTTTGGAAAACATTCTGGCAGTTCCTCAAAAGTTGAATTATCATGTGACCCAGCAATTTCACTCTTATGTATATCACCAAAAGAAAGGACAATATATAACCATACAAAACCTTTTACATGAATTTTCATAGCAGCATTATTCTTAATAGCCAAGAAGTTGAAAATCATTCAGATTTCCATCACCAAATGAATAGATAAATTAAATATAATATATACATGCAACAGATATTATTTGGCAATTAAAAGTAAACAAGTATTTGTGCATGCTATCACATTGATGAACCTTGAAAACATTATGTTAAGTGAAATTGTCAGTTATGAAAGTCTACATATTGTATGATTCCATTTATATGAAATGTCAAATATAGGAAAATTCCATCATACTCCCTGTCAGTCAGTCTCAACCCTCCACAGGCAACTACTGCTCTGATCTATCACTATAGATTATTTTTGCCTGCTATAGAACTTTTTATAAGTTGAATTATAGACTATATACTCCTTTTATGGTTTTAACACAGTATAATCTTTTTGAGCTTCATCCATGTTGTTGCATGTATCAATATTCCATTAATTGTATTGGTCAGTAGAATTATATTGTATTTAATTTACTGCAATTTGTTTATCTATTCTTGTCTTGTTGGACAGTTGGATTATTTCCAGTTCTGGGCTATTATGAATAAAACTGCTGTGAATATTCTTGGACAAGTCTTTTCATGTACATATGTATTCATTTCTCTTGGAAAAAACATCTAGATGTTAAATTAGGGTCATAGGGTAAATGTGCATCAAACTTTGTTATGAACTGCTGAAACTTTTACAAAGAGGCTGCATCGTTTTACAATCACACTAGCAATGTATGAAAATTTGGGTGCTCTACTGCTTCATGAAGATTTGTTGTAGGTATGAAATGCTTTATCATTACGGTAAAGTTTATTCTGAACTTTTCTGATGACTAATGACGTTGAGAACCTTTTCATGTGCTTCTTAATCATTTCTATATATTCTTTTGTGAAGTCCTTTTTCCATGCCCTTTTCCCATTTAAAAATTTTGTTTAAATTATTTAATTTTTGCTATTTGTTACTAGTTTATGTGTGTTCTTTCTACACCCTGGATACATGTACTTTTTTAGATATATGTATCACAAATATTTTGCCCATTCTTTGATTTCCCTTCATATTTTCTAAATGGTAAATTGGGATCATCAGAAGTTTTTACTTTTGTAGAAATCAGTTTTTCAATTTTTGTTTCTTTACATTTAGTACTTTCTGTGTCTTGTCTAAGAAAACTTTTTTTGCCTGTGTTCCCAAAAATATTTTTCTGTTTTCTTCTAGAAACTTTATACTTTTAGCTTTTATATTTAGATCTATACTCTATTGTAAATTAATGTTCATGTGTGTTAATAGGAGAGTATTGAGGTTCATTATTTTCTGTACATTTATATAGTTGTTATAGTTTAATTTTTGAAAGACTCTTCTTTCTTTTCTTTCTCTACTCTTCCTCTAGAATTATTTTGTCTTCTTTTTAAAATATTAATTGATAGCATAAATGTAGATCTATTTTTTATCTTCCTATACTGTCTCGTCTACTTATTTCTATATCTTTATAGTACTAGTATAACCTCGTCTTGATTATTTTGAAATCAGATAGTCCTCCAAATTTATTATTTATAATTGATTTGGCTCTTCTATGTCCTTTCCATTTCTATATGGTTTTTAGAATATTCATGTCAATTTATATTTTTAAAACCTTTCAATATAATGTTTCAAATTGTGTTTAATCTATAGGTAAATTTGTGAAAATCTGACATCTTGAAAATATTGAGTCTTACATGCCAATTTACACTCTAATCCAAATTACATTCTTTAATTTCTCTCAGTAAATTTCCTATCTTTCAGGGTCCAGGTATTGCATGATTATTAATTTCCAGTTTATTTTATGCTATCCAAGAAATATATTTCTTATATTTTATTTTTGAATCCTTTCTCCCAGTATAAAATAAAATTATTATTTGTATGTTGACTTTGTATCTTGTGACATTTCTAAATTTACTGAGTATTTCTAGTGGTTGTTTTACATAATTGTCAAGTTTTTCTATGAAAAGAATCATGTAATCTTCAAATAAGGATAGTTTTAATTTTTTATTTAAAATCTTAATGCATTTTGTGGGTTTTTTTCTTTATTTCACTGATGGTGATCTCCACTAAAATGCTCAATAAAAGTCGTGAGGAAAAGAAACTCCTCAGTATTTCTCCATCAGCTGTGGTATTACTATGGGCTTTCATAGGAACCCTTTATCAGATTGTGGGAGTTCTTTTCTGTTCCTAGTTGCTGAAAATTTTTATCATAAATAGGTGTTGAATTTTCTCAAATAGTACTCTTCTCAATATAAATATTATTTAAATTAAAAATAACATTAAAATATTCTATTATTTTAAAAATTATTTTGTTATTAGACTGGATAATGTAATTGATTTTCAAATGTTAAAGATAACTTGTATTCCTTGTATCAATTTAAATTGGCCATTTTGCACTACTCTTTTTTGCATATTGCTGAATTCAATTTGCTAATGTTTTATTAATGATAATTGTGTCTGTGTTCATGAGGAATATTGGTCTATAATTATTTTTCTTATAATGTCTTGGTTAGGTTTTCATATCAAATTCTGCTGACTTCTAAAAATGAGTTGGAAATATTTCTGCTGCTTGTATTCACAGAAAGGGTTTGTATACTATTAGTATCTTCCTTAAATATTTGATGTAATTCACTGGTGAAACCTGTAGATCTTTAGTTTCTTTAGTTCATCACAACAAAACAATTCTGTTTTTTTTTTAATCTATTCTGGTTGATCCAAGTTTCCATTTAGTGTCACTTTACTTCATACTGAAAATACTCTTTTACATTTTTTATGTGAAAATTACTTTATTTAACTTCATTTTTGAAGAATGGCTCACGGGATATAGAATTCTTTTTTTTCCCCCAGAACTTTAAAAACGTCATATATTATCTTCTGGCCTCCATTGATTCTGGTGAGAAACCACCATCATTCTTATAACTGTTACCTTGTATGTATCTCTGCTTGTCAGCATCTTGACCGTGATGTGTCTCAGAACGGTCTTCTTTGGATTTATCAGAGTTTACTGAAATTCTTAGATGTATTAATTATTTACCTCATGAAAAAATTTGACAAATTTTTAGCAATTTCTTTTCAAGTATGTTTTCCGCCTCCTTCTCTACCCTTTTCCTTCCCTTTTGGAACTTTGTTCACATATGTTAGATGACTTCATGTTGTTCTATCGCTAACTGTGGCTCTGATAATTTATTTTGCCATTTTATTTGTCTCTGTGATGCAGATTACATAATGTTTATTGTTCCATCTTTTAGTTCCTTGATTCTTGTTTCTGCCATCTATCTGCTGTTACACCAAAACATTGAACTTTTATTTCAGATATTTTACTTTTTAATTTAGGAATTCAAAATTGGTCTATTTTTTATCATTTGCATTACTACACTGCTATTTACCGTCTGTTCATTCATTATACTATCTTTTTGTGTTATACAGCATATTTGTAATAGGTTCTTCAAAGTGCTTTCCTGGTAATTCCAACATCTGTGTGAACCGTAGATCTGTTTGTATTGGCTGACTCTTTTTCTCTTAACTATACTTTGTATTTTCATGTTTCTTCTCATATATGTTGTTTTGATTATATGATAAACATTATACTTATATATATTATAAAGTTTCTGCTTCCTGTTTTTGTTCCCTGAATAATATTGCTTTTTGTTTAAATAGGCAGATAAATTACTGGCTGACAACCTTGAACTTCTGGATGCTTGGTTTCTATGTTGTTAGTGAGGCTATGTTTAGGTTTGCCCTTTGTCTCAGGGAAAATCTTTAGGCATAGGATATATTCTTTACTCATTAAGTGTGGCTTTTCTTGGATTTCAGTAGGAAGCTTGGCAACTTGCTCCTCTGACTTGTTGAGATTAAAACTACAAATTCTATCTTCTCTTTGATGGGTGACAGTTGAAGTCTCTGTTCGTATTTTTGTTTTCCAGCTATTACTTTCCATCAGGCTCTCTGTTGTCTTCCCCATGCATGCACGGTTCATGGATCAGATATGGATATGAGAGCAGTTTACACACAGATTTCAGGTGTTCTCTCTTTGTGGCTTCCTACTTTTCTGGAATTCTACCTCTTCATTCACGGCTTTCTGGCAGCCCCAGAGAAGGGCTCTGTAACGCATGTTCTAAAGCATGCCCTCAGAAAAAAAGCTAGATGAACATAACTCTAAGTCTTGCATATTTTTAAAGATTCAAAAAAAATTTATAATTTAGTTTATATTAAAAATAGTCTATTTCTATCATTTTTTTGTCTGCTTAGTTATTAAGGACACGTCAGAAATAGAATTTTTTGAGTACTTCTGCTTTGAAACTGACTTCCTTGCTGAAGTCGTAATTGTGTATCAGTTATCCACTTGATTTTCCGTTTATTTCAATGGGGAATTACATTTCTTTTAAATAATAATGTTTCCTTCTATTTGCTTATATTGTTTTTCTTATTTTAACTTTACTTGTGTAATTGGATTGGCTAGCACTTCTGTATAATTATTCAATCTTAATTATCATTATCATTATTATTATTATTTTCTTAGATAATTATTTTTTAAATCACATTATGGAACACTTTACTAGTTTACTACAAGTGCATTTTAAAAATAAGATTAGATATTGAATGTCACTATGCTTTTTCAGTATCTCTTAGGACAATCATAACATCTGCTCTTTCTTCTTTGGCCTGAAGATATCACGAAGGCTATTAACAGATCCTATGATAATGAATCATTTGTTCTTCCAGAATAAACATTATTACTTTTATACATTAATGGATTTTATTTTCTACTAGTTTATTTAGAATTTTTGAATCTCTATTAACAAATAAAATAGTGTAATATTTTTCTCTTCTTTTTTCCACATCTTTGTAAGGTTGTGGCATAAGATTTTACAAGCTTCAAAAAAATGATATGAAGTTAACTTCTATACTTGGGAACTCTTAAATACTAAATTAATATTTATTTTTATTAAAAGCTTATAAAAACTCAATTGTCAAGGCTTCTTGGGAGTTAGTTTTTAATTTTTTTCCAATTCATTTGTGGTTACATTTCTTTCAGAATTTCCACTTTTTCTTCACTTCGCGTAAATAGTTTATATTTTTCATAGAGTAGTTCTTTTCATATCAATCTTAAAATTCATTAACATTAATTAGTATGAAAAGTTCCTTTTGAATATTTTTATTTGATAGTATGTGCTATCATTTAATTGTATATTAACTTCTAGTTATATTTTTTAAAAGACTTTTTATAGCAATTTTAGCTTTATAATAAAATTGAGAGGAAAGTACAGAGATTTCTCATATACCCTCTGCCCTGACCCATGGATAGCCTCCCCTATTTATCAACATCACTCACTAGAATTGTATATTTTTTTACCAAAGATTTACCTACATTGACACATCATAATCACCCAAAGTCCATAGCTTACCTTAGGGTTCACTCTTTGTGTTATACATTCTATGCATTTGGACAAAAGTATAAAGACATATATTCATCATTACAATATCATACAGAGTATTTTCACTGTCCTAAAAATCCTTTGTGCTCTGCCTATTCATCTCTCCCACCAACCCCAGTCCTGGCAGTTTATTGTCTCCATAGTTTTGCCTTTTCCAAAATCTCATATAGTTGAAATAATACAGTATGTAGCTTTTCTATATTGGCTTCTTTCACTTAGTAATACGCATTTAATGTTCCTTGATATCTTTTTATGGCTTGATAGCTCAATTCTTTTTAGCACTGAATAATATTTCATTGTCTGGATGTACCACAGTTTATTTGTCAGTTCACCTACTGAAGGACAGCTTGGTTGCTTCCAAGTATTGGCAATCATGAACAAAGCTACTATGAATATCCATGTGCAATTTTTTGTGTGGACATAAGTTTTCACTTCCTTTGGGTAAATACCAAGGAGCGTGATTGCTGGATCCTATGGATAAGACTATGTTTAGTTTTGTAAGGAATTGCTGAACTATCTTTCAAAGTGGCTATAAAATTTTGCATTCTCATCAGGAATGTATGCGAGTTCCTCTTGTTCCACATTCTCGCCAGCATTGGGCATTGTCAGTGTTCTGGATTTTGGCCATTTTAATAGATATGTGTTGGTATTTCATGATTGTTTCAATTTACATTTCCCTGATGACATATGATGTGGAGCGTCTTTTCATATACTTATTTGCCATCTGTATATCTTCTTTGGTGTAGTGTCTGTTCAGGTCTTTGACTCACTTTATAATAGGGTTGTTTGTTTTCTCACTGTTGGGTTTTAAGGGTTCTTTGTACGTTTTGGACAATCGTCCTTTATTAGATGTTTCATTTTCAAATATTTTCTCCCAGTCTGTGCTTTGTCTTCCATTTATCTTGATATTGTCTTTCATAGACCAGGAGTTTTTAACTTTAATGAAGTCCAGCTTATCAATTACTTCTTTCATAGATTGTGTCTTTAGTGTTTTATCTAAAAGGGCATCACCATACCCAAGGTCATCTAGGTTTTCTCCACTGTTATCTTCTAGAAGTCTTACAGTTTTGCATTTTATGTTTAGGTTTATGATTCATTTTGAGTAAATTTTTGTGAAGTCTGTCTATATTATTATTATTTTTTTTTGCATGTGGATGTCCAGTTGTTCCAGTAACATTTGTTGAAGAGACTGTGTTTTCTCTGTTGTATTGCCTTTGCTTCTTTGTCAAAGATTGGTTGACTATACAGTCATGCGTCACTTAACAATGGGGATACATTCTGAGAAATGCATCTTCACATGATTTTGTTGTGTGAACATCACATAGTGTATGAAGAGGAACAAAATCTGCCAACCCAAAATGCATCTGTTTAACATGAGGATTATTTTAGGCTGATTATTTTTAAGACACAAAAGACTTGGAAAGTTTTTCTTGTTACCTCCCCCTTAACTGCCTACAATAATTCAGATAAAAAAACCTGTCTCAGGAAGCAAGCTATCCCTTTAGCATAACATGAACTAGGTGGTACATGGGGAGAAACCTAGAAAAGCCTGTCGGTTGGGCTCCTCTCTGTGTTCTGTTTCTGTGTGGGCAAACACTTGTTTTCCAAACATTTACTCATTTTCACTACCTGTGAGTTGCCTTCCTTCCCTTTGAAGTCCCTGACTCTCCCCACCCCCAGCATCTTCTTTTGTCTTTAGCTAAGGATGGTATTTAAGGTGAAGGCTTTGGCCATTTTGGTGAGTTATTCAGTTTTCCTGGGTTTTTCCCATGTATATGTGTTATTAAATATTTGTTTCTTTTTCACATGTGAATGTGTCTTATGTCATGTTAATTCTTAGACCATTCGGAAGAATCTAGAAGGGTAGAGGAAAATTTCTTCCACTTCTACAATACTTACATAAACCTAGATGGTATAGCCTACTGCACACCTAGGTTACATGGTACTAATCCTATGGGGTCACCATTGTATACGTGATCTGTTGTTAACTGAAACATTATGGGGCACATGACTGTATTTGTGTAGGTCTATTTCTGGACTCTATTCTGTTCCATTAATCTATTTGTTCTATCTTGATTATTGTTTTGTATTTTTTCTAGTTTTTCTTTTACTTATTTATACTAGGTTTTCCTTGTCTATTTTCTTGACTTTTGTCAAAGTTTAACTACTCAGATTTATCAATTTGAATGTTATTTTGTTTTCTAACATGTTAATTCCTGCTTTCACCTATGCTAATTACTTTCACTTGTTCTTTTGCTAACGTCATAGATGTGATAGTTAGTTTACTTATGTTTCAAATTACATCTTATTTAGCACTAAAAGAATTTAGGATATAGGTTTTACTACAGTATAGTTTGGAGCACATAACAAAAGTATTGATTCCAATTCCAAAAGTGCTGTTCCAATTATAATTATAATATATAATTTAAATATTCTATAATTGCAAATTCTTGTATGATGCAAGAATTACTTAAAAGAATCCTAATTTTCAAATGGTTTGGGTCTTTTATTTATACTTTTGTTATAAATACATATTGGATTCATTACAAGTTAAATAGATGTGATAAACTTCATATTTGTGTATATGCTGACTTTGTCCAGCTAATGCATCAATTTTCAAAGAATTTTCCTTAAAAATCTGTGTTTCTTCATATATTAAGCCACTGTTTTAATTTATTCTCTAAGTACGAAAATAAAATGTTTTGAAGAAATTTAAGTAATACATTTTATTGTTCTTAAAAATAAGTTTATATAGCAAGTGAAACAAAACTGCACACAAAAAAAATTAACTCTTCTTCTGCGCCCTGCTTTAAACCTAATCTAGTACAGGTATCAATGTTAACTGCTTGGAATGTACCCATCAAATTAAAATTTCTGGTATTTTGAGTTTATAGGATTTTTGTCATTGTTATTTCTGTTTGCTTTTTCCGACACTTTTAAGAATAAAAATTGATTACATAATTCTCATCACTCTGAAACTTTTATTTTCGTGTAATGAGGTAACATGGATATTTAAAAAAATCAGCTACATATATAACCACTAACACTGCCTGCGAGTTCCCCTCATTCTGCATCCTGGCCAGCATTTGTTGTGGGCTTTCTATTTTACATATTTTTCTCTTTATTTGACAGACTAGTATTTAAAATGATATTAATTTGTTTTAATTTGCATTTTCTAGACTATGAGTCAGGTTGAGCATCTTTATATGCATTTATGGGCCTTCGTGGATCATCTGTGAAATTCCAATTCATGGCTTTCTGTTTTTTATATCGGATTGATGTTTTTTGTTTGTTTTCTTATAGAATTGTAAGAATTTATTTCACATTCTGAATACTAACCCTGCTTCAGGATGTGTTCATGGCAAATATTCTCCCCATTTGTGGTTTAGATTTTAATTTTGTTCTGTTTTATTCTTTAATTTTTTTTTAAATTTTAATGGAGCCTATTTCTTTTCTATAGTTCAGTTTCTATGTTAGTGCAATTTTGTCTTGTTTAGGAAATCCTATATCTATATCCTCTATCAAAACTCTTGAAGTTTTGCTCTTTATATTTAAGTCTTTAATCCAATGGTAATTAACTTTTGGAACAGTGTGAAGTCACAGTATTATTTCCTGGGTTTTTTTTTCCATGTTAATAACCAACTTCCCCAACATTATTTCCTGAAGCTGCACATTTTACCATTTCCTTATTCATTCAGCTGATATTTAGTAATTACCTATTATGTGCCAGTAACTGTTTCAGATATTACATTTATATTACTGAAAATATTAAGGTATTTGGAATAAACCACTGAACAAAATGGGTAGAATCCTGCTCCTAATGGAACTTATGTCCTTGTGAAGGGAGACATACAGTAAACAGTGAACACAGTAAATTATTACCATATAAAGCAGGTCAGACAGGGTAAGTGCTACGAAAAATAAGAGGAAGTTAAGCTGGACAACACACTTTAGGTTGCAATTTAGACAGAGTGCCTGGGACATGTTTCCCTAAAACATAAAATTTGAGCAAAAGTCTGAAAGATGTAGATATCTAGGCAAAGAACATTATAGATAGAAGAGCTGCTTCAAAAGTCCTAAAGCAAGGAAATGCTTGCTCTTTATATGGAAAAAATAACAGTCCAGAGTGTCAGAGATAGAAGGAGAAAGGAGGCAAAGACAGGAAGATAAGGTGCAGGAGGAAATGGAGGAAGGGGAGGGCTACAACATGTGAGTCCTTTGGGCCCCTGCAAAGATGCTGTTTTACTAAGTGATATGGGCAGTCACTGTAGGGTTTTCAGCCAGGAGTGACCTGATTTGACTGTTGTATTTTAAAATGATCACTCTGGATGCTGTGTTGGGAATACAGTGTCAGAGGGCAAGAGTGGGAGCAGTGAGGTCACTGAAGGGGCGGCGGAGTTCTCTAGTAGATCAGGATGGCTCAGCCTGCGGAGGGCAGTAAAAAGTGACAAGGCTCTGGGTACACTCTGAAGGTAAAGTCAACGGGATTTCCTGATGGATATATAATTTTAGAATGTTCCAAGGGTGTTGGCTAGAATATTTGCCTAATCAGCTGGAAGGACTGAGTTGCCATTACTGAGATGGGGATAGTTATGATCTTGTAGAAGATCAAAGTGAGTTTTAGTCTTGTTTTTTGGAAGGTCTATTAGACAGATTTTGTCCGCATTTCAATCTGCTTTGTCCACGTCTTATTCCAGCCACTTCTGCAGTGTCCAGTTCCATGCATATTTCAACCATCTTTGTGTGTGTGCAACCTGGCAGTGTGTTGCCTAAAGCTCATGCCATATAATTCACAATTCATGCTCCAGAGACTTCTCTACCTTCATAGCTTGAAATAGTTTTGGGAACTACGTCTGCATTCATCGTGCTGAACCCAAAAGAGACCACTCTTGGGCAACATCTCCCAGATGAATGGTCCTTAGATGCACTTCATAAGACTCCTCATAAATTTGCTGAATTTGAGTGTCTAAAGCCCGCAGAGCCGGCCAGTGCAGTACAAGTGATAGATGGAATGCAAATGAAGAATGTGTATGCAAGAGAAGGAAGTGATCAACTGACAATTTTACCGATACCTCAAGCAATATGAGGACACAAAACCGACCATCGGATTTATCAATCTGGAAGGTATTGGGGACCACAGCAAAAACAATTTTGGTGCATCTGTGAGCTCAAAAGAATGACAGGAGTGGGTTTGACAGAAAACAAGAATAAAGGATAAAATGAATAATAATAAAGAATAAATTAAAAATTAAGTATAAAACCACAAGGTTTGATAGTCCAGGTCATTCCCACTCACATTCTATGACTCATGATCTGCCAGGGGAATCAGGAATTATAGTCCCAGTGGGGAGTCATGTTCAAACTACCTCTCTGTTGTCCTTACAAAGGTAAGAACAAATTTTGTTAGAAAACTAGCAGTCTCCTTCAAAATTAGCTCATTTATTTTCAGACTTTCTTTTTTTCTGATAAATGAATATAATATTTAAAACTACAGTATATATATATTTTTTCCTAAGACTGTTTTAGCTGTGGTTCAGTATTTGTATGAGAAGAGGTTTCATTATAATTTTCCTTGTTAAACTAAGAGTTACTTTCTAGTATGCATTTTACTTTTCAAACATGAGGATTATTTATATCTTCATTTGTTTCTAATTTATACTTTTAAATTATGGTTTGAAAATATATTCTCTGTGAATGTGAGTCTATGAAATTTATTGCGACTTTTTTTTCTGTTTTAGAATATAGTTCCTTTTGATGAATGTTCATCATGTGCTCAAAAAGAACTTATATTCTCTATTTATTGTATATTAATTTCTATAGTTTTTGGTTAAATCTTACTATACTTGCTATTGTAATTTTCAATTTCATTTGCTTATTTTTTGTTTCTCTCTCCTTTTCTAAGATTATCTTATAATCTTAGTACCATATTCAAATAGTTTGTTTACTGATATATTCTGTCAGTTATCACTCTATGAAGATTATATTGTTAGGTACATACGTGCTATTTTAATAATATATATTTATCAATCCCATTTTTATAATGTTTGCTTGCATTCTATTTCATAAAATATTAAAATTATTTCATATTTACTGAGTTACTTTATCTTTTCTTTTCAAATTATCTGTATTCTTTTTTTAAATGTTCTTTTGTACACAACATGTTGTATCTTATTTTTCTTAAACAATATAATACTGAGAGTTCTTTGAGAGGTAAGTTAAACCCACTTATACTTATTGTAATTTCTCTTACTATTAGAACTCATTTCTGCCCTTTTGTTGCATATATTTTTGAATTGTCATGTTTTTCTCTTTCCCTTTATGACTTTCATTAGATAGAAACATTTCACTGTGGTTATTTGGAAGCTTTATATTTTGCTTCTTTTCTTCAGTGGTTATTCTATTTATCTTTTCCTTGCTGATTTGTTATATTTAATAAACTTTATATTTCCGTCCTAAACATACCAAGCACTTCAGAGTGTTCTTCTCAGTCTGCACTGCCTCCTCCCACCCTCTCCACTCCACCATTACATGGGAGTTGTCTGCTTGATTTACGATGTATTGTTATACGTTACACAATATACATTTTTAAATCCTTGCTCTTTTAAATAACAACATGTTTTACTAATTTATTTATTCATTCTTACATTTTCAGAGCCTTCTTTTTTTTTTTAATTTTGCTGGAAAAATGTCACCAAAGCATTTTCAAAGTGAGGTTTTATATTATGAACAATCTAAGGTGCTGAATTCCCGAAAATATCTTTATTTTTCCCCCTCGTTTAAAATATTTTGTAACTGAATGTGCAATTCTAGATTTAAAGATATTTTAACTTTGAAGATAGTATTATATTTTTTCCCCCTACATCTAATATTGCTGATGAGATGTCTGATTAAATCTGATTATTGAACCTTCATGGAGATCTGATTTTTTCTCCCTGGAGGATTTTAGAATTTTACCTTTGTATTTAATCATCTTAAATTTCACTGGATATATCTTTTTCTTATTATATTTGATATTCTATGATTCCTTTCAAATTGAGGTATTTCAACTTTTTTTCTTTTTTGTTGGGGAAGATTGTCCCTGAGCTAACATTTGTGTCAATCTTCCTCCATTTTGTATGTAGGACACCGCCACAGCATGGCTTGATGAGTGGTGTGTAGGTCTGCGTCCAGGATCCACCCCGTGAACCCCAGGCCACAGGAGCAGAGTGAGCAAACTTAACCACTATGCCACCGGGCCAGCCTCTCCCTCAACTTTTTTTAATTAAAAAATATTATTTAAAATATTTCTCCTCCTCTTTTAATTCCATTGGTATATATTCAGTTACTTCCACTCCTGTTTTATAGATGCTTCCATTTATTGTATCTCTTTATGTCTTAGCTTGTAAAAACGTCTATATACCCCTTCTCGTGTTTTTTTTTTTTAATTTTTTGTTTATTGCAGTAACATTGGTTTATAACTTTGTAAAAATTTAAGGTTTACATCATTGTACTTCTATTTCTGCATAGATTAAATCATGTTCACCACCAAAATACTAATCACAACCCATCACCACACACATGTACCGAATTATCCCTTTCACCCTCCTCCCTCCCCCCTTCCCCTCTGGTAACCACCAATCCAATCTCTGTCCCTATGTGTTTGTTTATTGTTGTTATTATCTATTACTTAATGAAGGAAATCATACGGTATTTGACCTTCTGCCTCTGACTTATTTCACTTTGCATTATACCCTCAATGTCCATCCATGTTGTCACAAATGGCTGGATTTCATCATTTCTTATGGCTGAGTAGTATTCCATTGTGTGTATATACCACATCTTCTTTATCCATTCTTCCCTTGATGGGCACTTAGGTTGCTTCCAAGTCTTGGCTATTGTGAATAACGCTGCAATGAACACAGGGGCGCATGTACCTTTATGCATTGGTGTTTTCAAGTTCTTTGGATAAATACCCAACAGTGGAATAGCTGGATCATATGGTAGTTCTATGCTTGATTTTTTGAGGCATCTCCATACTGTTTTCCATAGTGACTGCACCAGTTTGCACTCCCACCAGCAGTGTATGAGAGTTCCCTTTTCTCCACATCCTCTCCAACACTTGTTGTTTCCTGTCTTGTTAATTATAGCCATTCTGACGGGCGTGAGGTGATATCTCATTGTAGTTTTGATTTGCATTTCCCTGATAGTTAGTGATTTTGAACATCTTTTCATGTGTCTGTTGGCCATCTGTATATCTTCTTTGGAGAAATGTCTGTTCAGATCTTTTGCCCATTTTTTAATTGGGTTGGTAGTTTTTTTGTTGTTGAGATGCATGAGTTCTTTATATATTTTGAAGATTAAGCCCTTATCAGAAGTATGGTTTGTAAATATCTTCTCCCAATTGTTAGGTTGTCTTTTCGTTTTGTTGATGGTTTCCTTTGCTGTGCAGAAGCTTTTTAGTTTGATGTAGTCCCATTTGTTTATTTTTTCTATTGTTTCTCTTGCCCGGTCAGACGTGGTGTTTGAAAAGATGTTGCTAAGACCGATGTCGAAGAGCGTACTGCCTATGTTTTCTTCTAGAAGTTTCACAGTTTCAGGTCTTACATTCAAGTCTTTAATCCATTTGGAGTTAATTTTTGTGTATGGTGTAAGGGTCTACTTTCATTTTTTTGCATATGGCTATCCAGTTTTCCCAACACCATTTGTTGAAGAGACTTTCTTTTCCCCATTGTCTGTTCTTGGCTCCTTTGTCAAAGATTAGCTGTCCATAGATGTGTGGGTTTATTTCTGGGCTTTCGATTCTATTCCATTGATCTGTGTGTCTGTTTTTGTGCCAGTACCATGCTGTTTTGGTTACTATAGCTTTGTAGTATATTTTGAAATCAGGGAGTGTGATACCTCCAGCTTTGTTCTCTTTTCTCAGGATTCCTTTAGCTATTTGGGGTCTTTTGTTGTTCCATATAAATTTTAGGATTCTTTGTTCTATTTCTGTGAAAAATGTTGTTGGAACTTTGATAGAGATTGCATTGAATCTATAGATGGCTTTAGGAAGTATGAACATCTTAACTATGTTAATTCTTCCAATCCAAGAGCAGGGAATATCTCTCCATTTCTTTGTGTCTTCTTCAATTTCTTTCAGAAAGGTTTTATAGTTTTCGGTGTACAGATCTTTCACCTCTTTGGTTAACTTTATTCCCAGGTATTTTATTCTTTTTGTTGCAATTGTAAATGGGATGGTATTCTTAATTTCTCTTTCTGCTACTTCGTTGTTAGTGTACAGAAATGCAACTGATTTTTGTATGTTGATTTTGTATCCTGCAACTTTACCATATTCGTTTATTACTTCTAAAAGTTTTCTGGTGGATTCTTTAGAGTTTTCTATATATAAAATCATGTCATCTGCAAATAGTGACAGTTTCACTTCTTCCTTTCCAATATGGATCCCTTTTATTTCTTTCTCTTGCCTGATTGCTCTGGCTAGGACTTCCAGTACTATGTTAAATAGGAGTGGTGACAGTGGGCATCCTTGGCTGGTTCCTGTTTTTAGAGGGATAGCTTTCAGTTTTTCACCATTGAGGATGATATTAGCTGTGGGTTTATCATATATGGTCTTTATTATGTTGAGGTACTTTCCTTCTATACCCATTTTATTCAGAGTTTTTATCATAAATGGATGCTGTATCTTGTCAAATGCTTTCTCTGCATCTATGGAGATGATCGTGTGATTTTTATTCTTAATTTTATTAATGTGGTGTATTACATTGATTGATTTGCAAATGTTAAACCATCCCTGCATCCCTGGAATAAATCCCACTTGATCATGGTGTATAATCTTTTTAACGTATTGTTGTACGCGATTTGCTAGTATTTTGTTGAGGATTTTTGCATCGATGTTCATCAGTGATATTGGCCTGTAATTTTCTTTTTTTGTGTTGTCCTTGTCTGGTTTTAGTATCAGGGTAATGTCGGCTTCGTAGAATGAGTTAGGGAGCTTCCCCTTCTCCTCAAATTTTTGGAAGAGTTTGAGAAGGATAGGTATTAAGTCTTCTTTGAATGTTTGGTAGAATTCACCAGGGAAGCCATCTGGTCCTGGACTTTTATTTTTTGGGAGGTTTGTGATTACTGTTTCGATCTCCTTACTGGAGATTGGTCTATTCAAATTCTCTACTTCTTCTTGATCCAGTTTTGGAAGGTTGTATGATTCTAAGAATTTATCCATTTCTTCCAGATTGTCGAATTGGTTTGCATATAGTTTTTCATAGTAGTCTCTTATAATCTTTTGTATTTCTGAGGTGTCTGTTGTAACCTCTCCTCCTTCATTTCTGATTTTACTTATTTGTGCCTTCTCTCGTTTTTTCTTGGTGAGTCTAGCTAAAGACTTGTCAATTTTGTTCATCTTTTCAAAGAACCAGCTCTTGGTTTTATTAATTTTTTCTATTGTTTTTTTGGTCTCTATTTCATTTATTTCTGCTCTGATTTTTATTATTTCCCTTCTTCTACTGATTTTGGGCTTTGTTTGTTCTTCTTTTTCCAGTTCCTTTAGGTGCATTGTTAGATTATTTGAAATTTTTCTTGTTTGTTGAGATAGGCCTGTATCGCTATAAACTTCCCTCTTAGAACCGCTTTTGCTGTGTCCCATAAATTCTGGCATGTCGTATTTTCATTTTCATTTGTCTCGAGGTATTTTTTGATTTCTTCTTTGATTTCTTCATTAACCCAGTCATTGTTCAGTAGCATTTTGTTTAATCTCCACGTATTTGTGTCTTTTCTGATTTTCTTCCTATAGTTGATTTCTAGTTTCATACCACTGTGGTCAGAAAAGATGCTTGGTATTATTTCAATCTTCTTAAATTTATGGAGACTTGTTTTGTGGCTAATGTGTGATCAGTCCTGGAGAATGTTCCATGTGCATCTGAAAAGAACGTGTATTCTTCGGTTTTTGGATGGAATGCTCTGTATATATCTACTAGGTCCATCTGTTCTAGTGTGTCGTTTAAGGCCAATGTTTCCTTATTGATCTTCTGTTTGGATGATCTATCCGTTGGTGTAAGTGGAGTGTTAAAGTCCCCTACTATTATTTTGTTACTGTCTATTTCTGTTTTTATGTCTGTTAATAATTGCTTTATATATTTAGGTGCACCTACATTGAGTGTGTAGATATTTACAAGTGTTATATCCTCTTGTTGTATTGTTCCCTTGATCATTATGTAATGCCCTTCTTTGTCTCTTTTTACAGTTTTTGTTTTGAAGTCTATTTTTTCTGATATGAGTACTGCTACCCCAGCTTTCTTTTCATTGCCATTTGCGTGGAGTATCTTTTTCCATCCCTTCACTTTCAGTTTGTGAGTGTCTTTAGGTCTGAAGTGTGTCTCTTGTATGCAGCATATATATGGGTCTTGTTTTTTTATCCAGTCAGCCACCCTATGCCTTTTAATTGGAGCATTTAGTCCGTTGACATTTAAAGTAGCTATTGATAAGTATGTACTTACTGCCATTTTTTAACTTTTTTTTTTCTCAGTGTTTTAGCAGTCCTTCTCTGTTCCTTTCTTCTTCTATACAGAATTGATGGTCACTTTAGTTTGACCTCTGTCTGAAAGCTGTACTCTTTAACTCCCCTCCTCCCTCCTTTTATGTTTTTGATATCATATCTAACCTCTTTTTTGTGGATTTGTATCCATTACGTTCTAATCATGGAAATAGATAATTTTTCCTATTTGTGGTCTTCTCTTTTCCCCTTAAATCAGTCCCTTTAACATTTCTTGTAGCACTGGTTTCTTGGTGACAAACTCCTTTAATTTTTGCTTGTCTGGGAAATTTTTGATCTCTCCTTCCATTTTGAATGATAACCTTGCTGGGTAGAGTATTCTTGGCTGTAAGTTTTTTCCTTTTAGCACTTTAAATATATCGTGCCATTCTCTTCTAGCCTGTAAGGTTTCTGCTGAGAAGTCAGCTGATAGCCTTATGGGTTTCCTTTGTGTGTAACTTGACATTCTCTTGCGGCTTTTAGGATTCTCTCTTTATCTTTAATTCTGGACATTTTGATTATGATGTGTCTTGGTGTGGGCCTCTTTGGGTTTATCTTGTTTGGGGCTCTCTGCGCTTCCTGTACCTGGATGTCTGTTTCCTTCCTGAGGTTAGGGAAGTTTTCATCTATTATTTCTTGAAATAGATTCTCTGCCTCCTTGTCTCGCTCTTCTCCTTCTGGGATACCTATTACACGGATGTTAGTGTGCTTGATGTTGTCCCAGAGGTCCCTTAGATTGTCCTCACTCTTTTTAATTCTTTTCTCTTTTACTTGTTCACCTTGGGTAATTTCTTCTAGTCTTCTGTCCAGCTCACAGATCTGTTCTTCTGTACCCTCTACTCTGCTTTTGAGTCCCTCTAATGAATTTTTCACTTCCAGTATTGTATTCTTCATTTCTGATTGGTTCTTTTTTACATCTTCCATTTCTTTGTTGACATTCTCACTGAGTTCCTCTATTCTTCTCCCCAGATCAGTGAGCATCCTTAACACTCTTAGCTTGAACTCTCTGTCGGGTAGGTTGCTCATTTCTGTTTCACTTAGTTCCTTTTCTGGGGTTTTGTCCTTTACCCTTACTTGTAATGTATTCTTTTGCCTCCTCATTTTGCCTCTTTCCCTGTGCTTGTGTCTACGTATTAGGTACATCAGCTACGTCTCCTGCTCTTGGATAGGTGACCTTATGTAAGTGATGCCTTAGGAGGCCTGTAGTGTGCTTCCCTCAGTTCTCAATGTTCCAGGGGTGACCCCTATGTGGGCTACGTGTGTCCTTCTGTTGTGGCCTGTTTGCTCTCCCTGTAGGCACCCAGGGAGGCCGAGTTATGCTCCTGGCCGGCTGTTGTAATGCTCAGCTGCTTGTAGTTGTTGTGGGCCCTTCAGTCTCTTTATCAGGTGTGGGGAGCCCCAGCACAGTTGGCTGCATGTTCTAATACCACATTTGTGTTGCAGTATTTCTTTTAAGTGAGTAGGCCCCCAGCGTGGCAGGTTGTTAGGCTCAGGGCCTTACAATTGCTGTAAGCTTCTAGCCTATTAGGTCTCTGGTCAGCTCTCTGAGGATTGCAGCTGGGTGGGGCTGGCCTCAGGCACAGGAGCACCCAATTGTTTCAGGCTTTGGAAGGTGGGGCAAACCTCCTATGTGGGTCTTTGAGAAGCACAAGTCTTCTGCAGCTGACAAGCTCTGCTGCCCACAGGTCCACACACAGTCAACACAGTCCTGCCC
This sequence comes from Diceros bicornis minor, assembly GCF_020826845.1. Lineage (NCBI taxonomy): Eukaryota > Metazoa > Chordata > Mammalia > Perissodactyla > Rhinocerotidae > Diceros > Diceros bicornis. The sequence goes on from NC_080749.1 coordinate 6,944,100, forward strand.
CGTGTGAGCGCCTCGACCTCCCCAAGCGGACCCAGTCTCTCCATGGCAGGAGCCCCACACACCCCACCACCACCTGACACTCTCCACCAGCTCCTTGTGCACACCCTGCCCCGCTCAGGTCAGCTCAGTTGCCAGGCTGCAGAGAATCCAGTCACCAATCTATGCAGGCCCACAAGTTGCCTGAGGGCTTGTTGTTGGGTGGGGCCAGTCTCTAGGGTGGGCTGCCTGCCCTGGCTGAGTTGGATTAAGTCGGTGCTCTAGCAGGTGGGGCAGCCCTGGGCTAGCAGGCCCCAGGAAGAACTCCAATGGTGTCTGTGTTGGCACACCCACACCAGGCCACAACAATGGCTGCCGCCAATGTCCCAGTCCCTGGAGAGGTCTCACCCCTCACCAAGATGCACTCAGGGCCTATTAGGTGAGTCCCTTTTCACCACAGCACTGTGCACCTTTCTTTCTGGTGATTTTAGGATGCTTTCTGAAATGGGTGAGTTTGCTCGTGGGCCCTTTAAGAGCCAGTTTTAGTTTCTTTGTGAACCGGGTTTTCTGGGGGTACTCCCCAATGCTTTAGTAGCAGGCAAAGTCAGATATTATGCCGCTGGTCTCGATTGTGCTGGGTCCACAAAATGCCCACAGCGAGGGCGCTCCCCAGCTCAGGGCCCCACACCTCCAGGGAGGCTGCGTACCTGTGGGCTGCTCCCGGCGGCCGTGAAGCTGGCGGCTTGTGAAGGTGGCATTTTTCCTCTCCAGAAGGGAGTCTCTGCCTCTTCCACCTCAGTTAGGATTGTCCGTTGTTGCAGGAGTTCCTCTTATCCAGTTTTCAGTTGTCTCAGGGGTAATTTTTCCACGAGTAGTTGTAAATTGGCTGTGTCCACGGGAGGAGGTGAGTTCCGAGTCTGCTTACGCCGCCATCTTGACTCCTCTCGTGTTTTCTTGATGAACTTTCTGATCTGGTCTTCATGTACAATAATGTAGTCTTCAGCTCTTTCCATTCTGCTATTTAATTCTAGCTGCAGGCCTCTTTATTAAAGCTAACATATGTATTTGCCTCAGTTTTTCCACTTGGTTCCTCTTTTTATCTGCATGTTTCTGCTTCATAGTAACAATTTTCTTCCATGTCTATTTTAGTACATGCATTCTGTTTAATTAAATTGTGTATCAATGGCATTAATTCTATTGGGTTTATAACAGTTGTTTAGTTTCTTATTTTATTTATAAGTGGGTAGATCACTTTCCTTGTGAATTCAAGTTCACCCAGACTAAGAGCTGTACTGGCTGGCAGTATGCACCAAGCAACATAAGGAAGGGGCATAGCCAGCTTCTGAGAGCCCTCATTAGGACAGACTGGGCAGATGGAATTTGCTCTTTCCTCAATAAGACGACTGGCTTCCTATTTACTGCCTCCTTAATGCTAGCCTTTTCCAAGGGGCAGTCCCCCAGCCCCTGGTATTTGGACAGGAAAGAAAGGGCTCCTGACTGCAGCAGGGAAGCTTCCTTTATCAGGCTGAGCAGGAGCTGTGGTTTCTCTACTTCTTAACAGTACCTAGGAGAGTGATGTTCCACAGCAAACGAAAGATGCCAAAGTGAAGGCTTCCCCCAATTTATGTCCCTTATCCCAGACTGTGTTTTCTCTTCAGACCACTGGCTTCTCACAGTGTTTTTGCTACTCCAGATCTTTGTCCTTCCCTTCCCTGGACTCAGCTGGGGTGGAGTGGGGAGGGTGAGGAGTGGGCAGCCCTCACAGCTAGAGTTTGTTCTTCATTTTGTCAGGACACTGAAGTCTCTTATAATTATTATTTTCTCTTCAAAATACATGGTTGATGCTTCTTTGTCATCCTTCCCGTGGTTTAAATAGTCTTGCTAGGAGTTTTTCTATTAATTCGCCATTTCAAAGAAACAGCTCTTGGTTTATTTATCCTTTGAAATATTTTTCTCCTAATTTTACTAACAATTTCTTATCTTCCTTAAATTCTCTTTAGAATTTCTTTTGTCTTATTTGTGCTTTTATGTAAATTTGTTATTTTTTTTTATATTAGTAATGAAAATATTTATAATGAGGAATTTTCCTCCACAAAAATTCAGGCTCTGTCCTGAAGGTTTTCCTGTAAAATGATCTAATTTTTTAACTTTTCAAGTAATATTTGCCCTTGAATATTTTTTTAAGGAAAATATTCCTTAATTTCCAAATGGCCACTTTTTGTTTGTTTGTTTCTCAATTTTAGTTTACCCTTTTCCCTTGTTTATTTCTGGTTTTATTTTTTTATCATCAAGCCTATAACCTATAAACATTCATTTGAATATTTGTTGTGGGGATCTTTGATTTATCAAATTCTTTTTTTTTTTTTTTTGTGAAGAAGATTAGCCCTGAGCTAACATCTGATGCCAATCCTCCTCTTTTTGCTGAGGAAGATTGGTCCTGGGCTAACATCTGTGCCCATCTTCCTCTACTTTATATGGGACACCGCCACAGCATGGCTTGACAAGCGGTGCATCAGTGCCCGCCTGGGATCCAAACCTGCGAACTCTGAGTAGCTTAAGCGGAGCGCACACACATAACAACTATACAACCAGGCCAGCCCCATGATTTATCAAATTCTTGAAGATTTATTTGAAAATTTACTAATGTCACTTTTCTTTTTTAATCAAAGTCTCCTTTAGTTGATATACTTGGTCTCCTGTTATTTGACGTGTTAAAATTTAGGATTGTTATAACTTTTCGTGAATTCTGTTTTCTATCCTTGTAATATATTACTTTTCATAGTTGGAGATTTTAAGCTATATTCTGATCTTAATATTGGGTCTATTGTAGCTTTGTTCATCCTTTATTTTTATCTTTCATTTATAATTTTTTATAACTACATACACAAGTTATAATTTTAACTCAGTATGCTTATCTTCAATGGAATAATTCTATCCTTTCATATTTAATATGACTGAAATATTTTATTTTGTCTCCTCTGTCTTATTTTATAGTAGATATTTATTACACTTTTTAACTTGTATCTTTCTGTTTTATTTTTCTTACTTAGCTTTCCATGATCAATTCATTTCTTCAATTTCTCCTCTTCCCCTATCAAGGACTCCCCTACCGCCTGCACACACACATGAAAACACCATTCTTGCCTCTTAACTTGAGATCGTACAGTGCTTGAAAAATTTAGTAGTTGTTGACTTTTCAGATCAAATGATCACAATGACATAAAATAACTGTGTGTCTATATTTATACTTTGTTTATATACTATGCTTATATTTTATTTACTCAACTCTCCCCTTGGTCTAAGATGAAATATTTGTGTAACGTTTACTTCCTCACTAACTTTCCCACTTTCTAACTTCATGTATTTTGCTTGAGTAATTTAAAATATTATATTCAGCTCTTATTAACATATGTTACAATAGGTTCCCATGTTCTTTAACTCATTTTTGGCATTTATATTGCACATTCCTAACGAAATTTTTATCATATTTTTAGTCTTAGCATAATTAATTCTCTACTATTCTTTCCTCTCTTGTTCATCCTCTTTACCTTGGTCTCAAGTACCTTTAGTTCGTGTGGACTAAATTGGGGGAGAAAGGTGAACACAGGTTGTGTTTTTTTTTTTTTAGATAAGAACATGAAGTTTATTCTTTTGAGGCATTGCAGGTCTAAAACTTGGCTGTGTTTGCCTTACAAAAGTTTATTTATTCATTCAATTCAACTTTTTTTGAGTACCGCTATGTGCAAGCTACCATTTTAAGCTTTGAGAGTATAGCAAACAACAAAATGGGTGAAATGATCTGTTCTTCTAGCATATATATTTTAATTGTCTATGACAGAAATTAAATGAACAACTGAAGAGTTAAATAGGGCAGATGCCAACAAGTACAATGGAGAAAAATAAAACAGCAAAGGGACTCAGGGAGTATTGGGGAGTGGTTATTTTAAATATGGTGATTGTGGACATTGCTGCTAAGAAGATGACCTTTGAGCAAATATTTGCAGGAGATGAGGGAGAGAGTCACCAATATCGGTGAGTGTTCCAGAAGGAGGAGGAGAGCAGGTATGAAGGTCCTGCTCCATGTGAAGAGTGCTGGGCACGCTGAGTGATACCAAGGATGTCAGTGGGCTGGAGCATAAGAAGTATGGGGGAGAGTAACAGGCAACGATGGTGGAGAAGCAGTGAAAACTGAGTCACAGCGAGTGGAGTCACAGAGACCATTATAAGCTCCTTGGGTTTTACTTTGAATGAGAAGTGACTATGTTTGTGCAGAGGAATGACATGATCAGACATGTTTATGGGATCTCTCCAGCCACCAAATAGAAAACAGAGAGAAAGAATATAAGGTAACTAGCAAGAGAACAATTAAGAAGATATTGCAGTCATCTGGATGAGAAATAATGGTAATTTGATCATGGTGGTGATAGTGGAGGTGGTAGAAATGGTGGGACCCTAAATCCATCTTGAAGGAAGAAAGGATTGAATTTTCTGGTTCGTTGGATATAACGTATGAGAGAAAGAGAGGAGTCAGGAAGAACTCCAAGGATTGGGTCCAAGAAAATGAGAAATGAAGTTGTTATTAACTGTGGGTGGGCAAGCATAGGAGGAAGGATTATTTGTTTACCATGGACATATTTAATTTGCAATGCCTATTGGACATCCAAGTAGGAAACTGTCAAACATACAGTTAGATGTATGAGCCTGGAACTCAGGGTAGAATTTAGACTGGCTGAACCTAGGATTCATGGCTTACAGATTTATTTTCCTCAGGAATCTGTAGATGTTGGCATTCTCTTCTCACTCATAGTGTTTCAATTAATATCTCATTAATTTTATAATGGATTAAAAATAAAAAAGAAAAACACTCTACTACATTCAATGCATATGGCAAAAAAAGAGTTACCAAATGATCTTTAATAACAGGCATTTATCTTACAATTACCTAGCCTTTAAAGAAATCTTACAGTTACATACTACTTTCTCAAATTATATTACCTACGTGCAGGTTTCTAAATCTTCTTCAGATTCAGAGTATACAGTGTCTTCTGAATCATAATAAGCTATGGGCAGTAATTTACAGGGCAAATGTAGCACTTTGCCTTTTTAAATATAGACGAAGGATTTTGTTCTCTTTTAAAATCTTAGCAAAGGACAAGCTTATGTTAGAGTCATATTGCAGGATCTTTGACTTTGTATTTGATTAAATTCATTGGTTTTTCTTCTTAATAGAATTGCATATTGCAAGATATTAACTTATCTTGAAAGTTACGTCAAAAGCTTTTGCAAGATACGTATCTGGTCCTGGGCAATAGGTCCTTTTCAGTATATCAGTCAGTTATATCAACCATTCCTAGATTCATAAAGTCTATGCTAGTGCGCTAGATACGTGGCTAACTTTGCACATGCTCAAGCAATGATGTCATCATCATAACTTCTCAATCTATCGGTTTACACTTCAACATGAGTTTTAGAATCTATCTTCTTTCAAGTCGTCCTTCTTCTCCACATCTCTAATTCAATTTTCTGCCATGTCAAGTCCACCTTTTACTGTTTTTCAGGTAGTTGTAAATTCTTCACTGGAAATATTTTCATAACTTATTTTTTTTTCAAACTCAGTTGACTTTAAATTCATCTCAATTTGTTGTCCTGTCTCATTAATCATCAAGGCCATGCTTCTTGGATATATATGTCAAGCAGTTTCTGTGTAAAAATTTACTCTGATTTATGGAGTTCATCTCCAAGAGTTCTTTTCATCTGTCTCTTGCATACGTATTTATTTTTTCTTCTTTTACGCTATAAAATTTCTCCATAAGATCATGCTTTTGTTTTGTTTATTCAAATTTTTATTGCCCAGGCCTAACAAAACTTACTATTTGTCCCAAAATATTGGTGGTTTCCTCTTGGACCCCCCTTTCTATTTTCCTGGTCACTGTTAGACTTCTTCATTTTGAATTTAATGCGAAGGCCTGAATGATTTGGGTTTATATTTTAAATTTATTAATCTAGAAGAATGAGAATGATATGGGTTCGTGAGTTTTTCCACAAGGAAACTTTGTTTCCGTGGTTTTCTTTTGTTTGCTGGAAAGCCCGTTAGCCAGCCGGTTTTCCATTGGGTGAAGACAGAATAATTTCCCTGCACTATCATCAGTTGAGAGAGGTGAAAATGACTCTAAGCTCAGAATTCTTGCCTCTGTCATGGTCTTCCTCACTTCCTGATCTTGGTCCTCTAGATTAGAAAATGTTCCTTATTAAGGTTAGTGTATTTTGTCCCTATATTAAGAATCCTAATCAGAAAAGAGCAATGCAACTTCGTCAAACATCTAGTTCTGTTTCAAGGGAAATGACCTCAGTATTTCCTAAAATCTTTTTTTCTTTTTTATTTGCCCCTCCAAACTACAGGTAATGAGTGGCATTTTTAATTTTCTACATTTGATTTTTTTTATAATAGTTAATTACCCTTTCAGTGATAGTAGTTGTGTCTTAGGATTTCAGAATTTTTTTTTAATTGAAAGAATTCAGTTGAAAGAATCCTGAGATTTTCAATTTGGATCCATCTCTACCATATTTAGAAAAAAAAATTCTTTGAATTTTGAAGATGTGTGTGTGTGTGTGTGTGTGTGTGTGTGTGTCTGTGGTAGAGTATTCATTCAATATATTCACTATCCTCCCAAACCCTCCTTTCTCCAGGCCCATGGTTGTTAGAATATTCTATTTTCTAGATTGACTTTCTTATTGGTTTAGTCAATGAAATGAAAATAAAAGGATTATTAGCTTAGTAACTGTCTCAAGACCATTTTTAAGCAGATATCTAAGAAGCCATAATAAAATTTTTCTCCCACTATCATGGCAGATCTTTCTCTTGATCTTTTCCTCTGTTATCTCCAGACATGGGCCTAGATTAGAGAGTAAAAATGATGTGGAGCAGAGCCACACTAAACTGCAGCCAATATTTAATGTGAATGAGAACATAAATATTTGTTGCTGTAGGCCACTGAATTTGGGAGTTGTTTGTTACTGCAGCCTAATCTGACTGATACAGCATCAGTGTTGATGGAGTTTTTCCTCTACATTTGCTTTATTTTGGTTACACTGTTGGTGTTAGGGAGGAGTTTGGCAAGATTTTCTATGCTACCATTTTTCCCATGAGTATGTTTAATTTAATTTAATTTAATTTAGTAATTGAAGTAAATTGAATTGAAAGATATTACTAAATTTAGCATATGCTTGTGAATTTATATACTCAAAATTCCATAAGATAAGTTGATTGAATTTTGATTTCTGTTTATATCTAACTTCAATTGATGTCTTGTCTATCACATTTCTGGACACTGTTCTAGCCCAATTTTCTTCTGACTTTAATTAAGTCCTTCTACCCCCTCTACAGTTGTGAGTTTCGTCTATATTCCTGTTTCAGAGATGAGGCTTACAGGCATAATTAAAGAACTTTGTATAAATAATTTACCCATTGTATTAAATTGCTTATCTAAAAGAGATCATAACCAAAAGGTTTGTATACTATCAAGCAGAGAAGTGATCGACAGTGGCTCAAATTGTCAAGCCAACTTGGAATGAGTTCAATAAGTCTGAGGGTGGGCGGTGGGCGATTAGGAAATCAGTCAAGTGGGAACAGAAAATGTATTAGCCTGTCTTTGGTGATCTGGGACTCTATTCTCACTATGAATAAACTGCATCAGATATCAAATTTTGGAAAGTAAGGAGAGATTGAATAATGCCAGTTTCTTTCAACTGCCACTGAGAGAAATACATAACTACTCTATAATGGAAAACTCTTTTGTAATATGAAAAAAGGCATATACATTAGAAGGATATTTTGCAAGGATAATTCCCATTTTTAGGAGATGTTCAACTGCTCCAGACTCCCACATTTCAGAAAAAAAGGACCAAGTCACCATTAGCAATATCTATACTATTCAATTTTGAACTTAATTACACGTAGCTTAAAAAAGGCTAATGATTTTGGACATTTCGCTGCTACCATCTATCTGGATTGCCTTCATCTTCCTACATCACAGACAAACTCCCTGTCATCTTTTAAGATTTAGCTTAGTCTGAATTAGGCAAATTTCTTTTGTGTAACTATTATATTCTCATAAAGCCATTGGTTCTTTCTGGCAATTGTCACATTCTATTATTGTTAGACCATGAACTCTTTAGGAACTCTTAGTAGGTACTGAGTAAATGTTTACAGAATGAATAAAAGTTAGAATGAATAGAAAGGAAGGAGAATGTGTTAGGTAGTTTGACTCAAATAATTAAATTTGGCAGGGTCACAAATTGACCTACATCTTAACTGGATTAATGAGATACCATTACAAATCCACCAGATTCATTAAAACTAAAAACTTTTTTTTTAAAGATAATGCCAAGTGCTGGTGAGTATGCAGAGCAACTGGAACTCTCACCCAGCACCTGTGTGGATGCCAAATGATATAACCACTTTGGAAAGCACTCCAACGGTTTCTTATAAAGTTAAACATCATCATAAGACTCAGCAATCTCACGCCTAGGAATTTACTCAGTTGAAACAGAAACATATGCCTTCACAAAGACCTATAAACAGATGTTTATAACAGCCTTATTCAAAAGAGCCAAAAATTGAAAATAGCCTAAATGTTCATCAACTGGTGAATGGAATTATGGTATATCCATACAATGTAGTCTTCTCAGCAATAAAAGTAAATGAACATTGACATATGCAACAATAGGGATGCATTTCAAAAGCATTATACAGACAGAAGTCAGGTTGCCAGGATCTTCCTCTGGTGGAGGAAAGGGATTGATTAAAAAGAGACATGAGGTAATTTCTCTAGTGTGATGGGGCTGTTTTATATTTTGATTGTGGTTAAAGGACTGAATAAATGTGTTTTGTTCTCCTCCCTGAATAAAATAAAATGTCCTATGCATTCATTATTTACATTACATCCTTAAAAGCTAGAATTAGCTAATATAAATTATGAAATTTCCAGAAAGTAAAGAAAATTCACGTATTGTTTGTCTACTTTGTGCCAGCATCATGCTGTGTTCTTTACAACACCCTCAATCATTTAAGCAACACCAAGAATTATATCATCATTCACCTTCTGTAGACAATATATGTAAAGATCAAATGATTTAAATACATCTTAATGGTAAGTATTGGGACTGGGGTTTCTAACTAGGTCATTCTGGCTCTAAAGCACATGTGCTATCACATGTGGTGATCACTGACAGGAAAACTAGCATTCCGAGCATTCTTCGTCAGATATAAACAAGATCATGTTATTTTCCTGTCTAAAACTTTTCCATTTATCTCCTTTGCATATTGAATAATGTCCACACTCCTCATCATGGTCTCTATAGTTCCACGTACACGGATCCCTGCCAACCTCTCCAATACTGTCCATTCCATTCCCCCTGTGCTTCACCAGCCTCTATATATGACAAGGAATTTTGCATGTGTAGTTCCCTCCTGTTGGATACCCGCATTCTACTCTTCTATAAAGGATTATTTTCAGTCTTCAGGTCTCAGCCTAAATGTCATTTCATCAGAGATATGTTCACTCACCACTCCATATAAGGAGGTTCCCTTTCCCTTGCGATTATTTGCTTATTATCATTTTCTCTTATCAAACAAACACAGTATATTGCTTTGGACATAATAAGTACTCAAATATTTTGAATAAATTAATGAATAAATTAATGAATTCAGGTTAGGCTGCCATAAGCAGGTGAAGAGAGAAAATTGTTATAATCCAGTTCAAAAGGAAAGACCACCCAAAAGCAGACCTCTTGGCTTTCAAAGCTGAAATCTTAGGTCTGCATATATTAACAACAATCAATAAATAGCAATAAGCTTGCTAGAAAGACAGAAACTGGGATTAAATCAATTAAGAATGTTGTCTCTCTGTAAATTAGAAACATCAACTAAATTAAACTGCAGAAAATGGAAGATTAAAGAATATTAATTAGCTGATAGAAACTTGATAAGATTTCCAAAATGATGTTTGTTTGGTTTTTTTACTTCAGTGAGAACCAAATGTGTGGAAAAGGCATTTTGAGAGTGTCTCATGTCTTCTTAACACAAACACAATTTGCTGAAGGGCACTGCCTGAGACCTTCGTCATCCGAGTTAAAACAAAAGACAGGCTGAGTCCTTTTTTATCTTCCACCCACATAAGGAGTTAAGCAGGATTCTTTCAAAGATGAGTGCATGCTCCTCTACAAACGTTTCACGCTGGTATTATATTTGAGGTACTTATTTTACTGTGCTAGGCGCGCTAAAATATGGTCCCTTTATACTTTCACTGGCAAGTTTGAAGGGGTTCACAGAACTCGCTGTTCCTCTGGCAAGATCCCATCTCCCCACCCCTTGCCTCCAGAAACATTCCCTAGGAGGAGGTAAAACTTGGAACTGACCGTCCGCACATAACAGCCTCCCCTCAACACACACACACACACACACACACACATTATCAAAATTAATTCTCTCATGTCCTTCATCTCTATTGTCTCAGACAACACAATAAATCCATGCATCTTCATCATCTGCACAGGGATGTACACCCTCTAATTGGGCCCCCCTGCATCTCTTCCAATGCCCTTAAATTCTTCAACTGTGCTTCTAGAACTCAGGTCTATCAGCAATATCCCTTGTTTCTTTAACCTTTTCTCCAAGTAGTTCCTACACCTTCTTGCTCTAACATAAGTCTAACTGACTCTGAGGACAGTGCTTCTACTTAAAGAAGAGGCTATTCATGTTCTCTGGGACATCTATTTCTCTACTGTCACTGGAAGTGGGGTACTCCTTGCCAGTCCTTCCAAATAATCTACCATTCCCACACCCTAATAACCTTTCCTTTTATCGTATTCTCCAAGAAAACTACCTTTGGTTATATACACTCTTTGTGTACCGTGTGCCTTCATGAGGGTGAAAACAAACCAAAAAATGCTGATTGCTGTCACTTAAAATGCTTGACGGGAAAACTTCAAATGGGATCTCTGCATTTCCCAACAAGTCTAATATATATCTCTTCTCAAAACACTGTCCCAGTTTCTGAAGAAAGCTATTTTACACTGTGAACAAATCTTCAAACTTCCACCACCCATCACCCTTTCTCATTTTCAGCTGTTGATTTTGTTTCTTGTTTCACTGAGGAAGGAAAAGCAAACAGAAAGTACCTTCTTCATCTTCACAGTTAAATCTTTCCCCGACTCGTTAAAATGATCCTTTAAAATGGATGCACTATCCCCACTACTACTTCTCCATTTCTCTGAACACATCTTTATAGCAACACTATTTAAAAAATTAGTCAGTATTTATTACCTCCATTTGCTCACCTCCTCCTCTCTTGCTCACCTCATTCTCTCTTGAACCTTTGTTCTTACCACTACTCCGAGTACACTCCGAGTACACTATCAGAGTCACTAACTACCTCAACAATGGCAAATCTAATGATGCATTCGCCATATTCAGCTCACTCACCTCCGAGCCAATATTTGGCTCAGTTGACCACACTTTTCCTTCAAACAGTTCCTTCGCTCAGGCTCACACATTCTACATTCCTTTTGTTTCCTCTCTCCTCACTGAATTATCCTCTGACGTTCTCTCCTCTCAATCTGCTCTAACTTTTTACGTGGTATCAACTAACTGCATGGAGTTAAATGTCAGCTGATGGTCTCCAAATTTGTATTTTCATCCATAATGCCTTCCCTAAACATCAGATTCAGATAAACAACTATCTACCTGACATTTCCACTGGGATGTTTACAAGATGTCACAAGCTTGTCCTGGTTTTACCAAATCTTTGATTTCTGTCCCTAAACCTGATTTTTCCTCAGTCAGTGTTTCCTGACTCACTAAATGACCACAGTATTTACCCTGATGCTCAGGCACCAAAACTTAGAGTTATCCTAACCTCTCTCTTTCTTTTACAAACAGTATGTATTACTCATGTATTACTGCATAACAAATTGGCCCAAATGTAATGGTGTAAATTAAATGGCTCACTATCTTACAGTTTCTGTGAGTCAGGAGTCAGAGTACAGCTTAGCTGTGGATCTCTGGCTCAAAGTCTCTCATGGGGTTACAGTAAAACTTTCATCCAGGGCTGCCGTCAGCTCCAACTCTACTGGGACTGAAGGATTTGCATCCAGACTCACTCCTGTGGTGTTTTGCAGGTTTCCATTCCTCATGGGCTGTTAGACTGAGGGCCTCAATCCTTTCCTTGTCATTTGAACCTCTCCAACAGGCCTCTTACAACATGGCAGCTTGCTGTCCCCAATATGAGTGACACAAGAGATGGAAGGGGAGAGCGAGCATGTCAAGAGAGAGCCAGTAAGAGAACAAGAGTGTGTGCCCAAGATCAAAGTCACAATCTTTTGGCCATCTAATTTCCAAGTGACATCCCATCACTTTTGCCACATTTTATTCATACTCAAGTGGAGGGGATTGTTCCACCACAACTAATACCAGTAGATGGGGATCATTGAAGGCCATCTTCAAGGCTGCCTACCACAAGGGGTGTGCTCCCCTGGTTGGCATTGACTCAGAAGAGTGGATTGTGCACATCTCTCTCCGACTGTGTTCGGTGACGCCACATTCATAGCTTGAAATCAACCATGTTGGGAGTATGCACACCAGTAAAACTGGCAAATGTGACAAATAAGGACTTTTTCATCTTCAGAGAGTTGTTAAACATTTACCAGCAAACCACTACTTACAAACCACATCCAACACATCAGCATATCTTGTAAACACCACCTTCAAACACACTTTGAAGTGTCCACTTCCTATCACTGACCTTTTTTACAAAACACAATCACCTCTCATCTAACCTAAGTGCAATAGCTTCCTAACTCATCTTGTTTCACTGTGCCCCTCATCCTTAGAGTTTTCTTCCCCACAACAGCCAGAGAGGTCTGAGTCAGATCAGGTCACTCCCATGTTCAGTACACACCAATAGTTCCCATCACACTTAAAAAAGCATTGAAAGGCAGCACTGCCAGGCCATATGTGATGCACACTTGCCTATGTCTGATTTTTTCTCCTTCCACTCACTATGTTCAACTACACTGGATTCTTTACTCTTCCTTTAAGAGACTAAACAGGTTAACACTCCAGGACCTTTCTGAATTTGTCTAAAATGACTTAATCTTAGAACCTTTTATACATAGAGGAGTCACTCGTGTCTATGCTCATGTGTCACATTATCATTGAGGTCTCTAACTACATATCTAAAATTGCCTTCTTTACTCTCTAGCTCTCATCCATTGATATTTTCTTCATAGCACTTTTAGTTGCCTAACATTATATTGTATAACTATTTGCTTGTTTGTTTATTGTTTTTTGTCCCCATTAGAGTGTGAGAGCAGGGACTTTGTTCGTTGCTGTGCCTGGCATGTTTAGGGGTTCCATAAAGAATTGTTAAAAGGAGGAATTAATTACAATTGTGTCATTTGCTCTTCAGAATATCTTCTTAAAACAGATGGTATTAACAACTACTTACGGATGAGGAAGCTCAGATAGTTCTAAGACTAGATGTTTGGTTAGCCGGGATTCAAACCTAGACCTTGTGACTCCAAGGTCCAAGGTTGTGTTATTCATTTCTCCTAGGAAGTCATCTATGGTTTCTGATAGTGGAGAAGCACTTCCCAAAAAGCCTTGAGTTGCACAGAGTATAACAGCAGACACGTAAAATTTAATCATCACTTGTCTTGTGTCCACTAGTCCAAAGCTTCTTGAGATGGCATATCATTTACCATCATATTCCCAATGTTTAGGATAATGTTTGGCACACAGTAGCAACTCAGTGTGTGGTTTTTGAATTATTCCATTCATTCATTCATATCAAATACATGTCAAATGAATACATGAACAAATGAATGGATGCACACAAAACTGCCCACCCAGCAGAAAACATAGTCGATAATGAGGAAAACACTGGAGATTATTATCATGGAAGTGGCATAAAGATATAACTGCAAAACTTCATTACATTTAAGACGATGTACAAATAACAATATAGAGTGTGACATTTCAAGGATATGATATTATGTCTCCTTAAAATGTAAGTTTACATAGAGCAAAAAGTCTGTCCTGGCTATAAAATAAAGATTTATTTTTTACAAGTAGAAAGTTGGGCTTCTCCATTTTTATCCTGATTCTACTATATTTGAAGATCAGATCAAGTCTTATTACCATGCATAGAAGGATATATGGATGGACGAGTGGACGGATATTTTCATGAACACATAATAACAAATAAGTGAAAGAGACACAGTTTATTATAAGGGCAATTCTCCCACAAAACTGATATTGAATTGGAATCTCTAGTTGTCACTTAATTCTACTCTGGAGCTCAAAACGAGGGAAAGATGGCAGAGGGGCTTCAGGATTTTTAAGAGGGCTCTGTAACTGAACGTAAATTTCCCATCAGATACTTGACATGAGGAGTTAAGCACTGGTGTTCCTAAGGATCTGCTGTCACAGGGTTCATTAATAAGGTAATTTCTTTCAATTGTTACCCCAATCAAAATGTGACTTTTATTTTCAAAAGTGGTAAACTGTGTAATCTCATCAGCACAATGTGCAAAACAGTGCTGATCTGCGGGAGAATCCAAAGGATTAGATGAAGAGGGCTCATAAAAAAGGAGAACAGAATGTGTGCTACATAAAGATCAAGGTAGACATTTAGTATCGAATGGGAGAATAGTGTTTATGGAAATCTATGGCTAACGACTTTTGAGTAAACTCTTTATATGTATAAAAGAAAAAAAAAAGAAGAACATAGCAGTATTACTCATAAAATTGAAAATTAAACACTTACAGGTATTCATTTCTTTGGTTTAATGAACAATGTTTAAATTCATTCCCTTTAAATTCTTTAAATTTAGTGTTTCTGAAAGGAAACATAAAAAGAGAAGAATTCCATGTAATTTTTTTTTCTAAGAAATCTATATTTGAGAAAAAATAATTATGGCATTGCGATCTAAAAATTATGCCTCTTTTTTCCCATTCTCCTGTGACATTTAGTGAAAAGAATTTTCTCTACTCTAAAGCTGAGCAGAAATACTCTTTTTAAAAATTAATAAACAAACTTCAGAATTTGCGGTATCAGTCTAATAATCAAACCCACAGGGTAATGAATGAACCTTCTTTGAAGAGGAATCAATATGCCTATTGTCTTCAAAGACCTCAGATTGAACATGTGCAAAGACATAGATGAGCAAATGCGCTACTTGTTTTCTCCAGAAAAAGGTCTAAGATGCAGCAGGATGATGTTTGCTTACTGTCTTTTTAAAATTTTTTTACTGAAGTATAATTGACATACAATATCATATTAGTTTCACGTGTACATCATAGTGATTTGATATTTATATTCATCACGGAATGATTACCACCATAAGTCTAGTTACCATCTGTCACCATACAAAATTACTACAATATTCTTGACTATATTCCCTATGCCCTACATTACAATGCCATGACATTTCTTTTATAGCTAGAAGTTTGTACTCTAAATCCCCTTCACCTACCTCCCTAACTCCCCTCCCCTCTGGCAACCACCAATTTGTTCTCCCTATCTATGTGTCTGTTTTTGTTTTATTTGTTTGTTTTATTTTTTAGATTTTATATATAAGTGAAGTCATACAGTAATTGTCTTTTTCAGTCTGACATTTCACTTAGCATAATACACTCTAGGCCCATCTATGTTGTCACAAATGGCAAGATCTCATTCATTTTTATGGCTAAGTAACATTCCATTGTTTATATATACCACATCTTCCTTATCCATTCATTTATCGATGGGCACTTAGTTTGCTTCCGTATCCTGACTATTGTAAATAATGCTGCAATGAACATAGGGTTGCATATATCTTTTTGAATTACTGTTTTTGTTTCCATCAGATAAATATCCAGAAGTGGAATTGCTGGATCATTTTCTCCACGTCCTTGCCAACAGTTGTTATTTTTTGTCTTTTTGATAATAGCCATTTTTACCAGTGTGAGGTGATATCTCATTGTGATTTTGATTTGCATTTTCTTGATGGTTAGCAATGTTGAGCATCTTTCCATGTGCCCGTTGACCATCTACTACATTTAAACCACATTTTGCTTTAAAGCACGTGAAAAGGAGGGCTATAAATGGGGGACAATTAAAATGCACGTCCTTGAGGATTCAGGGCCTCTTCACAGCGTCCACACTCTGCTCCCTCCTTTTCTCGCTTCTTCAAGCCCCTCCTCAGGGTCTTTCCCACTGCCATCACGCTAGCTTACTTTTCACATCTGATGCATCGTCCTCTTAGTCTCAGAGAGAGTCTTCTAAGGGCAAGGATGCTGTTTGTGCTTCTTGATATTCCACCAGGTGTCTGTCACCTCCCCTTGCAATCAGCAGACATTAATCAAGTTGCTCGCTTCTAAAGAAGGCTAGTTGATGATCAAGAATACCAGTGTACAATGAAATGAGAAAAATACAAGGAACGAAATGCCTTTCCACATATTTTGGTGTTCAAGTGGTTTTCTTTTACATAATTATTGAGAGAGATGGTGGTATTTTCTTTTTTTAGGTTTGAAAAATCCCTGCAACATTAAGCTATACATTAAAATACTATTTTAACAGTGAAGGATTTATATTTTCTGTTTTGAGATGAAGTGCTCCTATTTTAGTGCAGACAGAAGGCTGCAGTAAAGAGAAGTTTCCTGTTCTTTTTATTACATTTACCATATAGTACTTTAATTTGTTTCTGGACTCTTGATTTAAGTATTTGAATAGTCCATTTAGATGGTGGGAGGGATATTTATATGTTGTATACTATTGCTTTTCTTCCTATAAATTCATTTTTAGAATTTACTTAAAATTCTGTTTAAATTTGACAGGGAAAAAAGTGACAGGGAAGGTTTTTTAAATTTCTATTAGATTTGTATTTGTGTTATAGCCAGCTATACCACAGAACTGTACTTTGGGAGGAAAACATTTATTTGAAAATTATCAGCTCTTTCACTACCTTTTGAAGAGAATAGTAGCATTAAAGGACTGTTATTGATACTAACATTATTAGAATTTATTCCCTTCTGTGTCAGGTGTCTCTTAGCTACATTTAATGTATTAACTTTGAATTGATTGGATTAAACAGAATTTAAAAGCTTCAGACTTTAAATTGTTATGAATTTTAAGATTGAAGTTTAATAAAAATATTGATCTCTCTCTTGCTAACCAGAATGGCAGTTGGAATTGACCTCTGAACTCGACATCTAGTTTGAGACTCCAATCTACTCTTTTTTTTACTGAAGTGTAATTGTCATGTAACATATATATATATATGTACGTATATAATATTCTAACTATATGTATTTGTAAAACTCATTTTTCTGGGCCCTGTATTTTTCGTGTGTAAACATAGGATATGAACAGAAATTACTTAAAAATGGTTACAAGGATTAAATAAGTCATGTAAAAGACATAGCTCTTAATAAACATGTAAATACACGTATATATGTGCCTGTGGATGTAATTGTGTATATGTACTTGCATGTCATATGTATGTAATCAAGATGTCAACTGAAGTCTTCCAGCCCCAGAGCTAAAAAAGGGTCAGATGGCCATTAATTAAACACGTCCTCAGGAAGCTCAGAGCCCCCCTTGGTGTTCAGCACATTTCTAGGCTTCTTTCTGTAACTGTTCACCCAGCTTCAAGCTACCTTCCTGTATTAGGGTCGTCTCATCATCATATGCTGCATTTACCCCAAACAGATAATTCAGTCCCCTCATTAATATGAATTCAACATTATCACAAAGTGGATCTGGTGACTGGAAAGCAAGACAAGCAGCTTCAAATGGAGCACTGGACCACATCTTGCTTAAAAAATCCTTTGCAATCCCATTGTGGAATTGTCTGTTTCCTCTTTACCTCACTTTTTTCTCTGGCTTTATTTCACTTTTAAATTTTCCTCTCATCTCTTCTCTCTCCTTATCTTCAGAACCAAAATAAAAGGTCTCACTTTATTTCGTGCAAAATAATCTGGCTGAATTTTATTGTCTTGGAGAGTTTCGATGCCAAAGCATAGAGATAAAATTATGTTTCTGTCTTAATATCTATTCATTTGTTACCTCATGACATGAGAATAGATTAATAGATTTTAACTACATTTGGAGGTAATGTTTAGAATGGTATGACAAAAATATAAATAATATATCAAACTTCAAATTAAATTTTCAGGGCTCCAGGGAACACAATTATTTTTTTCATTCATTCTGAATGCTAAGCCACATGACTGTAACTGTTTCAAGAAGAGATTTTAGATCTTTACATTTTAAATGTTTTTACCACAATTGGACAGATGAGAAATGTTCACTCAGTTACTATCATGTGATTGACTTTATTTTATTTTTCTTTAGTGAATACGCATTAGAAATGATATGAGGCCCATTGTGACCCAAATATGAACATCAGCAAGAGCTACAAATTAGAATTTTGAGAGTGTGTCTAAGCGGTAGGACAATGATAAGCTACATGAGAATGAGCCTTTTTTTCCTTCATGTAGAAAGTGAGCACCAGTGTGGCTGTTAGGAAAATGCAAACTCCTGCATGAGTAAACACAACCAAAGTGCAGTGTGGTAAAAGTCGTGCACAAGAAAGGATACACAATCCTCTTTCAGAACTTAATTTCAGCTGAAATTAAAATATGTATTACTGAACCTCAGGACGGTCACCTGTAAGAGGAGATAATAGCAGTACCTTGCAGGATGGCCATGAGCGTTAGAGAAGATAACAGAAACAAACCACAGGGAAAGGCTTGGCAGGTCCTGGTTGCACAATTACTCACCTTTCCTTTGGGTTTTTCTCCCCCCATTTTCTTCTCATTAGTTTTTAGAAACAGTCATTTTCGACCCTAAAGTGTGACTTTCCTCTCTAATGGTCCTCTTACTCCAGAAAGTAAGCTGAATACGCTGACTTTATTCCACTGCTTTTTTCACATCTGAAAAGTTGTCTAGTCTAGCCCTTGCTACCACTCTCCCCTATAGCATTTGATCCTTGGCAGTTTGTTGCCCAGGGCATGTAGGACATCTGAAGGCCCCCAATGAGAACATCTTTGGAGAAAAAGGTCTTACTGACCAAATGCAGTAGCTTTGCAATTTTGTTCTTGAATCAGTTCTGTTAGTAAATAAATTCTGTTCTGAATAAGAAAAGCACTATTCTAGCAGAGAACTTTTTTGTTGAACATTTTTAAGCACCAAATTTGGAAGAGCTCAGTTGAAGAATGGACTGAAGATGAGTTCTGCCAGTCGCTTTTTCACATAAAACGTTGGAGACTTTCGGCAGCAAGTGTGAAAAGCCGTTTGTGAAGGCACCATTTCCTGGAGCTAAAGAAAGTTCAGTGTCAGCCCATTTCTACCTGCCTTGTCTGGGGAAAAGGTTGAGTGAGCCTTCAGAGCCATTTGAAATCAAGGTATGAATAAATGCAAACTCAAAGGGAAGCATCCACTTCAAAAGCCCGCAGATATTTACCTGGTCCCTGAGCCTGACTCTGTGTGTCAAGCACCTTCAAGGACAGATGGATCTTCCCCTCTGGTGGAGCAGACTTTGCTTTGCTGGAGACGTTCTCTTAACATTACTTTAATGCCCTGGCTGCCAGCAACAGACTTGGATTGATTGCGGCTGCCTTTGATCCACAAATTTGCATTTGTTTGGAGTCTTGGAGGATGCCAAAGCTGACCCAGGGCTCATCTGTCATTTTCTCCACAGGGTTTGTAAGTACACCTGTAACTCAGGGGCACAAAGCCAAGGCAGGAGTCCTGGGTGTGGTGACTACATTAGATATGTAGCTCACTTTGATTTCTTAGAAACACAAACAAGCTAGAAAGTAATAAGTGGCAGTTATGGCATGCACAGTCTTAACTATTTTCATATTTTGTATTTATAATATCATTTATTAAAGCATCTTACAGCATTCATACACGGCTGTTCCTACTTTGAAGTAAGGCTTTCTTTTTTTCCCTTTTTGTTTTTAAACACATGGCTAGTTCACTTGTTTCTTTCTAGATGGATCAAATACTTTAAAATTCCTTCTCAGAAGAAACAAAGGCAAAGAAAACTTTCTTTTAACTGTAATATATATCTCCTTTATATCCCCATAAAATGCAGGTGCTAAGATGCTCTTTCATCCCAACACCTGCATTTATGACTCTTATGATATAATATATTTTATTTGTGACTCCTTACAGTGGATTTAAATGCAAACAAAAGAAATGGGATTCATTTAAAATGAAAGGCAGGATTGGCAATATGTTTATCTGGACTAATATTTTTAAGTACCTATCAACCCAGAAAAGATTAGTATAAGCTCTAAAAGACAAATCCATAGACATTATCTGCCGTTTATTTACCTCTTATTCCTTTCATTATTGTTCAGAATCGGAAAAGTTTGGCCAAATTACATGTCGATCTTTTAAATGGTAGGCATTTTTATAATACTCAAGTCTTAGTAATCTCTGCTTAAAAAAAAAAAAGACTATGAAAATCTCAACTTTTATATAACTCAAGTTCGCTGTAATTAATTACGCATTCAAGATGATAAAAAGAAAATGTCTAGCTGAAATTGTTTGCATTACCTCTCGTAATTTTTGAATAATGACAGAATCACAAGTGAAGCTTCTTAATGAGTTTTCCTTTCTTTTTAGTATTGCAGATATAATCGGGAACCAACGTCTCAAAGTAGATGCAGCATTTATAGTCTAGCTTCAGGGCACAGATGAATGTCAAGGGGAAAAATGTATGAAAAAAGGGGAGTATTTTATCAAACAATAGCTTTGCTGAAAACTACACTTCTGACAAAACTACAAGACTTTGGGGAAAATTATTCCTTTGACCCACTCTCCCTTTGTTGTTGGTGCCCACGAGTCAATTCTGACTCCTAGTGACATTGTGCATAGGAGAGGGGAACCCTGCCTGGTCTTTTGTGCCATCCTCTCACCTTCTGGCCCTATATCAGTCAATGCTCTGCTGTTATTAATAGAGTTTTCATGGCCAATTTTTTGGGAAGTGGGTGGCCAGCTCCTTCTTTCAAGTCTGTCTAGTCTGGAAGCTCCACTGAAACCTGTCCACCGTGGATGGACACCACAGGTGACCCTGCTGGTATTTGAAATACCAGTGGCATAGCTTTCAGCATCCTGGCAACTTGCAGCCGCCATAGTATGACAATCAACAGATGGGTGATGTGGTTTCCTGACCGGAAAACAAACCTGGCAGCCATGGTGAGAGTGCCGGCTCTTAACCTCTAGACCACCAGGGCTGGCTGTACATTCCCGTTAGGATAATTCAAAACTGAATATAGGCACAGAATGGTGGTAATTGGCCAAGAGTCAATTTTAAACGTAATGTCTTTACTTTTATAATTATAGACACGAAAGCAGAAGCCATGAAAGGTAACCAAAGGTAATCTATCACTTAACTTTATATGGAAAATCATCCTCTCCTTAGTGAACTGTGCTTTCATGTTGGTTGTTTTCAAAACGGCATATAAGGAGATAGCTCCAAAAAAGAAGCTCTACATTTATATTAGGATTTCAGTCTTATCTCAGAGGCTTGTGTACCTTTAAGCAACAACATCATATCTCTAAAGCTCAGTGGACCCATCTGGAAGGTGGACATGAAAAATAAATATACCTTATGAGGTCATCAGGTGAATAGATTTCAGCCCTTCATGTAACACTGCTGTTATGCTCTGAAATGAATGGAAATTTATGTTGGCTCATTCCTTCAGTTAGAAAGAATCCAAGTTTATTCCTTAGCAAGTAACCGGTCCAGGACATGATAGAAGTAGTTTTTACTGCTAACACAGTTGCGTTTCAACCAGCACCATGTTTGCCCAATATAGTTACTAAAAAGGGCACCTCCTCCCTTCACTTTCTTGCTACATTCCTTTGCAGGAGTGTCTCTCTCCTCTATGTGTCTGGCATCATCATGACTTTGGGTAGAATTTCATCTGGACTGCACATTTTTCAGTGTAGGTCAACTGTGCTTGACTAAGTCTTTGTATTCTCTCTCTTCACTCTTAGCACAACTATGGGAAGGAGACAAGAATAAAGGTGTTAGAAGGGATGAAACCAATGCCTTAGTTCACTGATGGGGGTAGGGCAGACTAACTGGGGGTTAAATCTGTACCCCATCCGTTACAAACTGTGTAGTCTTAAGCAAGTCACTTAACTCTCTGTGACTCAGTTTTTCATCTGCAAAATAGATAATAATTTAGGACTGCCATAGGAATGAGGCTGTTAGGAACATTAAGTGAGTTAATATTCATAAAGCACTTAGAACAATATCTATAAGTATTATTAAATTAAAAAAGATGTGAAGAAAAGTAACAATTAGATTATTTCTATTATGCAAGCCAGTGGCCCCTACTTAAATTGTGTTGAACTTAGGAATTGTGTTTCTTTAATTGGCAATTTTAAAATTGATTTGATTGCTGCCAGCTTTATCACAATGGGCACAGAAATGGCTGATACGATTTTGTCCCTTTAATAACCTAATTAAAAAGAGAAAAGGCAGTAAGAACAAATAAATTGTCCTCATACATTTCAGTCTTTAAGAGGAACCCGTTGGAGTGACCATTTGAAATGAAATTAATTTGCTCATGCCTTGACCACAGGTGGATATTTGACCTGCTTAGTCATGGAGACACATCCAAGGCCTCACACAGGTGGACAAGAGCTGCTCATCCTGAGGATGTCTCTTAAGATAATGATGACCAACTCATAACTGGGAGGAAATCCACGTAGAAAGTCAGCAGCCACATGGGAAGAAACCAGCCGTTTCAGGGCAAGAAGCTTCAAGAGGATGCAAAATCTCATCTATTAAACTAATAGAATAACATTGCAAATTTCTGTTTTCAAAGAAAGGCTGTTGGAAGTGACCCCTAAAATCTACATTTAGTTGTAGACTCTGATCTACTCTTTTCTTAATTGAAGCATAATTGACATATAACATTATATTAGTTACAGATGTACAACATAGTGTTTCAATATTTGTATACATTGTGAAATGATTGCCATGATAAGTGTAGTTAACATTCGTTATCTTACATAGCTACAAAATTTTTTTTCCTGTGGTGAAAACTTTTAAGATTTACGCTCTCAACAACTTTCAAATACGCAATCAAGTATTATTAGGTGGTAATTTTTAAATCTTATTTTATGAATCTTTGAAATCAAAAGTCTAAGAAACACTAATTTAGCAGAAAAAGCACTGGCTTTGGTGTTAGACTCTGGCTCAAAGCCTGAGACTACTATTTAATATTTAAATAACAGATATTTTTGTGTGACATGTAACTTTCAAGTGATTTCTGTGACATGCAGGAGATGCTGTGAAGCAAAGGGATAAAGGACAGACCCCAGAGACACTGCGTGTGTTAATGTCCTGGATCCTTCACTTACTGGCATCGTGACCTGGCTCCATTACTGAATCTCTCTGCACTTTGTGGAAAAGGAGGAGATGAGTAATATATCATGATTATTGAGACTTAATGAGTTAAAAAATGCTCTTAAAAGTAGTGTTGGAACATAGTAAGTGCATAAAACACATAAAAAGTGTTTGCTGTGATTATTGTTATTAATTTATTTAAATCAGGAAAATTTAGCGGTAAATATCAAGGAATTTTGGAATCACAAGCTTTGGAATCAGACACTTCTGCATTAGAGTCCATTATATTCTAACTTTATTGTATTTGCAAAACAGTAGCTAATCTTTCTAAGTGCTGTTTTTTTTTTTCTTTGGTAAAGGGAGTATATAAACAAAAATTACTTCAAAAAAGATGATGAAGGGGCTGGCCTCGTGGTGTAGTGGTTAAGTTTGTGTGCTCCACTTCGCCGGCCCAGAGTTCACGAGTTTGGATCCCAGGAGCAGACCTACACATCGTTCATCAAGCCATGCTGTGGCAGCATCTCACATACAAAGTGAAGGAAGAATAGCACAGATGTTATCTCAGGGCCAATCTTCCTCACCAAAAAAAAAAAAGAAAGAAAGAAAAATGATTATGGGGATTAAATAAGGCATGTAAAAGATATAGCTCTTAATAAACAGAAATACATGTATATATGTGTGTGTCGATGTACATGTGTATGTGTACTTGCATGTTATATGTATGTAATCAAGATGTCAGAGGGGGTCTTCTAGCCCCTGAGCTAAAAAGTGGTCAGATGGCCATTAATTAAACATATCCTCAGGAAGCTCAGAGACCTCCTTATGTCTTCAGCACATTTCTAGGCATCTGTCATTAACTATTCACTTCAGCTTCAAACTATTTCCCCATATTAGGATCATCTCATTTCCAGTAAGCAATCCCACCCTCTCCAAGCAAAAGTGGAATTGACATTTGCAGTCTTTATTTTCTGTCTTCCTTTAAACAATGGCAAAAGTCAAGTCAGTTTATTTTTCTTATTTACTTTTCAACAATCTGATTCTCAGTAGAAAGTATGTTTCACCTACAGAATCCCAGCAGGAGGAGTGGTCCATCTAACTTCGAGAGGATAGTTTGGGATACATTGAAATATGACACAAGCAGATTAACAAGGACGTGAGCCTTGGCCCTGGAGGGAAGTCCTTTTGGAATTCCCTTTGGAATCCTGGCACTGCTCTGTGTGGCATTTCCCTCGCTGAGCCTCTGTCAGCTCACCTGCAAGATTTGAGCACATTGAGCTGTTGTGCGGATTAGTTGAAGTGTCTCACGCAAAGCTGCCCGGGATTATATCTGACATTTAATAGGTACTTAAAAATATTTATTCCCTTCCCTGTATTACTATAAAAGGTAGGCTGAATACATGAATAAGTACTGGGTACTAAGAAAAGCTTAATAATTGCTTGTTAAAATTAACTGCTGATGCTCTGGGTGCATACATCTTGGACCATTTTCATGCGATGATAGAGGACAGTTTTGTCACTCCTCCCTCCCGCCCCAACACTCCACAGAAGTTTTCCTTAAAAAATATTAAAGATAGAGTTTTGGATTGAGTGAACTATTATATCTACAACTTTCCTTGTTGATATACCTCAAATATATTAAAGATTTTTCCTTTTATCTCTATACTTTATTATTCATGAGCTAGAAAGAGCATTAAGCTATGGTATTTAGATGGAATCACACAACCTTTAGAAATATCCCACTTTTATATTTGCAGGTTTAATTAAGGCTGAGTGAGTAGAAAAGTCTGCTTCAAAACTGCTAACCTATTAAAAAGTGAGAATATACACAAAGGGAGA
Organism: Diceros bicornis minor; assembly: GCF_020826845.1. Classification (NCBI taxonomy): domain Eukaryota; kingdom Metazoa; phylum Chordata; class Mammalia; order Perissodactyla; family Rhinocerotidae; genus Diceros; species Diceros bicornis. Next base: position 6,969,330 of record NC_080749.1, read on the forward strand.
TATTTGTATCCTGTGATCAAATTCACTGAAAACCTGCTGACGTGGGAGATGTACAGTGTCTCTCAGGATGGTCACTGCCCTACTTAATGGATTATCAAACATTTATTATAAAAAAAAAAGTTGCCTTGAATTTAAACAATGTCTTTCTTTCAGGAGAAAAGTTTTCAAAGAGTGTATGAACATGATGCCAGTTCACTAAGGCTCTGTCACTCATTCTACAGAGAACCTGATTTCTCTCTTTTTCCTCAATTAATCCTCTTCCCTTGTTACCTCACCCCACCTCCAAATGGAGACCATGTCTTGCCAATACTGCTTCCCTTGTTTCCTCTCTCCCAGGACAAGGTGAAAGATGAAGGGTCCTCTCTCCTCAACTATTGCAACAGCCCTCCACCCTACTCTCTACAGTGCAGTAGACAAGAGGCGTGTGGAACGGTTGCCAAATCTCCCGGAGAAAGCCTTTTAGTGAGTGGCTGTTTGTGCCCTGTGAATTCTCAGCTCTAAAACAGCACTTGACGCCTCTGTCTGGAACCTTCCTGACCCTTCTTCCATGTCCTGAGCTCTCGCTGTTCCAATTAACTTGACTGTGTCATCACTCTTCCCCTCACCTGTTATCTGTCTAGAATGCCCCTTCCTTCCTTTCTTCTCTTCTTTGAGAAGCACCCACGCCATCCCCTCCTCAACAAAAAATAAATCAAGCATTCCCTCCTTTATAAAGCCTTTCTGATGGCATTGGATTCTCCCAACCATATTGCTCTTTGGTCACTCCTAGTTTCTCCCGGAAAACAGCAGACCCTTTAGTGCACTGATATACTTACAAGTTTGTTTCCTTCATTAGACCCCGGGTCCTTTGTATGGACAGACTCTGTATTAGTCCTTTTTGTACTCTCAGGACTCAGTACACTAAATACTTGTACAGTAAAACAAATAAACAAAACAACACAGGTAATAGTTTGAACAAACTAACAATCCAATGAATGAATAAATGGGCAAGTGGGTGAGCAAATAAATGAATACAAGAATGAAGAAATAAACCTATAACGACACTTTCTATTTGATGTCCATATTTGCACGGTCTCTACCTAGATATAACTCTTGCATATTATTGACTTCATGCAACTGTGGGTGGGGGAGCTGGTTGAACAAATACAGTTGGGTATGGGAGCTTTAGAGTATAAATTATACCAGAATTGTCCCAACTTGGGAAAAAGGGGACAAATTTTGCACCCCAGCATTACTCACTGGCTGAGGTTCACCCCATGGGTGGGGTAGAGTGAAGGGAAAGGTACAGCAGTGAATTGTTATCAGGCAACAGTCATAGCAACTGGGAGATGGAGCACCAATTGGTAAAGCTTTTCAGTAATATATTAATCTTTAACCACTTAATGGGACGAGACACATTTACTGAGATGCCTGGGTATTCCCCAGGAACAAACCCTATTAAGAGTTGCCTTGCTGTTGCCCCACTGAGGTGCTAGATCCAGTTTAGATGTTTCCCTTCCAACCACGCACCACCTCCCCTAGACACACATACACACACGCACACACGCACACACACACACACACAGAGCTACCAACAGTCTTAAAGTTTTAAACAAGTTTTTGTAGTAGAGAAATTGTGAGTAGCAAGTCCTAAAGCGTTGATGTTAATAAGTTTCTGATTAAAATCCTATATGCATCACTTACTAATATGCATGTTCTGCATCCTTGGATAAACTACTGAGAATCTAAGAGCCTCAAATTTTCCATCTGTATAATAGAAATAAAAATGCCTTGTTATTTTTAATTAATGATTTATTAAGGGGGAATTTAACATACTTTTAAACATTTTTAGCATTTTATTACTATCGTTCCTATCGCTATTGTTATTCCACCTGTGCTAACATTATTTAAGAGTAAAAGTTGTTGAAAAAGAGCATATTTTCTGCTAAACTCCCTTCAAATTTGCTCTTATACACTAATTCTGAAGGAGTGGGTATATATAAGTATATGTTAGCATGTTATAAATGTAATACATTGGTAAAAGAAATTTGGTGAAAAGCAAATTAGTAATTATTGATCATTGTCCCTTACTATTGTTTCACTTATTTTTAATTTTAATACAACAAGGGAAAATTTTGCATGTTTTAAAAACATTTTTAGCATTTCATTCTACTTTTTACTATTATTTTTTGTTTTTATCCTTTGTTTTCAGTTTATTACATGTGCTTAGTTTTATTTAAAAAAAGTGAAAAATTTGTAAGATAAATATCAGTATGAAAAAATAAAGATATCATTAAATAAATGAAGATATATCAATTTCCTGGAATATAGAATATGTATTAAAATTATGCTGTTGTATAAAGATATTAAATGGCATAGAAAAATGGTCACAATATGGTCACAAGAAAAAGAGCATGGCCTGTGACATAGTATATTCAAGATGATCCCATGCTTTTAACAAATACATTGGGTGGGAGGAAGTTCCTGAAAAGATGTTCACTGAAATATTGTATAAGATAGAGATCATTGATGAATTTTATTTTCATTTTTTGCATTTTATATTTTCTAAATTACATACGTTGAATTTGGTATTTAATTAGAATATGTTGAAACCTGAGAGACAGTTTATGAGTATTAATTTCCAATGTATTTGCTAATTAAACCTTTCCCAACAAACAAAACTAATCCAAACTAAGTTAAAGTAAACCAAACATGAAAGATCTAATGTCTTCCTTTAATAGTTAACTTTGTTATATTTCCACCATATTTTATGTATTTTTTTCTCATCAGCCCTCAAATTATCTAACTTGACTATTTCAAACTCATCTCCTGTACAAATATGTTACCAACCTCGACCTGTCTGCCTTCTGTCGAGACCCACAACAAACACCACCACTGTCCTATGACATCACCTCTGACCACACAGGCTAAAAGTGAATTCCTGAGTCACCAACCGTGGCCCGTTTGAGAGATTGGAAGTCAGTCAGATCAGAGTTTGAATTCCAAATTTTCCACTTTGTGACCATGGAAAAATTTCTTTATTCTTCTGAAGCACAGTTTTCTTATTTATCAAAATGGAATAATAATTGCACTTACCTTCTAGAATAATCATAGAAATAATGAGACTATACTTACACATTTCCCAGGGTGACTCGTTGCATGTAATAGGTGCTCATTACATTCCAATTTCTTCCTTCACCCTCTTCTGCTCTAGGACTCATGTTCAGCAATCAATCCTCAGGTTGGTTAGCATTTTATAGTTACTTTTAATCTTCTGTTGTTTATTGTTCTTTTCTTAATAAAAAAAGTTCTGTTTTATTTGGGAAAGCAAGCATAAAGCCACTGTAAGTGATGAAGCAATGCAAAATTACATATAGAATTACTTAATAATAGACCCTCATTCCTTCCTCCCATGAAGGAACCAACGAAGTAACCCATGTTAACAAGTCAGAGTGATGCTTCTCTAACTTTCTCTAACATTTGTAAATAAAATTATACAATCTAAGATATCTGTTGTTGTTTTTGTTTCTTTTTTACAACTTGCTTTACTTAATTTTATGGACATCCTTGTAGAACAATAGCATTAATCTAGATATATTTTTAGTAATTTCATAATACTTAACTGTATGTATATACTCCAGTTTATTTAATCCTTATGTCTTGGATAAACGTTTACTTTCTCAATTTATGGCACTTTTAATTGCCTAAGGAAGAGCCAGTTCCCTCCTTCTTCATTGTTAACATAACCCTAACTCCCTTTCCCACCTTCAAAGAACGAGTTTGGATTGGCCAAAGTTAGTAATAGCCATTCAATTTTCCTTGGCCAGTGATTGATCCACAAATGAGCACATGACTAGGTTCTTTCTAATGGGACATAGGAGAAGTCTACTGAGTATTTACTTCCCTCCCCAGATTAAAACACCATAAATTTGAGTGAAGGAAATGTTTTGGCCCTATCCTTTCCTTATTACTTAGGATGCCACTATGTGTACCTTGTGACCACGAAGAAATGACCAAAAAAATCCTAACAACTTCAAATGAGACATTGGTGAGCTACTAAATCAACAATGAGACCAAGTTTTAGACTTCTTGTTCACTAAAGAATAAACGTCCTCATGGTATAAAATTCTGTTAATTGAACATTCTTTCAACGGCAAACAAAAGCCTTCTAATGGATATGCATATAGTAGAAAGTTGTAAGTGTTAATATTTTAATTGCTCAGTTGAATACATGAAGATCTGGTGAGCACTGCCTTCTTCATTTCTAAGGTAGCAGTTGACCATTTATGAGTCAATGGAGCCCAGCTTCTTGGGTAACATATTACTCAGTAAAGTGAAACTATAATTCACAGATTTGCAATCTCATACAATGTTTATAGAGCTAAATAGATATCAAGCCTCAAAATAAACTTGAAAATTGACATTTGATATAGTATGCATTGCTGTTGACGAGGTGGTTTTGGAAATCTATTAGTACATTAAATTATCACTTAACAATATTGACTTATTATGCCTTAAGACACATTTTAATTGGTTCTCTTTTCTTCCTCATTAACCAGATGGGTTGAGGTCTATCTTTCTTGAGAATCTTGACGGAAGATGGTAATGGAAATGTGAGATATCAGTGATTTTTAAGTTTGTTGGTTTCAGAAACAATCCTGTGCAAAGTGATCCTGGAGAAACGGTCACCGCATAATAAAGGATGAGTGATGATAACCTTTTAATTGTTGATATTTAATTTGTATAGTTTCTTTTTCTCTGGATCTGGCCACAGAAACTTTTCAAGAATGCAATTTAAAATTTTTATACTGCTTCTAGTTTATTTCTGTGAAGGTATTTTTGTCTCTAGACATAATTCTTTTACTCCCTTGGGAATAGAATGTGTATCATGCCTTTTGGGTTGAAATGACCTCCACAATGCATTGCACCTACTGAGACCAAACATTTGAGGGTAGTTGAAGCATCTGTGTCACCATGGCTAGACACTGAGGCACTCCTGGAAGGTGAGCTCTGGCAAGGTGCACTGTGCGTGGAGCTCCTTGGATCTTCCAGGAATTACAGGTTGGACACAGACATGGGTACTGCTCTAGGACCCCCAGTGAGAAGCTTGAAGCAGTCTCTGCATGCAGAATGGGAAAAATACCATGAAAAATAAGTGAAAGAAAAAGTCAGGGAAACAGACTTTGGCAACCGCTTCCCTTTTCTCTTTCTGTAAGTGACTTTCTATAATGTCATACAAACGGCTTCACTAACGTAGAAAGAGAAAGGAAGAGAAAATAGAAAATATTTTGCAATTTTTAAAGAATAGGAGAGTAATTTCATGAAAAGTTTTGTTTATAGGCCAAAAGTCTTTAGTTATATTACTTAATTCATTCATTCATCTTTTCATTAATTGTTCTATAATTTATTTCAACCAAGCCTTATTGAGGGCCTCTATCATCATTCTGAAAAAAAAAAAAAATCAGGCAAAGTTTCTATCTTTAAGGTGTTTACAATATAATATTAATGAAATCTTCATTTTTAAATCCAATATTAACTTTAACAGTCATTACTTAGTACTTATTTTGGTCAGGATGCTATGTTACATACTAGGGATACAAACAGGTATGAGAAATAGACCTTTTTTAATTCATTCGATACTTTATTCAACAAATATTCCTTAAGCATCTTCTTATGACAAGCCTTGTACCAGATGCTTGCATAGTGCTGAGTTAGAAGTCAGTTTATAGAGCTTATAGGAAAGAAGGCTATCACTGATGACTTGAAGGACATATATGGAGGAAGTTAAAAAAAATGGGGATGCAGTTTAGGCAAAGGAAATTGTATCAGCAAAGTGAAAGAACTGGGAATGAGCAGGTCCTATATTGGCAAATACAAATAAGAGAGTTTGAAAGGTACATGCTGAATCTGGGGAGGACGTTTGGAACAGCAGCTGGGCACCACACCCTTGTTTCCTCCATTTGATTGTGCTGTGCCAGTGATGATTGCAGAAGGAATTCAAGTCTGAAGGGTCTCTCCAGATGGGCCTTGGCTTGGTGGGAAGACATTCTTAAAAACCAAGAAGAAAGAAATCTCTCTAAAAGGAAGAAAACATAAACTTATTCCCTCGTTATTTATTGTAAAGACATTTAAGATGTATGCAGTGTGCCAGACCAGAATATGCAAATATGAGTGAAATAGCCCTCTCCTCTTTCTTCAGGATGTGACAGTCTCCTGAGGGAGCATGGCACCAGGTCTGAGTAGGAACCATAAAGACAAAATTAAAAGAAGGAACCACAAGCTGAGAGGCCTCTATCATTAGTGTGGTTGTTTCTGGGGAGTTCACTACCAAGATCTTTATGAGATGAGACTGTGGTTGATACAGAGCAAGCCTCAGCAGAGTCTAGCTGGTAGATCAAATCCAGCCCACCACTTGCTTTTGTAGGGCCCTTGAGCTAAGAATGATTTTTACATTTTTAAATGGTTGAAAAAATATCAAAAGTAGAGTATTAGTTCACAGCACAAAAATTATATGATAGTCGAATATCAGTATCAGTTAGATTTCATGGGAACATAGCTATGCTCGTTTGTTTATGTGTTATCTATGGCTGCTTTTGCATTACAATGGTGGAATTTAGGATTGTGACAGGCTGTATGGCCTGCAAAGCCAAAAACACTTACCACCAGGCCCTTTATAGAAAGTGTTTACCTATTCCTTATAGAAAGGAATCATCAACTGGTTGGTTTGGGCCTGCAGTATCAGGGGAGACTGTCCAGACGGCTTGGGGGATGGTGGCACTGCCTCCGGGACCTCCTTGCTGCTCATACGCAGAGCAGCTGAGCACCCCATCCCGGCCACAGTTCTAGTTGCTCGTCCTCACTGCGGGTCTCCTGCTCTGTTCCGCTCTCTGACTGGAGCCCAGGCTATCTTGGTCATCTGGATCTGACTTTCACTATTCGAAAGAAAAGGTCAAGTCTTACCAATCTGTTCAAAGTGTTTCCTTCTAGAGGAGGCCGTAGCATCAGTGAACTACAAGTTGAAGGACAGAGGTGTTTTGCTTTGTCTCCCACGTATGCACAGTTCCTTTGTCCCCAGTGTGCTTACATAAGCTGGGTGACAGTGGCAATTTGATAGGGAAGAATAAAGAAAATCCCACCATCCTCTTCCAGAACCACTATGGTCATTCAAATTTCATGTCCTGTTTCTGAATTCAGCTTATTATTCTAAACTCTTTCTTTTATTCAGATAATTTCTCCATCAGATCAGACCATCTTTACAAGTGTTCTATTGTCAGCGGGAATCCCTGTCCCGTGTTCCATTTTACTCACGTGCCAGTGACTGTTACTGTGTACACAGCTTGGGCTGCCTTCCCAGGAGGTTTCTGAGCCTCCAACTCACTCACCAAATAAACATAAATGTAGAGGAGGTGAAGTCTCCTAAATTCACCCCCATGACATAGGTATGTTTGCTTTTCAGATTTTGAAAATTAAAAAAAACTCAAAGACTGCATTTCCTTTAAAAAATAAAAATGAAAAAAAAAAATCATCCTACTCAAAAATAGAAGAAAATTAAGTGTGATTTTCATAAGAAAGAAAAGAGGAACATGTTTCATGAACAGACGTTTCCTCCAATAAAGGTCGAGGTGATCTATGGCCTGTCTGGCCCTTTTAGTAGGAGTTTATATTTGAAAAGTCACTTGATAATGATAATCTTTTTCTTAGAGACACAATTGTGCTAAGCAAATTTTAGTCAAGTACTGGCTAATCTAATATGGCTTGACACCAATAATAAATTGCACAAATTCCTGTGACCCTCATTATTCTTATTTTGTACTAAATGTCATCCTATTAGATGAGGCATGGGTGAATGCACCAGATGATGGATAATGCAGATGGTTGTCCACCAGGAGAGTCTGTTAAGGAACATCTCAACTCTTGAGGTTGAGCCTTGGAAATTATATCTTTCCTTTGTTTAAAAAGCATGTGGCAAAGGCAACTTTGATTTCATTATCTTGCCCATTTGTTCTTGTTTGGATTCTGTATATTCCAGAATGACAATTTTCTTCCATTCCAATGTTTCTACTCTCTCTCTCATTACCCACTATTACACTTCAAATCAACATGAAGTTTTTGCTATTTAAAACATCGATCTCCTAAGGATTTATCAAGGTAAGGGGAAAATGTTCTTACTGTAGTTGGAACCATACCATGTCTCTGCTGCACTGTTAGATCTGAAGACAGGGATTTTTAAAAATATCTGTCCCTTTTGGGGGCTGGCCCAGTGGCGTAGTGATTAAGTTCATGCACTCCACTTCAGCAGCCTGGGGTTCCCAGGTTCAGATCCCAGGCACGGACCTATGCACCATGCAGGCATCTCACATATAAAGCAGAGGAAGATGGGCACAGATGTTAGCCCAAGGCCAATCTTCCTCAGCAAAAAGAGGATTGGCAATAGATGTTAGCTCAGGGCTGATCTTCCTCACAAAAAAAAAAAAAAAGGGACAAATATATATATATATTTTTTTTGTGAGGAAGATCAGCCCTGAGCTAACATCCATGCTAATCCTCCTCTTTTTGCTGAGGAAGACTGGCTCTGAGCTAACATCTATTGCCAATCCTCCTCCTTTTTTTCCCCCCCAAAGCCCCAGTAGATAGTTGTATGTCATAGTTGCACATCCTTCTAGTTGCTGTATGTGGGACGCCTCACATATTTGTCCCTTTTAACCAGTGCCTTTATAGTAAGATAAGACAAGACAAGAGGTGAATGCCTTTCATCTCACTCTCTCTGGTGAAGCAAGCTTGTAAAAGGTTTCTATGATCATTCTAGAGAAATGAGGTTTCTGGGAGACCACAGAGACGCCGTCAGCCCTGCCAGTGCTGTGCTAGATGCATTCGGGAGCTTTGTAGACATTGCTCCTCTTCACATTTAATCCTCTTGATGAGGAAAGCACTACTAGCTACATTTTATTTACGTCTGATGTTCAGAGAGGTAGGTGACTTGCCCAGGGTTGTAGAGCTTTTATAAACCTGAAGCAAGAGTTTGTCAGACCCTAAAGTCAATGCGTTTCCCCACACACAGTCCCTAAGTCTTTCCTGGTAGTTTAGCAGAGATGAGCAGTGCACGGCTAAGTCCTCTGTAAAAGCTTCACTTCTAGCACTCACTTCACCCTACAGCAACCCCAGAATAGAAGTGCTGAAGGTCTGGGGACCTCCAAAATGGCAACCCAAAGACAAGTCTCATTAGTTCTGCTCCTACATCTTATTCAGTTTACCCAGTATAACCAAACCTCTTAAATTCACCCCTCCTCATTATCAAATCCAGACTCCTCTACCAATCAGGAAACTCTTTGAATGACTAAATCTTAAGTGATGGGGATGGTGAATCAGCCAGGAGATACTGGAGAGATGAGTTTATAGAAAGAAGGACAGGCCCCCACAGCCATCCATGTCCACTTCAGATCTACAAGTGTGCACTGAGTTTTTGTCATGCTTTGCCTTGTAACAAGTTCATAGGAGGCAGTGGAGATTCAGACAGGATCTCTGTCCTCCAGGACTATAGAATGAGAAGAATAAAACCATCTCACGGGCTTACTGTGGAATTTAAGTAAGGTAATGTATATTATATTCCTGGATCAGCCTATGGCATGTTGGCAGGATTTTAAATAGTCTCAGTCTCCAGTTCCTCTTGAGGATACACACAAGTGAGTCTTCTCTATCTATGATCTGAGTGGTGGCTCCTTTTGAGTTAATGACCATTGATATGACTATTGATCCCATTGATCCTTTGCTTATAAGCTGCCTAATCACTTGCTCACTGTCCTCCCCCACAGGAGGGAGCCTCAGCCTCCAGGTTCTGTTCACTGCCCGCTCCTTGAACCACATCACCTAATCTCTATCAGAGTCCCAGCCAGAAATAGTGAGACTCTCAAATTAGTCTTATTAGGGAGAGTTTAATTACAAAGGATCTATTTACAAAGATATGGACAGAATGTGGATGAACCACAAAAAATAGGGCAGTAACCCAAGTCTAGACACAGCAGACAGGGAAAATTACCGGGACTTAGAAAGACAGTTGGCTAGATAAAGCTGACGTTATAGAAACCATGATATTGGACACAGTCAGCCCAAAACAACCTCAGAAGATGGAAGCCAGAGAAATAAATACCCTGATCTCATTTGCCTTCATTCTCGGATCTTCCTCTGGGATCCTGATGGTTGAACCCACAGGAACATTTTAACGTCGTCTGCACAAATCTGCCTCCTTGGGCAGAGAGCAGGAAGAGGAAGGGTGATCTGGAGGAGAAATGGGGAGATATCTGGCATGATTCTGTTTCCTTTCCCATTCTCATCTTGTTTTGACCACCCACTAGCCACACACACATGGACTTAAGCCTCTCTTTCACTCCTTGATTATGAAGATTGATTTTGCTATATTGATTTTGCCCCTTAACTCCACTACTTGGATCTGCTTTTGTCCTCAAAAATAGCCTGTATTCAGCCAGTTTCACTCATACCCTGGACCATTTCAGCCCTTTCCCGTGGTCTATGGTCCTGCCCTATACATACCCATGTCAGCAAGGATGAAGCCCCTCTCTGTCTGAGAATCTTCCATAATTACTCCTGTCCTTAGTATAGACAACTATTCCCTGAGCCTGATTGTCAGGTGCTAGCTGGGATGAATACCAGCTTGTAGATGAATATAAAGTCTCTGATCTCAAATAACTTTTATGCTGAAAGGAGGGATAATATAACCATGAGATGTGCTACTATTAATAATGCTAAATATAGATGACATTTATCCTTTCCTCTGTGTGTATGAGATATATTATTCCTTAATGCTCTAAACAACAGTGTGATATAGCTGGGAGCATTCCCATTTTCTAGAAGAGGAAACAGAACACTGATGAACATCCACACCAGTTAATGGCAAGTTGAATTCGAATGTATGGCTCTCTGATGCCAACTTTCTTCCCCTGCTCCTACATCATTACAATCCAATCCAAATCAGAGTTTAATAAGAAGGCACAAAAAGGCAAATATGTTTGATGGTGGAGAGTAGAGAATGGCCTTGAGTTTGAGGAGTGTTATGGACTGAATGTTTGTGTCCCCGCCACTCAATTCCTATGTTGAAGCCCTAATCCCCAATGTGATGGTATTTGGAGATGAGGTCTTTGATAGGTAATTAGGGTTAAATGAGATCATGATGGCAGGGCTCTGATCTGATGAGATTAGTGACCTTATAAGAAGAGACACCAGAGAGTTTTCTCTCTGCCGTGTGAGGATACAGTGAGAAGGTGGCTGTCTACAATCCAGGAAGAGAGCTCTCACCAGAACCTGACCAGGCTGGTATCTTGATCTTGGACTTCCCAGTCTCTAGAACTGTGAGAAATTAAATTTCTGTTATGTAAGATGCTCAGTATTTTGTCATGGCAGCCGGAGATGACTAAGACAGATTTTGATACAGAGAAGTGGGGTGCTATTGTAACAAAAACCTGAACATGTGGAAGCAGCTTTGGAACTGGGTAAATGGGTAGAGGCTGGAAGAGTTTTCAGTTGCATGTCAGAAATATAGACAGTAAGAGTGATTCTGGTGAGGTATCAGATGTAAATGAGGAGCACATTTTGAAAACTGAAAGGCAATTCTTGTTAGAAAGTGATAAAGGACATGGCTGAACCATGTTCTAGTATTTTGTGGAAGTCAGAACTTGTGAGAAATAAAACTGGGTATTTAACTGAGGAGATTTCTAAGCAAAGTGCTAAAGGAGTGGTTTCGACCTTCCTGAATGCTTATAGCAAAATGCAAAAAGAGAATGATGAATTGAAGAAAAAATTGTTAAGCAAAAAGGAACCAGAACTTGAAGATCTGGAAAATTCTCAGCCTATCTAAGCATCAAAAAATAAGAAATTTGTTCTGAAGAGAACACTAGGGTTGTGGCTGAACAATCAATCAATAAAGAGATCATGGACTTAACTAACCATCTCAACAGAAGCCAGGATTAGAGAGGGGATCATACCAGCAGATACACTGCCAGTTGGAACTAAAGGGGACAAGGAAAGTATGATGGAATAAAGATTACTGGATTTCCTGGATTTTACAGGATGAGACCATAAAGTTATTTGGCTATGAATGTGCCCTATCCTTCAAGAAGAGGAAAGAAGGACCCCAAAGGCAATTCAGAGCTCATCAGGGCTGCCACTCTCTCCACAGACCCAGAGTACACAGGCCTTGGGGCAAGGCTGCTTCTGGTTTCAAAGGATGAGACTGTTTAACAGTAGAGCAATGTGGGTGGGGCGCAAAGTATGGACCTCATAGACATCCACGACAAGTTACTGCAGAAAAAGTCACTGGGCAGGGGAGAGAGTTGAACCACTCTTCATACTCCTTAGTTTTTGCTGCATAAGAGACCATCTCATCAGCTCCATCAAAGCTCAACTTTAGTTAGCTATTTCCTCTTTGGATAAAAGCATTATTCTGGCATTTCTCTTTTTTTTAATCCAACTCTACTTTTCAAAATTATATGTTTAGAATATTATTAAAAACTTGGGAACATTTGCCAATTCATCTATTTTCATTTCCCTGCTGTGTGATGGGGTAGGAGAGACTCTCTGGGCCTGAATTTTCTTGTTAGCAAATAGAGATGGTTGAGACCATTGAAACTGAATGATTTTCATTCATTCATTCATCCAATGTGAGTTTATCAAGAGACTATTCTGTGCTATGCCTTGGTCATGCAATTGTGCACAAAACTGAGAGGGCCACATCCACAGGGAGTCTATATCATAGACAGGGAAGACAGAAAATAAACAAGTACACAAACCAATAAATTAGAAAATTTCACATAATAAACAGTGCATGAAAGGGATAAAGTAGGATTGAGTGTAAATAATAACACAGGTCATGTGGGAGGAGGAGGAGGAGATTGGTGAGCATTGCTTTTGGAAAGTCTCTGTGGGAAAATGAATGACATTGAACTGAAGCCTGAATGCAGAGGACACAGTCAATCAAAGTGCTGGGGAAAAGTGTGAATGAGGCTGAGTCAACAGTAACTACAGAGGCCATGAGGCAGAAATGATCTTTTTAAATTTAAGAAAAGAAAAAGGAGTGGCATTAGTTGGATGAGCACTGGGCAAGGCACCACGTAATGGAGCCAGAAGGGAGCAGGGGTTCCTTGAGAAAAACCAGTAAGAAGTGATGAAACAAAAGGGGAAGATCTTTTCCTTATTCTTCAAGACCACCCTTCAAGACCACTTCAATTCAAGATGCCAGTCAATCTGAACCCATTGCCCTTTCTGCTCACACTCTGAAAGTTACATTGAGCTGCAATAAACTAAAGCAAGAAGAGTGAATTGGCTTCAACTTAAAGCCCTGGAGTTGCTTCTCCATCCTGGTCAATTCTACATGCAACATGATCTTCTAATCTCATTGGAGAGAAGGCCTTTTAAAAACCACTATTCAATTGGGTTTCTCTGTGTCTTTATTAATTATTTTCTAGTATGAAATAATTTCTTCTCTGCTCCACAGACAATATTCTACTTATCCCTCAACTGAAATGCCATTTCTCTTGTGAAAATTGCCCAATATCCAGAAGTAGATCCAGCTTCCATCTCCTCATTATCTCTTCATATCCTCTTGATTAGTATTACGTATGTTATTCTTCTTGTTATTACAGTGACGTGCTTTATCTTTGTTCTATCTTAATTACGGAATCTGGGAGTCCGGAGACTTTATGGCTCTTAACATCATTTTGCCCAATTTTTCCAAAAAGCCTCTCTTGAACCCTTCAGACGACAGGAATACCCACATTTGCACCAACAGAGAACTTGCCAAACTGTCCTGTATTTTGCTGACTTGTTTTTCTACCCTCTGCTCATCTGAGAGAACTGAACACAGAGCCTGTGACTTATTCATATTAATACCCCTAAGGCTGAACTGAATTTCTTACACCAGGTAAATGCTCAATAAATAATGAATGAATGAATAAATGAACAGCGATTAGGGGTTTAATAAAACTTTATTTATGGAATTGAATTTAGAAATTCAGTTAAAGTCAATAAGTATTTTTGAATACTCAGTTTGTACAAAAGACATTTACTAGGTTCTGAAAGCTAGAAATAGTTAGCATGCTCTTACCTTCTGGAATAGGTTATTGTGAAATATTGTGGTATCTCTTCTAAAAGTTCTCAAAAAGAGAATATTATTAGGGTTTGATCAATAAAATGAGATTTATCTTGAATATAGAAAAGTATTGTCTAGATTTCAATTTTTATGTCAAAATTATTTTTTATAAAAATAAAATTGTCAATGGTAAACTATCATATATTTATATCATATATAAATATGATTTATATTACACATTTTCTATGTTTGAATAGTTGCTGAAACCTTTATTAATAAAATGTATGCACTACATTGGTATTATGAAATGTATTATAATTTGTATTTTTTTCAATGAAATGACTTTACAGACAAATTATGTTAAATATTAGTATTTATAATATCAACAAATTATTGGGTGATTTAATTATATAAAATGCAATTATTACAGGCCTATGATTAAAGGACTGTTGGTGATTGTTTAAACCTAGAAATAATTTTCAGTGAAATAATATATCAGGATTGGGGAACGTAGCTAAGTGTTGAAGACAAGTGAAGAAGGAGAGTGGTACCTCACAGTGACAGCTGTGATGAATTCGCCCAAGTATAACAACATTACAGTGGGTGAAAGTGGGTGCACATATATTATTACTAAGAAATATGGTAGGGGGATTGGATAGATGTCTTTGCTTGCCTCAGTATTATTCTTTATACAATAATCACTATTACCCTTTCTCTGCCACCCTGTTTTAAATCATTGAAAATGGTGATTTCTGATGTTTGGCCAAAGGACAGGATATGTGTATGCTTTGCAATCACATTTGTCCTCAAGGTATTCTACATTCATCCTTTCAGCCACCTTACAGTTGCAAATTCTGTCATGGAAGGAGGAGAGGCCAAATTGAAACTCCAGATAAAGGAACTGGACACTGAACGCGGACGGTGATGCCACTTCATTGGGGAGTGGTACCGCCAGCATTAAGTCATTTTCTCTCCTCTCTTCATCCTGCACTTTCCTTTGGGAGATTATTGATAGATAGATATCTGTGAACCTGTTTCTACTGTTTAAGATATCTAGATCATAATGTATAATAAAAATATGTTTATGTTTTTCCTCCATAAAATTAAAATGTTTCTTCACCTTCCTTTACAGAAAACACATTTCAGACTCAATGGAAAAGACTTCTTCAGATCCTTTCATAGCTCAAAAAAGCCATATAGAAAACATTGATTCATTTATAATACAATACAGTTTATATAATGGGATATGAATCATATTTTTGTACCAAGTAGAAAGAGATTTGACAGTTTGAGATGGATTCCTCAAAGCTGATGCTAACGAAATTTCTGTAAAAAGAAATATGTTTCCTTAATCACTTCTCTGATAGTACTGGGGATATGCTTGCACAGTAAAAATGTAAGAGTCAACAAAACTGAAATTTAACCAGCGGTGGAGTGGGAGCTTGCACCTGGCATGGGGGTATGATGGTAATGTGGAATTTTATTGCATTTTTCTTACTTTGTGAATCTCTCTTCTCTATTATCACCTTCTCCCATGAAATTTGCAAATGAAATTCCATTCCTTTCTCCCACCACTCCCTTGCAAGGGACTGTAGTTATACCTAAGACTCCCGGAACTTGACCTACTTGGAGAAGGAATCACTAAAACAAAATCTCCCTAATAAAAGCACACCTTACATTTCAGTTTCTATCCAAGTCTATACAACAGGTCAGAACTTTGATTTACCAAATACCTAAGTTATATTTTTTAAACGGGAACATGACCACAACTTTGGGTACACAAAGATGCTGTGACACTACGCCTCAGTCAGATCTCAGAAGGGGGGACTGGATAGCTGGATTTTAGCACCATATCTGCCCTTGAGTTTCGGAATGACCTTGAGCAAATCACTGAAAATCAGTGCTAGTTTCTTTAAAGCTGAAATGAAAGGCTTGCACTAGGTAGATAAAATCCCTTCCAGGTATAAAATTATAGATTCAAAGTGAGTGTTGCAGCTGGGAAAACAATCTAAGAATTTTGCTCACCTGACCAAGGTATCGCCCCAAACCTGCTGGTATCAGACTGCCAGCAACACCTACTTTTAAAATATCCCGGTGGGATGGGCAGACATTCACAAATGTTGAGAGTATAACGCTATTGGGATGAATCTTGCATAGATGCAGCTGAGGTAGAGAGCCGCTTTTGCAGAACACATTATCATTTAAATTATTTTCCATTCCCACATCAAAACCACCCATTAAAAAAAAGTTCCAACAAATCAAAAAATTGAGCAGAAAGGATGTAATTGTGAGAATTCCTGATATTTCTTTAGACTTGCACATGTGTATGACTGTGCTAAGCTTATGATTGAATAGTTTACAGATGGCTTTTTTTTTTAATGGCTTGAATATCTTTGTAAAACAAGAACAAAAAAAACTCCTGAATTTTCTTAGGTGCTTCCATTGCCTAAAAAACACATATGTTCAAACTTCACTTTTATGATCAGGCAACTATTGGTGCTAAATATTGTAAAATATATTCTACACACTTACATTCATTTCACCACTGATATTTATCAGTTGAATTCTAAGAAATATTTTGAAGCAACCAGACCCCTACTTCAATTTTCTTCTACAAAGTCCACAAAAACGTGTCTTAGTTAATGAGTCGTTTGAATCGAAGGTCTGGCCAAATTTAAACAAAGGAGTGGGAGTAACAGTGACTTGGCTGAATGGTTACTTCTGTTGTCTTTTCATTTTACTAGATTAAAGTTATCACCGGAATTATCACCCTTCTATGGCAACAACTGATTTTAAAACTTAAGGCTATATCCACTTTCTAGCCCCACAATGCTGGAAGTTATCCTGAGCTCCAGTAGTCATCTCTTTAATTCCTGTTTATTGATTTTTTTAAATCCCAGATTAGCAGAAATTGGGGATTAGAGTGGTGGTAAAACTACAGATGGTGCTTCCTGCCTTTGAAGAGGAAACGGGAAATTGTAATTTGTTTGAACTTTTGTATTTATGTCTTTACGGAATTTGAGGAATAGTGGCCAAAAGGGGATCAGATAAAACAAACCCTCTGTTTATTAGAAAAAATAACAATAATGCTGGCAGGTTGTCCCTCTATTATGAGAGAGGTAACTCAGAAAATATTCATTAATCAGTCTGACTATGAGATGCTTTTGGTGGCATAGGTTAGACAAGAGTGAGAGAATCCTGTTGAGAGAAAAGCCAGTGTAGAAGCACTGGAGAAGCCAATGTGATGTTAAAATGAGGTTGCAGCTGAGCAGAGCCTTCCTGGAGAGAGCAACGACTGCCCAAGACTGAGAGGAAACAGGAGCTTCTTGTGTGAGCACAAAATCACCCAATATGCCGTTTAGTTTCAACAAATAGTCCCACCAAGCTTTGCTGAATTAGTTTTCTTTTTAGTTATTCTCACTTATTCATGTTATTCAGTTTTGTTCAGTTAGAATGAAATAAGAAAACATAAAACTAAACATAAACAATGTTACAACTATCCGTCCAATTAATATATGTAGTTGAATATATATTGTAATTAATCTGCGTAACCCATCTTATTGCCAAGAGATATAGTCACAAGCCTTTTCATTTTAAAATTAAATATCTTTGAGACTCACAACCACCCTCTGCAAGAATCTTTTTCTTCCCTCTTTGAAATCCTCGCTCTGATGTAAAACGGCCTTTAGGATGCTGATCAAAGGATTCAGCCCTGGTCAGTGCGCCTGGAAGAAGGGAGGGACAAGGAGCCTGCTTCCCCCCGCTGGCTGTTTTCCCAATTGCAGTTGCTCTCCCTGCCACAAGGTGTCAGTAGTGAAAAAGAGGCAGTCCAGCCCTGGTGGGTCTTGGCCAACACGTCTGTGGTCAGACAGCTCTTCGCATTGCAGGTTTCACTGGGACAGCCTGAGCACTCTCTGTCATGCGCCATGGGGACACGTCAGCCTCTGGTGCCTTTGATTCAAGAAAAGTGTTTTGCAGACGTTGGGGTACCTCCTTGCAGAAAGAGATATTCTCTCTTCCCAGGGTGTTTCTTAATCGTATTCCCCAGGTACCCAGTAGAGAGGCAGTAAATAGATTAATGAATTAGCTAATTAACTAATAATTATTATTATATTAGTTCATTATTATATTAAGATTACTATGTGCTAGAGTGTATTTAATACAATTTACATATATTAATTTAATCCTCACAATCCTAGGAGGTTAATCTCATGTCCCTCATTGTACAGATAAGGAAACTAAGGTACAGGGAGATTTGCAATTTGCCCACAGCCGTGCTGCTTGTAAGCACAGGAGCTGGGATTCTAGCCCAAACAATCTGGCACTAGAGGCCATGCACTTACCCGTATCAGGCAATTCTCTCTCAGCTGGCGTGTGGGCGTCTCCCTGGAGGCTGGCTGGGTATGGAAGGGTTTCTGGTCTCTGAACTCCTTCACCCGACACTAATGTGGAGAAAGGCCCTCCCACTCCTGGCCCCCAAGGCTCACCTCTGCTTCTAATCCAAAGGAAAGATGAGAGCGTTTGTGATAGACACCTTTGAATAGTCACTTCTGGTGTCACCCTCATTTGTGGTCTTTTCTTTCCAGGAACATGGGAAGATTATACTTTCCCACTTATTTGCAGTTATGGAGGCTCACGTGACAGGTTCTGACTGAGGTGAAAGTAACCTTTGCTAGTTCAGGTTGAAGCATTTGCAAGTGATGGCCTTCTAGCACTCTCTTCCCCATCATGGCCCTTGAGGGTGTTGTGACTTCCAGGCGGAGCAGCCAAAACATGGTGGGACCTCATCAGTCAGGGAAGCTGAGCGGCCGACTGTGTGGATCCCAGCCTCGCGCTCCCGCCCCACCTGCACACTGAATTATGATGGACAAAGGACCTAAAAGATAAGTAAATCTCTATTGTGTTATAGATATTTAGTTTAATTTGTTACCAGCTTAGCCTATGTCAACTCATCCAGGTAGTTCCCAGGACATAGCCCAGACAGCTTTTAGGAATGCCCCATTTACTCTCCATGACCACTCTCAGTAAACCCTGAACACCCGTTTCCTGGCAGACTCAGAAGGAAAGCAAAAGGGACCTCACTGTCATAAACAGGGGAGGAAATGAGGAAGCTGGAGTCTAGGAGGACTATGACTGAAGAAACTGAAAAAGCAGAAAGACTGCTCTTTGACAACGGCGGCCAGATACCTTGTACAGTGCTCAGAAACCGAACCTGAAATCTGGCTTGACTGAAGCCGGGTGCATGTACGAGGCCTTTGATGCTGTGAGTGGGCCATGGCACCTGGAGTCTCTTGGCCATAGAGACAATCTCCGTATTTATATTATATCTAAGACCACTTGAGAAGGGGACTGATGCCTACTCTTGAATGACTGCTCTACCCAGATGGCAGATGGACTCCCTCTGCAGGTGAACAGACGTAGACATGGGGTCAGCACCTTCTCAAGTGCTCTCAGATCCAGGGATTCCCTTTTCATTTTAAAATCACTTACTAAAGTCACTAACATGAGGGAAATTACACAAAAAGGATCATATATGGATACTGTTCTCTGCTTTATTTTTTATATTGGCTAAATTGGAACAGCTTAATAGCATTTCATCCTATTCATGCACCATAATCAGATATCTATTGATTCACAATTTAATAGTTTCCAGGTTTTTGCTGTTACACACAATGCTGTAATGAACATCACTTATGTATTACATTGATGGTATTGTGTAAGATGAATTGGAAATATCATTCCTGGCTGCTGGGTTAAAGTATATGTGCATTTTTATTTTTGAAGACATTACCAAATTCCCCTCCAGAAATTTGGCACCAATTTACACTCCCATCAACTTTTATGAGAGGCCTTGTCTCCCCATGCACTTCCTGCTACTGGGAATCATTAAGCTTTTTTATTTTTATTTTTCCAATAGAAAAATCCTTATTTTATTGTTGTTCTGATTTGCATTCCTTTAGTTGCTGCTGATGCTGAACATCTTTTCATATGTTTATTGCCCATTGTTCTGTACATGGCAGACTGTTTACATCTTTTAATCATTTTTTATCTTATGTTGTTCATATTTTTTCTTATTGATTTATATGTTATTTTAAATTACCGTAATTAATCTTTTAATCTATCATTGTGTTGTGATTATCATTTCTCGCTTTGTAACATAGTATTACCCGTCAAACCATCTAGGTTTGAATTACAATTCTGCTGTTTTACTTCATTATGATCTTGGGAAAGTTATTTAACCTTATCTATGCCTCAGTTTTCTCATCTTTAAAATGGGTATAGTAAGATAACCAACTCAGAGGGCTTGATGAGGATAAATAAGTTTATACATGTAAAACTAGTATAATGTATAACGACTGTGGTATAAGTTAGCTCTCCTTTTATTCTCCTATGGTCAAATTTATCAAAGTTTTCTTTTATGGATTCTGAGTAATGAACCCTCCCTGGAAATCAGGGAATTTTTAAGACATAAATTTCACATTTTTAGAAAGCAAGTAACAGGAACAAGTAACTATTTTCAGATGTATTTGGTCCATGAATTTATCCAAGGCCAACTGATTAAAAGTCTGAACGCATGTCTGGGGCTGTCTGATGTCCCAGTAACATGGCATGCTTCAGAATTTGCACAAATGGTAAAGAGAAAAGTAGAAATTATTTAGAACTGCATATTCACAGTGCTTTTTGTGCTGAGGCTTCTATTTTCTTACCTGGGTCTGAAATTTGTAAGAGACCCTCTTGTCCATGAGGTTCTTCCCAGGATTGGTCCCAAATAATAGGTGTAAAGCGACTGGCCCTTCTTGGAGAGGATCTTGTTATCTTTCCTTCTAGGGAGTAATTGCTGCCCAGACATGCCCTTTATCTTTTCCAGACATTCCTCTCTGGAATGTGGAAGCTGTCTCATGCAGTTTGGGTGTTTTATACAAGACACATAGTGAAGGACATAATTTGCATACCTATGCTGAGAGTCCCTAGGAAAGGCAATACCTGAGCTGTAGACAAAGTGCAAGATATCTGTTTGTCAGGGAGCTTGAAGTAGAAGCCCCAGTGTCCAGAGAAGACCAGCATGTCAAGAAGAAGGGGAATTGCCAGGTTCCCAGGTGGACAAAACTTCACCTGGTGGTGCAACTGCGGTTTTCAAAGCTCTTTCCATGCAGAAAACGATTGGTTCATGAAAAGGGCAATACTGAATGTATTGTCAATGGGGCTGGGCAGGCTTTAAGTTCTGTGAGTTCCAAAGGGAAAGCAGAAGCCCCTCCCCTCCCCTGTGCCTCAGCCCCAGTGTTTCTCTGAGTAGCATGGACTGGAAAGTGAGGATAGAACCAGACTCACTTTCTGGGTCCACCGTTTAGCCCTAAGTTTCCTTTCCTTCAAATGTGGATGCTGATATGAAACAATCAGGATTATTAATGGAATCTGGTTAAGAAGATGACATGTGTGAGTGACATAACCTGTTGTCTACCTACTGGTGTTTGTGTCGTTGTTAATCACTCTCTTCACTATCAAAAGTGATCACGCCATAGATGTAAAAGGGGAAGATCTCCACCCTCATTGCACATTTTTAAAAAAGTTTTGAAAAGATCATACCTGAGTTACAATCATCATGCAAAGACTCCAAATGTGATTGTTATCCTCAGGAAATATTAGAATTCTCCAGCACGGAGGGAGAGCAGCCGTGAGGATTGACAAGTACTTCTGAACCCTCATCCTGACCTGATCCTTTGCCAGCGCTCCACCCCCATCTACAACAGGACACCAAATCCTGGTAAGCCATGTGCCCTGAAGCTGTTACGCTCAACCTTTTAAAAGTGTATTAGAAAGTACTCCTTGGGAAGTTTTATAATGATATGGTATATGAATATAGAAATGGAGACAGCCAGTCTTTAGATAAAATCCTAGCACTTTCAGTAATTGATTTATCAAATATTTATTGAGTGTGTACTATGTCCATGGCTCTGTGCTAATAATCTCCGTTACTCACTATGTGATGCTGAGCAAATTGAAGATTTTACATATCAGTAGAATTATAACAGTTATATTAAATGAGGTAATGTATTAAAAAGCCTGGTTCCTGGCATCTAGCAGGTGCTCATTAAATGTCAGACAGATATCGTTGACCCCATCTGCAATAAAATATATAATAATATATTTTAAAGTACTTAGCACTGAGTTGACCTGCAGTATGTGTTGTATGTATGTAGATTCAGTATTGAATCTACTGAGTATTAATGGGTTGTCAACTTTCTACTCGGTAGGACTTTTAAAGATGACAATAGGGCTTTATATACAAAACAATCTTCCTTTTAGCATGACAAAGTACTAGCAAATTGTTCTAGTAAATTGTTATTCTTAACTTACTACCACCTGCTCTACTTAGCTATCATAGACTGGGGAGGACAGGTAAGAGAAGGGTTTGATAAGAATATTGGAAAATGAAATTCTATGGGATAAGGGCAAATGAAAAAGAACTAATATTTTAAAAAATTACTCTCTCAGGCACTTAATAGAGATTTGCATATTTGGTTCTCCTAAAACCTTAAAAAATAGATAGTATCTCTGTGTGTCACAAGAAAAAAATGAAGCTTGGATAAGTTATATACATTGCCCAAGATTACCCAGCTAGTAAAAGGTGCTGCTGGAATTTGAAATCAGGTCTGTTAATTTAAACATCAACAAGTTTGTATGCAATTGAAGACAGAAAAAATAATTTTTTTCAAACAAAATAAGAGGGTAACAGAGGAAAAAAACAATAAGCAGGAAAAACAGTATTATCTATGGTGAAAGAACCCAGTTATGGGGGCTCAGAATGTACAGGGTGTTGTTTGCCTTTAGAATGTGGTGCTATAAAAGGATTTATTTATTGTAGAAGTGTATCATGCACAAAGACAATTGGTGAAGAAAAGGTCAGTGGTAAAAGAAGAAATAAGGCAGAGAAGATATTGAAACAGAAAGGAATAGTAAAAGGAGGACAGTTCTGTTAGAGGCTGAGACTGGGATTCAGGCAGTTGACTACAACTTGGTGGCCAAGAATCATTGGAAACAAGAAGTCTAGTTGGAAGTCACTCTTCCCAACAGAAACAAATATTTAGCGAAGCTGTTTGGGTGCTAAATTTGGCTTGGGATTCACCATGGTATATAATGCATTGATCAGGACTCCCAAAGACTTTCTGGAGGAATGGAGGAGGCCCAGCAGGGCATCTGTGGTGCCGTTAGATAAATGGGAATGATGGACCAAGCGATGGTTGTAGACCTCCATCTGTGAAGAGGCTGAGGAGACCATGGCTGCATTTCACCCTGAAGGCTCTGCAGGAAACTTGAAGGAAAGAGAGGTTGGGCTGAGGATCCAGGCAGATTTGACAAGAAAAAATTCACACATTTGAAAACTTATGCCCACACAAAAACATGGGCATGAACGTTTATAGCAGCTTTATTTATAATCATCAAATACTGGAAGCAACTGAAATATCCTTCAATTGATGAATGGATAAAGAAGTTGTGCTACATCCATAAAATGGAATATTTGCAGTGATAAAAAGAAAGGAGCTATCAAGTCACAAAAAGACATGGATGAATCTTAAATGCATGTGTTAAGTGAAAGAAGCAAGTATGAAAAGGCTATATACTGTGTGATTCCAATTATATGATCTTTTGGGGAAGGCAAAACTATAGCAATGATTATGAAGGTAAAACTGCAGTGATTGTCAGGAGTTTGAGGGGAGAGGAGAAGGGTTGATTAGGTAAAGCACAGGGGAATTTTCAGAGTGCTGAAATTATTCTGTATGATACCGTGGATATATGACAGTATGCATTTGTCAAAATTGATAGAACTTTATAGCAAAAAGAATGAACCTTAATATATGCAAACTAAAAAAAAACAAAAGCATGTGGAGGTAAGGAGATGCCAGGATAGAATGCAGAATGTGACAAAGTAATCTTAACTGTATTACAGATGTATGAAAGAACCTCACTGAATGGAGTAGGAGGGAAAGGTGCTCGCCTAAGTAACTTTGGATATGAGTGGAGTCTGTAAGTCTAAAGGCAAAAAGAACTGTATGTAAGCATTGTACTCTAGTTGGTCAAGTTGTTTCCCAAGGGATTACTGATTAATAATTCTGACACTGCTGTACATGTATATTGGAATTAAACAATTAAGTAAACAGAACAATTAAGGTGGATAGTGGGAGCCAAGTTGGATTATAACCTAAAATACAAAATAGACATACATGTGTTCAAATCAATTTTAAAAACTATTGAATAAATAAATGGAGAAGAGACAAATCTCTCATGAAGAATTCCAAACGATTTATGCAGAAGCTTTGCCCTTGAGGTGGTAGAGCATAGTTCTCCACTCCTTGAGTGTGGGTTGCACATAGTGACTTTCTTCAAAAGAATACAGTAAGAAAAGAAGGAAAAGAGTAAATTTACAGTGGAGAAACCTGACGAGTATTCCCTTAGCCAAGCAATCAGGGTTAATGTCAATGGTGACGAGTCATGTTAATAGTATGTATCCTTAATATGATGTCATGAAAATGGCACTTTACCTCTGTGCTCTTCGTCCCCCAAAAAATCATCCCAGTCTAATCATGAGAAAAACATCAGATGAATTCTAATTAAAGGATAGTCTATAAAATACTTGACTAGTGCTCGTTAAAACTCTCATGGTCATCAAAAACAAGGAAAGTCTGAGAAACTGTCATAGCCAAGAGAAGCCTAAAGAATCTTGATGACTAAATGTAATATGGTATCCTGCATGGGGTCCTAGAGCAAAAAAAGGACTTTGAATAGAAACCGAGGAAATCCGAATAAAGTATGGCGTTTAGTTAATAACAACAAATCAATATTGGCTTATTAATTGTAGCAGATGTAGCATACTAATGTAGAATCTTGATGTGCCAGAGGCTGGGTTGAGATATATGGAAACTCAGTGCTATCTTCACAATTTTCATTTTATAGATCTAAAGCTATTCTAGGATGAAAATATCATATATACTTTTTTTTGTCAGGAAAAATACCCTTTAGATAAATCTTGTCCACGTATTGCAGGATTTTGAAATTAACCCCTCACTACCTAAATTAGCCCCTCAGCTTTCTACGAGAGCTTCATAAAGCCCAGCGAATAGGAATTTGCTGATTCAAAGATCTGTCTTAGGGGCCGGCCCCGTGGCTTAGTGGTTAAGTGCACACACTCCGCCACTGGCGGCCCGGGTTCACATCCCGGGTGCGCACTGATGCACCACTTGTCAGGCCACACTGAGGCGGCATCCCACATATAGCAACTAGAAGGATGTGCAACTATGGCATACAACTATCTACTGGGGCTTTGGAGAGAAAAAGGGGGAAAAAAAAAAAAGCAGGAGGATTGGCAATAGATGTTAGCTCAGGGCCGGTCTTCCTCAGCAAAAAAAAAAGGAGGATTGGCATGGATGTTAGCTCAGGGCTGATCTTCCTCACCAAAAAAAAAAAAAAAAAAAAAAGATCTGTCTTATGAAAAGCATAATGAGGGAAAAAAAAAGATATGAGCAATATTTCAGCTTCATAGAGTTCTGCCATATTTATTTAAGAAAGGACAATTCATAAGCACAAATTATTGTCCTTTAGAATATGAGGCTTGCAATATACACACACACTGACTCAGCACAGGAGAGAATATTTATATGTCACTTGTTCACAAATTCCATCTTCAGCCTTTTAGAATTGACATGATTTTTCCAGTTCATACCCTTTCTCCTTGAAGAAGTTCAATGCAGAATACAGCCTATGTATTACAAGTTTAGCAAAGAATGATGCTCCCTCCTTTCTAGTAAAGGTGAACAACATTTGCAAAATCACAGATACATGAATTAGCGTTATGTCTAGAGAAACTCCAAAACATGGTATGATGCAAGAGGGACATGGTAAATTCAAAAACAGAAAAGTCAATTCTATATAAGACTATTTTTGGGGCCGGCCCCACGGCTTGGCGGTTAAGTGCATGCACTCCGCTACTGACGGCCCGGGTTCAGATCCCGGGCACGCACCGATGCACTGCTTGTCCAGCCATGCTGAGGCGGCGTCCCACGTACAGCAACTAGAAGGATGTGTAACTATGACATACAACTATCTACTTGGGCCTCAGGAAGAAAAAGGGAAAAAGAGAAGGATTGGCAATGGATATTAGCTCAGGGCCAGTCTTCTTTAGCAAAAAGAGGAGGATTAGCATGGATGTTAGCTCAGGGCTGATCTTCCTCACAAAAAGACAGAAAAAAAAGAGTATTTTTAGTCTGGGTTTCCGGTCACCTCCTTCCTTGCTTTTAGCAAGTAAACTCACTTTCTTCACAGAGAAGATGGATTATTCAAAAGTAACTTTTAAATTCATCTTTTACTACATTTTGGTGTTGTAGAGATTAAATAAGTCAATATATGTAAAGCAATTAGAAGAGTACTTACAAACTGTTGCTATTGTTATTATTGTAGATTATAATTATTATTATATATTATAATTATAAGTACATGAAATGGATATACATACATATATATTATATTTAGGTATATATAAACTTTCTATAGGTACCTCAAATTAAATGTCTGAATATGAAACTATCTTGTTTCCCTCCAAGCTTACTTCTCCAACTAAAGTCCTTAACTCAGTGAACGATGCCATAATTCCAAAATCAGAAGCCAATAAAGCATCACTTTTGTTTGTTTTACCTTCTAATTATCTCCTGATTTGATGACTTCTCAGACTCCCCATTGTTACTGCCTTGGTTTAGCACCTATGGAATGATTCACAGTCCTGCTTCTAGTTCTCACATATCAATCTCTTCCGTGAACTGCAGACAAAGCAACCTCTCTGAAACATGTATTCTGACTACGTAGTTTTTCTTTTCTTCGTAACCAGGTTCCTGGCCAGCTCTCCAGTCTCATCTCTTGTTATACTTCATTTTGTGTCTTGTTTTTAAGACAATCTGAGTTACTTTAATTTTCTAAGTGGTCTATGCTCTTCTAGAATGTTCTGTCACTTCCACTTCTTCATGGCTAGGTTCAGATTTCATCTGTGATATCGTCTCCTCTCAGAAGCTTTCCTAACACCTCCAAATGGGACGCTATGGTCCCTTTATTCTTCCATAGGTCTGCCTGTGTATAAACTACCTATACTTCCTATAAAGGAGTGATAATGCTTATCACACTGTAAATCAGTGATTCTCAGCATTAGTGGCCATCAGAATCACCCGGAAGGTTTATTAAAATATAAACTGTTTGACTCAAGTTTTTGAATCAGTACTTCTGGGATGGGACTTGAGAATTTGCATTTCTAACGAGTTCCCAGTTGATGTGATGCTGCTGGTGTGGACTAACTTCTTGAACTCCAGATGCTGCTGGTTGAAGCAGTCTGCATCCCAGGGGTTCATCCTGAGTGAGGCATGAGGTTTGCCTAAATTGGCTCTGGGTGGGAAGAAAAACAGACTCTGTAGGTATAAAGTTCTTAGAAAGCACTGAGTCCAAGGAGTCAGATAATTACAAATCTGCTGCACATTAAAGATCAGAGTCATTTTTCTTCAGAAGCAAAGAAATATTGTGGTCATTTCAATAAATAAAGTCTCCCTATCACAACCATCATAAATTATTGTAATAGCACAGTTATTTAAAAACTATAACATGTTCCCTAGGTGATCTAGTCTAAAAGCTTCATTTTATATTTAAGGACATCTCTCTAGGACTCAAGTTCTTTATTTGAGTACAGTCATATTAAAATTTGTGGTCAATTAATGGTGAGCTGGCTCAACCCCCAGGACTAAGAATAAAGAATTAGATACATTCTTGCAAAGGGATGCTCAGCAGGCAATATCTGCAGGAATAATCAGACATGTGAACCCAAGAGGCTCTCGGGAAGAGTATGCAACAAAGATCAAGTTTTAGTGTTCCACGTGTCCTAGGCTTGGAAAAGATAGCAAGAGTAAGGGAGAATCCAAAGCCAGTGACAGAGAGCTGTTGTGGAGACCATCACGCAGATATGGATTCAAATTCCAGATATGCTGCTTATCAGTTATGTGGTCTTCTCTGAACCTCTGTTTTCTTTGATGTAAAATGGAGATTAACCTATAGAGATCAAGACTGTTGGGAATAGACTGGACAAGGAACAAAATTTTGTCACACTGAAATAACAGTAAATTGCAGTAGTTACCACTAATACAAGGAAGGTATTTAATGTAGGGAACCAGGCACTACAGTAGGACTTCAGTGGGACCCTGGTCATATGCTACAAGGTGAGAGCTCATTATCAATTCTGAGTAGAGGATATGAGATGGCCATCCCCAAAGCTTCCTTAGAGAAAACACAAGTTCTTTGGGTCTCCTTCTTTCCACTATTCCCCTCACTTTTGTTCCTCACACCTCTTCACCTACTACTCAATCTTAAGAGGAATTCAGAGCTGCTGTTTCCCCAGAGAGACTTCTATGATTCACCCAGGCTGGGGAAAACATCTTTCTCCTGGGCTCCAGTGTGCAGTATCATAGGGTCATATCTTTATATGTCAGTCGCTCCTTGTTCAGTTCAACTACATCGATTTCTTTTGTTTGTTTACTAGCATTTACCACAGGCCCTGACACAGAGAAGATACTCACTTCATGTTTGTTGGAGTGAGTTAAATTCCCTCAACTTGGAAAAAGATGGGCCTGTTTGTTTTTACAAGACAGCAGCTCATTGCTCTGTGTAGAGCTGGCCAAGTTCAGAGCTGGATAGAGACAAGGTCTCCTTACTTTCTGTCAAGTGTTCATTTCATGACTCTATGCTGCATGCATATGTAGTATTCTGTATATTCCAAAACAGTTTCTCATCATTTGTGATGGTGTAGAAGAAAAAAAGGAATTAAAGAGACCTGGATCACGACACGAATGACAAAGTGAAAGAAAGAGAGTGAGAGAGAGAAATCTCAAAAAGTTCTAGCCATGAAGTAAGTCTACACTCAATAGCCAACTTCTTTCTCTTCACCTAGCAGCAGCAGGACACCAGAGGCTGAGGGAAAGGCACAGGAGTTGATAAAGTCTGCAACCATCTTCAGAAGCAAAAAATCCTTCAAGTGCATGACAAAGACTACCAAAGCCTAGAGGCAGGGCAGTAATATGGAACAAAATCTCTTGTGAATCAGAGAGCCAGGAGTGTGACTGAAGAATAAAAAGAAGTCCTCAGTGACCCCAAAAGCAGGCAACCAGGCTAAAGAGCAGAGAGAAATTTCCCACGGTTCAGAAAGTTAATGACTGGTCTTTATGGAATAAAGAAATCTCTGAAGACACACCAATGCTCAAATCCCACATCTTCTGAAGGGAAAGTCCTAATCCTGCCCTTAAAATCTTTGAAGCCAGGCCCACCCTCCTACACTAGCAAACTAAAGAAAGAAAGTAGGTGCTCTTTTCTGGAGGTAAATATATTTACTTTCGCCTTCACTGTTCAGTTACACACAATGTCTGACATACTGTTAAAATTTATGAAACATGCAAAGATGCAAGAAAATATGATCTATATTCAAGTGAATAAATGGTCAATGTAAGTAGATCCAATTTTTGGAATTATTAGATAGAGACTTTAAAATAGCTGTGATAAATCTATTTAAAGATCTAGTGGAAATTTGGGCAATATGCATTGTCAGGTGAAGAATTTGGCAGAAAGACAGAAGCTATTGAAAAAATAACTGAAAAAAGAAACACCAAAATTGAAAAATGCATCAGCAATGAAAAATATAGTCAATGACTTAACATTAGGCTATACACAGTAAATCTGAAGAAAGGGTAATATAAATTATCCAAACTGAAAAGAATAGAACAGAAAGAGTACAAAAAATAGAACAAAATTTATGAGATGTGTGGAAAATGTTTAAAGTGTTTAACATATATGTAATGGGTCCTGGCGGAAGACAAAACAGAGAATGGAACAGAAAAACGTATTTGAGAGTTAATGGATAAAAAATTTCCAGAATTGATGAAAGACATCAATACACAGATGCAAAAACAAACAAACAAACAAAAAAACAAAACTTGTAAAATCCAAGCAGGATGGATACTAAAAACAAACTACACAAAACAAAATGCCTAGGTATATCATAGTCAAATGCTAAAAACCAAAGAAAAGAAAACCTTAAAAGCATTGAGATATAAAAGACACATGTCAGGCCAGATAACAATAGAATGACATTTCTAATGTGCTGAATGGGAAAACAAAACTCTGAACTTAGAATTCTATATGCAATGAAATATCTTTCAAAACTGAAAGTGGGAGACTTTTGAATCTGTCCATAAGGGAATAACTAGGTCTAGAATTAACTTATCACCATAAACAACTAAAAAGAATGGACAAAATAGTGATAACAATATCTACAGACATTGGCAACAGGCAGTTCAGTTCAGGATTCTCATTTCCCTACCCTCACCCCTAGAAGGACAACAAATCACACCATTGCCCAGAACTTTCTGCCTTGACCCAATTTTCAGGCTACAAGAGGAGGAATTTAAACCAAGCTTGGCAAACGTACTGAGGTGAGGAAACAGAGACTGGAGTTAAGAAACACTGAGGTAGCTAAAGTTTGCACACAAGAGTTCTGGGAAGTGGGGAGGTACACAAGAAGAGAATTTCAGAAATCTGCATAAAGTCCATCTGAATTTTTAATCTGAATAAAAACATGTCCATGAGTAGAGTAGCATTCCACAAGGCCAGACTTCTCAAAAAAGAATAATTATGAGGGATTTGGAAGATAAAGTATTCCCAGTGCTCACACAGGGCCAGAAATCTGAGCTCCCTCCAACCAGGGTGGAGAGATCTCATTATATACATGAGAATTCCAGTACTGACCCAAAACGGGCTGTCCATTAAAAGTGAGCCTGCATTAGCTACAGAATAAATAATCTAGACCTTTCCTTAAAGGGCTTAAAAACAAGCCTCAAAAATACCAAATTAATCTGCAAGTAAGAAATACACACATACACACAAAATCCAACACTCAGCAGCATAAAATTATCATGTCCAGCATCCAATGGAACTTTTTTGCTACTAAAAGACACAGGAAAATGTGACCCACACCTGAAGAAAAATTAGTTGATGGAAAGAACCAAAAAGGACAGATAACGAAAGTAGTAGATGAGGACATTGAAACAGCTATTATAACTGTGTTCCATATGATTGAGGATTTAAGCAAAGCATGAATATAATGTGGAGAAAATGAAAACTGGAAAACATATATAAATTTAACTTCCAGGCATCAAAACATTACCAGAAATTAAAAATTCACTGGAGAAAATTAATAGAAAATTAGATGCTGTAGACAAAAGTAGTAAAATTAAATACATTTCAGTAAAATTATCCAAATGAAGCACAGACAGAAAAAAAAACTGACAAAAAGAGTAAAGTTTCTGTAAAATGTCATCAAGATAATTAATATGGTTATGAGTAAAGTTGTAAAGAAAGAGAGAAAACAGGGAGACCAAAAAATATTTGAAGAAATAAGGACTAAACATTTTATAAATTCGATGAAGCCTATGGACACAGAGAGTCAAGAGGCTCAATGAACCCCGAGTAGCATTACAACAAGTAAGGACACGGCCATGGCTCCTCATAATCAAGTTTCTGAAAATCTGTAAAAAATCTTAAAGCCTCCAGAAAAAAAAAGGTTCTTTATGCACAGCTGAACAGAAATAATGGCTTAACAGAAAAATTATCAGAAACCTACTAAGCGTAAGAAAACAGACTTTAGAATAATGAATATTACCAGGGGTAGAGGAGGATTTTTTATGATGATAGAGAATCATGTCATCAAGAAGGCATAAGATTTCTAAATATGCACGCAATAATAGAACTTTAAAATAATTGGAGCAAAAACTGACAGAATTCAATAAGAAATAGAACCATAATTACAGTTGAAAAACTTAACATTTTTTTCCCAATAACTGTTAAAATGAGTTGACAGAAAATCAGTAATACTACAGATAACTTAAACAAAACTAGAAAGCAACTGGACCTAATTGATATTTACAGAATACTTTATCAAACAACAACCAAATACAAACTAGTTTCGAGTTCAAAATAAACTTTAGCCAAAATAGATCATATTCTGGGTCACAAAACAAGCCTCCATAACTTTAAAAATAATTTAAATGACGCAGAGTAAGTGCCCTGACCTCAACAGAACTCAACTAAAAATATTTAACAGGAAGATGTCTTTAACGTCCTCAAATATTTGGAAACTAAGCAGCATATTTCTTAATAACTCATGAATCAATGAAGAAATTATAAAGGTAATTAGAAAATCATTTTGAATTGAAGGAAAATGGAAACAGAATGTATCAAAATTTGCAGATTACAACTAAAGAGAAAAATGTATATCAGTAAATGCTTATATTAGAAAAGAATACTTATCTAAAATCAGTGACCTACATTTCCATTTAAGAAGCTACTAAAATAGGAAAAAATTGAATCTAAAGAAATACATAATAAAGCTAAGAACAAAAATTAATGCAATAGAAATCATAAAAAGCAATAGAGAAAAATTAATACAACAAAACCTGATTTTTTGAGGAAAAAACATTGTTTTAATTATAAATATCCATCCAGACTGATCAAGAACAAAAGACAGAAGATACAAATCACCAATATCAAGAATGAAAGGAAGGGAAGAAAAGGGACATCGCTATAGACCCTATAGATATTAAGAGTTAATAAGATAATATTATGAACAACTATCTGACAGAATATTTCACAATTTAGATAAAAAGGACTAATTTCCTGAAAGACAAAAACTATCATGAAATTACTCAAGAAGAAAAAGAAAATCTGGATCATCTCTTAAATAAACTGAACTTACCACTAAAAATACTTCTACAAAGTAAACTCTAGGCCCAGATGTCCACTGGTGATTTTATGAAACTATTTGGAAGAGATAATACCAATTAGTAACAAAGAGAAAGTCCTCAACAAAAGTATTAACAAATCGAATCCAGTCATATATATGAAATGTAATACATCATGACAAAAATAGGTTTATCCCAGGAAGAAAAGACTGTTTTAACATTTGAAAATCAGTCAAAATAATAAGTTCCGTAAAGGACAAAAAGTGTAAGTACGTATCAATAGATGCTGAGAAAACATTAGACAAAATTCAATATACATTCATTATGAAATGTTTAACAAGCTAGGCACAGAAGTGAACACCTACCTGCTAACAAGTATCAATGAAAACCTACACTTAATGTTGAAAGAATGATGTTTTCCCTGTAATATCAGCAAGGATGCACACTCTCACTACTTCTATTCAACATTGTACTGGAGGTTCTAACCAATATATTAAGGCAAGAAAATGAAAGGGAAACAAAGCATACGTTTTGGAAAGGAAGAAATAAACTATCTTTTTTTTTTTTGTAGACAATATACAGACAGAAAATAGTAAAGACTTTACCAAATGGCTGCTAGAATCAATAGGTGAGTTTTGCAAGGTCACATGATACAAAGTCATGCACAAAAATCAAATATATTTCTATATATTAATAATGAACAATTGAGAATTCAAATTTAAAATTCATAACATTTACAATAGCATAAAAAATCTGAACTATTCAGGGATATAACCAACAAAACTTTTGTAAGATTTTACGCTGGAAATTATAAAACACTGATAAGAGAAATTTAACAATGACTTAGAAGATGGAGAGTTATACAGCATTTATGAAGGAGACAACTCAATATTGTTTTATGTCAATTATCTTCAAATTGATCTATAAATTCATCAACCAAAATTCCAGTAATCTTTTTTTTTTCCAGAAATGGACAAGCTTATACTAAAATTTCAATGGAAAAGCAAAGGGTCTAGAATAGTCAAAACAATCGTGAAAAAGAACAAAGATGGAGGGTCCACATTACCTGATTTCATGACTTACTATAAAGCTACAAAGGGGACATACTGGTCAACAGAGCAAAATAGAGTCCAGAAATAGACTCCCACATATACATTTAATTAGTTTTGGAGTAATACTTTTCTGAATTATACATGAATCTAACTTTGTGTTAAAATCTCTAGAATTACATACCAAAAATAAAATTAATCTTACCTTCTGTAAATTTAAAAATATAAATAAAACCAAAATTTTGAACATTTTACAGAAAAGTATGCTTATAGCCAATAGGCATGTAAAAAAATGCTTAACGAAATTGGTCATAAGAAAATACAAATTAATACCACAATATGATACAATAAATACTCATTTAACTGCTGAAATTACAAAGATGAACAATACAAAATGTTGGCAAAAATGTATAGCGACATTGCTAGAGGGTGGTATGTAATGTAAACTGATATAGTCTCTTTGGAAAATAGTTTAGCAGTTTCTAGTAAAATGTAACATTCATTTATCATACAACCTAGTAATTACACTCCTAGGCATATACTGAAGGGAATTGAAAACACATATCCACACAATGACTTGCACACAAATGTTCATAGAAGCTTTTTTTCAAACAGCCAAAAATTAGACCCCAATTCATCAACAAGTGAATGGAGAAACAAATTATTGTATATTCATACAATAGAATACTACTCAGCAATAAAAATAGAACTACTAGTACACATAACAGCATTAGTGAATCTCAGAAACATTGTGATGGACAAAAGAAGACTGACACAAAATGTACATACTGTGTGATTACATTTATTTGAAGCTGTAGAAAGATAATTTGAATCTATAGTTAGAAAGTAGATCAGTGATTGTCTGGGGCATAGCAGCTTGACTGGCATGGGCTACAAAACAATTTTTCTGCCTGATACAAATATTCTATATTTTGATTTTGCTGTTGGTTACATGATGTATAAATTTCCCCAAATTCATTAAAATATACCTTAAAATGTCCCCATAGAATGATATATTTCACAAATTTGATTTTAAATAATGAAAGTGAAATAATTGCCTTTTGCCTCAGAAAAGAAAATGGAGAGATTTTAGCTCCTGCAGACTTGTACTATAAGAATTGCTGAAAATAGTTTTCGGAGTGAAGAGAAATGACTCCAGGTAGAAGCCTACAAATCATAAAATACTTTTAAAAAAACCTATCCATCAATCTATTGATCTATCTATCTCTGTGTCTCTGTCTGCGTCTCTCTCTCTCTCCATCCATTCACCATCTATCCATCCATCTAACTATCTATCATGTTTTCTTTTTATGTATCCATCTTATTTTGTTCCACCTAAGAGCCTCTTCTCCTGGCTTCGTACATCTCTATTGGAGCACTTACCCCATGGTAGTGTAATTAACTTTTTATATGTCTGTATAATTTGACTTTGTGCCTCCCAAGGGTGTGGACTATGTTGGTCTTTTCTTACCAATGTTTTCACAACAATTAGCATGGTTTCAAGCTGACTCGATAAAAGAATGATTGTGAAAGAATGAAAAAATGAATGATTGAATGAAAAAATGAAAGAAAAAACTGGTGTTGATGTGAAGAAACAGTTTTCTACTTTTTATAAGAAAAAGTCATTGACAAGTCAGAATTTAAAGTCTAGTGACCAATTGCCATATTTATTTATCATTAAAAGAAAAACAAAATAATCATTCCTTATTAAACATGCCACTCTAGGGGACACAACTAATGCAGTGTAGGTTCCATATTCAACAAGCTAGTAATTTAGTTGAGATTATTAAAACACACATCTACACATCACAACGCACCTGATGTTAGATATACAATGAGTGGCGAGCATCCAGAAAGCTCTTTTGACCTCATGAGAGGGCATCATTCGAGCAGCACTTGAACAAAAGCAGAGAAGAGAGAGCACGTGCAGATTAGTTGGTACATCAATTTGAACAACGATATTTTGATTGGACAATGGAGGGCATTTCTAGAGACAAAGGAGACCAACTGAGGAGGAAGATTTTATATACAAGATAATTGCAAGATAAGGCAAGAAAGAAATGTAGGCATCAGAGTAAGAATAATCTTGAAGGAAGTGACAATTACTTTATTTGCTATTATAGAAATGCTATTGGCAGCTTTTTATTCCTTTTAGAGTAACCACGATCACTACAAATGCTCCACTTCTCCCGCCCACTGTATCCATAGTATTAGCAATCTCTTAGCAACTTTTATGTACCATTCACTGTGCTAGGCATTTTATATATACTATGTTAGAAAACTATCACAACAAACTTAAACTGAGAGAAAGATAGTTTACTGAAATTACCCAAGGTCCACTAAGTGATAAGCAGCAGAAGAAGGAATTCTGATTGAATTCTAGGACTCCAAAAACCCATCCTGTTCTCTCTCTTTATATGATTACAAACAAAGTTTAGTGTTTTCAACACCCTGCAGGCATCAGAAAATCCTCCATGCCCAAATTATTGTCACAAGACGTGGTAGACTGACCTTTACATCCTCTATCCATTGCCAATCACTATTAGATTAATAGTCATGATCTTGTAAAAAAGATGTTGACTTCTCTGGGTGCTGCCCTGGTGCCCTAGCAGTCTCCATGCCTCACAGAAGATGGAACTTAATGGTCTATGACAAAGTGGAGAAAAAAAATTAACTGCAGAGTGGGAAACCAACACTTCTGAGAGTTTTGTTTCTTAAACTGCTTGAAAGTTCCCCAAAAATAGGTTTCTTACAGATCTGGCTTCTCTCATAGCTCCCGTTTTGACACCACACTATCTAGGAAGAAAGACTGAACTGTGTTTGAAGGAGAATTTTAGGGTTAAAAGGTCTGCAGATTATTTTTTTTTACACATCATTTCATGAAATTTTAAAAGTTCCTAACAACCCAAATTACAAAATGAATGAGGATGTATGCTCCTCACCCCATGTGATTTCTCTCTATTTAGCAGGATTATTTCCTGATTTTACAGACACAAATCGCTTTTTAATGATCTTTCCCATTCAGACATTTGATCTTCTAAAGAGCTGTTGGATGTATTCAGTGATATTTAATGAACAAGAGCTGCACAAAATATAAAGTGAGGGAGGGAATGGTCCATTGACTCTGGCTCAGGCACCATTCAAATATCTTAAGACCTAATATTCTACCTTATCTTAAGACCTAATATTCTACTTTAACTCAGATCCTTTGAAGTTGTCTTTGTGAGATTTCTAGGACAAATGGGAGCCCCTGCTCACTGATTGGAAAGGTTCTGTCAGCTTTGTGGGCATTCAAGTCCTCAGAGAACAGACTCTGCCAGTGAGTTAAGGCAATCAGACACAGTAGGTTCAATTTCCCTTGGAGAATTGTTCTTAGGATAGCACATCAAGAGACAAATATCATCACCAAATTATGTCTGCATCCTGATGGAAGACAGGAGTAGAGAAAAGTCATTCTCCTAGGGGTGAGTGGTCCTTAAGACTCCCTGAGATAGACATTCTTACTAGGGGAAGAGTGTGATTTTTAGCATTCTCCTCTGCTGTTGCCTATCCCATTCACTTTTCCCAAACAGTATATCATCATTTCAAAAACACATATTTAGTGTTTATTTATGTCTCTTTTCCACTGGCCACTGTAAATATAAACAGATATGAAACATGTTTGGGGCTCATGTGACAGGAATAGTAGGGTTTTCCAACAAAACACCCTTGACATCTTTACCATAGGCTGAGCACCTCCGCCCCCCACCACCTGCCCCTTGCACTGCCAGGAAGACAAGATGTTTCTTTAAATCTAGCAGACATGCTAACAGGTGGCCTGTGTTTGGGAAGATACTGCCATTTATAACATTTTGGGGCTCAAAGTCTCCAAGTTCTTTGAAAATACTTGAGAGTTTTTTTGTGTGTTTTAATTCTGTTTTCTCAACTAAATGTTCAATTGCTTGAATACAAGAATTCAGCCATATGACTCTTACTTATCACTGTGTCCAGATGATATTCTAGGCTTTATTCTTTCTAAATTTACCTTTAGACATGTCATGTCTTAGTCTGTTTGTACTACATTCTAGACAAAATTACTTTGATTCATCTTCCAACTCACTAACGCACTCCTCACTTGTATCCATTATGCTCAATATCCTGTCTGTTAAGTTTTTTAAATCTTAATTTTGGAAACGTCTTCAAATTCTAATGACTTTATTTTATAATTTGTAAACTAGATGTGATATTCTCTGTATATCTTTGAAGATAGCAATTCTTCAGCTATTGGATATTCTTTTTTGTTGGTTTTGGTACCTTTCATATTGTTGATTAAATTTCAAATATTAGGGCTGTGCCGGTGCATAGTGGTTAAGTGTGCGCACACCGTTTCAGCGGCCCGGGTTCTCGGATTCGGATCCCAGGCGTGGACACACACACCGCTTGTTAAGCCACACTGTGGCGGCATCCCACATACCAAATAGAGCAAGATTGGCACAGATGTTAGCTCAGGGCCAGTTAGCTCAGGGCCAGTCTTCCTCAAGCAAAGAGAGGAAGATTGGCAATGGATATTAGTGCAGG
Organism: Diceros bicornis minor; assembly: GCF_020826845.1. NCBI lineage: Eukaryota > Metazoa > Chordata > Mammalia > Perissodactyla > Rhinocerotidae > Diceros > Diceros bicornis. Next base: position 7,007,816 of record NC_080749.1, read on the forward strand.
GCCAGTCTCTCTCATCAAAAAAAAAAATCTTAGTGAGTTTTAATTATTCTGTTTTGGCAAATTCCCTCCTCACTGCCTGTGGTATGTACTAACACCTGCTTGCTGAGGTGGTGGCAGCCAGGGCAGATGCTGCAGGTGAGTCAGCTTCTCCTCTGGGAGCAGGCACTGTCCTGCTGTCCTCCCACTGTCAGGCGGTGGCTGGGTGAGCAACTTCCCACAGATCTAACCTCTGAGCAAGAGCCCTTGCAACTCCCTTGTGTGAACAAGGTGGGGAGATGAGCACGGAACTTTATCTCCTCTGACTACAACCCCTTTAGCTTCTTGACTTCTACCTGATGTGGAGAAGTCTCCCAGTACTTCTCTTTGTTGTGTTTCAAACTGTGCTGTTCCCTGGATTTATCTATTTATATAGCTCTTTTTGGTTTCTAAATTTGGAAATTCTTCAACATGTATGGCCTGCTAATTGCACTTTTTCACTTTTTCAACAGAGTACTCATTCAACAATGATTTATTGAGCATCTACTATAGACAGCTAGTGTTCTAGAGCTTGGGATTCAGCAGTGACCAAAGAGACAAAGGCCCTGTCCCTATGAATCAGGTTGGAGAATATGACAATCAAGAAAAAATATATACAGTCCAATGGCAAAGGTTAAATGCTGCTGAAATTGAAAAAAGGAAAGAAAAATAAAAAAGAGAGAAAGAAAGAAAGAAGGAGGGAGGGAAGAGAAAGGGAAGAAGGAGGGAGGAAGGAGAAGGGAGGAGGGAAGCGGAGGAAGGGAGGAGGGAGGGAGGAAGGAGGGAGAAAAGGAAAAGGAGGTGGTAAGGAGTAACTGGGGATGCCATTTCATACTGTGTGGAGAGCAAACTACCTCTGAGGATGTGCCATTTGAGCAGCCACATGAATGAAATAAAGGAAGGAAAAGTAGGTATATATAGGAGAAGAGGAAATAAGTACAAAGGTCTGAGGCAGGCCATGCTGGACTTGGGTGGAGGATGGGGAGAGCTGAAAAGGCAGAGTAGGTGGAATTTTGTGAGCAACAGGGAAAAGAATACTAGGTTAGCTTGAACAGATAGTTTCAGACCAAGACATGTTATGGAGTTTTCCTGTCCTTTCAATTATAGGATTATCATATTAGCATATCAAAGGCTCTATATTCCTGCAGTAAAGGGGCTTAATTCTTTTTAACAGCATTTCCCATTGACACTTTCCTCTTGTAACATCTATTAATGTTACAAAAAATTAGTGCTTTGTAGAACCATATTTCTTGAGAATTTTGCAATAAGAACAGTTTCTACTACATAATTGTGATATCGTGATTTTGACTCAGAGGTCAGGCCTACATTTCCCAAGTTATAATTAAAATGTCTTTCTGTTATTTCAAATCTTGAATCAATCAAGTATATTCAGTTTTTGCCCCATTTCCCTACAAGTTGCAAAATAATACCTTGTGTCTGTCCTCAGTCCACAATTTAAGAAATAGAAAAGAGCAAATCTGTGGCAGTTGATCTATAGTGATTGTCAACCACATAGTTCAAAAGCCAAAGTAACTGTTAACAATCAGATGATGTGTAAAGATCAGAACCATATGTGAATTTTGATTGTGTTTATGTATATTCTCTATTGTTCTAGTGAGAAATAAAAATCATCTACCATTTATTTTAATTGCTGCTTTTCCCCTTCATTCTGCATTGTAAAAATCTAGTATATTTTTAAATACTTTTATTTTAATAGCACTAAATTTATCTAAAGCCAATGCAATTTAGGAGAAAAAATAAGAAATAGATTTTTTCAAAATATCCCTACCATGAGCTAGACACTTGCTGTTCATGTTCGTATAAGAGTTTCACTTCATGCTGATTTCATACCTGTGAAGTAGGTATTATTAATTTCATTTAAAAAAAAAACAAAGTTAAAAATTAATGCTATCGTGCTTAGAGAAATGTAGCAGAGAGATAACAGAATCAAATTTTAAACACACTTTCTAATGTCAAGATCAATAATAAATTACATTCAATGTCAGAATTCAAACAATATAAAAATTAATGATATAATCTTTACCTTCATTAAGTGTATTGTTTAATTTAAAATAAGCTAAATGTCTAGCATTGTATCTGTAATAATAATACTAACTGATAATTTAATATTTTTTTATGAGAATTATCACATTTTATTTTATTTTCAATAGCCCTAAATTTACAGATAAGGAAACAAAGCCTCTGATGGATTAAGCGGTTTGCCAATGTTCCACAGTTGCAAAGTGGCAGAGCTGAAACTCAAATTCAGCCTCCCTGTACCAGACCATTTTCCATGGAGCTCCTGCTGTCTCCCTATGCTTCACCTCTACCTATGCCCTTTAAATGATAAGCTGGGTGCAGCTTTCCCTCTGGGGTGAATTACCTATTGCTGGAAATCAACCCAAGGTCTTTAAGAAATGAGTGCAGTCATGATTTTTTAAGATATATGTTGAGCTCACTTCTCCTGCTTGATCAGTATATGAATACAGTGGGTGTAGTGGGGAGGGGAAATGTGCAAGAGGGAAAGAAAATAGTATTATGCAAACTGAATACAGAAGGCAGTGACAAGTTCTGCCTGATTTAAGAGCAGAGAAAAAAGATTGGTCTGATTTTCTTTGGGATGAACCCTTGGTCTACCCTCATTTCACAAGGGAACAGCGTATCTCAGAAAATGAATGTATCTTCAGATTTTAATGTCATCACCATGAAAGTCACTGGAAGGTGTTGTTATGACCTTCCCCCACACGGGAAGATTTCATGATGTATGTTCTGTTGATGAAAATTCAGAAGACCAGGGGAGCTGATGAAATATAGCTAAGTGATTCAGAGAGTAAATATTAGGTTCAGTGCCTGATTGCCTCGTATTTTAAATATTTCAATGCTCCCTGCATGACTGGACCGGAGTAAAGTACTCACTATTTAGCAACTTCAGCCACAAAAACACCTTAATAGCATCATTCAAAATGTGTACTGTCCTCTTTAGAGTAATGGGCTTTTGATGATAGTAATCAAAGAATGCTGCCTTTGTAGATTGGAGTCATAGCCATGTTGAGAAATGATGACTGTTAAGGACATTTTTTTTCAGTAATTGTGTGCTTTGCTCAGTCAGTCCCTTTCTCTGATTTAAGGTCAGTGACAATGGGGTCGGAGGGGGCAGGATTGTTTTCCCCCAACAGAATGGGAAGTAACATTAGGGAGGCAGATACTGGTGGCAGAGATATGTAAAGAAAGTGATCTGCAAAAATAAGATACAATCTGAGAAAAAGCCAATGGGAGGGTTGCATACTAATGTAAGACAGATTCAAGACAGTTAAGTGGGCTGTTAACTTGAAAAACAGGATTTAAGTGGGAGATGTGGGGAGGGTGTAATAGGCTGGGAAATAGAGGTGGGGGCACCATTCCTCTATTCATCTTGCCTTTAAAGAATAAAGGGGACTAGAAACAGGAGAGAGAGAGAGAAACATTTAAACAAAGAAAAGGTTCCTGTTCGCTAAGTAATGAGTCAACTTCAGGCTTCTATGGTAAGTGCCCCGAGGGTTAAGCAGCTCTGCAGAAATGGAACAATGAGAGTGGCAAAGAAAAGTCTTAACTCTAAGCATCTGGTTCTCTGACACCTTGGACTTTTCCGCGTGGTGCGATTTCCCCAGGAGCCACATAGAATATAAACAAGTAGTTTGACAACTTGGGAAGGGTGTTGAACTGGGAGTCTGGAAGCATGGGCTTAGGTCTCAGCTCTTCCTCTTAAAATTAATGCAATCTTTGTCAAGGTATTTAACTTCTTTGAGATGATGTTTCCTGCCTTGTGAATATCACATATTTACAGATATAGGTATAGCATTTGTTGACCACTTATTACATGCCCATATTATTATTTAATCCTTGTAAAAATCCATGAGGTAGTATTCAGCTATTATACTCACTTGAGAGATATAACTGAGGCCTAAAGTAACTTGTCACATTCCAAAGTCACATTCCAAAATCTTGTGGAGCCAAGACTAGAAAGGAGACTACCCTCTTTAGAAGGTGGTTACTGGGGGATGGGAGCAGTGGGAGTGGGGCTGCATTGTCTTATCCTGTCTACTTTTGTAAGCATACTTGTTAGGAATATATTTGTGTAAAACCCTGCAAAATAAATAGAATTACTTCATGGCATTTTACTTCATGAGAAATGAAAGAAGAAACAAAAATAGATTTAAAAAAATGTATTCTAGAAACATAGCACCAAAATGGACTGGACAATCTCTACACATGGATCTACCAACAACAATTATGTTTTTTTCACAAATTCTTTATTTTTTCCCCCAATCATTAAATCTAAAAGATCCCATCTAATTTGCAAGTAATTTTATCTTAGACTGCCAGATTTTGTCACATTTTTACAATCCTTTACACAGTTACTTCTCTCTTTCTCATCTCCAAGATAGAGATGCTTGTGAAATTTAACTACACTGGTAATCTGTTCCCTTGTACATTCACTTCTGCAGATTCTGAGAGACTAACCGGGTAGTTCACGTTTTCGGAAATGACGAAACACTGAGATTTTGGATCAGAACATTATTCCTAAACTGTAAGAGTCATTGTTTTCAAAATATGGAGCATTAACCATGTTAGACCAGGAAGAAAGTTTTCTGATAACAGAATCCAAACAACTCAATTTTGTCATGACAAAACTGCTATGCAGCAACAAAAAGATATCCTGGCCAAATTCACACAACAAGTTAATTTCAGGACAGCCCTGGAACTTGTGTCCTGGCTCATGATTCACTGGGCTTCTCTTTACCTTTAACGCTCCCTTAAGGAGCGTACAACACATTTCTGAAACTCAGAGTCTTGCACCAAAAACTGCTAATGCCAACAAGGGGTCTAATGAATGAAAACACAGAACTGCTCTTATGCTATTTTTTTTTAATTTTTTTTTTTTGCTGAGAAAGATTCTCCCTGAGCGAACATCTGTTGCTAACCTTCCTATTCTTTTGCTTGAGCAAGATTAGCCCTGAGCAAACATCTGTGCCAATCTTCCTCTATTTTGTTTGTGAGTCGCTGCCACAGCATGGCTGATGAGAGGTGTAGGTTGGCACCTGAAATCTGAACCTGTGAACCTAGGCTGCCAAAGCAGAGCACACCGAACTTTAACCGCTACAACATGAGGCTGGCCCCTCTTAAGCTATTTTGAAATCAAAGAAATAGAACTGGGTGACTGTCCTGCATTCATGGCAGACATGAGCAGTTGGTCATAATCGTGGGTCACAGTGTGATCTCATCACTCTTCTCCATGCAGCCGTCCAAGCAGCCATCAATAGTTCATCTGGACTGGCCAGTTTGGTTGCTGACTCACAGAGCAGAGCTACACAATGTACCCCCCTGTCGACCTCAGCCAGTGAAGGTTTGATACTGACTCTGCTTGCTTATCGGCTCTGTGACCTCCAGAAAGTTATTACCTACATGTTTCAGTTTTGTCAATACACACAATGAAGCTGCAGTAGTTTCCACTTCCAAGAGCAGTGCTTCTCAAACTTTGGCATGCAACAGATGATCTGGAGAGCTGATTACGTCATGAAGGCCCAGCCTCGTTGAAGTACAAGTTCCTCAGCTGACTCTGATCCGAGCCTCTTGGAGAACCATTGCTCTAGAGTATAAAACGATGCAGGTAGAGCGTTTAACACTATCTGGCACAAAATAAGACCCAATTTATTATCATTATCCTTCATTATATTAGATGATTTTAAGGTCAATTCTTATTTTAAATGTCTATAATTATGTGATTCTATGAAACAAGTGCTTTAGCAATATATAGAAGTTAACTGAAAAGAATTCTCATTTTTACTCAAATGAAATTAATTAGGATACAGAATTTGTTAAACACAGGTAGAGTAAATATACATTTTAGTAGATTGCAACCACACATGAAGAATAACTATTTAATAGCAATATAGAATAATGGGATGTTACTCTGAGAAGAATAGAATTCTATATTCCCATGTCAGTAACTTGGCTCAGTAATAAAAGTAAAGTAAATACTCCTGGCTACTTTGAGTGTCTTGTGAAATGTGCCTGAAGTCACATCTCCAAGACAGATGTTAATTCCTTCTAATTGACAGTTTGCAAGGATCTGATTTCTGTAAGGCCTTCTATCACTGCAGCTGAGTGAAATGTAGGCAACTGCTGAATTAACCAAAGCTATGCTTTGTGCACATTTGCATGAAAAGCAAAATTCATGTAACTCCATTTAAACAGAATAAGACACAATCTGTTCTTTTAATATCCCCACATCCCCAACAACCTGTATCTTTAGATATGGGATGTAGTGTCTTGTATCTTTGTTTGAAACAAGTTACAATGTCATTGCCTTGGGAGTTCATGTGATTTCAGTAGGAGAGAAACATTTGAGAACCAGGCAAGTGTATACGTTAATTAAGTTTAAGATCACCCAACACTGCAGTAGTACAGCCTACTAAGGAACAAACAAAACTCATAGGCTAAGCTGTTATAGTTTTTGCAGTAACAAATATGCATGTGGAAAACAGGAATCAAAAAACATAATTGAACACCTGTAATGTGTTAGACATTATCTTAGGCATTTTACTTATTTACACTTAATCTAAAACACACATGAGAAAGAAGGTAGTATTTCTATTTAGAATTCCTATATAGAATGATTTTTAGGAACTAAATGATTGTATGGAAAGGCACCTCATAAACTATTTGCTACCTTTTCCGGTTCATCACCACAATCTGCAATGAAATCAGTTTCCAGGCTCTGGCAGCACATTTGGATACACAGCTTCAGCTTGACACTCAGCCCTTACTCTCCTGTTGGTTTGATATTTGCTGTCTCTCCCGTTTCCTGTGGCCAACTCAAGATAGCGTACTCCCAACGTTCTGCCCCAGTTCTACTCCCTTCTGGCGGGCTAGAACAATCTCGCCTGACTCCTCCAGGCAGCATCATCCGTATATTTGCAAACTGTATTGAAAAGTACCTTTTTGAATGAAAGTCTCTATGATTATCCAAATATTTGGTATCTTATAGACGGAACGTTTTTAGAGTCTCCAAAGCAGTTTAGGAAGCACAAGATCTATTAGAATGAAGGTTTCCTACATGGGACAACTATTTTAAAGTTATGTTGAAGTTCCCTATATGCTACAAACTGAAATGTTCTGTGTTACTGTGTAGTAATTATTCATACTCTCTGTTAAATCCAAACATAATACCGGCATAAAAATGGCATGTTAATTCTACTGATACTATTACCTCACTTGCTTAGACATCATTAATATATGCTGAATTCTCATTTAACAAAGTTATGCTGATACAACTAACAGAATTCAGGGAATTAACATTTTTCCCTCATTATCACATTTCTTTCTTCTTTCCTGAGTTGTTATGAACTGGCTTTCTGAATATTTCATATATCCATCTGCTTTCTCCCTGCTTCCATTGTTGAGGTGCAAGCCTTTCCCTGTTGTCTGGGACATTGCGAGAGCTCTCTCCCTGGACTTGCTTCCACTGTTTTATCCCACTCTAGTTCCCTCTCCACACTCCAGCAAAAACCATCTTAGTTATTTGCAAAGATGGTCATGCCAGCTGCCTAAAAGCTTTTCAGTGGTCTGAACTTAATAGGATCTGAGATGAGGAGAGTTCAGAGGACCAGGGAGGATTAAAATGGATGATAAGTAGTGGATGGCTTCAATGATTACGAGTTAGGTGAGCAACTCTTATAGATGTGTCTTGTGTGCCCCTACACGCATCTGGGTGGGATAGAACCACCTATTTAAAGAGTTCACATGGATGCTTGGAGAAGGAGGCTCCAGATTTTATTAATATCTTATCTTTTTCCTTTTGTCACTTAGTTGTAGCCATATTGAAAACTTAGAGGAAAAGACTCAATCTTGAAAAAAAAAAAATCTATGCACATGTATTACATCAAAGGTTATTAAATCCATGTTCACTGGACCTTTGTGTTCTCATCTAATATTCTTCATGGGTTCTTTATCAAGTTAGAGTTTGTGTTTATGCCAATTGCATCATTTTTAATAATCTTGTAAGGAAACTATGCACTTCTTCAAGGAGTTTGTTCCTTAGGCAATGTCTGTAAGTAGTGAGTCTGAGCCCACTTTTACCTAACTGGGTAAGCCAAGACCTTTGTTAATGTGCTACCCTCTGTTAAAATTCAGATCTTCTTCATTTGTTTTTTGTTTGTTTTTCTCCTTTGGGAGTCTTTGACCACATCTGCTTCTCTCTGTCACTCTCCATCCAGGCATCTGGTTGTCCCAAACCCAGTGAAACCAACACCAACACCTCTTACTAGAAATTAATAATGTTCCCATTTCCCAAGTTTGAAGCAGCAAAATTATCAGGATCTAATTGTCCCTAATCCTGATCTACATCTCTCTCTATTGTAACTTCTGATTTGAAATCAAGGATACTAACCAAGTTTCCAGAAAAATAAATTTCGTAATTTCTTTGATTAATAAAATTTTTAAAAGTGAGATTCTATTAAGTGATTTTATTCAAAGCTGTATATGTCTGTGAGCCATACTAGTTTTTTTGAAGAACTGTTTGTAGTTTTATTCTCCAAAATGTGAAGTCAGGATAAAAAAAAAATGCGAAATAAAATAATTTAACTACTTATCTTTATAGCTAGAAAATAAAATTATATCAGGCAAAAGGTTAGTGCTCACTGCCCACTTTTTTTTTTTTTTTGTGAGGAAGATCAGCCCTGAGCTAACACCCATGCCAATCCTCCTCTTTCTGCTGAGGAAGACTGGCCCTGGGCTAACATCTGTGTCAATCTTCCTCCACTTTATATGGGACACCGCCACAGCATGGCCTGACAAGCAGTGCATCAGTGCGCGCCGGATCCTAACCCAGGTTGCCAGCAGCAGAGCACACGCACTTAACTGCTATGCCACAGGGCTGGCCCCTCACCGCCCACTTTTAAGAACTATGAAACAATAAAGAAAAGGCAACCAAACATCTAGAAAAATGAGCAATGAATAGAAATAGGCAAATTACAAACAAACAAAAAACTGTAATACTACACTGAATAAGATTTTCTAACTTAGTAGCAATCAGAGAAACTGGATTAAACAATACTATCTTTCACATATCAGAATACAGACATTAAAATATTTGATAATATCATGTCTTGGTGAATTTGTTGGGAAATTGAAATCATATACACTTCTGTGGGAGAATAAATGGGTACAGGGAAATTGAATGACAATTTGGAATTGTTATCAAAATACAAAGTACAAATATGACGTGACCCAGCAATTCTTGGAGGCATCTTCCTTAGAAAAGTATTCACACATATACACGACAAGGTCTAAAAGAGTGTTTTATTGAAGCAAAAAAACAAAAACAAATTTATTAAGAAGGTAATTGCTAAACTGACATATTCATACTTTAGAATATTATGTAGTATTTTATAAGGTTGAAAGAGACAGAAATCTATTACTGAATAAAAGAAGCATGTGAAAAAATTATATATACTTGATAATATAGTTTATATAACTAAATACTATACGTGTGTGTGTGTGTGTGTGTACAATATAAATGTGAATGCATTATAAAGGGTTGAGAGGATCTACAATAAGCTAATAGCACTGATGTCTTAGGGAGATAGAGGAGATAAGAAGAGGGGGATGTTTGAGGGCTGCAGTAAAAGAAAAATTTTGTCTATGTGTAATCTTTTAATTTTCAGTACAAGGAATACATTCATATATTCCTTATGTAATTAAAAACTAATACTAATTTTTATTAAAAATAAAAGAAATAGAGATGTTCTAGAAAGTATATCATGTATTACAATTTGTAGCATGCTTTGGGCTGTGTGGATTTTGTTCCTGTTGTTGTTTTACAGTGCTCTTGCTTTATTGATTCTCAGGCACTACTGAAGCAACTGTCAAAACGTGGGTGGCTCTAGGGCTCATGGCTGAGCACGTGGGCTTTGAGGTCATGCTGTCTGATTTCTGGGATCACTACTTGCAGTTGCTCAACTTTGTCAAATTGCTTAACCTGCCAACACTATAGTCTCCCCATGTGTGCAATAGGAGTGTTCAATGGGAGCAATAAAAAAAAGCAAAACAAACAAAAAACTTATCACCCATGATAATGGTGAGAGTAAATTAGATCCTTAAGAGGCCTTTAAACTGAGGTGAGCTGAGGGTGAACCCTCAGGATATGGGAGCCACTGTAGTTCCCTGCTGTGCAGAAAGCCTCTTGTTCTCATAGGATTCTTCGCACACACACACACACACACACACACACTTTGTTTAAAAAGTGAAATCACAAAAAAGCAATATTTAAACAATGGTACTGAAACTGTGAATTGAATACTTAAAGAAGCATAAAGATGTAGTATTTTTAATATTTCCTTTTAAATTCATTCCCATATTTATATAAGATGAGAGCTAAAATATCATGCATTCTTTTCCACAAACTTGAAAACTCTCAGCACTTATCAGGAAATTTGAATAAACTATCACTTTATCATATGTTAAGTGACATAAAACACCAAGACATTGAATTGAGTCAATTTAAAATTGGCTCCAATGATTTACAACCTCAAATTCTTCATCTATTTTGGTTTAAATTTGAATTTGTCACACTCTGACACTTTTATATGTTACCAAAATGTCATCATACTAGGGCAAAAGAAGCTACTATATCAAGTGTCCTTGAAATGCTTCCAACTCCAAATTCCATGTTAGTTGTGGTTGATGTGCATGACTTACATAAGGAAGTGACATTTTTTTCGTAGTTCAGAAGAAAATGTTAAGTTTGAGAAGCCAAGGGTTTATGAGGCAAAACTTTATCTTAATCTGAGTCCTTCTACTCCATTTATCATCTTTGAATCCTAAGAATCACACACACACAACACTTTTCTGTTTAGAAGGTGACTTCCACAGTAATCATGGCTCTCAGGAGTGTCTGCTAGTATAAATAAAAACAACATTTTGGTCGGCAAAATCTTCAATGACAGCCAAATTCCTATGAAATCTAAATTCTTCTCCTAGATTTGAGGTTTGAACAACCTGTTTGACTTCATCTTACTCATGCAACCTTACCTCATGTGACTTCTCTACCGACAATCTTTTATTCTGAGTCTACCATGACTTTACCCTCTTGAGAAACGTGATGATAATGTTTTCTTTTACATCTTTGCTCAGGTGAGACTGGCTTTTCCCTGTTTTCAACCTCTATAGGTTTCAATCATCCTTTGGGAGCCAGTTCACACTCACCTCCCTGACAATTCCAAGCCTTTCTAACCACCCTTCTCTGAACTTGCACAGCAAGGCCATACTAAGCAACATAGACCTTTCTATATATTGTTTAGTTTACTAAAGATCTATGTGTCTCATTCTCATCTGCATAAATTGAATTTAGAATTCTTGAGAACCAAGATTTGGAAACTGTTCTGCATGTAAATTACTTCATTCCATAGGGATGACAAATGAGGGCAGATTGATTATATTTGGTTATCAAAAAGAATAATATTTCAAATTTATTCTATAAAAGAGCCTCCAACTACAAATAAGTATTCAACAAACACTTATTTTGAGCTTACTGAGCTTGAGGTCTTTGTTAGGCTCTGGGAATAGGTGGAGGTACAAGTCAGACTTTCAACCAATGCCCTCAAAATTCTTACATTTAATAATGGCAGGTATTGGTAGGTAATCAGGGTTTTATTACAAAAGCGAAGCTAACGAGACCATATACAAGCTGCAGCTATGATGTTCTGGTGCCAGGTTGGTCTGGAGGCCAGGTCTGACATCAGTGTGGAAGCCTGAAGAAAATGTGAGGATCCAAAGGATACTGAAGGAAGAAAAAGGGCACGTATCCTTTTGTAAGGCCATAGTTGTCTATGTTGTTACATACAACTAATCTCACCACATTGATTGAGCTCCTAGAATACATAATCAAGTCTTCTACAATAAATTATATTCAGATAAAGGCCACTTAATTAAAAGTGAGCAACAATACAATTTACTCTATATTCTACAATGCTTGGAATTGAGGCATATAAGAAATGAAAAAAATCTGCTTCATATACTGCTGAAGATTGAACCAGATATCCTTAGAGCTCTTCTTTGTCAGGCTGTAGAGCTTAACTCTTATTTAGCTATGCCCTCACCCTGTATGTATGAAGGTACAGCTTTGCTTAGAGAGATTTTAACAAACTGAGCACTACTCCTAGTTTCAGTTTTCTTTATACTATTCCAGCCTGATAAAAAAAAAAAAACTTAAACTTTGACTGTGTGGATCTTGATATTACTCTAAGAGATAATGCAAATCATCATATAAGTGATGTACACGATACACTTTAGATGAAATTAAAATTTTTCATATCATATTCTGAGATAATCATGCTTTATTTGGCTAATATTTTGCCAATTTTTTTTTTTTGTAAGGAAGATCAGTCCTGAGCTAACATCCATGCCAATCCTCCTCTTTTTTGCTAAAGAAGACTGGCCCTAAGCTAACATCCATGCTGATCTTGCTCCACTTTATGTGGGATGCTGCCACAGCATGGCCTGACAAACAGTGCATTGGTGTGTACCCAGGGTCCAAACCCGGGCTGCCAGCAGCGGAGCGCACGCACTTAACTGCTACGCCATGGGGCTGGCACCTATTTTGCCAAATTTTAATCACGTTAAAAACCATAGCTTAATATATTTTAAAAAATAAAGGTATATTTTTCAAGTTAAGGTTATTAGAACATTTTATTTTGACAGTCTTTTGGCTTGATTTATAACATTTAAATAGTTGGACATATGGAAAGTGCACCTCCACTTGCACTCTTGACTCATGCCATGCAAATGTTAGGGGCAATATTTCAGAATGTTAATCTCCATCCTTATACATAGGAGAACTGGAGATTTCCAGAGAGGGTGAAGTGGTGAGACGGGCGTCGGCAAAGTGGAGAAAGAGGTAAAGATGGAGTCCTTGTGTATGTTTAATTTCTAGGCTCTAGGTGTCCGCGATAAACTTCCCTAACAGCTGGATGTGGGGATACTAGCAGACCAAAGCTTCTAAGCATCCAGTGAGTTCATGTCTCCTGAGAATCAGAAGTCTTGGTTTGAGATGAGTTTGATACTGCTGGACGCTCATCATTGTCTTCCTTCCAGGAAGAGATGCTGCCTTGCTGATGGCAGGAATCAGCGCAAGGAAGCCGACTAGTTTTGAGGGAGGTGAATAATATGAAAATAAATAAACTTGGCTTCAGAACAAAGAAGGTAAGTGAACTAAGTGATTTTAATGGGCTTTTCAATACCAGTAAAGTGATAAACAGAAGCAGGATGAATGTACTATTGGGTATTGATGAGTGCATTTCATAATTCCAGATAAAGAGAGCTCATTATCTCAGGAAGGAATTTGTCAGTTAGATATATTCTACTTAAAATTACATTCCAGGTCATGAAACACCGATTGGTTAACTCAACATTTTGACAGACGCTGAAGATGAGACAGGCCTCAGTTCTTACATTTTATTATTCTTAGCTTTAAAATCTTTTGCAAACAAATAATTTTCAGTTTCTCTAGAACATATGCATCATAATTAGAATGCTCATGTAAATGTTTTTGGAAACTATTATTGATGTAAACAACTCAGTTCAGCCCCAGGTATCATCCCAGGTTTTTTTCTCAATACAAATGGTTGATGCCCTTACTTCTATAGGGGATTCCAGAGTGAAGTGTGTTGTAACCCAGTGGAGCATCTGAGCTGGGCACAATTCAGTTCCCTCCTCCCAACAGACTGGGATGCAGTGTCTCCGGGATAAGCATCAGCTCTCATTCTCTTGCCAGCACTTCCCATCTGCTGAACACCCTTTTTTCTCCTCAGCTCCCTGGTTTTATGCTTTTTCCATTACTATTAACTAGTCCACTTTGTCCTTGCACAATCATCCTCATCTTTAATGGAGAGGACCTTCTCTGCTCAAGTAGTTGATGCAGTGAAACCTGCAGACTCGGAAGTCAGATACTCGTGGGGATCTGTCTTGGCCATAGTTACTTAATCTATTGAAGTTTCAGTTTTTCATGTGTGAATGGGAATAATAGCTTCAAGCAAGACACCTGAGTAAATATAGCACCTACTTCACAAGATTTTGTCAAAATTATGAATGAGTGGACATATGTAAAATGCTTAGCATAGTGCTTGGCACACAGTAGGTTTTATAATGTTTATTATTATTATAATCATTATTATTCAATAATATATGCAAATGCTTGGTATGTAGCAACTGTTTCGTCAGTGACAGCTCCTAATATTGTTCTCATTTGACTTTCTTTTAGCCCTGTTTGTTTTACAGCTCTTCTTAGTTGATATGACAAGGACAGGAAGGAAGTAGGGTAGTCAGTCAGATTTACATAACTTTTTTCCCTTCCTCTTCCTAGCTTTAAGCAACTTGTATGTAACCTTAATAATTCATTCATTCGTTTATTGAATTCTTTCTAGAATCATTCATTCAATAAATATTTATTGAATACTCTCTTTATTCCAGACTCTGTGCTGGATTCTTATAAATATATATTAGTTTATGCAATTCTCAAAATAATTGGCTACATAGGCATTATGCTGTTCATCTTATTGATGAGTTAAACTGAGGCAGAGGTCAAGAAACCTGTAGAGGTCCATGCAGAGCTCAGTATCTCTGATCCCAAATCTGGATTTCCCTCTCTTCCCCAAACTACCTTGGGCACAGTGTTTGTCTGGTCTGCTGTCCAAACCAAGTGCAGAACCTAGTCAATTACATTATACAAATAAGAATGTATAACCTGAGAAGGATGATTAGTCTCTGTAACTTCCATGTACATGAAAGCTTTATGATTTCCCCAAATCACAATCCCACGCTTCTAAGAATCCAGTCTGAAAGTTATGTTGTCATAGACTGACTCGGCAGTCATAGGCAGCCTCTGAAGCGACTGTTTTTCATTTGAAATGGTGTTTCCAGCTGTATTAATGGCCACTTTCTGCACAATTGATCAGTTCAGCTGGGTGGTTGGTTTGATTTGGTCATGAGCACAGCTGTAGAGACCAGATGCACCATTTTTTTTTTTCTATTGAATGTTGTTGCTGTTAAACAAGCACAGGCATGGGCTTACATAGGGTGTTACCAACCACTGGATTAGCTCCATGGAGACACGGATTGTTGACAGGCTAACTCCTTCATTGATTTACTTGTCAGTGTCTGGGAGATTTGGAGCGGTATGAGGCTATGCGCATTTTATTTGTATCCTAGCAGTTTTTTAGTTTTCCTTGGGAAAAAAAAAATGTGAAGAATTTATTTCCTCAACTTTTCATCAAAATTTGAAAAACACCTAGAATTCCACTTCTTTTAAACCATGGACCACGTTTCCTTTTGTGAAGTATCAGAGCGGGGATGTGTGCCCGAATGGAACATTGCTAGCGTTAAGGGCTGTAGGCAAGCTGTATTACCTCGTTTTCTTTCCCACAAAAGCAGCTGGTATCTAGGTGGGGCTCCAGGTTTTGCTTGTTGGTTCTATAATGATTTTAAATTGGCTATCAAAATCTTATGGAAGGGAAATTCTGTACTTTCAGGTTTTCTTATTTTTCCATAATTTACCATGTTTTCTAAATAATATTCATGTATGCATTATTATCAAAATTTCCAATTCATTTAGACATATTCAGATGAGTGATTGTTACTGCTTTGGCTTTTGAATATAAGCTATTCAGGCATTTCTCCTAAAGCTTCATATTCATTTTCTGCAAAATAATTAAAACACAAGAGAAAAACAACCGAGAACAATAAATGAACCATTAAGCAATAAAGAATTCCTTTTTCCATATTCAGAACAAAGTATTTTTTTATCATCCTCATCATCATTATTTAGAATCCATAATAACAGTAACACAAAAAACACAACATATTCCTTTCTTTCTCTTCACCCTCTCCAGCAGGTATGGACCATTTCCACAATATAACTTGGCTCCATCCTTCTCTAGGATTTCTCACGTCCCTTAACAGTTAATGTTCACAACCACTCGATGTGTCCTGTGTCTCAATCAACTCAAGCTCAGACTTTCTGGATTCTCATTGCATGCGTGATCTACATTTTATCTTGAGGTCACTCCCCTCGACTTGTAAACTAGCCTTATAAATAAAACAATGTTGCATATCCACAAGGCATATTTCAGGTTTCTTTTTCACTAGTTTACCACATAAAGATGTTTCCTGCATTCTTATTGATTGTTATTCATTGTTTTCCTTTAAACAAATATTCTCCTTAGGGTCAGACTGTGTGCCCTGAAGTTTTTAATATTGTCACTCCTCCACCATGAGAGAATCAGCCCAGCCCCCAGTAGATTTCACCTCCTCATCCCATTGTTCAATGTCACGTTCCAATAAAAAATATTCTCGTGAGAGGTCAGCCTGCTGTCAAGCATTCTTTTCTCCCAAGTGCCACTGCTTATGACTTAGAGAAGTATTGGCGAGATGTCTGGAGAGCTATAATCCACACTCGTTTTATTCTCTCATCCTTTCTCGTCTGCAACTTACTCCCTTTGCTATCCTCTTGGAAAAAAGCTTTTGTTTTCCCAAATTTTCAGGTAAGTAGAGCATCAAATTTTGGTGCGTGGTTTTGATCTTGTGTATATAAATCCCAGGTTACCCACTGGCCTTCACCTCTCATCTTTGTTTTATTTTGTTATAAAATCTATGCTTTCTCCAGGAAACTTGAGCTATTTAAAATCACTTTCAAAATCAGAATACCATTGCCTTTCTGGAGAGCAATATGGTAAAATTTATCAGAAGCAAAAAAATAAAAAAAAAGAGGATGGAAAAGAAGGTGTCTAAAAAAATCATCAAAAGCTTTAATAATGTTTGTAACTTTTCATCTAGTAATTTTAAAATTAATGATCATACATATATATGATGCAATATTATTCAGTCATTTACTTGTTTCTTCTAAAGAATTTTAAATATTTTGGAAAATGCTTAGAAAATAGTTATTCAACAAATGTTTATTGAACTCCATTGTATGCCAGGCATCATTTCAGTGGCAAGCAAAAAACTGATACGAAATTGCATGACAGTAGTTCATGATTATTTATAATTAAGTATAAAGAAATATATCAAAATAGAGCAATAGAGATATTTGAGAAAATCTATGGGTGTGCTTTGGGTTCTTTATTTTTTTTATATTTCCTAAGTTTTACAATACACATATTTTTATAATGAAAAACAAGAACGAGAACAGCTACTTGTTTTAAAAGTACAATGCTTAACAACAATTTCTCCTCCAAGTGCTTGATTACCAGGTAGAGTAAGAGAGATAATAATAGGTATAATGATATTACGCACACAGAATGGGCCTCAGGCATAGGTAATATCAAGCTAATACACACTTGGAGGGAACTTTGTAATAGTCCTTGAATATCTAGTTAAAGAATAACTGCATCAGAATCAAGAGGATGATTATATTAAAAATATATTCTAAGTTTCACATCAAACCCATTAAGTCAGAGACTCCAGGCAAGAATTTGCATTACGGTTCATGTCAAGATGATGGTGTAGGCGGACTCTGAACTCACCTCCCATGGACATAACAAATTTACAGCTGCTCTTGGAACAATTACCCCTGAGAGACAATTGAAAACTGGACAAAAAGGTCCCCTGCAACAAGGGACAGTCCTGACTGAGACAGAAGCGGCAGATACTCGTCTCTGGAGAGAAAAAAGCTACCTTCACAAGCCGCAGCGCCTCACAGCCTCCCGGGAGCAAACTAAAGGTACACAGCCTTCCCTGGAGGAGGGGCGACCTGAGGAGGGGAGCATTACTGCTATAAGCATCTTTTGTTCCCAGTACAACTGAGACAAGTGTCGTAGTGTCTGGCTTTGCTGGCTACTAACAACAAGGGAGAATACCCCCAGAAAAGCTATCGGACACAAGGAAAGAAAAGCCTGCTCTTAAAGGGCGCTGCACAAACGCACCCGTTTCAGAAAGCAACATAAAATCACCAGAAAGAAATATGCACAGTCCTTTGGTGACAAGGGACTCACCTGGTAGGCTCTGGGTGCATCTCGGTGAGAGGTGAGACCTCCCCAGGGACTGAGACATTGGCGGCAGCTATTATTGTGACCCAGTACAGGTGTGCTGACACAGACGTGGGCAGACGCCATTGGAGTTCTTCCCCTGGCCTGTTAGCCCAGGGTCTGCCCCACCACTAGAGCACTGATTTAATGCAGCTCAGCCAGGGCAGGCAGCCTGCCCTAGGGACTGGCCCCACCCAACAGCAAGCCCTCAGGCAACTTTAGGCCCTCATAGGCTAGGTGCCTAGATCATCTGCAGCCAGGCGAGTGGGTCCACCTCTGCGGGGCAGGGCATGCATGAGGAGCAGGTGGAGTGTGTGGGGCCTCTACAGTGGGGCAACTGGGTCTGCTTCAGGGGGTTGGGTCAAGTGCATGGGGCATGACTGTTGACGGGGTGTGTGGCCTTGTGGGTGGTGGGGCTTGTCAGCTGCAGCAGACTTGTGCTTATCAAACAGCCACATAGGGGATCAGCCCCACCTCCCAAAGCCTGAAACATGGTTTTCCCCTGCCTGGGGCCAGCCCCACTCAGCTGCAATCCTGAGAGAGCTGACAAGAGCCTTATAGTACGGAGGCCTACAGCAATTGTAAGCCCCTGAGCCTAACAATTAACCTCACTGGGGGCCTACTCTCTTAACAGAAAAACTGCAACAGGAATGTGCTATTAGAGTTTTCAGTCAACTGTGCTGGGGCTCCCCACACCTGATAAAGTGACCAAAGGGTCCATAGCAGCCAAACACAGCTGAGCATTACAACCAGCTGGCCAGCGGACAGCTCAGCCTCCCTGGGCACCTATAGCAAAGGCAAACCTGCCACAACAGAAGGACACATGTGACCCCAGGAGTCACTCCTGGAATATTTGGAACTGGTGACGAGCACACTGCTAGGTCTCATAAGGCATCTCTTACATAAGGCCACCTCTCCAAGATCAGGAGATGTAGCTGACCTACCTAATGCATAGACATAAGCACAGAGAAAGAGGCAAAGTGAGGTGGCAAAGGAATATGTTCCAAGTAAGGGAACAGAACAAAACTGAGAAAAAACTAAATGAAATAGAAATGAGCGATCTACGTGACAAAGAATTCAAACAAAAAGTCATAAGGAGGCTCACTGATCTTGGGAGAAGAATGGCTGAACTCAACGAGAACATCAAACAAAGAATTACAAAATATAAAAAAGACCCAATCACAAATGAAGAATATAATACTGGAAATGAAAAATTCACTAGACAGACTCAAAAGCGGAGTAGATGATACAGAAGAATGGATCAGTGAGTTGGATGAAATACTAGAGGAAATCACCCATATTGAACAGCTAAAAGAAAAAAGAATTAAAAAGAATGAGGACAGTCTAAGGAATCTCTGGGACAACATCAAGCACACTAACATCCGTGTTATAGGTGTCCCAGAAGGAGAAGAGAGAGACAAAGGGGCAGAGAATCTATTTGAAGAAATAATAGCTGAAAACTTTCCTAATCTAAGGAAGGAAACAGACATCCAGGTACACGAAGCACAGAGAGCACCAAAAAATATAAACCCAAAGAGGCCCACACCAAGACACATCATAATTAATATGTCCAGAATTAAAGATAAGGAGAGAATCCTAAAAGTGCAAGAGAAAGGCAACAAATTACATACAAAGGAAACCGCACAAGGCTTTCAGCTGACTTCTCAGCAGAAACCTTACAAGTTAGAAGAGAGTGGCACAATATATTTAAAGTGCTAAAAGGAAACAACCTACAGCCAAGAATACTCTACCTGGCAAGGTTATCATTCAGAATGGAAGGAAAGATAAAACGTTTCCCAGATAAGCAAAAATTAATAGAGTTTATCACCAAGAAACCAATCCTACAAGAAATGCTAAAGGGACTTATTTAAGGGGGAAATAGAAGACCACAAATAGGAAAAAATTATCTATTTTCATGATAAGAGGGTAATGGATACATGCATACAAAAAAGAGCTTAGATATGATATCAAAAACATAAAATGTGGGAGGAGGGGAGTAAAAGAGTAGAGCTTTCAGACAGAGGTCAAACTAAAGGGACCATCAACTTAATATAGATTGCTATATACTTAGGTTATTATATATGAACCTCATGGTAATCACAAACAGAAGCCTATAAGAAATACACAAAAATGTTAAGAGAAACGAATCCAAATATAATACTAAAAAAGCCATTCAAACCACAAAGGAAGAGAGTCAGAGAAGAAGAAAGGAACAGAGAAGAACTACTAAAATACTCAGAAAAAAAGTAACAAAATGGCAATAAGTACATATCAAAAGCTACTTTAAATGACAATGGACTAAATGCTCCAATTGAAAAGCTTAGGGTGGCTGATGGGGTAAAAAAACAAGACCCATATATATGCTGCATACAAGAGACACACTTCAGACCTAAAAACACTCACAAACTGAAAGTGAAGGGATGGAAAAAGATACTCCATGCAAATGGCAATGAAAAGAAAGCTGGGGTAGCAGAACTCATATCAGACAAAATAGACTTTAAAACAAAAACTGTAACAACAGACAAAGAAAGGCACTACATAATGATCAAGGGAATAATGCAACATGAGGATATAACACTTGTAAATATCTGTGTATGCAACATAGGAGCACCTAAATATATAAAGCAATTATTAACAGACATGAAAGGAGAAATGGACAGTAACACAATAATAGTAGGGGACTTTCATACTCCACTTACACCAATGGCTAGATGATCCAAACAGAAGATGAATAAGGAAACATTGACCTTAAACAACACACTAGACCAGATGTGCTTAGTAGATATATACAGAACATTCCATCCAAAAACCGAAGAATACACCTTCTTTTCAAATACACGTGGAACATTCTCCAGGGTTGATTACACATTAGGCCACAAAACAAGTCTCCGTGAATTTGAGAAGGTTGAAATAATCCCAAGCATCTTTTCTGACCACAACGATATGAAACTGGAAATCAACTATAGGAAGAAAATCAGAAAAGCCACAAATATGTGGAGATAAACAAAATGCTACTGAACAACGATTGGGTCAATAAAGAAATCAAAGGAGAAATCAAAAAATACCTGGAGACAAATGAAAAAGAAAATACAACATGCTAGAATTTATGGGATACAGCAAAAGCAGTTCTAAGAGGGAAGTCTATAGCAATACAGGCCTATCTCAACAAACAAGAAAAATCTCAAATAAACAACCTAACAGTGCCCCTAAAGGAAGTGGAAAAAGAGGAGCAAGCAAAGCCCAAAATCAGTAGAAAAAGGAAAATAATAAAAATCAGAGCAGAAATAAATGAAATAGAGACAAAAAAAGTAGAAAAAAATCAATGAATCCAAGAGCTGCTTCTTTGAAAAGATAAAAAAACTGACGAGCCTTTAGCTAGACCCACCAAGAAAAAAAGAGAGAAGGCTCAAATAAATAAAATCAGAAATGAAAGAGGAGAAATTACAACAGACACCTCAGAAATACAAAAAATTATAAGAGAATACTATGAAAAGCTATATGCCAACCAATTCGACAATCTGGAAGAAATGGATAAATTCTTACAATCATACAACTTTCCAAAACTGAATCAAGAAGAAATAGACAATTTGAAGAGACCAATCACCAGTAAGGAGATTGAAACAGTAATCAAAAACCTCCCCAAATATAAAAGTCCAGGGCCAAATGGTTTCCCTGGTGAATTCTACAAAACATTCAAAGACTTAATACCTATCCCTCTAAAACTCTTCCAAAAAATTGAAGAGGAGGGGAAGCTTCCTAACTCATTCTACAAGGCCAACATTACCCTGATACCAAAACCAGACAAGGACAATAAGAAAAAAGAAAATTTTAGGTCAATATCACTGATGAACATCAATGCAAAAATACTCAACAAAATACTAGCAAATTGAAACAATACATTAAAATGATCATACACCATGATCAAGCGGGATTTATTCCAGGGATGCAGGGATGGTTCAATATCCATGAAACAAAGTGATAAGCCACATTAACAAAATGAAGAATAAAAATCACATGATCATCTGAATAGATGCAGAGAAAGCATTTGACAAGACAGAGCATCCATTTATGATAAAAACTGTGAATAAAATGGGTACAGAAGGAAAGTACCTCAACATAATAAAGGCCATATATGACAAACCCAGAGCCAATATCATTCACAATGGTGAAAAACTGAAAGCTAGCCCTCTAAGAAGCAAAACTGTCACTATTTGCAGATGAAATCATGTTTATATAAAGAAAACCCTAAAGAATCCACCAAAAAACTTTTAGAAGTAATAAATGAATACAGTAAAGTTGCAGGATACAAAATCAACATACAAAAATCAGTTGTGTTTGTATACACTAACAACGAAATAGCAAAAAGAGAAATTAAGAATACAATCTCATTTACAATTATAACAACAGAAAAAAAAAAATACCTAGGAATAAAGTTAACCAAAGAGGTGAAAGACCTTTACACTGAAAACTATAAAACACTGTTGAAAGAAATTGAAGAAGACACAAAGAAATGGAAAGATATTCCATGCTCTTGAATTGGAAGAATTAACATACTTAAAATGTCCATACTTCCTAAAGCAATCTATAGATTCAATGCAATCCCTATCAAAGTTCTAACAACATTTTTCACCGAAATAGAACAAAGAATTCTAAAATTTATATTGAACAACAAAAGACACCGAATAGCCAAAGCAATCCTGAGAAAAAAGAAAAAAGCTGGAGGTATCACACATCCTGATTTCAAAATGTACTACGAGGCTATTGTAATCAAAACAGCATAGTACTAGCACAAAAACAGACACACAGATCAACGGAACCAAATCAAGAGCCCAGAAATAATCCCACACATATTTGGACGGCTAATTTTCAATAAAGGAGCCAAGAACATACAATGTAGAAAGGAAAGTTTCTTCAATAAATGGTGTTGGGAAAACTGGACAGCCATATGCAAAAGAATGAAAGTAGACCATTATCTTACACAATACACAAAAATTAACTCAAAATGGATTAAAGACTTGAATGTAAGACATGAAACTTCTTGAGGAAAACAACCTAACAACTGGGAGAAGATATTTGCAAACCATATATCTGATAAGGTGTCAATATCCAAAATATATAAAGAACCCATACATCTCAACTACAAAAAAACTAACATCCCAATTAAAAAATGGGCAAAAGATCTGAACAGACATTTCCCTAAGAAGGTATACAGAAAGCCAACAGGAAAGGCACATGAAGAGATATTCAACATCATTAACTAGCAGGGAAATGCAAATCAAAACTACAATGAGATATCACCTCACACCCGTCAGAATGGCTATAATTAACAAGACAGGAAACAAGTGTTGGAGAGGATGTGGAGAGAAGGGAACTCTCATACACTGCTGGTGGGAGTGCAAACTGGTGCAGCCACTATGGAAAACAGTATGGAGATTCCTCAAAAAATTAAGAATAGAACTACCATATGATCCAGCTATTCCACTGCTGGGTATTTATCCAAAGAACCTGAAAACACAAATGTGTCAAGATACGTGCACTCCTATGTTCACTGCAGCATTATTTACAGTAGCCAAGACTTGGAAGCAACCTAGATACCCATCAAGGGACGAATGGGTAAAGCAGATGTGGTATATATACACAATGGAATACTACTCTGCCATAAAAAATGATGAAATCTGGCTACTTGTGACAACATAGATGGCCCTTGAGAGTATTATGCTAAGCAAAATAAGTCAGAAGGAGAAAGTCAAATACCGTATGATCTCCTTCATAAGTAGAAGATAAAAACAACAACAAACAATCACATAGAGACAGAGATTGGATTGGTGATTCCCAGAGGGGAAGGGGGGAGGGAGGGGGACCACAGGGAGGATTAGCACATGTATATGGGTATATATTGTAATTAGTCTTTGGGTGGTGAACGAGATGTAATCTATACAGGAACCAAAATGTAATGGAATTTATATAATGTTATATAATTTATATATATTTTTATATATATATAATGTTATAAACCAATGTTACTGTAATAAAAAAAATTTGCATTAGTTACTGCTAATGCTAATTAGTTTATAGTATAACAAATTACACCAAAACTTAGCTGCTTACAACAGCAAATTTTATTATCTCACACAGTTTCTGAGCTCAGGAATTAGGAAGCAGCTTAGCTGGGAGGTTCTGGCTCAGGATCTCTGGTGAGGATGAGTCAAGGTGTTAGCTGGGCTATAGTCATCTGAAGGTGTGGTTCAGGCTGGAAGATCCACATATGAGGTGGCTCACTCACATGCCTGCTGACTGAAAGCCTAACCTCTTCCTGACTATTAAAGGGAAGCCACAGCTCCTCACCACATGGTCCTCTCCATAGGTTGCTTGAGTATCCTCATGACTTGACAGCTGGCTGTCCCCAGAGCAAGTGATCCTAGAGAGGGCACAAGGATGAAACCACAACACCTAGTCTCCAGATCAGACACTATCATTTCCACTATATTTTGTTCTTTAGAAGTCAGTTACTAAGTTTAGTCCGCACTCAAAGAGAGAGGGATTAAGGTCCAAATCTTGAAGCCAATAATTTTAAAAGCATTTCTGGATTATTTTAAAACCACCCTAGAGCCTCAGTAGTGGTAACTACAATACAAACTTTTCCCCTCCTAATACTAAGGCACAAGATTAGAGACGAATATGGCAGCCCTCTCCCAGTGCAGGAATCCTTCTTATACAGAAGCTGCCTGAGAAGTAGTTACCCATCTCTGATTTAAGACCTAACCTGGTTAGAGGGAGGACTTCACATGGTAACCCATTCCTTTTTTAACAGGTTCAATTTCCAAGATTTCTTTCCCTTTATATTGAGTCAATGTTTATACTGGGTAATCTCCCTACATCAGTTCTAATTTCTTACCTCAAGATAAGAAAAAGATAAATAAAAGGTAAATAAAAATTTCTTTTTTCTAGATAAAAAAGGGAAAAATATTGTGCCCTCATCTTCAGGGAATTTGGTTCTGTAAGGTTGTGGCTGTAGTTCTAAAGTCTTCCTAGGTGAATATAATGAAAAAGAAGTCTTGAGAAATGTGGGATTTGCTGGAAAACTGCTCAGAGTGATGTGAGATAGACAAAGAGCCAGGAAAAAATGAAGCCTGGAATCCGAGGTGAATCGAATGCTGAGAGAAAAGAGCTGTACTCTAAATGGTAAACAAAATGTATTCAAACATATCTTCATGACTTTGTCAAGAACTTTAAATTTTATATGTCTGATACGTGGTGATATAAAGTGCTGTCAAAAGTTCAAAGCTGGGGAAAAAAAAAAAAACCTCTGTGTTCCTTCCTCAAGTTTTGCGAAGTGGAGTCATTCAGGAAAAAACAAAAAACAAAAAAACAAAAAAACATATAATGGCCAATATCCCGTTGTCCATACAAAAAGAATTGAGAGAAGAAGATAGTTACTTGAGGGCACAGTAGGGCCTTTGAATAACAAATAGTTCTTCCTCCTTCCTGAAGGAAGTGTGGCAGTAGGGATAAAACTCCTTTGTTTTCCTCCAAGTTTGAGGTAGAGGAGAGAATTGCTCCTGACAGTCAGGATGTCCGCAAGAGGAGATCCTGCATCTCAGTCTCTGCATGATGGTGGGTTGAGCTGCCGTCCGTGTGCCTCCACCTCGCTGCTGCCACAGCATGGTGAGAGGAACTTAGAGAGGGAGGAGAAGCATAGCAGCTCAGAATAGGGATGCCAATCTTTTCCTGGTAAGTGTGACAGATGTGGGAGGAATCCCCAGGGATCCTGTGAGCCTAGACTACATCTTGGAAGGAGCTGCAGGCAGCTACTGGCTGGCTCCTAATGACATTTCCTGGCTAGTGTCACACCACGTAGGGAGCACATAGACATCTGCCGTTAGAGAGAGATTGTGGAGGGGGATGCCAGCTGTGCTCTCAGAGCTGTGTCATGTCTCACACCCATGCAAGAAACAATCCAGGGAAAGACATCAGCACCTGGAGTCACCAGAAAATGTGCTGTGTCTCAGCTGCTTAGCTTTCTTTGCCGCCAATGGGCCTTTACCCACACTGGCAAAAGTACTTTCCTGTGCCTCACCTTACGCCCACCACTTCTATAGTGGAAGGAAGAGGGAGGAAGGTTTCAGAACTCCCCTGGTGCCCACCTCACCCCTTCTAGGATCACCACAGCTAGGGGGTAGTCTATCTCTCAGCAGAAAGTGTGCAAACTAGGGAGGGAATGAAATTTGCAACTCTAAAATGACTGCCAAAAATGTTGACAATGGGCAAAAGAAATCATCAAGGCACTAAGATGACATATGTTGGCAACTTTATTTTTTCTCTACTCTCCTTCTTTCATCAAGTATATTTTGTGTCTTTAGGGTTGTTACACCGAGAGCTCTGAATAAGGCAATTTTTAAAAACTTTCAGAAAAAGTTAAATTATTCCACACATTGCTAAGTTGAGACTGCTAATTTAAAGTTGTTAGAGGTCTGAAGGTAAATCTGTGTGATGCTCACCACAAATTACTGCCTACTTGACACCACATAGAGTTGAAACAAAACGATGACAGCTGATGTTTACAGACTGTTTACAGCGTGAGACCACTGGGCTAGGCACATTGCAAGTATTATTTTATTTGAGCTTAATAATATTTCTATGAGCTGACACATATATATCAGTCCTTATTTTAAATAATTGGAAACTAAAGTACAAAGTGGATTGTGGCAGAGAATAAAGCCAGGTAGGCAGGCAATGTCACAGAAGAGTTAGATGTACGATGGGGATTGGAACCTAGACAGTCTGATTCCACAGCACAGCATTAGTCTTTGTTATTTTCTGTTCTTTGACTGAAACTGTACAAATGAAACCAACACAATTTCCTGTCCTTTGGATGAGCTACTCCCAATTAAATCACATGCTCTGTTTATTTTGAGAAAAGTTCGTAAGTGTTGCTCTCTGACTAGAAGACATCATCACATAAACATCAAAGTTGAACCACTGATGAAAAGAAGAGGATGCACTGCTAATTATTTTCTTAATGAAACAGAAATGATGCGAAGTGCCTGGAATTCAGTATGGCTCCTAAGACGTTGACTTGCATTTATTTCCTCTGCTTAATTTACATAACACATTTCATGATTAAACTTCTCAAACCTCATTTTACTCATTTGTTCATTCATTTAATCATTAATTCACTTATTCATCAAATATTTACAAATTTATGTAGTATCTCCTGTGAACAAAACATTATGCCAGGTGCTGAGAAGACCAAAAGAACAAACAGCAGATTAGATTGTAAATTCATTGACAAATTGATCCCTGAGCTATTTGAAGGATGAATAGGAACCAGCTGGAGAAAGAGGAAGAATCTTCCAGGCGAAGGGAAGCCAAAGAGAAGAGAGATGTTTCACAGCATGATATACTGGTGTTTATTTCAGTTATTTCAAGTGGGGCTCACATACAGGGATCAGTGTGAAGATTCTAGAAAGATAGCTGTGGTCTGAACACTGATGTGTATTATATACCAGCATTTCAGGTCAATTTTGAAAGAAAAGTAAGCCTTTGAAAGGTTTTAAGTTTATATGTGATGTGGTAAGGTTTGTGTTTTAGAAATGTGATTCTCACCCACTGTGGTTTAGAATAGATTGTTGAGGAGGAACGGATATTGGCTTGAAGCACATGGAAAATTTAAGTAAGAAATGGTGAAGACTCTGCTTCAGTCCAAGGTGGAGTAACAAGAATCAGATTTACTCTCCTCAGTGAAACAACCAAAAAATGAAGAAAATATATGAAACTACATTTTTTTCTTTCTTTTTTCTTTTTCTTTTTTTTTGTGAGGAAGATCGGCCCTGAGCTAACATCCGATGCCCATCCTCCTCTTTTTGCTGAGGAAGATTGGCCCTGGGCTAATATCCATGCCCATCTTCCTCTATTTTATATGGGACACTGCTACAGCATGACTTGACAAGCGGTGCATTGGTCCACGCCCGGGATCCAAACCTGCGAACCCTGGGCCGCCCAAGCGGTGTGTGAGAACTTACTCACTATGCCACTGGGCCGGCCCCTGAAACTACGTTTTTAAAGGACAATGGATATCAGTCAATGAAGGACTGTGATCAGTGAGGGGACAACAAATGGGGTAAACTCTACGATTGTCTCAGCTTACTGCCTTGGGAGTCTCTGGGCCATGGCACAGGAAGGGGGAACCCAGGCAGCGACCAGCAGACTCCCTGAGTTGAGAATATGGATCTGAGAGTCTGACCAAGACAGTTAGGTTTTTCAGGACAGAGTACTAAGAAGAGGAGTTTTACAGAAAGAAATCTCCAGATATCTGTACAGCATCCCCTAAACACATATTTAGCTGGGTAATGCTTAACACATACACGTGAGACAATCTGAGGCCAGAATAAGACCCACCTGAATGGATTAGAGGAAAGAGTATCCTATGTGGCATAAGGCCAGGAACAGTATTGGTTTCCACAAGCTAGACTGGAAGATCTCATGATTTATAGGGCACTGGGTAGAGAACACAGAAGGATCTTGCTCAGTCACCGGGAATAACTACCTCTACACGGAGCACCGCTCTATCCCCACCTAAAAAGTCGTAAGAGCAAGGTCTGAGGGATCCAACTGTTTCCAAGTAAATTGAGTGCATCCCAGCACAAAGCTCAAGATTTTTAAGAACACAAAAATATCCAGCACTCAACAAGTTAAAATTCACAATGTCTGGCATCCAATCGAAGATTATCAGGCATGCAAAGAAGCAAGAAAATATCACCCATAATGAAGAAAAATTAATCAATTGAAATAAACACAGAACTGACACAGATGTTAGGTTTAGCAGACAGTGACATTTTTAAAAGTTACTATAATTGTATTCCATATGTTCATAAAGCTAAGTAGCTCAAAAAAACACAAGCTCCGAAGTATTAAAATTGTACCAAAACCAAATTGCTTGAAACCAGTGAAAAAGAGAAAAATCATAAAACCTGTCACAGTAAAAAAGACATGTTATGTACAGAGGAAAAAGGATAAGAATAACAGCAGATTCTTTGATGGAAACAATGTAAACAGCAAGAGTACCATCTTTTAAGTAAAGTACTGAAAGAAAATACCATCAACTGGATTTCTATACTTAGTGAAAATATATATATTTTTTAAATCTGGGGTGAATAATGACTGTTTCAGACATATAAAAGCTGAAAGATTCATTACCATCAGACCTTAATTACAAAAAATGTTACAGAACATCCTTTAGGCAGATGGAAAATGATACCAGATGGAAATCTGGATCTACAAAAGAAACGAAGAGGACCAGAAATGGTGACAACATGTGTCATAATGACATGGTGGCTTCTGTCTTGCTCTCTTGAGTCACTAGCACTGGGCATTCCAGTTGAAAATACTGAAGCAGTCCATGTAGCCCATGTGGGAGGAGCTGTGAGTTCCTACCAACAGCCATATGAGTAAATTACATTGGAAGCAGATCTCCAGCCTCAGTCAAGCCAGCAGATGACTACAGGCTCTGGCAAACCTCATGACTACAACCTCATGTGAGTTCCCGAACTAGACACATTCTGGAATTCCTGGCCTATAGAAACCGTGGTATAATAAATGTTTGTTGTTTGTTTGAAAGTAAAAAACAAAAAACAAAAATGAAACAAACATACAAACAAAACAGGAACTCGTGTATACTTTGACTCAGTATCTCCACTTTTTACCAATGTATTCTACAGATAATGATAGTACTTGTTTGCTTGTGTGTGTGTGTATGTATGTTTGTGTGTGTGTGTGTATATATATATATATACACACGCACACATATAAAGATGTTCACTTCAGCATTGTCTATAAGAGTAAAACACTGGAAATAACTGAAATGTCCATAAATAGGGATTCATTAAGTAAATTATGGTAAATCTCTAAAAAAAAACGATGAGGATGTAAACCAAGAAAGGATCAGGCAAAGTAGGAGCAAAAGTAGGTTATGAATCTCACAGATATGAAGGTAGTAGAATGAAGTATTAAATGTTAGGTTGAGGAAAGGTGCCAGATAAGGATAACAGTCCTTTCTGTGTTTCTGTACCACCGTTTCCTGCCTAAAGCATTGCAGAAGCTAGCTAACTTTTCTCTCTTTTACCTTTCCCTTTACAGTCAATTTCAACAGATTAGCCAAAGTGCCTTTTAAGTGTAGGTTGAATAATGTCATTTCTCTGTTCAAACTCTCTACAGACTCACCTTTTCACCTGCCCTGTTACTTTTCTCACTTTCTCCATAACTTCACTTCTCTTGCCTCTGCCTTGGCTGGTTCTGTTCTTGTCACACTGCTCCCTCTTGCTCCTCACACATGCTGGGAATACTCCTACCTCAGGGTGTTTGTCTTAGCTCTTTCTCTGCCTGCAATGCTCTTTCCTCAGAGCCACAAAGCTGACACCCCACCTGCAAACGTCTGTTTAAATATCCTTTTCCAAGACAGACCAACCTTGACTACCTTATTTAATATGGCAACCCCACAGTCGTTCAGAATTCCCAAGCCCCCTTACCCTGCTCTACTTTTTTCTCATTGCTCATCATCTTTGAGAAGTGTAAAATATCCCAATCGTTTATGTTTATTGGTTATTGCCTATCTGCTATAATAGAACATAAAATCTAAAAGGAAGGAAGGTGTAATTTATGTATGGATGTACTTATTTATTTATACTGACGTATCTCATGTTCCTTGAACAATGCCTGGCAAATAGAAGGTGCTCAATGCTAATTATTGTATGGATTAATAAAATCATTGAGTTTCAGCATGATTAAATAACTGCACAGTGATGCTATATCCACCCACATTCTGGATATCAAATTCCCATTAATTCAGTTAATCTTTATTTGGATTTTTGCAGCGGTCCCCTAACTCTGTTTACTCATTTTGAAATTATTTTCTGGTAGGAATGTTATAAAGGAGTAATTAGGAATCACTGATAAAGGTATTGAAGTTGTGCCATATTGAAGTAAAAATTGCTCTTAAAATACAATATTTCAAAATACAGTTGAAGAATAGTGAGCACTTCAAATTTTAAAATACCAAAGGATATTTATTTATTAATTGGCATAATTTTAACTTCCAAAGTTACTTCAGATTTCCAACCAAGTGACTGAAACCAGTCCTACTTAATCTGATGCCCTAGGATGAGTGCAGTCTCACACTGCCCTTTCAGAGGCTTCAGATATTATTCATTGCATTTTTTATTATATATTATTTTTGCTATATATTTATTCTATTTAATTAAAATGTAATTTAATCATCATATTAAAACATAAAATATGAGGGCTCCTAAAGCAATGAAAGAGTATCAAAGTTTGAATCCAACAAACATGAAATGGTGAGGTGACAGCATTGTTTGGAAGATGACATTAGGAGCAGCTGCGAGCCTCACCAAGGCCCATGTAAATCTGATACGTCTTGGAATGAAATGGCACTTCACAGTGAGAATCTCTGAGTCGATTCCTAGGAGGTGCTAACCCTAAACAGAGAAGTGAGGAGATAGCCACTGGTGCCTAGAGTTTTATCTTTGTTACTGCTAGTATTAATCATGTTGGCAGTGTTTGTTTCCATTTTGATCAAAATTTTGCAATTCTTGACACAAAACAAATAAAGCCTTAGCATAATGTTTTATAATTTGCCATCAGGACTTTATATACTCTTCCATTCTATTATGTATTTGAGAGTTACTGGGTTTTCCTTCTTTGGGGATTTGGGGAATTGAATTGCTAGTTTGAAGAGGATATACTGTCTTGTAGGCTAGCCCATGACCTTGTTCACCCCACTTAAACCAGCCCCATCTCTGCAGACCACCGCTCCTGCTCCTCAGTGGTACTCATTCTGCTATGTGATGGATTTAGAGAACTTGACATTTGTAATATAGTGTCACATTAATTCACCAACTCTGCTTCATTGTGGGGATTTAGGGGGTCTCTACTATTTTAGAAGAATAGAGAAAACACTAACGTTCCCAAGTTGTGTCAAGTCCCTGGTGTTTGCCATTCACAAAAATATTCAAGTGGAAATAACTTATTTAATACATTGATTCATGCAGCTTTTCACACGATTGACATTCAGACTAAATTCTTTTCTTCATCTAAGTTTATAATCAGGTTTTACCCTATAGCTTGAAATAGGAAGTATACAAAATTCAAGACTTTAAATTAAAAAATGAATTTGTAAGCATTCTCAAGTAAAATTTCAAAAATTTATACTTATTTAATTTATTGCTGTTTCTTTTAATATTTTATACCTGTTACATATCTTTTGTTTTTTCTTCATATAAGATTTCCACTATTTACCCAATGGGAGTTGTTTAGTTATTGGAATTTAGACTTTCAATATTTGTTCCTACAAGTAAATAAGTTATACTTAATTTTATTCAATAACTTTGTACTGATTTCCTTCTTATAAAAATAAATATGAAATGCCCTGGTAATATAAAATAAGAAAACTTATAACTAGACATGCTATTAAACAAAGCTTTCATTTATTTTTTGTTTTGCTTAAAACAATAAATTATAATTAATAAAATCATCTATATTTTTATGAGGAGTATATGAATTCAAAACATCAAATTTCTTGTCAATACAATACAGATACCACAAGCTAATTTATATATTCAGTTGAATTTTCACATTTTTTTAAAATAAATAAAAAATTATTTTAATGTGTTTCAAAGTGTCTAGCACAATAAGTTGCACATAGTAACAAATAATAAATTTCCTTTGTAGATATATGTATTGAGCAATTGTTAGAGATGTTTGATGCTTCCAAAGATAACACATGGTTCCTGAATATGCGGCTAACGTGGAACATGAGTTGCATGTTGGAGCGCAGGTAAAATTTGAAAAGCTAAGAAAGGAAAAATGTAATTTTAAGTAAAGAGAACAACTTGACCAAATGCACTGAGGTTGAAAAACACACGGCATGTCAAAAATGGTGGAATGTGCCTATTATACGGAGTGTGCAATATGAAGAAATTGGAAGACAAAATCTTCTTTTCACTTTTATCAGTTATTCATTTGGTCTTAAACACACATGGTGAGGAAACTGGGCTAAATCTAGGTTGTGTCTCATGTATATCCAATGTGAGTCTGGATGAATTGGAGAATCATGGAAAGGAAGTGGAGTGGTGGACGACCAAAAGTCCATTTACTGAAGAGTGTCCTGCAAGGAAGTTCCAACCTGAGAAAGAAGGAATATGACCTAAACAGACTCAACAGTCAAAGAGGAGTAAAGGTTGAGGAGAGCATGTTTTCTCTTACTCAGTGTGTCTCCCAACCCAATCTGACTATACTCATGCCTGAATCTTATGTAGGGTGATGGGGTACAAAGTAAAAACTGAAAAAGCTATTTTGCCTACATCAATATTATTTATAGAGAAGCAAGAACTGCTTATGGATCTTTCCAATGGAATGTAACCCACCTGCACACACACCACACAGTCTCATTCCATCTTTGTTAGCCTTCGACGAGATCCCTACACCAATGCATGAGTGATGGTGCCCAGCAGAGTGATGAAAGTACCCATCAGACATAGTAGGAACCCAAGGACGAGACTGTCGCATCAAATACATATTGTGATACGCAATGGATGAAATAAGGTGATGTCTGATGAGGTACTACTGTGTCAGATAAAGCAATGGTGATGCCTATAGGAGATGTGGTGCTTTGCAGGTGTGCATTACCCAGTTTATGTCCAGGAGAAGATGATAAATAGAAAACACAGCAATCTTCACTGGAACCCAGCTAAGAAGTAGCGATGTCTAGAAGGAAAGGAAGATTTGGTTAAGGGATGTTTGTAAATCACATCTTGGTACTTCCAGGCTAATCGAGGATCACTTGAAGGGACTGAATTTGTATATAAGCAAAGGAGAAATCAGTGGGATTTTGAGTTAGAAATTAAAAAACAAATCATCCATATATTGCTGAGTCATGGGTAAATACAAATTATACAAATGATACATTCATTGGATAAAAAGGAAATTTAAATAAAAAATTATTTATGATCTCACTACCCAGATATACACATTCATATAGATTCTTCTAAAATTTTCTAAAGTATATAAAGAATTAAGAGAGAAGAAAAGGTAAAATAGAAAAGATATATGTGTGTGTGTGTGTGTGTGTGTGTCTGTGTGTGCATAAACACAGGTATAATTACATATGCTATATATTATTATTTAAGTAATACTATATTAGTGACTTCATAGACTGAACATTTTTTTATTCATGACCATTATATACAATGCTGGAGTTCCTAATTATTGTGTCTTGTAATAAACAATTATTGTAAGGAAACCTTTGGCCAAAGGTTAAGAAAATTCCTTTTCTTTGCCATGGCACAGATCAATAAATAAGTTTTATATAATGTAGTAAGTGAATTTTTCTGATAATATCTATTTATTACCTTCTCAAGATAACATTAAAATTTAATCATCTATTACCTACACATGTTTCTCAGACTTTTGGTCAGAGGAACGGTGACCAAAAGAGATTCATGCAACTCCATGGATATAGTCTGGCTGATGCTTCTCCAGAGATGATTGAATAGTTGTCCCTGGTAACTATAATTTTTCCTTTCTCATTTCTAGCACTGAGAGATGGGCAGAGAGATACTACAAAGTATTAGTCATGGGAAAATTCTCACTATAAAGAACAAGAAACAGAAACTGAAGAAAAATTCATGCCTCTTATTGTAAATTGTTTAAATTGCTTTACAGGAAAGAAACAACCTAAATATTGCTCTCCTAGTGACAAATGAAGAAATATTGTCACACAGCAAAGAGCCAAACCCTTTACCCACTGACGCAGGATCATCCAAGGACTCTCTAACCAAAAATGCAGTTTACTCTACCCGAGGTGCACTCCCCTTTCAGTGTTCTAACAGAATTTGGCTTTGTTTCCACCACCCATTCTCACAATCCATGTGGCTCAAGGAAGATTGAAAGGCTTGACTCCACCTTTAGCTTTAAGAGTAAACTCTCAGTAGAAGGAAAAAAATTACATCGTCCACTTGCTAGTTTCATTTAGAATTAGGCCTGTGATTCTATTTTGAGCCATAACTTCAAGAAGAGAGTGCTAGAGGTTTCTTAAAAAGTTTTTTATACTTAAGAGAGAAATGGAGGAATTCTAAGAAGATGGTGGCAGCAGAGTAGTTTTAGAATTTCCTTGAATCTCGTCATCCCCAAATTAACGGAGAAATCAGAAAATGAGAACTAAAATCTACAGAAAACATAAAAAAAAAAAAACTACGTGAAAATGTACCCTAGTAAACCCCAAAATATGAATGGATGAGGACAGACCACACGTAGCCAGACAACCCTCTTGGTATTAGAAATTGTATGGGAGGGATAGAGGAAAGTCCAAGAGATTTACAGCAGCCCGAGAGCTTGAAAAGCTTCTAATTAGCTGTGCAATACAAACCGTGCTCAAGAGAGACAACGAATATGAGAGAAAGAGGAGATGCAAGTGGAGGAGAGGAGGAGAGAAGACGATCATATGTTTATCACTTCATGAAAACAGAAGAGGGAGACTGAAAGATGTTAGCCTAGGAAAGTTATCCGGGCTCACTTCTTCCCAAATGTGCAGGAAAACTTGTTGTACTTAAAAATGGATATCACACAATATTGTTTTAAATTTCACTCAAAGTTATAAGGAAACAAAGAGGAGAATAACTCTATCACAGATAATAAAAGTAATTCAAAAAGATGATTAAAATTTTAATATTTCAAAACAAGCCAAATAAAATGAAGGAAATTACAGAAGCTATAGAAGAACAAAATAAATCAGAATTGAAAGAAAAACTCTTTAAAAAGTGAACGAAGAAAAGGAAGATTTGGAAAGAAAACTAAACATGTCAGAAAAGAATTATCAATTTCAATTAAGAAATGAAGACTAAAATGCAAGTATCACATGAACATAGAAAATATCTTAAAAGAAATAGAAAAAGCAAAAGAGGACGCTTTTTTAAAATGCAGGAAAGAAATGAAAAAAGAGATAAAGTAATAAATTGAGAAATTGTGCAAATGTTTCAATAATATCAGAAAATTTTCTGGTGATTAAATATGATTTGAAAAATATACAATAAAAAGGTGCATTGCATATCTTAGAAATTCAGTCCAGATGAATCAAAGCCAAGATGTATTTCTGTAAAATTGTTAGAGCCTGAAAAAAAAAGAAAGAAATTAACATCAGACTTTTCAACAGCAGTGCTTTGTGCTTCAAGACAATGCAGTAACGTAATGTAAAATATTCAAGGGCTGGAAATGTGAGCCACGGTTTTACTGGTAAACTGATCTTCGTTTACCAAGCGCACAGCCAAAGTGCTTGAACACACAAGAACTTAGAAAATTTGTTGTTGGAACATTCCCGAAGAATCTACTAAAGAACAAACAACGGCCAATAAAAAGGACAGGAGAGATGTTGGCAGTAAGAGTTGCGTTGAGCATTAAATGTATACTATTTTATAGGAATAAGATTAAATTGCAATTACAATGGGTTCAGGACTTTTCATGGTTATAAGCAACGACAATGTAAAGACAATGGGGGGAAGGGTCATGGGAAGAGTATATGAAAAGATGAATATGTACCAAATTGCCTTATAGGAATTCACCGGGATATTAGATATTAGAGCAAATTAGATGTTGGTGGAGAGGGAAGGAAAATAGAAGTTATTACCTAATTTCAAACTTGTTCATAGTAGGGAACCCATTCAATAGTATTGCATACAAAAGTGAGCATGAGCACCAAATAAAAACAAAAAGCCTTTTTATTATCAAGAGTTAAACTAAAAATGAGCACACAGAATGCATAGTGGAAAACTATATAAATAAAACACACAACATCTCACATCATATAAAACAATTTGAAAGAATGAATGCTAAAATATTGCAAATGGGTTCAACTCACTTATAATAACGAAATAAAAAGATTTCAAGTTGACAAAAAAACAAACTCAACAATAAAAATTCATAGAGTTAAGAAAAAAACTAAGAAAGACAACAGGCAAACATAAAGAAGAAAACGGGAGAAACAGTATTGATAGGTGTCATTGTAGGATTAGGACCAGAGAACGTCTAAAAAAAAACATTAAAAAAAGGCATTTCATAACGCTTGTCTAAAATTTACCATAATTACCAGTAATTCATATTTATGCATCCAATTAACACAGCAACAGCTTTCATAAAGCAAAAATTTCTAAAGAACAATCAGAAATCAAAACTCAGCAGAACACATTAAAACATCTCTCTCAATCTAAGACAGATTCAATGGTCAAAAAATCAGAAAGATTATAGCAAACTTAAGCTACATAACGAATAA
The DNA here is from genome assembly GCF_020826845.1 of Diceros bicornis minor. Taxonomy (NCBI): domain Eukaryota; kingdom Metazoa; phylum Chordata; class Mammalia; order Perissodactyla; family Rhinocerotidae; genus Diceros; species Diceros bicornis. The sequence continues at coordinate 7,045,223 of NC_080749.1, forward strand.
GGTAGATTTTATAGATTTAAAAACTCTAGTAATACCTTTTCTGACTGTGATAAAATTCACATATTCTTTTGTCTCTTGTAAAGATTAACGCTCCTCTCATTTAATGTACGTTATTCAGACAAAACATTGCTATTACTTAGCATTTAGAATACTATTTATATTTAAATGTTATTTTACAAGCTTTAATTGGAATAATATTTGATACTGAGAAACTCTTATCCTTTGTAAAAGGTAATCACCCAGAGATGTGTTAAAAAGAACAATTTGATGATTGTTAACTATTATTGGCTCATTTTGGAAAGGTATATTTTAATTCAAATATGTTGTTTCCACTACAGAAAGGAGAGAATTTTTTAAAGTCACTCCTTTGTCCCAGGCACTTAGCACTTGTTTTTTAAGTGTGAGGCAGACCAGAGTTTGAACCCAGATCTATCTGAATTCTTTTACTATTAACCCAAAATCAAATAGCTTGGATCATCTAACAGATATAATTTTTCTGGCATTGTGGGTGGTATGTATGATGATGTCAGTTACTGCTGCCATTTATTCAAGGCCTTGTACGTGCCAGGAATTGTATGAGGCACATAATCTTTTATAACTTGCAAGACTTAGAAAAATCCAATGAGATATTGATATAGGATGATTTTACTGAGAAATCTAAATCAAAGTTGGAATTAATGTCCAAAAGTACTTTAAACCTGGCACCTCATTTGTTTTGGATAATGAATAAATGAATGGTGAGTGTCAGGGCCAGAATATAAGTCTGGGTTTTTTTGCATGTAAAATGTGCTCTCTTTCTTTCACTTGATAGTCTTGCAGGTTTCCATACCAGCTCTCTTTGTCATCTGCTTGCCTTTGATCTTGATGGTGCTCAGGGCAAGCTGCCCCAGGAAGCACCACTCTGGTATGCGGATTATTTCGAGTTGAAGACAAAAAGGACTCAGAGAGCTCAGGAAAAATATTTGAGTTTCCCCTCCCAAACTGCCTAAAGAATTTAAAACCAAAAAATCTGTTTTAGGAAGGGGTTATTATCATGACTGCTATAAAAGATAATTTAGGATAGAGGTTACAATAGAAAAGGCACCAACAAGCCCATCTTATCGGGAGTCCTGTCTCTCTGGCCACATTCTTTGGATGGCCCTGCGAGGAGTTGTCAGACAATCATTTACAAGGGAAGTCTCCATTTGTAAAGGTATCTCCCTCTCTGTATTGAGAAAAAGGGGGGGTGAGCTCATTTCTAGTAACTTATCAATGTGGAAGATGAGGCCTTGGGGCTGTATAATAAACCTTACTCTTGTTTACTGTGCTTTAGTGGTAATCTCCTGTAACTGACTCCCCCCACCCCCAAAATCCTCCTTTGTCATTGGCTGAAAATGATATTTAAGACGAGAATTTCTGCTATTGTGTTGAGAAACGCAGTGTCCCTGCTTCTCCCATGTATACATGTTATTAAACTTGGTATTATTTTCTCTTGCTAACCTGTCTTGTTGATTATTTGGCCAGCCAGAAGAACCTTAAGGGAGAGGGCAGAGGGAGATTCTCCCTCTTCCCCCGACAATCTTCATGAGAAAACATGTCCCCACCTGGGGTATTATGATTATATTTTCCAAAGTTGAACATCACGATTCCCACACACTCTTCTAGAAACTTGCCACTTCCCTATCAGGCTGTGTAGTCTAATTCCCATACTTTTGATTGTGTGTGGCCTTTGTCACCAACAGAACACAGTGGAAGTGTCGCTGTGTGACTTTTGAGGCTAGATCATAAAACGTACTTCAGCTTACCCTTTGCTGGCTGCAGCATTCTCACTGGAGCCCTGAGCTGGCTTGTAAGCAGTTCACCACCAGTGCTGCCGTGGTGTGAGGAAGCCTAACCAGCCCATGCAACACACAGCCTCTAGCTGCAGCCGCTCCAGCCACCATTGGGCTGTTTTGCAGGAGAAACCCTGAGCTAGAACTCTCTAGCTGAGTTCTCCTCAAATTCCTTACCCACCCAAACTGTGAGACGTTGTTGTTGTTTTAAATGAGAAAGTTTCATGTGCAGCAATAATTACCAGAATAGGTACTTATGGCAAGGGGTGGAGAACCCTATATGCAAGGAAAATCTGGCCCACCACTTGTTTTTGTAAATAACGTTTTATTAGAAGGCAGCCACACCCATTTGTCAACATATTACCTGACTTCCTTAATGCTGTAATAGCAGAGTTGAGTAATTTCAACAGAGACGGTCTGGGCTGCAAAGCCTAAAACATTTACTATCTGGCCTTTTATGGAAAATGTTTGCCAAAGCCTGGCCAGTGGGTGGGTGTCTTCCTTTTTTCATATTCTTGGGTATACGCATAGCAGGAGCTAGTTTCTGAATAGTAATTTACTCATCTATTGTGGTAGAATGCTTTTTAAATGGCATCTTTATTGCCCTCCTTGTATCTATGCGTTTATGAGTGGCCTTCCCTTGCTGATTCTGAGCTTCTTCATATGACTTTCTTTGGCCAGTGGGACATGAGCAAATCTGATGCAAATAGAAACTTGAAAAGTGATTGCACGTGGCACTTCTGATCTCTTGCTGCCGGGAACCCCTCTACTACCACCTGAAAAAGCCAGGGCTCACCTCCTGGAGGGTCAGACACCACGTCTTAGCTGTAATAGACATTCCAGCAGGCCAAACGCCCCCTATGTCCCAGACCTCCTGCTGAGAACTCAAACATGTTAGTGAGGCCAGTTCGGATCACCCAACCCAGTTGAGTAAGCCCAGAATCATGAGGCATGTTAATATTCATTGCTTCCAGCCATTGGGTTTTGGGGTGCTTTGATATATAACAAAAGCTAACCGATATATCTATAAAGTCAGCTTTAATGTTCTCTGCCTATACTCTTTGACACAGTAATGAGTAAATTCGAGGAAATCATTAGCCTCAAGAAGTAACCTAGGTTAAAATTATATATAAGTCAAAGAAAAATTCTTTAAACTATGTAATGATACATTCTTTGTTCTTTAATAAGAGAAGCTAGGAATTGGGAGTTTGGGGTAGAGAAGGATGATGTTTTACATCCGTAATCTTTTGAGTTTGCGTTTTAATTACAAAATCCTGGAGGTGGGGCTTTGATCCAGACCCAGCGTGACCTAGTTTAGCTTCTCGTGGGTTTCAAGAGACATAACAATCAGATGAAGAAGAATCAAGAATAGATGCAGATTTTCAGATTAAATGAAGGGCAAAGAAACATTTGAATAAAATTTTAAGGAGCAGATAATTTTAAAACCTCCTGAGTTCCTTCAGTCAATGGTAGGCGAGTTTGCATTAGAATAGAAGGCAGCCAAACAGCTCTTTGGGTTGGTGAAATGTCTTCTCTTCTCCTCACTGCCCACACTTTTTTCCCCCTCAAAGAAAGATATTTATATATGTGCTGTTACCACATGCCTGAATAAAATAATCGTTCAGCAAATTTCATTTTCTAGCATTTCATTTCCCAGTGGTAATGCTAAACAAAATGTAGATAAAAACATTAAGTGTAGCTACCTGCTGCTTCAGCATTGGGCAAGATTTCATCCATAGGCATTCTAGTAAGCTCACAATGAGTGCTTTTTGCACTGCTGCACGATCACAGGATAATTTAGAACAAAAAGTAAAGGTCAGGCATTTAATGCTGCTATGAGTGACCTTTTCACTCCCAACTCTTGGTAAAAGTATCTGTATTGGCAAGTTTAGATGCATCTTTTAAAGAAGCTGTACAATTCCCCACAGGAACTGTGTTTCTGCGTTGAAAGAACCCCCATGGGGAATGGAGTTCTGATGAAAACACTCACAGGAAAGCAAAGCCCTCCTTTCCTCCTGAGAGATTCTGTGACAATGGGAAAAGCTAAGTACAAGCCAGTAGCTTCCATGCTAAATACTAATGCTGAGCATTCAGGTACTTACTTTGATCCTAGGAGCCCAGCAAGAGCTTCTCCCGTTTCTCCTCAGGAAGAATACGGGGTCTGCCAAAGGTCAGCCGTATTAGGAGCCTTCAGTTCATAACGTACTTAACTGGCTATTACGATTCTGTTATTTGATGGCCTTCAGCAACAGAATGGATCTTCCTCTTTAACCCAAATTCCCAAGGTCACATGAAATAAAAATAGCATCTTGTAATGGTGGCTGTAATAAGTGCTTTAGCATAAAGAGTTTTAATAAACGTTATTTGAATTAAATAAATCACTTATATTATTTCATTTTAGGGAAGAACCTGTGAATTAAAACTTTGAAGAAAATAACGGGAAACACTGGACTTCAGTTCAGCAAATGGTATTGAACATTCACAGCAAGTCCTCAGAAGAATCAGAACAGTCCCCACCTCACTGTACCCCTTCACAGCTAAACTTCTACACACGTCGTCTCTAATTCCTCAGTTTATCAAAAACACAGTAAGTTCACTACAGTGCCTCTTTATTTATTTATTTTATTTTTTCCTTTTGTGAGACTCCTCAGAGACCTCTGTATTCCCATATCCAAAGGACACGATTGTGTTTTCAATTTAATCCATCTTACAGTAGCATTTGATATTACTGAAATTGTATTTCTAGAAACACACATCCTAACTTGGTGGCCCTCCTTCTCAGTCTTGATTTCCGTCTCCTGCTCCCCATTTCCCTGGGCTATAGTATTGGAGTTTAGGGCTAGGTTCACTCCCCATCTCCATCCGCACTATCTTCATGAGGGATCTCATGGATTTCCATAGCTTATTACTGCAGAGTTTGTATCTCCAAGCCAGAAGTACTTGTGAGCACATACTCGTTCATTCCTTCAGGAAGTATGAGAGAAACTAGATATTAGTTTAGCTAGGATGTTAAATCAAAAAGTAAAGGTGCCTTCTGGAGTTGTACAAGGGAGCTGCCAGACAGAGGGGAGAGCAGGAAGAGTTGAAGGAGGTGGAGTCTGGGAAATAATATCAGGATTTAGGAAAAGTGAGGTAGTAAATCTTTCTTTTCATGATAGACTTCTCTGTTTCTGGTGGTTATGAAAATGCCACTCATACCACCTCAACAGAGTCAACATGGTTGGTTGGAAAAAGATGCGTCTCACAGACCCTAAACCAGAAGAATCAAATCAGAACTGCTAGGGGTATTGCAGATATGGTAGAGTCTAGAAACTGTAGTTTTCCATGTTACTTTGGTCTCATTTTTTAAGTCTTGTTTGTTTTTTTTGTTTTACTTTGTTAGTTTTTGTATCTAGCCTTTAATTTGAATTTTGCTTTTGTCATGGAATCAGCAGATATTTGTTTCATTTTCAGCTATATATTTTTTGGTACTTTTGTTGTTTTAAATGTTTAAATTATTGTTGTATTGAACTGTGATCAGAATTTGAAACATTTCTTTCTTCATTTTTACTTTAACAGGTTGGGGTATTTTTTTTCTTTTGTATTTTAAATATTTAACATTCTAAACTATGGTCTGTATCCTCAAAAATAATGCTTATTTTCTATTTGGCAAAGATTTTATATTATATCATGGATATTATACTTTGAGAATTTCCATTCCTTTGTAATTTCATGTAGTGTTTCTCTATTAAAGGTATTAAAATCTGAGAAAGTGTATTAAAATTCCTCATTACAAGTGAACATGATTTTTTTCAATTTCACCTTATAGTTCTAACAGGTTTTACTTTATATATTTCACTATTACATTCTTGAGTGCAAAATGCCTCATGGATGACTATTATATCATTTTTAGAGATTTTACCTTTTATAATTATAAAATATTTCTCTTTGCCCTTTTTTAATGGTTTTCACCTCAAAAGCTACTTTCTATGTTATTAATATTGCCACATCTGCTTTCTTTTCTTTCTTATGTTGAGTTTTTATTAGCCTGAAAGTCTTCATCTAACTATCTGTTTAGTTCAAGCTTTATGTGTCATTTTGCTTCTAATGCATCTATTATGGTAAGTGTACAGGTGCATATTAATTCACAGAATCTGCGAGTCTAAGTTAAACTACAGTGTTTTTTCTTTAACAACTGTGTTCTATTTTCATCCAACTTCTGTTGTCTTTTTTGTTTTGTTTTGCTTTTGTTTATTTTCAGTTGATTAATATTTCTTGATGGCTCTTATTTTTCCTACTCTGATAATTACTGGTTACAATATGTTTTATTCAGTCTTTTTTTCTCTTCTACTTATTTGTAAGTTCTATATTTCTTTATATTGATAATGAAATTGATGAATTAAACAATAACATTTGACCTTATGAACGATATCTCTAGGATCGTTGTAGTTATAGATCCTCCTTTCTGCCCCCCTCACCCCCATCCACTGGATGTGTTCAGGGGCATATTTGTCTATTATTGTGTTTTAATTTTGGTCACATTTATTTATGCTCATCATAAATAAATGAATAGATCCTTTTGCATAAAAGCCTACTGTTGTTTGGACAATGCAGTAGCCTCGTTAATTTCTCTGAATGTATACATTAGAATTTTTGTTTACTCATTTGCTTGCTTTTTTCCTAAATTCTCCTTCTTTTCTACCACATCTGTTTAGTAGTGACTATTTTGTAGAGTTGCTTGGCTTGGTTCCCTGTCCCTGAACTCTGGATCCCCTTTCAATACTCAGTGATATTTTCTTGTCTGATATAATCAGTAAGCTAGAGGAAAAGAATGTACACAAAGGCAGTGGAACAAAATGGTTAAGAGCTCAGACTTCATGGCTAGACTGTTCGAGTCACTGTACATAGAGTGCTTAGATTGGTCATGACAAGCCCTGCAGAGGTGTTAACTATTATTATACACATTTCTTTTGTAACAGCTTTATTAAGATATAATTCACATACAATACAATTAATCCATTTAAAGTATATCATTCAGTGATTTTTAGTATATTTGCAGAGTTGTGCAACCAATACCACTATCAACAAGAAACTCTACCTTTTAGCTATCACCCTATCCACCCACCCAAACTCCCTAGCCCTAAGCAACCACTAATATACCCTGTATTTCTCTTGACTTGCTTATTCTGACCACTTAATATAAACAGAATCATGTAATATGTGGTCTTTTGTGATAGGCATCTTTCACTTTGCACAATGTTTTCAAGTTTCATCCATAGTTTAGCATGTTATCAGTACATTATTTCTTTTTATTGTTGAACAATATCTGTTGCCTAGATATACCACATTTTGTTTATCCATTCATCAGTCAATGGACATTTGGGTTGTTTTCACCTTTGAGGTATTACGAATAATGCTGTTATGAACATTCATGTACAAGCTTTTATGTAAACATATTTTCATTTCGCTTGTGTATAGACCTAGAAGTAGAATTGCTGGGTCAAATGGTAACTCAATGTTTAATTTTCAGAGGAACTGACAAAGTGTTTTCCAAAGTGGCTGTATCATTTTACATTCCCACCAGCACTCTATGAATGTTCCAATTTCCTTATATTGTCATCAACTCTTACTACCAAATGACTTTTTGATTATAACCATCCTAGTGGGTTTATGTTTTAAATGTAGGTTTTATTATTATTTAGGTATGAGTGAGGCCAACAGATCAGGAGATAACTGCTAGTGAAAAGGAAGTTTGTTACTCATAATTCCCAAGAGGAGGGGCTTGCCGTGCCATGCAGGACCACACATGGAAGCACAAAAGTTGGTTTCCTCAGGAAAGGTAAGGCAAGACAGGGCAAGCAGGAACAGAACTGGCTAGTTTGAATGATTTCAGAAGGCTCTGGGTATAGGACTGTCTCTAGTTGCCTGGTATCTGGCCATGGGATAATTAGGGCAGGGGAATATCACATCTTCTAATATAATAAGAGACAGATAAGGGAGTTGGTTGGGGGTATAGTATCTGGATCAGTAAGTTTGCATAGGAAAGGTACACTCACAGGGGTGTCATTTACTATCTCTAGGAATTAGCTAACCCTGGGAGGGGCGGTATCTCACAGGTCAGCAAAGCCCCAAATGCTAGAGCATCAAGAATACAGAAAAGAAGAAAATATAGTTAATACAGTGTGAAGTGGCATCTCGCTATTGTTTTTACTTGTATGTCTCCAACGTATGCACTTTTTATTTCATAAAAATTTGCTGGATATATTCTATGTGTCAGGTACCATTTTAGGCACAGGCACATGGTAGTGACAAGAGGAGATCCCTGATCTCATGATGCTTACCAGCCTGGTAGATTATATAGGCAATAAACCAAATTTTTTTAAAAGAAGAATTCTGTAATGAAAATTAAACAGGGTAATATGAGAAGGCATGGCTGATGCTTTAGCTGAGGCAGGAGGATAACTGAAACTCCATGAGAAGGTGGCCCTTAGTTAAGCCCTGAATTAAAAGGGAAGAAAAAAGCATTCCAGACGGAGGGAACAGCCAGCACAATGATCCTAAGGTTGGAACAATCCTGAGATGTTCAGAGAACAGAAGACAGGTGAGTGTGGTGGGAGAATAGTAAGGCAGGAAGAGAATCATAAGGGATAAATTCAGAAGGAAGCCAGGAACTAGATCCTATAGAACCTTGTAGAGGGTGTATATAAGAATCCTAGGGCTGCTGTAACAAAGTACCACACATTAGGTGGCTTAGAACAGAAGTTTATTGTTTCACATTGCAGAAGGCTAGAGCCCAAAATCAAGATTTTGGCAGCACCATGCTCCTTCTGAAACAAAGGAGAATGCTTCTTGGCCTCTTCCCAGCTCCTGGTGGTTTGCTGGCAACACTCAGTGTTCCTTGGCTTGTGAATGCATCAGTCCAATCCTCCATTTTCACATGGCATTTTCCCCATGTGTCTCTTTCTTCTTATGGTTGTCTTCTTAAAAGGACACCAATCATTGGACTAGGAGCCCAGCCTACTCCTATAGGACCTCATCTTTACTTAACTAGTTACAACTGCAAAACTCTATTTCCAAATAAGTTCACATTCTGAGGTACCAGATGTTAGGACTTCTGGGGAAGTCTTTTTGGGGAAAAAGGAGTCACCAAATCAGGGTGATTGGTAACTATTTAATAATTCCCACAGCATAAAATTTACGGAATTGATAAAAATAATGTGGGAGGGCCGCCCCATGGCTTAGCGGTTAAGTGTGTGTGCTCTGTACTGGTGGTCCGGGTTCGTATACCGCGCGCGCGCCGACACACACCACTTGTCCGGCCATGCTGAGGCCGCGTCCCACGTACAGCAGCTAGCAAGATTTGCAACTATGACATACAACTATCTACTGGGGCTTTGGGGGAAAAAAAAGGAGGAGGATTGGCAATAGATGTTAGCTCAGAGCCAGTCTTCCTCAGCAAAAAGAGGAGGATTAGCATGGATGTTTGCGCAGGGCTGATGTTCCTCACAAAATAAATAAATAAATAAATAAATAAATAAATAAATAATGTGGGAGCATAAGGGGAAAAAAGGCTTTAGAGAGAACTCCTAGTTTTCTGTCTTTAGTAGTTGAGTTGTTGGTGTGACCTTTAGCAAGATGGGTAAGACTAGGACAGAAATATGTCTGGTGGTGCATAGAAGTCAAGTGTTCCCTTTGGAACCTAGTAAGTTTAAGTGCCTATTATGCAATAAGTCAACAAGGTGTGAGGGATCAGAATTGACCACCCCAAAATGTGTCTCTTTGCTGTGATTATTTTTAAGAACAAAAGACTCTGAAAGAAACTTTGATCTTCCCCCTAACTGCCTAAAAGAATTTAAGATAAAAGGTCTGTCTCCAGGACAGGCCATCACCATAGACAACTCTGGGTATTGATAGACTGTGAGGGTCCTTGCTAAGCCCATTCTTATCAAAGTTCTGTTTACCAAATGTTTGCTTTGCCATTTCCGTGTGAATTGTCTTCCTCCCCTTTGAAGTCCCAAACCACTACCCCCAACACTCTCCTTTGTCTTTAGCTGAAGATGATATATAAGGGGGAAGCCTCAGCCATTCTGGTGAGTTGCTTGATTTTCCTGAGTTTCTTCTATGTATACATGTTATAAAGCTTTGTTTGATTTTCTCCTGTTAATCTATCTCATGTCAATTTAATTTGTGGACCAGACAGAAGGATCTAGAGGGTAGGGGAATTGTCTTCTTCCCCTACAAAGGCAATTGGAAATCCACATCTTCTTTTTAGATAAGTGGTCCAGGCTAGAGATATATTCTTGGACTTCTTTAGCATAGCAGATGATATTTAAAGCCTTGGGACTTCACTAGCAGGGTAATAAAGGTGAAGAAGAGAAAGGGGCCACTGGACTGGATCTTCAGCATACCAACATTTAGAGGTGAAATAAGAACCTGCAAAGTGTGTTGAGAAGAGGAATCAACTGGTTCGAAATAACCAGGAGAGTATGGTGTCAATATCAAGAGAAAGGAATGCTCAAAACTGACTCTGTCAGGCCGGCTCCATGGCTTAGCGGTTAAGTGCGCGCGCTCCGCTACTGGCGGCCTGGGTTCAGATCCCGGGCACGCACCGACACACTGCTTCTCTGGCCATGCTGAGGCCGCGTCTCACGTACAGCAACTAGAAGGATGTGCAACTATGACATACAACTATCTACTGGGGGAGGCTCTGGGGGGAAAAAAAGGAGGAGGATTGGCAATGGATGTTAGCTCAGGGCCGGTCTTCCTCAGCAAAAAGAGGAGGATTAGCACGGATGTTAGCTCAGGGCTGCTCTTCCTCACAAAAAAAAAAAAAAAACTGACTCTGTAAACAATTTCAAATGGGATTTAGAGGCGGAATAAGACAATAATGGAAAATTTTGGCTCATCCAAACTCTTCTGGATCAAATGATGGTCTATGTGTATAATGCCAAAAATATACTTTCAAATATTCAATACAAGTTATTAAACTAAACACATAGACTGAAATTCTGAGTATTTTTCTTTGTTTTGCTTTTGTTTTGGTCTGGGAATGACAATTTTGGTACAAAAAACAGGATGATACAGAATGATAAGTATATATACTTATATATAAAATATTGGTTTCAATTATATGCTGGTTGGTTATAATTATTTTGGTCGTCAACAGACTCTGTTAAGAAATTAGATAAGGAGAAAATACTTGCAAAATATTTATCCAACAAAGGACTTGTATCCAAAACATATAAAGAACTTCTACAATCAAGGAAAAATATAGACAAACAACTCAATAACAAATGAGGAAAACGTACTTTACAGAGGGAGGGATATAAATGGCCAATAATAACATGAAAAAGTGCTCATCACTTTAATTAAAACCACAAACACTACCAGATAGAATAAGTCTTTAAAGCTGAAAAATAAATAAATATAAATTATAATTAAATAAGAATCAAGATGGCAAAAGCTTCAAACATCAAAGGAAGAAGGATTATCTACAAGAGAGTTAACACAAATTTTTTTTTTCAAATGATGTGTAAAAGATCAGAAAGTTAAATCCTAGAGAAAGGAAAGAAAAATTATGGCACTGACTTAAGCACAATAAAGATTCTCAGCTGGTATTATGAAGTTTGGACAGTGATCAATTAGAAAACATAATCCAGAACTTGTCAGAAAGGAAAGCAGACTTACCGAAGTCGCACAGATGAGAGTGTCTAAGGACTGTGGCTCCACATTTCTATCCACATGTCCTTCTTATACTACTGGCTGCTACATGGCCTCTGAATAACACCCCCACCCCACTCCCTTTGTCTTTGCATTATTTCAAATTCCATAGTCAGACTAAATACATCCAGGGGGGATGATGGAACGGTTTTGTTAAAACCATTTAATCATGATCTGCGTTACAAAAGATGATAAAAGGATGAATCTTTGGTCTTTAAGACACTGGGACTGTTTCTACTTTTACACAGTCCCAGGCTGGCATCTGCTCTTGACTTCTCTGGCAGAGTGCAGCCCTGAGGGAAGAGATGGTTTTCAAATCTCTCTCTCTCTCTCACACACACATACACATGTATTTTAAATAATCTTAAACACGACAAAATCCTCCTCTTTATAGAGTTCTGTAGGGATTGAGAACACGGTAAGATACACACAAATGCTGTGTCTTATAGAAATTTAGAAAATTTAAAATTTATAAGTTGTCAAAAAAGTCAATGCCTGATTTTAGGTAAGCAGTTAATCTTGCTTATATTTTGTTAATATAATATTAAATATTATTATTATTAAATATTATCAGTAAACTCCTTCAAACTTTATAAGAATAGATAATATTAAATAAGCTGTTTTAGAGTACAAATATGCAGAGCTTCTAAATTTACTTTGCAGTGTTATATAACCCCCATAACAAACCGAAAAGAGATGGCCATCCCCCCAAAAAATCTTATAAACTAATCTTATTTTCGGATAAGATGAAATAATCTAAGTAAAATACAACTTGAATTCAATAGTAACACACCACGTCCAAGGACTATTTAAGTGAGTGATGCAAACAGAGCTTAATAATAGGAAAGGTGACATTACACCACACCAATAAGCCAAATGGTCACTAATCATAGTAATTGCTACCTGCACTGCCCGCAGGACAATTCTTTCTTGTTACATTGTAGAGTTATCTCTTTTGTCTTTATTACAACCTCTTGTGGCACAGAGACGTTAAGTAATTCCTAGATCATGCAGAAAGTGCTGGAGGTGGGACAGAATCCAGGCAGGCCAAGTCTACACTATTAATGGCCCTCCTATTAAAATCGCATGTCATCTCTGTTGTAATTTTTAACAACAATATAACTCAATCTATAAAACTCTTAATAGTGGAGGAGCATATATTGAGCTTGAACAAAAAAAATATTAATTCATCTGGCAACCTCGAAATGAACAGCTAAATACTAAAGCTGCTGGAATTAAAATAAGGAACACAAAAATGTGAGCTCCTACCTATCAGGGGCCTTAAACATTGGCCTGGAAATTCCAGCTAATCACATAAAGCACAAGAATGAAATTTTAAAAATGATTCATTATGTATTTTGACCAAACCTTAGATGAAAATAAATTTTAGATTCATTAAGAAGTGAAAGAGGAAAATATAGATAAATACCCATCTGATACAAGAGGGAAAAGATCTGCTAAACTTAAAAGAATAGATATAACGTTGACATAATGAATTATAAAATATATATTTTTAAAATTCCTTCTTGTAAATAACAAAAAATAAAATTAAAAATTAAATAATTAGGAAATATATTTCAGAAAATGAAGCAATAATATTGTAAATTTATAGATAAATCATATTTATATTATACACTTATAAATAAATCATAATAAATTGACAAATAGTATCATCTCCTCTATAAAATAATGAGTAAAAGCAATACATAACATTTTACAAAAGAGAAAATAAAATGATTACTAGATGTATGTGAATATTTACTCCTACCATCATTTGAAGAAACAAATTAGTAGCCATTTTTTAATGGACAAATTTGCCCATTCCTCCAAAATAAATCCAGTTTTTACAAGATTTATGTAGCAATAGGTATTTTCAAAAATAATTGGTGAGGGATTAAAAAATATGAACTTATGAAAGGCAATTTAGCAATAATGATTAATATTAATACTTCTTTAAATTCTTGGACTCAGCTTTCGAACTTCTAGACTCTAGAGATTCTCAAAAACCAAAATGAGGGTGCAAAGATTTAACTGTGAGCATGAGTGATGGTTAAGTTTATGTGCCACATTGACTGGGCCATGCGATGCCCAGATTTAGTTAAACATTATTCCTTGGTGTGTCTGTGAGGGTGTTTCTGGATGAGACTAACATTTGAACCTGTAGACTGAGTAAGCAGATTGCCCTCCCGCTGTGGGTGGGCATTCTCCAATCTACGGAAGACTTGAATAGAATAAAAGGCTGAGTAAGAAAAGTTATCTCTCTCTGAAATATTGGTCTTCTCCAACTTTTAGATTCAGATTTGAACTGAAAGTTACGCCATAAGCTCTCCTTGTTCTCAGGCCTTCCCACTCAGTCTGAAACTATTTCATTGGCTCTCCTGGGCCTCCTGCCGGCCAGCTGCAGGTCTTAGACCTCTCAGCCTCCGTAATTCTGTGAACCGATTCCTTACCATAAAAATATACATATTCAGAATATCTATTCTGCTTCTCTAGAGAATCCAGGCTAACACAACATGTGCATGTGCATAATTAATAGGAGTGATAAACTGGAAGCAACTTAATTGTTCAAAATGGAGAGTTGACCAAATAAATAATGATACAATCCAGACAATGTAATAATAAGCATTTGCTATAATACTAAAAATCCTAACCATGATGTCATTTTTGTGCCTCATAGAAAATCTTAGTCTAATAAACTATCATAAGCTGGCATAGTGTGTGCCCATGCTTATGCATTTTTTAAATATTTGGTCTATCTGTATTTTCCAATATTATACCATAAAATGGATTAATTGTAAAATGCAAAAGAAAAACAAAAATCTCTTCATATATGTACATAATAGCACATTTCAGTATATATTAGAAAAATAATAGATAAAAACAGAATCAAATTAACTGAAATTTTTAACAATGTTTATTTATGATGCTCTTTAAACGTTTTATTTTTTTTGCTTAGGAAGATTAGCCCTGAGCTAACATCTGTACCAATCTTCCTCTACTTTTTTGTTTGTGGGTTGCTGCCACAGCATGGCCACCGACAAGTGGTATAGGTCTGTGCCTAGGATCCAAACTCATGAACCCAGGCCACTGAAGCGTCACACCCTGAACCTAACCTACACCACGAGGCTGGCCCCTTTTTAAATCTTCTTGGTTGCCTAAATATATTTTATAAATTTTCTCTAGTGAATATTCTTAAAAGAAATGCAGAAGCCAATGGATGTATGAAAAACTGTTTATCTTTACTAGTAAAAGGAAGAAAACAGAAACAGCTACAAGTAAGCTTTTCACCAATATTATTAGAGTTTTAGGGGATTTATACACAGTAATACATATCTATCTCTCTTCACACACATATATGTGTATATATATTCATATATATACACACATACATACACACAATGCATCATATTATAAATTATGTATTATATGGTCTATAGTATTGCAGGGCCTGAAAAATTTTCCCTTCTAGGTTCTTTGGCTGGTCTAACAATTAAACTGACATAAGGCAGATTAATGGGAGAAAAAACAAATTTAATTTTGTACATGCGGGAGCCTCAACTATATGAGACTCAAAGGTAGTCAGGCAATTGAGGCTTATATACCATTCCAGCTAAGAAATGAGATAGGGGCAGGGGCTTCAAAGGGAAGGAGGGCAATTCACAAGAAGATAAGAAGAGCAGACGTCTGGAAATCAGATGTTTTCCCTGCCATGTGGGTAAGTCTTTTAGATAAAAAGTTATCTCTGGTAATAGCCCTCTTTCTGGGCCAGGCCCCCTATCTACACTCTCTTAGGCAGTTAAGGGAGAGGTGAAAGTTTTCTTGAGTTGATTGGGTCTCGATTGCCTTCAGCTCAAAATAATCCACGTAAATAACAATGTGGCACATTTTGGTTTTTACTCCCCTCCAGTATATATATTATGAATGTGTGTATATGTTTATATATATAAATATATATATATATATTTTTTTTTAAAGGGCAAAGGTTCTTTAAGACACTATTTTAACAACATTTCCACAGAACTCTGAAAAAAATGCTCTATCTCTTACCCAGGAACTTTGCTTATGAGGATCTTTTTCTTATAACTGATGATGTGAACTCAGGCTTACATAAAGGTTGGTCATAGACTGTGGGTGGAAAGGGCATGAAGTTTCCATTTGGTTAACCCAGCCTTTAATCTCAGCTTGGTGTTTTGTTAGTTACATTGTACAGATTGCTTAACATCTGGGTCCTCGGTTTTCTCATAATTAAAATGGATATAATGAAAATTAATAATGTTGAGGGTTATGGAAAATGCCTATGAAGGATCCTCCTTAGGTATCATCATATAATTGGTGTAAGTTTTGTGGTAGCCACTCATGTGGTTATTAGTTATTATTACTGCTAATAAACATTGCAAGCAACCTAATTGTTCAATAATATGGAACAATTAAATAAATTCATATAAAAATATTAGTGAAAAATTTACTAATATAGGAAAATACTCATATTTCAGAGTAGATAAAGTCATATTCATATATATGTATCTTCAAAATATTAAATAGAGATTATTTTGGGGCAGTCATATTGCTGGTGATTATCATGTTTCTTTATATTTACCTATATGTTCTATGATGAGTAATTACTAGATGAATTATAGAAAAAGAATAAGCCTTGTTATTTCTTATTCTTTACTCATATCCCCTGATCCTGACATAATTGTTTTCATCTTTGCATATTTTCTTTCAATACTTAATCTATGTTTCTACATGTTTTTATTTTGTTATAGTTAAAATATACACAGCTTTGTTTTTTTCACTTAATTTTACATACTTAAAATTTTCTGTGTTGCCTTTTAATCTTTATAGTCATCATTTTAATGACTGCATGATACCATCTTGAGTTAATATAGGACATTTAATTAACATGTAATATTGTAGGTTTACCTGTTTTCCCCATTTATCTTTTTGCCCTTAGAAATTACACTACTATGAAAATTTATGTACATATAATTTATTTCATTTTGTCTGGATCCCTTCCTTAGACTAAATCTCCAAGAGTGGGTGTGTGATGTTAAATGGGGAGAACACTTTCTTCTGACTTTCGTTACTATCATTATACTCTAGTGTCAAAGATAATTGCTCTGATTCACTACATTCTTGGCAACACAAAACTGTATTGAGCTAGCCCAAGCTTTACCAAGGTGAAATACCACATACATTTTTTAAAACAAGTATTAAAATATGTTTTAAAAGTATTAAAAGTATTTTAAAAGTATTAAAATATAAATATATATTTGAGTGGACTTTTAAAATATACTTTAGATAGCTGTAAACTCTGTCATATTTGTTGACTAACGACAGGTTATACACTCTTTCTTTCAGATTTCAAAACCTGATGTGCTAAATATCATGTTTTAGGATTTTAAAGAAAAATTGATGGCAAAGTTTAAGATTGGGGGTAATGTCATCCCTTGCCTTTTTTCCAAGAGGGCCAAGCAGTCCTCTCACCAGTAACCTTTCCACAATAAACATGTTTGCCTTCCTGTCATTAACATTCACTTTCTCTGTTTGTGATTCTGACAGCTGGTGGGATTAAATTCTCCATGTATCGATTTGGATGTGTTCCTTGTCCTGTTTTGATCAAAAGAAACATTGTTTTCCCTTTGCAGTGATAAGGTACAGTGGATAGACTGCATAATCTTTCACAAAAGTCATTTCTAAAGTGCTTCCCCTTTCCTGACAGCTATGTGTGTATTTCCCCTTTTGAATTATAAATTAAGGTGCTGCCATTTATTAGAGATGAAGATGATAATTTTTTCCTTTGGGTAGAAAAGGCCGACTAGATTCCTAAATTCAAAACTCAGAGCAGTCCATGGGCTTCGGTTTAAGTGTAGCTATTCAGAAAAGAAATCTCAACGGGCTGTTTTTTAAAAATGTCATCAGCGAAACCAATTAATAGGCAGGAGATCACAGATTCTACTTTGATTTTTAAATAAATGTGCATTGAACCGCCATCAGTGAGGAAGAGAAAAAAATTAACATTTATTCAAGACCTATGCCCTGTGCTAGTCACACTCACAGATATTATCTATTCTAATTCACTCTCGAGAGGTAGGTGTTGAGGTCGATCTAATGCAGAAGGAACCAAGAACTTGCTCAGTGCCCTGAAACTAGGTGATGAGTCTATATTTTGAAGCTTGTTCCTGTCTCATAGCAGAGTCTGCTTTATTCCTCCTGAGTTGGCTAAGCAATGCTGTTTCATAGTCAGGAGTATGTGGGTGGCATTCTCCACTCTCACTCTCTTTGCAATCCATGGCCCAGGTAAATGACTGCATTTAAATGTCTTAAATGTGATTTTAAATGTACTACAACGTAAGTAAACCAGCTCTCTGAACTTGTTAAATGTAAGCAGAAGAGAACAAAGGAGCACTTCAATGATCTACTTTCCAGACAGCAAGCACTAAATAAGGAAGAGGATGTTCCAGTGAATTCTTCAGTCCTTTGTTTCATTTCAAAGAATGAAAGAGGCCCTTAGAATCTTTGATGAAAATCCTCACCATAGTCCTGTGGAGGTAAATATTTCTCACTTTCTTCACTTTTAAAATGGAACGGATATCTTCTCTTCTAAACTTCCAGCATTGTTACAAAGCTCAAAATTTGGAAAGATATTAGATGTTAAAATCTCTGCAAAATGTAAGGTCATTTAGAAATATAAGAGGTTGTGTTTCTGCTGGTGCTGAATTTTAGCCCAATTAAGTTTTTAACAAAGAAACTGTTTCAATCACCATAAAATTTCTGCTTCCAATATTCTCATATTATATTTGCTATATATTCAGTGAATTTTGGGAATAAGAGATAAAGATTGTTCGTGAGTTGGGATTGAGATTCTAGTCTTCATGCCTTGAGCCCTATAATTGTATAGAAAGCCCACTGAGTGTGGGAAGGGAGAGGGTCCTTCCCCACACGGGCAATCCCACCAAATGCCAAATGATCCTTTGACGAGTTGCTATTCATTTGGTTGAATGTGAGTTTCAATAACCAGACCTATTGTGCCAAAAATAATGTAACCCTTCTCTGGACCCTGAAGGATTTCTCATTTTCAGGGATTCTTGCATTTGTCGAACTGTCCCTGAATGTTCATTAATTTCGGTGTGAGGTAAATGTCAGCTTGAAACTAAAGGTGACCTAAATGCCGCGGCACCCTATGAGTATAAAAATAAAGAGTGCTCATGAATTAATGAGCCTAATGGACACTCATTCTGTATGCAGAACAAGAGGCCATGGCTCACTTTAACCTCACCCAGAGGCTCGGGAATTCCGGGCATCCCTCAGTCACCAGGTTAAAGTGTGTAAGAGAGGCCATTTGGTTATGAGTTACAAAATGAGTTGGCACTATTATTCTAAATGTTAATCATGCACATCAAAAGCACTTGGGCCACTTCCCAAAATAATATAATTCTAGCTTAATGGAAGGCAGTGGGTGTGACAAAGAACACAGAAATGGGAATTGCAATACTGGGCCTCTTGCATCACATTTGGCACTAATTCATTGTGCTAGCTCAGGAAATATAACTTAAATCCTCAACTGGTGCCCCAACCCCTTGTCTCCTCCCGCTTTCCTGCTAAAAAAGAAACATTTTGTCTTATTTTTGTCAATGTAGTATATTAACCAGGGTTAAAATTAAAATGAAAAAAAAAGTGTTTAAAATGAAATCAAGAGTCCCTTGTTCCAAACATTCCTCCATCCATTACCCCCAGGATATCAGGAGGACAGTCGTCCACTACCCCCAGGATAACACCAAAAGACAGCAAGCTTTCATCGTTTCCACATTTAGTGTCTTCTTTTACTTTCTTGTAGTTAGCTACTTATCTCTAAATAGTGTGCCTATGCCTTTATTTCAAGATTTATCAACTTTGCACACTACAAATTAATGTTCTGCAATGAAAGTGCCAAATCGACTTCATTTATGTACACTTCTCTCCTTTACTCTGCTCCCAATTTTTGAAAGGTATGTCACTATTTTTAGTTCTACCCTATTTCACTCTGAATAATATATACTAATCTCAATTTTCTCTACCTCCAACAGTATTCCTTCATTTTGGAGTCTGCATACTGAAACTGGTTGTCTGCTGGTCTCTGTCCTGCCCCTCCATCACCCCCACAGTGTTTCTCAGTTGCTCCTTAACTTACATATTATATTATCAAGGTATATGGAGGAGAGGTCAAAAGTTCACGTTCTGTTCTATAACGACTGAGTCATCCATGCTTTCGTCTAAAGATTTATTCTAAAAGTTATAATCATACTTACAATGTTTATATCATTTGACGTTGCAGCTATTATTCACTGCAAAGCTACTTAGTTACTATTTTCTCTGCCTAAACGCCTAATCTGATGACACGTGTCATTTATACAAGAATCACGTCTGGTGACATCTCCTTTGTACACTCCTCCTTTCTTAAAATTCTGCCACATTTTGGTTTGTTTCACATATTGAACATGAATTTCCCTAGAAAATCTGATTTTCTTACCTTTTTATTGATAAGAGAAAAAACAAATGTCTGTTTCTTCACATACATAATGTCATTGTCTTCTTCATTCTCTCTATGGCTGGAATTCTCCATTTTTCTTCTAGAAGATGTTCTCTTTGGGTGGCGTCAATTCCCTGTGCTTCTTTAACCTCCTGCATTTTAAGCCCATTGCATTGCTATTCTCCTCAGAGTCAGCTTCGGGACTCCTAGGTTAGAAATACTCTTTCTTATATTTTATATTGTTCTCTCTTTTGGTGTTTTCTGCTTAATTTGATTTCTCAATTAATTTCATCAGAAAGTAAACCTAGATTTCTGAGGATTTTCATGTTTGAATTTGTTCTTATGCATGTAATTGATTTTCTAGCTGGTTGTAGGTTACATGGTGGACTCCTTTGTTCCTTTGAAGGCCTCTCTCTTCTCTCTTCCAGCATCACTCTGGCTAAAGACACATTCAAGGCCAGTCTCGATTGTGTTGCTTTGGAGGCAATGTGATTGTACTGCCTTCTCTCTGCCAGTTTCAGAATCCTTTCTTTTTTTTTTTTGTGAGGAAGATCGGCCCTGAGCTAACATCTGCCTATCCTCCTCTTTTTTTTTTTGCTGAGGAATACTGGTCCTGGGCTAACATCCATGCTCATCTTCCTCCACTTTATATGGGACGCCGCCACAGTGTGGCTTGACAAGCAGGGTGTCGATGCACGCCCCGGATCCTAACCGAAGAACCCCAGACCGCCGCAGCGGAGCGCACGCACTTAACCGCTTGGGCCACCGGGCCGGCCCCTCAGAATCCTTTTTTTATCCTTGGTCGTCTGAATTTTCAAGAAGATAACGACTCTATATGGGTCTTTTTAAAATTCATCATGTTAAAAATTTGTTAGATCAGTTCAGATTGAATCTTCACGTATCTTTTCGGATCTCAGAGAATTTCTCCTTGGATTTCATTGATAATTTTACTCCTCCGATTTATTTACGTATTTTTAACTTTTCCCTTTTTCTGGAATTTCTGTTGGTTATAGTGGGCCTTCCTGAAATTGATCCTCCATTTTACTTGTCTCTCAGCTCATGCTTGTCATATTTCTTCATTCAGATTTTTCTTTACGGAAGACTTCTTTGACTTTATATTTTATCTCTTCTATTTAAGTTTTTTTGTCATCATTGTTTTCAGTTTTCAGAAGCAGTCTTATTTTCTGAGAGTTCTTTTTGTATAATATCATGTCATTATTTTATGCACTATCTAATTGAAGGCAAAAACTTATAATTATGATCCAACCTTTTATTTATCGTAAGTTTTTCTGTTTATTTATTTTGGTACTTTTCTTTTATACTGCAGATTTTCCTTAGATATATGATGATTCTCAATTTTCCCGATATATGTATTAATGATACATCAAAATGTTGATTTTAGCCTAGAGTGTTTTCTATACTATACGCTTTAGTTGCATCTAAATAGTTTACTTAAATTCTTGAAAAAAAAAAAAGCACTTTACTTTTTTTCTGAGAGTGAATGTCTCTCTCCATTTACACAGAATAGTATAATTTATTTCTTGATATAAAGATCTTCCATATTACCCCTGTCTTTATAAATCCTAATTTCTCTTTATTGCTTTCTGTGAGGCCAACACTTGCAAAGACTAGAATCTCTCTTCAGGGTTCTGTTTCAAGTTTCACTCATTTCTGCTTTTCATTCCTCCAGAAATATTCTAGAATCCAGCTGTTTCTGATATTTAATTAGTCAGTATTCTTCCATTCACCTTCTGTTTTCCAGAAATCTCTTGTCTGTGGATTGTCCAGATCCATTTTCTTTGCTTTTATGGGTACAACACATTTTGACCATTTATTATTGTGGTATTATGGTAATAGCAAAAATAACAAGGCAGATATGTGAACTCAGCTTGTCATCTTGGCTTCATTCATACTTGGGGAAGTACTCTAGCTGTGGTATGAATATACCAAAGAAAGGCAAACCTGGAGACAGGGAGATCAGTGAGGAACTCGATGTGATCATTTAGGAGTAAAAATACAGTAGCTGTAGCAGTGGCGATGGAGAAGAGGGAAATGGAGAGATATTTACGAGATGATGTCATGGGATCCTGCAAATCCCCCACACATCCTTTTCTGTCTATACAATGAAATCATTGCTCTGATGTTCTGATGTTTTTCCTAGGCCCATCTTGCCTGTCTTTGATTTACTCTCATTATATATATTTTCCCTACTCTTCACTCTTATGGTTCCATCACCCATTTCAGTCCTATTCCTGAGTCTTTGACCTTAGTCTCACCTTCTAGGGCTGGGATTTAGTCTAGCACCAGTGGTGCACATTCTTTGGACTCACGAAGTAGCTTATCTCCCTAACAGAGGCTTGGATTTTGGACTCCTTCCCCAAACTTCAACCTACACCTTCATTACCAAGATATGGATTCTAATGCAGAATGGGCTGCTATTAAATACTGGCACCTTCTAGAATGTCGAAGCCCTTAGAAACCTGTGTTTTGAATCCAAATTCCTCATGAGGTCTATGTTCTACTGTGAGGATTGTGTTCACTTTCTCTTTCCCTTATATATGCATTCATTACATTCTGAATGTCACTTTATGTATTCTGCCTTTTGTTGCACAACCTTGTATCATTTCTCTATTTCATCTATTGTCTTGTTTTAAATCTCCATCTATCTTCGTGGGTCTAAGCTTGTCTCTCTTTTCTTGGCTTTCTCTCAACAACAACCTTTATGACAGATTTCAATCTCTTTTCAATTTCTCTTACTACAAGGGCATGCTCTGGTGGTAGCTTTCAGTACATTAACCTCTCCTGAGCCTCATCTCATCACTGGGGAGGATGAAGGACAAAATGGAAGGCAGAGAAAAGGCTGGCTTTCAAGCAGCCCCAGACAATTATTTGAGGACTGAGAACTCAACCAGTAAATCAACTTAGGCTCTTTCATCTTTTTTTTTTCTGGACTTTTGAAATGATCTTAACTTGTCTCCGTGGCTCCAATAACATCCCTGCTAATCCACATGCCAAACTGATGCCAGGATTATTGCTGTAAAGCAATTACATTTTGCCTGCTTCCGTATTACAAACTCATCAAAAACTGCAGCCTCTGATTAAGAGATAATTTTGCATGAAGAGATGTGTTTTTCCCCAGATTTCAAGGGAACTAAAGAAAGTAGACCAGTTTAGCAAGCCTGCCCTGTAAGAGAGTGAAAATGGTGGGAGGTTGGCTGGACTGAAATTCCAAGGAAGTATAGAAGGAGCATAAATGTAGCCAAGTGATATGGTAGAATAGTGTGGCGTATAATCTGTTCCCTCCCCCTCCTTAGGGTCTTTAATAAAGCTAATAAACAAAGTAAATTCTAAGGGGTTTGATGTGATGTGTTCTGGAAAATAAAGAAGGTGGAGCTCTTTCTGTCTTGTCTGATGTGATTCAGAAGCAACAAGGCTGCATAGATTCAGGAACAGAAACTAAGAAATCACAAGGGTATAAGATATAAATGTAAAATGGGTAGGGAGGCTCTGAGCTGATACGGGAATTGGAAGTGATGGTTAGGACAATTTATATCCTACGTTACTAAAGAGCAGGAGAGCCTAATCACTCATGCACTGCCTTGTCTGATCTCTGCCTAATTCAGGGTTCCTATCCATAGCATCCCTGTGCAGGAAAAATGGACGTTGAAGTCTGACAGAGGTGGTCTCAAATACAGTTCCTGTTATAAGCTGTGTGACTTTGAGCAAGTCATTTCACCACTCTGTGCCCCAGATTGCTCATCTATAAAACAAACATAATAATATCTACCACCCAGGGTGTCTGTGGCATTTACTTGAGATAAATTTAAAATCTCTCATAGTGTATTATCTGATCCATGTTATTTTGTTTTGCCAACTTTGCCCAACCTATGTCTTTCTAATGATTAAGAATCTCTTTCCTAAGGAGCAAATTTCAAAGATAGGCAGTTATGTTCACCAGGGAGTCCTTCCTTATATCAAGGCAAAATCTGTATCCCTGCAGCTTTCACTTACTAGTTCTATAGTAGCTTCTGGAACAATAGAAAAGAATAGAGTCATCAAACAGATTCTTGAAGTAGGTCACAACCAGAAGAGACGTTAAACTTCAATCTCCCAAGGCTTTCTATTCTCCTGGAGACCATTTCCCCTCTGAGACCTCACACTAGGTAGGTAGAAGTCTTCTCTGGCATCCTTTGAAAATGAGGACAGCAATAAGCGTGTGGCTGTATAACTATATCCTACTGCTGGAGAGTCTTATTTTGGTTGCCCTTCATAATAACAGATAGAGTGTCCACAATGGGCTACACAATTTCATATCCTCTTTGCGGTAATTAGAACAGATCAACTTTGTCTCCAGCAACCTTTTGGGAAGCTCTCTAAGGCTTTCTCCAAAACTGAAGACAGCTGGGTCAATGCGAGCTTTAATCCAGGGAGCGTTCCACTTCTTCTGTATGCAGAGGGGGCAGCTGTCTTCTCTTTGTTAAGCCTCCCTGTTAAGCAGCCATATTGGACAGCTGGGAGTCTCAAGATGGATGTGTTTTAACAAGTGCCTTAAGCCTTGAGCCCTCAACATCACTCAGTGATTTTAAGAGAAAACATGCATTACAGAAGTAATTTTACTTTTGCCATGCTTCATAATCTTTAATAGTATATAATCACGTTTGTTCTTTCTTTCATATCAGCAAACTATGGGGAACACTAAGTAGTTAGACTTACCATTATTATTGCAATCCATCTGATTCTTTTCCTTGTAAATGAATCTTTAATTAGTTAAGTCACCACTGTGCTCATGTTTCCACAGTGCAGCTCTTTAATACAAAGTTCCTGAAATTTGAAATAAACAATAATCTCTGACTTTTGGTAGCCTCTCTGTAGGGTAATAGAGGTGTGCCTTGCTTCCTGCAAAGATTGCTTTTGGGCTTGATGATCAACAGGAGTCAGCATGTAACTTTCTAACTACCAAACTGGTGACTGCTATGGAACGCGTGTGAATGAGTTATCACAGAACACGCTAAGTTTAGCAATGGCTAATTCTGAGCTACCTTCCTGATTTATTCTTCTAGGTGCCAAATCTTCGTTGAATCTCTATACATACAACGTCTATAAATAGGCAGAAATGAACTCAGAGTTGGTACTCTGGTTTTAAGGTAATGTATATTTGCGTGGCCTCCCATTGAGGCAGAATTCCAGGGCCAAGTATCAACTCACTCATTACAGGCAGGAGGGAGAATTTTTTTTCTTAAGATAATGGGATGATCAAGGACATGACAGAGGAACCTGTTGGTTTGTCTGTGAGGAGAGATCAGCTAGACATCTGGAGTTCATGGCAGGGAGGGTAGGAGCGGGGCAGGCGGAACACCAGAAACAGCACAAGACTTGTGAGATTTGCACATCAGCCCTCAACAAATGTTAATATCTTTTCTCTCTCTTTTAGGAGAAAAGGATGAAGGTGAAGATGATGGTGATAGTGAAATAGTAACAAAAATAATAATATCTATTATGATAGAAGCTTAGAGAAAATAATTAAATTTCCTAAAAAATTCTAATCAAGGGAGGATATTTGGATTAAAATCTAGATACTTTGACCTCAGAAATGAGTACTTCAATCGAACCTGACCTCCATGCCAGGGAATGGAGTTATAATCTCAGAGACGTCAAATTCGAGGAGGACTGCTGCAACGTAGTACCTTTCAAATCGAACTTTTTAAAAACAAATGTCTGTCAGTTATTAAACTCAGCAAAGTGAAAGATGAATAAAACTGGTCCCTGCTCTAGAACATCAGAAATTAATGCAAGGATGGATAAATGCTCACACAGGTGACTATCATGAAATATTAACTTCTAAGGCCTTAGATTCAAAGACTTAACCTTTAATGTTATAAATATCCTTTTGTTAGCTCATGATGAGTTTTCAAACTTGGCTGAAGGAATAGACTGGCATGATATATTTGTGCATACCTGTGTTCTTTTGTTCTAAAAGCTTATCATATAAATATATTTTTCCATATCATTGCCTATGTCCAGGCTTTCCCTAGTTGATTTGAATAAAACTTTTCCTATATAAACTTTTTTTCTCTTTCTTTTTTTATACATACTTTTTTTTTTTGAGAAATTTTAGGTTCATAGCAAAATTGAGAGGAAGGTAAGGATAGTTCCGTATACTCTCTGCCCCCACACATGCATAGTCTCCCACATTACTGACATCCCCCACCAGAGTATACATTTGTTACAAGTGATGAACCTACATTGACACATTGTAATCACCCCAAAATCCATAGATTATATTACAGTTCACTTTTGGTGTTATACATTTCTGTAAGTTTGGACAAATGTATGATGATATATCATTATAATACCATACAGAGAATTTTTACTGCCTTAAAAATCCTGTGTGCTCTGCCTATTCATCCCTTCCCCTCAACCCTCAAACTCTAGTAACCGCTGATGATTTTACTGTCTACATGGTTTTGCCGTTTCCAGGATGTCACATAGTTGGAATCATACAGTACGTAGCCTTTATAGATTGGCTTCTCTCACTTAGTAATATGCATTTAAGTTTCCTCTATGTTAATTCATGGCTTGATAGCTTATTTTTTTTTTTTTTTTGAGTACTGGAATAATATTCTGTTGTCTGGATATACCACAGTTTATCTATCCTTTCACGTACTGAAGGACATCTTGGTTGCTTCTAAGTTTTGGCAATTATGAACAACGCTGCTCCAAACTCCATGTGCAGGTTTTTGGGCAGGCATAAGTTTTCAGCTCCTTTGTGTACATACAAGAAACACGATTGCTGGATCACGTGGTAAAAGTGTGTTTAGTTTTGTAATAAACTGCCGAAGCAGCTGTATCACTTCGCATTCCCACAAGCAGTAAATGAGAGTTCCTGTTGCTCTGCATCCTCACTAGCACTTTGTGCTGTCAGTGTTCTGGATTATAGCATTCTAATAGGTATGTACTGGCATCTTATTATAGTTTTAATTTGCATTTCTCTGATGACATATGATGTGGAGCATCTTTTCATATGTTTATTTACCATTTTATATATTTTAGGAGGTGTGTGTTCAGGTCTTTGACCCATGTTTTAACTGGGTTGTTTGTTTTCTTATAGTTGAGTTTTAAGAGTTCTTTGTATATTTTGGATAACAGTCCTTTATCATTTATGTCTTTTGAAAATGTTTTCTCCCAATCTGTAGTTTGTCTTCTCATTCCCCTGACATTGCCTTTCACAGAGCAGAGGTTTTTAATTTTAATGAAGTCCATTTTATCAGTTATTTCCTTCATGGATCATGACTTTGGTGTTGTATCTAAAAAGTTATTGCCACACCCAAGATCATCTAGGTTTTCTTCTCTGTTGTCTCCTAGGAGTTTTGTAGTTGTGCATTTTACATTTAGCCATGTGATCCATTTTGAGTTAGTTTTTGTAAAGGATGTGAGGACTGTGTCTAGATTCACTTTTTTGCATGTGGGTGTCCAGTTGTTATGGCACCATTTGTTGAAAAGACTTTTTGCTCCATTGTATCGTCTTTGCTCCTTTGTCAAAGATCAGTTGCCTATATTTACGTGGGTCTATTTCTGTGCTCTTATTGTGTTCCATTGATCTTTTTGTTTACTTTTTTTTTTTACCAATGCCACACTGTCTTTATCACTGTACCTTTATAGTAAGTCTTAATGTTGTGTAGTGTCAGTCCTAGACTTTACTCTTCTCCTTCAACATTTTGTTGACTATTCTGGGACTTTTGCCTCTCCATATAAACTTGAAAATCATTTTGCTGATGTCTACAAAATAACTTGCAGGGATTTCGATTGGGATTACATTTAATCTACAGATCAAGTTGAGAAGAATGGACATCTTGACAATGTTGAATCTTCCTATCCATGAACATGGAATATCTCTCCACTTAGTTAGTTCTTGATTGATTTTATTCATCAGAGTTTTATAGTTTTCCTCATGTAGATCTTGAATGCATTTTGTTAAATTTATACCTATTTCATTTTTGGGGTGCTAATATAAATAATATGTGTTTTTAATTTCGAGTTCCACTTGCTCTTTGTTGCTACATAGGAAAGCAATTGACTTTTAGATATTAACCTTGTATCTTGCAATCTTGCTGTAATCACTTATTAGTTCCATGAGTTTTTTATTGATTCTTTTGGATTTTCTTCATAGATGATCATGTCATCTGTGAACAAAGACAGTTTTATATCTTCCTTCTCAATCTGTATACCTTTTATATCCTCGTGTGTGTGTGTGTGTGTGTGTGTTATTGCATTAGCTGGAACAAGCAGTACTATGTTGAAGAGGAGTGGTGAGAAAGAAAATACTTGTCTTGTGCCAAAATTAGTGAGAGAGTTTTGAGTTTCTCATCATTAAATATGATGTTAGCTGTAGGTTTTTTGTTGACAGTTTTTATCAAATTGAGGAAGTTCCACTCTATCATTAGTTTACTGAGAGTTTTTATCATTATTGGGTGTTGGATCTTGTCAAATGCTTTTTCTGTAATTATTGATATTACCATGTGATTATTCCTTTTTAGTTTGATGATGTGATGTACTACATTAATTGATTTTTAAATATTGAATCAGCCTTGCATACCCGGGATAAAACCCACTTGGTTTGCGTGTATAATTCTTTTTATACTTTTTTGCATTTGATTTGCTAATATTTTGTTGAGTGTTTTTGCGTGTATGTTCATGAGAGATATGGGTCTTTAGTTTTTCTTTTCTTGTAATGTCTTTGTCTGATTTTGGTATTAGGGAATGCTGGCCTCATAGAATGAGTTATGAAGTAGTCTCTGTGCTTCTATCCTCTGAAAGAGATTATAGAGAATTGGTATAATTTCTTCCTTAAATGTTTGATAGAATTCACCAGTGAACCCATCTGGGCCTGGTGCTTTCAGTTTGGAAGTTTATTAACTATTGATTCAATTTCTGTAATAGATATAGGCTTATTTCAGATTGTGTACTTCTTCTTTTATAAGTCTTGTCAAATTGTGTCTTTCAATAAATTGGTCCATTTATCTAGGTTATCAAATTTTTGGGTATAGAGTTGTTCACAGTATTCCTTTATTATCCTTCTACTATCCATAGGATCTCTAGTGATGTCCCTCTTGCATTTCTGAAATTAGTAATTTATGTTCTCTCTCTTTTTTTCTTAGTTAGTCTGGCTAGAGGCTTATAGATTTTATTGATCTTTCCAAGGAACCAGTTTTGGTTTTGTTGATTTTCTCTATTGATTTCTTATTTTCAGTTTCATTCGTTCCTGCTTTAATTTTTATTTCTTTTCTTCTGTTTACTTTGGATTAAATATGCTCTTCTTTTTCCAGTTTCCTATATTGGACACTTAAATTTTGATTTTAGATCTTTCTGCTTTTCTAACGTGTATATTCAATGATGTAAATTTCCTTCTAAGCACTGTGTTGCTGCATCCCGTAAATTTTGATAAGGTGTGTTTTTATTTTCATTTAGTTCAAAATATTTTTAAATTTCTCTTGAGATTTCTTCTTTGACCCATGTGTTTTTAGAAATGTTTTCTTTAATCTCTATGTATTTTTGGATTTTCCAGTCATCTTTCTGTTATTGATTTCTAGTTTAATTCCACTGTGGTCTGGGAGGGGACATTGTATGATTTCTATTCTTTTAAATTTGTTAAAATGTGTTTTATGGCCTAGAATGTGGTCTATCTTGGTGAATTCTCCATGTGCTCTTGAGAAGAATATGTGTTCTGCTGTTGTTGGATGAAGTAGTCTATGGATGCTGATTATATCCATTTGATTGATTGTGTTGTTGAGTTCAACTATGTTCTTACTGATTTTATCTCCACTGAATCCGTGCATTTCTGATAGAGAGGTGTTGAAATCTTTAGCTATCAAAGTGGATTTATCTATTCCTCCTTGCAGTTCCATTAGTTTTTCTTCACATAGTTTGCTGCTCTATTGTTAGCCATGTACACATTAAAGATTGTTATGTCTTCTTGGAGAATGACCCCTTTATTAATATGTAATGCCCTTCTTTTTCCTTGATAACTTTTTTTGCTTTGAAGTTTGCTCTGTCTGAAGTTAATATAGCTATTCTTGCTTTGTTTTGATTAGTTTTAGCATGGTATATTTTTCTCCATCTCATTTTGTTTTAATTTATATATGTCTTCATATTTAAAGTGGGTTTCTTGAAGAAAACATATAGTTTGGTCTTCTTTTTTGATATACTCTGACAATCTCTGTCTTTTAATTGGTGCATTTAGACCAGTGACATTCCAAGTGATTATTGATATAGTTGGATTAAATTTTACCATATTCGTTATTCTTTTCTACTTGTTTCCCTCATTCTTTGTTTCTAATATTGTCTTTCACTATTTTGCTGTTTTTTATGGTTTTAGTTGAGCTCTTTATATGATCTCATTTTCTCTTTTTTCTTAGCATATGAATTATACCTTTTTTTACTTTTTTTAGTGATCATCTTGAGTTTGCAATATACATTTACAACTAATCCAAGTCCACTTTCAAATAACACTACATCACTTTATGGGTAGTATGAAAAGCTAATAATAAAAAATAATTCTAATTTATTCCTCCTGTCCCTTGTATCATTGTTATTATTCATTTTACTTATATATAAACATCCATTATCATATATATATGATTTATCCATAAACATACATAATTGAATACATTGTCATTATTATTTTGAATAAATGGCTATTTGATCAATTAAGAATACGAAAAATAAAAGCTTTTATTTTACTTTCCCTTATCTTTTCTTTGATATTCTTCGTTTCTTTATGTAGATCCAAGTTTCTGACCTATATTATTTTCCTTCTTCCTAAAGAACTTTTAACATTTCTTGCAAGCCAGGTTTACTGGCAACAAATTTCCTCAATTTTTGTTTTTCTGAGCAAGTCTATTTCTTCTTCACTGGAAGGATAATTTTGGTACAGTATTCTAGGTTGATTTTTTTTTTTTTTGAGGAAGAGTGACCCTGAACTAACATCTGTTGGGAATCTTCCTCTTTTGTTTTTTTCTCCCCAAAGCCCTAGTACATAGTTGTGTGTCATAGTTGTAGACTTGTAGCTCTTCTATGTGGAGTGCCATCTCAACATGGCTTGATGAGCAGTGAGTAAGTGTGCGCCCAGGATTTGAACCCGTGAAACCTGGGCCGCTGAAGCAGAATGCATGAAGTTAAACACTGTGCTACCGGGCCGGCCCCTAGGTTGATGTTTTGTGTCTTTCAAGACTTTAAATGTTTTACTCCACTCTCTTCTTGCTTACATGGTTTCTGAGGAGAAATCAGATGCAATTCTTATCTTTGTTCCTGTATAGATAAGATGTTATTTTCTTTTGACTTTTTTCAGAATTTTTTTCTTTATCTTTGATTTTCTGTAGTTTTAAAACTATATGCCCAGGCATAGTCTTTTTGGCATTTTTTCTGCTAGGTGTTTTCTCAGCTTCCTGCATCTGTGGTTTGATGACTGACATTAATTTGGGGACATTTTCAGTCGTGTTGTTTCAAATATTTCTTATGTTTATTTCTCTCTTTATTCTACTTCTGGCACTCCCATTTCATGTATGTTACATCTATCGCAGTGTCCTGTAGTCCTTGGATATTCTGTTTTTTTTTGTTTTTTCAGTCTTTGTTCTCTTTGCTTTTCAGTTTTGGGGATTTCTATTGAGATATCCTCAGTCTCAGAGATTCCTTCTTCAGCTATGTCTAGTCTGCTAATAAGCCCAGCAAAGGCATTCTTTATTCCTGTTACACTATTATTAATTTCTAGCATTTCTTTTGGGTTCTTTTTTAGGATTTCTATCTCTCTGCTTACTTTGCCCATCTTTTTTTGCATGCTTTCTACTTTAACCATCTGAGGCCGTAGCATATTAATCATAATTGTTTTAAAATCCTGCTCTGATAATTTCAACATCACAGACATTTCTGCTTCTGATGCTTGCTCTGTCTCTTCAAATTGTGCTTTCTGCCTTTTTGTATGCCTTATAATTTTTCTTTCTTTCTTTTTTATTTTTTTTTGTGAGGAAGATCAGCCCTGTGCTAACATCTGCCAATCCTCCTCTTTTTATTTGCTGAGGAAGACTGGCCCTGGGCTAACATCCGTGCTCATCTCCTCCACTCTACACGGGATGCTGCCGCAGCATGGCTTGCCAAACAGTGCATCAGTGTGCGCCTGGTATCCGAACTGGTGGACCCTGGGCCGCCGCAGCAGAGCATGAGCACTTAACCATTTGTGCCACCGGGCCGGCCCCTGTAATTTTTCTTGATATCCAGACCTGAGGTATCAGGTATAAAGGAAGTGCTGTAAATAGGCCTTTAGTAATGTGGTGATGAGGTGTGGGGAGGGAAAGTGTTCTATAGTTTTATGATTATTTCTCTGTCTTTTGGTGAGCCTCTGCCTCTGGACTATGAACTTTACAATTATTTCTCAGTTTTCCTCTCCCCTCTTAGGTGGGAGAGGATGGCTATGGTGGGCTAGTGTTGGGTGTTTCCTTTCTCTTACTTGGAAGAGAAGGTTAGAGAGGTCTGCAGTTGTGTATTTTCCTCTCCCATGCAGAAAGCTAGATCTGGTTGGGTTGAGTATTTCACTTCCCCAGGTCAGTTAGACTCTGATAACACCTCAGCAGTTCTGGCTCTGGTTAACTAGTTTCTCCTGAGGGCAGATCTTGTTAGGAAGAACATAATGTGCTGACATATTTTAAAATAGTTCCTTTCCCCTCCCCCTGTCAGAAGCATAAGGGAATTTTTCTCTATTTACTGTGAGAACCTGGTCAAACTCCTGGATGTAAATCTCATAAAATTGTGGGGGCCCCCTTATGACAATGTCCTCCTGGAGCTCTTAAGTCTCAGAGTTGTCCACACTGAGCCTCCAGCAACTCATCAATTGCAGTTCCGGTTTTCCTACCCCAGAATAGGTTCCTGTGGAGGTTTCTGCTGGTGAGTCTCTGCTCTGGTAAGGCACGACTCCCGGTATTTACCCAGTTCTCTCTCCAATCCTGGGAGCAGTAGTTTGCTCTGTGTCCTCACCTATCCATCATGGGTCCTAGAGGAGTTGTTCATATTTCAGTTTGTTCAGTTTTTTACTTGTTAGGATGAAGTGGCAACTTCCAATCTCCTTGTATTTGGAACCAGAAACTGGTAGTCCCTTATGCAAACTTTCAATGAAGAGACAGTAAATAAAATATTGAGTAAATAAGGACACAGTGTTTCCTAAGCATCCCCGGGGGATTGGTTCCAGGAAGCCCCACAGATACCAAAATGAATGGATGCTCAGGTTTCTTATATAAAATGGTGCAGTGCAATGAATACAGTCGGCCTTCCATATCTACTGGCCTGCGGTTGGTTGAATCTGCAAATGCGAAACCCGTGGATATGGGAGGGCCTACTGTATCTACAATAAAGTTCGTGAGTTAAATATATGGCTTGAGCCCATAGCTTAGTGATTTAAATGTAAAAATAGGGAGGAAATCTGTAGTCATTCATTCATTCAAGAAATGCTGATAGAAGGCAGACTCTGCCAGGCACTGTCCCAGCGTGGGAAGCTGAGACATTGCCAGCCCAATGTTGGAAGGCTGGAGAAGTAGGGCTTCCACAAGGCACATGCTGCACAGATTGGAGAAGGGCATGTGCTGATTCACAGATATTGCCAACAAGGTGGGGCCTGGTTTTTAGTGCAATAGCTCTCTCTACAAATTGCAATGTGTCCACACAAAAGACAAGTTTTCTTACATGGATGACATATGATTTAAGTTGATTTATCTTTACCTCAAATGGAGAGACATGTAGGATGGCAAAATCTTTCTAGCCTTGATATCGATTTGGACATTTCTAATAATATACAAGGAGAAAGTGAACAGATCCATAGGAGCACCACTCTTCCCGTGAATGAGAAAAATACTAGGTCTCAATTGAATGCTAAACATTTCAATGAGAACAAAGTAGGAAGGAGGAAATAAGGAAAATGATATGGGTCTGTTGGGGAGAACATAGCAGACAAAAAGTAGCTTAAACAAGATCCACGCATGCCTCTGTGTTTCAGAAAGTAACTTAGCAAATAGCTAGCCCAGAAGGTATATTCCCTATTCAATGTTGAATAATATTTAATATTTTAAAAATAGGATTAATGACTAAAATAGGTGGTAAATTTCTCTATATCTATAAGAAAAAGCTAGAAAACCTAGTTTTTTTTAAAAGGACGTTTGAATAGGCAATTCTAAAAAAAGGAAAAATCCACATGAGTATCAAGCATTTCTTTTTTTTTTTTTAAATTCACTAAGAATGAGAGAAAAGTGCACTAATAACTAATACAATGAGATGCCATATTGCTGAAATTAGATTGGTGAGAATTAGAAAAACCAATGATCTCAGTGTCTTTAAGGGTGGAGGGCACTGAGAACATTTGTGTAACGCTGGTGGGAAGGAAATCTGGTATAGCCATTCTAGAGCGTATTTTGTTAGGCATGCCCATAACCTAAGAACCAGCAATTCCATTTCTGAAAATAAATCCCAATTATGCAAAGGAAGTCTATAAAGAGACCTGCACAAAGATAATTATTAAAACATTGTTTGCTTTTGTGGGGGGTTGAAGGCAATCTAGAAGCTGGTTAATTAATATATAGTAGATGTAAGGAATACTGTGGAATACTATGTAGCATTTAGGAGCAATAATCTAAACGTATGTGGTGCAACACATGTACTTCTTAAAACAATGATAGGTGAAAATGTGAGAAACAGAAGGTGTCCTACAGTCAATATCAGTTAGGTAAATTAAAAATAAATACACAAAACAATTCTAATTAGTTTACAAGGTATGTATGTATCCACAGACATTTGTTAAATACATTAAGTACCTATGAGCTGGAAGAGGAATAGGAACGGAGATAAGGGCGAAGTAGAGAAAATTGGAGAAAGTTGTGTGACATGTGCATATGATGATTGTGTACCATGAGCCAGGAAATATGATGAGGTCAACTTTCTGCATCTAAGAAAATGAAAGGAAAAGAGCAGGCATTAAACTCATGAATATTGCAAGGAAAAGAAACACACCATTGTTGTCCTTGGGGAATTATTACATTTATTATGAGATGCACAGGGAAGTAAGGAACTTCATCATTACTGCAAATAGTTTCAGTCACTGCCCAGCCAGGGCCATTAAAGCAGAGCCCACTCTCCCTGCAGTTCCAGCCTCCGTATTGCTGCTCTGTCCACCCAGTTGTTGGGCTCCTTTGCTCCTGCCCTCACGCTGAGCCATTGTGCTAAGCCAGTTACTCTCTGTGTCTGTTTCTGCTGCACCTGCTGCTGCCGACTCTCTGGTGTGTACCTCAAATTCAAACTCCTGAGAGAGAATCTGACTCATCACCTTGCACCTTCTGTGCTGGGTTGAGCATGTTTTTCACGACAAGCAAGCACCTAGACTGTTGGACACTCCCAGGTGGTGACCCTTCAGGTAAGTACTGCTTCTCAGACCAAGTAAGTACTGCTTCTTATGACCCGCATCATCTCCTCTGGCGATCCTAAGCCTTGAACTCGTTGAGTACATCCAAAGATACATCATCACTTCATAGTTGCAATGTGACTGCATTTGTGTGATGCCTTTGCCATTGCTGCATAATCTGTGGCCAATGTGGCAAGATGATGCTCATGGCAGAGTAAAAGTATATCTAGAATTTGTATATCAGATCTGGAGAGCAGATTTTGCAACCATGAGAGGTAATTATGCTCATAAATCAGGGTGAAATGTTTAAGAAGAAAAGAGATTTGATAAATCCTACTTGAATTTCCTTGTGAACTGGGGGGACTTCACTCTGCATAGAGAGAAGAGCACCACTCCCAACCTCCTTTCCCATAAGGAATTGCATAGGTGCAAGAAACCGTGCTTGCTTAGCATCTTCCAGCCTGCTATAAGGTGGTAGGCTTTGTCAAGAACCCACTCTTTCAATTATTGCAATAAGCAGTAAATTACACTAAATATTAATGTCAGAGTGCTAATTTCAGTCGCGTCTTCTATCTCGTCATCAGGGGGCTACCCCAGCACATGGCATGGCAGACACTCAGAGTGGCACAGATCCCTTCCAGAAAACAACTCCTCTCTATAAAATAATAAAAACCTGTGGAAATATATAAACATAAATATGTTCTTTAGAACACCATCTATAAGATACTCTACTTCTGGCTGAGATGAAGTAGCAGAGACTATATTTTCCCTCCGGCTTGAATTGACGAGAGCAAATATTGGGAAAGATGTATGAGACCATGTTTATTGAGTTTTGAGACACTGAAGATCAGACATGAAGGATAGTCATCAATGAGAGATGGAAAACAAATAATGTGAAACCTTTGATGGCCCTAGCTTAGTGCCTTAGAAGAGTCTCTAGACTGTGGCACAAGGAGAGGTAACCCAGGAAGAGCTCAGAGGTTACACTGAGTTGAGCAGATGAAGCTAAGATCCCAGGAGGTCAAATTGTCCAGAGTTTGTGGGACAGAGTGCCGATGAGCAGAGATGCACAGAAAGAGAACTCTGGATAGCTGCAGAGGGTCCCTGTTGAGTATTCACCAGAGTACTGACTAGTGCATATGTGTGAAGAACTATCTGAGAGAATTAGAGGGAATAGTGCCCAGTGCTCACAGAGGTCTGGGACTAGTCCCTGTTCCCACCAGGCCAATTAAAAAATGGTATCATTCTTGGAGTATAGGATACACAGAAGCAGGATAGGAATAGGGTAACAGAAGTGAGGCACCCAGGGAGCAAATTTAAGGAGACGTTCACTTTCAAATTCATAGAAATGCAGAACTGGCACGTGAGAGTGAGCGCCACCTTAAATTCTGCAACCTGGGGCCCCACTCCTAATGCAGGTGCTTGCGGCAGCCTGAGCATGAGGACTTCCTTACGTTTGCACCCTGGGTGCCTCACCCAAGTCCCAGCCCGGCTCAGAAGACATAACAAACGCAGCTGTGGTTCTTCCTAAAAAAATCTTAAAAGCAATGTCCAAAATGATCAAACTGTTTCCAAATAATTTACCTGTGATCCAGAACAAAGCTAAAGAATATTTATAGGAATACAAAAATAGTCATTATCCACCCAAAAAACGAAAATTCAAAATGTCTGGCAATCCAATAGGACCAGACATGCAAAGAAGCAGGAAAACATAATCCGTATTGAGGAGTAAAACCAAACCAGAACTGACACAGATGTTAGAATACCAAACAAGGATATTAAAGCAGTTATTATAATTGTATTCCATATGTTCATAAGTTAAGTAGAGATGTGAAAGATATTAAAAAAGACACAAAGCACCAATATAAACTCTAAAAAATGAAGCACATAGAGATAAAAAGAATTAAAAAAGTTAAAACACTATCACTATCAGTGAGCTGTGGAAAAATTCAAGTGTCTCTAATGCACATGCAATTAGAGTTTAAGACGGAGAAGATGGCAGAAAAAATTTCAAGAAATAATAGCTGAAAATATTCCAGATTTGATGAAAACTATAAACTTATGACTCAATAAGCTAAATGAACTACAATTTCAAGAAATATGTGCAAAACCACACCACGGCACATCATAATCAGACTCCTCAAATAATGTGATAAGGGAAAATCTTAAAGGAGTTAAAGAAAAAGGAAAAAGACACATGATATACATAGGAAATAGAGATAAGATGACAGCAGCTTTCTGGTCAGAAACCATGCAAGTCAGAAGACATTGGAGCAATATCTTTTAAGTACTGAAAACAACAACAACAGCAAAAAACTGTTAAACTAGAGTTCTGTACAAGCAGAGAATCTTTCAAAAACTAAGGGTAATAGACTTTTTCAGACATACAAAAGCTGAAAGAATTCATTACCATTAGACCTGTAGCATCAGAAATATTGAAGGAAGTTCTTTCTGTGGCAAATAAGCACATGAAAAGATGTTCAGCAGTGTTAGTCACCAGAGAATGCAAATTAAAACCTCACTGGGATACCACTGCACATCTATTAGAATGGCTACAAATAAAAAGTCTGACCACATCAAATGTTGCCAAGCATATAGAACAACTGGAACACACATATGCTTTTGGTGGGAATATAAAATGTTACACCCTCTTTGGAAAACAGTTTGACAGTTTCTAAAAAATTAAGTATACATCTACCATATGATCCAGCTGTTCCACTCTTAGATATTTACCCAAGAGAAAAGAAAAAAGGCATACATCCATACAAAGACTTGTATACAGATGTTCATAGCACCTTTATTTTTAATAGCCCCAAACTAGAAATAACCCAAATGTATATCAACAAGAGAACGTATAAAGAAAATGCCGTATATACATACAAAGAATACTATTCAGCAATAAAAATAAATGAACTATTGTTATACTCAACTGTATGGATGAATCTAAAAATTATCATGCTGAGTGAAAGAAGCCATGCAATACTGAGTAAATACTGTATGATTCCATTTGTATAAAACTCTACAATATGAAAATTATTAGATAGTGACAGAAAGGGGATGTGCGGTTGCCTGAGGAAAGGTGTGCTGAGAAGGGGATGAGGAATTACAAAGGATCGTGAGGAAACCTCACAGGGTAACGGATATGTTCATTTTCTTGAGTGTGCTAACACTTCCACAGGTGTGTATGTCTACCAAACCTTATCATCTTGCACAATTTTAATGTGTGGAGTTTATTTTATGTCAGTCATATCTCAATAAAGGTGTCAAAAATGCCATTCATAATTATGAAAATCCAGGAACAATTTTAATGTCAAGCAATAGCAGATTGGTTACCTGTAGCATGGTATAATTCATATACTGAAATGTTGTGCAATAGTTAAGAACGTTTTAGAATTAAATTTATTGACCTCAAAGAATGTTCATAATATTCTTAATTAAAAAGAAAATTGACTAATGCAATCTCATTTGATTACAGAATAATAGGTACATATGTACTGAAATAAATTTAGAGATTGAACACTCAAAATAGTTATTTTTGAGTGCAAATATTATGAGTGATTTTTATTTTTTCTTTGTAATACCTTGCACTTTCTCATTCTACAAAAACACATAACTGGATGATAAAACATTTTCGTAAAACATCATTGGTATGCAAAAATGGTATTGGGACTCCTCAGAAAAAAAGGCCATGGTATATATAAAAATAACAATTGACTATTGAAATTCAAAAGAGTTTCAATGGCTCCTCTGGTACATAGTCCTCTTCTTAATAGGCAGTGATAATTTTCCCATCTCATGGAGGTGAAAATTCAATCCCATAGAGACAACTCACTTTCTTAATGTCACACTATAATTATGTGTCACTGAAGATGACAGATTGACAGAATGTGACCACTTGTATCTTAGTATAATGCTCCTTCCGTGGTAACAGAGTAGTCCAATGCAAGCTAGATTTTCCTTTCATATTTTAACATTTTCACTCTTTAGATCTTCCTTAGAAATCCGTCATGTATTTAAACACTCTTCACGGAGAAAATTGATGGAATGATTTATTAGACACTTCACTTTGGCCTAAATAAGGCAAACTAGCCTAAATCATAACCCCTATTTGTCTCAGAATACCGGCTCCTCTCATTCAATGTCCTTATTTTTTTTCCGTTTGTACCAAGCAATGAAACATAATTAGTGAGTATACTGAGAAAGAGATGCTTACCATCTTCAATAACGGTTTAGTTTTCTTACTGCAATCTCCAACCTTGTACTGTGAAATGAGCAATTAAATGGAGTCAACCCTTACATGACTTTCATACAGCATTTTCTGAGGAGTAAGGTGTCCAAAAACATTGAAACGACACCAGTAGTCATTATGTCCATCAATGCCAACTAGTATGGGATCACTGCGTGACAGCCTACATTTACTAGATGAAGATGTTTAATGACTATTATTTTGCTTTATTGTATCAGAGCCAGGGGTAAACTTCTTAACATATTGGTCATTCTGCACGTCTTGATATCCTCTCAATTTTCTACCCCATACATGTTGCATAATATAAAATGAAAATAGATACCAATGAAATCCTTCTATAATTATTCATTAGGGAAGCAGGCTGTAATATTATTCTACATGCTACAAATATTATAATCATACAAAATTCTTAGAATACAGAGTCAATGAAATTTGGAGATTGTTTACACACTTGTGCTTACAAATGATGAAATACAGCTGCTTGGTCAGCATCACACAGAGTGCTGTTGGCAGAAGCAAGGCCAGAACGTAGGTCTTCTGAGTTTCAATTCTCTGAACTCTCTCCTAAAGGAGGTTGTCTGACTTTTCAGAATAAATATGCACATAAAATCATTATCGGTTTTTAAATTAAATAAACTGAAGAGCTGACTCTTCATCCTTTGTTGACCATTTTGCTAAATAAACTAGTTTATACTTTTTGAAAATTTAGAATGTTAGATTTTCTTAACACATAGCAAGTATGAAAAATGAATTAGTATTTATCTACATTAGAGGGATGGATAGAATTGTACATACAGATTAAACACATTTATAGAATTATTAACAGCAGTAATAAAATGGCCTATTTTATTTTTCATAACCAAAGTAAAGGTACTAATAGTTTATTAAGCTGGCAATCTTCTTCCCTTTATGTCATGAAATGTCATGATTCATAGATATTCTCTAATTAATAGGATGTGCTGTACAGACATACTAGAACTAACTCCTTTGCAGTTAGATTATTGGCTTACCCTTGAGAGCTTTATATAAACAGGCTTCTGTATTTATTATTTTATTTACTTTAGAGATTTTATTAATGATAATCTTTAAAATGTTAGTCTCTCAAAAAATTATGACATAATTTTTCTTAGGTACCATGGAGGGAAATAGTTATGTTGTTACTCAACCATTTATTTGCTTTCATTTTTGATTCATTGTTTTTGGTCTTGTTTCACTCTTTATAGTGGGTGCAAGGAAGCTCAATGTTACTTTTAACTGAGATATATATGCATTTTACATATTATCCACAATCCTGGATGCAATACTTATTTTATCTTCCCTAGATTTCCTCAGTTATTTTTAAGACATTAACATATTTTTTGAATTGGTTGAAAGTCCAAAATTTAATTTTTGGAACATACCCACTTTTGTAAATAAACATAAATAAAGGATTTTGCGTCAAACATGGTGAATTTCATATATATATATTGATAGGTTAAGACTTACTAATGGCATCTTATTAATTGTTTTCTGCCTGTTTTGTAGTTTCCCTGTTCCATTATTCCTCTCTTATTGTCTTCCTTATCTATTAATAATTATTCTAAATATAAATGGTCTAAATTCTCCAATCAAAATACAGAGAGTGGCTGAATGGATATAAAAACAAGACCCAACTCTATGCTGCCTGCAGGAGACTCACTTCAGCTTTAAATACCCATAGGCTCAAGTGAAGGGATGGAGAAAGATATTCCATGCAAGTAGAAATTAAAAGAGAGCAGGGATAGCTATACATATCAGACAAAATAGACTTTAACCCAAAAGCTATAACAAGAGACAAAAAAGATAATCATATAATGATAAAAGGGTCAATTCATCAAGAAGAGATAACAATCAAAACTATATATGCATCCAACGTCAGAGCTCCTGAATATATTGAAGAAGTACAATTGTCTCTGTAGATAATATTATCTGTTTTTTTCAGTTATTTTATTGAGGTCACATTGGTTTATAACACTATATAAATTTTGAGTGTACATTATTATATTGCAGCTTCTATATAGACTGCATCATATTCACCACAAAAAGTCTAGTTTCTATCCGTCACCATACCTATGTGCCCCTTACCTTTTTCACCCTACCCCTCACTCCGTTAGCCTCTGGTAACCACCAATCTGTTCTCATTATATATGTGTTTGTTTATCTTTCACATATGTGTAAAACCATATGGTATTCGTCTTTCTCTGTCTGACTTATTTCCCTTAGCATAATACCATCAAGGTCCGTCCACGTTGTCACAAATGGCACAATTTTGTCTTTTGTATGGCTGAGTAGTATTCCATTGTATATACATGCCACATTTTCTTTATCCATTCATCTGTTGATGGCAATTTGGGTTGTTTTCAAGTCTTGGCTATTGTGAATAATGCTGCAGTGAACATAGGGGTGCACATATCTTTTTGAATTCATGTTTTCATGTTCTTTGAATAAATACCCATAGGTGGAATAGATGGATCATATGGTATTTCCATTTTTAATTTTTTGAGAAATCTCTGTACTGTTTTCCGTAGTGGCTGCACTAGTTTGCATTCCCACCAGCAGTGTGAGGGTTCCCTTTTCTCCACATCCTCTCCAACACTTATTATTTCTTGTCTTTTTAATAATAGCCATTCTGACAGGTATGAGGTGATATCGCCTTGTAGTTTTGATTTGCATTTCCCTAATAATTAGTGATGTTGAACATCTTTCCATGTGCTTATTGGCAATCTGTGTTATCTTCTTTGGAAAAATCAGCCACATGTAAATGAATTAAAGTAGATCATTATCTTATACCGTGCACAAAAATTAACTCAAAATAGATTAAAGACTTGAATGTAAAACCTGAAACCATAAAACTCCTGGAAGAAAACATAGGCAGCATGTTCTTTGACATCGGTCTTAGCAGTATCTTTTTGAATACCATGTCTCCTCAGGCAAGTGAAACAAAACAAAATATAAACAAATGGGACTATAACAAACTAATAAGCTTCTGTGCAGCAAAGGAAACCATCAACAAAATGAAAAGACAACCCATCAACTGGGAGAAAATATTTGCAAATCATATATCTGACAAGGTGTTAATTTCCAAAGTATGTGAAGAACTCATACAACTCAACAACTAAAAAACAAACAACCTGATGGTGGGCAGAGGATATGATCTTATATAGAGAAAATCCCAAAGACTCTATCAAAAAACTACTAGAACTAATAAACAAATTTAGTAAAGTTGCAGGATACAAAATCAATATGCAGAAATCTGTTGTGTTTCTATACACTAAAAATGAAATATCTAAAAAAGAAAAAAAGAAAATAATTCCTTTTATAATAGCATGAAAAACTATAAAATACTTCGTAATAAATTTAACCAAGGAAGTGAAAGACCTGCACACTGAAAATTATAAGACTTTGATGAAAAAAATTGAAGACGACACAAATACATGGAAAGATATCCCATGTTGATGGATCAGAAAATTAATATTGTTAAAACGTTCATACTACCCAAAGCCATTTATAGATTCAATGCAATCCCTATCAAGAATCCAAGGGCATTCTAATGGTGTAGAAAAAAGTAATCCAAAAATCTGTGTGGAAGCAGAAAAGACTCCACATAGCCAAAGCAATCCTAAGAAAGAAGAATAAATCTAGAGGCATCACATTTTCTGATTTAAAACTATACTACAAGCCTATAGTAATCAAAACGGTGTGGTATTGGCATAAAACTAGACACATAGACAAATGGAACAGAATCAAATGCCTAGAAATAAACCCTCACATAAATGATCAACGACTATTTGACAAGAGAGCCAAGAGTACTTAATAGGGTTGGAGAAACTGGATATTCAGCTACAGAAAAATGAAACTGGGCCCTTATCTTATGCCACTCACAAAAATTAACTCAAAATTGATTCAGGACTTAAACATAAGATCCAAAACTGTGAAGTCCCTAGAAGAAAACTGAGAAAAATCTCTTTGACATCAGTCATGGCAACAATTTTTTGCATCTGACACCAAAAGCACAAGCAGCAAAAGCAAAAATACATAAGAAAGACTACATCAAACTAAAAAGCTTCTGCACAGCAAAAGAAACAGTTAAAAAAATTAAAAGGCAACCTATGGAATTGGAGAAAATATTTGCAATCTATCTATCTGATGGGGGGTAACATTCAAAATATGTAAGGAATTCATACAACTCAATAGCAAAAAACTAAACAATTCAATTAAAAAATGGACAGAGGAGCTGAATAGATATTTTTCCAAAGAAGAAATACAAATGACAAACAGGTACATGAAAAGATGCTCAACATCACCAATCATTAATTAA
The DNA here is from genome assembly GCF_020826845.1 of Diceros bicornis minor. NCBI lineage: Eukaryota > Metazoa > Chordata > Mammalia > Perissodactyla > Rhinocerotidae > Diceros > Diceros bicornis. The sequence goes on from NC_080749.1 coordinate 7,089,251, forward strand.
TCACAATCACCACTAATCAGGGAAATTCAAATCAAAACCACAATGAGATATAACCTCACACCTGTTACAATGTCTATTATCAAAAAGACAAGATAACAAGTATTGACAAAGGCATAGAGAAAAGGAACCCTGTACACTGTTAGTAGGAATGTAAGTTGTTACAGCCACTATAGAAAACAGTATGGAGGCCTCAAAAACTTAAAAATAGAACTACCATATGATCCAGCAATTCCACATCTGGATATATATCCATACGAAAGGAAATCAGGATCTCGAAGAGATATCAGCACTCCCACGTTCATTGCAACATTATTCACAACAGGCAAGATATGAAAAAAACTAAATGTCTCACTATGGATGATATTATTCATCCATGAGAAAGAAAGAAATCCTGCTATTTGTAACAACATGGATGGACCTTGAGGGAATTATGCTAAGTGAAACAAATCAGACAAATGCTATATGATTTCACCTATATGTGGAATCTAAAAAGCAGAACTCATAGAAACGAAGAGTAGAATGACAGGGGCTGGGGCTAAGGGAAATAGGGAGATGTCAGTCAAAGGGTACAGACTTCTAGTTTTAAGATGAATAAGTTAAGGGGACCTAACAGGATGGTGACTATAGTTAACAATAGTGTATTATATACTTGATAGTTGCTAGGAGGGTAGGTCTTGATGTTCTTACCACCAAAAAATAAAGGTAATTATGTGAGGTGATAGAGTGTTAACTAACCCTATTGTGGTAATCATTTCACAGTATGTAAGTATATCAAATCATCATGTTGTACATCTTAAACTTACACAAGGTTAAATGTCATTTATATTTCAATAAATCTCGATAAAAAAACCACAAAGTGTCTTCCCACAAAATATTTACTAATTACAAAGGAAAAAAAATTGTAACTCTACAGTGGAGAAGGCTGGCAGACACCATCTTAATCAAGTGATGAAAGCACACACATCACCAGTAATGGGACCAATCAGAACTATGTGCCGCTTGATAGGATGCACTCAGCATTGCTGCTGTGATACTCCTGCCATAAAGGGATACCCTGAATCTAATTATGAAGAAATGTCAGATACACCCAAATGGATGGCAATTCTACAGAATAACTGGCCTGCAATTGCCAAAACTATCAAGCTCATGAAAGTCAAGGAAAAACTCAGCAACTATTGCTGATTGAAGGAGAATAAGCAGACATGACAACTAAATGAAAAGCATATTTCTGAGCTGGATCTTTTTACTGTTAAACACAGTATTGACGCAATTAATGAAACTTCAATGCAATCTGAAGATTCAGATGGTTGCATTTCAATACTTAATTTTCTGACTTTAGTATCTTTATTATGAAGATATAGAGAAATGTCTTTGTTTAGGAAATACATGCAGAAGTATTCAGAGATAATAGAGCATTATGTCAACCAGCAAGTCCCTGCCATCGCACAGAGGATCCCATCTGACTCTGGAGGCCTACTCTTGATTCAGAATGAACACCTAAGCATTGCCAAACATATGAGGAAAATTTCCAGCATGGACAGCAGACAGAGGGAAAACACAAGACTCTGAGGAAATAAACACAATGCAAGTATCAATAACATAATAATAAAAGTTCAAAACGAGTATTGGAAGATAGATTGGAGAATATATTCCATCTATGTTCTGGTTATCTATTACTGCAGAGCAAGCTGACACAGAACTTAGTGGCTTAAAGTAATTTATTATTATCTCTCCTAGTTCTAGGGTTTACTGTGCAGTTCTTGGCGAAGTCAGATGGCAACAGGGTCTGGAGGCATCTGAAGGTGTCACTGAATACTGTGGGATAGTGGGGCCTCTTTTTCTGTGCGACTTCTCCTGGTGGCTACCTTGGGCTTCCTGAGCAAAGTGAGAGAGTATGTTGAGGGGCCACCTCCTTGACAAGAGTTGATCTTATCATTTGAGGTTCAGTGCAGGAAACAGAACTCACTCTAAGTATTTTACCTAGGAAGAGGTTTTATTTTCTAAAAGAATTAGACTTTCATTTCTTTCTTGCACAGGAGTAAAAAAGTGAGTGGACCAGAGATGGTCGATAACAGAAATTTATTCTCTCACAGTTCTGGTGGCTAGAAATCTGAAATCAAAGTGTTGCTTCTTTCTGCAGGCTCTGGGGAAGAATCCTTCCTGGCCTCTTCCTAGCTTCTGGTTGCTGTTAGCAATCCTTGGCATTCCTTGGCTTGCAGATGCATCAATCTGATCTCTGCCTCTGTCATCATGTAGCTTTTTTCCCTGCTTATCTGTGTTCAAATCTCTCTCTCCTTATAAGTCAGTCAGTTATTAGATTTAGGGGCAACTTTAATTCAGTATGATTACATCTTACTTAACTTGGTTACACCTGCAAAGACCTTATTTCCAATTAAGGTCACATTCACAGGTATCAGGGATTAGGACTTCAACATAATCTTTTTAGGGAACACAATTCAGGCCACAGTACAAGTCAAGCCAAATACATAACAAAGTGATTTTTTATCAAATGTATAGTTTTAAGTAAAAGTTTTTTTTTTAATTGCAGTATAACTTTACATACAGAAAAGTACTTAAATTATCAGTGAACAGTTCATTGAACTTAGTAAACAAATCATATATCCACACAGATTAAGAATAAAAGAAGAAGAAGAAGATCGGTAAAACCATAGTGGTCTCCCTTATCACCCACCCAGACATGTTCTTCGTAAGTAAGCCACTACGCTGATTTCTATTATCACAGGGTCGTTTTCCCTATTTTGAATTTTATGTAATGGAATTGTACAGTATTTACTCTTATTTCTGAACACTTTCATTGAATATGATGTTTATTAGATCATCTTTCTTTTTGCATGTAGCAGACCTTCCGAGAATGATTCCCAAAATGCTACAGAACAATATTTTCATGTGGCAAAAATAGTAAATGAACAAAATGATAGACCAGGAAAACACAGTCTCCTGTCCACTTCTGCAGTCTGCTAGTTCCACTCCTCACAGTCAACTCCTGTTGTCAATTTCTCTTTTTATTTGTTCAGAGATAGTTTAAGCATGTAAAGCATTAGAAACATTTAAATGTGTCTGCACATATATTTGGGATACAGAGGTATCCCCAAAAGAGAGTACAATAAATGCACTCTATTCTGCATCTGGGTTTTATCCTAGAGGAACTTCCTAATTAGCGCATGTAAACCTACCTCCTTTTAAAAAATAGTTGTTAGTATTTCGTCTAAGTGATGCATCTCAGTATGTTTCATCAACCACCTGTTGCTGGTCATTTGTTGCTCTTATTCTACGCCTCTTGTACCTGTATATAGCCACATATTTGTCATGAGGATACGTTTTAAAAAGTAGAATTTTACTGGGTCCAATATGTTTATTTTTAATTTTGATGTGTATTGCCAAGTCTTCAAAAGAGATTATTGTAATTTTTCCTTTCAAGAACAGTGCCTCGGGGTCTCTATTTTTCTACAATTACATTCGCAAAATAAACTCTTGCTGAGATTAATAAATTGCCTGGATTAATAAACATGTCAAGATTCATAATAAGGTAAAAGTAGAATTTATTAAATTTTAATTTGTATAATTTCTTTATTTATAAGTGATATTGGATCTGACCAGCTTGAATCTCAGAAAGATGTCTCCGGGAGAACTGTGAAGTAGATGGAGGTTAGGTTTGAGATTTGAAAAGAAATCACACAGTGGGGCAAAGTGGAGATCATTTTCGATTAATACATAAAATAAATAAATAAAAATGATTCCACAGATGGGGAGGGGATGGGATTTTTCCCTGAGAAGAATGCAGGAAGGGACAGAGTGTTTATCTACCCACTTCCCCTATTCACCAATATATTTGGCTTAAGCTTGTTGAGCTTTTTGATTTTTTTTTTCTTTTAAAGTGATAATAACCTTAGTTGACATTATGTTGGAAGCTGGCCCTAAATACCATCCGAGAGTACTGGTCAGGAATCCAGATGCCGTCTCCCAACCTGAAAACCTACTTTTGTTCCTGAAAAATAGTTTGTGACACGGGGAATGCTGGTACAAAGCCATCCACTGAGTGTGAATGATGTGGCAATGAAATTGTAGATAGTATCATTTTAGGAGGTTGTTCTTCAAGAAACATTGGAAACAGAGCAATGATTTAGAAACAAGAAAAGCCAAGCGTCAAAATATAGTAACAGCTGGTAGTTTGGAAGGGAAAAAGCACCGGCTGACCTACTTAAAAATAACCCCATTAATGCCCTTATCTGGAATGAGGCTGTTTTTAAACAAAATGGGCTTGTGGGAAAATGGTTTATTTTTCTTTGTCTGGCAAAGGCCAGCATTTGCTTCTAGTCCCCGGAAATATTGTATGTCCTCAAAAAACCTGATGGTACAAATTTGAGAATTCTCATACTAGAAGAGACTAGAGTTAATCTATACAGATTGCTTCTTATGTAGATAGAAAATGGCACAAGTGGTGAAATTACTAACAGTTCGCATAGCAAATTATGGGAAGAACTGGGAAAAGACCAGTTTAATGCGACACCTAGGGTGGTACTCTTAGATCATATCACTAATTATACCGTTGTGATATCAGAAATAGCATAACATTGTAGAAGTTTTAAGTATATAAAAAACAGCTGTTGTGGCTGCACTGACTGTGGTATTAATGGAAGATCTGATGGCAAATATACTTACATTATTAGTTATAAAGACAATATAAATTCAGCCAGCTAAATGTTGTATGACACCATTTTATAAATATAAAACCAAGTCTACTATTCACTTTTCCTCTAAAGAGCAGATTAAATCTTTTGCAGCCTGAATTATAAATATATAACGGCTAGCAATTTTATTTCTTTTTTTCCTCTACTCTGTGTCTTTTTTTTTTCCTCTTACTATGCTGTCTTGTGCCCTGTGGGACAGAGATGGTGAAAGGAATGACACCAGCATTCTTATACACTCCAAGTGTGGTATTAAGTGAGGCTATAATCAGATACACACTTACATTGGATGTGCATTGCAGAATGGGATGCCCCATATTCTTAACTCTACAACGCTTGCGGATGATGTTTTAATTTTCAGGCATTAAGAAGGCCATGATCATTCAAGCATCTAACAAGAAAAAAAAAAATTAGAACAAGAAAAAAAAATCTAAATCATTTAAACTACTCAAATATTTTGTATGATTCACAGTGGTCCAGCCAAAAGAACTTGTAAAATGGAATAACTGTTTTGAATTAGCCTCATTCTCTTTTCATGAAAAATGTATTAATTGATGATGAAATTGAATTTCAAAAGCCTACTGTTGTGTCTCCCTGTCTCTGCTGCTCCTTGCCTACCTCTGCCCCAATTAATTTTCAGTGAAGTTGCGGGAGTAAAATTTAAAAAAGGCAAATCAGGGTAAAATTCTTCACGGTCTTCCCACTGCACTTGGGATTAACTCCAAATTCCTAAGCATGGCGTGTGAGGGCCCCTGGAGAGGCTGCTGATTTTTTCTCCAGCCTGGGTCATGATCACCCCTACAGTGCAACTATTCAACCTTGTGCTGAACTAGGTGCTTTTCCCGTGAACGTGCGTGCCTGCCTGTGTTCTGTCATCCGCAGGGAGGACTTCCTTCTCCTCAGGCTTGCTCCATCTTTGTGATCACATACTGGCCTTTCAAGCCTGAACACAAGCATCATCTAATCTATGATGTATGTCCCAGCTATCTCAATTAAAATCATTTTGTCACGTGACTCAGTACATTCTTTTTCCTACTTAAGCTAGTTGGAGTTGTGTTTCTTTTAAAACCAACAGAATACTCAGGACACTAGACTATGCAGACTTCTATCACAGTCATTATAATATTTTGTTCAATACATTTATTTCTATGCTTCTGACTCAGTATTTTGAAGTCTAAAATTAGCTACTTACTTTAAATGAATGTTCTCCTTTCTGAAATTAAGAAATAATTAAAGGACCATGATCCTTGCCACAGTGATGGTTATACCAAAGTGGGTATGTTGAGTGGTAGGGTTTAAGGATGGACTTGGACATCTGTGATAAAATCACCACAATCTCATTAATGGAGATACCTCCCTTGACATGGAAACAAACTGAGGTGGTCAAGAAAATAAATGTAGGTACTAAAAATGTGAACATTTTTATGCTAACATTACTTTCTCTGGCCTACTGTAGAATCCATTCTGCTAAGAATATGCAATAGGAAAGTCATTAGAGTTTTTGCAGCAATACTTGGACTCTTGTCTCCTGTGAAAGCTTGTTAAAGGTGATATAACATGGTTGTTGCCTCTCCATTCTATGTTTCTTAATGGGGAAATCTGAGACTGAAAATTCTCAGATGATAGTCAGAGGAGCAAAGGGTTACTACAGAGTTGTCAGCAGGTGCCAAGAGCAGTTGGAGGAAATCATCACCTTCTGTAACCCTTGATACTAATTAGTCTCCTCTCCATTAATTACATGCAGCTGCTCACAGTCCATTTTATTTTGTACTTCAGCTTCGAAAGAGCGTTCTCCTGCTTTTTTGCAATGTAGTCATAGTGCCATATAGCACACGAAAGAACTCTAAGTATGTCCTGGATATGCTTGTCTGCTTTAAAATATGAATGCCTTTCTAAACATGATCTGTGTCTTTTGAAGCAGTGAATTCTCTATTAAATGTCAATGGGAGTGGTTTCCAGGATGTGACTCCTGGGGAACGGAAAGGGAAGGTCACCAGGCGGTGAATATGAAGATCCAGGGAGTGACAGCCTTGCCTAGTCTAGACTGTTGATTAAGGGCCCAGTGGACTCACTACCCATGGTCAAAATAGGCAGCAACATCTGAAATTGGCTGGGGGTAAACACCAATTAGAGCAAAAGTCTGCACAGTTTTCTCTTAAGGTGCAATGATTTCGTATGCTTAAAGTATCTTTTTTTGGATCCAAAATGAGTCCCATAGAACATGTAATTCAAACTTTTTTTTTTTAGAAATGAGGAAAAGAGACATAAAGACATTAGATAGACAGGCCAAAGTGCACACAGATAGAGTAAAGACAAAAAATAAACAACCGACAAAGAAGACACTAGCAGCACCTCCTCACACCTATTTTGGAATCTTGCTCTGTTAATCATCTTCTGCTTTCCTATAATTTTGAGGCTTTCCTTCTCTGCCTGAGACTTCTCAGCATTCTAACAGACTCAAACAATTTTAAAGGAAAATCAGCCTTGACCTTGTGTCCTCCTCCACCAGCTATATGCTGTCGGTGTTTTCCTTACCCAATGCTTGCTACTTCTACTCCTCTCACCTTCTCCTCCCACCCCACCCCTGGACACACACATGGCCCACACCTTAACTCACTGGGTCCAGTCTTCTGTCACACCCTCTGACTGTTACCCCAGGGTCATCGGAGATCTTTAACTGCTAGACTCCATGAGCATCTTTGTGAATTCTTTCTGGATCTCTACATGGCATTGTTGCAAAGGCTGATTATAGTCATCTTAAAATGTTCTCCTTCTTGGTTTCCCGTGACCACTCTTCCTTGTGTCTTCTCTGGGAATATCTTCCTCCGATTCTTCTCCACAGCCATCTCCAGCCCCTCATTCTCTGCCTTAAGTACTCGTTTCCCACGTTCTGTTTGCAGCTATTCCCACCTTTTGTTCTCTTCTTGCATTCATTCACCCTGTCCCAGGCTTCAACAAACCCAGATTTGTCGCTGGAATCTGGAGGCCTCTATGCAAGTGCTGATCTGCTGTCTGCACTTGGGCAATACTCATACACACACACACACACACACACACACACACCATTTACACTCATACCCCATATACACAGAGCACCTCAAACACCACACACAAAAACTGAAAGTTGTTAATACTCGCATCCCTTACCTCCAAACTATTTCTCCTGGCTGTCAGCTTTGTTGAATGACATAACTATTTATGCAGTTACCTAAGAGAAACATCTGGCAAGTATCCCTGATTTCTTCCTCTCCCTTCTTTTCATCACCCATTTGTCCCTTGCTTCTTTTTTTTCTTCCACTGAAATATCTCTTGAATTCTCTCCTTCTCTCAAATCCCACCCCCAACCTCAATTACTACCTCCCTGCAGACCTTTATCATGTCTTGTCTACATTATCCTTACTTCCTAATGGTTTCCCTATTATTAATATTTCTCCAATCTACCACCTCACTTACTATAAGAATAGTCTCTACCATGAAAAGAAACAGAGATAGAAATTATGCCGTGTGCCCACCTAAAACCTTCAGTTCTAGGTTTTCAATTTAGTTCAGCAAAACAGAACCTCATCGTAATGTCAAAGCTGAACACTTGTCAAGTCTTCTTTGTCTGGATAAAACAACTTCTTTTTCCTGAACTTCCAGGCAGGGGGAGCTGACGACCTATGTGTCTTGAGGACCACTCATGTAATTGTAAGGGAGGACTGATAACACGTTAGTGCTAGTATTTGTGTGTCTATCTCCTATCCTCAGTACACTTTATGTCTTTGATGGCTGGGACTTTGTGTGTATATATGTGTGTGCGTGTACATATTGTTCCCATTTCCTAGCACAAAATTTGTCACACTGTGGGTTTTAAAAAATCATTTTTGAATGGATGGATGAATGCATGCTCATGTGTATCTACACACACATACAGGCATATTATATCATGTGTATACTATATCTGAATATATCAGGCAACTCGCGCACCAATTCATCTCAGCTTGGCCTCTTCCATCTCTTATCCTAGCCATCACTATAGAGACCAGCTCTGTGTGGTCTCTGAGTTACTTCAAACAGGAGCAACCCACTAGGGCCTTGCCTTAGATGGGACTAGGCCAAGCCCCATCTTGTCTCTCCCTGTGGAAGACTGCTGGGTACCCATGCATGTACACTCTGGAAGTGGGGGTGAGGAGGTCTTAAGTCCTCACAGGGTAAACTTTCAACCAGTGGTGATGGGAGCCCATGGATAAATATGTCCCCTTTCTCCATCTTAGATTCACCTCCTGTGCCTCATCCCATGTGTCTTCTCTGACGGTCCTGCAGAAGCAGAGCACCTGCAGTGGTGGCTACACCTTTAACTCATCCTTATATTAGTCTTCTCTCCATCACTTCCCATCTCTCACTTTTGCTCCTGGGAATTACATTCTCCATCAATCAGACCTAAGCTGCCATTGCAGGCTCTGATTTTGGAGGAACCTAGGCTGAAACAGTGACTAATGGTCACAATAGAGAAAAACAACTGCAGATTTTATTAGCTAAATCCTCTTCATACTACAATTTTCCAAAAAATAATTTTCTGTTTTTTAAAAACATATATTTTCAGGGAATTTTTTAGCTTGGTGTAGTAAATTTATATGTGGATCTAGATATGTAGTCAGTATGCGATTTGAGTCTCACCTCCACCATTCCTAAGTTATTTAACACTTGATTTAATAATCTCGATAAACTTCAGTTTTGTCATCAGTGAGATAAGGGTGATAATAATCCCCTCACAGGGTTGCTGTGCACCTCAATTGCAGTAATAGATGAAAAGTGCCTCTCAGAATCTGAAATTCCGAACACGCAGTTCCAGCCTCCACCATATAGCAATGCATTTCTGTAAAGGGGCGCAATTATCAAATGGAGGAGAGCAAGCTGTTGTCGTTCATTGTAACCATGACTTTCAGTTACAGGAAACTAAAATTAATCTAACACATTTGATAACACATCAATTTTGAATATTTATTTCCATCATTACATTTTTCTTTAACGGCTTAAGTTTACTGATGTTGAGCTGATGGAAGCTAATGAGTTGCTCTTACCAGCATAAAAGATGATATTTTAGTCTCAATTGTATTAGTTTAAGAGACACAGAGTTCTTATCACTTATATCAGCACTTTCGTTTTTCCAGATGCTAGCAGATGTGAAAATAACTGTCAAATCAACTGGACAGCAGAGTACCAACCTTCGAGTGGCCTGAAATGTGGATTCATCAGCTAATGTACAAAATTTGAATTCAGCATACGCAAAGAATTTGACACCTGTCCATTTAGAATGTATGAGACAGGTGAGCAGAAATCAAGTGTACTAACGTCCAGACTCACTTATTTTTTCTCTAAAATAATGTAGCTCCTTTACCTTTCAACAAGAATGATTCTTATGCAATGCAATAGGAATTCCACCTATGATAAAGGGCTCCATTTCAACCATTAAATGGTGCTGCTCCATAGATAAAATATACAGGAATGATACAGAAATAGCAATTTTTTCTTTGTGTTGCATTTGTATCTCCTTGAAGGCCTTTACCAGCACGGAGTATTTGGCTCCTAGAGGTTGATGTTTATAGAGAAAATGAACGAGCAAATATATCACAAATATTGCGTTGTGGGCATGTGGGTCTTTGCTTTGAGCCAAAGTCGCTTTGACACTGCTCAAAAATATGCTGGAGAGCCTATGACTTCCACATGGTTTAATAACACTTCTCTACTTCTAACAGGTGATAGCGTAGTCCTGTCCTTGTCTCAGCCCACACATTTGGAATCATCTTTCTCCTTCATCACTTACAGCTTACTTGTTAGTCTTGTCACTTCTTCCTTCAAAGGGTATCAAATTCAATTATTTTATCTCCTTGTAAGCTCTTTTATTCAGATCCTGCACACCTCTTGCTTCGATGGCTATAACCATCTACTATGAGCTTCCCTTCCTGTCTTTATTTTTCTTCTCTGCCACTGATCTATTCCCCAATGTTTGTTCAATCTTTAAATGCATTTTTCTCGTTTGTTACCTCCACTGAAAACCCACAATGTCTCTAGCTTATACATTTGTTCACCTTTATATTTTGGTTGAGTTCATGGGCTACAGAGAAGTATGGAGAACAGAATTTAAATCCCCCAAATTCCCAAGACATCTCTGCTACTGTGGTTTCCATTTCCCCAAGATAACAGTCAGATGCCCCCTATTACACACTAGGCCGTAGCTCCTCCAGGGCCTGCCTTGCTTGCCTACCTTCCTGCTACACTCAACTATTTTCACTATCTTACAGTGACCTTCTTCCTCTTGCTTATCCTGATTTTTTTTCCTAGATTTTTTGTTTTTTTTTTCACTCTACACTCTACATAGTTCATTAAATCCTATTAATTTATCAAATCACAGCATTTGACCTCACCACTGCCATTCTAGAGGGGTATAAACATATTTCTCAAGAGTACTTCCATGGTTGTTTTAACGTAACATATTTCGTAATACTTACTATTTGTAATTTCCGGTCCATTTCTTGGGAATATTTGTGAATACCTCAACAAAAAGGCCTGTGTTTTGCCTGTTTCACCCATCATTTTGCCACAGAAACAAGCCAACAACCCAACCAAAGCCTGTAAACTCTTACAGAGTAGAGACTATATCTCTCATTTTTTTTTTCTTTTTTACTGCTGTGTCCTCAGCAGCTTTTACAATGTTCAATTGATAGAAAACACTTAATGAATGTGAGTTGAAATAATCATGACTGGATGCTTGAATATGCATATTTTTCCTACATGGGTACAATCACACGGTATCATGGAAAAGCCAGCTTATTTCAATTTGCATTACCTCATGAGTTGAGTTTTCCTTGCCATTAAAGCACCTGAGAAACATCAGATGTATCTGTGTGATATTGAATTGTATGGTTATAATTTATGTATTTATTATGTTATTAAATGTCTCACTTGTCTCCATATTTTACTTTAATAAATAATGTGGGGCATATATTCTTATTTGCATTTCTAATTACATCCTCCGACTAGATCTCTGGTTTTGAAATTATTAGGTCAATGGCATACATTTTTTAACACTTTTTAATTATAATAACAAAATTTTTCCCCCAAAATGTAGAACAATTTATACCTTAAGAAACAGCATATACAACAATGTTTCACCACATCCTTTGAAATATTGACTATTTTAAGTTATTAAAACACTTGCAATTAAAAAAAATTAGCTTAGAAATTTTCAAACATACAAAAGAAGAGAAAAGGGTGCACTGAATTTCTACACACCCAGCTTCAACGAGGACCGACTCACTCACAGACAATCTTATTTTTTCTATATCTCCACTCATTTCTTCTGCCCCCAGGATTATTGTGAAGCAAATTCTAGACATCATATACCATTTCATCTATAAATATTTAACTACATGTTTCTAATAGATACGGGTTCTTTTTGCAAACAAAACCACAACAGCATTATCACATCAAAACAAAGTTAACAATGATTTCTTAGTATTATTAAGTATTTAGTGTTAAATTTGTGTTTACATATAGACTTATCTAATATCCTCCACATTTGCATTTTTTAATGTAATCTTTTGTTGAAAAAACCGGACTTTTGTTCTATAGGATTTCCAAAAGTTAGAATATTGAAGGGTGCATATTCCTCTTTTATTTCTTCTAAGTAGGAAGTCAGATTAATTAATTAATTAAATTATTTATTTATTCATTAATTGGTAAGCCTATTTTAGAGGTGCTGTTGATAATTCTTTCAGAAAATACATAATGTATGTTTGTCTTTTTATATTAGTAGTTATTGATAATTATTAGTGAAATTCATTAAGTGATTGAGGGTTGCAAGTTGTAATATTCTAATTTTAGTATTCCTTCTTTATTTCTAGCTAGAGTACTTCCTTAAGAGAAACTTCTTATCAACTATTCAGTTACTATAAGGTACGATTCCAACAGGAAAAGCTGGATAAATCCTTGATTCTTCCCCTTTATTTTCCAATTTTCAAAATAATGAGTGGCTTCTGTAGTACTCTCAAAAGTTATCCAATAAAAGTTGCTTTCAAAGTATCATCAGAAGCTCATAGATTAAACATATTTAATGAGTTTTAATCCAACGCCATTATGATACTAATAGAGGCTCAAATCATCCTGTCATTGGCAGTTAAAGTTCATTCAGGTTGAGCTCTGCATCCTTTTGATATAATCCTAGTAGTCTTCGAATGCTTCATTGATACCATGTTCTAGACTCATCTTGTACATTTTTCTGTCCAAAGAGTAATTTTTCCATTGATTCTTTTAGTTTTCAAGATATGTAATCATATTCATATTTGCAAATTCAGTTTTATATTTTTATTTTCCATTGTAATTCACATAATTGCATTTTTTTCTAGCAAATGCAATAGCAAATATTTCTAATCAAATATTACTTATTATTGGAAGCAGTGACCATCCTTATGTAGTAACCGGACAAAAATCATCTTTGTTTGTCCATTAGGTGAAATGCTGGTTTCAGTCTGGAAAACCTTGGCTTTTTTATATCAGATTTATTTTCCCAGGAGGGATAATCCCAGTATATTGAACCTTTTATACCATTTCTCCTCAATATACACTTCTAAAATGAGGCAGATTTCCTCCAATAACAAAATACTCATTCCTTTTCCCAGGCTTTGTTTATGAAGCTTCGTTAGTGTTCAGTTTGGGCTTCCCTGCCAGGCTCGTCTATGTGTTTAAATTCCATTTTTATTTGGAGTCTCATACCAAATGTACCTCTCTGAGAAAAATATTTTAAGCTAGTAAACTGAGATATAAAATCTTCTTTCTGAATCACAGCTATTAAATTCTTGAATTGTTAGGTTTGATCTTTGTCTATCTCCCCCCGCTATCTGCTCCCCCCCGATAGCACTAGGATCATCTCTTCATCTCTGCATTCCTGGAACCCAGCAACGGGCCTGGAACAGAAGAGGTTCTCAGTATTTGTAGGACGGGTGAGTAAAATCATTGTGAAGTCCTGCCAAACGATAACTCGCAGATCCTTTCCTCAACTCTGTGATTGCAAGGCTGATCAGCCCAACTTACAACCAAATTTATCAGGCAATTGATCCGTAGTTGCTTCTTGTGTGCTAATTTCATATTCACAATTATATGTTAGGCTCATTAAAGAGTAGAAGTGTATTAGTTAAGGTAATGCTATCTCTTGTATCCTATAAAATCCAAAATAGTACAATTGAAATACATTACTCCTTCACATAAAAGGTTCAAAGATATTGTGACTCACCTCCAAGCAGTGACTCGGGGCCCAGGCTTTGTACATCTGGTTGCTCTGCAATTCCCTCATGCTTTGAAGTTCTCTGCTGGATCTCCTGCATGGAGTGAGCGGATGTCGAAAAGGAGGATGGAGTAGGCATGTCTTAGCCTAGAAGTGACTCTCACCATTTCTGCTCACCTGTCACTTGCATAGTTTTTTGGGAAATAAAGTTCATGGCTGAGCAGCCATTTCCCCAAAACCATTCTATGTAATGGAAAAGGAACAGAAATACTTGGTGTTCAGATAGCCATCCTGTCATGGCAAACATCTACGATACTTCGCCTATCAACCTAACACCATATTGTTAGTGACCAAAAGCATGCTTTTTTAAAACTCATTGTTTAAGTTATTTAGAGTGTGTAACTTATTGAAAGCATCAATTATTAAATGCAAAATGTTAGGGACTTGGGAATCAGAGTAAAGGAAATAAATGGATTCAGATTCATTTAGTATCTGCAAAAATGCACCTGAGTGTATAAGATTCAAGGATTTATAAATTTGTTATATGTATAAGCTATGGACTATGTATACAGCAAAGATCTGATTGCTTGTGTTAGTTATCTATTGCATTTATATGTTCATGTAAAATTTAAAGAGTGATTCCACACATATGCTTCCATTTGTTTTACAAAGACAGACATGCAATGATAGTCATTTCATCAGAGCATTGATTCTTAACAGCAAAAATAATAATCACCTATCTGCCACAAACAGATAATTATTTATATAAATTATAATCCAGATGATAAAGAAAATATACAGACATTAAATATTTTGTCAACATAACTTTTTGATATGCAAAACTTTCAATACCTTCTTACATGAATAGACTTCAAAATATGATGCATAGTATAATTTCTTTTTATAAAACAATATGTACATTGTATTAGTTTTCTATTGATGCATAACATATTATCACAAATTCATCAGATTAAAATAATATCTACTTATTATATCATAGTTCTGTGGCTCAGAAGTCTACCACAGGGTGACTAGATTCTCTGCTCAGGGCCTTACAAGGCTAAAATCAAAGTTTGGCAGATGCCCATTCCTTTCTGAAGGTTCTGAAGAGGAATAAACTTTAGAACTCATTTACATTGTGGGCAGAATTTGGTTGTTTGTGGCTGTAGGACTGGGGTCTCTATTTTGTTGACACATGGGTCCCTCCACCTTTAAGCCAGCAATGACTGGTTGAATCCTTCTCATTCTTTTAATCTCTCTGAATTCCCCATTCTGCCATCTTCTGCTGCTTTTAAAGGCTTTTGTGAATTACATTAGGCTCAGCCAGATTATTCAGTATAGACCTCCTATCTTAAAGTCAATTGGTTGGTATCCTGAATTATTTCTGTTGCCATAGCGTAACATATTCTGTCACAGGGACTAGGGTGTAGACTCTTTTGGGGAGCCATAATTCTGCCTACCACATACATGTGATTTTTTTTCTGTGTTTTTTCTAATTTTGTTTTCCAGTTAAACGAATATGTTACTTGGGTGTGTTTTCTCAGGAAAAAAATTAAAAATAAACTGTACATGTTATCTCTGTTTAGCAGCTGAAGATTCTTTAACCTTTGCAACTGTCCGTGGATATAGCATTACTGACTTTGTAGTTTGGATCTAAGCACATGCTCTCTGACTACTTTTCTCATTCTATTCCCTCAGGTACCCTGGTACTGGACAAAGCCTGCGACTCAAAAACTTACCTGAGTGGGTTGTCGAGAACTGGTGTGAAATGGGATACGACAGAACAGGTTTAATGAGATGAGTGTCCAAAGCCCTAGGTTCATATGTGTGTTTCTCAAAAATGCGTAATGAGACGGGTGGCTCTGTGGGAAATGAGATGTGTTCAGGTCTTGTAATGAGATGTTTGGCTGGTAAGCCATAATGAGATGCTTGGCTGGGGCTCTAATAAGATGCCTTGCCGGGAGTGTGTAATTAGACATTTGACTTGATGTATGCAATGAGGGGTGTGACTAGGAGCATAGTTAGTATGGGTGTTGGGAGAGAGTGATGCCATGTACAGCTGGACTGCAGAGAGATGCTCAGGCAAGCCTTGTGGGAAACACATGCAGATTGTGAGGATGCGCACACTGAGATGGAAATGAGTCTCATGGGAAAGATTCCATTGGGACAGGATGGTGACGTGGTCTCTTAATAGTGTGTGGCCATTCATTAGAAAGAATGAAATACAGGATGAGGCTATGGGAATAGAGGGTTGAGCATGGACTCCGGGGCCACACAGACTGCCAAAGCTAGAATTCCTGTTCGATCATTATCAGAACAACCTCAGGCAAATCACTTACATTTCCCTGTCTCTGTTTCTTCATCTGTTGACTTGGGATAACAATAGTACTTACCCCGTAGGATCATTGTGAGGATTAAAGAAGACAATCTATGGAAAGTGTTTAAAGCAATGCCTAGCATACCTGTAGTGCTCTATATAAGTGTTAGTTGTTATAAAGTACGTTATTGGATTTAGTCCTTTTTACAACTCTGTAAGGAAACAAAGGCTTGGCGACATTCCCTCACTTGCCCCAAATCACCCAAATAGTAATTAGCAGGAAGAGATCTGCCGTGCGGTAGTAGAAGATATCTGGTTTGAAGAGTATGATGCCCATTGCTGAAAGAGAATTTGGAAACCTGTGAACCAAACTCTTTGGGGAGCTATAAAGAGGAAAGAATGAGACACAAAACTGCTCTGATAGATCTGGTAGAGGAGTAGCTGCACCTGGGCCTCAGTTTCCTCATCTGCTTCATAGGGAATAACTGCCCCACCACTTAGGTGGATTTAAAAATTAAAAATTAAAAGAGTTTAGAACTCTGTCTGTTACATGGTAAGTTTTGGTCAGTTAGGATGGTATTTTTCTGCAGGTAACAAAAAATATTACCAAAAGTGACTTAAACAAGTACGGGGTTGGTTTGTTATCACTAAATTAAAAATCTGAGTATAGGCAAGTGAGGGCTGAAATGGACATTACAGTGGTGTCTTCAAGGACTCAAGTCACTGCTGTTTTCCTGATCTACTGTGCTCATCATACAGCATTCTCTCCACTGGTCGCAACATGGTGCTTCCTCCTCTAAACATCATATCTGGATTTCAGAAAGGAGAAAGGGGGCAGGGTGAAATTTGAAGGGCAAGGAGCCTCTATACATCTTAGTTAGTGTGCCCCATTAGAAAAACTTTCTTCAAGTTCCAACCAGTGCCTTCTGCTTACTTCTCATGAGCTACACTGGTGTCTGGTAAAGAGAGTTTCTTAGCTTTCCACATATGTACACTGAAGTCTTGTTGGCTTTCTTGTGGATTGGTAGATAGTCGTTATTTATTAAGGCTATTACCCTTTTGTCATCATTTGAACTGTCAACACTGAGATAAACCTTAGTGATGGAGTAATTGTCTTCTCATTAGAAAACCTTGGCAAATTAACAAAACCTCAGAGGAAAAAAATAAACCATTCTCATTGCAGGGAGACTGTTATTCTACATGATAATCACATTCTTATGATCTTTCATATTTCATGCTTTATATAAGGTTACAAACAGAACAAACAATGTTTTTTTTCCCCAAGGCGTACTTGACATTTCTTCCTTTACTTCCACTTAAAATAGGAGAAGTTGCATTTTTATGGCAGAAGTCCAATAACGGTTACATAACAGACCAAACCAGTAAATTAATTTATCTCTGTGAATGTATAGGGTAAAACTCTCTGAGCATTTCACAAGACCTCCACAGTGGTCATTAGATATATTTCCATGGAGCTATTGGTGGTCTCTCTCCTTCATCTCTTTTTCCAAGCTTGAAAAGGAAATTTATTGCACAGTATGAATTATCTATCTGAAAAGAATCCTCACCTGAGACTGGGCACTGCTGCGAGTTTCTCTTTTGATGATGAAAAGGTGATGGTGGGTAATGTATTATTCAAGTTAGTCTAAGTTATGCTGCAGTAAAATAAAACTTCCAAATTTTAGTAATTTAACGAAATCAAAGAATTATTCTTTTTTTATTATTATTTTTATTTTTTACTTTTTTGGTGAGGAAGATCAGCCCCGAGCTAACGTCCGATACCTATCCTCCTCTTTTTCTGAAGAAGATTGTCCCCAGGCTAACGTCCGTGCCCATCTTCCTCTACTTTATATGGGAGGCCGCCACAGCATGGCTTGACAAGCCGTGCGGCGGTGCAAGCCTGGGATCTGAAGCCTCAAACCCCGGGCCGCTGAAGTGGAGCGCGCGCACTTAACCACTGCGCCACTGGGGCTGGCCCTCAAAGAATTATTCTTATTCATGCTACATGTCCAAAGAAGATTGGCAAGGGGGGGGTCTCTGCTCACCAAAAGCCCTCAGGGATACAGGTGGACAAAGACACCACCATTTTGTCTTGTCGTTTTCTCAATACAGGGCTTCGTTATAGCATTTACAGAGAAGGCTGGAGAGTCAAGCACAGACTATTCAATTCTTTAGTCTGGAAGTACCTGTATTATTCTTCCTCATATTTCTTTATCCAAAACTAGCCACATGACCATGTTCCCAGAAATAAGGAAAAACGCTTTCAGTGAACATTGGTTATATCTATCCCAGTTATTATTCTGCTTCATTTTTCCAAACTCTAAAGGACAAAAAAAGT
This sequence comes from Diceros bicornis minor, assembly GCF_020826845.1. Classification (NCBI taxonomy): domain Eukaryota; kingdom Metazoa; phylum Chordata; class Mammalia; order Perissodactyla; family Rhinocerotidae; genus Diceros; species Diceros bicornis. Next base: position 7,107,871 of record NC_080749.1, read on the forward strand.
TTATATTTGTTCTATCAACTTCGTTACTCTCACTCTGTATCAATCCTCTGCCTCTCCTGAGAAAGCTCTAATACAAGGGTCACCAACAACTGACATATTCCTGCTTCTTTGTCCTTAAAACCTACAAAACATTCCTAAACTAAGTAACTTTGCTGAACACTCCTTTTAAAATTCTATTCACTGGGGGGTCAGCCCCGTGGCGCAAGCAGTTGGGTGCACGCGCTCCACTGCAGCAGCCCGGGATTCGCCAGTTCGGATCCCAGTGCGCACCGAAACACCGCTTGTTAAGCCATGCTGTGGCAGTGTCCCACAGAAAGTGGAGGAAGATGGGCATGGATGTTAGCCCAGGGCCAGTATTCCTCAGCAAAAAAGAGGAGGATTGGCATCGGATGTTAGCTCAGGGCTGGTCTTCCTCACTGAAAGAAAAAAAAAATTCTATTCACTGGATATCATTTATTTAAATGGTTCTCTAATCTCCTTGGCATGACCTGGCTCCACACTAACTCTCACCTCATTTCATTATTATCCTAGGACTTTTTATTTCATTTTGTTTTATTCTTCTTTGCTTCCCCCCCACCCCAGTGACTTCTTGCCTATTTCCCTCCCTCCCTTCCTTCTCTCTTTCCTCCCATCTTTTTTTCTTTCCTTCTCCATTCCTTTTTTTTGCTTTCTTTTTGCAACTGTATGGTCATGCCTTTGCTAATTTTTGTTCTTGCTTTTGTTGAAAGGATTATAATTTTCATATTTATTTAGAACTATTAGTAATCAAAAAAAGGATAAATGCTTAATAAGGCACTTTTTATATTTCAGGTTCATTTCTAATGTTGAACTAATTCTTTTTGTAATCTTTTCTTTTAACCACTTTTAAGTATACACTTCAATGACATTAAGTACATTGGCATTATTGTGCAACCATCACTGGCATCCATCGCCAGAACTTTCTTCATCTCCCCAAACTGAAACTCCTTGCTCATTAAAAAATAACTCCCTAGGGGCCGATCCCCTGGCTTAGCAGTTAAGTGCGCGCGCTCGCTACTGGCGGCCCCAGTTCGGATCCCGGCGCGCACCGTCGCACCGCTTCTCCGGCCATGCTGGCCGCGTCCCACATACAGCAACTAGAAGGAAGTGCAACTATGACATACAACTATCTACTGGGGCTTTGGGGAAAAAGAAAAGGGGGAGGATTGGCAATAGATGTTAGCTCAGAGCCGGTCTTCCTCAGCAAAAAGAGGAGGATTAGCACGGATGTTAGTTCAGGGCTGATCTTCCTCACAAAAATAAATAAATAAATAAAAAACTCCCTGTTCCCCAAAGCCCCCAGGCCTTGGGACCCACCAGTCTACTTTCTGTCTCTATAAATTTGGCCACTGTGGGATCATCATATAAGTAGAATTACACAGTATTTGCCCTTTTCTGACTGATTTACTTCACTTAGCTTAATATCTCCAGGTTTTATTCATGTTGTAGCATGTGTCAGAATTTCTTTTCTTTTTAAAATTGAATAATATTCCATTGCATGTATTTATCACATTTTGTTTATTTACTCATCCGTTGATAGACACTTGGGTTGCTTCAACCTTTGGATATTGTGAAAAATGCTGCTATGAGCATGGATGTAAAAATATCTGTTTGAGATTGCTTTCAATTCTTTTGAATATATAACCAAAAGTGGAATTTCTGGTAATTCTATTGATATTTATTAATATGACAATTCTATATTTTTTTGAGTAACCACCATCCTGTTTTCCATAGTGCCTGCACCATATTACATTCCTACCAGCAATGAACAAGGATTCCAATTTCTCCACATCCTCACTAACACCTGTTATTTTTTGTTTTGATAATAGCCTGTCTCATTATGATTTTGATTTGCATTTCTCCAATGATTAGTAATGTTGAGCATTTTTTCATGTGCTTATTGGCCATTTGTGTATTTTCTTTGGGGAAATGTCTATTCATTTTCTTTGCCCATTTTTTTTTTTTTTGTGAGGAAGATCAGCCCTGAGCTAACATCCATGCCAATCCTCCTCTTTTTGCTGAGGAAGACCAGCCCTAAGCTAACATCTATTGCCAATCCTCCTCCTTTTTTTCCCCTTTTTCTCCCCAAAGGCCCATTAGTATGTCATAGCCGCACATCCTGCTAGTTGCTGCATGTGGGACGCCACCTCACCATGGCCGGACAAGCAGTGCATGGGTGCGCAACCGGGATCCGAACCCAGGCTGCCAGTAGCAGAGCGTGGGGACTGAACTGCTAAGCCATGGGGCCGGCCCCCTCTTTGCCTCTTTTTGAATCGGGTTGTTTTCAGTTGTTGAGCTGTAGTTCTTTATGAATTCTGAATGTTAACTCCTTATCAAACGTATAACTTGCAAACGTTTCTCTCATTTCATGGGTTGATTTTTCACCCTGTCAATAGTGTCTTTTGATGCACAAAAGTTTATTTTTGATGTAATCCAATTTATCTATTTTTTGTTTTGTTGCCTGTGCTTTTTGTGTCATATTCAAAAAAGTTATTGCGAAATAATGAACATGTTTCTCTCATATTTTTTGTAAGAGTTTTTTTGATTTTAGCTCTTACATTTAGGTATTTCATCCATTTTGAGTTAATATTTGCATATGGTATAAGGTAGGGTCCAACTTCATTCTTCTGCATGTGAATATCCAGTTTTTCCAACACTATTTGTTGAAATGACTATGTTTTCCTCATTGAATGGTCTTGGTACTGGTTCCTTTGACCATGAATGCAAGGGTTTATTTCTGGGTTATCTATTATATTCCATTGGTCTACATGTCTGTCTTTATGCCAGTACCACACTGTTTTGATCACTGTTGCTTTGCAGTAAGAATCGAAATCAGGAATTGTGAGACGTCCTACTTTATTGTTCTTTTTCAAGATCATTTTGGCTACTCAGTGTTCATTGGGATTGATTTTTCTATTTCTGCAAAAAAACATCATTAGGTTTTTCAATAGGAATTTCATTGAATCTGTAGATCACTTTGTGTTGTATTGGTATCTTTAGCAATATTAAGTCTTCCAGTTCATGAACACAAGATATCTTTCCATTTATTTGTATCTTCTTTAATTTCTTTCAGCAACATTTTGTAGTGGTTAGTATCTAAGTCTTTCACTTCATTAGGTATATTTATTGGTAAGTATGTTTTTCTAATTGATGATATAAAAAATGAAATTGTATTCTTAATTTCTTTTCAGATTGTTCATTGTTAGTATATTGAAACACAACTGATTTCTGTGTTGATATCATACCCTACAACTTGACTGAGTTACAGCCATACCTCATTTTCTTGCACTTCACTTGATTGTGCTTTGTAGATGTTGCATTTTTTACAAATTGAAGGTTTTTGTCAACCCTGCCTCAAGCAAGTCTATCAATGCCATTTTTTCAACCGCATTTGCTCACTTCATGTCTCTGTGTCACATTTTGGGAATTCTTGCAATATTTCAGACTTGTTCATCTTTATTATATTTGTTATGGTGATCTGTGATCAGTGGCTTTGATGTTACTATTACAATTGTTTTAGGGTACCACGAACTGTCCTCAGATAAGATGGTGAACTTAATCAATAAATGTTGTACGTATTCTGACTGCTCCACAGACCGGCCATTCTCCCATTTTTATCCATCTGCTTGGAATTTCCTATTCCCTAAGACACAACAATATTGGAATTAGGTCAATTAATAACCCTACAATGGCCTCTAAGTGCTCAAGTGAAAGGATGAGTCACACGTCTCTCAATTTAAATCAAAAACTAGAAATAATTAAGCTTAGTGAGAAAAGCATCTTGAAAGCTGAAATAAGCCAAAAGCTCGGCCTCTTGAACCCAACAGGTAGCCAAGTTGTGAATGCAAAGGAAAAGTTCTTGAAAATTAAAAGTGCTACTCCAGTGAATGCATGAATGATAAGAAAGTGAAACAGACTTATCGCTGATATGGTGAAAGTTTAAATGGTCTGGATAGAAGATCAAACAAGCCGCAACATTCCCTTAAGCCAAAGCCTAATCCAGAGTAGGGCGCTAACTCTCTTCAATTCTATGAAGGCTGAGAGAGGTGAGGAAGCTGCAGAAGAAAAGTTTGAAGCTAGCAGAGGTTGGTTCACGAGGTTTGAGGAAAGAAGCCATCTCCACAACAGAAAAGTGCAAAGTGAAGCAGCAAGTGCTAATGTAGAAGCTGCAACAGGTTCTCCAGAAGATCTAACCAAGATAATTCATGAAAGTGGCTACACTAAACAGCAGATTTTAAATGTAGACAAAACAGCCTGTGTTAGAAGAAGATGCTGTCTAGAACTTTTATAGGCAGAAAGGAGAAGTCAATGCCTGGCTTCAAAGCTGCAAAGGACAGGCTGACTCTCTTGTTAGGGGCTAATGCAGCTGGTGACTTTAGTTGAAGCCAATGCTCATTTCTCATTCTGAAAATCCAGGGCCCTCAAGAATGATGCTAAATCTATTCTGCCCGTGCTCTGTATATGGAACAAAAAAGCCTGGATGACAGCATATCTGTTTACAACATGGTTTACTGAATATTTTAAGCACACTGTTGAGACCTACTGCTCAAAAAAAAGATTCCTTTCAAAATATTACTGCTCTTTGACAATGCACCTGGTCATCCAAGAGCTCTGATGGAGATATACAATGAAGTTAATGTTGTTTTCTTGTCTGCTAACACAACATCCATTCTACAGCCCATCAATCAAGGAATAATTTTGACTTTCAAGTCTTATTGTTTGAGAAATATACTTCCTAAGGCTATAGCTGTCATAGATAGCAATTCATCTGATGGATCTGGGCAAAGTAAATTGAAAACCTTCTGGAAAGGAGTCACCATTCTAGATGCCATTAAGAATGTTTGTGATTCACGGGAAGAGGTCAAAATATCAACATTAACATTAATCAACATTAATCCAACATGAGTTTGGAAGAAGTTGATTCCAAACCTCATGGATGACTTTGAGGGGTTTAAGACTTCGGTGGAGGAAGGACCTACAGATGTGGTAGAAATAGCAAGAGAACTAGAATTAGAAGTGGAACCTGAAGATGTGACTGAATTGCTGCAATTTCACAATAAAACTTCAACAGATGAAGAGTTCCTTCTTATGGATGAGCGAAGAAAGTGGTTTCCTGAGATGGAATCTACTCCTGGTGAAGATGCTGTGAAGATTGTTGAAATGACAGCAAAGGATTTAGAATATTACATAAACTTAGTTGATAAGACAGAGACAGGGTTTGAGAGGATTGAGTTCAATTTTGAAAGACGTTCTACTGTGGGTAAAATGCTATCAAACAGCATTGCATGTACAGAGAAATCGTTCATGAAAGAAGAGTCAATCATTGTGGTAAAGTTCATTGTCTTGTTTTAAGCAATTGCCACAGCCACTCCAACTTCATCAACCACCACCCTGATCAGTCAGCAGCCATCAACACTAAGGCAAGACCCTCTGCCAGCAAAAACGTTACAACTCACTGAAGGCTCAGATGATGGTCAGCATTTTTTAGCAATAAAGTATTTTAATTAAGGTATGTACGGTGTTTTTTTAGACAAATGTTATTGTACACTTAATAGACTACATTATAGTGTAAGCATAACTTTTATATGCACTGGGAAACTAAAAAGTTTGTGTGACTCTCTTTATTGCAATATTCACTTTATTACATTGGTCTGGAACCGAACTCACAGTATCTGTGAGGTATGCATGTAGTTTACTAGTTCTAACACTTTTTTGTGGAATAGTTAGGGTTTTCTACATATATGATCAGGTTGTCTGTGATTAGCAATGATTTTATTTATTCCTTTACAATTTGGATGCCTTTTTGTCCTTACCTGATTGCTCTGGCTAGGACTATGTTAAATAGGAGTGGTAAAAGTGATATCTTTGTCTTGTTCTTGATCTTAGGGAAAAAGCTCTCAGCCCTTCACCATTGAATATGACATTAGCTGTGAGTTTTTCATATATGGATTTTATTATGTTGAGGTACTTTTTTCTATTCCTAGTTTATTAAGTATTTTTATCATGAAAGTTTGTTGAATTTTTTCAAACTCTTTTTCTGCATCCATAGAGATGATTGTGTGTTTTTCCTTTGTTCTGTTAATGTTAATATATGACAATGATTGATTTCAATGTGCTGAACTATCCTTGAATTCCAGGAATAAATCTCTCTTAGTCGTGGTTTATAATCATTTAGTATGCTGTTGAATTACCGAATTTCGTTTATTAATATTTTGTTGAGGAATTTGCATTAATATTCTTGAGGGACTTTGGCCTAAATTTTCTTTTTGTGTAGTGTTTTTGTCTACCTTTGGTATCAGGGTAATGCTGACCTCAGAATGAGTTTGGAAGTCTTCTCACCTCTTCAACGTTTTGGAAGAAATTGAAAGGATTGGTACTAAGTCTTCTTTAAATGTTTGGTAGAATTCACCAGTGGAGCAATCTTTTCCTGGGCTTTTCCTTTTGGGAAGGTTTTTGATTACTGATTCAATTTCCTTAACAATTACAGTTCTATTCAGATTTTCTCTCTCTTCATGGTTCAGTCTTAGTAGGTTGTTTTGTGTTTCTAGTACTTTCTCCATCTCATCTAGGTTATCCAATTTGTTGGTATACAATTGTTCATTGTACTCTCTTAAAATCCTTTTTTACTTTTCTAAAATCAGTAGTAATATCCACCCTTTCATTTATTTTAGTTCTTTGAGTCTTCTTTCATTTTTCTTAATCAATGTAGCTAAATCTTTGTTAATTTTGTTGATCTTTTCTAACAACCAACATTTGGTTTCATTGATTTTCTCTATGGTTTTTCTATTCTCTACTTTATTTATTTTCACTCTAATCTTTAATATTTTTTCTTCCTTGTGCTAGCTTTGTGTATAATTTTAGTTCTTGTTTTTCTTGTTTCTTAATGCATAAAACCAGGTTGTTGACTTGAGTGTTTTCTTATTTTTTAATGTAAGCATTACAGCTAAAATCCTATAAGTTTATGTACAGTGTGTTTTCATTTTATTTATCTCAAGATATTCAATATCTCTTGTGATTTATTTTTTGGCCTACTCATTGTTTGAGTATATTATTCAATTTCAACATATTTGTGAATTTTTTAGTTTTCCTTCTACTGTTCAACTATATTTTTATTTCACTGTGATCATAAAAGATACTTTATATAATTTCAATCCTTTAAAAATTATTAAGACTTATTTTGTGACCTAATGTATGGTCTGTCTTGGACAATGTTCTATGTACATTTGAGAAAAATTTACTGCTGTTGGGTGAAATGTTCTGTACATTTGTTTGGTCCAATTTGCCTATAATGTTCTGCAAGTCTTATATTTTCTTATAAAAATTCTGTCTGGTTATTATATGTATTATTGAAAGTAGGGTATTGAAGTCTCTTACTACTATCATAGAGCTGTCTACTCCTCTCATCAATCTTGTCAGTGTTTGCTTCACATACTTTAGGACCCCTGGTGTTTGGTGCTTATATATTTATAATTGTTACATCTTCTTGGTGTGTTGACTGTTATAATGTGCTTCTTTGTGTCATATAGTAGTTTTTAAATTAAAGCATATTTTGTCTGATGTTAGTATAGCCATCTCTGCTTTCTTTTGGTTACTATTCACATGCAATATCTTTTCCATCCTTTCATTTTCAGTTTATCTGTATCCTTAAAGCTAAAGTGAGTCTCTTTCTCAACAACAACAACAAAATCTAAAGGTAGACATAAAATAAGTCTCCTTTAAACAGCTTATAGTTGGATCTGATATTTTTGTCCATTCTGCCAATAAGCCTTTTGATTGGGGAGTTTAATCCATTTATATTTAAAGCTATTACTGAGAAGGAAGGACTTATTTTTACCCTCTTGTTATTTTTCAGTATGTCTTATATCTTTTTTTATCCCTCATTTCCTCCATCACTACTTTCCTTTGTGTTTAGTTGATTTTTTGTAGTTTAGTTGATGTGTTTGACTTTTTTATAATGTGTATTTATTTCCTTGATGGTGTTCCATAAGTCCCTTAGTCTCTGTTAAATTTAACTTCATTATTTTCTTTCCCTCCTCAGAATTAATAATTTCCAGTGACTTATGTTCATATTTGGTGTTTCTATTTTCTGTCTGTTTGAATCAGCTGTTGAACTTTTCTGGTGAATTTTTCAATTCAGTTATTTTATTTTTCAGCTCCAGAATTTCCCTGTGGTTCTTTTTTAAAATTTTATCTCCTAAAATTATTTTCCTGATTTCCTTTAGCTCTTTATCCATGTTTTTGCTTATGTTATTAAGTATATTTACTGTTGTTTTAAAGGTTTCTCTAGTAAGTCCAATGCATGTGTTTCTTCAGGGACAGTTTCTAGATATTTATTTTGTTTCTTTGAATGGGTCACGTTTGCTTGTTTCTTTGCATGCTTTGTGGCATTTAGTTGAAAATCAGTCATTTGATAAAACAGCCACTTCTACCAGTCTTTGCAGACTGGCTCCATGTGGAGGAAAGACCTACTAGCAGGGCATGTTCTCAGCCTTGGAATCAACCAGTGTGAAGGTTCAAGGTCTCCTCAGCAGCCTTTTGGGCATGTGTCCTTCCTGGGCCTGTGTGTGTGTGTGTTTCTGGTTCCCCCATCCACAGATGTTTTCAAATGTCAACTTTTTCACTAAGAGTCTCACTCTTGCTTCTTCTCTGGGCCTTACGTGCCATTGTGTTCCTTATTCAGTACTCACTTGCCCGAGGTATGTGCAGGTGTGTAGTTTACTTGAGGATTCCATGAGCCTTGCCGGCTTCCTCTCCTGGCTGTTACCAGTCTGAGATGCAAGCTGTCTGTTTTCAGCCTTCTGAGCTCTAAGTTTGGTGACACAGAGACCAATTCCTCAAACAGTCCCCAGGCAGGTTAGAATGTTTCAAATTAGGTCTGCTCTGCTTTCTCTAGTTCATGGAGGGAAACTAGGGAACAGGTCACTGGTTCTCCTAAACTAAGACGTACCACACTGGAGATGATGTGGGGCAAAAGCGAGTAAAGAAACACGTGAAATTTACTAGTGTTTTGAATGTGTGTTTTTTTTGTTCTTCACTTGGTTGGTTTTTCACTGGTTGCTCTAGATCTTTGACTGACTTTCAGAGCTCCTATAAAGTTATTTTGGCCAGTATCTAGCTGTTTATTTAATGTTTCCATTGGGGAATGAGAGTGTGGAGTTTCCTAGTCTGCCATCTTGCTGACATTACTCCCAAACTAATTCTTAAAATAAGACTATAACATAGGTATTATATCTAATGTTCCTTTTTTTTTTTGCCAGTAAGAAAACCATGATATAGAGAGGCTGAGTTACTTTGCCAAGGGCACACAGAGAATAACCAGCTGACATGGGTTGTGGTACATGTTCCATAATTTCAAGAATTTACTGGGCTTGATTTTATTCTAAGACAGAGAAGGAGCCTTAATGTCCCAATCTAAGATAGAGATATCTATTCTAAGAGGAGACTTGATGTGCCCATTCTGTTTTCTAATCTTTTATTCTGACCCTAAATTTAGAAATCACAGAGGAAGTGGTACGCTGATACTTAAATTCAATTGCTGTGCCGTAGCTAAGCAGGGGAAATCAAAGTGGAACCAGAAAGAAAAAAAATGGTGCATCATTCACATAAATAACATGCAAAAGGAAAACTAACTTTACCCTTCAGGAGTGCAGAGCATCTGTGAATAATGACTTTTTATTTCAGTTATGCTTTCACTAAGTGTTTTGAAATCCACTGAGTAGGAAGGGTTACCAGAAGGATGATTTAGTGGAAATTGGAAAACAATAGTTTTAGAAGAGTGTTTGATTTCAATATATATCTTATGCTCTCTGGGAACCTCTCCCTTCTTATCATTGAGACCACATCAGGCAAGCAGTTGGCGGGAGGCAAAGGTCTGCAGCAAGGGACTATAAACAAGACAATTACTGGAATTCAGAAAAGCAAAAAGGCTTTCCCCACACAGAGAACTGAATATAAAATAGCAGTTTTATCTTACACTCTAAATGAAATGCATCTGTCTATTTCACTCTAGCTTGTGTCTAAATGCCTGTGGTGGGAGGTCTACTCTGATTAATCAAATACTATTTTTTCTTTAATATTCATTTAAAAGTCAAATGATTGCCTGAAATGTGATAGGGCTTACAAGAATGGTTTAAAGTGCTTCTACTATAATTAATTAACAATCAATTGATATTCATTATCAATAATTTATGAATACTCTCACACATTTATGAATGTCACAAAATTCAATTCAAGAAATCTTTAATGAATATCTAAAATGGACCCAACTCTTCTAGTTTGTTGGAACGATGTGATGAATAAGATATCTTCAGTTCAAGGACCTTAGTAAGCAAGAATGACAGGAAAACAAATAAATAGTGTATGACTTGATTCACTAATTCAGGACACATTTCTGAGTGTTTGCTCAGTTCCCAACACTAGAATAGATGTTAGAGTTAAAAACAAAAGTTGAATAATACATTGTCCCTACCCTTAAGGATCTATAGAGAGGTACAGGAGACTAAGACACAGAAGTAAATTAATAATCACAGTGCACTGTGGTGCATGCTAAGGTACAAGTGCATAACAAATGATGTAGGGGCAGAGAAGTGAGGATCTATTTGCAGGAGGACTGAATTGCTTCCTGGAAAACTCAAACCTTATTTGCTGTTGCAATTCAGTAATGGGCTGAATATGAACTCAAGAGGTAGACAGGCAAAGCCTGTATGCTAGCTTTAAGAATAGAGCTCAAATTAAAAGGAGGCAGGTACTAAAAGATGGATCAGGAACAAAGTCTTAGTCTTTGGAATAATGCACAGCTTTAAGGAGGCCTGCATTGTGAGTTCTGCAGTGTGGTGGCTGTTACTTGCTCTGCCGGGTTCTCTGGATATGTGTACAGGAAGAGAGATGGCTGTAAAAACTTAGAGAGCTCTTGCATTAAAGTGCAAAATACCAGTGAGCAACCACTGACAATTATCCTAATGGAAACAACTTGAAAGAGAGAGGGTCATTCTCTAGTCCTAGTCCTTAAACTCCAGTGCTCACTGGGAGGCACCGCCCACCATGATGGGGCTTAGACTCTACGTGTGCCTGAGGAGTCTAGAGAGGTGCTGGGGTCCCAGCAGTGGCCACAAGGCTTGGCCTGTGGTGTCTAGCAGGGCCAGAAAGACAATGAAGAGCAGCAGAGGCACCCCACAGGGTAACAGTAACAGCAGCCCCCAATATGACAAGTGGAGCTAGTGGCTGACCCCAGTGCTGTGGAGCTCTGTCGAGCAGGGACAGCAGGAAGTAGGAGACACCATGCTCAGGGCTCTGCAGCAAGGATACCTGTAAAGAGAATCTGTTGGTGGACATGTGGGAGAAACCCAGAAATATTACTCAAGAGGGTGACTTTGGAGTGAACCATGGCCCGACTTGAACAAGTGAGGACTAAAACCAGGGAGACCTAGGTTCTTGGGTTAACGTGTCCCTCATCTGTACACATTTTAGAAGGTAGAGGAAAGTGAAGTAGCACATACAGACACAAAGGAAAGTGTCTAACATAAGGTATAATGTGTGGCAATTTCTTTTTTCCTTTATTTTAAACTACTTAATTGAGCTATAATTTATATACCATACAATTCACTCACTTAAATTGCACAGTTCAAAGGTTTTTAGTGTGTACACAGAGTTATGCAACCATCATCACAATCTAATTTTAGAACATTTTCATAACACCAAAAAGAATCCCTTTACCCTTAGCAGTTACACCCACACCCATCTCACACCTTTGTCTCCCAATCTCTGGGGCAACCACTACTCTACTTTCTGTCTGTGTAGATTCTTGACATTTCATATAAATGGAATCATGCAATATGTATTCTTTTGTCGCTGGCTTTTTTCACTTAAGATAATGTTTTCAAGGTCCATCCACATTGTAGCATGCAACAGTACTTCATTCATTTTTGTTGCTCAGTGATGTTCTATTATATGGATTTCCAATATTTTGTCTATACATTCATTAGTTGAAAGAGACTTGGGTTGTTTCCACTTTTTGGCTACTACAAACAATGCTGCTATGAACATTCATGTTCAAGCTTTTATGTGGATGTATGTTTTCATTTCTCTTGGATGTATACCTGGGAGTGAAATTACTGGGTCAATGTTTAACATTTTGAGGAATTACCAAACCATTTTCCTAAGTGACTGCACCATTTGACATTCTCAGAAGCTGTGTATGCGAGTTTCACATCCTCACCAACACTCACTAATGTCTTTCCTTTACTATAGCCACTCTAGCAGGAGTGAAGTGATATATCATTGTGGTTTATTTTGCATTCCCTGATGACAAATGATGTTGAGTATTTTTTCATGTACTTATTAACATTTGTATATGTTCTTTGGAGAAATGTCTACTTAGAATCTTTGCCTATTTTTTCTTTTTGTTGTGAGGAAGATTCACTCTGAGGTAACATCTGTTGCCAATTTTCCTCTTTTTTTTTTTTTGGTTGAGGAAGATTAGCCCTGAGCTAACATCTGTGCCAATCTTCCTCTATTTGCATGTGGGTTGCCATCACAACATGGCTTGACAAGAGGTGTATGTCCACACCTGGGATCCGAACCCACAAACCCTGTCCACTGAATCAGAGCACACGGACTTAACCACTACCCAATGTGGCCGGCCCCAAAGCTTTGCCTATTTTTAATTGAACTATCAATCATTTTTATTAATGAGTTCTAAATGATTTTCACATATTCTGGATATAATTTCCTTATCAGTTAGATGATTTGCAAATATTTTCTGCAATTCTGTAGTTTGTCTTTTTCGCATTCTTGATGGTATTGTTTGCAGCACAATATTTTTTTTAATTTTGATGTAGTCCAATTCATCTATTTTTTCTTTTGTTGCTATTTTTGATTTTGGTGTCATATGAAAAAAATAAATGAATAAAGCCCAACCCAAAGTCGTGAAGATGTACTTCAAAGCTCTCTTCTAAGAGTTTTATACTTTTAGCTTTTAGATTTTGGTCTACAATCTATTTGGAGTTAATTTTTGTGCAGGGAGTGAGGAAGGAGACCAACTTAATTCTCTTGCATATGGCTATCCAGGTGTCCCAGCACCATTTGCTGAGATTATTCATACTCTATTGAATGGTTTTGGCATGCTTTTCAAAAACCAATTGACCATAGATAAATGACTTTATTTCTGGACTTTAAATTCCATTCCATTGATCTATATGTCTATCCTTATGCCAGGACCATACTGTTTTGATTACTGTACATTTGTGTATGTTTTGAAATAAGAAATATTTAAAATTTGAAATAAGAAATAAGATATATATATGGTGGAATATGATTCACCCTTAAAAAAGAAGGAAATTCTGCATTTGTGGCAATATGGATGAACCTGTAGGGCATTATACTAGTGAAAATAAGGCAGTCAGAGAAAGACAAATACTGTATGGTTTCACTTATATGTGGAATATATATTTTAAAAAGTCAAACTCATAGAAACAGAGAGTAGAATGGTTACCAGGACCTGTGGGTGGGGAAATGAGGAGAGGTTGGTGAAATGTTACAAACTTGCAGCTACAAGATGAATAAATATTCTGGAAACTGAGGATCTAATGTACAGCATGGTGACTATAGTTGATAATACTGCATTGTATAATTGAAATTTGCTAAGATAATGGATCTTAAGTGTCCTCACAAAAAAAAAAAAAAGAGAGAGAGAGAGAAAAGAAAAGAAAAAGAAAAAAGGAGCTATATGAGGTGATGGGTGTGTTCATTAAATTGATTGTGGGAATCATTTTACAATATATACATATATCAAATCATCACATTGTACTTCTTAAATATATTACAATTTCATTTGTCAATTATACCTCAATGAAGCTGGAGAAAAAAAAGAAATCAGAAATTGCGAGCCCTCCAATTTTGTTTTTTATTTTCAAGACTGTTTTGGATATTACGCATCTCTTGCATTTCCGTATAATTTTTAGGATTAGCTTGACAATTTCTACAAAGAAGGAAGCTGGGGTTTTGATAGAGAATATGTTGAATGTTTAGATCAATTTACGGAGTATTGCTACGTTAAGAATATTAAGGGAACCCCAGTTCTCTTGACCACATCTGTCTGAAATAATAAAGCATTTGCAAGACAGAGTTGGGGAGAGGGTGAGAGATGACCTGCCTTTCTTGGGGTGAAACTATAACCCTAGACTGGCAGCTGGTGTGAATGGGAAATCCCTGTTCCTGGCCACACCCATCCAGCGTAGAGCTCCTCTTAACGCTGAACTCGGAGCAAATGGAAGTGGTCATACCAGACTCACTGTTTTCACGAAGATGTGACAGATTTTCTTAAATATTTGTGTCTCTTTTTTCCATATCACTTAGGAAAATTTTCAGAGATCAAATGGCTGTTTTTGTTTTGTTTGTTATTTTTCAGAATAGTTTTCAGGAGTTAAGTGATTGTTTCACTAGGAAGAGGATGTGCCGAGCTCCTCACACACTGTCCCCATCTACACTTTCTTAACCTCTTCTTCCTCTCTTGATTTCTCCCATAAAAAGTCATTATGGCCCTGCTCTACTGCTGTAAACCAACATGGAAAATATGGGCTCCTCTGGTCTTCCAGGCAGAGTTGTACTCTCCTATGTGTACATTCTTTGAACAAACTATTATTATTGTACTTAATCACCGAAAAATATTACAATAATTTACTAAGAACCTTAAAGCCATGTCTTTGTCAAATTCTTCATGTGACATGGGTACCCAGCACAGGCCTGACACAGAAATGCTGTTCAAGAAGCATTTATTGAATAAACAAATGAAACCATATATGCATGAATACGGTTAGCCAATTGAGACTGAGATGTAACTAGGCTTTTATCTCTATAGTTGATAACATGAATAATGACAATAATATAATATAGCATATTATTCATCTAAATACTTTCATTGACCCCTCTTTCATTCAGTACAAATATAAATGCCAAATCTCAAATGTAATTTCTTCTCCCAGGGTAACTTGAAATTATCTCAGGTTGCTGACTAAAGGCTATTTAATGGTAAAGTGTTTTATAATATGGGGAATGAAGCCAGGGAGACTTTTTAATAAAGGGACAATTTGCTGTGAGAGGAAAATTAGAATCAGCAAATTTTTTGACCTGACAAATTAGAAAATATTATTACTATTTTTCACCCAGGGTACTTAATAATTGCCAAGTACTTGCTCTAATGTGCATTAAATCATCGCTATGCTACCGTTGTCTGTATTCCTGTTATTGTAGTTACCACACAAGACTGTAATTACTGCACTTATTTATACATTTATTTCCATCAATAACTGGAATTCTTTGAGAATCATCACAAAGTATTGAATATCTGTATCCCCCAGATGCATAGCACATAGTCAGTGCTCAAAAAATGTTTGTTGAATACATCATTTCATATATCATCTTGTGCTGTAATGATGTGTTTTTATGTCTACTTCCTCAAGCTCCTCGAAGATAGTCTTTTATCTTCATGACAATATTCTCAGATTGAATAATTGGATTACCAAGTCAATAAATAAAAGGGAATTAATGACTGGATAAATATACTGAATACTATGTTTTATATTTCACAGCCTTGGAAACATGAATAGTTCTATTAACACCCGTGTCGAAATCTCAATGACTCTGAACTACCCCCTGCTTGACTACGTAGTCTAATTTCTCATGGAGCCCCTAACCTGAGTAGTCTCAAGAGAACTCTCCAAGTTTGTGCATAGCTGCAGCATTTGGTTCATTTGGTGACATTTGTTATCTCACGGTGATGTTTCTCTGTGGGTTTTCATTGCCCTTCTTATAATAAGCTTTCTGTCAAGTCCACCTAAGTCCTTCAGATACAGTTATAATAATCCATAGGGTAATCTGACTCATTTGTTTTCTTATGTATTTAGCTATTTGGCATTCAAGTCTTCAAACAGAAAGTTTTGAGGAAATCCACAACTGTGTAGCCTTGATGGAAGGCAGGTACCCTCTACTACAGTGAAACTCTAGGATCCAGGTCATCTCTCTTCTCGGTACTGACAGCAAAGGAAAAGGAGAGATAACATAGGCCTTACCAATTTTACAATCCTCTATGAAATGTTAAATCAGGAGTAAACGAGGTGAAGGTTGGTTAAAATCCGTTAAATAGCTCAGCGTGGCATCAACCTACAGGGGCATTGGTGTCCAGTGGTGGCAGCATACTGCCTAGACAATTTCTAATAAAAACTGGATGTTGTGTTATCTTCTTCTTAAGCATCCAGGTCCTCCATGGTGTCTGCCTGTTAACTCAGCTTATTTTCCAGACTCCCATCAATATTGTAAGCTATGATTTTTTTTTTTAATAAATCTCTTGTTTTGTTTAATGTAATCAGAGTCCCCTTATCTTGCCTAGAACCCAAAATCTTGACTGATACAACATTTAAACTTTAAAAGTAAACAAGGTTTAAATATTTTACTTTCCAGGAAGCTACTCAGCCCAATATAAATCAACAGATGCAAACGAATGCTTCAGATAAGAACATCGTTAAACTCCTCTCAATAGAGTGGCTAGATCCTGCTCTTTCTCAGCTAGAACATAGAATAGTGGCTTGCTCACACCATCCATTAAATCTCTTGATGGAGACCAGCGTCTTTAAAACTATGTTCACAAAATATTAGTTTCAGGAGAATTTAGTGAGTACTCTGAGAAAAGGGGATTCATAGTCATAATTTTGTGGTATACTGAGTGCTAAATCCTCCTCTTGGAAAGTCACTATGTGCTTTAGCCTATTTAAGACTGAAGAATCTGGAAATAAAAACATCCACTTAACTTTCATTCTGTTCCTGGGTTCATCATAGAGCATATATTTTGCCACACACTAATTAGGATAATATGGAGCAGCAGACTACTAAACCAATTTGGATGGCAATAGTGAAGATCATTGGTGTTCTTGATTAGCATTGTGGGGGGACAGATGCAGAGCTGTGAAAAATTTGCCGATGAACCTGAAATGCTTTAGTTTGTGCTGCTTTCCAACCCTGTGTGGCAAAATTTGCTGCAAGTTCTGCCGTATGCCTTCCACTATAACTGACTTCAAAAGTTGTAAAGAAGGGAGAACTCATTTCGAAATCAAAAAAAAAAAAACTTATTGAGAAAATATGAAGGATCAAATACTCATAGAAATCGAATGCCATCTAGGAAGTAAAACATGCTCCCTAATTCGCTTGTAAGTGTTAACTGGAGTGGAAACATAGTGTTTCAGATGGGATGCCAAGAGAGAAAGAGAGTAAGGGGAATTTCAATACTGCTCATTTCAATATTGCTCATTTCAATATTATTCATAATAGGAAACCATTAGGCTCCATTTAAAGAAAGCAGGATCTGAAGATATTAGTATAAAGGTAAGCAGTAGGAAAATTACATAGGTATATAGATATAATTTTAATTTCCTAAATATAAAAATAAATGCCAAAAAATGACAAGGAATAAACAAAGTAGATTATATAGTGAAAGAATATATGCATGAATATCATATGTCTCTGTCTGTTTATTAGTGTATACACATTTTTAGAGAAACTGTGACATAAAATATGAAAATAACTGGAAGAAGATTATCAATCACACTTGTAAATGTAAATGGCTCAAAATTACTAATTGAAAATAAACAGATTTTCAGATTTGCTTAGAAAGTAAAATAAAACACTGTACAAGAAATACATGTAAAGCAAAGAGATTGAGAATGGTTAAAAATAAGAAGATATTCAAGGTAAAGGAAATTTGAAAAAGCAGTATCTCAGTCTTGATGTACAACAAGAAAATTCAAACAAAAGCATTAGCAGAGACAAAGAAGGACACTTTGAAATGGTAAAGTGTCCCAATGAATATATTAAAAGTTTATTAGGGGGCTGGCCCAGTGGCGTAGTGGTTAACTTTGTGTGTTCTGCTTCGGCAGTCCACGGTTCACAGGTCTGAATCCCGGGCATGGACGGTTGCACCGCTCATCAAGCCATGCTGTGGCAGGAGTCCTACACGTAAAATAGAGGAAGATGGGCACAGATGTCAGCTCAGAGCCAATCTTCCTCAGCAAAAAGAAGAGGAGTGGCAACAGATGTTAGCTCAGGGCCAATACTCCTGACCAAAAAAAAATTTGTTAACATTTATTTGCTCAAAGATACAAAAATAATAACTTTCATAACGTAGAAATTACAGAAGACACAAAATAAACACAATTAATAACCATATTAATAATAAACATTAATACACATCCTTTAATAAAAGATAATTCCAATGGACAAAAAAAATAAGTAAATATGTACAAAGTCAAAAAACAGAAGAGAAATTTAGATTTTTTAGGCATATATCAAAATCTGACCCCAATTATAAAGAATATACCTTCTCTTAAGTACACAAGAAACACTTACAAAAATTGATGACATGTAAGATGGTAAAGAGGACTTTCATAAATTTCAAAGAATAAAAATAACTCAAATAGAATTCTCTACTAGACAGACAATATTACTGCTACAGAATAGTACTACTGACTGACTAGAATTAATAAACTAGAACATAATGCTACTTTCTAAAAGACTATATACCTGGGACCAATACAACATGATACTAAACATCTGTAGGTGAAAGTGAAAATATAGAATAAAATACGTTAAATTTGAAAATTATGAAATTGATAACAACATATAATCTGTGGCTAAAGCTAAAGCTATCACTACCAGAAATATTTTAGCATTGTATAATTACCTCAATAAGAGTGGAAATAAATGTATGAAACACTAAAAATTTAGAAAATAATGAAACTAAAGCACATGAAATTAGAAGAAAGAAAATTACAAAAATAGAAGCAAATATTAATGAGGAAGAATACAAAAATACATGGAACTTATAAATAAATCAAAATAAACTTCTTTAAAAAAATTTGTAAAAGACAAATTGCCAGCTACATAATTAATAAAAGGGAAGAAAGCACCAAGGCTGCCTCAGAAATCACACTGTCCATTTTGCCACGTTTTATTTATTGGAAGCCAGTCACTAAACAAGCTCATATTCAAAGGGCAGGGATTGGACTCTTAACTATTTTTATGTAAATGGGAAAGAATTTGCAGAAATGTTTTAGAACTGCCACATCCATCATGTTTACAGAGTTAACACAGAGATTAATAACCAGTGAAGCAAAATAATATATTATTTTGGGATTACAAATAGCTAAGGCAGATTCACAAAAATTGTTACCTTTATGGGAGGGAAGAGAAAGTAATTATGGGAAGATTCAGAGGTAGTAACAATGTTCTGCTTTTGAAGCTGGACGGTGGGTATTTTCCAAAGACATCTGAGATAATGTCTCCCTTCCGATGAGTTCTTCTCACCTTGACACTTCTCATATAAAGAAGTGAGGTCTAGATCTCCTACCTTGAAACTTAGTGGGCTTGTGACTACTTTAACCAATAAGATGTTTTGAAAGTTCCAAGACTAGGTCAGAAATGTGCTGCAGCCTCTTCCCTATTTACTGTAAAACTTGTTCTTGGATCCCTGAGTTTCCCTCACTCAGACTGAGTCCATTACTCATTCCCTGAGTCTGATTACCCCGAGGCTGCCATGACGTCAGGAAGCCCAGCCATAGTAGATGCTCCACTAAGGAGCTCTGGACTTGTGTCATCACCCAGGACCTGTCTTGAGAATAACTGATCATTCTGAGGAGTCCAGACCCAAGCTATGCAATCACTGCTAGGATTTGAATTTTCCTGACTGAGGCTCCAGGCATTGTCACACGAGGACAAGCCATCCTCACTACATTGGGTCCAAATTCCTGCTCAGAGAACCAGGAGCAGGATAAAACGGTCATTTCCAGCCACTAGGTCTTGGGATAATTTGCTATGAAGCAATAGTAACTGTACAGTCACATGGGTGGTATTATTAATGTTATTGTATGTTTTATATACATATTTGTATCTATATTCTTTAGTATGTATGATATACCTCATAAAAATAAACATTTACAAAGAAAAAAGGGACAAGTTCCAAATGAGTGTATAGTAGATAAAATATAAAGAAGAAAAATAATCAACTAAATAGGGAGAGGGTAAACAGTGTTTGACCAAGGAAAGTTTAATTTAGAACAAGAAGAGAGGAAACAGGAAGGACTTTTCTTCTTTGACTATTTTTATATCATTTGATTTTTTGGGTTTTGTTTTAGTTTAAGGAACATCTTTTTATTTATAATGTCATGTTCTTTTCGTTAGCATTTATTTGTGTGTGGAAATAATTACATTAAAGCAATTGTGTTATAGAGGATCAGTACAGACCTCCAGGAGTGGGTGGTATTTGGGAGTCATCTGCCTTACCAGGTAGCATGGCTCACCCGTTTCACGGCACCCTGGAGCATACTGCTCTGAGTGATAAGTAGTCATCTACTCAAAGAACAGATTTCAACAGAGTGTGTTTGGGCGGTCTGATTTAGGAGATATGGTGCATTGCATATACGTTATCCATGTTTGGTGGCCCTGAAAGGTTGCTGGTAGATAGGTAGCTGATGTTCAGAACAGTTGAAATTGAAGGATATGAGGTATACTAATAAGATACAATGAGAGGAGGAAACAAACAGTAGATCCAAACATGCTCACGAATTTTTTATTCAGAAAGGTAGACTCTCCACATCTCAAGTCCAACTGATTTTTACATGAGGAACAGTGGCTTCTACTCCAAGATAGGTATCAGCAGAGATGTGTTTATTTTAAAATGATTAAGGATTCTACTGAGTGATGCCTGCAGACATAGATATAAACATTAATAATAATAATAATAATAACAGCAACAATAAGAACATCTAGCATCCAATTGCTCTATTACAGGCATTATTTTAAGCACATAGCTTGTAAGTGGTGGATCTGGGATTTAAACTCATGCAATTTGGCCTCACAGTCTGCGTTTAACCACAACAGTTGACCTTCTCTCATAGTAGATTTAGATATGAAAGTACTATAGAAAGCAAAGTAGGTGGAGAGAAAGCAATAGACATAGAGAACTATGAAGGCACATACGCACGTTACATATACATACATAAACATATATAAATATTTATGATAGGAATGTAATATTTGTGCAGGGATCCACTGACTTAAACATCTGAATTTTAGTTTGAAAAATAAAAACCCTCGTCCCCCCTCCTCACCCAAATCAGCACAGAGGAGAAAGAATGAGGTCAAACTAAAGTCAGTATTTTCTTTCTTTTTTTTTTTTTTAACCAAGTCCCATTGAAAATTGCTTGCCTGGTAAACGTTCTTGATCAGTGTCAGTACACTCGCTTACTAGTATAGGAATAAAGGAGGGACCTGGAGCTGGGAGAAAACTACATATACTTCCCCCACACACGGAGTGTGTGATGTGTGCAGCTAACTCTGGAAAGCATGTGAGACAGCAAGTGACTTAACCCCTGTGGCTTCCCGAGCGGCCCAAGTAGGAGACAGCCACCGGTTAGAATCCTGGAGAACAGCAACTATTCCTGGAATAGTTGGTTTTATCTATTTTCTCTTCTTCCTCCAGAGGACCTTGGCAGTTAAGTAACAGGGGATAAGAACATAACACTTGGGTGTGTTTTCCAAACTCTTGCTGCCTCAGTTTCTACAATGGTAACATAAAAATACTAAACTAATGATAGTGATAATAATGATAGTTGCCCTGTAGGCTTGTTGTGATGATTAGGGACAGTATAAAAGAAGAATCTGATTTTAAATAATTATAGTAATTATTCTAAAGTTAATAAGACCCTTTTCCAATTCTGGTATATGAAGGGGGCTGAAATGTGTCTTCAGGTGGTCCTAGTGCCCTCCTGGCCAGGGCCCAACAACAGTTCAGGACAGTTTTACTGTGCTACAACTCATTTGCACTTAAATGCATCTGACCTACAATCAGCTCATGAGAGAAACTTTAGAGGAGTAATTACATTTCAGCAGGAGGTAAGGACAAGTCAAAGAAAAATCTCTCTTGGTGATAATTTAGAATCTGTTTAGTCCAGTTTGAGAGCTACTCTTAGGGGAAAGGCAATCTTCACACAGTTCAGAGTCTATTGAATAGAATCTATACTGAATTCTGACAGCCAAGGGAATGGAAATGTGTCTCACCAGAAATTTTTCCTCAGCAGACTATGAATTCATTCTTGATGCCAAGGAATTAACTAGAAATTACTGGAGATTCTTTCCCCTTCTGGATTCCTCCCGGGATTAACTAAATTATCACAAGATTCCTCATAATTAAAAGGCTTCAAGACCCAAATGGAAAAATTCTTAACGGTAGAATTTCAAGAAATATGAATGACTGTGGAAGATTTATGTTGGGGGAAGAAACGATCCTGATTGCCTTCAAATATAATCTGAGGAAAGGAACATTCATTGAGCCCCAACATCCATTGAGCATTGCACTATCATGGGTATTTTCACGTGTGAAATTATACTTAATTCTCTCACATAATAAAAGGAAAGTATTAAATTTTTACATACTTTTATTGCCACATATTCATTATCAGAATTATGGAAAATGAAGAAAAACTATTGATATCAAAATAAAAACATGATTTCATCTTGAAGAAATAATAACTATTAATTATTTTGGTGTGTGTACTTGTAATATTTTTCACTATATGTATGATATAGTTTTATATAATTTACATTATATTAAACATAAATTATTAATCCTGTTCTTTTCACTTATTATGTGTAGTTTAATATCTGCATAATATTCCATCATATGGATATTTATAAATTTATAGATTAGTATATTTCAATAGGAAAAGTACAGGAATAATACAAAACAGACATTAAAAAATACCCTTCCTGCAGGACAACTCAGTTATAAACATAAAAGTGTAGTGAATTGGTAGAATTGATTCTACGATATAAAATAACATCAAAGCACTATTCAGTTGCTGTCAATGAAATTTATTTGCCCAGAACCTTTGAGGTCTATTTATAGCTGTCATAAAGCTAAACTTCTGAAATCTATTCTCGGAAAGATTCTGATGGCTTTAATGCCCACATTGTATTTAAAATTCGGATGTAAATGAAAATGCCAGGGGAGAAACCAGCTTCCAAGTAACTGATTCTACCCTCTTTCTTTCCCTTTTGTAACCTTATATTTAGTTACAATTAGACTAGGGGAAGAAATATCTGTTGTTGCGAATAAATCAACAGGAAGAAGTGGATTTTTGTTGGACTGACTATGGTAGGGTTCTCATCAGAGTGGACCTTAACGTGAGTTTCCTGTCACGTGGCTAATCACTGGCAGCTTTGGAGCAATAATCACACCCCTGGAATGGACAGCGTATAGATTGTCCTCTTCAGAGAAGCCCCTCTTTTGGTCTTCTCTCCTGTCTGCAAAGCATCAATAAGTAATATGTCAATCAATATGAAAAGTTGTTTTAAAGTTCAGAGCAATTTCTCCTAGAGTCCTTGGAAAGAAGTTTATAAATAAAAATTTCATGATATTTTAATAATATATAATCTAATGAAAGGTTTTATATATTTGTTTAGATGTAGTCCTCTCTGTCTCTCTCCCCCATTTATATATACCATCACTGTTTCTGGACTGTACAGTTGAGAATGGCTATTACAAGAATTTTCTTCCTGGTGCTAATAACTTGTTGATTTGAGGTTAGCTGCTTGGACCAATCAATGGCAATTGTGGCTTTCTACATACATCCTCTTTTGGCTTTTGGCTTTGGCTCAGAGTGTGAAAGGGGGCACAGAAGTAGAGAGCAGCACGGCTGTTAAAAGATCTACCAAAACTCAATTCCCGTATAGTAGGAAATTTAGCTCATCCTACTCTTTTATATTATAAATAATGCTGTGGTTAACATATCTGTGCCCAAATCTTTGCCCACATGTCTTATTATAACCTAGGATAGATATTTAAAAGTGAGCTTCTAATTCAAAAGATCTGAACGTATATATGTCCAGATTACTTTCCAGAAAATACATTTCAATTTACTCAGTCACAAGCAGTGTATTAACGTGTGTATTTCCCCACATTTTAGTTATTCTTAATGACTAAAACGACTTAAAGACTCAAAGGAGATAAGATTTAATGGTGGATTTTCAAGAACATGATAGGTTATTGAAGAGACCTCATCCAGCGAACACTCCTAAGAACATCTTTCAAATGAAATGGAATCAAACTAACATTTTTGATGCTTACTTTATATTGTAATAGGTGCTTTGGAATCATGATTCTAAGTAATCTTCACAAAAATTCCAGCAGATTAGTGCCTAATCTCTATTATTGCATATTTAGAAACTGTCTCAGGGAGGTTAATTAACTTGC
The DNA here is from genome assembly GCF_020826845.1 of Diceros bicornis minor. NCBI lineage: Eukaryota > Metazoa > Chordata > Mammalia > Perissodactyla > Rhinocerotidae > Diceros > Diceros bicornis. Next base: position 7,132,181 of record NC_080749.1, read on the forward strand.
CATTGATCAAACAGCTTGGGTGATGTTGGGCTTCACACTGGCACATCAGACAATAAAACAAAAGTAAGCAGACCACTTCACTTTTCAAATCGAATGGTATAAAGGGCCAATAATTCAGATTATAAGACTTTCTTCCCTGTGGCCCTTCATCTTACGTTTAATTAAAATGTGGAGCAATAAATCCCATTTCACCATATTCATTCTTCACACAAAATCACGAGTCACATACGAATGACAGTACAATATTGAGAATTTCTATAAAGCCATTTATCATCACCACTTTTATGCATTTACTATCATTCAATAAACATCAGATTACCATCTCTTGGCACGATGAGGCAAGCATGCACAAAGAAAGGAAATAATTTAGCAACACTTAATTAATGGCAAGGCTAACTGTTATTTATGTATGCTCATTAAAAGCTGTTGGTTTTTACAATCAATCCATAATTTTGAAATAATGGTAAATAGCATTATTGTAACCACAGGATAAATTTTGTTAAAAGAACACTCACATGTGGAAGTAGATGGAACTGTCTGCCCCTAACAAATGAGTAACTGTACATTGACTATTAGAAACAGCTGCTTCTATTAAATGGAGTCACTTCTTTCCATTGGTTTCAAATCTTGGGTGACTTGGAGATGAGGGAAATTTCCATTATATATAATTACTTTCCCCAGCAAAGGAGCAACAGCTAAATGAAGTCAATTACTAGTTGGAGGCAGCTTCTCAGATGAGATATGGTATATTGTAATTAATAGTTACTGAAAATTACTATGTTGAAAAACATTGCTGGAGATTATCAGAAACATGAACAGTACCTGTTTCTGACGTGGATTTGAAAAATACCTTCTTTTTTAAAAAAATAATAGCTTTATTGAGGTATAATTTACATACCACACAATTCACCCACTTAAACCTTTAGTACACTCAGAGTTGTGCCACCATCACTGTAATTTTACAACATTGTCATCATCCCCCCCGAAAAACCCCATACCAATTAGCAGTCATTTTCATTTCCTCCCACTCCCACCCTGCCCATCCCTAGGTGGCCCCATTTTGTGTTTTGGGGGAGCCCTAGTGCTTTATGATGTTCAGCATCCCCTCTAAACAATGAAAGCTCAGAGCTGTGATTGGTAAGCAGTTTGATAACCTGTGCCGCATCTTAAAATTATTATACTCCTTTTTCTTTTATACCTTTTATTTACTTTCTTAACTGCATACCTATTTTTTTTCTTTTCCAAAGGATTCCAAGAAATAAGGCCACCTTTATTAGATAGTGGTAGTCTAGCTCAGTTAGCGAGGAAGAAAACGGTGAGGGAAAATGTAGTTTCTCTGACTATTTAGAGAAAACATTTCCAAATATGCAGAAGGAAGGGAGAAAATTCTCTGTTGATATTTGACCCACCATACAAGTATTAATATCATAACTCAACAGTGCAAGGATGACAAGTGGGACATGTGGAAGGGACCATGGTTAACTAAAGTAGGGCACAATCCAAGCAAGTCAGAATCCACCTTTATTGTCTAGCTTCCCTTGACCATTCTGCATCCCCAGGATCTTTTCAAATTTAGTAACATTTGTCTTTACTCTGACATTGTTAGTCCATGATTGAATGCAACTTTTTCATCTCTCTTCAATGAGGACCTCTTCCAGACAAAGGTTTTTTTCTTATTCAGGCAAGAGAGCAGCAGGCTGGTGACTTAGCCCCAGGAGACCGTTAGCATCATGGACCTGGTTCTTCATCTGTGCTAGAAGGGGATTGATTTGATGGTCCCAAAGATTGTTTTCAACTTGCTGTCTATAATTGTGTGACTCTACATTGTATGTGTTGCTCAGTTTTTATCCTAGGATTACCCTGAAGAAGAGCAGCATTCACAGTTCATGACCATTGAGCCCTTGCAATGCACTATTGTCACAGAATCAGAAGGAGAAGTGGTCTTTTTCCCTGGAAAACAAAGACACCACCAAGCCAGTGAGAAGCTGCATTACCTGGGTCCTCAAATAGCACACAGACTTTGAAAAGAGCAATTGTCTGATTAAAGCATTTATTTACCCAGTGAAATATCGATTACCATTAAGTGGACAGGTGGAGATCAATCTGTTCCCAAGACAGACTTTACCCCTTCATCAATCAGTGCCCATCACCTGCATCACACACACACACACACACACACACACACACACACACCATGTGCATCTCCACCCCCAAACCCCTGTTTATATGCTGCTATCAATTAGACTATCCATGCTTCCTAGGATTCAGAACTGCCCAGGATCCCCAGTATACATGAAAGAAAAGTAAGGCTGCCAGAGGGGGTTGAAAGTTTGACAACTAAACTGAGACCAGAGGGCAAGTGGGAGATGGAGTGAGAGAGGATTTAAAGGAGAGGGAGAAGCAATTGGTAAGATCTGAAGCCTCAGTGAGTATATTTGGTTATTAGACACTCGTGTTGTTTACGTACAGATGCTTTCTCTTAATCCTCACAACCATCATATCTGAGGACAGGACAAAGCAACCTACCTCAGGGTAAGGGGGAGCCTCTGACAGCTTCAAGAAAGAAGCTTCAAATCTCTCCCCAGACTTAAATTTTAAAAAGACCACTCTGGGGGAAAAAAAAAATGATTACACTGGCAGTTTTGAAGAGAAAGAATTGGGAGGTAATGGCTCTCAAAGTTAATATATGTAACAGTCACCTGGAATGCATATTTAAAACACAGACTTCTTTGTCCCTCTCCAGAGACTATGGTTGGAAAGATTAAACAAAATTGTCTCTATGTAAAGTATGAGAATGTCTGGAATGTAAAAGGCAAAGTGAAGTAAAAAGTAATCATTCTGCTGCTGCTGCTGATTTCTGGGATGCTGATGACATGACGGTTAGCTAATTAGGATCTAGGAAGTGGGGTCGCATCTGAGAAGGTGGGTCCCGCCCAATGTAAGTTATCTGCCAGGGGTTCTTAACCTCATTGTTCGGGTTCTCTAAGACAGTGCTTCTCAGCCCTGAGTGTGCCTTTGAAATAACCTGAGGATCTTTCAAAAATACTATACCAGAAGCAATTCAATTAGAACTTTGGGTGTGGGGACTAAGCACTGGAATTTTTAAAAGATTGCCAGGGAATGTTAATATGCAGATAGGTTTGAGAACTGCTGGCCAAGTCACAAGTTATGTCACCTTCATCCAGGGCATTTATTAGAAATGCAGATTCCTGGGCTTAACCCTAGATGTACTGAACCAGATTACTTGGAAGGTGGTGGTGGTGGATGATCTCCATGTTTCCAAGCACCTCAGTTGGATTTCTATGTACGTTAAAGCATAAACCACTGTCTCAGAGGTATGGGTTGCATTCAAGTAATATCTTATCCCATCATCTTATCTTAATTCAAGGGAAGGGTCTCCGCCTTACTTATTCTTGAATGAATGATCCATAGATTTTATCATAATGCTTGACACATAAGGCCATCAAATATTTGTAGATTGCTAAATTATCTTACAAGGTATCTAATGCTTTTTAAATTTAGTAGAACACAAAAATATGCACATAGGTTCTAAAACCAAACATCATTGTTTTGGTATTTTATCTAAAAACAACAGATATGTACAGTTCATTTTGGTGGATCATTCTTTATTTTGCTTTTCCTTCCTTCAATGGAAGTGGAGAGAAGAAGGGTATTCAACAAACATTTACTGGGGATCTACTATTTCCTAGGCACTGATGCTCTGCCTCCCACTGATGCAGCCCACCTAATAGCCATCAAATTATAATAAATCTGAAATGTAGAATTTTCTATGGGTTAGTTAAATATATCCCAACAATAAGCTTTTTATTTATCTTTTCCATGCTATGCCTGCCTCATTTATCTTTTCCAGTTTGAAGTAGAAACTCTCAATAGCCAGACAAGCAGAAACCCCATGCCTGGATAAAGGCTAATACTTTTGCAATAGTTTTTACTTCATCTCTTTTTCATGGTGGTGATGTTGCATTTATCTTGTCATTTCTTTGCAGGAGCATTTGTGTAGACGATTAGCTACCCCCTACCTCTCAACTGCAAGACAAGGCAATTAGACTTATTATTAAAGTGTGCATCTTTTATTTTTTCTTCTTTGGCGGTTCATCAAAAAAGTAGTAGGTTCTTCTTCAGTCAAATTTTATGGTTCTCAGTAATTCTATTAGTGATGTCAAAGTAAATAAATGATTTACCCAGCAGGACGAAGGGCCCATTACTAAAAGGAGAATGCTAATCCTGATATACTCAAGACAGATTATTTTTGGACTGTGAATATATATTTATATAAACATATATTTTTCAGTACTAAATCTGATAAACTTTGTCTTTTATGTTTCACTTAACGATGCTTTTGAGAGTTTGATGATCCATTCTGTCATATTTTGCACAAAAATCAGGGCAACATAAAAAAGAGAGTTGAGACATAAAACAAATGCTTTAAATAGCTTGATATATAACTCTTCTTGAAATTTAACCACTTTAAAAAGCATAGAGTTTATGATCTAATTTTTTTAAAGCTTCTGCTCATATTTTGTCACATCTTTAATGCCTGTGAAGGACAAATACTTTTAAATTTGATCATAGGATTTATGAATTCATATTATAAAGCTCTATTCATACCTACAGTGGTAGAGAAACCAGAGAAAGAACTCAAATATTTTGCCTCTATGCAACTATTGCTACCGTAAAAAGATGCAGGCACAGTGACCTCTCAGGACTCTTCGGGCAGGACAAAGAAGTTGGGGACAGTGGCTCCAGTTAGAAAATTTGTCATTCAGGATGCATTATCATTGTATTGCCTGGGTTTTCTCATGCCCGACCAGAGGTTGGACACAGAGCTCCAGATTATTCAAACCTCAGGAAAGTGTGGATATAGAAGTTGACATAGAACCTTCTGTTAGAGCCTTGGGGGTCTCGATTCTGCCTCTGGATTTTCATGTGCTTCTTTCCATTCACCCCTGCAAGGAACCTTGCCTGTGTCTCTTTGTTTCTCTTGACTCTCTTATAGATCCTTCTCATTCTATCTCCCAAAGAAGTATTTCCTCCACCCTTGTTTTTCACATGTAGTATTCCAGGTGCCAAATGATTATCCACTCTGCCATTCTCTAGTTTTTAAAATTCAGTTTGCTTCTTCTACTCATCGTACCTCACCCGTGTTTTTGCCTCACTGATGCCTTCTTGCCCATTCCCATTATGTCCATTACTTTGTGAGCAAAACCCCTGTAGGTAAGATTGCTTTTTCAGTCGGGTTCCAAATCCCTATTGTCTTTTCAATTCTTTTGTGCACTTTCTAAGCAACTTCTGTGTGTCAGGATTGTGCTAGATACTAGTGGTTCTAAAATGAATAAAGAAGTCTGACCTCAAACAGCTCAAAATGGAGCAGGAGAAAATGGTGTCTGGACACAGGGCCAGCACAGTGGGTTTCACAGAAGATGAGAGAATCAAGGAAGATAGAGACTTGGAGAAAATCACTCTGGAGTACTTGGTCATGCTGTCCTAGTCCTGCCACTGCCTCCCCTGTCAGGTTTACCTTCCATGGTAGAATTAGAAATAAAAAGTGCACCCAGTATGAACCTCATGTAAGGCTCTGTGTACAAATAAAAAAGTGTCCCCTCTTTCTCCTACAGTCTGCTTCTGGTGTGTCTGCTCCCCAGAGTTCAGCTTTCCCCTCCCTTTGCTCCTATATCTTTTCACCCCTTCTTCTTCATTCCTACCCTTCTCACAGGAGTATTCCATCTATTTCAGAGTCTTCCCAGAGGAAGATGCCGTGTGTTTGGCTAAGAAGAGTAACCACTCACCTTGAAAACAAAATTCAAAGGTCGGCTGTGTTGACTTGTATTCCTCACTGAGCTCCCGTGGCTTATCTCCTGCCTCTCACTGGTGCACACATGGTGCTTTAAAAACAACAGATTTCCCACACAGACCAAGCCTTTGCATATTCTAGATATTCTGCTTAGAGTGTCTACTTGGGCTAAGCTTATTCTCATTTGAGACTCAGCTAAGGCATTATATCCTTTCACAAGAATCCTTTAATTCCTTCTTTTTTTCTCCCAACCCTATCATACCAACTGCCCCACCCCACCAGGAAAGCCTCCTTTCTGCACCTTTCTGCACCCATAGTTTTCTGTCAAGCTCTGCACAGCTCTCCATGGTGATTCTCACTGCTCAGTTACTGACTGCTTATCTGTGCACCTCTTGTCCCAAGGGCAGGCTCCATACCTTCTGCTTGTAAAGCTCCATTGCCCAGTCTGGCATCCTGCATAAATGAGAAGACTTGTTATATCTTATAGCGTGTATGTGTGCTGAGATGAGTCATTGAAAAAAAAATGAAAAAAGGGGAAAAAATTCATGGAGAGAATAGTGTTTCCAGTGAAGTAAAAACACAAGAATGCTGATGGTTAGTTGATGGGATGGGTCTAAGACAAAGGAGGAAGCTCAGCATGAGCACGAATTTCACAGGGCAACGGAGGCTGTGTCAGGCTCCGTAGGTTCCTGAAGACAACCCAGGACTCTGAGTGGAGGTAAAACAAAACACAGCGAAGCAAAAACAAAACAAAAAAAAACCCGCTTCTTTCTGTTCATTGTCAAAATAACAATAATTGGCCATTGTCCACTGATTTCCACATATAAGTGTATCACGTGTGACAGATTTCTCTCGAAAACAACTACAGCATTTCCGTAGTGTTCAAATTAAAGAACTTAAAGTATAACTTCCCACACTTCATTGATAAGGAGCAATATTTTCTGAGAACTTTATAGAGGAAGAAATGGAACTTTTACTCCTTGTGAAGAATATTTGCTATTCATCAGTAAGATCTTTACATTAAAAAAATAAATAAATAAGAAGCATTGGAAAAAATGGCCCAACGGTAAACTTCTTATAACAAAATGACATATGTGTCAATAACAGATAAAACTGATATGCACAACCTTCTGTTTGACCCAAATAATTCATAATTACTTCCCCATCAGTTGGTTCACACAGAAGTGAGATAAAACGATGTCCAAGAGTAAATTATTCACTGAGATATGAGCAAAAGGAAATTGAAATATCACAGGATAATAGAGAGGAAAGGAAGTGTGAAATTCTTTTATTTCTTTCAGAAAACATATTGCTAATGAGTTTCTAACACACCGTTTGCCAAGAAATAACTAGCATAAAAGGCACATTTTAGGTCTTTTGTTCATTGTTATTGTTGATTTCTTGATTTTGGCTGAAAGAGGACAGTTTTAGAACACTACCAAGAATAATTACAGCTCTCAAGGCCTCTAGGCTTGCAGCATTGGGAAGGGATTGTTTTTTTTCACCATGGAGTTCAAATATTCATTCATGTATTCTTATTCATCTCCAAGCCTCACTCACCACATTCCCACCAGGGCAGGCACTGTCCTCTGTCCTGAGGACACAACAATGAAAATGCATGTCACCTCATACCTAGTAGTCCAGTTAGATGTGTTTTGTGTTTTTACAGTGACTGAGCAGAAGAGTAGAGGATTCCATAGGGCAATGGCAAAGGAAACAAGAAAAGAGAAGAATTAAAGTCTGAGTTTATTATTTTTTTAAATGTAATAAATTCAGTATGAAACATTTTAGTCTAGAATTGGTAAAAATGAGTATGCATTATGTACAAATAATACAATTTTAAAAGACATTGCAGAATACTGTTTCCTAAGGGTCACCATCATCATTTAATAGTGTTTGAATTCCACATGGTACCTTACTTACTTCTGCCAATCTTTAAAATAAGGTCAGCATGCAGTAGCTGCTTGGTTTACAGAAAAGAACCTTGAAATGGCAGCCAAAAGAATATGGTTCTAGTTGCTAGACCTATCAGTCATGTGGCCTTGAATGGAGTGATTGCATTCTGAGGCTAAGTTATATGAACAGCAATACCTGCTCCACCAACCCCAGAGCACTAGTATTAAAAACAAAAGACATTCTGGGCTTTCAACATGACGGTCAGAGGTTAATAAGCCAACCCCACCCTGCAATGGGCTGGGTTCAGTTGAGGTACTATCGATCTCTGTTACTCCTATCAATGTTTTCCCTCTAGTTACAACTATTAGCATGAAACTTTCACAATGTTTTTGGGGAGGGTGAGAGTGTAGGGAAATTCTAGAATTATCTGAAGGATACAAGGGGCACAACTGTCCTGACCCCCAGGCCAAAGGCAAGCTGCTTAGGTAGCCCTCTACTAGGTTCTCGAAACCTCCCCCACTTTGACATGTTTTGCATCTTTGCTCGTCTCCCTTCTTCCCTCATGAGGCTATACTTGCCTTCCATGAGACTACACTTTGCCCTGTTCATTTTAGCGACCCTTTTTCTTCTAGCCAGTAACCTCCTGCCCTCACCCCCCACACATCTTGTCCAAATCCTACTCATCTGAGGATGGATCTCCAGGTCTCCACTCTGAGGATCTCAGGGTCACTTGGCCTCTGAAGGTTCTCTCCTCCAATCACTTTGGCACTTTACTGCCCTGTGTTTTTGCAAATTGATTGTGTATCACCACATTCCTATTTATCTATCATATGCATGCTTTACTCCTCAATTATGAATCTCCTTGAAGGAGAAACTCTGCCTTAAAGATTGTTTTATCACCCACAGCACCTAGCACAATGTCTTGTTGATAAACATATAGGAAGTAGATGTTGTTGACTGTGGCATACTAATTAGAAACGTCAGAAACCTTTATTTTGGTGCGTGGTTTAAATTCATATTTGATACTTCCATTTACAGATGAAAATGTTTCTTTTTCGATCACAATGCAGAGTATAAAATAACTATAGAATGAAATTTGTTGAAATGATTTCTCTTTTGTTGAAATAGAATTATATTAATGCCACTTTGGCTATTTCCTTGTAAGAGTTTGTGAAATAGATACGTCTTCCTTTTATTAAAAATATCACTTTCTAAAAAGGCTACCGGCTTCTGAAAAGATCTTTTTATCTTCCTTTCAATTAAGAGATTATGTGAGAAAGCCTCATCTCTTTCCACTAATGCTATTGTTGAAGTTGGATGTGAAGCCAGCATGCAGGTTTACAGAAGGTTGTGAGAGTCTTCAAAGTAGAAAGCCACTTAGGAAGTAAATCCACCAAAGAAAACCTTTTAGAATTGATGCTTCATACAGAATTTTAAAGCTACAGTGCATATTTTCCATTTCTGAAGATGAGAATTACTTGAAAAAAAATTATTTCTTTAAATAAACGAACGAATTACCAATCACCATTTTATTGCAATCATCTTTTTGTTAGTTGTGCTAGAATAATGCACTGTTTCTCTTATGTAAGTAAAAGAATTACCCTCTGTAGATGAAGTGATTGTCCTTGTCAGAAATAAATCAATTTCCATAACGACTCTTTCAAAGACCCTTTTAATAATTCAGTTTGGCTGAGCATTGTAGACGAAATTAAATGAGATAGTATGTAAAGTATCTAGTTCAGTCACTGATCATCATAATTACTACTGATAATAATACAATTTACATTTTTTAAAAAATATACAGAGTGAAAGAAATCAACAAAAAAAAGAGTACATACTAAATGATTCCATTTGTGTAAAGTTCTGGAAAATACAAAGTAATCTATACCAAGAGAAAGCAGATTAGTGGCTCCCTCTGGATAGGGACTGAAGTGATAAATTACGAAAGAGCATGAGAAAACTCTGGGAGGTGACAGATATGTTCACTACTTTCACTGTAGGGAGAGCTTCACTGCATGTACACATGTAAAAAACATAAAATTATACACTTGAAATGTGTGCACAAATATGTCGTATTCAATTACATTCCAACAATGCTTTTAAAACAGTATCTTAAAATATTTTCACTGATACTACATGAGATTATACTTTATAACCCCTAACCCTGTTGCTCTGGCAGTGCTCAATGTCCAGCTCCACTAGGACTCCAGCTCACACTCTCTGCCCAAATCAAGCTGGGGCCTTTTGGAAGCAATATCTTCTTACCCCCTTTAAACTTCAGCACCCTCAGACTCTTTTTCTACTCACACTTGTTCTAAAGAAAGCACCAACATTATATTCAACACACAAAAAATTCAGAACCCAAAATATATTCACACACACACACACAAACACTCATTGCTTTGTTTCAACAGATATCAACACACTCAATCAAAGAAATGGAATTACCTAACTGGACTGGCAGGCATCTGGATGGACAGAAAGCAGGTTGAGATGTGGTATCACACATAAGGGTGACATATCACCCTCAAGATCAATTTTGCTCAGACCATGTCTTACATTTATTCGCTTATTCACTCGTCCATTTACTCATTCAGGCAACATACATTTTTGAACACCTTCTGTGGGTGATGACTGGAGTTCAGTCCTGAGAATCCAGAGAGGAAGAAAGTGATCTCCCTGTTCTTCTGCTCTCATAAAAGAGAGGGGGTAACAATTAGATAAATATTGATAGTACAATGTATGTTATTAAAAAAGAGTTCTAACAAAAGTCATATCCTCATCCAAATTTGCTCCCTTCTGTTTTCACCCACATCTTTATGTATTTAATGTGCATGTATATCTAAACAGGATGTACTATTGCTTTATATTTTTAACATTTATTTTAAAAGAATATTTAGATTTGTGGAATAAGAGGATCAAGTACTCAAACTTTAGATAAGCCTTTTAGGAGCTTTCTGGAAGATGCGATATTGAATCTGAGTCTGTAATCTTGAATATTCAACGTTACTATCAGTAAGCTGTATTTGTGATGATATTAACATTTCTCTTCTTCCTCACAAGAGTAAAACCTCTAATTAAAGATCTCCATATTACCCGTCTTTATCACACAGGAAAGTGCCCATATCACTAAGTTGTTTCCATTGATTTATATTTCTTTACTCACAAATTTTTGGGAAACTTGAGGCTACCAGAGAACTCTGCTGAATTTAGGGAAATAGAAACAAGAAACAAAACCAGCATATCAAGTCTCATCCTGGGTGAGGACTTTAAGTCTGGGCAGAGCAAGGGCTTTAATAACAACAAGAAATAAGAATCAGAAATGAGCATGCATATTCTTTTAACTTAGGTATGTTCAGGTCTGCCAGCCATTTTATCACATGGCCAGAAAATATTAAAACATCTTTCCTGTGACTTGGTTAACCAGGTATAAAGAGCAGAACAGAGAGCACAGAAATAGACCCACATAAATACAGGCAATTTACCTTTGACAAAGAAGCAAAGGCAATGCAATGGAGCAAAGATAGTCTCTTCAACAAATGGTGCTGGAACAACTGGATGTCTACAAGCAAAAAAATGAATCTAGACATACACCTTACTCCTTTCACAAAAACTAGTAATTCAAAATGGATCATAGACCTAAATGTCAAATGTAAAACTCCTAGAAGGTAACATAGGAGAAAACCTAGATGACCTTGGGAATGGTGATGCCTTTTTAGGTAAAACACCAGTGACACAATCCATGAAACAAATAACTGAGAGGCTGGACTCCTTTAAAATGTTAAAAAATCTTCGGCTCTATGAAAGACAATATCGAGAGAATTAGAAGACAAGTCACAGACTGTGAGAATATATTTGCAAAAGACACATCCAATAAGGGACTACTATACAAAATATACATAGAACTCTTAAAACTATACAATAAGCAAACAAATAACCTGATTAAAATATAGACCAAAGGCCTTAACAGCCATCTCACCAAATAAGATATACGGATGGCAAATAAGCATATGAAAAGATGCTCCATATCATATGTCATCAGGGAAATGCCAGTTAAACAACAATGTGATACCACTACACACCTATTAGAATGGCCCAAATCTGGAACACTAACAACACCAAATGCTCGCGAGGATGTGCAGCAACAGAACATTCGTACATTGCTGGCAGGAATGCAAACTTGTCCAGCCACTTTGGAAGACAGTTTGTCATATCTTACAAAGCCAAACATCCTTTTACCATACAATCCAGCGTATTTACTCACAGCCATTGAAAATTTATGTCCGCACTAAACCTTGCTCATGGATGTTTCCAGCAGCTTTATTCTTAATTGCCAAAACTTGGAAGCAGTCACAATGTCCCTCAGTAGGTGAACGGATAAATGTACTGTGGCGCATCCAGACAATGGAATATTACTCAGCACTAAAAAGCAAGAAGCTGCTAAGCCACGACAAGACATGGAGGATTCTTAGATGCATGTTTTTAGGTGAAAGAAGCCAATCTGAGGAGGCTACACGATGTAAGTTTTCAACTATCTGACATTCTAGCAAAGGCAACACTGTGGAGACGGTAGAAAGATCGGTGGTTGCTGAGGAGAAGGGAGCAAGGTGATTAGGCAGAACACAGAACTTTTAGGGCAGTGAAAATACTCTGTTTGAAATTATAATGATGGATGTATGTTATTTCACATTTGTCCTGACCCATAGGGTGTATAACACCAAGAGTGAACCCTAAGGTAAACGATGGACTTTGAGTGATTATGATGTGTCATTGTTGGGCGATCAATTGTAAGTAATGTACCACTCTGGTTTAGGACGGTTAATCATGGGAGAGGCGCTATGCATATCTAACTTATCCTAGATGGCTCAGAATATCTGGAATTTTAAGTGGTGGCACATTTTATGTGGCTATCTAGGCCTTTATTCATACTATTTAGAGGGGAGAAAGTTTGTCTCCCATTGTCATTGCTAAAAGTTTTTTTAAGGGCACAATGTGAAACCCTCTCCTCTTCCTTCCTCATGCTTCTGACTCTTATATTTTCTTCTAATAAAGAGTGTTGTGAAGTATTTGGGGATTTTAATTTTTCCTCCTCCTGTGGCTGCAGTGTGCAAAAGCACTCTGACACTGATCTCATTTCATAGATACCCTGTCCTAAGGCTTCTAATCAGCACAGAGCTGCCAGTTTAAATTCCCCAAGAAACTCTCCTGTGTTAGGGGCTTGATGGAAGAAATGGCAGCAGGAAATGGAGAACTCAGAAAAAGAGACGTACTGTATTTCAGACTCATCAAGGAATCATTTTCCAATCTAAATCTCTCATCAGGTGGCCTAGTAATTTCTCATGGGGTCTTGTAGTGTCCTTCACTAAGTGACCCCTTATTTAAGTTTCAGTTTCAATTTGCTCTTCCAGATAAAACAACAAAGAAAGTCGTGGTGAAGTCTAGAAATAGTGTAACTACAGTACTGAAGGGAAAAAACAGCAACATGGTTTCATGTGTATTTGCTTTCCCTTTTGCCTTAGCATTTCATTGTTTGTTACCTATCTCTTTAAAATAAATAAACTAGTTAAATAAATGTTTTTTGAAAATAAAATATAGAGACCCATGCTAGACACTGGTGAAATTCAAATAGTCCCTGCTTTTCTTCTGCTGATAAGCTTAAGATCTTCTGAGGAGGATACGTAGATATGACTATAATGAAATCAAAGTTGTGATACCTGCCGACACTCTATTCAATATAAAAATTTCTGATTAATTTAGTGGACTGTGCTCATGCAGAATCCCCCTTCTTTTACTTCAAATAATAGAAAATCTAGAGAATATTTTAAATGGAGACTCAAGCTTAACACCTAGGATGCTTTTAGTAACACAGCTTTGGGGAACCAGATACTCTCACACAAGTCTTATGAGACGTGTACGAGTTTTCATAAGCATTATGAAGGAGAGTTTGGAAAGACAGAACAAAATGAAAAATAAATCTAACTTTTGTCTCATTTCTAGGAATTTACTCTTGAACATACATCACCAACAATATAAACATACATATGCATGAGGTTATTCATTGCTACATTCTCTGTCATAACAAAATACTGGAAACAACTTTAACAGTGATACAAAAGAGATTGTTGAATAAGCTTTGGCTCATCCACCTATTATGGAATGATTTTCAGGATATTTTTCTAAGTAAAAAAGGCAAATTAAAAAGTATGCTATTTCATGCAAGAGAATATGGGAAGTAAAAATACATGTGTATTGAACTTCTTTTCACTAAAAGAAACAGTGTAAAAATAAACCATATGTTAATGAGATTGATTACTTATGAAAGGTAACTATGAATGAAGTAGAAATGTTGTGGGTAGAGGAAGGTCACTTCTTTGATTAAATGTTTCTGTATAGTTTTGACTTAGGGAACCAGGTTAATGTTTATACATATTCTAAAATATAAAATAAAATCAATAAGGACTGGGTAGAAAAAATCCTCTAAAATTGAATCTAAACCAAACCACATGATATAATTGTGTTTCAAACAAATATTGTAACTATCCTGAAGGAAAGGAGGTATAACTCAAGTAGATTTGAATGCAATGCTTTGACCATATACCCTTGGAATAAAGACAAAAATAACTGAACAAATAGCAAACTCTAGTTAGTAGGCTTCTTTTTCAAGTGCTGTGAGTTAGAGGTTCTGAAACTACCTTCTATGTATTATAGGTTTGAGCAAAAAATTAAATACGTGTGGAATGCAAACTAGTTTTCTCACTATTAAAGAAACTTACAAATATGGAAAGGGGGAAAAGTAAACTGAACTATGTGAAGTTGGATTGGAATTGGAGGTAACAGTATGAAGTCAAGGTTTTAGACAGAAAGAGATAGGATATGAAGATATAAAAATATTTATGTCTATCCATCTATTGATATTTCCCAGCTCCACTGAGTCTAGAAGAGTGGCACACCTTTAGTAATGAGCACACCAGAAACCTACATCTTGGTTTCTAAATATTCTTCTCCATCAAAAGGAACCAGAGTACCTTGGAAAAATGGCTGATTTCAGATATAGGACAGAGAAAGTCCCAGATATCTTGTTAGGCCAGAAATATGAAATATCTCAAGAGTGGTGGGGACAAATCAAAAGGACAGGAGGATTGAAGAAGCTTTCAGTGGCCAAATTTGGGCAATTTGATCATCACAGTAGATTATAATAGTTGCAGATTATAACCCATTGGATTCAATAAAAATACATGTGATCATTCTGATATAAATAAGGAATAGTTTCAGACAAAACCATCAATATATCTGAAAACGAATGAGAGTTTCATGAAGAACAGGATATTTACATGGTCTCAAAGTATCTTCCTACATGTTGCCCATTAATTACAAATGGAAGAATGGTAACTTTGCAGTGGAGAATCCTGGTAAACATCATCTTAACTAAGAGATTAAAGTTAACATCACCAGTGATGGGACAGACTGACATTGTGTGTCTCCTGATGTAATTCACCGAGAAGAAATCATATTATTATTTATTTTGAATTCCTACCAAAGAATACATAAACCAATATAATCATGGGAAGACATCAGACATTAAAGAAATACAGTGATATTTTAGGAAATAATTGGACTGTACAGTTAAAAAATAAGAATTATGAAAAAAACACATCAGATTTCAAAAGATCAAGGAATAAAGATAAAGGAGTGAAGATACAGAAGAAATTTTATATCCATACTCTTGGGACACTTGAACCTGTCTCTACTTGGGTGTATGAGATTAACAGTAAATTTCTTATTTAAGACAACCAGCTAATTAGTCATTTACCTAGTATCTAAAATGGAAAATTTAATAAAATAGACCATATTAGTCAAGTTTTCTTTTTGCTATTCTATGGTAACAACAACTCCAATTCTCAATGGCTTACTACAAAAAAGGCTGGATTGTCATTCCTGCCATTTGTCTGCCACTGTGCTTCCCCTGTTGTTCCGCTCCACATGTCTCTTTCATTCTGAGATCCAAGTGAAAAGAGAAGCGCCTGTCAGGGTCACTGCAGCTCTCAGGCCTAAGAGAATGGAAACACGGTGGAACCACATGGAGGCTCTCAGAGGTTCTTCTCTGCAGGGGCACGTGCCACTTCTGCTCTCTTTCCATTAGTCAAAGTAAGTTATGTGCACAAGCATGGCATGCATGCAGCAAATAATCGAGGACACATCTTGCCACACTGTTGACTTTTTCCAAGTATCAATATATAAAATATTTATGGTAGATTATTTGAAAATTGGGAAAAAAATGTTAAAGAGGAAAACAAAAAAAGTGAAAATCTTAACCATTCATGGAACATTATTGCTAATAGTATGTTGATTCATTTCCTTTTCTTTCTCTAGCTCCACATACTCATATTCGCTCACACACACTTAACACATACATATTTCCAAAGGTCAAATTGTACACACAAATGTATATCTAACTCTTTGCATGCAAGATTATATTGTAAAAATTTCCTCAGGTTATCAAAAAATTTATAAACATAACTTTAAATGGATGCACAATAGTCTACTATAGTGATGTGACACTATTCACTTAAACTTTTAAAATTACTGGATATCTAGGCTATTTCCAATTTTCCTCTTTAAAATAATGCTATGATGAACAACTTTTGTTTCCTATGTGATTATTTTTTGAGGATTACCGAATAAAATCTTCAAACTATTTGAGGGTTTTTGATGCACATTACCAAATGGCTTTCCAGAAAAAACTTGCCTAATTTATTATGTCTTTGGTTCCCAGACCTGCTATTGCATCCATTATCCTGAAGCTAAATAAGTTCCATTCTATAGCTCTCCTTTGTTGAGATATCCATGGTCTGTGAGATGAGACCAGACATGCAGATATTCAACCCCTCTCTACTGGGAATATCCATACACACACGCACGAATACTTCTCCTCTTAAATGGACTTCAGCCCTATATTTTCCAGGAAATAAAAAGTATCTCGTCCTTAGAAAACTTTTGCTTATGCTTGCCTTAAAATATCAGTTCAAGATTTGTTATGTTGGAGTCCTCCATGCCTCATGTCCTCCAATAACAAGACAAATGTATAGGATATACTGTATATCCAGAAGTCCATAAACGTGTTTAATGAGTCTAGCAATGGAACAACGGTAAAGAACATGCTTCATTATCTCTGCCTGTCCAAGAGACGCGTAAGGGGACTGGGATTCCAACATCTTCCCCCACAGCCACTTGTCCAGTCAACAGCAGAGAAGGAGAAAAGAAGAGTTTATGATCTTGTACCAGCTCTTCATTAACCCTTTCCCCCAAACTAGCTGCCCTGGCACTCCGCTTCCCACTGTGATTATTGATCTCATTCATAAAAAAATAACATTTGAATGATGGCAGGCATTGCATGCTGTTATTCAGTATAAGGAAGGATTTCTTTCCTGAAACTAATTGGTCAAGGCAGGAGGAAGGAGATCTTATCAGATGCAAGGGGCATAATACCAGCTTTCAAATTAGGTACTTGAAAGACACATATCTAGTTCACTAAATTATTTCTGTATGGCTGTCTTCAGGAATCTCATTCTCCAAAAAAGCTACACAACAAAGTTCAAATTTGATGAGGCTAGTATGCCCAGTGGATTTCATAAAAAAGTGCAAGTTTTCTCTTTTTCAAGGCCCCTGGTAACAGCTGTCATTGGGACTTGAAGATACTTAGTGAAACACTTGTCTAGTGGGGCCTGAGCTGGATGGTTGTTTTCATGGAATAACCTCCTGCAGAGTTGCTTTTGTTTTTCTCTGATCCTTGTCAGTGACTGGAAAATGACACATGGTTGACTGCCATTTTCCTGCCCAATTAAGGAAATGTATTTCATCCCTATTTCTATGCATAAGCACCACAAAAGAAAATAGGCTGACTTTGAGTCTCTGTATCAGGATTTATTTACGTCAAACTCAACCGTTAGTACCTACCCCTGTCTTTCTCCTCGAAATTCATTTCTCTGTCTTTTTGGCTTGGATAATTCCTTCTTCCTTCTCATAATCAAGGTGTACGTCACTTCTGACCACCCAGTTCATCTAGGGGCCTTTTTCTGTCTCCTGAACTATCCTGTTTGTGATTTTATCAAAACATTTGTTAGGCTGTTTTGGCAGAGATCATGTCGTGTTTATTTATATATCTTCATCTATTGGCCTGGAATCTAGCAGAGACACAGTTCTAAGAATCAATGTGCATCTAATCACTTATTTAAACCCCCAAAATAAATAAATAAATAAAAATGAACAGATGCCAGATGCGAACATCCTAACCCTGGACGGTCAGAGTTTTGTACATTGAATGGGACCCAAGTATCCAGTGTCTGTAACTTATGAAGCATCACATGAAACATGCTGTATGGCCAGGCTGGAACAACTGCAGCAAGCACATAACAGCTATATGTGGAATGACTGATTATGGCAGGGTCAGGTATCAACTTGACCCAAGCCTGTCTCTCATAGATACCAGTAAGATACTGAGTTGGACATAGGTATGCATCTGACAGATAGTTGTTTAAAGATAAAGTGTTTGTAAAGCATGAGCTTGTAGAACATGTAGCTGACCTAGGTTGAAATCTAACCCACCCTGTTGGTTCATTGATTGGTGCTTTAATGTATGGAATTTGCCATAAGAGAGGGTAGCCCAGGCAGAGAAAGCAATCTGAAGATGGAGAAGGAAAATAAGAATTTCGGTTTATTTTACCTGCAAATCTGTGAACTCATTCTTATATCCATGGACATATTAAGTGATACCTCTCTTTCAACTAATAGCAGTTAAAGGGCAGAAAATGTTGAACTTTTGCATAGAATTTTTCTTATGTTTGGTTGGAAAGGTTTGGTTTGGTTGCAAAAGGAATTGGATTCAGAAATACCTCCATCATGGTAGAAGAGGCATTGTTATGGTGAATGAATCTACAAATGTTGAACAAACATTTAGTACAAAGGCTTATACCTAGAAAATATAAAACAATAAATGTCAACTAAAGTCCTAGGGGAAGACATGACATTCAATGTGTCCAGTCTTCAGCAGCAAAGGGGGATTGGCAGAGCACAATTGTGGAAGTTATTGGAAAAATAAAAGTATTTCATAATTCTCCATCACACGTTGTGATGCCTCAATCAAAATACTTACACATGTGTTTTTCCCCTTGGATTCTTTTTTTGTGTGTGTGTGTGAGGGGAAGATTGGCCCTGAGCTAACATCTATGCCTGCTTCTTCCATTTTGTATATGGGACGCCACCACAGCATGGCTTGATGAGTGGTATAGGTCCGCGCCTGGGATCTGAAACTGCAAACCCCAGGCCACCGAAGTGGAGCACCGAACTTAACCACTGCACCATCAGCCAGACCCTCCTCCTGGATTCTTAATACAGGGTGTGTGTATTATTTATCTTCATAACTTCAGTGTCCAACAATGCCTCACATTTCACGAACTCAATGATATTGAATTGAAAGTTATAGGCATTATTTCCAAAAATAACAAGCTACCTCTAAGAGAGCCCTTTGTAAATGATTTTGCTTATAAAGAATGCCATGCTGCATTCTTGTTAATTGTGAGTTGACTTGGCAAAAAGAGAAAATGAAGAATAATAGGAAAAGAAGCAGTAAGTATAAAAAGGAGAAATAAAGAGAGTAGAGAGTAGAAAGAGATCAAGAGGAGTTGGGAGAAGCATACAGAGTAGGAGTGAGAGAGGCATAGAGAGGGAAGGCAGAAGAGATGACAGAAAGAATAATGATAAGTAAGTGAAGACAAGCAGGGGTCAAAAGGAAGGAGTGGGGGCACTAATGGTGAGAGGAAGAGGGAATATTGCAAAAGTCAAAAGCTTCCCTGGATTCTATGAAACACATGGATAATGGTATCTCTCATCAATGTCAAAATAGAATCTAGAAACAATTGAAGGAAAGTTAAATCAGAACAAACACAAATGTAAGGGGCAAACACAATTATGTGGGTATTGAGGCGTCATTTCTAATTCCCAGCTTGCTAGTTTTGTGTCTTCTTTTTTTCCTAACCACTTGCATATCTTCCAACAAAACTTAAATAAGAAAGGCTGGGAAACAGGTTTGAATGAATTGCAAGCATATCATTTTTTCCTAATTTACTAAAATAGCACATTCATAACTAAAATGAGAGAAAATGGTTAGAGGCAAAAAGTGGAGATGTATTTCCATGGCCCTCTAACATTTTAGTATGTGTATAATCAGCTCATATTCAAGAGGAAACAGTGTTCGGCTATTCAGCTGGCTCTCTATTGTTTGAAAATCTTGGTTATTTTGTATTTTTCTTTTAACATAGACTTCAGGCTGTCCTAATTAAATAAGAGAAGTTTTATTATCAGCGAAGATTGCATTAGACCTGAGGTAACTTCATATCCTAGAGTTGTGTTTCTAGTTTGGGGAAAGTAAGAGTAGGGCTAGAAGAAAGAGGGGACTGACATTTTTCTTAAAGACATGAAGGAGACTTTAGAAAATATTACTACAAGCACCAGGGATCCTGGAGAATAAAGGCAAGTGGTCAATCTCTATGTCTACTTTGACCAATCACCTAATTTCTAAAGTGCCCTAAATTCACTTGACTTTAGGAAATCAGCCCATCAACTACATTGAAATCAATGGTTGTCATGGTGAGGATATTCCTGGAATTATTTCTAGGACCTTTTTAGGTCACGGCAGCAAAATTGCTTGCAGTCAAGAGATAAATGTTTCAGCATGGGCAGCCTCGTAGGCTCTTTGGATCATAAAATCTTAGATTTGGAGAGAATTAAAGAGATTATTTCTTCATCTTTCCTTATAGTCCATTAAAGATGGGGAAACGGAGACCAAATGCAAGGGAGAGACTTATCCCAGGTCCCAAGAAGATGGCGACAGGGCTAGGACTTCTCATGTCTCCCAACCTCTACTCCTCAGGCCTCCAGACTGACTTGAAAGAGAAGAACACAGTGGACATAGAAGGAGAAGCTTCCTGGTATTGACACTGTCTTCCTTGGAGGTAAACCAGCAGGATGCCTAAAAGATGATTATTTTCTTTTTATATTTCATAAGGCCAAAGCAGATAACTAGTTCAGGTCTGTGTCGTGCACCCTTGGGTCTCCCGTTGGGCAGTTACCTGCTATTCCTTGAGGACTGGCACTATGTGATAATATTTTGCATGGCCAATGCACTGAATTTTAGCTTTTGTGGAGGTCTATTTTGAAAGGAATGCCATACAATAAGAGGTAACATAGGATAAATAAATATCTGAAAAGCAGCTCTCTATCTCCCTCTTTGTATCTGTTTAAACTTTTTTGTTTATTTTCTCTTTTATTACAAACAACACACACTTTATCCCATCTTTCCTCTCCAATTGTATCAAATGCCATCTTAAAATTGGTCATATCTGAGTGACAAACAGATTTGGAATTGATTTATGAAAATTTCACTTTGGAAAATATACTCCAAAAACTACTACAAAGAAGAAATGTCAAGGGCGTCAGTGCTGCACATCTGGCCTTGTATTCACTTCAATAAATATTAATGAGGGCCCACCATGAGCCAGGATTTCTGCTAGAAACTGAGAGCACAAATTGTAGTTCTGTTCACTGCCAGCTGTGTAAATTCTTTGGGCGTCAAAAACTGGATCTGCAAAACTGAGTTAATAATCTTTCTCTCATGAACTTATGAGAGTTAAATGGGCTAATATTCTAATCTATTTTCTTTAAGACCGTTTTTTGTATTTTCTTGCCATCTAGCTTTGTTCCAATGGGTCATGTTCCCAGGGCCATGTTCACGAGTCTTCATCCACCTGCCCAGCCCAGGTCCTGAGTCAGGGAAAATGTCTGGTTATATTAACAAATGCTGTATTGAGGGTAATAAGTATGATTGGTTCCTTGTAGAGTTGAGATGTGGCAAGGACTTGCAAAGTTTCATATAGAAGGTGACTATTAACTCAAACATGGACACCGTGACAGAAATGAAATAATTCAATTCTTCTGTAACGAACAAGGGGTGCCAGCCTGTGCTACATCAGGGAAGATTTGAAGTCTAGAAGAAGCTCAAGACAAAGACTACCACCTCGTATTCCCATAGCTCCCAATGCTGATAAATTGGAGAAAGCATGGAATTGGCTTTAATCTAAATCAGTGTATTCTGGTAAATGTTTAACAACCAGCTCTCTGAAAAAAGAAACAAATAAAAATACTGATTTATAGTATTTTCTCATTTTAATAGTGTAAATCATCCCACTAAGGCCAATTTTGAAGTACCAGTGTGAGGTCACTCAATGTGGATTTGGGAAGAGAAACACCCAATCTGCCCTGTAGGACCAGTTGGAGCCTGCTCCAGCACCGCACTGTGTCAGCGTTACACTGACTCTCCTTCGGAACTGGGTAAATTAATGTTTCTAATCTTTAGTTTCCTTACCTGTGAAGTTGAGATTATGCAACATACCTGAAGTGTTGACAGAAAGGCTAAACATGTTAATAAAAGTCCCCAATGTAGTGTTCTGCATTCAATAGAGATTCAAAAATACTAGTTTCTCCCTTTTCTCATTTTGTTGAGATCTGGATTTCGTGAACCCAGAGGAGGAAATGTTGGCACTAAGGCAGAGCAATACTAGAAAAGGGTCACAGACTTCCAAGGATTCAGTCAGTGAAGTAATTCATCTAGTTAACTCTACCTTGTGTTTGAAGGCAAAGTGCCCCAACAGAAGCCCTTTTGTTTGATGTCTCTTTACACGTGAGTGTTTCATCTACCAAGATGCTGGAGGATTCTCTCAAGGTAAGGACCATATATGTCTGTCTTTCTTAAAAGCTTACAAATATTAAGTCCATAACCCATGCCTTTGGATGATGATTAATTGACTTGAAAAAACATCACACATATTAATAAAAATATTTCTTTTCTGGGTTTGTTTATTTTTCGCTTGATTTTAAAATAAGACTGTCCCGCTCAGACCTTAGTAACAGTGAACTGTCCACATCCGGAGCTGCTCATGCCCATATGCTGGGACACTTACTTTGCCACAACCTTGCTTTGCCCCTGATCCATGGCCATTGTATTCTTTCTCTTACACTGCGGCAGACTCTCCCATTTCTCATCCTAAACTGCCCTTTGAAATTCACATCTGAAAAAAAGCCTCTCTAGGTTTAATCTGTGTTGTTCTCTAGGAAGGAGTGGGCTTGATGTGGATTCACTTTCTATTTCTTTCTACTTCTAACCAATTTGAGTACAATGCTTAATGTTAAAGTATTCAGTGAGTAGTTAGAATAATACCCACCATGTACCTTTGATATATGTGCCAGGCATATAATCTCAATCAACTCTGTGTGATAGAAATTATCAAATTTATTTGACATAATTTGGAACTGAGGTTCTGAGATATTAACCTCTTCAAGTCTGCACAGATTATGTTTAGCTAATTCTATAATATTCAGCCTGTCCTTGCCTTGTCTTCCTTCTCCTCCCTGAAGACTAAATATTGCAATGCGTAATTAATTCATTATTTAATGCCTAACAGATACAAGTCATTAGGTTAGACATTGAGTAGATAACACAGAAGACAATATTCCCTTTGTAAGTCCTCATTCTACCTGATCTTTCTCTAATCTTCTACACTTTGCACAGCTGCCTCCTGGTCAAGATACTCCATTTCCTTGGCTTTTGTAACAGAGCTCTCCCTTGGTTACTCCCTCAGATTTTGGTTCATCTTTCACCCTCCTCGCTTTGGGTATTAAGTGTTGGATTCCTCATGTTGCACTCCTAGGCCCTCTCCTCTTATATTTTCTTCCCCTAAGCAATATCATACCACACCAAAACTTCAATTATCATATACTGTGGACTCAATTGTGTCCCCCCCAAAATTCGTATGTTGAATACTAACCACCTAGTACCTCAGAATGTGACTGTACTTGGAGATAGGACTTTTAAAGAGCAGATTAAGATAAAATAAGGTCATATTGGTGGGCCCTAATCCAATCTGATTGGTGTCTGATTAAGAAGATGAGATTAGGATGCAGACATGCACAGAGGAAAAGACCTTGTGAAGACAGTGAAGAAGACAGCCATCTACAAGCCAAGGAGAGAGGCTTCAGAAGAAACCAATCCTGCTAAGTTGGACTTCTAACTTCTAGAACTGGGAAGAAATAGAATTCTGTTGTTTAAGTTACCCAGGCTGTGGTACTTCGTTATGGCAGCCCTACTGGACTAATATACCACTTATATGCAGATGATACCCAAATTTCTGTTTCTAAACCAGATCTCTTCTCTGAGCTCTAGATCTGGTTGTATAACTGCAAGATATTGCCTCATGGGTATGTCAAAGCCACATTTGCAAAACCAAATGAATGATCTCTCCCATTCAAACATGGTTGTATTTCCAGTATTCACTGTCTCCATCACCCCTTCTAGGTACAACCAAGCTTTCCACATCTGTCTCTATTACTCTCATATCTAACACATAGTCAAGTCTTGTCAATTTTGCCTCCTAAATATCTATTGAATCCATCCTCTTCTCTCCATTTCTACCAAGTTAGTCCAGGCTAACACTGTTTCTCATCTGTACTATTACAGTAACCTCCTAACTGGTGTTCCTGAATCTGCTCTTACTTTTTCCAGTCCATTCTCCTTCTTACAACTAACCTACTCCACTAACACTCTTCATTTCATCCTTCCACCTTTTTATCAAAAATATAACACTTTAAGATGGTGTACAAGGCAGTTCCAGTCAATAAGCTGGAAAATTAGTTCACCAAAAAGCCATTTGCTGAAATATGAGGATTTCTTTTGCAGTTTTTTTTTTCCTTTGCTCCTGCCCTCACATCTGACTTGAATATGTCCCTACCCTTTTGTTTATGGTCACAAAACAGCTAATCCAGGAAAACATACAGAGGTGGAACAAGCACACAGGGAAGGACAAACACAAACACCGGGGCAAGACTAACATTCAATAAAACCTTTAATGATTGGGCCAACTGGTTGTTAGGTGAGTGATCACTCAGCACATTGATTTAGGAGAGTTGAGTCTGGGAATTCGTTTCTGGAGAATTGTCCTATTCCCTCTGTTCCCCAAGGCTCTGGAAGATTATGAGTATTACCACTGTTTTCATTTCAAACTAATGCCTCCTCCACAACCTTGTTAACCACCTTTAAATGCAAGAGACTTTTTAAAGCCCTAAGTAGTGGTTCTTAACTGGAGATATTAAGCTGCCTTGGAGATGTTTCAAAATGTGGGGGAATATGTGGTTGTCAAAAGCGTCAGGGTGAGGTTTGGGCCCCGGAACCTGGCCATCAGTGGATGAAGGCCAGAAATGCCAAATATTTTCCACTGCAGGCAGCAATTCCACTGAATAACATCTCTGTTCATAAACAGATTTGGAGTGCATGAGCTATACCTCCATGGGCCTTCCCACTTGGTGCTCTCGCTCCTTCAAATGTTACTCCCTCCCCTCTCTTTTTACCAAGCTAATTCCCACTTAACCATCAGACTTCAGATAAGTTGCTACTTCACAGGAAAGTCTTGACCCCTCTAAATACATCAAATTATACACTCATGGCATGTGTGCTCAGTTTTATAGTTAGACAATTATTCCTGTGATCATTTGATAAATGTCTGTTTTCTCCAGAAGTCTGTACAGCTCCATGTGGACAAGAATCACATATGGTTTTGGTAACAACTGTATCTTCAGCACCTGACAGTGTACCAGGCACATGCAGGCACTCGGTAAGAGTTTGTTGAATGTGAAAATGAATGGATGCATGAATGACACAGACCCTGATCTCAAGGGACTTGCTGTATGGCTGGACAAAGGGAACAGAGCCTGTGATGCAGCACCACAGAATGGCCTGTGGGCAAAGGAGAGGTGCCCATATCAGTCTTGGCACAGTGAGCCCCTCTGTGCTGTGAGAAGGGCTAGACGAAAGGTTTCACATAGACATGTATCTTAGTGCCTAGAATTCCTCAGCACTAAAATTTTCCATTGGAGAGGCGACACTTGAGGTGAACCACTTCAAAGAGGATGGCTGCTTCAGGTAGGGCTTGCAGGGCTTCCAAGTCAGCTCGCTGGCAACCACATGTACCTTCTCTCTGGAGGGCTTGGAGCACCAATGGACTGTGGAATTTTGCTTTTTATTTGCTTCTACAGCAAAGGGTCAGTGGTCTCCTAAAGAACAAAAGAAGAGGGAAGCAAGGGGTCAGGTTCTGGTCAGAGCAGCCTTCAGACCTGGAGAGTGAAAGGACAGAGAGTGACAGAGAAGAAAAACTGAAACAACAAGAGATGACTAAGAGCAGGGAATAAAAGCAGAGTCAGCTTTAAAATTATTCCTCATGGTTGAAAAGAAAAGTCTATTTCTCTCATTTGCCAGGAAACCCAGGGCAGACAAACACCTCAGGATATTCATTATTTCTTTAAATCTTTAATTGGGCACTTCAAAAGATCATAATTAAGCTTTTAAAAATATAAAGTTTAAGTTGAAAGGACTCCATGGAGATCGATGCTATTGAATCTTCTGGTCTGAACCAATGGCCTTATTAAAAACAAGAGGGGGTGGGGGCCGGCCCGGTGGCGCAAGCGGTTAAGTGAGCGCGCTCCGCTGCGGCGGCCCGGGGTTCGCTGGTTCGGATCCCGGGCGCGCACCGACGCACTGCTTGGTAAGCCATGCTGTGGCGGCGTCCCATATAAAGTGGAGGAAGATAGGCACAGATGTTAGCCCAGGGCCGTCTTCCTCAGCAAAAAAAAAAAAGAGGAGAATTGGCGGATGTTAGCTCAGGGCTGATCTCCTCACAAAAAAAAAAAAAAAAAAAAAAAAAAAAACAAGAGGGGGTGATGGTACAAAGACAAATTCCTGAGTCTTTGCTTAAAGGAAGCGTTCAGACTTTCCTCCCTCTGTTAATGGGCTAAGAATGATGAAGGACGAGGAGAGACAGGAGATAATGCTCTATTCAACTCTAACTCCACAAGGGAGGTGTGCATCCTGAGAGGCAACACCATTCCAAATATCTGCGAAAATAAAAGTTAAGGAAATTATGATCTGTGCCTTGAGCTCTCCCTCTGTGCTTGCCCTTCTGAGTCCTATTTACATGTGAATTATCTGTGAATCAGCTCCTCCATTCCTACTTTCAGGTTCTAGACAGCTCACACCTAATATTAGACATGTCTCCCAAGGCCTCAGCTTTGCCGTATTCTTATTAATGCTGCCCTGTGTTGATAATTTGCTTTGCTCCTGATGCTGCTATGTTCTGGTGCTTCTTAACTCATAATTGCTTGTATAACATCCATCCTTTCTCCTGGCCATTGAGTCTCACTCATTCTCACAACCAGGAGTAATCATTTTCCTTCTAGTGTGTGGAGCTCTACCCAGCCTCTGCAAGGGGAAGGCACATTAAGGAATCTCAGTTCAGAACTTGGAATTTCATCATCCACTTCCTTGCTCTCTATCGTGTTTATTCTGTCTTTTAACCCCACCTATGGTAAACTTTTGTCCTTTTCAATGTAACCAAACTCACAAGGGGTATTCTAGAGCTCCTCTTCCTGCCCAGTGCTCCAGATCAGCTATGACAGAGGCTCTGTGTTGTCCTTAGAAGAATTTTTAGGCTCAAAGTCCCAATCCTGAAATGCCACCCCTAAGCTGAGCAATCATTGCTCTTCAGAATCATCTTGAAACTTTCCTGGAACTTCCACTCTTTCCTGAGGCCAGGATGGACTAGCATCATCCTCTACATGGGCAGCCAATACAGTCTGATGTTGGAGCCCTGTTACACTAAATCACAGCTTTCCTGGACATCCACTTTCGAGAGGCTCCATTTACCTCTTCTGATTCCCACCTACTAGCCTACTGTTTCCCTTAGATGGCTTTTCAACTTGCCTGATGTAACTTGAATCTCTTTCTGATTTCTGATCAAATTTCTGGCACTTAATGGTCTTTTGATGGATATTTCTTGGCTCTATCCTGACTTAGTGATTACTGGGTATAGTCGACTTGTATTTGTTGCTTCTAGCTTGTTTCTCCAGTCTTGTTTTATCTCTTCAGACCTGTTGTGCTGCTATCTATCTATACAATTCAGCACAGCTCACACTTCTGACATGATCCTAGGGAATTAGTTGGAATTACTGAAGGAAAGCACATTTATTATAAATTTTCCCAAAGCCATTCATGGCTTATTTAAAAATACCATATTATCACACTCAGGAACAAAATGGCTAGGCATCTAATGAAACTTCTCTGGAACTCACTGGGGACAACTCTTTTGAAGAACCATTTTCTTTAAGACTCTTCGTGTTTCTCTACTTATAGCACAAGAAATTAACGCTTTATTGTTACCACAGAGTGCACCATAGAGAATGGAGATTAAGAAAGCCAGTTGAGTATTCATATGGTAATCCATTATAGCATTATTGGAATAGCAACATATTAGACACAACCTAAGTATCCACCTGTAGGTTACAGGTTGAATAAATTGTGGTTTGTTAACACAAAAGAGTATTTTTCAGCTTTTAAAAAATAAAATTAGAGTGATGTCAGCAACATGGTGGAGTGAGCTGTTCCCTGTGTCTCTCCCCCTTAGAACTATAACTAAAAGGACATTCATTGATCAGCAGAGAATACCCACACAGCACACCAGGATGCCTGAGAGACCCAAACAGCTGTATATCTGAAGGTGGATGGACTACCCCCCCACCCCGAGGAGGTGGTGGAGATAGATGAGCACCCTCTGAACCCCAGCAGCCCTGTGCACGTGTGCGACTAGTTTCCCAGCTGGAGTGATCATAGCACTCCTGTGGCCCCGAGGGTGGGAGTGTGCCTCAGAAGGACTGTGGAAACAGGTGACGGCAGCCCTGAGACCCCGAGTGATCACTTCCCTGTCTAGTGGGGGAGCCCTCAGGGCCATACAGCCCACAGAGAGCGGCACAGGCTTGGACCCAGCGGGGAAGCCCCACCTGCCAAACACAAAGGCCGGTGCTACCTAGGAGCAGAGGGCAGCTGAGCTGCAACTCTGGCAAACAAGCTCCCAGCTGTCGTGAACACCCATACTACAGGGCCCCAAAGGGGGGAAGCGTGTCTCAGTGGGACTGTGAGAGTGGGAGGCAGTGGCCCTGAGCCCCAGTGTGATCACTCATTCCTCTAGTGGAAGAAGCCACAACCCCACCATGTCCCAGGGGATGGCTTTGGCTGGGTCCCACCAGCCAAATCTGGTGGCTGGTGTGACTTAGGAGCAGAGGGCGGCTGAGATCCCAGTCCAGGCAAACAAGATCCCAGCTGCGGTGAATACCCATAGTACTGCTGTGGCCCAGAAGCAGGGAGCACAACCCCTGGCATATGTGGAAGCAGATGGCAGTGCCCTGAGCCCCCCACGTAACTACTTTCCCATTCAGTGGGAGAACCCACAGGGCCACTGTGATCCCAAGGAGTGACCCAGGCTTGGACAGGCACAGTTGACAGGGATTGTGGCAGTGGGCTCAGATTACACAGCTCCGCGCACCCCCCCCAAGTGGCAGCAGGTGGAACCTGCGTGCAGAAACTATTACTGTGCCGGCACAAACCCACTCCATCAAATGGTATAAAGAAATTTATTAATACTCCAGACCAGAAGAAAAAAGACAAACACCCAGAAAACAATCCTGAAGGCGTGGAAATCTACAATCTAAATGACAAAGAATTCAAGACAGCCATCATAAGAAAACTCAATGAGCTACAAGAGAATTCTGAAAGAAAGATCAATGAAATCAGGAACCAAATTACTGAACAGAGGGAATTCTTCACAAAAGAGATCAAAACTCTAAAGAAAAACCAAACAGAATTGTTAGAGATAAATAACACAATGCATGAGATAAAGAAAACTCTGGAGTCCTTAAAAAACAGGGCTGATAATATGGAGGATAGAATTAGCAATCTGGGGGGTAGGAACACAGAAATGCTTCAGATGGAGGAGGAGTGAGAACTTAGACTAAAAAGAAATGAAGAAATTCTCCGAGAAATATCTGACTCAATTAGGAAATGCAACATAAGGATTATAGGTATTCCAGAGGGAGAAGAGACGGAAAAAGGAGGAGAGAATTTGTTCAAAGAAATAATAACTGAGAACTTCCCAAACCTGGAGACAGAGCTGGATTACATGTAAAAAAGCCAACAGGACTCCTAATTACATCAATTTAAAAAGACCTTCTCCAAGGCATATATTAGTAAAGCTGGCAAAAGTCAATGATAAAGAAAAAATATTAATGCAGCAAGGCAGAAGAGAATAACCTATAAAGCAAGCCCTATCAGGCTTTCAGCGGATTTTTCAGCAGAAACCTTACAGGCTAGGAGAGAGTGGAATGAAATATTCAAAACTTTGAAAGACAAAAAGTTTCAGCTAAGTATATGATATCCAGCAAAAATATCCTTCAGATATGATGGAGAAATAAAAAATTTCCCTGATAAACCAAAGCTGAGGGAGTTCATTGCCACAAGACTCCCCCTAAAAGATTTGATCAAGAAAGCTCTCATACCTGAAAAAAAAAAAAAGAAAGAAAGGGTTTACAAAGCCTTGAGCAAGCAAATAAATAGGGAGACAAAATCAGAAATTGCAGCTCTCTATCAGAACACATTAGCAAACACTTAATTATAACTCTAAAGATAAAGGAAAAGAAAACATCAAAAATAAGTACTATCAATTCATTGTAATCACAAATTCACAGCACATAACGGAATAAGTTGTGACAACAACAACCTAGAAGGGGAAGAAGAAAGGGATGAAACCTAAATAGACTAAGGGAACAAGAGGCTATCAGAGAATGGACTATCTTATCTACAAGATCTTTTATACAAACCACACATTAACCACTAAACAGAAAATAAGAACAAAAACGCAAATGATAAATAAAGAGAAAACTGAGAAAACCATCATAGAGAGCCACCAAACTGAATTAGCATTCCAAAATACACGGGACGAGAAACAAGGGAAATACATAACAACTGAAAAACAAGAGATAAATGGCAGCATTAAGCCCTCATATATCAATAATCACTCTAAATGTAAATGGATTGAATTCTCCAATCAAAAGACACAAAGTGGCCGGATAGATTAAAAAACAAGACCCCAAAACTTGCTGCCTCCAGGAAACATATCTCAGCTCTAAAGACAAACACAGGCTCAGAGTGAAGGGATGGAAGACCATACTCCAAGCTAATGGCAAACAAAAGAAAGCAGGTGTGGCCATACTTATATCAGACAAAGTAGACTTCAAGAAAAAAGAGGTAATGAGAGACAAAGAGGGGCAATATATAAGGATAAAAGGGACACCCCACCAAGAAGACATAACACTTATAAATATATATGCACCCAACATAGGAGCACCAAAGTACATAAAGCAACTATTAACAAACCTAAAAGGAGATATCAACAACAACACAATAACAGTAGGGAACCTTAACACCCCACTTACATCAATGGACAGATCATCCATACAGAAAGTCAATAAGGAAATAGTGGACTTAAATGAAAAACTAGACCAGATGGACGTATTAGATATATATAGAGCACTTCATCCAAAAAGAATGGATTACACACTCTTCTCAAGCATGCATGGAACATTCTCAAGGGTAGACTTGGGAAACAAGGCAAACCTCTATAAATTGAAGAAGATTGAAATAATAACAAGCACCTTTTCCAACCATAATGCTATGAAACTAGAAATCAACTACACGAAAAAAGCTGGGAAAGTGACAAAAATGTGGAGACTAAACAACATGCTATTGAACAACCTATGGATCATTGAAGCAATTAAAGGAGAAATCAAAGAATATCTGGCAACAAATGAAAATGAAAATACACCATACCAACTCATATGGGATGCAGCAAAAGCGGTCCTGAGAGGGAAACTCATAGCAATACAGACCCACTTTAACAAACAAGAAAAATCCCAAATAAGCAATCTTAAACTACACCTAACAGATTTAGAAAAATAAGAACAGACAAAGCCCAAAGTCAGCAGAAGGAGGGAAATAATAAAAATTAGAGCAGAAATCAACTAAATTGAAACTAAAAAACAGTAGAAAGGATCAACGAAACAAAAAGCTGGTTCTTTGAGAAGATAAACAAAAGTGACAAACCTTTAGTCAGACTCACCAAGAAAAAAAGAGAGAAGGCTCAAATAGATAAAATTAGAAATGAAAGAGGAGAAATCACAATGGATACCACAGAAATACAAAGGATTATAAGAGAATACTATGAAAAACTATATGTCAACAAATTGGACAATCTAGAAGAAATGGATAAATTCTTAGACTCATACAACCTCCCAAAACTGAATCAAGAAGAAATAGAGAACGTGAATAGACCAATCACAAGTGAATAGATTGAAACAATAACCAAACACCTCCCCAAAAATAAAAGTCCAGGACCAGATGGCTTCTCTGGAGAATTTTACCAAAAATTCAAAGAAGATTTAATACCTATCCTTCTCAAACTATTCTAAAAAATAGAGGAAAATGGAACACTTCCTAACATATTCTATGAGACCAGCCTTGCCCTGATACCAGATCCAGACAAGGACAATACAAAGAAGGAAAATTGCAGGCCAATATCACTGATGAACATAGATGTAAATATCCTCGACAAAATATTGGCAAACCAAATGCAGCGATACGTTAGAAAGATCATACACCACGATCAAGTGGGATTTATACCAGGGACACAGGGATGGTTCAACATCCTCAAGTAAATCAATGTGATACAGCACATTAACAAAATGAGGAATAAAAACCAGATGATCTTCTCAATAGATGCAGAGAAAGCATTGACAAGATCCAACATCCATTTATGATAAAAACTCTCAACAAAATGGATATAGAGGAAAAGTACCTCAACATGATAAAGCCATATACGACAACTCACAGCCAAAATCATACTCAATGGGAAAAAACTGAAAGCCATCCCTCTGAGAACAGGAACAAGACAGGGTGCCCACTCTCACCACTGTTATTCAAGATAGTGTTGGAAGATCTGGCCAGAGCAATTAGGCAAGAAAAAGGAATAAAAGGAATCCAAATAGGCAACGAAGAAGTGAAACTCTCACTGTTTGCAGATGACATGATTTTATATATAGAAAACCCTAAAGAATCCATCAGAAAACTGATAGAAATAATCAACAACTATAGCAAAGTTGCAGGGTACAAAATCAAGTTACAAAAATCCGTTGCATTTCTATACTCTAATGAAGAACTAACAGAAAGAGAACTCAAGAATACAATGCTATTTACAATTGCAACAAAGAGAATAAAATATCTAGGAATAAATTTAACCAAGGAGGTGAAAGACCTATACAATGAAAACTATAAGACATTATTGAAAGAAATCGATGATGACATAAAGAAATGGAAAGATATCCCACATATGTGGGTTGGAAGAATAAACATAGTTAAAATGTCCATGCTACCTAAAGCAATCTTACAGATTCAATGCAATCTCAATCAGAAGCACAATGACATTCTTCACAGAAATAAAACAAAGAATCCTAAAGTTCATATGGGACAACAAAAGACCTCGAATAGCTAAAGCAATCCTGAGAAAAAAGAACAAAGCTGCAGGCATCACAATCCCTGACTTCAAAACATACTACAAAGCAATAGTAATCAAAACAACATGGTACAAAAACAGACACACAGAACAATGGAACAGAATTGAAACCCCAGAAATAAATCCTCACATCTACGGGCAGCTAATCTTTGACAAAAGGGCAAAGAACATACAATGGAGAAAGGAAAGTCTCTTCAATAAATGATGCTGGGAAAACTGGACAGCCAGTTGCAGAATAATGAAAGTAGACAACCTGCTTTCGCTGTACACAAAAATTAACTCAAAATCTATCAAAGACCTGAAGGTGAGACCTGAAACTATAAAACTCCTGGAAGAAAATGTAGACAGTATACTATTGGTTATTGGTCATAAAGGGATATTCTCAAATTCCATGTCTACTCCCACAAGGGAAACAAAAGAAAAAATAAACAAGTGGGACTTCGTGAAATTAAAGAGCTTCTGCTATGCAAATGAAACCAGGATCAAAATGAAAAGACAACCCACCAGCTGGGAGAAAATATTTGCAAACCATATATCTGATGAGGAGTTAATCTCCATAATATATAAAGAATTCACACATCTGAACAACAAAAAAAAAACAAATAACCGGATCAAAAGATGGGCAGAGGATATGAACAGACATTTTCCCAAGGAAGATATACAGATGGCCCATAGGCATATGAAATGATGTTCAACATCACTAATCATCAGGGAAATGCAAATCAAAACTATGCTAAGACATTACCTTACACCGGTGAGGATGGCTATAATCACCAAAACAAAAAATAACAAATGTTGGAGACAATGTGGAGAAAAGGGAACCCTCATTCACTGCTGGTGGGAATGCAAACTGGTGCAGCATCTATGGAAAACAGAGATATAGAGATACCTCAAAAAATTAAAAATACAAATACCTTTTGATCCAGCTATCCCTTTCCTGGGTATTTATCCAAAGAACTTGAAATCAACAATCTAAAGAGGCTTTTGCACACCTGTATTCATTGCAGCATTATTCACTATAGCCAAGACATGGAAGCAACCCAAGTAGCCATCAACAGATGATTGGATAAAGAAGCTGTGGTATATATATACAATGCAATACTACTCAGCCATAAAAAAAGAGAAAATCGTCCCATTTGCAGCAACCTTCATGGTATTATGTTAAGTGAAATAAGCCAGACAAAGACAGCACTGTATGACCTCTCTCATGTGTGGAATATAAACTAACACACGGATAGAGAGAACAGTTTGGTGGTTACTAGGGGAAATGAAGTTGGGGGTGGGCACAAGGGGTGAAAGGACTCATTTATATGGTGACTGACAAATAATAATGTACAACTGGAATCTCACAATGTTGTAAACTATTATGACATCAATAAAAAAAATTCAGTAAAAAAATAAATAAAATTAATTTGTGTCAAATGATATAGTGTGAGTTACTGGATATGTTATTAAGTGAAAAAAGTAAACTTTCTAAACAGTACATGTAGTGTATAGAGTACATATAGAAGAGAGCACTGAAGATATACATGTATTGTTTATGCTTATATTTGCAAAAAGAAATAAATGCAGGATAAACTATAATCTAAAGAAAACAGTTACCTGTGGGTGAGAAAAAGGTATTGAGGAGAGGAATAGAAGTAAGACTTTTCTGAGTATAACTGTATGTTTAGTTGTGACTTTAGAATTACACATATGTTATACATACTGAACAACTAAAATTGAATCTAAAAGCATAAAAAAGCAAACTCGTGAGTGGACTTTTTTTAAAGAGACAAATAAAGATATCTAACCATAAATCAAATTACCAATATAATCACTCAAGAAAAATCATAGACAATTCTAATAATTTTAGATCAGACTATTATAACTATACATCCTTAGTGGAATAAATTTTAAGGACAAAAAATGGTAAAAGAAATCCTGACCTTTTTTAGTAGGCTTATCTTCTCCGATAACTGTGTAGGATTTTTGAAACTCTTATACATGAGTTGTGGGTTTGAATGAATAAGTAATTATATTGATAATATTGGAAACTATTGTTCTCACTGAGGAATAGGTAAAGATACAAATATGGAATCAGTGGAGGTGAGGAAGAACCCTGTACTTTTGCTTTTGAATTGGAAAATTAGCATAAAACTGCTAAAAAGAAAAACAAAAGAACAACAACAACAACAAAATCAAGCTTGAAAAAGCTCAGAAACAAAGACATCCCATTACCAATTAGCTTACCTAGCCCTCAGATCTTGGTTTCTAGATATTTTTTCTCATTAAAAGAAGCAGGGCTCCTTAAAAAAAAGTTCTAGTTCAGGTTTGGGGTAAGAGAAGTATAATAATATGAGCCCGTAATGTCTTATTGTGTTAGAAAGTGAATCAACAAAACATGGTATAGATATGCCAATTGGACAAAAAAACATGCTCTAAGGACCACTGGCCAAAGTTTAAACAGTTTGGCAACAAAAAGAACAATGGATTATACCAGCTAAAAAACATATAGAAGCAATGAAAGAATTTTTAAAAATCAGAATTGTAATAATTGACTCAGGCAAAGATTAACAAATTCTAAACTGTCGAGTGCTTCAGGAAGATGAGCAGGAGTCACCAGTACTAAAAGCTGTTAAGAAAATAAAGAAAGATGAGGACTAAAAATATCTATTGCTTTATTCTACAGAAGGCATCTGTGATATAAGCAATATCCCTTCCAGTAGAATTGTGTGGAATAAATCACTATTGACCTCCATCCATCCCTTTGTTTTGCACTGCTTGAATTCTGTCTGTGTTGTAAACAAACTCATTCAAGTTTTAAATTTTTCACACAATACTCTCTCTTTCCACAACTTTGCTTTGCAAGGACACAACTCTATCCTGAGCATGGTTTCCTAGTAACCTCACCAACAGGAGATGCACAATTTTCACAATCGTCAAGAGATGAAAATACTGGTGATATTCTCTTAAATATCTGGCGTGTTTCAGATTCCAACATCCTCATGTTTCAGATCCCAACTTCTTCAAATTCTTTCAAAAATTATTTTTCCCTTTACGTTCATCCGGCTGGTTATTCCAATTGTTATATCTCTGCATGAACAATCATGTACTGAACTTTCAGTACTTCCCATATTTCACAGATAATTTTGGCACATGTCTCACAGTCCTCTTTTTCTCCCAAACTCCTGTCATTCTAAAGAGCAACTCCAAATTCGTATGGATGAACTGAACATGTGCCTAACCACAAGATTCCTGAGCTCTTCAAGTCCATAAATCTTCAGAAGTAGTCTATTGGCTAACGGGTGAATACAGTAGTCAACCCCCAAAAATGATCCGCCTCTAAAATTTTACTCTATCATTCAATTTTCTGACCTTTGTCTTTTGTGTTTCCTGCCTTCTCATTGCCTTACTTCCACTTCCTGCCCTTCGTTACCATCACATGAAATTCCTTCCTCTGTTCTCCAGTCTCTATACCCCGTGGTGCATGGCTTTACCACTTTCTTATCATAATTCTCCATACATCTGAATGATTAGGTGAAATCAGACAATTAATAACCTAATTGTTGCATCATAATTCCTAATACTTTTCCAGTTTTTTTCTTCTTGTCTTTCTGTTTTGGCCGTTCATAGTGAGCATTCTTATCTGGTTCCCAATCTCAGAGAGAAAGCTTCTGATATTTCACCACTAAGTATGATGCATGCTATAGGTTTTAGTAGATACTCTTTATAATGTCACTGAGGAGCCCTTCTATTCCTGAGATTCTAGGAAATTTTATCAGGAACAGCCTGCTAATTTTATCACAAGATTTTCTGTATATACTGAAGTTATTTTTCTCCTTTATTCTGTCAATGTAGAGAATTGGACCAATTGTTTTCAGATATTACACTAAACTTTACATTACTAGAATAAATTCAACTTCGTCACGATTTATCTTTTTTTATAGTTTGCTGAGTATTTGCAAATTTTTAAAAGGATTTTGCATCTGTCTTCACGCAAGAGATTAACTTAGCGTTTTTCTTTATTCTAATGTCCTCGATAGATGTTTGTAACAAAGCTTGCTGGTCCCACAAAACAAGTTGGAAATGTTCTTTCTCCATTCTGTGAAAATGTGCTTAAGATTGGCGTATTTCTTCCTTAAACATTTGCTAGAATTCACTAATGAAGTCATCTGGGCATGGAATTTTCTGTGGAAAGTTCTAAAATTATTGATTAATAACTTTAATAGATATAGAATTATTTAGTTCTCTATTTTTCTCATGTCAGTGTTAATAAACTGCATTTTTGTAGGGATTTGCCCACTTGATTGACATTCTAAAACTTAATAAAGTTATTAATAATATTCTTATAATATTTTAATGTCTGCGAGATCTATCATGATGTATACTTACTCACTTCTGATGTTTTTCTGGAGGATTTTCAATAGTTGTTATCAATTTTTTAGTATTTTCAAAGATCCATCTTTGGCTTTGTTGAACCTTGCGTTTTATTTTGTTAATTTTTGCGTGTGTGCGTCTTGTGCAGCTTCTGGAATGTGCCTTTAAAAGGGTAGGCATTCCCTTCTTCCAGTCTTCCTCTTATTTTGCTGGCTAAAATTTGGACCATGAGATGAGTTGGAGTTTCAAATGAAAGGATCCCAGGTTTCTGTGGCTTGTGGAGCCACCATATGAGCCATGAACTGTTCATGGTTCTTAATGTTAAAGTAAACTACTAACATGCTTAAGCTTTTGCTATTTTGTTTTTTCTGTCTTTTACAGCTTAATCCAATCCTAAAAGATATACCAGCTCTTCTCTAAACAGTGACATAAAACTGAAGGAAACCATGTGAGTATAGCAATAACAGTGAATGTTTTTGTAGACGCAAGTCACTTTTATATTTAGGGAGTGATTGAATTTTATTTATTAACTTGTTTTTTATTGGCTATGTTGTAAAATCTTTTCAAGTGTGCCAACAAATATTTAATCTTGAAAATTTTTGCAAACAAACAAGTTGAGAACCACTAGAGTAAGGACAGAAGATAATAATCCCTCCACTACACGTGCGTTTCTTTCTGCTTGTTTCCTATCATACATGTAAAAGTTACCTTAAGAGCACAGGATCATGGCTGTACTCTGGCTTCTTTTTTTATTGATATATATTTGACATATAACATTATATTACAGTGAGGTGTTGCTTAATGACAGGGATACGTTTTGAGAAATGCATTAGTCAATTTAGTTATTTTGCAAACATCATAGAGTGTACTTACACAAACCTAGATGGTATAGCCTACTACACACTTGGGCTATATAGTACGAATCTTATGGGACCACTGTCATATATATGGTCCATTGTTAATTGAAACGTCCTTATGTGGCATGTGACTGTAGCTTCAGGTGTACAACATAATGATTCAATATGTGTCTATATTGTGAAATGATGACCACAATAAGTCTAGTTAACATTCATCACCACATATAGTTACAAATTTTTTTCTTGTAATGAGAACTCACAAGATTTATTCTCTTGGCAACTTTCAAATGTAGAATACAGTATTATTAACTATAGTTACCATGCCATATATTACATCCCTAGGACTTATGAAGTTTGTGCCTTTTGACTACCTTTACCCATTTGGCCCTCCCCCACCCCCACGTCTGGAAACCACCCATCTGTTCTCTGTATCTGTGAGTTCGTTTCTTTTTTATTCCACGTACAAGTGAGATCATACAGTATTTATCCTTCTCTGTCTAACATTTTACTTAGTGTAATGCCCTCAAAGTCCATCCATCTTGTTGCAAATGGCACGATTTCCTTCTTTTTTATGGCCAAATAATTTTCCATTGTATATATATACCACATTTTCTTTATTCATTCATTCATTCATGAACACTTAGGTTGTTTATAAGTCTTGGCTATTGTAAATAATGCTGCAATGAACACCGGGGTGCAAAAAATCTTTTTGAGTTACTGTTTTTGTTTCCTTTGAATAAATACCCTGAAATGGAATTTCTGGATCATATGGTAATTCTATTTTTATTTTTTTGAGGAACTTGCTTCCTATTTTCTTTAGTGGATTCACCAACTTATATTCCCACCAACAGTGCACAAGCGTTCCCTTTTCTCCACATCCTCATGAACATTTGTTACGTCTTGCCTTTTTGATAATAGCTGTTCTAACAAGTGTGAAGTGATAATTTATTGTAGTTTTGATTTGCATTTTCCTGATGATCAGTGATGTGAAGCACCTTTTCATGAACCTGTTGGCCCTCTGTGTCTTCTTTGAAAAATATATATTCAGAGCCTCTATTTTATTAATTATTAATTTCTAATCTGAAATGTCTTATTTCTTTTTTTTAATTTTAGCTTTAATAAGGTATAATTGACACATAAAATTGTAAGATATTCAAAATGAACAAAGTGGTGATTTGATGTTCTTTACTTTTGGAAAGGATCACCCCTATCTAGTTAATTAACAAATCCATCATATCATTTATTTATTTATTTTTGGTGAGAACATTTAAGTTCTATTCTCTTAGCAATTTTTTTCTTTTTCCCGAGGGAGATTCACCCTGAGCTAATATCTGTGCCCATCTTCCTCTTTTTTGTATCTGGGTCACCGCCACAACATGGCCACTGATGAGTGGTGAGTCTGTGCCTGGGAACCGAACCTGGGCGGCAGAAGTGGAGTGCACTGAACTTAACCACTAGGACACCGAGCCAGCCCCTCTCTTAGCAAATTTTAATTATATAACACAGTTTTATCAACTATAGTCATCAGATTTTTATGTTAGATCCTCAGACCTTATTCATCTTATAGCTGAAAGTTTGTACTCTTTTACCAACCTTTCCCTATTTCCCTTATCCCCAGGCCCTGGCAACTACTCCCTGTTTTGGTGAATTTGACTCTTTTTTTGATGCATTCCACATATAAGTGATACCATGCAGCATTTGTCTTTCTCTGTCTGGCTTGTTTCACTTAGGATAATGCCCTCATGGTTTAGCCACGTTGTCACAAATGGCGGGATTTCCTTCTTTCTCATAGCTGAATAATATTTTCTTACATATATATATCACATATATATATATCCCATCTTCTTTATCCATTTATCCATTGATGAACTCTTAGATTATTACCACACCTGGGTTATTGTGAATAATGCTGCAATGAACATGGTAGTGCAGATATTCTTCAAAATCCTGTTTTCATTTCCTTTGAATGTATACCCAGAAGTGGGATTGCTAGATCAGATTGTAGCTCTATTTTTAATTTTTTGAGGAACATCCATACTGTTTTCTATAGTGGCTGTGCCACTTTATATTCCAACCAACAGTGCACAAGGATTCTCTTTTCTCCACATTCTTGCCAACACTTGTTCTCTCTTGACTTTTTGTTGATAGCCATTATAACAAGTGTGAGGAGATATCTCATGGTGGTTTTGATTTGCATGTTCCTAATGATTAGTGATTTTGAGTATCTCTTTATATACCTGTTGCCATCTGTATGTCTTCTTTGGAAAAATTTCTATTCAGGTCCTCTGCAAATTTTTTAACCAAATTAACCCTCTTTTTTCTATTGAATTATTTGAGTTCTTTATATATTTAGGATATTAACCCCTATCAGATATATGACTTGCAAATATTTTCTTCCATTCTATCAGTTGCTTTTCCATTTTGTTGATGGTTTGCTTTGTTGTGCAGAAGTTTTTTAATCTGATGTAGTCCCATTTGCTTTTGCTTTTGGTGTTAAATCCAAAAACTCTTTGCCAATACAGATGTCAAGGAGCTCACCTACTATGTTTTCTTCTAGGAGTTTTATGGCTTAAGGTCTTACATTCTAGACTTTAATCCATTATGAGTTGATTTTTGTGTATAGTGTTAGATAGGGGTACAGTTTCATTTGTATGTGGCTGTCCAGTTTTCCCAAAACCATCTATTGAAGAGACTATCCTTTCTCTATTTATATTCTTAGCTCCTTGGAAGTAATTTAATTGACCATATATGTGTGGTTTTATTTCTAGGCTCTCTATTCTGCTCCATTGATCTATGTGTCAGTTTTTATGCCAATACCATACTGTTTTGACTACTAGAGCTTTGTAATACAGTTTGAAATAAGGACGGGTGATTCCTCCAGCTTTGTTCTTCTTTCTCAAGATTGCTTTGGCTATTCGAAGTCTTAGTTCCATACAAATTTTAGGATTTTTTTTCCATTTCTTAAAAAATGTCATTGGAATTTTGATAGGTACTGCATTGAATCTGTAGATTGCTTTGGGTAGTATGGACATTTTTAACAATATTAATTCTTCCAATCCATGCACAGGGAATATCTTCCATTTATTTGTGTCTTCTGAAATATATTATTTCTTTTTTACTTCATTTGGTTTTAATTTGATGTTCAGTTTCCAACTTTCTGGGATTAATGCTTAGTGTATCAATTTTTAGTTCTTTTCTAATGTATGCCTTTGGAGGCTAAAACTATCCCTCAAAGTTCAGCTTTAGTTGCATCCCACAATTTTTGATATGTTTTATTTTCAATATCATTTGATTACCACAATTTTCTAATCTTTTTAATTTCTTCTTTGAATTTAGTTATTTATATGTATATGTCTCAATAGCTAAATTTATGGAGATTTGTTTTTATTTAGTAACATGTTTTTCAGAGGACACACTCTCTGTGATTGAAACACTTTGAAATTATTGAGACTTGCTGTTGACAAGCAAGCCACTATATAGTCAATTTTTGAAATGTTCTATGTCACCTTGAAAATTGTATGTTCTGCCATTTGAGAGTATAATATTCTATACACGTCAATCAGACAAAATTTGTTAATCATGTTTTTCAATTTTTTTCTTTTTGCTTGTTCTATCAGTTACTGAGAGAGATTTGTTCAAATATTCCATTATGATTGTGGAGTCCTGTATTCCAAATTGAAGTTGTATCATTTTTTGCTTTACACATTTTAAGGCTATATTTTTGTTGCATATAGATCTAAAACCATTTTACTTGCCTGGTTAATGACACCTTTCTTTCATCAAGAAGTGTATTTTTTAATCTTTTGTTTTGTTTTGTCTTGTCTCCTTTTTGCTGAATATTCTCCAATCGTCCTTCTAGATCACTTTTCTTCTCTGCTGCTTAAAAAGCTGATGCTATAGACTTCATCAACTAGGTTTTCAGTTTTATTTGGCCAAACCGATGCACTGGAAGGATATGGAACATTGGCAAGACAGACAGTTCAGTGAATTACTTCTCTGCTCCTTAATGCCAGGCATTGGGTGGAAACAGCTGAAATCCTCTGTCTAAAGTCACAATTCACATTAAGCTGCTTTCTTCTACAGCTACTGTCATAGCTCCCTTCAAGTTCTAATAAACAAGCTCTTCCCTTGCTCCTTCATTTTTTTTTAATTTAATCCACATTTTTTAGTTTCTTCATCTGAACAGCATCTAAATTAGTATAGCAATTTCTAAAAGTGGAGCTTTTTATCCTCTTTTCACAGCTTCAAATGTATCTAAATTAATGCCCACTAATCTATAGTTAAAATTCAACCTGCTTAAATTATAGACCTAAATATCTAATTGCCTACTGGAAAACTCCATCCCCATGTACTATAGTTATCTCCTGTATGTTCTAAACCACACATATATTATAGACTAAATGTCTATGTCTCACTCAACTCTGTTCTTTATCTTCAATTTCCTCCTAAGTTGAATGATTTTGTCAATAAAAAATTTGGATTCACATAACATGAGTTCAGGCCAGAAAGGCTTAAGGTCAGTGAAGACTTAATTGTGGTTCCACAAAATGTTTACCTTTGCACGAAAGGAAAGTTCAAGAATGCCATGGTTTTGTTTTTTTCTGTTTCCATCTGCACAGAGTTTTATTTCTTTTTCACCTTTTACTTATGGTATAGTTTTCTGGAATCCCAGCTTTAAGCAGAATCTCCTATTGAGCTCCTTATCTTAGGAAGGCCCTAGGCTTTATCATTTTTTCCTTATTTATATGTTGAAAAGAGAAGCTGAAAGAAGCCAGTACTAGCAGATATCCTTAGAATGAACACTAGCTTCCATATTTTCTTGACTCACAGAAATTTCATTTTCAATTTGGTCAGATTTCTTTTCTTTCATTCTTCCTCTTTTTTTTTCTAGATCAGAAAGTCATCTTTCTTGTTTTAATCAACATCTATATTTTTTCCAGTGAAAGCACTTTAATAGTATTTATCCTTCCATTAAATTGGTTTAAATGCATCTCTACGATAGGTTTTGAGTATCTTGAGAAGGTAGTGGGCCAATCACCATTTGCCCTGACCTCTATTTGCCATGAAGAACACTTAGCATGGAGGAGATATAACTTAAAAATAAAGTTGAGATTCAGTGAGTCCAGCTGTATTTTACAATAACTTAAGTAACTTTAACTATGTTGAGTTCCCTGATCCTTCTGGCTCAGTATTCTGTACTTGAGGAGAACACTTAAGGATCATTTGATCTAATTGTTGCAGTGGTGGTTGTAGCACAGAAAGGTTGCTGCCCATCACAGTTCATTCTTCTTCATTTATTGTATGAAGTAGTCACTGAGAGGTAGCTGATCTGCCAGGACTACACTATCCAGGCTTCATTAAATCTAAGTATAGTCATGTCACCTTTCATCATGGATTTGTAAGATGCAAGTGGCCTTCTTTACTATTACTTGCTCCTTCTACCAGCTGGATGTAAATTGTTCCAAGGCAATAAAGATGCAGGATCCATAAGATGAAATTTATCTCTATATCTGAAAGAGAGTTACCTACCAACAGAAACATATTCATTGAGCAAGTAATCATTGTTAGTTTGTTAAAGCGTTGAAACTTGGGGATTTGTTTGTTATCATAAGTAGTGGCTGTAATGCATATTTATTGAATTCTGCAATTTACTGGCCACTTCCTAAAAATTTTTACAAACTCTCTTTAATTGTCCTAGCATACTTCGGTGGCAGATTTTATAACTAATTTATAAACAAATGAAACTGAGACTTATCCAAATTTCTTATCTTGCCCAGAGTTAAAGAAGAACATGTAAGTACCTATCATTTTTAGATACCTAGAATATTTTCCCTTCATCACCCTTCTTCAGATAACAAAAGCCTTTTCCTTATCCACTGATTGGTGATATAATATAGCTTATTATTCAATTTCAGAACTCATAATACATTTGTAGACTATATAAAGCTGTGAATTGAAAAAACCCTCATCATATCTTGACTGTGTGATCCCCACCTAATGAGTGTAGTCAAGACTGGTGCCCAGAAGAGCCTCCCTTAAAAAGAGAAGCTGTCTAGACTCCCACTCCAATCCCTCCTGGCTCCTAAAGGAGTAGCAGATCTGACTGCTGAGGGTCTAACTTTGTCCTTGGGCCAGATTTCCCTACTTGGTGGTGTTAAGGA
Organism: Diceros bicornis minor; assembly: GCF_020826845.1. Classification (NCBI taxonomy): domain Eukaryota; kingdom Metazoa; phylum Chordata; class Mammalia; order Perissodactyla; family Rhinocerotidae; genus Diceros; species Diceros bicornis. Next base: position 7,176,813 of record NC_080749.1, read on the forward strand.
ACTCACTGCTCAGGCCTACCCAGACTACCCTCAAGATAGCAAACTTTCTTTTCTCTCCTTGTTGGAGAGGGTTTTCTCTGTGGGGATAGCCTGCCTTTCTTCAGTTTTTCTGCCTATGACTGTGTAGGGCAATGAGATTCTGTGTGGTTGATTCAGTTCTTCCTCATCCGGTGACCAGCTGTCCCAATTTCTCAGGACTCAGGGATTTCCCAGAATAGATACTTTTAATGCTAAAACCAGAATAGTCCCAGGAAAACTGGGATAGCTGGTCACTGTAATCCAAGTTCCATTTTCAAGAATGGTGACAGATGGCCTTGGCACATTCTCTTCTCTGATCGTTTGCAGCTTTCCCTGAATGTGGGGGGTGGAAGATTGAGTGCCTATCCTGTCAATGATGATCAAGATGATGGTGATAATAGCAATAACAATAAGAGCTGATGTTCATTGAGAGCTTTCAGTTTTGCCGTAATGTAATTACTATAAGGATTTTACATGTATTATCTTATTCTAGCTTTCCAAAAACCCCAACATTAGTAACAATGTCATTCCTATTTAACACATGAAGAAACAGAGATTCAAAGAAGTTAAGGATGTTGGTCAAAGTCTCCAGCTGATTTGGTGCTGGAACAAGGTGTGAACACAGGCAGTCTAATGCCTGAGCTCACATACTTAAACACTAGCATATTTTTACACTACTCAGTAGGCTACTCAGGTGCCTACTGTCACAGTTATAGAGTGGAGCAGGAGTGAGTTCCGGGCCATCTGACACCAGCATTTTCCCTGACCATGACCCAGGACTGTCCTGAGTTCCCAGTGATATTCCTCAGGGTTTTCAGAAAATATGGCAACAAGTTGCATTACATGGCACTTCCAGATTGTGTAGATCTGTGTGGTTTCATTTTCTTTACTCTATTAAAGCTTACTAAAGATCTGATAATCTAAGCAGTATTTATTTCTTTTTTAATAATTTTTCACATCTATGACTATGTGGAAGCATGACAAGATTGTTAATTTGTTGAAAATGAAGACTATTATTACCCTTTTAAAAATGAGAAAATTGAAACATGAGAGAGAATTTTAGTAGATGGAAAAGATTTTTAAATTATTTGGACTTAAATTATCTAGACTAATGGTACGTTTTTGCTATAGATAAACACAGTGATGTCTAGAGATTTTAAATGAAGTACCCACAATTAATTCCACCTGAATCCCATTTCCTCTCTCACTGGATTCCTCTGAGGTTCTTCTTCATTAATTTGTGTTATCTAGCATTGTAGCAGAGTGATGAAATGTTACAATTTTACGTTTGTGTATGTGTTTGTTGACGTTGTTCTAAATTGGAGATAAAATAAATTGAAGAGATATCATCTCCAAGAATCCTTCAGTGCATAAGGCTATGGGAAATTAATCCAAGAAAACCTCTGCCATTCTTGGTAGAATCCTCTGTAACAGAGATGCAACCAGTGGCAGGCAGAAAGTAGCTTGAATAAAGATCCAGTTTACATTGAGCTGTGGTAATTCACTCTACCCTCTCATTAGAATGGAATAGAGGATATCATTCAACATTGGATCACCCACATGTGAACAAAATATAAATACATGTGTAGAGTACCTGTTGAGGACCACTTGGCTGTGTGCTGTTTCTCTCATGCTTCTGCTCAAAAGATGGGTGAAACAACTCCCTAAAGAAAAGAAAAATTCTGATAAAAGCAATTTTCCAAGCCTGGGGAAAATGCAGCTTCCTATTCATACATTCCTATTGTGTGGGTGCCAATCTGGAGGGGAACAGGAGTTTGTATTTCAAATGGTGCACCTCTAACTCTCCTCTGTAGGAAAAAAGCAAATTGTTATGACAAAGAGTGCTTGAAAAGTCCTGTCAATGTGACTTTCTGAGGACAGAATCCAGTTAAATTGAATACACCATTAGGAAAAGTAAGATTTCCTATTGCCTATAGCCCTTGATATCATCAATATTGTCTTCTTTGTTATTGACGACATTAAATTATGTTTCCCTAGTGTTGCCCTTTCTTTTTTTTTGTAAATGATAGCATTTTTTTTTTTGTGAGGAAGATCAGCCCTGAGCTAACATCTCTGCCAATCCTCCTCCTTTTTTTCCCCCTTTTTCTCCCCAAGGCCCTAGTAGATAGTTGTACGTCACAGTTGCACATCTTTCTAGTTGCTGTATGTGGGATGTCGCCTCAGTATGGCCGGACAAGCGGTGCATCGGTGCCTGCTCGGGATCTTAACCTGGGCCGCCAGTAGCGGAGCACGCGCACTTAACCGCTAAGACACGGGGCCGGCCCCGATAGCATATTTTTTTAAAAAATAACTGTTTGATGCCCATAGACAGAGATTCAGTATCTGAATCAAGTAATCTCCCTACTCTGATTTTATTTTATTCTAAGTCAGATACACACCCAGGCTTGGGATCTCCTCCTCTCCATTTCCTCTAAGATTCTATAGGCAATGCATCCTGAGCACCTCTCTTCATTTCATGCGACCTCCAAAGCAGGCTTTTAATTTTTGCTGCAGTTGTCACCCATGGTGTTGGCTTAGTGTTTCGGTTGGCTCTTACTTCCCAGTAGACTAGGAATTCAGTTCAGCTTTGCACGTCTTCAATAGCTTCCCCACTCAGTCCTATCAAACCTGTAAATCCCAAGATTCAAGGATACTTCTGGGCCCCAGAAAATTCTCAAGCACTTCAAGCTACATCATCATCAAGCTATATTTAATTGACCACTTATTACATTCCAAGTGCCTTATAATATAAATACCTACTATCTGTTAAGCAATTAATATGACCCTACATGACTATGATTTATATATATTGACTCATGGTGCCCTCACATAGTCTCTACAAGGAAGATGTCAGCATTATCCCCATTTTTTAAAGATGAATAACATGAGGTACAGTAAGGGTAGTTAACCTACCCAAAGTCACACATTTAGTAAGTGGCAGTGTTAGAATTTTGACCTTGGTAATGTGTCTCAAGGCTCTATGTTCTTCATCACTGGACTATGCCACCCTAATATATGTTGCTACATTTTATCCTGATTCAAAAAGAAAAACCTGTATGTAGATTTCTGTCCCAATTTTACAGTTGAAGACATGAAATCTCAGAGCAATCGAAAAAACTTCGCATAGTCACACATCCACTAAATAGTAGAATTGGGGTTTGAATCCAGGTGTAACTAACACCAAAGAACATGCATTTTCCATTAAAATCTGGAAATGATTCCACCTGTTGTGGTCCCATAATTTTGAAATTCACGTTTGGTATTGACTGTATTCTGCCTCTCATGGTATTTAACTTTCAGGTAAATGTTAAAAAGCACTTAGCTCTCACCATAAGCCAGTCCCTGGATTAGGCATATGAAGATAGATGGAGAGATGGACAACTCTCTATCTCTTACCTCTAAATATTAGAAATGGAGCTATCACAGTTTCAAGAAAGAATCCGGCTTACTAATGCACAGTAAATATAGGAACCTCATTTCCTGACTGCAGTTTTGAAGGATTCTGCAGCTAAGAGTTACCAGAGAGCAAAAATGTGGAAAAGACTCTTTGTATCAGTCCTACCTAGCCTGTAAAATGGGGTTATACATTTTCCTGTACATTTATTGGATGTCTCAGAAAGAGTAGAGCTTTCAACAAATATTGAAAACTGCAGCTTATGAATATTTTTCTCAAGTCATTGTTGTGGCTTTATACCCAATTTTTGATATTTTGAGGACTTTCAAACTCCTGGCTCAGGAGGACCTTAAGACTGACAGTCTCTCTTTCTGGTGTCCTTGCTGCTAGTCTAGTCATGCCAAATGCTTTATAATCGTCCAAGTGGCCACACTGGTTCCTATTCTGAGCCTGTGATTCTGTTTTTCCTTAGGATGAGGTAGCCTTCTCTTTATAGTTCTGGGAAATCCTAGTCATTGTTTAAAGACCAAGTCAATTTTCATTTCTTCAACAATACTCTCCTCCTGCTTCACTGCAGTTAGTTACCCTCTTCTCTCTACAACTTCTGTGCCTTGTGTTTCTTACTATTATTCTATTTATAATTGGTTATGAAATCATATATTTACTTATCTGTCTCTCTTAGATTGTTAACTCACTAGAGCATGAGCTGCATTATTATTTAGTGTATCATCTGGACTAGAAAAGTCAGACTGGCTCTAAAGAATCTTTGAGATTTGAAACCTCTTTTAGACTTTAAATTTGCTTGGGACTAAAAATATCTGTGCACAATGGGGTTGGGTATCCAGACAACAGCACCTACCAGTGTCCTGGAGCAAGAAATCAGGTTCTCGGGGACAACAAGCCAGTCTGAAGCAGGACAGACTGGGATGAGCTTCTGAGCCAAAATCCTTAGAGAAGAAGTGAGGAACACAAGGGGCAGAAACTGAAAATGGGCACCAACTATGAAGACATATGTGGGCTTTGACTAGGAGAGAAAACCAAGGGACTAGGCCAGATGGGAGCCAGTGCAGAAAGGAAGTCAAGCAGAAGGGATTCTGGACAGGGGTGACCAGAGCACAAGCCCTTCATGTGGTAGTGCACATCTCCACTGCTTGGGGAAAGTGTGGGGCCAGGTAGGTTGGACTGATTTACAGATGAGATTCAGTACTAAATCCTGTTATTGAGAGAAGGAGACCTTTTTCACTTGTTCAAAGACTTTAAAAAATCTCTAGTCACCAATGTATTAGATTGGTTTTGGATCTGGTATAGTATAACTACATCCATTTCTGTCTGTGAAATGCAGCATAACATGCCTTGAATGAGAATAGAGGAATGGATTATCTTTTCTGAAGACTCTAGCTGACGTCATAAGTGAACGACAGCAGAAAGTTTCTTTGAGTATTTAAAAATATATATTTTCTACTAACTAGCTAATGGGATCACATAAATCAGTACCTGGGAAGAATATCAAGGGTGAAAACAGTACGTAGAATCTTTACAATATGGAGAAAGACTTTTGTCTTCTGAGAATGTTAAAGGCCATTTTTGGTTTCATATATTGCAGTGCAAACCTGAAAGATTCTTATTTATGTATTCTAAGGGATTGCACTAATTTTTCCTGAATGGAGGAGGAAGTAATGGCATAAGCTTTCAGTGTTGGAAATTATAAGAGTTAATACCAATCCCACTTACTTTCTGTATATGTAGGGGGAACTCTGCCACTTAGGGTGGAAGCACATTTTCCTATCTACATTTACCACCAAATTTATGCACTCGTTCATAGAATGAATCTCCACTGGGCTTGCAAAGACATGCAATTTTGCTGCTCCTCTTTCAGAAGAGGAAACTGTGGACTATTAAAGTTTATGTCATATAAACATTGGACCTGGAATCAGAGGATCTAGGGCATAAGTCTAACCTTGCTATTTACAAGGTCTTTGATCATAGACAAGATATTTGGTATCTTTGACACTCAACTTCCTCCCTGGGAGAAAGGGAAATTATATCAAATCACAGATGCCTTTTGTGAGAAGGAATTAAAATGACAATCAAGTTAAGATCTCCTATATGGTCTTGAGCACAAATAAGGTACCTTTGTGTCTACTTTATCACCAGAATGTAGAAGTTTATTCATTGGACATTTTAGGAACTAGTCCCATCTTGCCAGAACCTCTGTAAAGTCTTGCCCCACTGCCCACTGAAAAGTCATTAAATCAGGCCCATATTTAGACTTCAGAAGCAGACTGCCCATATTTACTCATTGTGGTTCCTAAACCAGTGAACTCTCATTTTACATTTGATAACAGTATTAGTTTCCTGTGGCTTCCATAACAAATTACCTCCAATTTACTGGCTTAACACAACACACATATATTCTCTTACAGTTCTAGAGGCCAGAAGTCTGAAATCAAGGTGTTGGCAGGGCTTCTCTCTCTCCAGAGGCTCTGGAGGATTATACATCCCTTGCTTCTTCCAACTCTGGTGGCTGCCACCATTCCTTGGCTTGCGGCCACAGCACTCCAGTCTCTGCCTCTGAGGTCACATTGACTCCTCCTCTGGGTGCGTGCCTCATCTCCTTCCACCTCCATCTTAGAAGGACACTAGTGATGGTATTTAGTGTCCATCTAAACAATTCAAGATCGTCTACTCATCTCAAGATCATTAACGTAATCATATCTGCAAAGATCCCTTTTTCAAATAAGGTAACATTGACAAGTTCCTGAGATTAGAAGATGGACATATCTTTGGGGGCCATTATCAGTTTACCACAGTGTCCCAGGGAGAATTTAAGATTGTTTAAGATTGTTTATTTAGGTACTGGAAGAAAATATTAGAACATCATTTTATGTTTATGTTTTAAGCCAAATTATAGAAGAGCAAATAATCTTATCAACAGTTAACATGGACTGACAATGGCACTCTTGCAGGTTTTTCTGTCCTTCAGTTCCAGGTCACAGAGGATACGTGAGGCATTCTAAGAAGGAAAGTCAGTCAACAATGCAGAGAGCTCAATCATATTTCCCTCCTCCTCCTTCCCAATCATAGCCCTGCGCTCTTTTAAGTGCATTTGCAGAATAAGTTATTGAGTTTGGAAGTATACAAATTCTCAAAAAACAGATTCCTCCTATGAGACTGGATTAGATAACACTAAAATGAAAGCATAAGCAAATTACAAGAAAATGACAGAGGTGATGGTTCTCCAGTTCCTGATGCAATCTCATTGACTGTTACTTGATAACCAAGTGTCAAAATTATCTACAAGACTCTTTGAAATATAAACTTACTTTCAGTATTATGAAGGATAGATTTTGCCTTGAGTATATTTTGTGCCTTGAGAAACTAGCTAATGATAATAGAAAGTAAAAATGAGTTGCAAGATATTAAAATATACAGTGCTTATTTCATCTTTAGCTCAAATTTAAACCTTGTTGATTTTATTTGTTTCATAATACATGTAATATAACTTGACAGTAGTACATATTTGTTAGAGATGCTTATATTTGTTTTTCTGATAGGATGTGCAATCAAAAAGATTTGGTGATCGTTTGTCTGCCTCCTGTGACTGTAGCTGTGATTGCTTATTCTACCTCTATGTTCTCAGTTCCAACTTCGGCTCAACCCCTCTTCAGTGTGCAGCTTTGATAACTTGACTTGTTTTGGCTACATTTGTATTTTCCCCATTTGACTTGGAATAGTCTAAAGTGACCCAGACTAACTCCTCCAGGACAGTTTCAAAATTTTCACTAGAATACACTCATAGAAAGGATCCAAACACAATAGAAATGTAACAAGAGTGAGTGATTTAAATATCAAATCACTCAGGTCAAATGTAGAAGGAGGATTTTTCTGTCTCTGAGACTAGAATATAAATTTCTTAACAATGTTGAATAAGTGTTCTTCCCACAAAAAGTTTAAAAATTGCTGCATATCATGCATATTCACCTATTAAAGTGCTAGAGTCTCATTGTAGAGAACCACTGAGCATTCTCCATTTGAGCACAAAGCCAGTGTCCCATAGGACACAATATAGTGCAGTGATGTAGATAAATGGTATCTGAGAGATGAGAGACTTTAGCATGGTTGTTATGGTAGTATTATAATGACTTTAATATGATTCAAATGTTATGGTAACATTTTAATCATTCAACTTAATGATCTATACTTGTGAAGATTTTTTCTGGGTGATTGTTTCATTACTGAGTGTAAATGATATTTGTTTAGTTTAAATTGTGATTGCCATTGTATCCAATTAGAAATCTATATTAGAATTGGATTACCATTATTGGAGATTTGTACTCAGTCATTGCCTGTTGGATACTGTTGCAGATTAAGCAAACACTTCCCCATGCCTAATCAGCAGCACCCAGTGTGTTGGCTCATGAAAACGAAGGGCTATGGTGCAGGGAAGACTGGTAGAGTAGCACCACAGATTTGATCTGACCAGGCATTTGCATGGATTTGTCTCTCTGTTACTCTAAATGCGGGATCCAGCTTCAGGGCTAAGTTATGGTTTTGGACTTGGACGTAAGATAGATGTGTTTGAGTCTCAGTTCAATTTCTGAGTGACTGACTATGTGACTTCACTAATATCTCTGAGCCTCAGTTTTTTAGCATCTATAAAATAGGATAAATTTTTGCCAATTCAATGATTACATAGAATAACTAGGTAACTCCCAGAAAAATGCTTATCCATAGGTTTTCTACCTACTTTCATTTCTACTTCCTTCTTATTAGATCTTCAAGTATTGACAGTGAACTATTGTTATGTGTGATATTTTCTTTATTATATTTAAAACAGTTTTCTCCCATATTTGAATCCTTTCAATATTGAGCTTGCCCTCTAAACTCCCCTGCCCCTTGCATGCAATAAGTAATAAGATTCTTAAGGTGGCTGTTGAGAACATTCTCATATAGCGGTAATAAAGAGAAAATAATGAGACTAATAAAAATATCTACTATTTATTAAGTCCTCACTATGTGCCAAACATTGAGCTGCTTTTCTAATTATCTCATTTAATTTTAATAGACTTGAAAATTGGAACCTAAAGAACTTAGAGTAAAATTTCCAGTGTTAAAATGTATGATGTGAGTAACAATGTAAAATATACAATGCTTACTTAGAAATAAAATATGGATGAAATAGAAAAAAACAAATATATAAAACTATTATCTTAGATTATTTTATTGCTACTTGTTGTGAAACCAATTTGACTAGCTATTTCAACGTACATTAAACATTTTTGTTGTAATGTTAGTTAAAAATTATTTTTACTGGAAAAATAGTGCACTGTTTAGAAAACAGTTTTCAGAATAAACACATTTTGAGAACTCTGGAGAGCTTTATAAAAGGCAGTTTGCAAGTCGTCTTGGTTGATGAAATAACCAGTAAAATGCCAATTTTGATTTTATTGATGAATAAAGACTAAGGTGGTCTGAGGGCACTAAAAATGCTAGAAAAATGAGGCACAATTGAAGGAATCAGCACCTAGAAACTTCCCAGTGTATAGAATCCAGTGTACAGGAGATAGTAGAAGATGCACCTATCCTGGTTTGTTTAATTGTTTTGATATTATGTCAAGGGATGTAGAATGTGGCATATGATGGAGGCTTAGGTACATCTGAAGTAGCTTGAAAATGTCTGATCAAGGAAAGTGTCATTCCATGCTTTACCGCTGTAGTGGAAGGAGAGTAGGAGTTGTTAGAACACATTGGCTCTCCAATTCACTACTCTCAATTATGAATTGACAGGAATCTTTCTTGATTGCTAATTTAGATATATGGAAAACAAAATATAAAAAGTCATTGAAAAGTAAAAACATTTATTGTCCATATTGTTCTTTTTATGCATAAATAATGTTTCTAGAAACTCAGAAATAAAAGTATTTGCAAATAGGTTTAGAGGATTATCGCTGCTGTTCTGAGCTGGACAGTGTCTCAAAGTGACCTGAGCTGGACAGTGTCTCAAAGTGACCAAGACAGACTGGGTCAGTGTCCAGAGCACCCCTGTCCCAGATGTTGAGTAGAGAAAGTTTCTCTCATGGTGCTGCTGGGTGAGAGGACCAACTTGTGTGTGCTTGTCCTTTCCCTCCCCACCTCACCACACGACACTCTCCCATTTGTACTTTCTCTTCTAGCCGTGGGATCTTTGCAGAGATCCTAGAATTTGCCAGGCTATTTGCTATCTCAGAGACTTGCATATGCTTGTTTTTTTTTTTTAATTGAGATCACATTGGTTTATAACATTATATAAATTTCATGCGTACATCATTATATTTTGACTTCTGCATAGACTGCGTCGTGTTCACCACCAAAAGTCTAGTTGCCATCTGTCACCAGACATGTAAGCCCCTGTACTCCTTTTACCCTCCCCACACTCCTTCCCCTCTGGTAACCACCAATCATTTCTCCTTATCTGTGTGTTTGTTTCTTTGTTTATCTTCCCCATATGAGTGAATCATACAGTAATTGTCTTTCCTTGTCTGACTTATTTTGCTTAGCATAATTCCCTCAAGGTCCATGCATGTTGTTGCATATGGCATGATTTTATCTTTTTTATGGCTGAGTAGAATTCCATTGTATATTCCACATCTTTTTTATGTATTCATCTGTTGTTGGGCACTTAGTTTGCTTCCGAGTCTTGGATATTGTGAATAATACTGCATTTATTCCAGGAACGCAGGGCTGGGTCAACACCTGCAAATCAATCAATGTGATTGATTGATTGACACTACTTTAACAAAATGAAGAATAAAAATCACATGATCATCTCAATAGATGTAGAGAAAGCACTTGACAAGATTCAATATCCATTTATGATAAAAACTTTCAATAAAATGGATATAGAAAGGCAGTATCTCAACATAATAAAGGCCATATATGACAAACTCACAGCAAACATCATACTCAATGGTGAAAAACTGAAAGTTATTCCTCTAAGAACAAGAACAAGACAAGGATGCCCACTCTTCCCATTCCTATATAACAATATTACTGGAAGTCCTAGCCACAGCAATTAGGCTAGAAAAAGAAATGAAAGGTATCCAAATTGGAAAGGAAGAAGTAAAACTGTAACTATTTGTGGATGATGTGATTCTATATATGGAAAATCCTAAAGAATCCACCAAGAAAGTATTAGAAATAATTAAGGAGTACAATAAAGTTGTAAGGTACAAAATCAATATACAGGAATCTATCATATTTCTATACACTAACAACAAACTTGCAGAAAGAGAAATCCAGAATGCAATTCCATTTGCAATTGCAACAAAAAGAATAAAATACTTTGGCATAAATTTAACCAAGGAGGTGAAAGACCTATACACTGAAAACTATAATAAATTGTTGAAAGAAATTGAAGAAGACATAAAGAAATGGAAAGATAGTCATGTTCACAGATTGTAAAAATTAACATAGTTAAAATGTCTACATGCTTTTAACTTTGTTTAAAACAATCCTGTCCTGCTAATCCCATGGCTGGTGCAGTTATGTCATTCAAATCTTAGCTTAAATGTATGTCTTCCCTTATTAGTGCCAAATCAGTGTCCTGATTATTTTTTTTTCTAGCATTTATCTCAGCGTGTAAAAATGTGTTTAACATATTTTGATCTGTTTTTCCCGTTGGACCATAAGCTTCATGAGGTCAGGAACATTCTCTTTGCTTTCACCCACATAGCCACAGCCTCTGGTACAATATATGGCCAGTTGCTCAATAATTTTGCAGAGTAAATAAATGATGGGTACTAGAAGAATATGCAGTCACTCCTTACGTGGATGGAAACCTTTGATTATCAGAATCAGTTGGGAAATTCTTAGAAATACGTAATTCCTGGGGCAGATTCTGAGAGATTCTGGTACAGGAGGTTGTGGCTCAGGGCCCAGTGTGGTCCCGGCTCAGCAGCATGCCAATCTCCTGGGAGCCCACTAGAAAAAGAAAATCTCAGGCCCCACTGTAGATCACCTGAATCAGAATTTGCATTTTAACAAGATTCCTAGGTGAGTCCTGTGCACATTAACATCTAATAAACACTGGTCGAGGGTGTTACTCAATAATTCCAGGTGTTTCTGAACTTCAACCCTATTTGAGAACTACCAATCAAGAATAGGGCCAAATCAATGGAAGTCAAAACAAAAGTCATCCCCTCCCCAAGCAGAGCAGATATTACAATGAGCGTTTATTCATTTAACACAAGATTCATAGCTAGCACCTTCTCTAACTAGGCGCCATAATACACTCAGATAACACAAAGTAAAATCCAACACATTTCATCCTCTTAAGAGGATTTAAGTCTATAAGTGTGAAATAGGTTCAGAAACAGTCCACAACGACAAAGTAATAGACATCCCATAGGTATGAAAGCTTTACTTAAAAGCAAAGGAAATCATTTCTCCTTGGAACCTTATGAAAGCCCTTGGGTAAACTAACCTGGTGAGAAATTTTGACCCATGAGGAAGTGTTTATATGTCAAGCAAAAGTCTAGAGATCCAAGGCATTCTGGCATGATTGAGAATCTTCAACACATTGGTAGAGCTGGTGGGAGGCGGATATGAGACTGGAAAGCCCCCAGGGCCCTATGATGCAGAGAGGAGCTTTCGCTCTGCCATGTACAACCTCTGCCCTCAGGAAGCCCAAAGCCCAGTAGAAGATACTGGTGACGGAAAGGGTAAATAAATTATAAAATAACAAATGAACTAACTGGCCTTGTGCAGAGCCAATCACCAGCCTGGAGACCTCAGCTGTGCTCACAAGGGTACTTAGATGTCAAAAAGCTGAAGGAAAAAGGAGGGATATTCTAGGCAGATGTTACAACACATTTGAAGGCTTAGGGAAGAGGCACCGCTTCACTTTTTTTAAGGAAAAGTGAGCACTTCTCAATGTTTCAAGTAGGGTGTGAGGTAGGTGAGGCAGATATGAATCTGGAAGGTAGGAAGAAACCAGAACATGTAGGACCTTAAAAGTCATGTAAGGAAGCTTGGATTTATCATTGTCAGTAGAAAACCTCCAAATGATTTTAAGTAGGAAAGCACCATAATCAAATTTGAATTTTCAAACTTGTTAAGAAAGAATTACAGAGGAGCAAGTGAGATGTGGAGATCAGATGGGAGATGTGCTCCATAGTCCAGGTGGGAGATGATGAGAATTGAATCATGGGGATGAGTATAAGAAGGAAACATATATTACTCAAAATAGAACTCTCAAAGTTTTATATGGAAATTTTTTTTTCTGTCTGATATAATTCTCAGGAGCTTGGTTACTGAATTTCCCAGCTTATGAAATAATTTACTAGAAACGTTAAGTTAACATGCAGTGGGCATAGGTGTGGGGTGAACAGCGCTGCTTATTGGCAGTCCAGATAAAAAGCAAGAAGGGAAATTTAAGAGGAAAATCTAATAAAGAGAGAGAAAAAATAAACAAACAAACAAAGAACAGACCCAGGGACTCCAAAGTGCATCAACAGTGCACCATTTAGTCTGAGGCAAACGCCCCTGGACAGCTCACTCTATCAACATACACGGCACACACAAGAATAAAAAATATTCCTGAGGCCCTCAAATCTCTTCAGGAAAAGAGTGAAATATGTTCATGAATGCAGGGAAGGCCTTATTATATGTGGAAAGCACATTTCCATTCAAAAGAATTCAAACTAAGGCTGACTTTGGCACTTGTAGGCACATGTGGAAAGCCGTCCAGCTCTGCAGACCAGAGACCCCTGGCCCACTTCACTCCCCTTTGACTCTGATTCTGGAAAAGAGCACACCGTTTGGGAGCCAGTTAGCCAGGGGCTCTGCTCACTGCTGTCCTTTGAGCTGAGGTAAGAGCGAAGCAGGTGCAGGTTGAGATGCCACAACAGAAGCAACACTCCCCCTAGAGTGACCTGGCGCGATTTTCTGATGACAGTAATTACGAGGGGCAGTGCAAACAGAGCAGAGAGGACCGCTGCAGGGGCTGCGCCTCCCATAAAAGGAAATGGCCAAATCACAGCTGTTTGGCTTTAGGGTCAGAAAATCAAGACTAGTCGCCTAGTTTTTGTGCTTTCTCACAAAACTCAAGGGTATTACTGCTGGGTTAATTTCATAGATTAGCAGATATTTGAAGCTCTGGGAGAGAAGTGAAGCTGATTTGATAAAATGTGTTCCCACAGGAGAAGGGAGACATACTGAGAAAAAGGAGATCAAAATACTACAAAAACATTTAAATTACACTTTAAAAATGTCTAAAGCTTAGGAATTCTGATATTTCTGACAATGTTATCTCTTCTCAAAATACTAATTATGCAAGCACGGGCGTAGAGATAAATTTCAAATCTAAGAGACTATTTGGAAGGTAAATCTCCCTAAGAGGAAGTCTTATGAAAATGCATATGGTTGATAGAAAAATTCCAGGATTGCAATAATAGTAATACAAGTATGAACCAGCCACTCTGAGCACATACTGTGTGCCAGGCACTGTTACAGCATCTGTTAGCGATTGAACCTTCCCTTGTAAGGAAAGTAACATCAGCATTCCCCTTTCACAGATGAGAAAACTGTCACGCTGGGGCCTGAATAATGTGAAGTGAGATTACGAGGCTGGGCAGCGGCAGAGCTGGTAGCCTAGCTCCAGAGCACCTGCTCTGAACAATGAACTTGGATTATAGCTAGTTTCTAAAAATTAATCGCAAATGTGACAAATGTAAGAGGAAAAAGAGCTCCTAGATTTGACGTCACAATTTCTATGTCACTGCAAAGAGACAACCATTATCGGATTGAGTCTTCTAAAGAAAATCATTCTCGTGTGGTTCTTCTCCAGTCCAGAATCCTTTAATAGCTGTGCCTTCCCTTCAGGAGGAAGCACATACACCTGGACCTGGCTGGTATTTCCTCCACAATCTGGTCATCAGCTATACTGGTTCAATCATCCGTGATCACTTACATTTCTACCTCTTCCTACGCTCTCCCTCAGAGTTTCTGCTCCAGTCACAGTGAATTACTATTCCCCCAAATGCACTTTGTATGGGTGCTTCTCATTCATTGCCATAAATTGGAAGGGTTCTTATCACAAAAAATAAAAATGCATTTTGGTTTCCCAAAGTCATCATACTGGGCTGGAGCCGTGGTGGACACAAACATAGTCTAATTCATAGGATTATTCTAAGGGTTGGATGAGAAGGGGCATTTAGGACACTGCCTAGCCAACAAGTGGTGGTTTGTTATTTATAAAAGTTAAATGATTTTGTACACAAATCTTATGTATTGAAAATGACCCGAGAGTTCAGACCAAACATCCTCTTCCCAAGCCTAAGCTGTTTGGTTTTGTTTTTTGCTTTGATGACATTCAGCATCTCATTACACTGCTTTGAGGATGATTGTAATTTTGTTACTTGTTCCAGGCCAAGGCTGGTTCTAGAATTTCTCTACCTCCTCTAAGCTTTCTATAATCCACGTATTGAAGGGCTACTATGACCCAGTCACAGCACTTTAAAGGGAACTTGATTATCGAGAACTTAAATTGTATCACCTCCTGTAATATACTCAAATATCATACTCTCTCTATTATTAATTCTACATTTTTGCAGTTAGAAAAAACTAAAGTTGAAATGGAATAAGTAATTTCCCCATTGCCACACAATTAGTAAGTGGGGAAGGTAAAATTCAAATAAAGCCTTTCTACCTCAAAACTGTTTTTCAGTAAATCAGGTTGTCTTTCTTTGCCTCACTACTTGTCATTCATTGTCTATAAAACTAATAAATTCCAGCTCACCCATGTTGGACAATAAGTCTCTTTTGGCAAAGAAAGATTTTCTATGGTGACTTTTTTTGGGTTTTTTTGCTGAGGAAGATCAGCCCTGAGCTAACATCTGTGCCAGGCTTCCCCTATTTTGTATGTGGGTCACCAGCACAGCATGGCTGATGAGTGGTATAGGTCTGCGCCCGGGATCCAAAGCCACAAATCCAGGCCCCTGTAGCGGAGTGTGCCGAACTTAACCACTACACCACCAGGCCGGCCCTTATGAAGACTTTTTAAAGACAAATTGGTTTAGGTTCTAAATTAAACAGGACAGTACCTAGAGAGATCATCCTAGACCAAGACTTAGCATTCCTAATTTCTTTCCTATAAGCCTATCTTCCAAATCTGAATTGCTGAATAGTCAAGCCCCAAAACAATGATTTGAGAATAATGTAGTATAGAGAACTAGGTAAAGGCAAGTGTCCAATTCTGTTTTCTGTCCACATTTCTATCTAGTTCAGCTCCTTCTGTGAACTCCATTCAATAAATATTTCTGGAGGACTCACCTTATGCCAAACTTCTAGAAACTGAGGTTAGAAACGTTAACAATATAGAGTGTACTTTCTGTAGGAGCTACCAGCATAGTGAGGACCTTATTGCAGCAACAAATATGTTGCAAAATAGGATTTGTGAACAATGATTCTGCAAGATGCTTCTTCAAAGGGGATTGCCACAGTCAAACAAGTTTGGGAAATGCTACCTGCCCTTAGCTCTCCCTTGATCTTTGCTGTGCATATTAGCTTATTACATATCCTGCAGTGAGGAAATCTGTTTTACTTTATTTAGATATGGTTTTACAAAAAACCTATGACTATAGAAATTTGATTTTTCCCCTTGCAACACTTAGTAAAATTCTGTAAAATTAGAGTTCCTTCAAACATATTTTTAGAAATGGTAGCCTAAAATATATACCAGCCTCATAACCAACATCTCTATCTCTCTTCCCTTATCCAAATGGTCTTTCACACAATTGTCAAGACTGTCTTCTTCAAAGAACGATCAGATTACGCAGGATATGCTATTTTTTTAAAACTTCAAATCTGGCACATACAAAGAAATCATTTTACAGAGTCTACCATTTTAGAGTAAATTCTATTGTATTAGGAGAGCCTTTTAGGTTTTAATCTGCCAAAACTACTTCCTCAGCTTTATGTCCCACTGTTACTTTAATCAATAAACTCAGTGAAATGGTACTATCTGCCATTCCCACAAAGTCACCATAGCATCTCATATCCTTGATATTGGTCACCAGAATATTCCTTTCCCATATCTCTGCCTCTAGAAACTCTCTGTCCTCTACTGAAATCCAGGCCAAGAACCTCCAAGAAGTCATTCTTGATCTTTGCAACCTTAAGTAACACTACATCTCCTGTCTCTCCACAGCATCCTTCTGGGATCCGTCTTCCATAATGGGGCACATTCATGCTCTTATTCTAGTAGTCTGTTGGCTCTTTGAAAGGGTAAGATGGTTGGGCAAGCAGCATGGTGCCCCAGCCCCACTGCTTATCTTGTCATTTTTTTCATGCCCTCCACCCTCGGGGATCATAGGCTCCTTTGCCTACTAATGCTTGCTGGGAATGGGTCCTGCCTTTGGGGTAATGCAGATTAACTTCTGCCCTGGAGAACATGCATTGTCCCCTTTTCAGTTTCCAAATAACAAAAAGTACGACCTTATAAATTATAAAATAAAAATGAGTTATATTAGATTTAACAAACGAAATATAATAATATAGAAATATGATAATTATTGGCTTTGATCAAGTCAAGTTCCTGATTGGTCAGTCAGTTCTGTTGCTCTCTCAGGAAACTTCTTTTCTTCCATTGCTGTGTAATGACTCTCGCGTCCATCCTCTGTCTTTCAGACAATAACCACAAAAGACAACAAAGGTCCGACGCCTGCCAGTGAAACAGTAGGTTAAACTTAGCTGTGCATAGAAGCAAGCCCAAGAAAAAAGGAGAGGCCTCTTTTGTGAGGTAAGTGAGACTTCTGTTGCTCAGCTGTTGGAACTTTTCTTCTCATAAAGTACATTACATCAGAAAATATTTATTTAAAAGAAAAGGATAAGCTAGAGTTTATTTAGTGCTAGTCATATCAATGCTGGGGGGTAGAAGAAGAAAGAACTCAAGCCTCTTAATTCAAAGAGGGTAAATCATTTCCCTAAGATCAAAGAATGCAAAAGAGCCAAATTGGAGCTTAGAATCCAGGTGTGTGGTTCCAAAGTCTGTACTCGTAACCACTGCCCTCTCCATGGTTATTGCAAGTTAAGGGAAGAAGAAAAGGATGCTTCAAAGTAGGCCGATGGACTAAATCTGAGGAGGCTTTTTGGAACAAGTGAAATAAAATATTATTTTCTTGAATGTTGGCTAAATGAAGTTTCTATTGAGTTGTTTAGTTAGACACATGAATGTGTTTGAGTTGCTGTGGTTATACTACCAAAATGAAAAAAAAGAAAAAGAAAAAAGAATGGATTGGAAATGTCAGTGGCCTGTTTTAATGTAAATTCTCCATATATTTGGTAAAACCTATTGACTTCCAAGTAATAGTGTACCTATGACTTGATATATATTGACTTATACCTACTAGGGACTTATTGTTTTCAGTAAATACTCTGTGAAACGTTTTCTCATTTAGCTAAAAATAATGCTCAGCTTTCAGCAAGATTTTTTTTCCTTTTCAAGTAGAAAACTTTGTTGATCACAGTGCCTGTTCTCAAAGTGATCTGAGACCATTAGTTTTAAGTATGTATAATCTGAAGACATGAGGGAAACAATGAGTAATGCTAATTTAGAAGAGAATATTCCATTTTTTCCATCATATGAATATAAATAAGAAATTATGCTTGTATTATCCCAACTATATAAAATTAGCGAACAAAAATGTATGTAAAAAGATTGGAAAATATGGAGTAACTTTCATATTCATCAGGATTATTCTCTGATTAATTTCCAATTCATAAAGAAATATCTAAACAAGATCTTGGCTTAGTCTCAAGATGTGTTTCCTTTGAGAGATTTTGTTTCTTTTGTTTCTCCTCATGCAGCATAAACCAGCTCTTTAATTTTCGTTCATACTGTATCACTCGCTAAAATAACTATATTGTCTACAATAAAATAAGGCTTCAGTTTTTTTTTCTTAATTTACATGACTACAATTACTCTGTTTCTGACACTGAATAGACAAAAAGATACATTGCTTTATTTAAATAAGCTAATTGGGGATTGGTTCAGTGTTTGCAACAAAAAAAAAAATTGTCATATGCCATACGTCATAGTCCCACATGTGAGCGTAATTCAAACTCATGTCCCAGGAAAATCACAGTTATTAAGTCAGGGTACTTTTGTTATTATCTCCAAGTGGCTAAAATCATGAATCATGTAAATATGTGAATTTCAAGGATCTTCTGTATATCAATATGTTAATAGTAACTGTCTATGAATAGTGAAACTACGGACAATATATT
Organism: Diceros bicornis minor; assembly: GCF_020826845.1. Classification (NCBI taxonomy): domain Eukaryota; kingdom Metazoa; phylum Chordata; class Mammalia; order Perissodactyla; family Rhinocerotidae; genus Diceros; species Diceros bicornis. Next base: position 7,195,489 of record NC_080749.1, read on the forward strand.
TTTCTTTCTGATACTGTTCTGAACTTTCCAAATTAGCCTTAATTATGAGTTGATTTAAGAAGAATCATTTTCAAACAAAAGTTAAAAAAATAAAATCTGCAACCTTACCTTTTAATTAGGAGATATCTGAGAGATTCCTCAGTGTGATTTATTAACATATATGTCATTGCATTTATATAATGTTTATATATCACCGCAGCCTTAGAAACAGGTATTTTACCTGTGTAGTATAGCGTGTTTCACGACATCTGTGGAGATGGGGTATAGCCTGTAAAATGTACTCTCAGCTCGTAATGAGCAGGGAGCTAGAATTAGCACGTCTACTTCTATTAAAAGGGGATTTTGTACGGATTGTCTGCAAGACTGCTCTCAACTCCATTCCCTGACTTTCTGCCACTCTGTTCTCCTTCACAGAAACTACATTTCCCAGGATGCCTTGCCAAGTGGCTTCCCACTGGATTCAATCAATGAGAGTTCCAGGTAGCTGATTTTAAAGGCTGAAGGGAGGACACACATTTCCTTCTCTGCCTCCATGTGTGTGTTCTGTGGAAGGAGCTTCAAGTTCTCTACTATGGCTCCCAGACCTGCTAGATGGCTAAATTGTAGTCCAGTTTCCACCAGGTTTCAGTAACCAGTCTCCTCTCCTGGTACCTCCATTTGTAGGGCAATGGTTTCCTGTTTTGTTAATGGCTTGATCCCTCTTTGCTTTCTCGGGTCTTCCATCACCATATGACCACTTTTCTCCATTTAATTTTTTCCATTTGAAGTACCTAGATTGATTTCTATTTTTCTGACTAGACCCTGACACATACAGTGGTCATTTACATCACATGCCATGGCCACCCTAGAAATCCAGCCATCATTACTTTCTTCTGAATTTGTGCAACTGTGCTATCTTGGGTATTTATATCAATTTCCTTAAGGCTACTATTTGTTGAGCAGCCACTATGCACCAGGCATTGTAGTGGGTGTCCTCCGGCTACCTGTCTCTCTAGTCTCATCGCAAGAGACAGTTGTCCTCACTCTCTTTACGCCACCCAAGCTGGTTCTCTTCCATGTTACCAAATATTCACATTTCTTTTTACCTCAGTGCATTTACACATGCTATTCATTGTGTGGAATGTCTCTTCCCCTGGAATCCTGAAAACTCACTTATCCTTTATGTGTCAAGTTAAACCTTGCTTCTCTGTAAAGCCTTCCGTGACACCAGATCATTAATGTTTCCTTGACATACATTCTTATTCCACCATTTACTTCCTTCTTGTAGTACATAAGAAATAGTTAAATAATTTATGGCGGAATTTGTATTTTAATGTCTCATTATGGCTTTTAAAATGTAAATTCAATGAAAGCTGAGACCAAAATCCACCTGATTTTAACCTCTCTGTCCCTATTAGCTGCAAAAATTCTTTTGCATGCAAAATTAGTGCTTGATAATATTGTTGAATAAATTATTTCATTTAGTCCTTTAAGATAGATATTATTTTCCCTACTTTATATAATTTTATTAGATTCATTCTACAGTATATCGAATAGTATAGTCATTCTTCAGTATACAGTATATTCTACAGTGTATTCTACAGGCTGCTACATAGCATGAGTTGTTGTAAATGCAGAGTATAAAGCAATGACCAAAACAGACACAAATCCTTCCCTTCATAAAACTTGCATTCCAGCTGGGGTTGTATACAATAAACAAGTGACGTTCATGCTATGTCAGATGATGATAAATCATATTGAAAACAAAGCAGGGGAGTGGGCTAGAGAATGCCATGTAAAGACAAACTATTTTGAAAAGGAAGTTTGGGAAGACTTCCTTGATACCAGGACATGTGAGACAAGTACTAAAGGAGATGAGACAGTAAACCAAAAGGTTAGAAGGGGAGAAGAGTTCCAAGTAGAGGAAATCTCATTAATTTTAGAGATAAGGAAAATAAAGTTCAAAGAGGTGAAGCAAATTTGCTGAGGTCATAAGAAGTCTCGATTTGTAACCAGGTCCGTGTGCCCCCAGGGCTGTGCTCTATTTAACGCATTACAATTTCACATTCTAGTATCTGGGGTACAAAACCGTTGCACAAAATTCACCACAACCTACATAAAATTGAACCATTCAGCCATGATCGATGTATTCTTGCTCACTGTGCTAACCATATTTCACAAGAGAAGCAGCAGGTGCATACAGCATTAAGGGTAGAATTCAGTTTCTGATTTTAGGCCATTTCAGCTAAAAAAGTTATTTTGTAGGAGTTTGTTAGCAGTGGGATTAGAACACCATCGATGATAGGCAAACTGGATATTGAGCTCCAGAGAACCACTGAATTCTGCACTCTTTCGGATCTGTGGTCAGACCCTCACCATTTATCGTGAAAGGGGCTATAGAGTGTGTAGTGTTGGATCTATGAACATCTACAACGCTGTGAAAACGACCTAAACTCATATGTCACCTTCACACACACAGGCATTATTAGACCATCAAAATGATGCGTTTGAAGCCTTGACTAGTGAAAAGCTTGTGTTTAGTCCTCTGTCTTTTAAGTTAACTGTAACATTTCTTAAAATCCTTTTGGTGTCTGAAGAACTACTAATGAAGACAGATGAATACGAGGGCCTCAGTAGGCACAAACTATGACAGCTTACATCAGATTGCCCAATTGTAGAGTTCCTTTGTTCAACGATGTCTGAGTGATTACTTTTGTGCGTGACCTTTCCTCTGCTGTCCTTGAGTCTCAAAATTACAAGAAAATCTCCAACTTAATTATAATGATGGAGTTGCAGGTGGGATGGAGAATTGGAATTGGTCAGGCTTACATTTTTAAGTCTAACTCCAGCAAGGACTAGTTATCATTGTTTTTTCCTTTGGACCCTACCTGTAAAATGCAGAGGCTTGTATTATTTAAATTTGAGAGTTAATACAAAACTACTGACCGTCCATATTAAATATACTATCTGACTTATTTTATATCTGTGGCAAACGGTGACTCTGATGTGTATATTTTCTGATTATAATTGACAGAATTCAGGAGAAGCAGCTTGGTGTAGGAGAAAATCACAAGATACTGGAACTCAGAGAGCTAGATTATGTCTTTGCTATTCCAGTAAAAAGCACTGTACTTTGTAATTAGGAGGTTAGAGCAGGAGATTCCAAGTTCTCTTTCAGATTAGGAAAAAAAATCCCACGATTCTCTAACTTATATCCTCTGTGTATCGTATATTATGGCATACAGCATTTACAGGAAAATGCTGTCTGAAGCTCTTGAGAAAGTCTAACATTCCATCCAACATGCAGTGGAATAAACTTTCGTTAGAAAGCATATTACATTTGGGAAAGAATATTGTTTCCAATCCCAAATAGCATTGGATTCAATCTATAGTATTGTTCATGTTAACAAAAAAGGTTAAGAATACTTCCTTAGATAATCCAGATTGTTTTTCCCTCTAATTTTGATAAAGCAAGAAATAAAATTTTTGTTAAATATTAAGATCAATGAAATAAGAGCAAGCTCCTTTCAGAACCGAGATTAAAAATCTAATAGGCTTTTGTCTTCCCAGTTTTCACTCAAAATTTCTATCTAACTTTTAAAAAGCCTGTCTGTATTAATGAGGATGGAAACTTCAGGTGCATTTATGTCTATTTGCTTGAGAACAAATAGCATTTTACTTGAGAGTTCTGTTTTTCTGCAGACCTATACAAATGACCAGTCATACAGGTCATTTCACAGACCTATAGATACATTTGTGCTTTTCAATTATTCTCTCTTCTTACAAGCACTTTACTGCCTCCTCTACGATCCCCCTCCGTAGTTATATCTTTCAAAAGACAGAGAAAAAAAGCTGCCCAACATTATTTTCCGTTCCTCAAGAACCTCATAAAAATATAAATGGCGGGAATGTGGATTCTTCCTTTGGAATTTCTGTTCTTCTACCTGACCGACTGCACATGTCATGTTTTATAAATTTAAGTAACCATAAACTCTAAAGCTTTATATTTACACTTTTCCACTTTTGAACCCTGTTTTAGCTTCTGTTCTGGAAAATGGGTGTTCATTAATGTTTTCCTTTCTTTGCTTCTCAGTAACACTAATAGTGGAGATTTAAATGTGGCAATGAGACTTCATTGTGATTTATGACTTGTATCACTGACAAAAAGTTGACATGCCTAATATACCAAAGGCATCTTCTAAGAAGAGAGAAGCATATGGTGAAAAATACCGACACTACTATAGAAAAATGAGTGAGATATGAACTTACATTTTTACAGAAGGAAAAGGTCTTTGCTCTTAATCATATAAAAAGATTCTCAAAATGGGTAATAATGAGATAAATGAAAATTTAAAATACAGTGATATATAATTTCTTGCCCAACACATTGACAAAATCTAAACATTGACAACATGCTTTGCAGTTGAGATTATGGGGAAATAGTGTCGGTGGAAATGCAAAATGATGCAATACCTATAGTGGAGAATATGGCAATATCTATCAAATTTACATGTGCATTTACTCTTTGATCCAAGTAATTCCTACTTTAAGAATATATTGCAAGGTATGTACACAAGGCATGTATGCACATAAAATTTATTTATTATAGTAAAAGATGGAGACAACCCAAATGTTCATTATAAGAGGAAGGTTGAATAATCTCTGGTAGATCTATGAAAAAGAGAATAGGCAGCTATAAAAACAAATGAGGAGTACCTATATAGAGGAGTACCTCTATACTATAAGTGATGTCCTAAATATTAGGGCAGAAAAAACAAAATGGAGAAGAATCAGCAGTTTACTATAAGTAAAATAATTTACTGTTGTTTATCCAAGACAGTGTATGTAGTGATTTATATACGTATATACTCAACATGCTTACATTTACGAGAAAAACTATTCAAGTATAAACCAGAAAATTAAACAGAAGATTACTTTTGGAGGGAGAAAGGAAAAAGGTGGAGGTGACAAGAATAGAAGCTAGAGTTCTCTGAATATATGATGTTTTACAGATTTGACTTTGTAAGCATGTGAATATTTTATATAATTATAAAATACAATAATATGAAAAAAAGGAAAGTGAAACAAACACATGTGTCTCAAGTTGGGACATAACTGAATCAAGAAGAATTATTTCAAAGCATGTAAAACAATACTTTTACTGTTATTCCAATGGACTGTACCATAAAAACACAGTGAGCTGCAAAACAAAGTAAGACAAAACATTAAGAAGTTTAGTAGTCGTACTGGTGAAGGGGATGTTGGTCTTATTATCCTGAGGCTGTGGATTGTGTGTTATGAGATAAAGCAAGGAGTAAGTTTCTTGGTGTCCTTGAGGTTCTGGACAAAGGAAGTAACGGTAACGTCCCCAAGGCTAAGAAAGGACCGTGTAGTCTTGACCTTAAATTGGAAATACCAGTATAACTTTGTGATGTATTTTAACTAATGAACAACAACAAAAAAGTGACAAAATTGGAAGGCCTGACTTGCAATTTTAATAAAGTAATGGATCTAGACAGTGATCATCAATAACTGTCAACATCATCACAAAGACAATCTAATAAACATTGTGTGTTTTCTGATGGAAATATGCAAGCCATCTATAAAGAATTCTTGCCAAAAGCTCCATGAGACCTATATAATGCAAAAGAAATTTACAAGAAATACTAGAAACAGAGAACACGTTACATAAGATCAAGGAGATGACTGTGGAAATTTCACATGACAAATATCTGGTTTCTTCAACAAATATTTGCAAGGGAAAGTAAAGAGAGATAGAAGATAAATCAATAATTCAAATGGAATTTATGAGACGTGTCAGCCAACTGCCATGTATTTGAAATCCATATTCAAACAAGCAAACTTAAAAAAAGACACAGAAATTTGAACACTACCTAAAACACTGACAATATTATAAGTTATCACTGATTTACTTATAGATTTGAGCATAGTAATGTGACTATTTTAAAAAAATATCTTTTAGAAATAACATGCTGACATGTTTACAGATGAAATGGTATGATCTGAGATTTTCTTCAAAATAACTGAATTTGGGGCGAGTGGGTGATGGCATAGGTGAAACAAGACTGGCCATGATAATTTTTGCGAGTCATTTATGAGTTCTGAGGGTTTGTTACAGTACTCATACTATTTCTTATGTTTGAAATATTTCATAATATAAAAGCACAAGAAAATAGTCATTGTATCACTTTTTAGCATTTTGAGCTATCTCAAATATGGATGAAATAATTAACTTATGATGTAGTATGAAGAAATCCAAATAATTATTCCCAAGCTAAAAGTGTTTCCTAACCAGCTTCCCATGTACTATCCACATTTTCTTCTTATGTGGTTATGGCTTTTATCTCCAGAAGTCTATCGTTAAAGTAAAAATTCTCCCCCCATAGAAACAAAAGAACTAATCATTCCAACTGTGTGAGAATTATACCGTCTGAGTTTGCCAGTTCTAATAGCTGACTAAGAAATATTGGCTAAAAGTGGAAAATTGTGACATGCGCATGGATTTAAAACTGTCCTTGTAACAGCTCAGTCACAGAGAGCAGATTTTATTCTAGCTAGCTAAAGTTGGAAGGGCCTTATTATAGGGGATGACATTGCTTACAGAGGGTTAGGAGAGTTAAAAATACATTCTGGGTTAAGCTTCTAAGTATTACTCCCAAAGCCCCGCACAGACCTGGTTGCCGAGGCTGCTCTGCGTGCTCTGTGATCAGAAAACGTGTGTAGTCAGGACATTACCACATCGGGATATTGCCCCCGTCAGGAAGCCAGCTTCAGGACGGTAAGCCACGCCTGTTATAATCCACATCAGAAAAAAATGATGCAAGTGCATCTGATTGTCCCAATCTGAGTCAAATCTGTAAATCTAGACAGTGAAAACATCTGCAAAATATAGTTTTAGCTTCCCAATCATTTTAATGCTAGAAGCCTCGCTGGATGGAGGATATGATACACCAATCAACCACATACATCACAAGGACCAACACATGTTCTGTATGCATTACATAAATTATCACTGCTTGCAAACTTCTGCTTGTCCCTCTTACTTCTGTTGAGACTAAACCTAATTCCTTTCTGACCACATGACATTTGCAATTGTATAAAATAACCTTTTTATTCGGTAAGGAAGATTGGCCCTGAGCTAACATCTGTTGCCAACCTTCCTCTTTTTCGCTTGAGGACGATTGGCCCTGAGCTAACATCTGAGCCAATCTTCCTCCGTTTTGTATGTGGGATGCCGCCACAGCATGGCTTGATGAGCAGTGTGTAGGTCTGCGCCCCAGATCTGAACCCTGGGCCACCAAAGCAGAGCATGCGAACCCAACCACCACACCACTAGGCTGGCTCCAAAAATAAGCTTTTTATGTTTTTCTACTTGTACAAAATATCCAGAAAGAAAGTGTTCTTTTCCATTTAGTTGAGAAGTTACATAATAAACCCCAAAATCAACAAGACCTCCTTTTCCAGGCCTAGTGTTCAGAGTGCACGATCATGAATGTCTGGAGCGGGCAGTCGCCCCGGCCTCCACCGCCGTCTCCTGCTCAGGCCCACAATTCTTTCACAGTGAAGGTTGCTTTAGAAGTGGTGCTGCAAAGTAGTTCAACCTTCTGAGATAGACAAGAATTTTTACATTTGTCTTTCTGAAACTGTCGTATGGTGGTTCATTTGTTTGTTTACCATAGGCATTTGCCATTCTCTGTTTCAGATTCTGTACTTAAGTCCTTTCTAGATCCATATTGCCAACCCAGAATCTGATGAGCATTAAGGACACACCTAAGTACAGAGTGAATATCCAGCACAGTGAAGAGAGCAGGGGCTCTGGGCAGCCCACATGTGGGCTTCCGGGATCAGAGCTTCTAGCCAATAAAAAGCACAGAGAAGAGGGAGGCTGGGCAGGAGTGAGATGAAGAAATCACACTCCAGAAAATGCTGCTGCGAGTGGCCTGTTTAGCTGCAGAGAAGCTTTTCCTCAATAGAAAGGATACCAGCTACTTGTTTTTTGGAAAAAAAAAATAGAACAAGAGAACACATATCAATATAGTAATAAAGGCCTGGTTTCAAATAATTCACCAGTGTCAGGAGGATAATGACATCTAATTAAGACATTAATTAAAACTCATAATACTTGCCTAATTAGAAAATGTAAAAGTACTATTAGACATTTTTCTTTTAAATTAGCTGAAGCAGATGATTAGCAGGTGTTCTTAATATAATTCTTTTTATTAAATAGAATACCACATGGGTAAAAATTAGACCTGTAAATAACAATACTACAATCAATCATTATTAAATGTTTGGAGCAGCTGCTGGAGAGGTGGTGTGGAGGTGCTGGCCCCACCACCTGGTACCCAGCCAATTATATTACTGCTTTCTTCTTACTTCAAAATTCAACTATTGTTTAAATTGAACAAGCTCCATTCTTCAACCTTTTTCTTGAATGTTCTAACAGTCCTTATGTCCTTTCTGTCTCTCAGAACTTAGGTTTTAAAGGAAGAACCCAAGGGAATGATTTAAATTGTAGCAGAAGAAATATAGGTTAAAGAGAGGAAATATTGTAGCAGACACTGAGGAAGTTTGCAAACCCGACTAGAGGCTACCTTAGAAGGCAAGTTATGTTCTCATTTGCTGGAGGGACTGTGAAATTAGCGCAATCTGCAGTAGCTTCTCAGATCTATGTCTTATCATTCCTAGACACTATACTTTATGTTTATTATGTTATATCATGTTATAAAAATGCATTTGTTTGTTTTTTTCCATCCTGCTGGTCAAATGAAATGTTCCCAAGAGTAGACATTAGTCTGTTGTGTTGCAGTGACTACTATATCTACATACCCAAACAAGATTGAGCACAAAGTAGGTGCTTAATAAATATTGACAGGTGAATGAACTAATGGGACTACTGAGTTTTGTGTATTGTGTATGAGTGTGTGTACTGCCTCTGGTATTACAAATGTTTTGGGGGCCAGGTACTGTGTTTGTAACTTCTCATAGAATCAGATCCTCTATCATGCTTGTCAATTGTTACACATTCATACCAAGTCTGGATTAAAATTCTGTTGTCACAGAGAAGTCTAAATAAATGCCATTAGCCTGAGACTCATAAAAAGATGGCTAGGCTCAGACATTTAATTGCTACCCTATTAGTTCCTACAAACAACCGACAAATGGCCACTAAATCTAAGTGTAAGCCCAGAAGGGAAAGGACAAAAATGGTCAGATTCAACCTCCATGTATAGGAGACCAGAGAGAAACATGAAGCATTAAAGCAAATAGCGCCTTTGAGTGAAAAGATACACAGACATAAATACCAAATGGTCTGCTTTGTTAGGGCTTATTTATAGCTGGGTTGCTGGGGTAAAGGAATAAACCATGGCAGGAAAAGAGGACCAGGTCCAAGAGGTGAAGAACCTTGAGTGCATGCTAAGAGGTGTCGGTTTATTTTACTCAGTCTCAGCAACAATCCTTGACGAATTTTAATTTAAAAATTGCCTTGTGAAATTTATCCTTAGAAGTCTCAATGAGTAATCCTTATAGAGAATGAACTAGATCGACAAAGCCAGGAGGAGAAAGACCACTGACATTGGGATGGTAAACATTTCTTCCATTTCTGATTTTCTCATTTCTTCTCACATGTCTATTTTAACTAAATCTGGAGAACTGCCTCTCTTGTCCTTCTAGCATTTTTCTTTGGGGTTTCTACATTCCACGCAGAAGTTCTAATCTCATTGAGTTTTTTTTTTTTTAAATAGAAAGTATGAACAAGGATGGAGGAAAGAACCTGAATCTATCACAATCAGTGATTTCCCTGATGGTTGCTGCAAAAAGGGCTCCCTGCCTTCCCAAGCCTTGGTATATGCTGAATAAAAGCACTGATGTCTTCACAAGAGAGAAGATATAAAAGTGTTACCTAAAATTACTGGGCAGCTATAAAGGAAATAAATGACTCTATTACTTTGAAATGTAAGCAAACACCGACACTAAAGCCCTGGGCAACACATGAAGCCATCCGCTATTAATCAATGGAAGTTTGATGACCTCGCCTCATACGGAATATAAAGGAACAATAATGTCCTATTCTAGGGAAGGCTATTTGGATGCTTGTGGTTGCAGTGTGGTCACAGGGGCATGGCTATGTCATCCCTCCTCTTCTTTTGTGTCATTGTTTGGCTTCACCTATGTCCGTAGCCCTTAGGGACCAAGGCAGAAGGCAGCATTTGCCTCGGCCAAAGGAAAAGCTTTTACCAAAACAGAAACCATGGTATTCCAAGCAGAGATCAAATGCTTTTCAGCATCTCTACATCACCTATTTTGGAAAACTTCTTTATTTTCTGTTTGTGTGTTCAACCCCAGGGATGAAGATCCCTGAGGCCACCTGATAGAGAGATATGGATCAGTGCTGGTTGCTTGGGGTGGGAGGTTGTGGGGGCAAGGGGTAAGCTCTTTCAGGTGCAGGAAGAGAGAGCTTAGAGTTTTCACCTTATTTTTTTCTTCTCTTTCCTCCTATGTCATTGGCTGGTAAGAAGGACAGGGGTGTCCTGCCCCTGGCCCCTGGAGTAGGTTCAGAAGAAAGGAGGCCTGGAGTTGGCCGGAGAGACAAACTGCTCTACAATATACAGAGAAGGGCTGTATTCTCTCTGTATGCAAATGTGCCTGCCTTGTTCTGCCATTGGGATGGAGGACAAGATGAGGGAATTGATTGACCTTGGAGATAAGGAGCAAGAAAATTTATCCTAGGGCGCAAAACATTCATGCTCATTTTCTTGAGTCAGACCTGGATTATAATTTTCCACTAACTTGACTGACCTTGGGTAACCTCTTATAACCTCTCTGACTCAATTTCTTGATGTGTAAAATGCAAAAAAAATCCCGCATAATATCCAATTCACAGGGGTTTGTGGGCATAAAATGGTCTGACATATGCAAGCCCTGAGCAAGTGTTAACTACCTATCATTATTATTTCACTGCTACTCTTATGTTTGCTATTGTTATTGTTATTGAGAATAATAAAAAAGATCTTTAAGGTTCTCATGAAGACAAAAATAATTGACCAGAAAGGAAACTCCATAAAGATTGTGTGCTCCAATCATTAAAGGAACATTAATCAGGAAAATCTGTGAGATATTTATCTAAACTCACATGCACAGACACATACCTTCATGCATCCATTGGAACCTGCATCCGTAACTAGTGGAGGTTTCAGGGATTTGGGATTGGGTATCTAACCACACTCTATTTCAACGTCCACCCAGCACTTAGCACAAAACTGATGCAGAGCAGGATCTCAAAAACCCTACTACATGACAGAGGGGATGCTTATCAGAAGCATCCACTCTGCAAATGAGGAGGAACTTTTGGATCGCTGCAGTATCTTAATGGTGCCTTTGGCGGGATCTGGCCCGTTTATAAACATACTACCACAGCTCTACAGACCATGGCTTGCCTATGGTTAATTAAAGTTAAATGATGGCCACTCTCTGTGATGCCTTCTCCCTTTCCTATCTAATGACCTTCTCTATTCCCCTGAGGCTGTAAGCCGCCAGGTTGTTAAGTGTCCATATGATTTCCTAAATTAATTTAAGCCAGTAGGCATAGTCTGATAGCACCTGATTATGATGCAATGGGTTTCATTTAGGTGAAAAAGCTTGGTGGAGTTCTTAGAAGATTGATGAGTCATTGTTGCTGATGCAGCCGGATCCTGAAGTGCCTGGCTGCTTGATGTGCAGAAACATCTGGCTTCTACTCTTATAGCCCCAAATCTGAGAGTTTCTGGTGGCTGTCTCCCCTTCCCAGTCAGGACATTGGATCAGACCCCCTGATTTAAGTGCTGTTTGCTTTTGGTCTCCGACTAGACAGGGCCTAGTAGCTGCAGGAAGAAACTCACTCTCTCTTGTCCACCTGGCCTGCACAGGGTGTCTGCTGCCTAGGCCCTGAGCAACTGCCCCCTTTACTCCTCTCCTTGACCTCCCCCACCTTGCTTCTCTTCTGAGCTTAGGAGGACTTCGATAGCATTAATACTTGCTTTTGTATGCCTTGTACCTTGTGATTCTGGTTCTCTGTGGACTTATTTGTGTAATAAAGGAGCTAATGTTAGTTTAAACTTTAGAGCTGCAAAGTCCTATAACACAGTAGATAAACGCATCTAGGGCCCTTGATGGGGACCAGACATTGTTTTCCTTTTAATTATCAACTACTACCTGCTGGTGCTAAGGTTTGATTGTGGCTGGGGACGATTGTGGGGACAAGTCTTGCCTATGACCTGGAACCTGAGACCCGGGCTCCAACTCACAGGTCTCTGGAGTCCTAAAACTTTTAGCAAGTTGGCACTTAGCTCCTTAGTCTGCTATTTGTCCTTAAGAACATCACAGAGTATCAGGGTGATTAGTAGGGTAGGATCCAGGCCTTCTTGCCTTACTCCCTTTGATACCAAAATATGCCATCAAAATCTAATCTCCAGTTTTAACAGCTTTAGGGAATTACCTATTGTGTCTACGTGTAGTACCAGTTCTGCTCCTGTGTCTCAACCATAGCCCACACCCAAAATGTAACAGAGCAGGCCATCCTCCTGAAAGCGTCCAAGCTAAGTTCATCAAGGTTGAGAGGTTGGGAAAAGCATGGTATATCCCAGTGGAGGGAAAAATTTAGTTTGCAGGAAGCCAAGGGTATCTATAAAGGAGTAAGGGAGGAGAAAATGGAAGGAAAATCAGATAAACTGAGTGTTAGTAAGTACCAGGTTTCAAACAGTTACTTTCAAATATATTTCATTCTGACAACAAATCTAGAGTGTATTATCTTCTTTAAAAAAAAGTTTTTAATTTTTATTTAATTGTAGATTTGCCTGAATTTGCAAGATATAACACAGAAAGAGCACATGTGTGTTTTACCCAATTCCCCCCATAGTAGCAACTTGCAAACCTGTACTACACTACAGGACCAGAATAGGAACATTGATAAGATCCAAATGCATAACAAATCCCTCACCACAAGGATCTCTCGTGTTGTCCCTTTAGAGCCATACCTATTTCCCTCTCATGCACACTCCCTCCTTAACCTTGGGCAACCAATAATCTATTCTCCATTTTCTTAATTTTGACACTTTAAGAACGTTACATAAATGAAATCATACAGTTTGTAATCTTTTGGGATTGATATTTTTTCCCTCAGCATAATTCTCTGGATATTCATCCAAGTTGTTGAATGTATCAACACTTCCTTCCTTTTTCATTACTGAGTTGTACTCCATAGTATGGATATATCACAGTTTGTTTAACCATTCACTCATTTAAGGACATCTAGATTGCTTCCAGTTTTAGACTACTACAGGTAAAGCTGCTATAAACATTCAGGTCCAAGTTTTGGGGGACCAAAATTTTTATTTCTCTGGGATAAATGCCCAAGAGTACATTTGCTCTATCATATGGTAATTGCATATTTAGTTTTTTAAGAAAATGCCAAGCAGTTTTCCAGAGTGACTGTATGATTTTATATTCCCATCAAAAATGTATGAATGATTTCTTTTTTCTGCATCCTCACTAGCATTTAGTATTGCCACTATTTTTTTTTTTAATTTTTATTTTAGCCATTCTTATAGGTATGTCATTGTGGTCTTAATTCATACTTCCTCAGTGGCTAACAATGTTGAACATATTTCATTTGTCCATTTCAGTTTCATAAGTCTTCTTTGGTGAAATGGCAAATGTCTGTGCCTATTTTCCAATTGGATTGCTTGGTATTTTAATATTGAGTTTTGAGAATTTATTATATATTCTAGATACTAGTCTTTAGCCAGATAGATGCTTTGCAAATATTTTCTCCTATATTTTCATACTCTTAACAGACTTTTTCACAAACTGATGTTTTAAATTGTAATGAAATCTGATTTATCTTTTTTCTTTTTTTTTTTGCTTTTGGTGTCAAGGCTAAGAACTCGTTGCCTAGCCTTTGTTCCTAGAGATGTTCTCTCATTTTTTTTTCTAAAAGTTTTATAGTTTTATGTTCTACACCTAAGTCTATGATGATGTTAATTTTTTGTAAGGTATGATATTTATGTAAAGGTTCATTTTTTTGTCTATGGAATTGCTCTAGTGTCATTTGTTGAAAAGGCTTTACTTCCTCTATTGAATTACTTTTGACCTTTGTCTAAAATTTGCTGGGCAACCATGACATACAACTGTCTACTGGGGCTTTGGGGGGGGGCGGTGAAAGGACGAGGATTGGCAATAGATGTTAGGTCAGAGCCGGTCTTCCTCAGCAAAAAGAGGAGGATTAGCATGGATGTTAGCTCAGGGCTGATCTTCCTCACAAAAAAATAAATAAATAAATAAAATTAGCTGGGCGTATTTGAAAGGGTCTATTTCTGGGTTCTTTTTCTGTGCAATTGATCTGTGCGTATATCCCTATGCCAATATCAGACATTCTTGATTACTCTAGCCATCTGATAAACATTCCTCCTGCTTCCTTCCCCACGTTCCAAATTGTTTTAGCTATTCTAGTTCCTTTGCCTTTCTATATAAATTTTGGAATAATCTTTTCTATTTCTACAAAAAAAAATCCTGTGATTTTGATAGAAATTGCATTAAATCTGTGTATCAGTTTTAGGCAAATTGACATCTTTACTTTTTTGAGTTGTCCAATTCTGAACACAATATATCTCCATTTATTTAGATTTTTTTAAAAGTTTATTTCATTACTTTGTTGTTTTTTCAGCATATAATTCCTGTATATCTTTTGTTACGTTTACATCTAAGTATTTATTTATTTTTGATCAATTGGGAATATATCCTATTTTTAATTTCAATGTTCATGTGCTCATTGTGACACACACACACATCATTAGTTATGTTATGTACAACAATTGATTCTTATATGTTTATCTTGTATCTTACCACTCTCCTGAAATTACTTTTTAATTTGAGGATATATATTTAATTTCTTGGGATTTTCTCTGTGTTATCTGCAAAGAGGCACAGTTTTACTTCTTTTCCAACTTGTATGATTTTAATTCCTTTTCTTGCCTTTTCCCACTAGTTAGAACTTGCACTAATATGCTGAATATGAGTAGTGAGAGCAGATATCCTTTACTTGTTCTGAATCTTATGGCGAAAGCATTCAGTCTTAAATCATTAAGTGTAAGATTAGCTGTAGGTTTTTTGTGGATGCCATTTATCAAGTTGAGGAGATTTTCCTCTCTATTCACTTTTCCGAGCATTTTTATAATGAATAAGTGTTGATTTGTGTCAAGTGCTTTTGATGCATCAATTGATATGAAAATGGAATTTCTTTTCTTTAGGTCGTTAATATGATGGCTTATATTGCTTTTCAAATATTGAACTATCCTTGCATTCTTGTAATAAAAACTATTTGGTCATGGTGCATAATTATTTTCATAAGTTGCTTAATTCTATTTACTAATATTCTAAAGGATATTTGCATCTTTATTCATGAAGGACATTGGTCTTAAAACTTTCTTCTTTCCTTTTTTTTTTTTCTTTCTTTTCCATTCTATCTTTATCTAGTTTTGATATCAGAGCAATATTAGCTTCACAAAATAAACTGGAAGTCCTCCGTCCTCTTTTCTTTTCTGGAATAGATTATGTAGAATTGGTGGTAATTCTTCTTTAAATATTTATTAGAATTCAACAGTAATATCATCTGTGCCTTGAGATTTCCTTTTTGTAGGTTTTTGTTAATTACAAGTTCAACTTCCTATGTAGTGATAGGGCTATTCAGACATCTATTTTATGTTAGGTGAGTTGCGTTCATTTGTGCTTTTTGAAGAATCAGTTTATTTTTATGTGTTTAAAGTTGTTTATACTATTTTCTTATTATCTTTTTGATATCTGCAAGGTCTTTAGTAATGTTCCCCTTTAGCGATGTGTTATTTCTGATATTGGTAAGTTATAAGTTCTTTCTTTTTTTCTTTGTTAGTCTTGCCACAGCTTTTCAATTTTATTGATTTTTTTTATTGGCTTCTACAGTGTTTCCTTTTCAATTTTATTGATTTCTTTTTTTTACCATATTATTTCCATCTTTTTGCTTGGTTTAGGTTTATTTTCCTTTTCTTTATTGTCTAGACTCTCAATGTGAGAGCTTAGGTTATTTATTTGAGACTGTCCCTCTTTTCTCATGTTAGCATTCAATGCTATAAAATCCCTTCTGTGCACTGCTTTAGCTCTGTTCTACAAATTTTGTTACATTTTATTGTCATCTTCAAGATATTTCATGTATGTCTTGGGTTCCCTTGAGACTTATTCTTTAACTCATGGATTATTTTTTAAAAGGTTGTTAGGGTTCGAAGTATTGGAAGATTTTTCTTGTTATTTCTTTGTTATTGATTTTTAGTTTGATGTCTTTTTTGTCAGAGAACATACTCTGTATGATTTCAGTGTTTTTAAATTTGTTGAGATTTGTTTTCTGGTCCAGGATATGGTCTATCTTGGTATATGTACTATGGGTGCTTGATAAAAATGTGCATTCTGTAGTTGTTGGGGGAACATTCTAGAAAAGTTAATTAGTTCCTATTTGTTGATTTTGTTCTTCTATATATTTGCTGATTTTCTATATATTTTTTCTATCAATTGTTGGGAAAGAGAAGTTGAAATCTCCAACTATAATGGTGAATTTGTCTATTTCTCCTTTCAGTTCATTGTGTTTTGTGTCACACATTTTATAGCTCTGTTGTTTGGTGTATACACATTTAGGATTACTATAGTTTTTAATCCATCCTGTCAATATCTGTCTTTTAATTGGTTTTGTTAGACTATTTACATGTAAAGTAACTGTTGATATGTTAGTTCTTTAGTCTGCTATTTTTGTTTTCTGTTTATTCTCTCTGTTTTTATTTCTCTATTTTCCTTTTCTTCCCTCCCTGTGAGTTATTTTAACATATTTAGAATTTCATTTTATTTATCTATAGTTTTTTTTAATAGTGTAGCTCTTAGTATAGCTTTTTTACCAGTTCCAGTGAAATATAGATATTTTACTTCCCTTCATGTCCCATTACCCTTTACATGTTTGAACTGTGAGATCTGTTCTGTTTTAGAAAGTATTCAAGAAAAAATTAACGTTTCTGCTTTTGATGGAAAGCTGATGTATTTACATAGGTTGGTATATAGGAATATGTTTTTTAAAGTAAATAGTACAACTATAAGGGAATTCTCAGAATGGATCATTTGAAGGAGGTATTGGTACTCTTTCCTCTAGAAGTTCAACACACATGCATATCTAACTTGAAATAAGGAGGCACTTATTATTCTGGATTTATTACTTCTTTAAGAAATATCCTTCACCGTGAAGGAGAGGAGTCTATGTGGGCTGTTCAGGAGGAGGGACATGTGGTAAGCCCCTTGATCTGAATAATGGAAGTGAACAGAAGCATCACACAACTTCCAGTTAACGATCATCTCAGCAAGGGAATTGAGAACTAAAGAAAATAACTTTGAAAACTTAAAAAAATATTTCTTAGGTTTTATAACATTCTCTTTGGTGGTAGATAGATAATGTGTCCTCAAAGATGTCCATCTCTTAATCTTTGGAAACTGAATATACTAGGTTACGTGGCAAAGGGGAATTAAGGATGCAAATGGAATTTAGTTTCTTAATTAGCTGATCTTGATATGGGGAAATTCTCCTAAATTTTCTGTGTGGATCCAGTGTAACCACCAAGGTTCTTGCAAATGGAAGAAGGAGACAGAAGAGAAGTGAGTGTCAGAGTGATGCAGCATGAGAATGACTTAACTATCCATTGCTGTTTTGAAGATGGCAGGAGGATACAAGCCAAGGAATGCAGCAACCTCTAGAAGCTGGAAAAGAGAAAGAAATGGATTTTCTCCTAGAGCCTCCAGAAGGAATGCAGCTCTGTCGACACCTTTACGTTAGCCCAGGGAGAGCCATTTTGGATTTCTGACCTCTATAACTGTAAGATAATAATGTTGTTTTAAGCCACAAAGTTTGTGATGATTTGCTATAGCTGCAAAATGAAATACAGCATTTATTGGTTGCTCTTTTCATGCAAGTTAAGATTTCTCTAGTTGTTGATGTATAGGTGATTTTCACTTGAAATGTGGACATCAAGAATAATATGAGATTCTGAATCTTAGTCCATTTGTTTTCACTGAACTGTTACAATATCACTCTGACAGGGGAAGGGTGGGTGTTGCCTTGGTATTGCCAGGTTGGGGTAGAAGTCCAGGTTCTCCACTCAGCCTCCATTGACACCTACGAATGGAAGATGTACTCCTGACTGCTTCTGGGTGGAGGTAGGACTTCAGGCTCCCCGCTAGGTCTCCGCTGATACCAACTCTGGTTGGAAGGGGCAGGAGTACCTCATTCCTGTTCCCCACATGGCCTTTGTTGACACCATTGGAGTCAGCCTCCTTACCATTGGGCTGTGTGGAAACTCCTAACTCTCCACTAAGTCTTCTGAAATGCCATCCCAACATGGAGGGAGAGAGCTGCCTTGTGACTTCTCAATGTGAATGGAAGTCCAGGTTGCTCACATAGTTTCCATTAATATCAAAAGGGTGGGGGTAACGTTATTACCCAGCAGGGATGAAAATCTTTGCTGCTTCTTCCATCTTCTATGGAACCGCCCAGTCTAGGATCTCTATTAATCTTCTGCGGTATGGATGGTGTTGGGGCCACAGTGTTTTTATGGTGTTTGGCTGATGGTATTTGGCTGGAGTAGAGTAGTTACTGTCTAAACTTTTTCTATCTTTCTAGACTGCCCCTTTCCTTGTTCTTTGGCTAGAGAGAGCAGACTTTTATTGGGACTTTTTTGTGTGTGCCCTTTAGAGTTTCTTTGTTCCCAACTTCTTCCACTCCATGTCTAGGATAGATGTAGCAAAAAGAAGACCCAAGGAACTCAACACTGTGTTGTTCCTTGTGCCGTGAGGTCCCTAGCTGATCTCCCATCTTCTCTCTACCTTTCAGTTTTCTTATGTTTTTGTTTTGTTTCTTGATTTTTATTTATTTTTATTTTTTTGTATACTGTCCAGGATTGTTTTGCTTTTAGCAGGAGGAATAGGTAACATATGTCTACTCTAGTTTTCTGGAAAAAGAAATCCTACTGTCTCCTTTTTAATTATGAATAAGGTGAAGTTCAGAGATATTAAACAGCTTGCTGAAGCTTACACATCTATTCATCCAGTACAAGTGACTGAATTCAGTGCCTCCCCCCCGAGTTTTTTCCAACTCCAATACTTCGAATGATAGTTTAGTACCACATAGTTGAATGTTTTAATGCTAGCTTAAAGAATGTAGATTTTATTCTAAAGGTAACAAAGAACCATTGTAAAAAATTTAGGAGAGCCAGAAAGGGCATATGACAAAGGCATTTGGCTGAAGTTTTTATTTAAAATGAGACTTAATTCTACTTGTAAGTCTAAGACATTTTTTCTTCAGCTTCTCTGTATAATCTCTTCAAAACACTGGCTATCTTCTAGATTGAATACCTATTTTTGGATTTCTGCTTCTAATTCTCACTGACATTTCTCAAACCTTAAAATAGAGCAACTGGGAGAAGAAGGCTGCACCTTGTCAGGCTACCAACAGGCTCAGGCAGCGGGTGGGTGAGGAGAGTGTTAAGGGGTATTTGACAGAAGTACCAAATTAAAACAATTTTTAAAATATTTATTTATCTAGCACATCTTAGTTCAGTAGCTGTAGGTACCTCTAGAAAGAGCCAATATGCATCCATCTCACAGAAGCTAATTTCTTTGTGCTTACTGATTGGAACAGAAAAGATACGTGTGTATATTTGTATACAAAACACATATCTCATACAGAGCTAGAATCACTGCATATCAGATATACCACGACAAGCTGCAAAATCATAGATTTTATTTCCCTTTCTTTTATATATTTTTCCAAAGGTTCCAATGAAATGTCTTTTATCTAAAAAATTAAAATTGATAATATTAAATTAAATAAATAACCAAGACTTGATTGAACACTTATTATACTTTTAGCTGTATAGCAAGATAGATTTTCTTTATGCCTTTAAACCTCAGAACCTGTTTCAGTCTTATTAACCCCTTAATTCAATCCTACCTTCTGATTTTCAGCAGGCAGCCCCACTGCCTACTTGCTGAGTAGATCCTGGCCAAATGAACAAAATCTTTCACTTCTCTTTCTTCATTTGAAAATGTTGAAGTATATGTTCTGATCCCATTTATCTCTGTCTAAGAATAAAGTACATCCGTTCTCCATTCCAAGGTTAACACTTCCATCTAGGCATTTTCCCCATCTTGCCGTATTTAACATAGGGCAGTTGTTCCAAAACTTTCTAGGTGCACGGCGCTGGTAGGCTCTCAGTAACTTTTTTGCTGCACTCCTAGGCCCAAGGAATTACCTAACAGTTCCATTTAAGTAGCTTTGTCCAAAACATTAACAAATATTAATGCCCCAATAAGTTTGTATCTGCTATAAAAAATATTTTACATAAATTGAAAGAAAGAAAACATTTTCTTTTATTGTTCAAACCACAATTACTTACTATCAGGAGAGACGTGCCTGTTGGGCACTGCACAACTTAAACCATGGAATCAGACTGGATGAGACCACTCTTGTATCCTGTTTCACAGTGATTTTCACATGATACTTGCTTTTTATGGCAGCAAATATTGAGAACATAGCTTCACATCAATAAGCATACTGTAGTCTAATGTTGAAACTGTGCATTACCTTACCCAAGTAGTTCACACAGTACTTTGCAGTTATCAAGTATCACTATATTTCTCTCAAAAACTTAAAACAGCCCACAGTGGCCCTGTTGTTCTCTGTGGTTCTCTGGGGCACTTGAATACTCAGTTTGGGAACCATGGACAAGTATCAACTACAGAGCCGGAAAGTCTGAGTTCAAGTCCCAGCTCTGCCATATCCTAGGTATACACCTTAGGAATCATTTAACCTGTGTTTGCGTGTGTGTGTGTGTGTGTGTGTGTGTGTATGCAAATTTTCATTTATAACATTTACAATGATAATATTTACTTTGTGAGTTTGTTATAAAAATAAACAAAATTTTATAAGCTAAGCATTTAAAATAATTCCAGGCATAGAATATACATTATATAGTAAATGTTAGCAATTTATTTATATGTTAGCAATGCCCTCATTTTCCAAAATCTTTAATCTCTTTATTGATTAGATCTTTCTGTTATAAAAACAAAAAATTAGAGACAGCATAAAAAAAGAGAGAGAAAGAAAGAAAAAGACCATTTTCTTGATCTTGCTCTTTCTTAAATCATGTATCATTTTCCTTATCCTGGTTAACTTCTTTAAAGAATTGTACATTCTACTTCTGTCACCTACCCACATCTGTTTCTTACTTTGCTGCATAACATCTGGTCCTCTGGACTGAACCCCCTGCAGCACTTGTCCCTCCTTTGGGAAATCTTGCTCTCTTTTGCTTTCCTAGGCACTGAGATGTTTTGGTCTTTCTTACCTTTCAGACCGATGTTCTATATATTTCATGTTCTGCCTTTCTGCCACATTTTTTAAGTGTAAATAATTATCAAAGTTCTTTCTCGGTGACTCTGTACATCAGAATAATCTGTGGGGTTTGTTTGGAAGTAAGGATGACTGGCCTTCATCTCTACACATTCTGATTAATTGACTAATATAAGAATCTCACACGACAAAGTTGGAGTGACAGCAATAGCACCGTCTCCATTTCTCAATAACTGGGTATGATTTCAGTGTTGATCTCCTTTTCCACTGTGCTGGGGTTGACTTAATCTCAGGTAGTCTGAGGTTTCCCTTTTTCACTCTGAGATTTCATGCAGGTTTGAGAGATGTATTGGTCTGAGCAGGCTGCCATAACAAAATACCGTAGACTGAGAGATTGAAACAGTAGAAATTTATTTCTTACCATTCTAGTGGCTTGATGTCCGAGATCAGGTACATGGTCACTGTCTGGTGAGGGGCTTCTTTCTGGTTGGCAGACACGTGTGTCCTCAGTCTTCCGTCAGTGAGTGCACTGAAGTGGGGGTGAGATATTTTTCTCTTCTTATAAAACCATTAATCCCATCATGAGGGCCCTATCTTCAGGCCTCATGACTTAATCTAACCCTAATTACCTCTCAAAGGCTCTGTCACCAAATAACATTACCGTGAGTGCTAAAGCTTCAACATATGAATTTTGAGGAAATACAACATTCAGTCCATGACAAGGGGTTTCCACGTCTACTGAGGCATGTACTAGCTCATCAGACCTTAGTCATTGGTCTTTGAAATTGCTGCTGCATCATCCCTGTGTCTGCTTGCAAGGGCTCTAAATTCTGATGGCTCCCTAGGAGACCCCTGTGACACTCCTATGTGAGTGGAACTGCAATTTTACCTCCACACCACAAGGAGGTGTTGAAAAGCTCTTCTAAGGCCCCTTTCACCTACATAGACATTGCAACTCAAAGCTGTTCTGGACTGTTTCCCTCCCAAGCCCAGAGAATCTTGATGTAGTAGGGACAAGTGGTGTTGTTCTTATTGATCTGAGTCCAAGGGCTTTCTCTTCTCTCAGGGGACATATACTCAAACGTCTCAAGAGCCAACAACTGTAGGTTTCCCTTGTCTGATTTCTGTGTAACATCTTTTTCTTGAGGTAACGATCATAGAATGGCCAATCTAATGAAATGAGGGAAATTTCCAAGGTTAGGAGGATATATTTGGCTGGAAACTTAAATACTGAGATTTCTGAGATTTAAATAGCTGTGTGGATTATTCAGATGTGCAGCCAACATGGAGAACCAATGCTTTACATTTTTCTCCCTTATTCATTCCATAAATTGTCATCACTCCCAGCATCACTTTTAAAATCACAACTTCCATATTTTTCCCTCTGGCATAACATGTCCTGTAAGCAACAGATTCTGACTTCCATTTTTCTTATATATATTTCCACTTGGATATCCCCAATACCTCAAACTCAATATAGCCAATACACAACTATCCTAACTTGCACTAAAATTTCTACTCCTCCATTCCTTGGGAAATGGCATTGGTAACTCATCTACCTATCATTTGGTCTAGGAAACTTCAAACTTATCCTTCCTTCCTCAAATCTATAGTTCTACTCAGTTATTAAATGTCATAGATTCTATAATCCCTTTTTAAAACCACCACTTCTTCTCTATACTAACTGATAACTGGCATAAAGTATGAGTAGTATAAAAGTGATTTAACAAATATAATCCCAATTGCTGTGTGAGGCAGGAAAGAGAGACATTGGTATCTCCATTTAACAGATTGGGAACATAAAGCTCAGAGAACTGATGTGCCAAATCTCATTGTAAATCAGCAAAGTATTTCAATGCTACCCATTTGCTTTTGGGCTTTTTTGGACTCCTTAGCTGTCCCATAGATGATTAGCTCAAATATTTTCAGGCTTGAACAATTTATAATGGCATATTGATCATGTTGGCATATATGCAGATAGATAGTTGATAGATGTATCTCTTGGATTGATCAAGTTCATCACCTCCCTAGATGTCAAGGTAACCTGTGGATACACTCTATGTGCAAGAACCTCATTGCTTTCATCATCTCTAAAGCAAACTACACTTTTGGTTCTAGAATGGTGACATATCTTAGAATTTTATGTTGTTTTATTTATTTGTCACTTAAATCATTTGATATCTTTATTAGCATTTATGAGTTTCTCCAATAATTGGGTTTAGAGAGAGAGAAGAATAGAGACAGAGAGGAGGAAAAGAAGAAAGGAAGAAGGGAAGGAAGGAAGGGAGACAGGAAAGAAGACAAAACTCACACTGAGATGAGTTGTTAATATAAAAACCATAGATCTTCCTTGTTCTTTAATCCGAGACATCCCATCCTGGCTCGTGTGCATGCCATCTTTCTGCAGCTGTTGCCTAACGCTTGCATGGAGAGATTTCAACTACAGTTCAGGTGTGGAACCAGATATTCAGAGGCAGGTGAGCTCCCATCCCCTTATGCTACCTGCCCTTGTTGAGAACTATAAACTGGGTTGAGTTTTTGTCTGGAGCAAATAAGCAAATTCCCACAGGGGAACATATCCCAGGGGCAAACAGGCAGCAACCAAAGAAATATTCTCATTTTGCATTTTTTCCCCTCCTACTTGCCTAGTGACAACACTTCATGTGCTTCTCAACTTGATCCTATTTGGGAATAAGGTTTGCCCTTGAGCAAAAGACCTTAGAAAGTCTTCTGATCTATGCTTGCTGCTGAAAAATTGAAGGAATCTATCACTAAGGTGATAAACAGTTTGATGGAATTTGTGAGTGGAGGGAAATAGTTGGATAATAGAGTGCTGACTTGTGAAAAAAAGAAAGCTACAAGGCCTTTTTGCTCTTAGTAAATACATGATAGAGAAGAGAATTAAAAGTTAATTCAAGCTGAATTAAACATTAAAAATGAGAGGCCAACTGGAGCCTTGTTTAAATACTCTGCATTCTCAGCTAGGGGAGATAAAGTTATATCCCCTTATCTTGACAATAATTTATTGCCCAGAAGAATTTTCATTGCAGTTTTTCATTGAGATTGCTTCATAAATAAAAGGTAAAACAGATAGGAATAGTGCTAAGATATCAGCACCCAAGAATGTTCCTTCTCGTACAGTCTCCATGGAAAAAGTTCTCTAAAAGGACATGGTTTGACTTCAGTCAGAAAACCTATCTTATTTACAAAGGAAGAAAAATGCTAAATAATAGATTGGGTCTAGAATAGAGGACAGTGGGAGAAAATGCAATTCTGTCAGCAGCGCAGAGGCTAAAATGAATTGTTGTGGCACTCTAGACAAAACAGAAAACCAAAATGGACTTAGAGGCTGAAAACGCTGGGTTCTATTCTCAGCTCTGCCACTTAATGTCGGACCATGGGTAGATCATTTAAGGTCCCCTGGCTTCTGCTTTCTCATTTCAAGGGAATTGACATCTTATCAGAGAGCATATCGTATCATGGCTAAATAAAGAGTCACAGTAACTGTCCCCAAACAGCCTTTTTCTCATCCCCTCCTACTCTGGGGCCTCTCACGTTCCTCCCAAATCAATCCAGGAGGCTGCAGGGCTGTCACAGGTCAGCTGACTCTCTTATCTGTGATAAGCAAGTACCATTTTCTTCTTTGCTTACAGAGCTAGCATCTTTTGTTGCTCTGCAGACCATAGGGCCTATTAGGGCCTTTCCTGTGTCCCCTAAAGGTGCCTGATGCTGCTATTTCGTATAGCAGAATGCTCAAGTTAAACCCAATATCACTTTAGTGTTTCTCATTTTCCCGAAGACTCTTCCTCAGTGGAGCTTTTCCGGATTCTCCAGGCTATTGTACTTTTTTCCCTGTGTCTCAGCCACCTTTTGTTCACGGCATTTTTACTATGCTTATCTCATTCCATTGCACTAATGTGTGTATGTGACTTCCCAACATTTATTGAATGCATCAATGAATAAATGAAGATGTGAAGGTGAGCAATAAACAGGCCAATAGGACTGAAAAAAGCAGTGTAACAGGGAATAAGTTTTAACTTAATCCTTCCTTGGGAGTTAATAGCATCCCCCACTAAACCCCACGAGACACAACTTTGAAGCAATCAGTACCATTTCCTTCTCAGCTGGAAAATGCCAGTATTGTTCCAAGTTAAACTTGTGCAGGAACCGGCTCTTTGGCAGCTGATTTTTGTAAAGATAATATAAGAAGAGAGCTCAGTTGTCTTGGTACTCAATCCTGCCAATCTAGGGAGAGCAACAGAAATTACATGGCCAGAATCAGAAAGAGAAAGGACTCTGTTTTATATTGGTCTTCACCTTCATGGACTAGAATAGAATGAGACACAGCATATTATCAATAAATATATGTGGAATGAGTGAATGAATGGATAGATCTCTGAATAGATGGACACAAGTACATGTTCTGGAAGTTAAAACATACTGCCTCCTCTTCATTATCCCAGATAGGATCATTTCATTCCATTTCTTTTTTCTTTGTCCTTCTATAGATTCCAAAGAACTGAGACTAAGAAAATACTGTTTTCCTTTTGGTTTGTAAGCATACAAATTCTTGAGATTTTTCAGTGGAAAAGATAAAATTAAACTTGCATGTGGATGAAGTTGGCATAACTTGATTTGAGTAGTAGATGGAAAGTGAATCCTACCATCCTAAAAGGAAATACACACACACACACCCCTTACATCTCATTAACCTGTTAGTAGCACTAGTAGTTTACCACTAAATATCTGGTTATTTGTCTTCAGGGTTTTATTTTGTAACATAAATTACTTGGTAGATTCTTTCCAAAGATGGGATGGAGCATAAGAGGTTTGGTGATGGAGAGGGAGGACAGAGGCCTTTGGAGCATGTGGCTCCCCAGAAAAGGCATGTGCACACCCTACACGTCCTAACACATACACTAGATGGAGCAACACTATCTTCAATACTGTGCTAAGCTCTTACACATTAACACATTTAATTCTCTCAGCAACTCTGTGAGGGAGGCATTATTGTCATGTACGCTATATAAAGAAAGAAACTGAGACCAAAAGAGGTGAATTCATTTCCAACAAAGCTACTAAGTAGAAGATCTGAGAGTGGAACCCAAACAATCAGCACTCATACTTTATAAGAATAAATGCTGAGCTAGAAGCTTCTACCACACCCTTGTGAGCAAGGAAATAGCTCTGCCTCTGATTCCAAAGAAAGTTTTCAATAACCCAACCAATAATACATACACAAATACGTGCATGCATACACACATATTTTCCTCCTAGACGTTCCCCTTTCAGTACCGTTTTCTCTGTTCATTCCCACCCCCAACCTTGCAGACAGCTCTCTAATTGGAGGGCCTAGATTCCCACAATACAAATAGGGACACACACTAAAAAGGTTACTGAATATATCTTATAAAAATAGAGAATAACTGGGGCCCCAGAGCTACAGAGCTCTGGTTCTGGGAGACCGTGGACACTTTGCCTGATCAGAAAACCACTGGACCATCCTTCCGGAGATGTAAGCCCAGTTAAAACGCAGTGACTTACTGGTTGTGGCCAATCACTAACCATCTAGGATTTATTTTCCTTATTCACAAAATGAACTACTGAGTTCTCTGATGTGTAAGTTTCTTCATTTTTCTAAAATCCTCACATTTTCTTTTCTGTTTTTA
This sequence comes from Diceros bicornis minor, assembly GCF_020826845.1. Lineage (NCBI taxonomy): Eukaryota > Metazoa > Chordata > Mammalia > Perissodactyla > Rhinocerotidae > Diceros > Diceros bicornis. Next base: position 7,222,600 of record NC_080749.1, read on the forward strand.
TTAACATTAAGTGAAAATGAGATGAAATGCTGAATGATAAAATGATAATTGTAATATATTTTAATAGCTATCAGATTAGTGTGATTTATCAAAAGTCTTAATATATTGGTCAAAAAATTTTATTGTGTTGCTTTAAATGAAGTCCTATCATGAAAACAAACATTGTTTATTCCTCTCTCCTTAAAAGGTCTGCTTCTCCTTGAATATTAACCAGTCTTCTGTGTTGTCATGAAATATCCAGTCAAGTCTCAGTTCTTTCCTAACATGCTTCAGATGTCCCTGGTTTCCTTTTCACCTTGTTGAGATCACAGAGCTTATCTCTTACTTCCATTGTGGACTACACAGCACATCAAATGTTGGTAGATACATAAAAGTCATTAGGAAGGATAAATTATACATGGCATATGAAGCATCTGTGTTCCTTGTAAGCTAAGTAAAAAATCATTCATTCCACAAATACTTATTTGTTGCTCCTACTATGTGAGAGACAGAGTTCTACGCAATGAAGATTGTGGCAGATGCATTCTTTGCTCTCACAGAGCTTACATTTCAGTGAGAGGAGCAGAAAATAAGAACAAATATAAACAGCATAATTTTTAGGGAGCAAAAAGAGCCATGCAGAACTAAAGCAGGGTGATTTACTAGAGAGTACAGAGAATTGTTTGAGATGGGAGATTTAAAAAAGTTTCACAGTGGAGCTGAGCTGACGTAAAATGATGAAAAGAAAGGAGAACAGACGAAGACAGTAAGCCGCCAGGTCTGTAGGGATTTAGGGCCCTGTAGGACGTAGTAAGACATGCAGCTTTCATTCTAAGTCTGCAGGAAGTCTCCCAAGAGTTTTAAGCTGTAGAGTGAGATGATCTGAGTAGATCTTTCAACATTGCATTTTTCCCCCTCACAATCTATGGAACTCTATCATCCCACGCCAAAATTTTCTTGAGTTCCAGGATTGGTTTTCTCATCTTTTCTGTATCTTAGAATCCTATTTCTTGACATAAAATCGTATTACCACACTAAGATCCCTTTTGTGATTTACTCAAAACAATAAATTTAAAGAAATTATTGAATGAGAATGACTCCACTGAAGATTTTTTTAAGGGAAACAAAAGTGGAATTTACATGACAGCAGTGCAGGACACATCCAGTTAACTTCCCGCCTTAATTCTTCAGATGTATTTCAGCCATCCTAGCACCATAGTACCATGTATTCTCTGATTTCATCTGATCTTATCCTCCCTCTGTTCTTCTAGATTTTCCTTTGTAATCGTATTTCTTTCTCCCTCTCCAAAGATGGAGCCAATGGCTCCAAATTCCATTCCTTCTACATCATGTAACATTTCAGCATTACCCCTTTAATTCCTCTCCCCAAATTAGATACTTAAACCTATAATGCTTCCTAATTGAGGGGAGACTTCTTATTAACACGACTCATCACCAATAGAAGGAAGATTTCTTTTTCTTCAAAGAAAGTTTCTATAGAAGTCTCTTGTATTAGAAGTTTCTGGAAAAGTTACCTTGTGGCTTTTCACTTAAGACTTTAGCTGGGGCCAAACTATCATTATTTTGATTTTTTATCTTTCTTTGTTAGACTATCCCTTTATGATCACCTAAAATAAAATAGCAATAGAAAATTGAGTGAATGGATCATTTAAAATTAGCTGAATATAACATAACATAGGCAAATAATCCAGCTACTTTACCAACATTATCCATTTAAGACCAGATGACAATAATGCCCTCTCCCCCACTTTTACTTAGAGGACAGGCTGCTCTTGGTATCATTCTGATTTTAGTATGGATAAGCAATGGCTACATTCAAATTATGCTCTTAAAAATAACAATAACGATTTTCCCTGAATCCCAGTAGGATGTGAGGTTCACAGTTTACAAAATTTGGCTTTTCCTAACTACCATTTATTTTGTTCATCAGTGGTGCAAAGCGAAGAAACAAGTGAACATCTTTGGGGGTATTTTTAGGGGATTGATAATAATGTATTTCATTCAAGTTCAACACAGCATGGGAAGGAATACTCATTTTGTTCTTCAATCAATTATTTTCTTATTTATTTATTTTTTTTGTGAGGAAGATCAGCCCTGTGCTAACATCTGCAAATCTTCCTCTTTATTTATTTATTTATATTTTGCTGAGGAAGACTGACCCTGGGCTAACATCCATGCCCATCTGCCTCCACTTTATATGGGACGCCACCACAGCATGGCTTGCCAAGCGGTGCATTGGTGCGTGCCGGGCATCCGAACTGGTGAGCACTGGGCCACCGCAGTGGATCGCGCACCCAACCGCTTGTGCCACTGGGCCAGCTTCTTCAATCAATTATTTAATCCCTTAGTTACATACACAATATTTGGAAATATGTAAAGATATCAGAACTCACTATTAAGAAAAAAAAGCTTTATTATCTGAAGACTATACCTTCATACAAATATAAGAAGAAAGTATTAAACTTTTCACATAAATTGCTCATCATTCCACACCTTGGATAGCATTGGGGAGTTTCTCATCTCTAGTTGGCCTCTGTCTTCCTTCTTTCTCCTCCATGGCCTCCTCAGTTTATTGTCCATCAGTCTTCCAGGCAAATAATTCAGCTAGCTTGTTACATTTAGTTTTCTCCTCCATGGAACAGGAAGAAAATAATTCTTTCAAGGGTGAAAGCATGAGTTTTCTCCCAAGACACAAGAGTTCTTCTCTAGAAAAGGCAGCAATTATCTTCATTTTGTGGGATATTGTATAGTATTCTGTAGCGTACCATAAATGGACATAGAAACAGTTGATACTGTAAGACATACTGTGGTGTTGGGGACCCCTCCGCCCTTTCCCTTAAGGTTCTTATGGCTGGCCAAATAATTAAAAGACAGGTTAGCAGGAGAAAATAATACCAAGTTTAATAACATGGATACACGGGAGAAACCAGGGAAACTGAGTTTCTCAACACCGTAGTGGCAGTCCCCATCTTAAATACTATCTTCAGCTAAAGACAAAGGAGGATGTTGGGGGTGGTAGTGGTTTGGGATTTCAGAGGGGAAGAAGACAATTCACATGGAGAGGGAAATGTAAATGTTTGTCAGACAATTGTTTGCAGGGCCACCTATAGAGAATGTGGCTGGAGAGACAGGAATTATAGTAATCAAGAGTATGTAGATTTCAGTCTTCTTCCATCCTGATAAGAGTTTCCAGAGATAAGGCCATCCCCCCTCTTCCCAATACAGAGAGGGACATACCTTTATGAATGTAAATATTTGGTAAACAAAACTTTGAAAAGAGTGGGCTTAGCGAGGACCCTGCCAATCTGTCCATACCCACAGTTAAATTCCTTTAGGCAGTTAGTGGGGGAGGTCAAATGTCCATCAGAGAAAATAATCAAGGTAAAGAGATATATTTTGGGGTGGCCAAATTTTGATCTCCCACAGTGGGCTAAGGAGGAATCCTGATGACCTTCTCAGAAACATCAAGAATGGTATATGGAGCTCTTAACCTCATTCCTATTGAGTTTGTGTGCTTACAATGAAAACCTCACAAGACTTACCACCTCTTTTGTTTGAAGCAGAAAACCCAGGTGTGATCATCAACATTCTATTAAATCTCTCTGCCTTCTATCTTCAGAAGGAGAAGAGGTAGTAGTTGTAGACTTTTTGATGACAATTGATTTAAATACTTCAAATGATTGTTTAAATCTCTCACTTGCTTAGATTTTCCTAGTGCTCCCTTGTGGTGATAGAAACTTTTTGGCCCCAAGTGTCTTCCTGTGCACCTGGTTCCGTGGGGAACTTCTTGGCTTCCTAAACTTAGAAATGCAATGTATACAAATTCCACAAATTAGCTACAGAGAATCATTATGAATAGGCAATTTTAAAGGATAAATTGATCCATTAACAGAATTGGTGTTCTCTATCTGGGCTTATGGGAAGGAATTTAGGGTAGTACCTTGTGTGGTGCTATGGGAACAGCACTTGTCTGCCCTCTGCCATCGCTGTGTTCACCTCCCTACTAGATGTGGTATCAGTAATCTGAGGTGGAGCGTCGCATTTTGTGGTATAGTCTGGGCCAGAAATCAACATCATTTCAGTTCTCTTCCAACCTGGCTCTCTTCTGCCTTGGCTGCATCTTCTTCTGCCCTTGAGCTCAGCTGCTCCTGGTTTCTCTGCCCCAGAATCAGCCATCTGCAGCAGCTCTGTGTTCTTCGCTGCCTCGGTCTCCATCTAGCCATCGGATGCACGCTCCATGCCTACCTGCTCCCTCACACCTTAGTTCTTGTCTGTAGCCTGTACCTGGCCCTGCTTTAGAACACGTGGAGCCAGAGGGGGCTGACTACATAAGGTTAGGGTGTCTCCGTAACTGTGGAACAGTTAGTTGACCAACATTCACACCTCCACTTAACCAATCATACTGCCAATATTCAGATTAGACCAACATTTATTGTAACAATACAAGCAGATTTTCTGACCCACTTGCTTTGGTTATTCTGATGCAATGATATTCAGAGAAAATGTTGAGAGTTTAAGATAACATAATTCCAAATTTTATGTGTGTGTGTGTATATATACACAGATTTTGATTAAAAATTTACACTGATAACTTACAGATTTTTAAAAAAGAAAAATAGTACTGAGTTATAGGCAAAATTCTAATGTCTTCTTGTATATTCATATTTTAATATATTTCATGACTTCAAGTATTACAGTAAAACAATATTTGAATATTCATTTTTATTAGTTTGATGTTAGTACACATCCCAGAATTAAGAACCCTAAAAACCAAGAATAATTAATTGTGTAGCTTGGATTCCTAACTCTTCATCATTTAAAAACTAAAATCCTAATCATTAAAATTGTCCAGTCAAAATTGTGTGATTAAATAAGATGAACAAATAATTCACAAAATATAATTAGGTTTCCAGAGCAAGATGGTTTTTTGAATGTGTGTATGTGTGCGCGTGATGCCATCATCTTGAACACAGTGCGGCTCATGTGAATTTAGTAACTTCTCCTGGCATAGCCTCCCACTTTCAAATTTCCTATTTCTGTTACTAGCAGTATTTTGACTAACAATACATTTGTTTTTTACTCACTGTATTCTAACCCTAATCAAGAGAAGCAAGGTCCTTTTCAGCAACATCTTTATATTTTCCCTTTGTTTTTATTTCCATTGATATCTCTCTGGTCAATGTTCTAATCACACCAGTTTTACGTCTCTTTTCTCTGCTTCCATTTGATCTGTACAAACTTACCAACTCTAGTCTTATTCTAAATTATTTGCTTTGTTAAATACCTTTAAAACTTGCAGTATCAATACTGACTCTCATAATCCACTGTTCTGGTGACAGAGAAGGTTGTTGGAGAAAGTTCTATCTCAGCAGAGTCTAAAAGGCTAATAAGGACTAGGAACTAGACAGATACTAAATGATGTGGGGAGCTGGGAGAATGGTGTGTTTACTGTGGGAGTAGGGTTCTCATGAAAAGAAAAGTGCATATTTGAATACTCAGAGGCAAATGATATTGGACTTAAGCGTGGCATTGAGAGGAATAGGAGTAGTTAGTACTGAGAGGAGGCAGGGGTCAAATAAGGTTGAGCAGGATATCTCCCGCTAAGGAGTTAGGCTTTTATTTTGAAGGCACTGGAAAGCCAAAGATGTACAGCAAAGCAATTATGTGACTGGATTGGAAACATTTAAAAAACCATTTTGGCAGCTTTCATGAGTACTTGGGTTCAAATTGTTTTCTTCTGTTGCTGTTAGGTTCAGATCTGCTCCAGGATAAGGACTAGGTCTTACTCAATTCTGAATCTCTAGTGAGCACCAAAGTGCCTATAGCAGACACACACCCCATGTTAATTAGTAACTGATTGTAACAGGAAGTCTCTTCCAGCCATTTGTCATTTAATTGTGCTTTAAAATCATCATTGATCTCAACAGTGTTGATCTTCTCTGTCCAGCTAGACAGACTGCTACCTTTTTAAAAGGTAACTATCATACCATATTTTATTATTAAATTAAAAAAATATTTTTGAGAGCGTTCCCTGTACCAGAAACTGTTCTAGATGCCAGAGACACAGAGGGTGAGGAAGAAGAAAGAGATCTCCACTCTTAATGCAGGTTACACACAACGTCACTCACAAAGCATTCGCAAATTGGAGACATTGATAGATTCTATCATTCTTTAAAAAAAATAATTTAGCAGCTGTTCTCGTACACAATAAGGGCACATTTTCTACATGAAAAATATCTAGCATTGTTAGAACTTGCTCCAAAGGATCTTCGTCTGACATATTCCTTTTTTCAAAGGCCAGGAATGCCTCTTTTTCCTGGCTGAAGTACATTCTTTAAATTAGTTTGTCATTGGATGTGCTAATTTTAATATACTTTGAAATTACATGATGAATCTTGAAAAGTAATGCTTTGACTTGTTTACATAATTAAATTTGTGGCATCTGTTTCTTCTGCAAATATTGTGCTAACCTAAAATTCAAGCAGGGAAGGAGAAATAAAGCAACTTTTGTTCAGAACTATTTTCTTTAAGAGCATCAATTAACAATTCATTTATTATATCAGAGAGAAGCTTATTCCAATAAATTATTAATGAATAACTATATTTTGTGTTGATATGCAAAACCTTTCTCCAGCAATTATAAATGTCACAGCCCTACTGTAAGTTATAGTGATATTCCACGTGGGGCTAAAACTGCTATAATAATATATATTTAGCTTCACCATCATTGGAAAACTTTTGTTAAGCAGTTAATTCTGTATGACAATGTAAAAGAAAAACACATAAGCCTGATGTCTGTGCTCTCAAGTACTGTATCCTAAAATAGCCCCTTGGATTTACTGTTACTCAATAAATACTTTCTGAGCACCATCACAGGCCTGCCCCAGAACTTCAATAGAAACACAGATCTGTCTTTGAGTTGCCCTCAAAGGACAACCCCTTGGAGGACAGTGAAGAATGTTTAGTAAACAACAGAATTGTGTAACCACTGTTGACCTCCCTGCCTTCCTAGCCTTTCCCATTTGGGTTGTAGTTTCTCTCCCTGGGGGCAGGAAGGGCCTGAAGGATCCCTCTGCGCAGAGGCTGTGATACCGGCCACATGACAGGCATTTCATAGGCTCCTCCTCCCCTTAGCTGTGGTTTTCCATTAGGACGTAAAAATCACTAGGTAGACAAGTCAGGCAATAAGACCATTCTGTTTATGTCTATCAACCCTCCAAGTCATAGGCAGGCACAGCAAGAAGCTTACAAATATCCAGGGCCAGCGAGATCTATTGAACTAACCTCACAAAACTCAACTCTTGACTGTCTCCCAAAAAGAGAGCAAACTTTAGCTGGAACTTCTTCACTCCACATACTATTTAATATGTTTGCATGTGACTTTATATTCTGTAGCCTCTTATTTTTTGTTTTTGTTCAGAGGAGGAATGTATAAATAGTGTGTGTGGGGGGCGGGTAAAAGATGAAATCCAATCCTTTAAGAAGAGAAGCTTCAGACTTCCACGTTTCTATCAGATGGTATCTGAGAAAAGGTCTAAGTAGGGTTCAGACAGACAGGGGTTTGGTTAGAGTGGAGTATTCTATATGTTGGGAACAGCAGGAGGAAAGGCGTGGGGCTGATCAGCCCAGGTTGTGTCCAACAGGATGTCCTTGGCTTTTTTGAGTGGGGCACAGAGCATGTGCAGGAGAGTAGTTGGAAGCAAAACTGAAGGTTAATCAGAGGCCAGAGGAGGGACATGTATATGTAAATAATAAGTTTTACCATTGAGAGAAAGAGTGTAAAGAGGATCTGACTAAGAGGAGAAGGTGCAAACAACCATCTTGAACAAGTCTGCAATGAGCAGATCTGAGGAGAAGAGGAGTTGGAACAACAGGTGAAGAGCAGCATGTGGAGAGGTCTGAAAGGTAGGAAGAGCGTGTGGGAGAGCGACATGCGCGGGGGTTGAAGGGACGGGGTTGTTCTCCACTGTGCGGGGGGATTGAAATGAATGAGATAGAAAAATATACTGAAAAAAGTTTTAATTTAGAGAGGAAGAAATCACTGCTAATGTTGGCTCCTTGACTCCCCAAAGCTGAACAAAATAACTAGACTTACCGTCTTAAGGCAGAACACCACCCTCTCAGTGTTTTCTCTTACTTCCAAGAGAAAAGTCAGGGGAAGACAGATGAATAGAGTTTTAGAGCCTAGACTTGGTGATTTTAAGACAGGGCTTGCAAAGTGAGGAACTGGTGGGGACTGAGCAGAGCTATACAAGGCCTTTGGATTTGTGGGCACGAGGAGAACTGTCAAAGTGAGTATTGATGAGCACCCTGTTAGCCTTAATGAGTGAACTAAGTTAACTGAGCCACAGTTGTATTTTCCAGGAACAAGTATTTCCTGGAGAAAGTACCTAAGCAACTTTTGCCTTGTCTTGGTATGGAGTGCTAATCCATACCAGGTATTTGATTATCTGGTATTGAAGCAGGAAAAATACTCTTCATCTCAGAATCATTTAGCACAGGGACAGGAAAGTATCTGGATTCTAATTCTCATTGAACTTTGAATGAGTTTTAGTCTAGATGTTAGGATTACACAGAGTTTATATATATATATATATATATATATATATATATATATATATATATATATATATTTTGAGGAAGCTTGGCCCTGCACTAACATCTGTTGCCAGTCTTCCCCTTTTTCTTTTTTCTCCCCAAAGCCCCAGCACATAGTTGTGTATTATAGTTGTGAAGTTGTAGCTCTTCTGTGTGGGATGCCGCCTCAACATGACTTGATGAGCCATGAGTAGGTCCGTGCCCAGGATCCCAACCTGCGGACCCTGGGTCGCGGAAGCAGAGCACACGAACTTACCCGCTATGGCACTGGGCCGGCCCCCTACACAGAGTTAAAAAGTAAGTGGGCTACACTTTTGTATGTTGAAGGTGAGCTGGAGACTCAAGAATACACTTTCTCCTTTGCTGATTTTATTTATCCCCAGTTGTTAATTTTGGGAGCTCCCTAGTGTTTTTCTTTCCCTCTCAAGTGATGCAAAGATGGTTTACAATGTATTGGTGGTGGGAGCAGTTTCCTCCAAGTTGGGACTCAGTCTGCCTTCCTTGTGATGGAGAAGGGCCACAGGAAGCAACCATCACTGTTACTGCCTCATCAATATCAGCCTCAGGGCTCCCCAAAGCTCCAGCCTTTACACATTTATCTCTTCCTGGTCTGTGTCAATTTCAACAGTGGGGAATGCCCTGGGGCTAGAATAGACTCAAGATCCAAATGAATCAATGTCCTATAAGCCAAGTGCTATGCCTTCGAGCAAGGCACAGCAATTATTACCCAACACGGGTGCCCCTGCTGGTTCTCAAGGACAAGCAGAAGTGAATCCGTCGTAGGTCTGCCATTCAAGATGCATTTTAAACTGCAGTGGCTCTTCTGCACAGGCATCCTTCATTTGCACTCAGTCTCATTATTCAGCATCGTTCAAGACTGGCAATTTGCACAAAGGAAACAAAGAAGAAAAGTCACTGGGCTAGTGGATTTAAAATTAAAACTGAGATAGAGATTAAATTGCTCTTCAGGGAGAAAGAAAAGCTCTGGTGTGAGAGCATCACATGGGCATTTTTAGTTAATCATAAATCCTTCACCCCAGCCTGGCATTGATAATTAAAATGTGTGTGTGTGTGTGTGTGTGTGTGTGTGTGTGCATTCTCACAATACATACAAAGCAGTCTTAGTTTGGTATCCTGTCAGGCATTTAATTAGTCTCTGTGGAGGGATATAGAGGGGGAAATGTAGGTATATCCTCAAGGAGAGCCCACTCTGATGGTGCAGACAGAGAAGTTAGGATCAGTTACAGTATCAGTGATCAAATGAGCAGTGGAGAGAGACAAAAGGAGTACCAGGAGCATAAGGGAGGGCATGTGACGCATCTCACAGGAGCGCTCAGGGAAAGTTTCGTGCCTGCCAGGTATGCCTGAGATGAGTTTTGAAGAATGAGGAGCAAAGAAGGGGCAGGGAAAAGTATTCTAAACACAAAGAATCATGTGTTTAGAGAGAGAATGTGGCAGTTGGTGAAGTGTAATGGCTCATTGTGCATTAAGCAGGGAGTCTGAGGAGGCAAGAAAGGAGAGGTGAAAACAGAGAGGAAGGTAGGGCCAGATGCCGGTGAAGCTTCCACAGAGCCATAACAAGGGGTTGGACCCCATTCTGCATCCAGGAGAACCATGGAGGACTTTTGTGCAACAGCGACCAGCCGCCATTCAACTGCTCCATCTAAGTGAAGATTCTAGACACAGTTTGGTCTTTTAAGTACTGAAGAGGATTTTATGGAATGATTTCTAAAATGTGCTACGTACTTCATTTCTCTTAACAAAATATTTTGAGCCCCAAAATATTTCATCCCCCTTTTATCTGAACTCTAACCATTCTAAGTTGGTGCTTGTTTTATGTTGTCCGCTTGCTGTCTTGAGTCATGATTTTTGTACCTGCCTTTCCCCCTACTAGAATATAAGCTCTTTGAAGGGGTCGCTTCTTGAATTTTTGTTTTGTTTTGTTTATCTTTTGGTTTTGTTTTCTTCTTTGTTTATTTTTTCCTTTTTCATCACAGGATACAGTCGGGATTTTTCACATAGGAGGTGGTCAAGATCATACGTCTTGGAGATGGCAATCTGCAGAAGTCAGGAAATATGGTCAGGACACCTTAGCCCAATGACTGAGCTTCTTTATCTGCTCCTAGACAAGTGGGGCTCTGGGATCCAGTTTCAGGAATCCTGCCTCCTCACAGATGAGGGGCATGGCAAGTTTGTATATTTGGATCGAGCTCTAAACAGAAAATCCTTGTGAAACCTCTGTTTTGAAGAGCTGGTCAAAAAGAATTGGAAGAACACACAGGGTAACAAGATGGAAATGAGATATAAAGGAGATCACCTGGTGGAAAAAAGTTGGAGTCACAGCCTGGAGGCGCTAAAATTGAACAAAATTTAATAGTCTTAATTCAGTCTGAACTGAGGGAAGATTCAGGTGTCCAAGATCCAGAGAGATGAAGAAATTAAGACCACAAAAATCTAGATAAAAGTTTGAGTGCCTACTTATTGTACCAGAAAGAGATGATGGGGAGACTGCTACTTGATGCTTGCAGGAGAGCTTGTAGGTCATTTGCAGATCATAGAGAGAAGCAAGGACCGTGTATTGTACCAAATTATTCAAGACTAAAGATGTTGGGACAGGCAATGACTATCATTTACTTATTAAATGCCTAAATGTCTCTCTCCTTTTCCAAATATATTTTAATAAACATCCTTATATTCAAAAACTTGACTAAATAGTGTGTAAAGCAACAATAAATAGGTTTTGATGGAGATTCTGAAGGTGGGACAGATAATATTGGCTTTTCTTTGCTAGATGGGCAGTGGTGTTAAGTGCATGCTATGTAGTCACCTGCCAAGATTTCATGGTGTTAAGCATCACGAACAAGGCAGTGTCATAGAAAGGTCACCTGGGTCATTTTCCATGACAGACAGCAGAAATGAAGAGCCATGGTATTTGGACTCAGTCATATGGGTAGTGGCAGGGAATTTTCACAACAGTTAACTCAGTTGTGCTGGCAGAACAGCTTGGAAGAATTCTTTGCTATGGTCTGAGGTTGCTCTGGTGGCTACCAGAGTGATTCTGGCCTATAAACATGAGCAAGTCAGACTTCCTATGTGGCAATGATCTATGCATGTGAAGGACCTCTGTGAAGCTTGATTTGTCTTCCCCTGAAGACAAATCTACCCTCCCAAGGTAGATCAGTCAACTGCAGGCCCATATGAATGTTCCAAGACTGGACTCTGGGTCCTCCAAATTATCTCTTTAAAAAAAAAAGTTAAATATTAAAAACCATGGAATCACACTTAGAAAATATAGAAAAATATAAAGCAGAAATCATAATCACCATTCAGAGATGACAATTCTCAGCATTTAGGCAAAAATTTTTCAATCTGTGTATGTCTTTTTTGTGTGTGCGCAGACATACGTGCTTAAATGTGTACGTATTATGTTAGAATTACGTCACTCTTTTGCTCAAAAAAAATATGTTTCAGGGAATGTCCTTTGTACTTAGGGAGAAAAGTAAACATGGTAGTATTTGACAAGTGCTGTAACGGAGGGAAAGAAGAGCAATAGCAGTGTGTGAGACTCTCCCAGACCTGTCTGGTTGAAAACGGTTAATGAAAGAGGAGACGGTGCCCACTCAGAATTCTAATGGATGAGTTAGAATTGTCCAGGTGAAAGGTCTGAAGGGGCACAGGACATTTGAGCTGACAGACTAAGTTGTTGAGAGTTACAAAACTCATGATATGTTGGAGAAAGTGCAAGTGGCTTCATATGGTTGAAGAATAGCGTTACGGGTGGATATCAAAGAATGGTGAATGAATTAATAGGTAAATCAGTTTAATGGAGTGTTAGATAGTCCTGTTTATTTAATGTGTTGTGAAATCTGTATACAGTTAACAGAAACACTGTCTTAATAATTTAAAACTTGGGGACAAGGGGGATTGTCTGTGAAAATGGCAGACTAAGAACCTCCAAAAATCCTCTGTTCCATTAAAGCAACAAGAAAACTGGCAAAAATTGTCAGAATAACTTTTTAAGAAGTCTGGAAATTAACCAAGGGCATACAGCAATCCAGGGAGTATTTATTCAAGAAGAATAGCTTAATATCAGGAAAAACAGTGAGTTGTGTGGCATTTTAATATATGCTATTACCACCCCACATCTCCAGCTTCGTGGTAGTTTTAAAAACCAACAGGCAACTATCATGGAAAAACCAGGAGAATTGCAACCACTGGAGGGGACAAAATGGGATTGGTGAGCCTTCAAAGACCCATTTCCAAGAATTGTTGTTGCCCTGCCTGGCAGTTCCATGAGAAACCCCACTCTCAAGGCTGTGGCTGTCTTCATTTTTCCTAACTTGGAGCTTACCTAGTGTGAACAGCCTTTTCCTGGCACGTTTGCTAAAAGAAATAAGTGACAATTGTTTAACATTACAGCTGCCTTAGGCAATAGATGACAGTTTGAACAAACAATAGCTACCCAAAAAGCTTAAAAGGAAAAGCTGGGGCATGAGATATTCATAGAAGGCTTTGAAAATCTCTGACATGTTCCTGGGAATTTACAAGGACACATGCACGTGTAGGGCTGTGCACATGCCCAGGGCTATGCACATGGTCAGAAGACACCTGAGGATGCTCTAAACTCCGACCTCTGCCAATCTTGAGGCTGTGTGTACAGCAGAAAGTAAAGACTAAAGCAGAATTGTCAACTGTCTGGCTTAATGTTTAAGGCGTGCCCCAACACACCCAAAGACAAAGACTAGGAGATTTGTTAGTTCTAAGCATTTAAGGAAATTTTTGTATAATCGTTAGCTGATGCTAAGATAGCCAGGCAGAGATTTCATTATATGTGTATGACAAAGAATACAGACTACACAGAATTAGTTCATAAAAGTCACTAAACAAACAACAATAACACAACAACAAACAGAAACAACAAATCCTGAGTAAGGGAGAGAACTTTATTTCCAAAGTTGCCATATTATATTATTTAAAATGTCCCATATTCAACAAAATTATAAGACAAAAAAATGAGTCAGTATGGCCCATATTAAAAAAAAATGAATTATACATTTTAAATGAGTAACTTGTATGGTCCTGTCTTGACATGAGTACAGCCATGTTTGGCTGCTCCATTGACCTACAGCCACCAGCACAAGAAGAAATATAAAAGCTGCTTTCTGCATGGTGGGAAGTGGCCCTTCTCCCACGGAGATAGTTGCAATGTGTAAAAATTTCAAGGCCCTTTGGGTGCTGCAGCCTGGGGTGGACTGGCCATCTGTGCCAGACTGGGACGATAACCAGGGTAAACAATGCATGTACACCACTGCCGGGCTGGGACGATAGCCGGGAGGCTCAGTGCACATATGCTGCTGATAACCATTTGTGCATGGGAACACTGAATGCTTGCTCTGTAAAAGCTCTGTAACTGCTTACTCTGGGAATTATTGATGCTATAAAAAACTGCTGGAGAATGAGGCCCAGTGAGAGTTCCACCTGTGGAAGGGACACCTTGCCCAGGACGTGTGATCCCCGCCCAGCCATGTTGATTGAAAGGACTCTCCCAGCAGTGGGGCGTGGATGTTGTGAGTAATTGATTTGTTGTGAAGTAATTGATTTGTTGTGAATAATTGATCTGATGTGTTCCCTTTTCGGTCAACCAGGTGTTTCTCTTTCCAGTTGATTTGTGTCATTTCCCTTCAGTCGATGTGGATGTTTTTCCTTTCCAGTCGATCTGATGTTTTTCCCTCTCGTTATATGATCTATTCGAATCTGCTGCTATCTCAGTCAATGTGGATGTTTTTCCTTTCCAGTCAAGCTGATGTTTTTCCCTCTTAATATTTGACCTATTTGGATCTATTTGCAGACTATCGCCTTTACTATCCTCTATATAATAAAATATACCTTCAGTCCATTTGTTTGGAGTGGAAAGTTTCTTTTACGTCTCCAATCGAATCCCCCAAACCTCTCATAACAGGTCCATGCACAGGGAAAAAAAACTATCAATGGAAACCACCCCTCAGGAATTCCAGATGTTGGAATTACTGGACAAAGATTTTAAATCAACCATTTTAAATATGTTCAAAGAAATAAAGGAAATTATGTCAAAAGAATAAAAGGAAAGTATAACATATCTCACTAAATAAAGAATAGCAATAAAGAGGTAAAAATTCCCCAAAAAAAAATAAACCCAGAAATTCTGGAGCTGTAAACCACAAAAACTGAAATGAAAAATTCACTAGAGGAGTTCAACAGCAGTTTTAGGCAAGCTGAATAAAGAATCAGCAAATTTGAAGATATGTCAATTGAGATTATCCAGCTTTAGGAACAGAAAGAAGAATGAACAAAGAAAAATGATCAGAACCTCAGAAATCTGTGGGACCATCAAGTGTCCCAACATGCACATAGTGGAGTCCTAGAGAAAGAGAAGAGGGAGATGGGGTCAGAAAGATATTTGAAGAAATAATGGCATAACACTTCCCAAATTTGATGAAAAGTATTAATTTATATGTCTGAGAACCTCAACACACTCAAAGAAGGGTGAATTCAAAGAGATTCATGCCTAGACATACAATAATGAAACTACTGAAAAACAAAGGTAAAGAGAGATTAAAGCAACAGGAGAGAAGTGACTATTCATGTGCAAACAATCCTTAATAAGATTAACAGCTGATTTCTCATCAGAATCAGGAGGCCAAAAGGCAGCGGAATGACATTCAAAACCCTCAAAGAAAAAGAATGTCAACAAAAACTTCTAGATCCATGAAAACTCTCCTTTGAAAATGACAAAGAAATTAAGGAATTCAGAGATTAACAAAAAAAACCTGAGAAAATATGTCACTAGCAAACCTTTCTTATAAGAAATACTAAAGGGAATCCTTCAGGAAGAAAGGAAAGGATAGTGGACAGTACTTAAAAGGACATGAAAAAATAAACACTGGAAAACATAACTGCATAGGTAAATATATGACAATGTGAATGTATTTTTGTTTGCAACTTTTTATCTTATCTGATTTAAAAGAAAACTCTATTAAGCAATAATTATAAATCATGATGGTTAAATTTTAAGGCCAGCTAGGCTATGATGCCTGTTATTTGGTCAAACACTAGTCTAAATGTTATTGTGAATGCTCTTTGTAGATGTGATTACCATCTACATTCAGTAGAACTTAATTAAAGGATATTATCCTCTATAATGTAAACAAGGCTCACTCAGTTAGTTGAAGGCTTTAAGAGCAAAAACTGAGGTTTCTCATAGAAGAAGAAATACTGCTTCAAGACTGTAACATTGAAATTCTACCTTTGTTTGCAGCCTGCCATTCTGTCCTACAGATTTAGCATCAGGAATGCAATGTCAACTCCTTTTGAGTTTCTGGCCTGATGACCGGCCCTATGGATTTCTAACTTGCCTGCACCCACAACTGTGTGAACCAATTTCTTAAAATAAACATATCCTGTTGGTTCTGTTTCTCTGGAGAAGCGTGACTGATAGAGATTTGCAATGTATGTAGATGTATAGTCAATTCTCATTATTCACTGTAGATACATTCTTTAAAATCATTGTGAACACTGAATTAGTAAATATTGAACCATTGTTCCTAAAAGTTATATATACTCATATACATATATATACTCATGTATATGTGTATATATTTAATCAGTCACGTGGATTATAATATTAAATCCTAAAATCAACTGATCCTGGTAGATTTTATTTTCTTTATTTCACAGATAAGAAAGTGAGGTTCAGAAATGTTGAGTGACTTGCCTGAGGCATCCCCACTGAGAACTGCCAGGTTAGGATTCAAGCCCCATCCAGCTGGCCCTAGTGGTGGAGCTTCTTGCAGTGCACTGCACTGCTCCCTGCCACCTCCACCTTTTGGTCATCTCTGAAAGAGAGCTGGAACAAGAAGGCAGAGCATTCCCTCTTTTGATGTCAGCTGAGAATGTACAGGTTCGCTGACTCAAATTTTTCGTCATCATTTGCATGTCTTTAAATGACTGCAAAAGTGCCACTAGTGTTGATTTAGAGGTTACAAATATATTTTTAGCAAGTAGGGAAATTTGCAAATATAGAATCCATGAATAATGAAGATTGACTGTAATTTGTGTGATGATAACCACAAAAAAGGTGGAAGAAATATAGTTATATAGGAGCAAAATATTTGTATACTTCTGTAAATATGTATTAATGCAGACTACATTGTTATAAATTAAGATGTTAATTATAGTTCCCAGGGAAACCACTAAGAAAATAATTAAACAACAATGACAAAAAAAGTAAAGAATGACAAAGTAATTAAAATGATGCAATATTATTTAACACAAAAGTAGAGATGTAAATCCTACTTTATCAGTAATTATATTAAAAGTAAATACGTTAGTCATTCCAGTTGAAAGGCAGAGATTGGAAAATGGATTCAAAAAGAAAACAAAACTTGATCCAAACCACATGTTGCCTACAACTAATACACTCTGAATTCAAAAACAAATAGATTGAAAGTCAAAGGAGCAAAGAAAGACATCCATGTAAGCAGTAATGCAAAGAGAAGTGGAGTAGCTATACTGATATCAGAAAACTATAGACCATAAGACAAAACTTATTATTAGAGACAAAGAATGATATTTATAATGATAAATCTGTCAAGTTTTTAAGAAGCTATAACAACATGTACCTAACAGGAAATCCTCAAAAGACGTGAAACAAAAACAGACAAAGCTGGAGAAACAGACAATAGTAGTTGGAGACTTCGATTCCCCACTTTCAATAATGATAATGTTTTAGATGAAATTCGGTTTTCACAGGGACAAATGAGTTATAAACACTCCTTTCATCCTGTGAAGCTCTGATCATCCTTCCAGGCCCTGCTGCAGGCAGCTCTTGTACAAGGTTTGGCCTGACTCTGGCATTAGCTGTCCCCTGTGCATCCACTTGGTTTTGGTTTTAACTCTTATAGTGTTTTTGGTTCTCTCATAATCCAGTTTTTCTTTTTCTTTGCCTCTTAGTCATGAAGATGAATTCCATGAATAAGGAAAGCTTGTTTTTGAGCATAAGTTCTGGCATAAGTATATGTACTCTATGAATGTTTGAAGAATGAAATGAATATTCATTAATTATTGTTTAGTTAGTATCAAAAGGTGAGATTGGCTGAGTTAGATAAAGAGCACCACAAGTTTGAAGGGATTTTAGCACTAAAAAGAAGTTTGAACACAACTCAGGAAATATTCATTAACATCTAGGGCTTTCCTGTCAACTGTATGACCTTTATAATTATAATGAGCTGATTAATAAAGGGTAAATAAACTTTTTAATTTTCCAGAAGTTGTTGGTATTAACTTTTATATCGCAACTTCTCTCATCTATAGAGTTCGTATTTTGTTTTAATTTTTTAATTGCTGTGAAGTCAGAAATTAATAATAGAAGATGTAGAGATAATCTATTTGCCTCCATTTTTTCCCCGGTGACAATTTTTAAAGTTTTGGTTTCAAAAGTAACAAGGGCTGCAACGTCAGATGGATACAAGAAATATCAGAGAGGAACAAGTAGAAAGATGAACACGAAAAAGTTTCTGCTGTCCTCATCAAACTTCCTGATGAACGTGGATGTGTGTGTGTGTGTGTATGTGTGTGTGCATGCACGTGGGTGCAGCACGTATTCCATTTCATACCATGTTTTCATACCACTAGGTTTTTACTTGTTTGTTTTAGAATGTCTGAAGCTATATAGACTGAATTTTTGAATGCTTGAACATTGCAAGGTTTTAATGAAAAGAAACACAAATTTTATTCATTCATTTATTCAGTGATAATTTACTGGGCAGTTATTTTTATGCCAGGCACTTGATTCTACATTTTCTCTTAGAAGAGAAGATTTGGTATAAGAGTGTTATACAAAACTATATATTTCATTCAAAAGATGTTTGTCTTCTAATAAATGGCCAAATAATATACTTCTCATACACACCTACCTCCCAGAGCTCCTAAATAATGGGATATTTGATGAGCTTTAGGAAAGATTAGAGCAGCTCTTGTTAAAGTGTGGTCTAAAGACCAGCACTGGTCCATTACCATTTGTAATGGGTCTGCAATGGGATAAATATGGACACTGAGGCAAGAAGCATTGTTAGCAATTTGATATTGCTGCAACATCCAAGCACTGAATACATTTTCGGTTCACTTCCTTTGTTTTATAATTGATTAATTGAAGATTAAATCAAAAGCAAAATGAAAAAACTTATTCAAAAGAGATAGAAATATCAAGCCAGGGGATTCGGCCCAGTCTCTTTCTTCATGTCATGAAGAGATGTTCTGCTTGCTAAGTAGTACTTTTCCTAAGGCCTGACATCTTTCTTAGGTTCCCTTCTTTTTCCCCTATATTTTACCTTATGTATTAAAGGGGGATGTTTATAGTGGGTTTGTCAATTAAAGAAAGGATCTTTCTCATCTGTGCTCTAATATAAATCTAAAATAAGAGTTTGTGGTATTAGTAGAATGGTTTGTATTAGTTGTGAGTTTTATATTGAGCATCCACAAGTTGAAGCAGGGGCCTGTAACCATCTGAAACCCCCAGATAGAGAACGTCTTCATTAGATTCCCAGGAAGAGAAAAAAACACTCAATTTAAACCTCAATTTATTCATATTGACTCTTTGTATTATGTATTTTCTTAATAAACAAGTACTAAAAAGAGTTTGGGTAACAAAATTTTAGTTCTAAAAAACACTTGTTCTCATAGTTGCAAAGGGGACCTATTTATTTCCATTCCTCTACTAGAAGTACAACCTACCCAGGAAAAGCCCAGAGGAAAGTGATGAAATCAAAATGAAAATTTTCAAAATATTGGCCACTGAATTCAGGTAGGGGAGACATTTCCGTATAGTTTAACTGTGTTCTGATGCTAAATTAGATTTATGCCAGTAGGATGAGGGTTGCCACCAGAAATTCACTAGTGCATGAATAAGACTGATGAGAGAAGAAGAATATTTATTTATTTAGGTAACTTCAAACAAAGAAGAGAAAAATAAAAGTGGTGAAAAATAAAAGTGAAATGTGGCATCTGACTATATTGTCTTATCCAGAGGACTACGTAGTGTAGAACACAACACCAGTATAGCTAGAAAAGAAAAATAGTTTATAAACATTTCATAGATGTTCCTGAATACTGCCTTATGATAATTTGGGTATAGGTCTAATCTTTGGAGTTATATGAAAAATAAATGCATCACGGTGCTGACATATGGCATGGGATGGAGCAAGGTATGGGGCACGTCCAAGTACACATCTCTTATTGGGTTAAACATTAACATTTCCACTATCACCATTAGGCGCAATAAGCACCTAATAAAGTTATCTCTATTGGGCCCTATACAGAATGACCCTGTTCCCTAGTCTAGAATATTAATGACTCCAGGAAATACCATCATAAAGAAACCTGTTGGCCCTTGTTAATAACCTTTCCCAAATATTTTGCAATAAAAACTTTTTTTTTTAATATGACATGCATTAACATCACAGAACATAGCATTGGAAATGCTCCACTGAAATTTACAGTCCAAGACAGGTATCCATTATTCACTGTGGAGGCCAAGTAACGGTGGTAGGTGTGCCTTCTACAGGGCAGGAGCTAGTGAGCAGGATCTAACACAAGACTAATGTCAGCAGCTGTATTTGCCAATATCACCCAGAAACAATAAATCTGGGATAAGGAATGAGAATCATTGTCAAGAGAAGTAATGAAAATAATACTTAAATATACTAAAAATAATATTTAAAATAAAATCTGTAGAATAAAGTGAGCACAGAAACAAGAGGAGAAAATGTAATACATACCAGTACTAGTGAGTAACAAGGAGAGATGGAAAGTGGGAGTTTTAAGGAATGAGGGAAAGTTGGAGAAGATGGCTGAGAACAAAGGCTAAGAAGCTTGGATAGAGTTGCCTATCCGGGTTGAGATTTGGGCTTGGTTGAGTTAGTAAAACCACTCAGCCTGAACCGAGTCTGCAACCTATCTAATGGCATTATAGTTCTTCATCACATTTTCCTTATTTCTAGACACTGGTTCCTCGGTGTGCCAAGCAGCTGGTGTCATTGTTCACTCATTCTTTGGTATACTCCATACCCCACCCCTAAGCCAACTCTGAATTGAGACATTCTGGAATGCTTCTAGAGTCGGCCTCTCCTGGTCTCCAACTGAAAACTTTAATAACTGTAATTGACAGCTGTATAAATGGGACTGAGTATTTTAGGAGAAGGAAAGGAAGCAAAAACAAATCTACTTACAAAATAAAAGTCAAGTTGTATTATGGGATAAAAAATAGCTGATGTTATCATGTGTGGCATCTTTTTAGTCCCAAGGTAGAAAAATTAGGGCTCTTTGATACAAAAACAAGGGGACAAGGCAGTTCTGATGAGAAGCAAGTTGTGCACTGAGCACTGTTCTTGGTGTGTTATGTACAGACTCCGCACAGGCTTCTCACACGTCCATGTGCACTCCAATCAGCTGGGCTCTGTTACAATGCAAATTCCTTCTCAGTAGGTCTGGGATGTAGCCTGTGATCCTGTATTTCCAGCCTATTCCCAGGAGGTGGCAAAGCTGCTGATGTCCACACCACATGGGGAGGAGAGGGGCTCTAAGCCAGCAACTAGGGGGCTGGGACTGTTTTTGTCCCTTCTGTCTCCCTGATGCCAAGCTCAGTACTTGCTACATAGTTAGTACACAGAGAGTGTTATTGGGTGGTGATATTTTCTAAGGTTACATTAAAGGTTTTTCTTAATATGCTGCAAAGATAAGGTGAACAAGTGAGTGCAGGGGTAAAGGAAGTCAGAAAAGAAGAGGAATAAGAAGTGAAAGAAGGACAAGATCCAAGGTAAACCTCTGTAAAACATCGGAACATCATTATCTAATTTGGAGAGGGGAAAAAATATGAGGACCAGAAGAGGAGCTAGAGGACAGATACACCTATGTTTACATTTGTCAGGAAAAGGGGAGAAGGGCAAGAGGAGGCAGCACGGGGAGAAGCAGGAATTGTCGCGACAATCATGGTCTTAAACATCATGGATAGAGTGCATAAGAGGGCACTCAGAGGCACATGTATATAGTGAGTAAAGACTGGGCAGTGGGGCATTGGTGCTGAACATTTAAACATAAAATGTCAAGTTTGAACCATAATTGGCTCCTCTCAAAACGCAAGACGCTTCTGATGAAATTGTGCAAGCTTAGTTCAACATCTGAAATCCATTGATGTAATACATTAAAGAACAAAAAAAAGTCACATGGTAATCTCAATAGATGCAAAATATTTGTCATAATCCAATACATTTCTGCGATAAAAACACTCAACAAACTATGAACACAATGGAACATCTTCAACCTGATAAAGGGCATCTGCCAACAACCCACAGCTAACATTATACTTAGTGTGAAAGATTGATACATTCTCCCCAAGAACATGAACAAAGCAAAGATGTCTGCATTTATATTCAGTACTATGCTGGAGGTTCTAATTAGAGCAATTATGCAATAAAAATGAATAAAAGGCATCCAATTTGAAAAGGAAGAAGTAAAACCACCTCTAGTCGCAGATGACAAGATTTTGTGTGTGTGTGTGTGTATCCTAAGGGATCCACTAAAAATCTATTAGAACTAACAAACAAGTTCAGCAAGGTTGCAGAATACAAGATACGTATGCAAAAATCAAATATATTTCTATACACCTTCAATGAATACTCTGAAAATGGAATTAAGAAAACAATTCCATTTAGAATAGCATCAAAAAATTGAAATAATAATAAATTTAGCAAAAGAAGTACACAACTTATAATCTGAAAACTATAAAACATTCTTGAAAGAGATTATACAGATAGAAATAATTGGGAAAATATCCCATATTCATGGATCAGAAGATTTAACATCTTTAAGATGGCAATACTCCCCAGAGTGATTTACAGATTCAACATAATCCCTATCAGATTGCAGCTGAGTTCTCTGTAAAAATTGACAAGCTGACTTTAAAACTTATATAAAATAGCAAAGGACCCAAAATAGTCAAAATAATCTTCAAAAATAAGAACAATGGAAATGGACTCACACTTCCTGATTTCAAAACTTACTTCAAAGCAATGGTAGTCAAAACAGGTTGGTTCTGGCTCAGGATAGACATAGATAAATAGAGTAGAATTGAGAATCCAGAAATAAAACTATACATCTATGACCAAACGATTTTCGATAAGGGTACCAAGACCATACTATCGGGAAAGAACAGCCTTTTCAGCGAATGGTTGTGGGCAGTTGGTAGCCAAATGCACAAGAATGAAATTATAATTTTAGTACACCATATACAGAGATGAACTCAAAATGAGTCAAAGACTTAAATGTGAGAGCTAAAACTATAAAACTCTTAGATAAAAGCATAGGAGTATATTTTCATGACCTTGGATTTGGAAAAGGATTCTTCAGTATGACACCAAAATCACAAGCAACAACAACAAAAGATATAAATAAATTGGACCTCATCAATATTAAAAACTTTCATACTTCAAAGGTCTCTGCTAAGAAAATAAAAGACAACCACGGAATGGGGAAAATATTGGCTAATTATATATCTGATAAAGGATTAATATCCATAATATATAAATAACTCATGACAATAATTTAAAAAAACAAACTCAATTAAAAATTGACAAAGTATCTGAATAGACATTTCTCCAACATATACAAATCTCCAAGATATACAAATGATCAATAAGTATATGAAAAGATTCTTGAGATCATTGGTGATCATGGAAATGCAAATCAAAACAACAATGAGATATCATTTCATACTCACTAGGACGGCTGGAATCAAAAAATCTATAAGTGAGATGAGGCTATGAAGAAATCTGAACCCTCATGCACGGCTGATAGAATGTGAAATGTTGCAGCTGCTTTGAAGCAGTTGGACTGTTTCTCAAACAATTAAACCCACAGTTACAATATGACCCAGCAATTCCACTCCTAGGTATAAACCCAAGAAAAATGAAAGCATATATTCACACAAAAACTTATAATTGAATGTTCTTAGCAGCCCAAGTGTCTATCAACTGATGAATAGATAAAACAAAATGTGATATATCTAAACAATGGAATGTTATTCAGCCATGAAAGAAATAAAGTACTGATACATGCTACCTAGATGAACCTTGAAAACATTATTCTGAGTGAAAGAAGCTAATCATAAAGTACACATGGTATATTACTCCATTCATATGAAATTTTTAGAGCAGATAAATCTATAGAGATAGAGTCGATTAATGGAGCTTATGCTGGAGGAGGAGGATGTGGGGAAGGAGGTGATAGCTAAAGGGTACAGAATATCTTTTGAAGGTGATGAAAATATTCCGAAATTGACTATGGTGAGAACGGTTTCACATATCTGTGAATATACTATAAAAACATTGAATTATACATGCTGAGTGGATGGCTTATATGGTATATGAACTATATATCAATAAAGCTGTTAAATAAATCTTTAAAAAGATGCATCTGATGAAATACTGGTTTTGTCTTTTCATTTATATATTCAAAAAATATTAAGAGCCTACTGTATTCCATGCACTTTCTCAACACTGGAACTAATGGAGTGAACAGAACTAACAGAACCTCTACCCCAGTACAGTCTATACCCATTTCTGCTTCTGCCAGTAGGAACTGACTTGGTCAACACAAGTGTTTGTTCAGCAACAGCCATATGCTTGGTCCTGAGATGAAAGAGACCAAGACCATGGTCTATGTCCTCAAAGCAGCTCATCTTCTAGAGAGAAAGACAAAGAAATGGTGAGGAGATGACATAGGGGAGGAATTTAATCCAGTCAGAAAGTGTCAGGTCACAGAGGTTTCTGAAGCCTTCCTGGGAGAAGCCATGCCTGATCCACCTCTGGGAGGGTGGCTGGGTGCTGGCCATTCAGATGAGTAGTAAAGGGCAGCAGCCCCAGGAGACTGGAGGGCAAGAACATGGACAGGAAGAGAATCTGAGAAGTCTGAGCCCCCACCTTAAAAGAAAGCCTAGAGGATTAATGGGGAAGCTTCTTTTTCCTTCTCATTTCACTTGTCTTCCTACCCTCTCGTTGCTCAGGAACCCCAGGAGCAGAAGTGAGCCTGTCTTGGGGTTCAGGGAAAGAGTTGCTCCCAAATGATGAGGAAAGGCAGAAATGGGGATAGCCAGGGGCAGAAGAAAAACTAGGAACAAAAGAATTCCTCAGCGTGTTAATAAGCATCCAGTACTAAGAAATTCGGCAGGTCTGAGGATTTAGGAGACTGGGCCATCAAAAGCTTAGCCATCTGTTTAAGAATAATACCTGGGATTTACGAGCACATTGACTTCCAAAGCACCTTCCATCTATTTTCCCTTCTCTCCGCTTGGCTGTGGGTGAGGGGCACGGGGCTGAAGAGGGGAGAATCTCAACGGCCTCTCTGAGCTTGTGCCAGGGACAGAATCGACAGTGGCCCTCTCCCCACTCTCTGCAGCCTAAGAGGCCCTCCTATTACCTTTGCAATAAGGGAAATTCACTTTCTGAAGCATTGCTGAAGTCTAGACATTGTGCTATAGGCTTAAGAGACATCTCACTCTCACAATAACCTCCTGAAATGTAAATTTTAATCCCCTGTTCCTACCATGAAAGTTGAGGATCAGGAGAGTTAAGTAACATGCTCTAGGCAACACAGCCAATAAATTATGGAATTGAGTCTTACCCCCAGACGAGTGTGTGTACTTTCCACTGTAGCATGCTGATTCTAAAAAGTAAAGCAAAGATTTCTGTTGAAGATGACTGAATTTGCAAAATTGCTAAAATATAAATGAGGATTATAATAATTTGGAGAGGTGGTAATTCTTCCAAAGACTATGTAAACTTTTGAAACATTATGGAGTCTTCGGGGGCATCATAATATAAGTATACATATACTGTATAGGCATATGATTTGTACATAGTGTGTTATTTATATAAAATTAGCCGGTGTAATTTACAGGTACATATAATGTGAATATGAAAAAGGTACAAATATACATGTATACACACCCACACACAGAGTCATTGCTGATGCATTGACCTGTCCTCTGCTGACCAGTGAAAGTCTACAGAAAAAGGGCTCAGTCAGTTTGAAGGGTCAGAGCAGGAGCAGCTAATGGAAGAGGTGTGTGAGTGTGTGTGTGTGTGTGTATGAGTGTGTGTGTGTGTTGGGAAGCATGAAAAAGAGTAGAATAACTTCAGATTTCAAAGACCTCCAGTAATTCAGATGATAATCCTGAGGGCTGATTTGTTACGGAGTTTGCATGTTGGAATGCATTAAATTAGAAAGGTGACTACAGAAATGAAGCCACCAAGCTTAATATTACATGTGAATTGCTCTGAGAGTTAAATCAGCACTTTTCTTGCCTTCAGCATATATTTGAAAGGAGCTTGTGCCCTTTTGGAGCAACCCAGTAAATTTAAGCAATAAAACAGAGGTACCCTTCTAGGAGGACATAATATATAAAGACAAAAACATCAGCTATAAATCAATGCATATTGATTTAAATAAAAAAGATTGTTGCCCTCTGGTAAACCTAGCTCAGAGGCTGAGCAGAGCAGTATCCCTTGCTCAAAACCCACCGGCTTTGCATTTCTAAGCAGAAACCTAGAGGGGCATTCCTCCAAGACCTAAATTACATGTACTATCTTACAGTTTCAGATTTTATCCAGATGCTATGCACATTCAAAGCAAAGCCTGGCACAGGCATTGGGCTATGGGTGAGAAGAGCTTTGCTGGAAGGCGTTCCTGTATGTCGTAAGTCAAAATGTGGCACTAATGAGACACTTCCATAAAGAGGAATTAAGACAGTTGCCCCAGAAAGTCCAAACTCAGAGCCTTCTGTGCTGCTGTCCTGCTTGTCCTCCAGTGAGTGTCATGTTAGCTCCCAGCGGGCCCCAGAGACTGTGACAGAGCTGGACCCATATTAATTTTTCATTTAATCTTTATAACAGTAACCTGAGGAGGTAGGTATTACCTCCCGCTCACACCTTGCTTCTGGCCAGCAACGTCAAAGCAACATGTTGTGACATATTGCCGCCTCATTCACGATCCAAACAAAAGTCACTCAGCTCATAGCACAGGGATCCAGTGTTAATCCTCACCTTTATTAGCTCTGTGATCTGTCATTAATTAGCTGTATGCTCTTTGGCAAGTCCATTTTTGCTTGTAGGCCACAGACTCTTTAACTGAAATATAAGGATTGGAATTTTCTGGCTCAAAAGTCTCCAATATGCATTTTCCTTGGATTTGGGAAAAAGACAAAGCCCAGTACTAGGGAAAGGTTTTGGGTTTTGAAGCAAGAGATTTCGATTCATATCCAGCCTCCCTTCTCCAAGCAGTGTGAAATTAAGCCGCTCTCTAAACCTCAAGCTCATGCCTTGTGAAATGGAAGCATGACAACCTGGTTGTCAAGCCAGGTTTATAGTTCACTTAACTACCACCTCTAAGTACTAAAAGGGAGCTCACAAAATGTAGTCAGATCTTTGAAGGGAAGGTTCAAGTGATAGCTTTCAGGCTTTGCAAAAACAACATATTTGAGCAATGCCAAAATTCCTGCCATGGCCGCCACCGTAAGTACCATTGGGAGAGTTTGGACACAAAAGCTCTCCATCACCCCCACTTGTTTCAAGAAATGACTGGTCACACAGAATCTTCTGCCCTTAATGTTTAATAAGACTTCCTTATTTGAAATGTCCCCAAATTGCTTGCTTGCCACCTTGCAGCCAACCAAGGACTGCCAAATGTACCTGAAGACCCATTAGAAAGTCTTCCCACTTCCTAAAATCCCACCTTAAATAGAATGCTTGCCGATCAGTATTTCCTCTTTTTACCCCACAGAACTTACTCTTAAACACTGAAGGAAAAGTGACAATAAACGTGTTCCCCACTGCTGAAACAAGTGTCTGTAAGTGGATTCCCTTGCCACAAGTTTATGAATAAACAGCCTTTGTTAATTTTGTCTCAAACTTGGATTTGTCTGTGACAACAAGAAAAAGAGGAAGCAGAGAAAGAAAGACCAACATGTGGATGCTGGCTCTTTCCCATAGTCTAAATAAGCAAATCTATAGATCAATAAACAAATCTAAATATCATCAATCAGGCTTTCAGCATATTACAACTGATTTGTATATTACCTAAATGTGGATTCTGTTGTTCCTCGGAGTTTTCCAAGTGACCTGTACATTTTGACTGGTGGATAGTTAGATCAGTGCCTTGTCTCTGGATAATGGTGATGACAGCCACTGAGAGAGCCTCAAGGCTACACCAGGTACTGAACTAAGTACCTGCACCAGGTACTGAACAGGGCATCAGTTTTTATCTAGCTGAGACTGTAGGCCTTTTGTCAGTCAGACAAACTGACTTGGTCTCCAACGTTTTGAAATTTTCTAAAGCTTTCTCAGTGTCTTTGTTTAGCAGAAAACTCACCTTTCATGCAAATCCCATTCTATAATGAATTCCACCCAGCCATTCATTTTTATAGACTTTTTTATATAAACATACTGCAAAGGTGTTTCAGATTGTGCCATATAAATCATAATGGTGGGTTGATGAGTTTTTTTCTAGACACTTTGTTTTTTCTCATACCTTTCCTATTGTTATTAAATCAAGCAAATGTTTACACATTTTATTGGAAATCACACAAAAAGACAAGATACCCTGTGTATGCTAAGGGGCTGGCTAAATGAATCATTAAGATCCAGCCTTGTAGACACATTCACACTGCAGACAGATAGTAGGAGAAGATAAAGTTCAGAATATACATATGTAGATTATGCAAATAAACCTTCACTGTTGAAATAATATTGTTGAAGTCATAAAAGGTTAAATACCATTTGTTTAACTTTATTTTTGAAATGAAGATTTCATTGGTTTTGTGGAAAACTTCTACCTATTATAAAATTTCAGAACTTTACAACCTACATTCATCAAAGGTGCGTATACTGATAAGATAAAGAAAAGTCTTTAAATTGGACGAGCCCTTTTCTAAACAGTGAGGTCAATTAAGTTTGCTCTTAAAACCTTCCAACTCATTTTTCCTTGGGTTTTTTGTTTCCCCAGTAGAGTAAGGTGATGGAGAGGCTTCTTTGAGCAGATAATATGGGAATCATAATTTTAAAGACCAGATGGATGCAGACATTTAATGATCTGAAAGAAGAGCATCATGGCAGCGGTAGTGTAGAGAAAGGTAATAAAGGCACTAAGAACCTTGGCAGGTTAAAGAAACGGGAAGAAAGGGGAGAGGATGAAGGGGAAAGTAAAGCACAACAGGAGGAAGTGGAAGGGATAGGCAGGACCCATACACATAGGGATTTCAGGGGCAAGATCAAAGTTTGTGGTTTATTCTAAATGCAATGGGAAGCCACTGGGGATCGTATCAGGAGAATTTTCAGTAGGAAATACATAGAGCTCTTAAAAGTCTTCAAAAGAATTCAATAAAGGGATTTTTTAGAGGTATGGAAAGTGTGAGCCAGGAAGCAACAAGAAATGTTGGGGATCCCAGGGATTAGCAGCTATTGGAAGATCTTACCCCTTGGCCTGAAGGTGGAAATGGAGTAATTGATGGAACCAGAGTAAATTAGATTCAGAGACATGAAAGAAAGGCTGCCAGCCAGAGCTATTTACCTAAAGAAACACAGCCACTGCTAGAGCAAACCAACAGGAGAGAGCAAGGAATAAATGCCTCGCTCTTCTCTCCTCCTTTTTCCTTTATGGTTCCAGAGAGCAAGGCAGCCCCCATGATGCAGCTTGTTCAGGTCAGGTTCACAGGGTTCAGACCACAGCAGAGAGGGCTGAATGGCTGACGGTGATGTGGCAGTAGTGGGGTGGTGGCACACATAGATTAACCACACAGGGGTTTTATATGAAACTTATGAAAGAAGATGTCTTGGACTTAAAAGAATGCTTAACCTAAAATGAACAGTGACTTTCTGAAAAATAAAATGGCTTGTACTTTTTCATTTGGAGAACAGCAAATCGAAGGTGTCAGAACAGCTATGTGAAGCCAATGGAGTAACTTCTGCATCAGGCCATTTTTTATACTGATAAAGAAGCATTATCTTTGGATGAAAAGTCATCAAAGACAGACGAAGAGAATGTTCAAGGGTCTAGCTGCATCAAATCTCCTCTTGAAGACTGATTTCATAGCATACAGTCATTGCAAAATCTGACTGCATTAAATTATTTGATCACTTTTTTAAAACGCAGGTTTCTTGAGACCCCACAGACACATTGAATCTTTTTGTCACCTCTTCAAATAATTTTGATGCATAGTCATATTTAGGAACCATTAATGTAGTTCACAGACTGCAGCATTTGCCAACACTAACAATTAGATTGATTTGGGGCTCTATCGATGCTGTAGTTTTTATAACATTTACCTCTTTGAGAGTCATTTCCTTTTCATTAAGCACAGATAATGATATTACTTGCATGGTTGTTACAAAGAATTGAAATACTAAATGTAAAGTATATGGCAGTATTTGGCACATATTAAAGTCTCTGTAAATGTTAGTTACTGTTATGCCTATTAGTATTAAATGATAAATCAAATAATAAAGCAGATAGGGTACGTAATCTTTTGAATTGTATTTTGGAAAGTTTCTCATGATAGATTGCTGGGGGGAAAAAACTGAGAAAAACATGGAATGGAAGTTATTCAGTAAATCAACATATTATTGCGTGAAAATACCAGAATATACTAAGTAGTACTGACAACAATTAAGAAAGCGCACTCTGAAAGCTTGCCACAGGATAGGACAACGTCAACAATGTCTTGAAGAACCTTCTTATTGGTGACTTGAATAAAATTAGAGAAAATTCATTCAAATTATTTGAAAATGATATTGAGCTAGGGGATGAGAAGGACGAACAGGAAAACGTAATACATCCATGAATCAAGTTAGGCAAATTGCGACTTAACTGAGATACATGTAAATTTCAGTACTGGGTCCAAATAATCAACTACATACACACTATAGATGAAATGTTGGTAAGCAAGATAATTTAATTTAAAAATAATTAAAAAAGTACATCTGGTTTATACTTCAACATATAAAGAGCTTAGAGACTGTCACATCCATACTTAAAATAAGAGAAAACTGAAAAAAATTGAAGCTCAGTTGGCTTTTTTTTGATCCATCAGAAAATTGAGGTTACAGGAAAAATGATCACTCTGAAATCTGGAAAGATGACAAATCCAGAGACTCAGAGAAGAACTACTTACCTGGAGCAAAAGATGCTGGAACCATAAACCAGTAGGAATAATTGAATGGTGTTAATGAAAAATTGCTGGAGGCTGAGTGTGATTAGTGTGAGAGTGAAAAAGTCTTGGGCTCCCCACACTTCGATGAGTTTTACTTCCAGGAACCCCACCATATTCTCACAGTGTGGAATTAGGAGAGATATTCTCCTGGCTCTGACAGGGGGAGAGGAGAAGTAACCCTTGTGGAATAAATCAAGATCATTCTCTGTAATAAAGGCCTACTTTCCAAGGAAAAGGACTTTACTAGATTCCTATCCCACCTGGGGAAGAGCATTTCTCTCACTCCAGTATCCTTTAGATTTCTTGATTTACCAAAGGGAAGAATGGGTTAGCAAAAAAAAAAAAAAGAAACTGTGAAAGTCACACCCTAGGGACTCTGGCCCACTGTGAATGAAATTTAATCATAAGATTACAGAATACTTATCCTCCAATACACCTTACTCCCATACTAACAGGTCTTTAGTGTGAAAGTGGACCATTAGTAAAAGAATTATAGACAAGAATGGACTCTATCTGACAAAGAGTTCTTAGAGAAACCCAAAGTCAACATGGGGTGGGGGATGCAAGGCCATTTGAAGAATATTAAACCTCTAGAACTAAAACTACAACAAAAATTAAATGAAGCTCAACTTCTAGCAAGATGAACATAAAACCTCACACTAAAGTGCTATTTATCTCAGTCCTTATTACATGTCACACCATGTCTGACTTTCAACAACAACAACAAAATTACAATATGTGCTGAAAGACAACAAAAACATAATCTGAAGAGGCAAAGCAAGCTTCAGAATCAGATTCAGATATGACACAGATGTTGGATTTATCAGACAATTTAAAATAATTCTGATTAATATGCTAATGACTCCAATGGATAAAGAAAACAACATGCAAGAACATATGGGTAACGTAAGCAGAGACAGACATTCTAAAAAAGAGACAAAATAAAATGCTGGAAATCAAAAACAGTGTAACAAAAATACTTTTTATGGAGTCATCTGTAGATTGGATATGAGCAAGGAAACAAAAAGTGAATTTTAAGAACAAAAGTAAATAAAAACTTCCTATACTGAAATGAAAAGAGAAAAAAGTGAATAAAGAATCGCAACAAAAAATCCAAGAACTATAGGATCATTTGAAAGGTTCAACATACACATAATGAAAATATCAAAAGGAGAAGAAAGAAAGTAGAACAAAAAAATTACTTCAAGTAATAATGTTTGAGAACTTTTGAAATTAGTGACATAAACCAAACTACAGATACAGGAAACTTAGTCAAACACCAAGCAGAGTAAATACCAAAATATCGATAGCTAGGCAAGCAGAGTAAATACCAAAATATCGATAGCTAGGCATATCATATTTAAAATGCAGAAAACCAAAGACAGACAGAAATCTTGAAAAAAGTCAGAGTGAAAAACCACCTTATCTATAGAGGCAAAGGGTAAGAATTAAAGCAGCCTTTTTGTGGAGACCATGCAAGCAAGAAGTTAATGGAGTAAAATATTTAAAATGGTAAAAGAAACAAATAAACAAAAAACACATAGAATTCTATATACAGTGAAAGTGTTCCTTAAAAATAAAGGAGAAATAAAGACTTTATCAAACAAAGATTGAGGAAGTTCATCTCCAGCAAATCTGCCATACAAGAAATGTTAAGTCCTCCAAAGAGAAGAAAAAATATATATGGCAGAAACTCAGATATACATAAAGAAATGAAAAAATGTAAGTAATAAATGAAAGTAAAATCAAATCTTTATTTTTCTTAATAATTTATCTAAAAGATAATTGCTTAAAAGTAAAATAGTAACAGTGTATTTGGTAATTATATCACATGGAAAGGCGGAATGACTGACAGCAATGTCGTAAATGATAGGAAAGAGGAAATGGGAATACTCTGCTATGGAGTACCTACGGTACACACAAAGTGAGATGAAGTTATGTGAAGACGGATTTAGGTAAGTTAAAACATATTGGAAATTCACTCAGTATTACAATATTTTTGGTTTGCTACTACACTTTTTATTTCACACAGGATTTAAACATCAAAGGCATAAAAAACATGAATCTAAGTTATTGGGTACACATGCATAAAGACGTCATGTTTTACAATAATGTAAAAGAGTGATAGAGTTGGATAAAAACAGATTTTGTGTACCCTACTGAAGTTAAGTTAGTATCAATTCAATATGATTGTTATAAATTTAGTGTGGTAACTATAAACCAATTAGACCTAGTAGAAATATAGAACACTCCACCCGATAACACAGACTACAAATTCTTCTCAAGTGCACAGTAAGCTTCTACAGGATAAACCATAAGTTAGACCACAAAACAAGTCTCAATAAATTTAAAAATATTAAATCATACAAATTATCTTCTTCAATGACAGTAGAATGAAGCTAAATATCAAAAACAGACGGAAAACTGGAAAATTTACAAGTGTATAGAAATTAAACAACATACTCTTAAACAACCAATGGGTCAAAGAAGAAATTACAAGGTAAATTAGACAATACTTGGAGACAAATGAAGACAAAAACACAACATGCCAGAACTTATGGGACACTGCAAAGGCAGTGCTCAGAGGACATTTATAGCTTTCAATGCATATATTAAAAAAGAAAAAAAACTTAAATCGATAACCTAACTTTACACTTTGAGGAACTAGAAAAAGAAGAGTAAACTAAACCTAAAGTGGAGAGAAGGAAGGGAAAAATAAAGATTAGAGTGGAAACAAATAATAGAAAAATAGAGAAAAATCAACCACACCAAACATTTGTTGTTTGAAAAATCAACAAAATGGACAAAGCTTTAGCTAGACTGACAAAGATAAAAAGACAGAGGATACAAATAACTAAAATCAGAAATAAAAGAGGTTACATTACTAATAACCATACAGAAATAAAAAGTATTAAAGAATACCATGAACAAGTATATACCCACACTTTAGGTTATCAGGATGAAATGCACACATTCTTAGAAAACACAAAATTACTTAAACTGATTCAAAAAGAAATAGAAAATCTCTGCAGAACTATAATAAGTAAAGAGATTGACTCAGTAATCAAAAGTCTCCCAGCCAAGAAAATCCCAAGACCAGATGCCTTTGCCCGTGGATTCTACCAAATATTTAAAGATTAAAGAAGAATTAAAGCCAAATTTCTCAAATTCTTCCAAAAAATACAAAAGGAGAAAATACTTCCTAACTCAATCTATGAGACCAGCATTATCCTGACACCAAAGCCAGATAAAGATATCACAAGAAATGGCCGTTATTAACAAATATCCCTTATAAACAAGTCCTCAACCAAATACCAGCAGATCAAGTCTAGCAGCTGGTTGAAAGGATTAAACGTCATCACCAAGTGGGATTTACCCGAGGAATGCAAGAGTGGTTGAACATATAAAAACTGATCACTGTAATATTTATTAATGGAATAAAGGGGAAAAACACATGGTCATCTTAACTGACAGAGAAAGGACACTTAACAAATTCCAAAACACTTGCTTGATAAAAATTTTCAGAAAAAATAGGAAGAGATGGAAACTTTCTCAACATGATAAAGAGTATTTAGGAAAAAACCAAAAAACCTAGCCAATATCAAACTTAATGACAAGAGACTGACATATTTCTCCCTGAGATCAGGAAGGAGACAAGAAGCTCATTTACATCATGGCAATTTGACACTATTCTAGAACTGCTAACCAGAGAAATTAGATAAGCAAAAAAGGAGGATGAAAAACATCCAAATTGGAAAGGAAAAAGTAATCTCCATTCATGGATGACCTGATCCTATATATAGAAATCCCC
Source organism: Diceros bicornis minor (assembly GCF_020826845.1). Classification (NCBI taxonomy): domain Eukaryota; kingdom Metazoa; phylum Chordata; class Mammalia; order Perissodactyla; family Rhinocerotidae; genus Diceros; species Diceros bicornis. The sequence goes on from NC_080749.1 coordinate 7,257,297, forward strand.
AAAAATCCACAAAAAAACTACTAGAACTAATAAACAATTTCACAAAGTTGCAGGGTACAAGATGAAGCTGCAAAAGTCAGCTGTGTTTCTATACAGCTGCAAAGAACTATCAAAAAAGGACATCAAGACAGCAACTTTCAATACTCTCCAAAAGAACAAAGTATCTGGGAATAAATTTAATCAAGGATATAAAAGACTTTTACACGGAAAATCACAAAACATTGCTGATAGAAATTAAATAATACATGGGAATACAACTCATACTTATGGATAAGATGATGTAATATGATAAATGTCAATATTTTCCAAATTATATATAAATTCAATGTCATCCTTATAAAAATTCCAATTTTACATTTTACGAAAATGGAGAAGCTGAACCTCAAATTCATGTGAAATTGCAAGGGACCCTAAAGAGACAAGGCAGCATTACAAAGGTGGAACCAAGTTGAAGGACTTATACTTCCTGATTTCAAAATTTATTGTAAAACTACAGTAATCAAAACAGTGTAATACCAGCATAAGGACAGAAATATGGGCCAATAGTATCAAAGTGATAGTCCAGGAATAAACCTATCCACTTACCGCAAATTAATTTTATTAAGATTGCAAAATGCATTCAACTGAGAAAGAATAATCTCTTCAATAGACGTCTCTGGATTTTCACACACAAAAGAATGAAGTTGGACCCCTACTTCACACTGTATATAGAAATTAACAAAAAGGAGGTTTCAAAAATCTGAATGTGAGATAAAACATATAAAAATCTTAGAAGAAATCTTGTGGGTAAATTTTCATAGTGTTAGAGTTGGCAATGGATTCTTACATATGACACTAAAGCATGAGCAACAAAAGAAAAAATAGATAAATTGGGCTTTATCAAAATTAAAAACTTTTTTTGCGTCAAAGAACGTTAGCAAGAAAGTGAAAAGACAGCCTATAGAACGGGAGAAAATATTTTCAAATCACATATCTGATAAGAGATTAATATTCAGAATATGCACAAAATTCTTAAATTTCAAACAAAACCAAACACTTTGATTAAAAATAGGCAAAAAAACTTGAATAGATAGTTCTCCAAAGAAGATATACCAATGCCAATAAGCACATGGAAAGATGCTCAGCCTCACTAATCACTAGAGAAATGCAAATCAAAACCACAAGGATCCACTTCATATCTACTAAAATCGCTATAATTTTAAAAATGTAAAATAAGTATATTAGTCGGCTAGGGCCACCATACCTAGATAGATGGCTTAAACACCATAGACTGATGGCTTAAATAACAGAAATGTATCTTCTCACAGTTCTGGAGGCTGGGAACTCCAAGACCAAGGTGCCAACAAGGTAGATTTCATTCGGAGGCCTCTAGTCTCGCCTTATAATTGGTCATCATCTCATTGTGCGCTTTCATGACCTCTTCTTTGAGAGTGCATGGACAGAGAGAGAACTCATTTGTGTCTCTTCTTATAAAGATGCTAATATTATTGCATCAGGGCTCCCCCTTATGACCTCAGTTAATATTAATTACTTCCTTAAAGGCTCCATCTCCAAATACAGCAACTGTGGATTACATATAAATTTAGGGGGTACAAACCTCCGGTACATAGCATTCTGCCCCTGGTCCCCCCAAATTCATGACCTTCTCACACACAAAGTACATTAATTCCATCCCAACACTCCCAAAAGTCATAATTTTCCAGCATCACTTTAAAGTGCAAAGTCTCATCTAAATATAATGTAAATAAGGTATGGGCAAGATTCAAGGTAAAATTCATCCTGAAGAAAATTTCCTCTCCAGCTACTAACCTGTGAAACTAGATGAGTTGTGTGCTTTCACAATATAATGGTGGGCCAAGCATAGAATAAACATTCTCATTCCAAAGGGAGAAATGGGAAGGAAGAAAGGGGTGATGGGTGCCAAACAAGACTAAAGCATATGAAGACAAACTTCATTAGACCTTAAAGCTTGACAATAACCCCTTGGCTCAATAACCTACCTTCTGGACCCACTGGGGCAGCGATCCTGCCTTCAAAGCACTACTGGGCAGAGGTCCTGTTACTGCAGTTCTGCTTTGGGGGAGGTGCCACCCCAAGTCTCTGAGTTGTAGCAGCCTGGCCTATTGAAACCTCAGTCATAGCCCATCCTTTAAAACCAGGGAGGAGGCAGTCCTGACGATCTCTGAGTTGCTTTCAGCTTCCTTTTTGCTTTTCTTGAAGTGTAAGGCGTGTTTGCAACTGAACAGTTTTATGATCCTGTCTTACAGAAGCCAACAAGTCCTACAGCCTTCCTTCGGTCCATCACTGTCTCCACCTTTACTTCAAGTGGCAGTGTTTCTCCTCATATAATCCCATAATCTCTTTATTGAGTTATACGCCAGCCACACCCTGGTTATTCTCTTCAGAATAAGCTTTCTCATTTTATGCTGTATGGACAAGATTAGCATTTTCTAAATCTTCAAGTTCTCTTTCCTTTTTGCTTAACAATTGCTTCTTCAATTCATCTCTCTCCTCTCACATTTAACTCTGAGCAGTCGGGAGAAACCAAGATGCTCCTTCAACACTATTCTTAAAAGTCTCCTCATCTAAATATCCAATTTATCTATTGCAAGTTCCATCTTCCACAAAATACTAGAATATAATTCAGCCATGTTCTTTGCCACTTTAGGACAAGGATTGCCTTTCCTCCAGGTTTCAATAAAGTGTTTCTCATTTCCTTTGGTAATTTCACCAGAATGACCTTAAACATCCATATTTCTACCCACAGTCCCCTCACAACAAATAGCTAGGGTTTTCCTAGCATGCACCTCAAAACTTCTCCAGCCTCTATGCCTTACCCAGTTTCAAAGCCACTTCCATATTTTTAGATTTTTGTTACAGTACCACTACCAGTATCAAAACTTGTATTATTTGCTAGGGTTGCAATAATAAAATACCACAGACTGAGTGGCTTAAATAATAGAAATTTATTTTCTCACAATTTTAGAGGCTGGGAAATGTAAGATCAAGGAGCCAGCAAGGTGGGATTCATTCTGAGGGCTCTTCTCTTGGCTTATAGGGGGTTGCCGTCTCACTAGGTGCTTATGTGACTTCTTCTTTGTGCGTGTTTGTATGTGTGTGTGTGTATAGAGAGAGAGAGGGGAAGTGCTCTGTGGTGTCTCTTCTTACAAGTGCATTAATCCTATGCTTCAGTGCCCCACTTTCATGACCTCATTTGACCTTAATTACTTCCTTAAAGGCCATATCTTCAAACAAAGTCACACTATGAGTTAGGGCTTCAACATATGAATTTGGGAGGGACGCATACATTCAGTCATTAACAAAAAGTATTATCAAGAACATGGAGAAATTAGGACACTTGTACATTGCTGTGCAGCTACTAAGGAAAAGAGTTTGGCATCCCCTCAAAAAGCTAAAAAAAATTACCATGTGATCTTGCAATTCCCCTCCTAGGTATATATCCAAAGGAATTGAAAACAGGGATTTCAACTGATACTTGCATGCCAGCATTTATTGTTGCCTAATTCATAATAGCCAAAAGGTAGAAACAAGCCAACTGTCCATGAGCAGATGAATGTATAAACTAAATGTGGCATATTCATACAATTGAATATTATTCAGCCATATAAAGGAATAAAGTTCTGACACATGCTCTAAGCATGGATGAACCTTGAGAACATATTGCTCACTGAAATATGGCAGACACAAAAAGACAAACATATGATTCCACTTATATGAAATATCTAGCACAGGTAAATTCATAGAGACAGAGAGTAGATTAAAGGTTTCCAGGAGTTGAGGTTTGGGGATGGGGAGTTATTGCTTAATAGTTATAGAGTTCCTGTTTGGGTTATAAAAATGTTTTGCAAATAGATAGTGATGATAGTTGCACAACATTGTGAATGTAATTAGTGCCATTGTATTGTGCACTTTAAAAAGTTAAAATGGCAAATTTAGTGTTATAAATATTTTACCCAAACTTAAGAAAAGTAGTAATGTAATGTACCAAACATTTGATTGACATGTATACTTTAAATGGCTGAATTGTATGGTATATGAATTGTATTTCACTAAAGCTGAGAAAAAAAGAGATTAAAAAAATAAGCTACAGACTAGGAGGAACTATTTATAGACTATATACCTGATGATGTTCTTATATCCAAAAAATATACAAATAACACTTACAACTCAACAATAAGAAAATAAACATTTAAATTAAAAATATTTAAATTAAACTACAAATCTGAACAGGCATCTCACCAAAAAAGATATATTGATGGCAAATAAGAATATGAAAAGATGCTCAATAGTTTGTCATTAAGGAATTAAACATTAGAACAACAATAGCATGCCATTATACAAGTATTAGAAAGAGTAAAATCCAAAATTCTGACAATACCAATTGCTGACAAGAATTTAGAGCACAAAGAACTTGCCTTCTTTTCTGATGCGAATGCAAATAATACAGCCATGTTGAAAGAAAATTTGGCAGTTTCTTACAAAGCTAAACATACTCTTACCATATGATCCAGCAATCATGCTTTTATGTATTTACCCAATTAAATTGAAAACTTATGCCCACACAATAACCTGAAGACATGTGTTTATAGTAGATTTATTCATAATCACTAAATCTGGAAACAACCAAGATGTCTTTAAATAGGTATGTGGATAAACAAACTGTGGTACATCCATAAAATGGAATATTTTGAGCAACTAAACATACGAGCTATCAAGCCACGAAAAGACATAGAAGAAACTTAAATGTGTATTGCTAAGCAAAGAAAATAGTCTGAAAAGTCTATACAAAGTATGATTCCAATTATATGACATTCTGCAAAGGGCAAAACTGTTGTTATGGTAAAAAGATCAGTGGTCACCAGGGGTTCAGGGATGGGAAGTGTTGAAATATTGGAGAACAGAGATTCTTTTAGGGCAGTAAAACTACTCTATAGGATACTGAAATGGCAGATATTTGACATAAGGCATTTGTCAAACCCATAGAACTTTAAAGTACAAAGAGTGAAACTTAATGTACCCAATTTAAATATATATGTATATTATTTATATATATATGTATTTTATGTAGATCCCAGGATCCCAGGATGGAATCTGCCTTTGACAAAACAATCTAACCATATTATAAATGTATGAAACAATCTCACTGAAATGTGTAAGAAAATGGGTAAGAAAAAAATGTACTGAGGTAAGTAATATTGGAAATAAGTAGTCTGTAGGACTAAAGGTGAAAGAAACTATACATAAGCACTGTACTCCAGATGATAAAATTACTTCCTGTGGGGAAATATTTGTATATTAAATTATATAACAAAAATGCACAAAAGTCAGGAGATGATTAAGTTGAGTTAAAGAAAACTACGGCTCTCTGATTATCTGGAAGGTGGTAAATGTCTCAACAATATTAAGTTTTGATTAATCAAACATTCTTGTTGTAATATCTAGTGAATCCATTATAAAACAGTACAATGATTCTAGAATATAAAACTACCAAACTAATAGAGGAGAAAATAGAATAATTAAAAATATTAAGCAAAAAGAAAGCAATAAAAAAGATAAAAGGATATAGAAAAAAAGGATCACAAAGAAAACAGATAGCAAGGTAGTAGATCAAAAGCCAAACACATCAGTAATTATACTGATTTAGTCAAACTAAATGGTCCAATTAATAGAAAAAAATATCAGATTGAATAAAATAAACAAGAAAGCAAGCAACATGCAACTACAACAAATATACTATTCGAGACATACTTTAAATATAAGGATTCACAAATGTTAAAAGTAAAGACATTGAGGGGCTGGCCTGGTGACATAGTGGTTAAGTTCTCACGCTCTGCTTCGGCGGCCCAGAGTTCATCAGTTCAGATCCTGGGTGTGGACCCATGCACCACTGATCAAGACGTGCTGTGGCAGGCATCCCACACATAAACTAGAGGACGATGGGCATGGATGTTAGCCCAGGGCCAATCTTCCTCAGCAAAAAAAGGAGGATTGGCAACAGATGTTAACTCAAGGCTAATCTTCCTCACCAAAAAAAGTACAGGCATTAAAAAAGACATCTCATGTAAACAATATAAAAATAGTTGATAATAATGTCAGAAACAGTAAACTTTAAGACAAGGACATTATACACTATAAAAGGAGAACATTTTATAATAATAAAAGGAAAAATCCAACAGGAAGATAAAAAATTCTAAAATTGTTTCTTCCTAATAATCTAGTCTTTAAATAAATAAAGCAAAAAATGACAGAAATACAAGAAGAGATTAATCCTTAATAAGAGGAGGAAATTTTGACACACATTGCTTGGTAACAGAGGTAAAGAGCAGTCAAAAAATTAGTAAAGCAAACAAGATTTTAACAATATGATTAGCACTGAACAATGCATATTCTGTTTTAGTATGCATGGGACATTTAACAAAATTAAGTTCATACTAGACTACCAGGTAAGTCATATATTTCAAAGGCATTATATCACACAGAGTATATGCTCTGACCACAGTGAAATTAACTAGAAATGAGTTACAAAAATATAACTAGAGCCACCCCCCACACTTTGGGAAATTAATCAATAGAGCTCTAAATATCTCATTGATCAATAAAGAAACCACAATGGAAATTAGAGAATATTTTGATATGAGTAATAATGAAAATATGAAATATCAAAATGTGTCAGCAGCATCTAAAGGTGTTCTTAGAGGGAAATCTTTAAACTGGAAAACAAGACTGAAAATCAATTAACTAAATATTTATTCCAAGAAATTAGTGAAAGAATAGTAAACCTAAAGAAAGTAGAACAATAAAAAAGATAACGATAACAGCAGAAACTAATTAAATAGAAGGCACATATACAATATAGTATGTTAACAAATCAAAAGTTTGTTCTTTGAAAGGAGTAATACATCAGACAAATGCTTATAAAACATATTGAGTAATAACAAAAGAACAAATAGCTAATGTTGGGGGCAAAAGGGAATATCATTACAAATCCCACAGACAATAAAAAGACACTGAGGATATTTTGAGAACTATATGCTTTTAAACAAACAAAAACCCGAGGTGCAGATAGCTTCTACGCGTTTAATTCTTCAAATCTCTTTCAAATATTTTTAAAATTAATCTTACACAAAATATTTCAGAAACTAGAGAAAAATTCTCAAATGATTATATGAGGACAGCATCATTTCAGAATCTAACAAAGAAACTACAGGAAAATAAAATTATAAGCCAGTCTTTCTCTCATGAACAACCCTAAGTAAGAAAGTAGTAATCCTAATTCAGCAATATTTAAAATAATAACACACAATGACCAAGTTAGGTTTATCCCGGGAGTAAAAAGTTGGCTTAACATTTGAAAATAGATCATTACATTAACTAAATAATGGAAATAAATCATATATCATCTCGAATTATGCAGAAAAAATAATTTCATAAAATTCAACACCAATTTATATTAGATATGAAAAGTTTTATGAAAAATAGAATTAAAAAGTAATTCCTTTATTTGATAATGAATTTCTACAAAGGAACAAATGTACAGTAAATATCATAATTAATGATAAACTACTGATCATAAATAAAACGGCATGGGTTTATATGACCACCACTTCTATTAAACAGTGTACTGAAATTCCTGGTGTTGAAATAAGAGAAGAAAAATAAGTATATAAAGATTGGAAAGGGTAATATGAAACTGTTATTAATTTGAGATGCAAAAAATTCAGGATATCAAGAAAATGGGCCATTTGAAATTTTGGAGTCAACTGGATGTCTTTTATATAAAATGAAGTTCTTCCATCCTCCAACAGTTGTCAAAGAATACATTGCTCCAAAGGGAAAGTCTTGCCTGAGTAAAGACAAGGTTAGTAAGAAATATTGAAGGAGACAATGGTTTGTATCTTCCAGACAACAAACACATGGCAAGCCTTTATCCTTATCAATCTACACATGTAGACTATCTGTCTAGCTGGATATAAAATAGTCAAGAATTGTAAAATGTATGCTGAAAATTACCAATCTCTCAGAAAAATGTGTCTTCTCTGTATTTTCAACTTTAGCATCTCGGTGTATCTTTTCATTTATTCTTGTCTTGGTTTGTAACTCAGTTGCAAATTTTGCATGATATCAAAGAGGAGGAAGTAAAAAGTCGCATGTTTACTTTCTTCATATCAACTTAAGTTACTGAGTAATAGGAATATACATTAGAATAAGTGACAGTTTTATATTTTCTTAAATATTTATTCAAATATGTAGGAGAAATATTTTCATTAGCTTTTCCCGAAAGATTATCATATTCTTAAATTCATATTTGTTTTTACTTGCTATCAAATCTCTGACACTTTATCATTACCCAAACTTTTATCTGCTCATTTATTCATTTATGGCATGAAATAATTAAATCTGGAATAATTAATGAGACTATGTATTCATTTTAGTGTAAATAATGCATCATCAACAATTATTAATTCATCTCTTTAGGACTTAGAGTTAATGTGATATAAACTTTCTTTTCTTCTTCCTGTTAATTTTCACTGAACTCTATCTCATTCCAGCAATTAGTAATGTTTATTTATGAGTAAATGAATTAATTGAAAAAATCCATCTCATTAAGAGATGGGTTTCATTTAAAAGTTTACTTTTTATGTTTAATAGTTATTAATCCAAATTTGTATAATGTTTTAATAAATTGTGTTCTACTAATAATTGTAATGACAGCTTAATCAAGAAAGAAAAAAAAGCTTAATGCTTTTTAATCACAAGAAATACAAGCATCTAAATTTAAATATATAGGCATATTTTTATGGCAGAGACGCATAAAAATGTAAGTAAAAGGTTCTCAATGATAAAAAGATATTACATTAAGATTAAAGTCTATGAGAATATAAGGAAGGAAAATACAAGGTTAAGGAGAAAAGGAAATACTATAAAATTTATGACTTTTGAAAACCTTTTCATTTTACATGAATAGTGGTAGGTATGTAATTGTTATGGTATTATTATTCCATTGTGTACATTTAAAAGTCATATAACAACTTTATTTTAAAATGTCAGTATTTCAAAACATAAACAAATATACTATTTATAACTAGAGTATTTAAAAATAAGAGGAAAATATTTTAAATCACCTTAAAATTTGAAAAGATATTAATATTTTTCACATTTCCTTTAGAAGGTGTTAGAGTAAAAACATTAAAGATCACTGGGCTAGATCACTTATCAAGTCCCTTGAAAACTGAGACTCTTGACTTTCCACAAAACTTAGTCTAGCTCAATTTTGAGATCAAGTCTATGAAACGTGGGAGGAAGGAATGAAGAAGCAATCAGTGCAGACCCAAACAGGAAATACTCAGGCAACCAGGAGATCTGGCCCAAAACTTCCGGGTCAAATCCAAGAAATCAAAGGCATTTAACCCTGAGCCAGAGAGCTCCAGGCAGTAGATTTCATATTCTACCTCTACCAGACCGAGGCTGGTGGCAGAGGAGAGTGTGACAGGGAGCTGAAGCTGGGGCTGGGTTTGGAGTGGGCTCAGTCTGTTGGGATCCACCCAAGACTTGCAGCTCCAAAGTTCCTAGATAAATTCACAGTCTCAACCAATTCTTCCAATTTCCTGAACTAATTTTTCCTGTCTCTGGAGACTAAGACTCTCACCTTACTCTGCTTACCTCTAGTAATATCACAGCCCTCTCAACCCTTTAGGTTTCTCCATTTCTAAGAGTGAACACCAAGAGGGATACAGTCACTCCACCTCTGTCTTTCTAGCTGTCCAGAAGCCTGGCCTTAAACAGCCAACCATATCTCTTGTTAGCCCACAGGTCTTTGGGGTACAGCATAATTATAAGACATATAATAAGACATATCTACCCACGGCTGTGGTATAACTTGCCTGTGCTCAGATACTCCCTTGTCACAAGTGGGGCATTTTTCTCTTAGAATTCCTCTTACTTGATTCTCATCTCATAGGATCCTGGAAACAAACAGAACATCATCCATCAAGATATTTTCTCCCAGAATGTGTAAATGACCAAAGGAGGTTGCATTTTAATGGCGGTTTTGTCAATACAGCCTTTTTCCTAGCTTGCAGTGCCACAATTCTCTCAGATATCTCTCTGCATCTGACAGTAGAAAAAATGCCTCTCACCTTCCAAACCCAGTGAAGGGGGAGGAAGACTATCCTCTACTCACTCTGGGTCCTTTCTGGCTGGGCTACAAATTAAATTGAAGTGAGACCAAAAGCAGGAGAAAATCAAACAAAGTTTAATAACATGTATGCATGGAAGAAACCAGGGAAACTGAGTTTCTTGACAGATGGTGGAGGTTTTTCACCTTAAATAGCATATTCACATAGACAAAGGAGGATGTTGGGGGTGGGGAGGGAGACAGCTATGGGAGGTCACCAGAAAGCACAGCAATCAAGAGTAGGTAGATTTAAGACCTCTCCTCCTGTACTGATGAGAGTTTCCAGAGATAAGGTCATCCCCCCTCTTCCCAGTACAGAGAGGGAGATACCTTTTCAAATGTAAATGTTTGGTAAACAGAACTTTGATAAGAATGGGCTTAGCAAGGACCCTGCCAATCTATCCATACCCAGAGTTAAATTTACTTAGGCAGTTAGTAGGGGAGGTCAAACGTCCCTCAGAGAAAATAATCAAGGTAAAGAGACATATTTTGAGGTGGCCAATTTTGATCTCCCACACCAGCTTATGCAGAGCTTCCATCTTGGGAAGCTAACCCTGATGATACTCTTCCTAGTACTCCCTAGTACCCAGCCTATACAACCATTATTGTAATTATCTTACCATATGTTAAAATTCTGTGTTCCTGTCCATCTCCTTTATCTTTGGTCTTTGTTTACAATAGGATAGGAAAAGAAGGTACTCTCTCCCAAAGATGTTCATCAATTCTTCTTTCTTCCCAAAGTGCTTAAATTTCCTAAACATGTCCTAAAGGGTATATGCAATCCCACTGTCTGAAGAACACAGAGCTAGTTCACTTACTATGCTCAAAATTTAATCTAACTGTATTTCTAGTTCAAAGATTTGAGGTCAGAGAAAGGAGTTGGGTACTAATCCATGGAAGTTCTGGTAAGTGCCTAGGTTTGTATACCAGGATCTGTCCATAGGTCATATCATTTAACCCTCATAACAAATTTATCAGATAGGTATTATAAACACCATCTGACAGATTTATATAACTGAGGTTGACGGGTATCTTATACAGGGTAACACAAATACTACATAGTACATTGGCAAGTAGACAGTTTATCTCATAAAGGATCTGTACTGGCCAGTCTAAAATAGCTAATTCTTCTTCCGTGGAGAATTGTGAGCTCATACATACTATGGAGAATTCTAAGGGCATGAGACAGAGGAATGACACCTCAATAGTCTTTATCACACAGCACTCAGCCAGAAAGGGACAGGGGCAGGACAGAATAGCAGGAAGCCTGGGTAAAGACGTAGAAATAGGAAGAGGGAGTCAGACAGAGGGAGAAAGTTCATCTGAGACTCACTCCACGGGGCCAAAATGATGATGCTACTGGAAAATAAACACCATGTATGACTCTCTAGACCCTGTGTGTATGTGATCAGTTACTTGGTGTTCTGCTCATGGACTGTGCCTGCTTGCCTTTCGGGACATTTTGAGCATAATGGTGGGATCACAGAACAAAGCAAACTATAGAAGAGAGCTGGAAAAGATTTTAGAAGTGTTCCTAGATAATATCCTTGTTTTGTAAAAATCGAGGACCATTAATTCACCAAATACCCATTTCACTAATTTACTAAATCTCCACGTGATACCTCAATTCTCTGGAAAACAATGGTGTATAAAGCATTCTGCCTTTGCATTTCTCCAGCTTAAATGGCCCATAAACCACCCATGTTTACCCACCATATCTCCCAACTCCCACCTGGCCCACTGACCTCAAGTACTGACCAGAAATAATTGACTCCAGTTATCTTGGAGGATGCTCAAATGTGCATGTGAAATACAGTCTCAGAATGCTTTATTTTCTGTAAGCCTTCTAAAGAGATTTGGTTTTCTTCCTCTAAATCAATATATTCCTTTTACTATGCAACATTCTCAAGTGTGAGGCACATAAAGAAGTTATTCAGTATAAGTTATATAAAGTTAATATAAACAGAATGGAAAAAGAATATGAAAAGGAAAATAGGCAAGGAGAAGACTTTCACCAGAGAGATATCATTGATTTTATTAAACATTGATTCTCTAAATTAGAATCCATTCAACAAATTAATATACAAAGAGATCCAGTAAATAAAATGAAGTAACAATAAATTAAATTACAATTTCAAAAGTATCTGCAGAAACCACTTTGCATTTCTGTCTAAATATACAGAAGGTTCTGTTTCACATGCTAAATCTGCTAAGAAGAAAATAGGATAGAAGGTAACTGAAAGACAGAAGGGAAACGTACCAAATGTACTACATTGGCCAGAAGATGAAAAGAATAATAAAGTAAGTCATTTTCTAATCTGGGGAAAAATAAAACAACAGAGATAACAGTTGCCAAGATATCGGGGAAAGCACTGAGCGAGCAAAGAGTAGCAAACTTGAAATTTTTCATTTAGACCAGGAGATTGACATCACGTTTTCTTTCTTTTTTTGCTTTTGCTCTTAGGAGTTGTGAAGCCGCAGGACTGAGAAGGGGCTAGGGAAGAGTCGTGAGTCCTTGGGCAAACAGTTCTCCTGCCTGAAAGACAGAGAGAAACTACGTGCTGAAGTATGGTCAACCTCAAGGCAAACGCTACCAAATTTCCTCAAGTGGTTTGGCACTTCTAGAGTGCTTCACGAAACGCAGAGGGACCTTCACAACTGATGCTCATGTGAGTTTGGTTACAAAGCACCTGATAGGAATGGCATTACTTCTGGAAACGTACTATGAAGCTTTTGCCCTACTGGAACAATTTTATGAACAGAGAAGATGACTTTTAAAAATTCATTTAGTTAATAAATATTTAATTGCTATCCAAATGTGTGTTAGACACTCTAGGAGGCCTTGGGGTACTACATTAAGAAAACAAAAGAAAAAAAATCTGTAGTGTGAGGCTTAGATGCTAATCGATTAAATGGATTGGAAGAGAACAAAATATACTATTGTAAATAAATTACAAATAATATTTCTAAAAGATACTTTCTAAGGTTTGCCATTAACAATATTTTATCTGTATTAAATTTATTTCACCAACCCCTAGTACTCATTGGAGAGAAATATTAGCAGGAAACAATATTTTTAGAAATTTTACTAGGGTAAAAATTTAAAAGGTACATTGAGAAAATTAATTCCTTCTATTGATTGTTTTCTGCTTTTCTTCTCTGTGAATCAGAAAATGACCACTATTATTATATATGAGTAAAGAAAAATCTTAGTCCAGTTTGAAGAAGCATAATTTGAGAGCTATTGAGGTAGAGACACTATTGAGTCAGCTGGGGCTTGATAACTGAGGAAGAATAGCAGCAATTAGACATGATTCAATATTAGGAAGCAAAGCTTGAACTTCTTGTAGGCAGGAACCCACAGTTGAGGTGTTCCCTGGAGGTAGCTTGGCACAGACCTCAAAATCCAAGTGGGCAGCAGAGCTAGGGCATGATAGGAACACAGAACAGGAGGCTAAATGTGCCCGGGGTTCACAGGTTCAGATCCCAGGCACGGACCTACATACTGCTCGTCAAGCCATGCTGTGGTGGCATCCCACATACAAAGTGAGGGAAGATTGACACAGATGTTAGCTCAGGGCCAATCTTCCTCACCAAAAAAAAAAAAAAAAAAAAAGTTCAGAGCCAGATAAGGGAATGGAACTGTACAGTGAAATTTCAAGGACCTGGAGAAAACAACAGCAAAAGGGAAAGTCAAGACCAAACCAACCAGAGGAAGAGCTTCTTTGTGTTGTTTTGAGAAATGAGTTGCATGAGATGATGGCCACTTGTCACATAGTTATTGAGCACTTGGAATGTGACCAGTCCAAATAGAGATGGGTCTTAAGTATAAAATTCACATTGAATTTCCAAGATACAGTAAAAAAATTTATAAAAGAATGTAAAATATATCATTGATAAATTTATATTTTTATATGCAAAAGAATAATATTTTAAATGTGCTTTTCCTTTTAGTGTGGCTTATAAGAAATTTAAAATTATACATGTTGCTTGTATTTCTACTAGACAGCACAGGTTTAGAGAGTAGACTCCTGACTTTCTTGGATATGTACCCCTATTGGTAAACACAATTTAAATGCATCTTCAAAATTTATTTTTAAATGGCAAATCTGCTAAGCTCTATAAAAAGATGGTGTATTTTATAAAATGTATGGAGAAGTAGAAAATTTTAAAAGGTAAAATAAAAATAAAGTTAGAAATTCTAGTACTTTCTTCCAGATCTCAATGGATCATGTTATACACTCTTTTGGAAGCTAAAAATTATATTTCTAGCATAGATTATAAGCCAACTAGACAGTCTTATATGGATGATCCAGCCAGGCTTAAAAGACCACATAGAATCCAAGAAAGATGTTTACTTGTAAGTACATTTTAAATCACATTTAAAATTTTATGTTGGGCTGAAATATAACATTATATTAAATCTATTTAATATTTATGCATAAGTACTAAATTAATATAAATATTAAATTAATATAAAATAAAATATGATTTCTATTTCACTGAACAATTCTATGGAAAATCAGAACCATGAGATGAGCCAAATCATAAATCTGAGACTAATGTCTACTTGCTGGTGATTTCTATAACTGTGAAGAAGAGGAAAAATGCTAAAAGACCAAAAACAACCCTTATAATATAGAGGATATGGTGCACAAACCCTGATTTATTCAATAGGAATAAATGCCCAATTACCTCAATTACATAGTAATATGTCCTAAGTACATATATTATTTAACTCATACAAATTAGGATCATAGACATTTACAGGTGGCAGAAAAATTAATAATCATCTCTTCTACGCTCTTACTTTTACATCACCTGGACTCCAGTGACGACCAGAGAGCCCATGGAGGACCATAGTCAGGGCTAAGACCACGCCTGGGTGTCTGTCTTTGAGGCCGCAGCCCTTTCCCAGCCAACATCAGCTCCTGTATCACAACAACAGCACCCTTTACAGAGAGGGATTTTTGTTTTGTTTTGTTTCTTTGAGCCTTGGTTTGATTTTTCCATATTCCCCTTTCTTATGAAGCGTAGTTTTATACCTCATAAATAAACATATTATTTCCAAATTTTTACTAACCAAGAATCAAATGTATCATATCTGAATAATCTTAATTTCCAAACTGTGCAGGGCCTGAGTTAATAGGATTTCCCTGAATATCACAGCAAGGGAAACAGCTCCCAGTTCAGCAAGCCCATTCTCTACACATTTCATGCCTTTACTTTTTGTTGTGATTAAATGAAACATTATGAATTCCCCAAATAACCTCAATATGCTTTTATGATAAAGTATGCCATTATGTTCAAATATTTATCTTATTCATTGTAACAGTAATGACATGGGCAACACTTAATATTCTATCGCACTTTCCCTGTTGATATTCTGAATAGAGCAGAGCAGATGTTCATATATTATAAACCACTTTTTAAAATGCACATGTGCGAGGCATCAACTTTCCTGTGTGCTAAAAAGCAACATTGCATTTTTTAATATAAGAATTTTAAATAAAAAAGAAGCAAATTATTTTGTGATTATGGCTTTCACCACTTAGAGACAGAATTTTAAAAGCTTACCTTTGCTATGAAAAAAGAAAGACTAAAATTATAAAAATAAGAAATTATTAAAATATTTTTAATTGTTTTATAACCAAATCTATTGTAATCACTTCTATGTACTTATTAGAATGCGAAAAGAATGCCAATCATGACTTTGTTGGTATACAGTATTTCCGATCAAATTTTATAAAAGAAGAACATGCTACTGCAACTTCCAGGTTACATTTTTGTTTAACACACAATTGGAAAGATCAAACTTTTTGGATTTTTTTAGGTCTCCAAAAATAGTTGTCCTTTGAACTTTCTATATTATATTTATTTTAATTTCTTAAATGTTATATGCTTCAGCATTTCTGTGAAATTGTTATTTAAACTTTGATTTAATTTGATATGTATCTACATTGTGTAGATACATACATCATACATTGTGTTGTACGATTTTCACAGCATAATAATCAGTACATCTGACAAAGTCACTAATGTGATGGACAGGAGAGATATTGATGATGTGAGATTGAGTGGAACTATTTTATAATTAGTACATTTCTTTAATGAATACTTTTCTGCTACAAAAATGTGTTTCTTTGTATAACCTCTTAACTGCTGGGATTCTGACAGAGCAGTTCTTCTCAAAGAGTAGTCCTTGGATCAGAGGGAGAGCTAGAACTGCTCCTTACTGATCAGCAAGGAGACAAATGCAGGAACTGCGAGTTTACACTTAGGAAACATTTGAACGCTTTGACACTGCCATAGTATCCAAAGCCCTTCCTTGTTGAACATGGTGGAGCCCCGTCAGGTGTTGTCAGACATGTGTGGTGGGTTGCATGTGTGCTAGTCATGCGCAGTAAGACCATGCATTGGGATCTGCAATGGACTGGGAAAAATTGTTCAGAAAAAGGAATCTCCTTTATTTGTACTTTAGTAAGACAGATACTTTCTGTGAGTCTTCCTGAAGAGGAGCAATACATGTCTTCTAGAGTTGTGCTGCCCAATATGGTAACCGCTCACCACGTGTGGCTGGGAAGCATCTGAAGTGTGGCTATTCCAAATTGAGATGTGCCGTAAGTATAAATTACACGACACCTTCTGAAGTCTTCATACCTAAAAAAAAAGTAAAATATCTCATTAGTAAATTTGTATTGAATTTAGGTTGACATGATAACTCTTTTGATATTTTGGGTTGTATAAAATACATTATTACTGTTATGTTCATCTCTTTCAGTTTACCTGTTGTATGTAGCTATTAGAAAAGTTTAAATGGAATGTGTGGTTTGTATTTTATTTCTATTTTACATTGTTGCCTTAGAGTATCTTGAGGGGGCATGCACACAATGACATCTAAGCTTTGTGGTCAACAGTAGATTAAAAATTCCTCTGACTGATGATAATATTTGACTCTCTGACACTTCTTCTATATTAAAAAGTTACCAGAATACAGTGAAGCAGTTTAATTGAATGAAAGTCTGGTTTGGGTTGGTTTTTCCACTGTAAAGTTAATCCCCCTGCCCTTTTCAGAACTAATTCTTTGGAAGAAAATCACTATGCACAATTCAAATTTAAGAAAACAGTAATTTTTTTTTTTTAACATTAGTAATGCTTCCTTTTTTTCTTTTTGCAGGGGAAGATTCACCCTAAGCTAACGTCTGTTGCCAGTCTTCCTCCTTTTTATTCCCCTCCCCCCCACAAAGTCCCAGTACATAGTTGTGTATAGTTGTAAATTCTTCTAGTTCTTCTATGTGAGCCACCACCTCAGTGTGGCTACTCACTGACAAGTGGTGTGTTTCCACGCTGGGAGCTAAACCCAGGCCACCGAAGTGGAGCATGCCAAACTTTAACTGCTAGACCATCAGGGCTGGCTCAGTAATTTCTTTTTAAAAAAATTGTTTATTGGGAAATATTTTGCTTAATTTCAAAATGGTTAGTGACTTTTTGTGTTATCTGTTCTTTTTTTTATGCTAGCTTAATTTCACACTGTGGTAAGGAAACATACATTGGATTATTTCAGTTTCTTGAAATTGTTGAGACTTGTCTTATCACCTGTTTTATAGGACAATTTTGGTAAATGTTCTATACACTCTTGAAAATAATGTGTATTCTCTCATTGTTGGGTGCAAAGTATGTGAATTAGATGAATTTGTTAATCACGCAGTTCTATCTTCTAAATGTTTGGCAATTTTCTTATCTGCTTCTAACTACTACTAAGAATGTTATATTAAAAATTATTTCCAGCTTTCCCTGGAAAAAATTGAGCAACAAAATCAAGTAATATTGGGTTATAACCCAAAGTATAAAACAAATATCCATTAGTCCATACTGATATAAATAAGTGATTGAATAAATAAATAAACTGGGGAGAAGAGACAAATTGCTATGCAGAAGAATTCCAAATAATATATGTAGATATCTTGCCCTCAAGGATGCGGAGCATAACAGAGGAACATACACAACCGATACACACTGCTTGAGCCCGGTATCAAGGCCAGTCTCCATAGAAATACGTCATGTTAACAGTAGGTACCCTGGATAAGATGTGTCGAGAATGGCATTTCACCTCTATGGTATTCTTTCCAAAGGCCATAACCCCAGTCTAATAATAAGAAAACATCAGCAAAATCTCGACTGAAAGATCTGCTAAAAAAATGCCTGATAAGGATACCCAACACTGTCAAGGTCATCCAAAATAAGAAAAGTCTGACAAACTCTCCCAGCCAAGAGGAGCCTTGGGAAACATGGTAACTAAAAAAATACAGTATCCTGGATGAGATTATGGAGCAGAAAAAAGGATAAAACTAGGGAAATCTGAATATAGTATGAACTTCACTTAATAATAATGTATCGGTATTGGTTCATTAATTATAACAAATGTGAGAGGTTAATAACAGGCGAATCCAGGAATGGGTATTTGGGAACTTTCCATACTATCTTCACATTTTTTCTGTAAATCTGAAACTGTTCTAAAAAATAAGTTCATTTTTAAAAATGTTGTTTTTCTATTTGTTCTCATTCCAAGGATTTGTCTCCTCTAAGTGACTCTATCATTACCAGAAGCAGAAATCATGGCACATGACTTTTGCCTTTCTCTCTTCCCTTTCTTCGTGTGTTAAACGCAAATTTAGAAGTCTAGCCGCTATCTTGCAGTCATGAGGCGGTGATCAAGAAACACACTCTGTGTGACAGACAGACCACCAGCACAGAGCTGCCATTGAAGTGCTGACTGCTCACCTCAGGACTATCTATTACTTGAAAAGAATAAACCCCTTAATTATTGAAGCCACTGAGAGTTAGCTTTTCTGTTATTCACAACCAAATTAAGTCCTAAAAATACCCAGTCATTATTTGTTGAGTATGTTAATAAATAATACCTTTAACATTATAGAGAAGAGACAGTGACACTGGATATCACTTAACTTGTGGAATTATTTTTCAGTGGTGCAGTTTCTGATAATAGAGGACAAATAATTAAGAACATCTCTATTGTCGAGAAAATATGTGAGGTATATTAGAAAAAGCAAGGACTGTGGGTGCTAAACTGACTTGACATGATATTTTCTCTTCCATCCAGTAGCTTTGTATCTATGGATAATGTAATTAACCTCTTCAAGTCTTAGTTTCCTCATACGTCAAATTAGGGCACTTACTCTTTTATGGGAATTTTATAAAATAAAAGAATAAAATGAATAAAATAATGCATGGAAAGCAATTATTATATGCCTGGCAAATGAGAGCCGCCAAACAAATGTTGATTCTCTTTCTCATTTGTTGTAAATCTTCTAGCAAAACTTCTCTACTTTCTTCAGGCATCAGCGGGTATCTCACACAAGCTACTGAAAGGTGAAGGAGACGTTGCTTTTTTCTTAGTAATAGTGGCAATTTTTCAAACCAAATTCAGTGTACCTGTTTCCTTGCTAGAAACATCTTTGCTGGTTATAAATTATAACTAATCCACAAAATGTATTTCTATAATAGATGTTATTATCCATATTTTATGTTGAGGGACTGGATCTCAGAGATGCCTGGTAACTTTGCAAAGACCTGCATCTAATAAAATGGCCAGGATGAGATTAAAATGCAAGGTCATATTTTCAAGTCAAGATTTTCATATTTTTTTCTGTATATTACATCTAAGTTATCCCAGTCAGAAAAAACATTAAGGTTAAGAAAAATGTTAAATTAGAAATTGAGTATTTAAGTTTCTTATAGCTGACAATAACTTCCATTTGATTAACGTTACTGCTTCCAAAGCACTTTCACATATGTTCTTAATCTCCCCAAAAATACCCTTAGATAGAGTAAACATTACATTTCAAATTTCCAGGATGAGAAACAATTTATGAAAGATGAGTGACTTCTCCAAGTTCATACAGCCAGTAAGTAGCTAGGATTCAGGCTCTGGTGTGTTACCCCCATTGTTGGATCTTTCCACTGTCCTGTGCACTCTCCATACCTTAGCTGATATAAGTATCTGAATCTTAAAATCTTCTTCCAAATCTTATCAATTTTCCTTTGCCCAGAGGTTTTTATGTTTTGACATCTTTATAATATAAATATATTTTTAATAAATTATAAATTGCTTTAAGAAGCTTTTTATTCCAGCTTCACACTAAGCTATATTTCCCAGTTGTCAGGTGTATCTTAGACATAAATTGGTCAGTAAAGTCTGGGAAATATCAGGATACGTAGCAGAACTTTTAGTGTGAACCAGACATTTAGAAGGATGGAGTATCTTTGGAGATAGTGATAGTTGGGGAAGTGAGGTGTATTTGGGGAATTTTATACAGAATACACTACAGTGAAGATACAGACGTAGTAGCCTCTGTCCCTTTCTTCCACTTGACTTGTAAGGAAGGAGTGGGGAGGGTCCTGATGGAACAACTGGACCACAGTAGCCAGAATTCCAAAATCAGGAGTTTTAGAGCTTCAGACAAGTTGGTTGCCTTTGTGAATTTTATAAGTATTAAGATCCTAGCCTCAGACAGAGCTGGAGTGTGGGAGAAATATTCTACTCCTTGGAGGAGAGGTGACAAATCATAGGAAGCGAGGAAGCCAGAAAATAAGGAAGACTGGAAAGAAGGAAGCAAGTTGTGTTAGAAAAGCACTAATAAAAAGGACAAAGAAGAGAAGCTAACTTTTTATTGAGCACCTACTATGTGTAAAGCCCCATATTTGACCCTCCTGTGTGCATTATCTCTTAATATTTTCATATAACTCTGTGGAGCAAGTAGAGGCAGGAGCTGGTTGAAACGAAACTAGAACAGAGCAAAAAGAGTAGAGGAAGGAATTAACTTGGTTTTGCAGTGCAGGGTGTTTGACTTCTTCTATTTAAAAATATTTTTTTCTAAGGATAGAATTGCCTTCCTTTTTATCCATTTGGCTTTTCTTCCTAATTCTCTGAGACTTCAGGGGAAACAAAGGAGCCAAAGAGCCTACTATCCTCTTGAATCTGCATCCATCCTCTCAGTCTGCCTGCCTTTTACAACAGAAGAGCTCCTCTCCTTCTCCATGTCAGAGCCTCTGTTTTTGTTCTGAATACAGACGCTGAATTCTCGCTTTATCAAGGACTTGCAGCTGTCATCATCTCCTTTTTTCTGCATTATTCACACCTTACAGGAGCACTTCTAAACAGCATATGGACTTCCTCTAGTAATTCATATAAACTGAAGTCAATAATACTTTCCTATCCCTGTGCTTAACTCAAATGAGACCAGGGAAAAATAGTTTAGTTATTTGCTCCAGGAAATACTTGCTTCTGAAGATAAGACTGTGAACAAACTAAAATAATTTACTTTATGAAGACTAACAAGTTGCTTATCAAGACCTCTTCTAGACAATTGCCTCAGTATACTCACCCATCCAAAGCTCTTCTGTGATAAATTCTCTCCAATCCCAGACAACTCTCTGCCTTATAAGACCTCCTTCAAATCGCCCAGGCTAGATGCTAAAACTCTATAAATATCTTCCTCTGAAGAGCTGCTGAGACTGTCATGGTAGTATTCTCTCTTATTGCAGTAAGTCTAATAAACTTAACTTTCCTTGCTCCAAAAGATTTTCTGATGGTCTTTAACAGTCTACACTCCTAGTTAAAAAAAAATCCCATTGCTCCTCATCACTCTCCAGATGTCTATTTTCTACTCTTCCTTATACAAAATCTGTTGAAGTTGCTCTTGATACTACAGGTACAATTTTCTCATTTACCATTTATTGTTTCAACTCATTCCAATCTGGCTTCCACCCATTACTCCACTGAGTGGTGATCTTGCAAAGACACCAACAATATTCATGATACATATCCAAGGGTTGTGCTTCTTTCTTCATTGATCAGCCTTATTATCAGCACTTGCCACAGGAGTGTGCTCTCCAATTTACAACACTATCTTCTCTAAGCTGCCTGGCACTATGTTCTTCTTTCCCTTAATGCTCTTTGTTGGCTCCACCTTCTTCTCCTCTACCTGCCTCAAATGTTGGCTTTCTTCAGGCTAGATGTTAGAGTTCCTCAGATTTTGGTATTGAGCCTTCTCTCTAGTATTTCTAAGTGATCTTCTCTATTCCCAGAATTAGAAATAACATCAACTTCATGATGAGTCCTAAAGACATATCTTCTTCCCATACGTTTTTGAGCTCTAGACTTGAATACATATAATCCTCACTATTCATGGATTTTGTATTTCCAAATTTGTCTACTCATTAGAGCTTATTTCGAAACCCCAAATCAATACTTGTGGCACTTTTGTGGTCATTCATGGACACATGCAGAGCAGCAAAAAATTTTATTTTCATCCTGTAGTGTGTAAGCACATTCTTAGCTGAGGTCAATAAAGACAACAATCTATCTTCTTGTTTCAGCTTTTAAACTGTAAACAAGTGTCTTTTTTTGCAATCTGTTTAATGCCACATTTTTCACATTTTTATGCTTTTTGTTTGTATTTTCACTGTTCAAAATAATCCCCAAGGGTCCAGCCCTGTGGCTTAGCGGTTAAGTGCGTGCGCTCTGCTACTGGCGGCCCGGGTTCGGATCCCAGGCGTGCACCAACACACTGCTTCTCCGGCCATGCTTGAGGCAGCCTCTCACATACAGCAACTAGAAGGATGTGCAACTATGACATACAACTATCTACTGGGGCTTTGGGGGGGAAAAAAACAAGGAGGAGGATTGGCAATAGATACTAACTCAGAGCCGGTCTTCCTCAGCAAAAAGAGGAGGATTAGCATGGATGTTAGCTCAGGGCTGATTTTCCTCACTAAATAAATAAATAAATAAATAAATAAATAAATAAATAAAAATAAAATAAATCCCCAAGAATAGCACTAAAGTGTTCTCTAGTGTTTGTATGTACAAGAAGGCTATGATGTGCTTTCAAAAAGAAACATATGTTAAAAAAGTTACATATTGATTGGTTGATGAAAATATGACCATAGGCTGGCAGGAACTGTATCTCCCCCAGAAGCAATGATTCAGTATTCGTGAATTCAGCATTTGTGGCAAGGTGATAGAACATGCTACCATGCATAATGAGAATTGACTGTGTCTTCTTCACTTGGATGACTCATACCTATCTCAGACTTTGTCATGTAAAACATTGAACTCCTTCTTGTCATCCACCATCCTACACGTCAGTTACAGTACCATTCTCCTCTTAGTTACTTAAGCCATAACTCTGCTACTCTTTTTTGATTTTTCAATGTTTTCTGCCTTTCATGTCCAATCTGGTACTTAATCCTGTTGGTTCTATACCCAAAATTTACACAGAATATATCCATTTCTCACCAACATGCCCACTACCTCTAAACCAAGCCCCCATATTCTCTTCTCTGGGCCAATGCAATGCAGTTCTAACTCGATTAGGTTCTGAAGTTTATGAAGCAAATCAATTGACTTTTCTACCTAAATCCTTTCAATATCCCACTACCTTTGAATAAATTCCAAAATCTTTGACATGGTTTATATCCCTGGCATGTTCTTGTCACTATCTACCTCTCCAACTCCACTTTATGCCACTTACTTTCTTGTTCCCCATATTCTAACCACGATTGCCTTATTAAGTTTCTGTTGCCTCTCTGGGAAGTTTTCACTGAGCTCTCCATGTATGGATGGTACATTTTTCCATTGTGCTGACATCACACTCTGTAAATAGCTCAGGCATTGCTCTTGTCATACTGCATTAGAATTATCTGGTCTTTACATGTCTTTCCTAATAGACTGCAAACCCTTGTGCCCAAAACTCGAAGTAGCCTCCATGAATACTCAACTCCTATTATAGGGCTTGGCATCTACTAAACTCTCACTAAATATCTATTGAGGGATTCTTCCAAAACACTCAGCAGAATAAGGGTAGAGATTTCAGAATCGGATTCAATAACCTCTGCTTTGGTGGAAAGGAACCATATGTAGAGCTGAGAATAAAACAAGACCTGACACCAAATTCACACCCAGACACTCTTGTCTGTTGGTCTTTTAAGCAGACTGTGTAACCTTTCTGTCCTACTCATCAGGAGCAAGACAGGTATGCCAAAAAGTTTGACAGCATCAACACTTCATTTCCTAAAGAAATATTAACAGAAGTGAGGTGGGACTAAAAGAAAGACATTCAGAATCTACTGACTCTTGGCTACATCTCCTAGTAACCTTGGCTTTGACCAGAGCTGTACTTGAGAGAGTTGTCTTTGAAAGTATAAGAAAGTGACAGATGTGAAAGACTGAACTATAAGACAGCTCTTTAAAAATTGATACCCTTTGTATGATAAGATCCTATTTTTAAAATATCTCCTCATAATTCTTTAAAGTCGGTTTTCCAAACTAAGTTGCTAAATACCCTATGTCACTGTAAAATGGTCAGGGACATTCCGCCTTCGTGAGACGGCTTACGTGAGGATTTACGCCCATGTGCTCAACTAGCACACATGATCCACTCAGATTTATGCTCAAAAAGTTAGGCACAATATTTCTAAATTCATCTCTTTCTTCTTCATTAAAGAATATGTATCTAAGTGCAAGTATTGAAATGGAATTATCATCTCAAATTGAAAACAAAATTGTTCCCAAGCTTTGGTACGTAAACAATTACTGGTAATAAATTATTCATAACACAACTCACAATGAATCACCACAAACCAGTCTGCCTAGACACTGCAGAAGCTGGGCTAAGTCACACAGCGGGGTACTCTTCCCATCCTTTGCTCTGTTCTCACACATACTCATACACACACACACAGTTGACAACTCTTTTGTGCAAGGACATCACATTAAACCATACTCAGGCTAGAGGCTGTGTTATAGACAGTGAAAAAGTAAACAATAAACAAAAGTACTGAGATATAAGTAGGCATGTAGTTTGGGTGATAATTGGAGGAGCTGGTTTTGCCAATTATTTGCGAGCATATTTCCCATTCCACTCAATCATTAAACAAGTCAGTAGAAAAAAATTATATTAAAAAAAGAGAAAAAAAAAGCAAGGCAATTTCATTTCATGTTGGTAATTACATCATCATCTCTTCTTCTCATTTCTCCAGGTCACTTTACCTTGAACTTTAGCCTTCTCTTTTCCTCCATCCTCTTTTAAATAGTCAATCCACAATGAATGTTTTTACTCCATTTATGTTGATGCACATTTTACAGGGATGTCTTCTGGTCATTTACATGGTTGCCACAAACATCAGACACAGCACTCCACTTTTTCCAAGTTGTCCAAGCCATATCTTGTCTTCATCAGGGTTGGGGAGGAGAGAGGAGCAAAATCTGGAAGCCTAAGCTCAGGTACATTAACTGTAAGCCACGTAGCTGAAGCTTCCAAACCTTCATCTGCACAAATTCTTTACTTATCTCTGTGTTAACACGGCTATGTATCCAGTAAAATTTGCAGAAGTTTAATATATTGCACACAGAAGGTCAAAGGGCTGCCATTTGTCTGCTTCAACTCCCTCTCCATTACACTTCTCCACATGTTCTGCAGTATTGGAATGGCTGTGGTTACAGAAATGTTGTTGAGAATATATGTGATTCAGTTTCCTCAAATTATGTGATTTTTCTTGATATTGTGATATTTATGATATTTAGAAGCTTATAAAATTTGTAAATTTGGGTTTTTTTCCATTGTAATTTGACATTTTGTAATATATTGTTTTTCTTTAAAAGAACCATTCCCTCCTCAGAAAAATAAACCTTAGGCTCCACAAAACCTGAATCCACCTCTGGCTCCAGAGTTTGTTTAAGTCCCACAAAGTGAACCAGCAACCACTCTGGCCAAACAAGGCTATTTAGCCTCTCCCTCGTGCCCACAGCCACAAAAATTATAGTTCTCTTGGACCCGTCAGATTTACCTTGCCTGTCTTCTTGCTCCAACTCCTTTCTAGTTTCCATTTTGGCTAAGAAAGAGTATGTGTCTGCCCACAGGTTATGCTCACCTTTCCCCAAATATGTCAAAATCTCCTCTACTCTTTAACTGTCCCACTCATTCCTGGTGTTGAGAGTGGGCCTCTAGGAGCATCATGGGCATCATTTGGGAACTGGTTTGAAATGCAGAATGCCAAACCCCACCAACCCCCACTGGATAAGAATCTGCATAAAAATACCTCAAGTGATCCAGGTGCACATTTAAGCTTAGAAGTGCTGCTCTTGCTGAATGTGTATTTACTATTTGATATACACCAACACGTATCTCATGTCAGTAAATCCTTAGAATATTTAATATATTTGCCCCTCAGTTTTATAGTTGATTGTGTAAAATATTGGTTTATATTACAGTTATTTGGTGAATAAAACCAGTCTCCTTAGATAGTTTGTTAATAATGATTGCTAAAATTTATTGAACACTTGCCATGGGGTGGAGCCATAGGAAGTGGCATTTTTTTAAATTTTTATTGTGGTAGAATACACTTAACATAAAATTTCCCATCTTAAACATTTTAAAGTGTATGCAGTTTAGTGGTATTAAATATAGTCACAGTGTTGTGCAACCACCACCACCATAAATCTCCATAATTCTTTTCATCTTGTAAAATGGAAACTTGAGGAGTAACGTTACCAAGATGGTGAATAGGTTATTCCTGACTTTACTCCCCCTACAAGAAGAACAACTGGCAACTATTCATGAACAAGACGCCACTGAGAGAATCCTACAACACGAAAATGAGGCTGAAGCACACCCTTGTACCACAGACACCAAGACAGACCGCATTAGAGGGTAAGGGGAGCTGCTAAACCCTAACCACATTGTCCCTCCCCCAGGCCAGCACAGTGCCATGCAGTGAAGTCTCCGCAATTTCTCCAGTGGAGAAAGGGAGCCCAGGGGGGACAACTACCCCCCTAGCGTTGTAGGTCGCTTTGTGGGAGCCCGTACAAAGTGAGCTCACCCCATGGGTTGCAGGAGAATCTGCGGGGTTCAACAACTGGGAATCTGACTCTGATGGAGAAGGGGGAAGAGACTTGTAACAACCAGCACATGAATCTTGGGAGACCAAGTTCATACCTGTGGTGCCCAAGTAGTAATCCCAACCAACAGCTTTGCTCATCTGAAGAACCAAGTCAGTAGTGCACTCTCACCAGGGAACTTGGTGGGGTGCAGATCTGCCTGATTCAGGTCGTTAAACAAGGAGTTTTGCCAGACGTAGAACCAGGTTTACCCACGCCTAGGCAAGGAGCTGAGTCACAGCCCACCTACTATGGAGAGTGCCTCCTGGGCACATAGGGCCAGAGAGGCTGGTGAGAGCGCCTATGAGGTGTGTAGCCCAGAAACACTCAAGCTTAGAGGTTGCCAAGAGCTGCTGATCACCCCCACAGCAAAGCCAGAACCAGGCATGCAGTGTCCCCCTGCTGTGCTCAGGCAGGGTGATTCATATATAGCCAAGGCTGAGGGTAGCCCTCAGCTTCTCCTGACTCGAAAACCTTTTTGGGAAAAGTTGGGAGAGATTTGGAGTGGCCTCTCCCCATCCTGTCCAGGCAAGGGAACTGAGACATAGCCCCACCTCCTGTGGAGAGTGTCTCCTGGCCCTATCTGACCAGAAGGGTGGGCGAGAGCACCTAGAAGCTGTGTAATCCAGAAACACTTGAGCCAAGATGGACAGGCAGAACTGATAGTCTGCCGAGAAAAGCTAGTGGCCCTATTTGACCAGAAGCTTGGGATGTGGTTTGGTTTGAGTAAAGACCACAAACAAAGAGCCTTACTGGCTTTAGAGCTGCTTCTCCTACTGCACCTAGGTAGGAAAACTAATTCATAGCTCTATTCTTGCTGAACACAGCCTTCAGCCTGCCTAACCAGGAGACCCAACCAGAGCACATAAGAAATTATGTAGCCTATTCAACAGCCCTGCTTCAAATGGCACTTAGAGAGCACAGCCCGCGGCTTTCCCCTCTGCAGAACAAAACGGGTGGCCTCATCTGACCAAGGAACTCAGTGCACACTCTTGCCTTATTTGAGTGCCCAAACAACGAGCCATACAGGCCCTGGGTCCTGTCCTGCTGCCCTGCCAGAGCAGGGAAAGTAATTTATAGCCCCATCTACTAGTGAATAGTCCCAGCCCCAACCATCTAGCAAGCCTGACTAGAGAATATAGGCAGCTGTGGAGCCCATCCTACAGCCTCACTTGGGTTGGGAACCAAGCCAGCAGTCCTATCCAACCGTTCTCAGCCAATGACATACTCCTTACCCCCAAACTCAGAGCTTGAACAGTTGTCTCACCCAAAAATAGACCATAATAGCAGGTCCTTTCTTCTCAAGGACATTACCAGCAGACTTGCCAAGAAACCCAAACTGAGCTGATAGGCAAAGATCTGTCTCTGCCAAAGGAAACCACTGAAATATGGAAGAGGAAACCTGATTGCTCAAATGAATGGATACGAATAGAGGGAATCAAGGGTCACAAAAAACAGGTAAATATAACACCATAAAAGAAAACTAATAAAGCTTCAATAACTGATCCTAAAGAAATGGAGAACTACTAACTGTCAGGTAAAGAATTCAGAATAATCCTCTTAAAGAAGTTTAGTGAACTACAAGGACACACAGACAACAAAACAAAGTTATAAAAACAGTGTGTGAACAAAATGAGAAGTTCAACAAAGCAATAGAAACCATCAAAAACAAAAACAAACAAATGGAAATTCTGGAGTTGAACAATACAATAACTGACCTGAAGAATTCAATAGAGTTTCAAAAGCAGGCTTGACCATGTAGAAGAAAGAATCAGTAACTGGAGGATAGGACATTAGAAATTACCCAGTCAGAGGAACAAAAAGAAAAAAAGAAATGGGAAAGAGTAAAGACAGCCTAAAAGACTTATAGGACAAAATGGAAAAAAAAAAAAAAAAAAGTAATATTTGATTTGGGAATTCCAGAAGGAGAAGAGAAAGAGAAAGGGACAGAAAGCATAAATAATGGCTGAAAACTTCCCAAATCTGAGGAAAGAAATGAACATCCAGATCCATGAGGCCCAAAGGATCCCAAATAGATTAAACCCAAATAGGGCTAGATTGAGACATATTATAAATAAATTGTGAAAAGTCAAAGACAAAGAAAGAGTTTTAAAAGCAGCGAGACAAAAAGAGAAGTTACATGTGAGGGAACCCCCTAAGACTATCAGTGGATTTCTTAACAGAAACTTTTTAGACTAGGAAAGAAGGGGATGACATACTACAATATTGAAAGAAAAAAACTGTCAACAATGAATTCTTTTCCCAGTGAAGCTGTCCTTCAGAAATGAAGGAGGGATAAAGACTTTCCCAAACAAGCAAAGCTGAATGAGCTCATTACCATTAGACCTTCTTGACAAGAAATTCCACAGTGAGTTCCCTGAGTGGAAGTAAAAGGATGCTAACTAACATCATAAAAATGTAAAAAAGTGGTGTAAAACTCACTGGTAACGGTAAATATATAGTCAAAGTTAGAGTCTGTAATTGGTAATTGTGGTGCATAATTTGCTTACAACTCTAGTTTAAAAGTTAAAAAAAGGAAAAATAGCCATAAATACAATAATGTTATTATTTTATATTACACAATATAAAAAATATGTAAATTGTAACAACAATAACCTAAAGTGTCAGGAGGAGGAGAGGTAGAATGGAAAGTTTAGGAATTCTATTGAAGTTAAGTCGTTATCAGCTTACAATAGGGTGTTATAATTTTAAGATATTTCATGTAAGCCTCATGGTAACCACAAGGGACAAACCTATAGCAATTACACAAAAGAACATGATAAAGTAGTCAAAGAATACTGATAACAAAAGACATCAAAACACAAAAAAAGGCAGCAGGATAAGAAACAAGGAACAATGGATCTACAAAACAACCAGAAAACAATTAACAAAATGGCAATAGTAAGTCTTTACCTATCAATAATTGCTTTATACATAAACAAATTAAATTCTCCAATCAAAACATATTAGAATGACCAAATGGATTTAAAAAACAAGATCCAATGAAATGCTGCCCAAAAGAGACTCACTTTAGTCTTAAAGACACACACAGACTGAGAATGAAGGGATGAAAAGAGACATTTCAACCAAATGGTAACCAAAACAAAACAAGAATAGCTATACTTATATCAGAAAAAATAGACTTTAAACTAAAAATGGTAAAAAGAGATGAAGAAGGTCATTATATAATGATGAAGGGGTCAATTTATCAAGAAGATATAATTGTAAGTTTTATGCATCCAACATCAGAGCACCTAAATATATAAAGCAAAAACTAACAGAACTGAAAGGAGAAGTAAACAGCAGTACAATAATAGTTGGGGACTTTAACACCCCACTTTCAATGATGAATAGATCATCAGACAGAGAGTCAATAAGAAAACAGTGGATTTGAGTAATGTTATAGACCAAATGGACCTAACAGACACATGTAGAATATTCTATCCAACAACAGCCAAATACACATTCTTTTCAAGCACACATGCAACGTTTTCTAGGATAGGCCATATATTACGCCACAAAGCAAGTCTTAGCAAATTCAAGAAGATTGAAATCATGCCAGGTATCTTCTCTCACTACAATGGCATGAGACTAGAAATCAATAACAAGAGGAAAACTGGAAAATCCGTGAACATATGGAAATTATATAATACTCTCCAGAACAACCAATGGATCAAAGAAAATATTAAAGGAGAAATAAAAATTTTCTTAAGACAAACAAAAATGGAATCACAACATACCGGAACTTATGGGATGCAAGAAAACAGTTCTAAAAGGAAAGTTCATAGCAATAAACATCTACATTAAGAAGCAAGAAAGATCCTAAATAAACAACCTAACTCTATGCCTTAAGGAGCTAGAAAAAGAACAAACTGAGCCCAAATTTAGCAGAAGGAAGGAAATAATAAAGATTAGAGAAGAAATAAATGAAATAAAGAACAGAAAAACGATAGAAAAGATTAGCCAAACTAAGAGTTGATTCTTTGAAAACATAAACAAAATTGACAAGTTCTTAGTCAGACTAATCAAGGAAAAAAGAAAGCAGACCCAAGGAGACATTACAACTGATATCACAGAAACACAAAAGAAAATGAGGCTTCTATGAACAACTGTACACCAACAAACCAGACAATGTAGAAGAAATGAAAAAATCTTAGAAACATACAACCTACCAAGACTGAATTAGGAAGAAAGAGAAAATTTGAATAGACCAATCAGTAGTAGGGAGACTGAATCAGTAATCAAAAATCTCCCATCAAAGAAAATCTCAGGACCAGATGGTCCTCTCACCACACCTATTCAACATATTACTGGAAGTTCTAGCTACAGCAATTAGGAAAAATAAACAAATAAATAAAAGACATAAGAATTGGAAATGAGGAAGTACAACTGTCTCTATTTGCAGATGACATGATTTTATATATAGAAAATCCTAAAGAAATATTCCAACGACATTTTTTACAGAAATAGAAAAAGCACTTCTAAAATTTATATGGAACTACAGAAGACCCTGAATAGCCAAATAAAATCCTGAGAAAGAGGAACAAATCAGAAGGCCTCACACTTCCTGATTTCAAGCTATACTTGAAAACTGTAGTAAATAAAACAGTAGGGTACTGGCATAAAAACAGACAAATAGACCAATGGAACAGAACTGAGAGCCCAGAAATAAACCCAAGCATATACAGTCAACTAATATTTGACAAGAAAGCCAAGAATACTTAGTGGAGATAAGACAGTTTTTTCAATAAATGGTCCTGGGAAAACTGGATATTCACATGTAAAACAATAAAACTGGATCCCTATATTACACCCCTCACAAAAATTAACTCAAAATGAATTAAAGACTTAAATGTAAGATCTGAAGTTTGAAACTCCTAGAAGAAAACATAGGAAAAATTTCCCTTGACATGAGCCTAGGTAAGGATCTTTTGGAAATCATACATAAGCACAAGCAAAAAAATCAGAAATAAACAAGTGGGATCAAATATCAAGGACCTTTTGGACAGGACCAAATGTCTGCTAATCTAAAGAACGCATACAACTCAATTACAAAAAAAACAAATAATTCATAGACAGTTTTCCAAAGAAGATACACAAATGGCGAACAGGTACATGAAAAGATGCTGGACATCACTAGTCACCAGGGAAATGTAAGTTAAAACCACAATGAGATATCATCTCACCCCTGTGAAAATGGCCGGCACTAAAAAGAAAAGAGATAACAAATGCTGATATGGATGTGGAGAAAAGGAAACCCTTGTGCAGTATTGGTGGGATTGTAAATTGATGCAGCCACGATGAAAAACAGTATGGAGGTTTCTCAAAAAATTAAAAATAAAACCACCATATTATCCAGCAATTCCACTTTGAAGAATATATCTAAAGGAAATGAAAACACTAACTCTAAAAGATATTTGTGCCCCCACGTTCATGGCAGCATTATTTACAATAGTCAAGGCATGGAAACAACTTAAGTGTCCATCGATGGATGAATGGATAAAGAACTTGTGGCATATACATATATGTGTGTATATATACAATGGAATATTATTCAGCCATAAAAAATGAGAAAATCCTACCATTTGTGACAACATGAATGGACCTTGAAGACATTATGCTAAGTGAAGTAAGTCAGACAGAGAAAGACAAATGCTGAATGATCTCACTTATATGTAGAATATAAAAAAAATTTAAAAAAACCCAAAACACCAAACTCATAGAAAAAGAGATTCAAATTTGTGGTTACTAGAGATGGGGGATGGGGGGAAGAGGGAATTGGAGGAAGATAATGAAAAGGTACAATATTCCAGTTATAAGACAAATAAGTACTAGCAATGTAATGTACATGATGACTTTAGTTAACACTTCTTTGTATGATGTATAGGAAAGTTGTTAAGAGAGTAGATCCTAAGAGATTTCATTACAAGGAGAAATTTTATTTCTTTACTTTTTATGGTATCTCTATGAGATGATGGATGTTAACTAAACCTATTGTGGTAATCATTTCACAATATATATAAGTCAAACCATTATGCTTTACACGTTAAACTTGTACAGTGATTTATGTCAATTAATCTCAACAAACCTGGAAAAAAACATGAAACTCTATGCCTATTATTTATTTTTTTTGTGAGGGAGATCAGCCCTGAGCTAACATCCGTGCTAATCCTCCTCTTTTTGCTGAGGAAGGCCGGCTCTGAGCTAACATCTATCTATACCTATTAAAAAAAAAACAAAACAACCCATTCTCTTCCCCCAGCCCCTGGGAACCATGTTCTACTCTCTGTCTCTATGATTTTGACAATTCTAAGTATTTCATGTAAGTGGAATCACACAGTATCTGTCTTTTTGTAACTGACATTTCACTTACCATAATCTTCTCAAGTTTCATCCATGTTGTAGCATGTGTCAGAATTTCCTTCCTTTTTAAGGCTGAATAATATTCCATTGTATGTGTTATGCTTATGCATTCATCCTTCAATGGACACTTGTGTTGCTTCCACGTTTTAACTTTTGTGAATAATGCTGCTGTGAACATGGGTGTACAAATATCTCTTTGAGATCCTGCTTTCAGTGCTTTTGGGTATATGCCCAGAAATGGAATTCTAGATCATATAATTCTATTTTTAATTTTTTGAGAAATTGACATACTGTTTTCTGGATTGGTGTACCATTTTACATTCCCACCAACAGTGAACAAGGGTTCTAATTTCTCTGCATCCTCACTAACATTTGTTCTTTTCTTATTTTTGATAGTAGCCATGCTAATGAGTGTGAGGTGGTATCTCATTGTAGTTTTAATTTGTATTTTCCAATGATTAGTGATGGTGAGGATCTTTTCATGTGTTTATCGCCCATTTGCATATCTTCTTGGGAGAAACATCTATTCAAGTCTTTTGCCCATTTTTGAATTGGGTTTTTTATTTTTGTTGTTGTTGAGTTTTAGGAGTTCTATATTCTGGATATTAATCTGTTATCAGATATATGATTTGCAAATATTTTCTCCCAAATATTTGTATCGTGCTATATTGTCTCTGCAGTTTCGAGTAGTTCAAGGATTGAGCTTTATTCTCTGTGCCTCCTCAACTAAGCCTTGGATAATACTCATTCACACAGTAACTGTGAAATTATACTCGACTTGACCTGGGCTGCTGGGGCAGTACTATAAAGTCACATTAGCCGACCAAGATCCTGTGGCTTACCGGTTCATCTCTATGTGAAACACAGTGAAAGGAGTTAATTGGTCTGAATGTCTTTCTCCATGGAGATATGCCTTTAGATTTGGCTTTGATATATGAATCATTGAAAAATGTTACTCATTTTCATTTTGATTCTTTCAATTTAATGGACAATAATAAATCGAACTCTTATGTTCATGTTGAGGCTTAAGTGAGTCTTTTCTGTTTGAAATATTAAATATTCCTAGAAATCTAGTGTAGGAAGATTGCCTTCCAGTAAGTCCTTCTGAAATTGGAAATTCAGTAGTTTTGCACAATTCTTGAGTTTTCAGTTTTTAGAATTTCTTTCCTTCTCTATCGCTATTCTTTCAACTTCCTTTCATCTCTCATGCCCTATTTCAATTGAAAGCAGTTCCTTAATAGCTATCTATATAGACAGATAGAGATACATATATACATATACTGAATATGTACATATATATAATTATATATATACTGAATATGTTTATGTATTACGTATTTTCTTATCTATATACACACACACATATGTATACACAGACAGAGAGAACGAGAGAGAGATAGAGTTGGAAATAGCTTCTGAGTGCGCAGATTCTGATTGGGCTTATGTATGTTAAATGTAATCCTTTAACATATAATATATGCCAAGAGATAACTTTGAGAAAGGTACTGATAACACGAAATACACAAAATTCAACCAGAGAATGATTCTAGCCCAGCATTGTTTTAACTATTAACAAATTTGAGGGACTCATGGGGAGTTGGTTGCAAATTCCAATTAAAAAACATTATTCATTCATTTAAACATTCATTACAGAAACTTTTACCAAAAATATACTCTGGTCTGTCTGTCTGTATCTCTAAGATGCAGTTACAGTTACAGTTCCAATATACTAGAAACAGAGAAATGTGCAAACCAAAGAATTACAGCAGAACTTGATAAGTTCTCTTTAGGAGGTATGAACAGAGAACTGTTAAAGAATTTTTAAGATCTCCACTTGCATACACCATGGTAAGTAAAATTCAGTATAAGTTCAGTAAAATGTGGTATAAATTCAGTAAATTTATAATGTGTCTTTCAAATCCTTGGAAAATCACTTGATAGAGTTAGAAGTAATTATTTTTTGTCTATCCAAGTTACTGTATTCAATTTGAGGTATATCTTTAGATAGCATTTATCAGAGACTTAATTATCCTTTTAGGTTGAGCACAACACAAACAAATACTAATTTTCTAAGGATAAGAATAGATCAAATTTGGGGGCAGGCTGAACTTTTTTAGCATTTTATATGGGTTTTATAAGGGTTTTATAAAGGGTTTACTAAGTAAATTAATAAGATAAGAAGGGCAGAAAGGAGATATTTACCCAATGTAGGAAAGCAAAGTACAACAAAACTTGAAAGACAATGTGCATGTAAATACATGTTAGTTAAGGAAATATGTTTATATATTGAAGCAATATTTGTGAGGCCTTTACTTGCTGAATTCTTTTTTTAAACATTTGCTATTAGTAATATGCCTAGAAATAACAAAACTACATTTATTTGACAACATTTAATGATTATTAAGGTTATTGTTCCTTCAATAACTAATTCCTTCCTCCAATAACTAAGGTTATTGTTCCATACTCATTCTTAAATAATTAAAAATTGATTTATATTACTATATTCTCTCAAAAATATCTTTTATTTCCACTATCATGAGATATAATATTAAAAAAACTCACATGATTATAAAATATAAGAGAATGCTTTAAAATAATCTTTCATAGAGAAAAAACATAGTTAAGTCATTGCCCTGATTTTGTATTTCTATCATGAAAAGGTCCAGTATAGTCTGGAATTTTCCTAATTCTAAGCCTCCTTAGGTGAAAAGCAGCCTCTATCAGAATGCAAGTTTATCAAACATCAAAAGCCTAGATTTTGTACTCAGTGAGTAAACAGGCAGTATATGCAAATCAGGCTGGGAGAGCTTTAGCAAACTGCCAAGCGCTTAGTGTAAGAGAGATAGTATGGAAAAGTAGTTTGGTAAAAGACACAGGGAAGCTATGCTGCTGATGGGGATGGCCATCCGTCTATCTTCTTCACTCTTCTTCCATGGAAGAGAACAAAGAAAAAACAACTCAGGAACTCTGGTAAGTTACATACCTTATTGAAGTTACAGGGAAGGAATATGACATAGTTTCTCCTAAGAATCACAGGACATTTGAATAAGATTTAGTCTTTCATTCAGGGAGTGACATTAGGGTCCACCATGTTTGTGATACGGAGGGCAATGAACAGGGATGTCACCATCATCTTCTTAATTAGGCAGAGTAAATGGAAGCTCCACAAAATCACTTTTGGAAATCTGAACTAGAGTATTAGAGCTTCAGATAATCCAAAGATCGTAGGGATATTTGGGACAGCCTTTCCCAGTTTATAGCATTTTTTGGAAAACTATAAATGCTATCAGGTATGCCAAGGGAAGAGTGAGTACTGGTCAAATAAGTTTGGAAATCATAGCCCGTGACACCCTTTTAGAGGTTTCACAATACCAGTAATAAGATTAAAGTTCCAACAGGATGGCAGAAAACAGAAGTGTTTAAATTTCTCTAATCCAGCACGTCTTAAACTAATTTGGTATCTCTGACTTTGTAATATATTTAATAGCATCCTGCAGACCTGTGTTCTTAGGAACCCTAGTATTTTGGAAACTGCTGAGTTTAAAAAATACGTGTTAGAATCAGCCCGGGAATGAATCCTGATCTAAGATTATTAAACAGTGATGGATAAGCATTGAGAGTAATGAGAAATTGTTAACTCTACTAAGTGGTTTGCATTACTTTAAAATATTTATGATAAATTATTATACACTTTAATATATATATGTCCTATTTCTGTATTCTAAAAACATAATAGAATAAAATCACCATTTGGGACAATTAGTCATGGATAATCTAGTTACAGTTAAGACATTAGGTGACATCAGTTTTGTAGAAGAGCATATCTAGGAGATAGATTCTCAAATGCTAGCCTTACAAAAACAATTCACACGATTAAAATCTTCACAAAGCATAATGGCATTTGTATGAGAAGCTCTTCTGACATAATATATCCAGCCAAGATAATATTAAACCAATATGCCCAATCAAAGCAAGAAAATAAATCATCATTAATTGTTAGAATTTAACTAATAGTGTAGGAGATTCTAATTTCAGAATATCACAAGAAAGATTAGATTTTGTTACCACATACATACCCAAGTTCTTTACCCACCAAACAAGAGGGGCCAAATAAAACTGGAACACCAGGCTCACGGCAAGGAAAGAGTTTTTATTTTGGGTAACATCACCTGGGAAATGAGAGCTCTCAAATTTGTCCCCTCTCCCCAAAAGATGGGAGGCAAGGGGTTTTAAAGGATGTGAGGAATCTGGCTGCCTGTAGGGAGAGGGAGGCTGTGGCCTTGCTGGTTGGCACTTGCCCACCAGCCTGTGTTTGGCCTTGTGAGGCTGCTGGCAGGGAGGAGGAGGGTGAGGTAAGGGAATCACAGGTAGGTGTCCTTGGTTGTCTGCCTCCATGGTGGACAGTGGATTCTGGTGCCAGGAAGCCAAGGAGCTGAGGTTTGAGAAGCTTTAGCTTCTTGATATCAGTTTCCCTGTAACAAACCTCAAGAACTGGTAATTAGCCAAAACTTCAGTGTGAGCCCAGCTTGAGGCCACCTGGGCTTTTGACAATTTGTAACTTCTGTCTGCCTTGTGAAGTTCAGGGATACAAAGGTTTAAAAAACCACGATTTACATATGAATGTAACTTAGAGCAGCAGGGAAAGAAGATGAGTGCTTTTGGTTTTAACCCCATATATGCTGTGTTTTACGTAGGGGAACTGATATCAGGGCCAGCATCAATTTGAGACAGTTTGTCTGCCACATAGCGTAGTGATCTTGGACAACTCACTTAAAGATCTAGGCCTGCACTTGTCTCATGTGCAGAAAGGAAGATTAAGTGAAATCTGAGGGAATCTTACTGAGTTAAGAACTCTGTACATCATCCCTTCAATTTCCCCATTCTTCCAAGTTGGGAAAGGGACATGCCCTAAATTTAAATATGGAAACTGACGACAAAAATGGTTTTTACATTTCCTCAAAGAAAGAAATGTAATTAGACTCTTATTGCTTGGGATTTTATCCTGATACTCACTCCTCCCTCTAATAGTGTTGAAGTTTCAGTTTATATCTTATATTCAGTGGAGAGGAAATTTTTTTCATTCTTTAACCAATGATACAAAAATCTAAGTAGCTTTTATGGGACAATTCCAATAAAAGTCACTAGGGAGACAATGCTAGAAAAGACATGACCTTTACCCAAAGCAGGTGGTAGGAGAGAAATCTAAATTAAAAAAAAGAAAAAAGAAAAGAAATATAAATAATATAATATATATGTACCTATATCTATATTCAGAAAGAGAGAGTGACAGGCATCAATTAAAAAACAAAAACGTCAGACACAGAGAAAGCCTGGTAACAGAAGTTTAGAAGTTGGCAAGTGGAATTGAGATAGGCAGGGAGCTAGATAGGAGCTGGGAGCGAGATCTCTCCACCAGGGGCAGCGGCCTAATGAGGGGGTAGCTGCTCTTCCCCTGTGCAGCACTCCCCTGACCTTCACAGAGAGTAGCCCCGAGCCTCATTATACCCTCATTTGCATTGTGGTTTTGACTCCCACTGCCGGGGATCACCGCCATGACAGTTCAGGAGATGCCTATGTAAGGAAAAAATCTCCCTCTCTCAACATGGAGGTAGAGACAATGCCCCAGTTCGCACACGTTCCAAGACCCTCACCCACCCCCTGGACCCGACCATCCTTAGCCACGGACCACCACAACTTTGGTGCAGTATCTGTGCTCCAGCCAGCCCGCCTCCCCTTGGGGGTGTACTTGCGCTTTGCTAATAAATCGTCCTCTGTTAAAACTTCCGCTGTGTGTCTGCTTTCAAATTCTTTTGTGTCTGTGGACCAAGAACCTGGGACCCCACTGCATGGATCCAACCCGTGCAGATAACAGAATGATTCTTTTATCCCACCAGTTGGATTTCACATTCCTTGGGGATTGCCGCCCATCTTCTACCTCTTTATCACCACTTCCCAGCATAAAGCACCCAGGACCCAGCACAGCCCTCGCCATGTGGTACACAACACAAAACAAATACCTTGACTGGATTACTTGATGTTACACCATGGCTCTGCAGTCTTTCATTCACTCACATAAATTCATTCATTCACTCATTTATCAACTAATTCTTTCATTTATTTGCAGTTTACTCTGGTTAGACACTAGATTGTGAAAAACCGTTAAAACAATAAGCACATTTCGGCCCTTCACCGTTGCAAAATCTTTGCTCTAGATTGCTTTTGTTATCTCTGCTGGCAAGGAGACTGTGAGGAAATTACCAGGTGGGTAGCAGGCCGGGTGAATCAATATGCCTTGTTATCATTTATTCCCAGCTGCCGTGCGGCTGCTGCCCTGGCTGCCAAGCTCTCTAACCTCCTGGGAGACACCTAGAGAGGTTAATTAGTTTACAGCTGGCCATAATTAGGATCAAAAGGCAGCAAGAAACTCTTAAGAATCCTGACAGATAGCATATGCAGAGGTGAAGCTGTCAGCTTGAGCAAACTGCAGTGTTTTAACTAGAAATTAGACATTTAAAAGTTTGGAAGTTGCTAGATAGGAACTCCAAGTGAATGTATAATTACGAAGGATAAAGGACACCCAGGAACGCGACAGTCTCCAGTTGCGGTGGCGTGAGTAAGGAGACACGCGGGCCATGGCCGTCCCTGTGAACCAGCTCTCTCAAAAGCAAAATGAGGTGGTTGCTCCACACAGTGTCCAGGGCTTCAAAGCCTGGTCTCCTCATCACTAAAAAGAGTCTCAGATGGTGTGACAAAGAGAAATATAGACTTAGCCAGTTTACTCAGAGCAACAATAAAAATAGCTCCCAGTCCTTTATCATTTACTATGCACTCAGCACGTAATATTTTATTTAATCTCCACAACAACCATGAAAAGTGGATGTTATTGACACCATTATGTAGAAGTCAGAAATAAGATTACAAAAGGAGAGGTCACCTACTCTAGGTCATCTTCTCATCACTGAATAAACCCAAATTCAGACCCACAAGTTTTAGACCCTAAATCTACCCCAGCCATCCTGCCTTCCATGTCTGGTGTCCATCAGTCTGTACTTCATCCTGATCTCCTGCTTTCTAAATATACTAATTCTGAGTGACTGTCTCCATTTAACTCATCTCACTGATTTTCCAGAAATTTGCAACACCAGCAGAGAAAGGAAAATAAAGGTCTTGAGAGAAGATTCAACAATTTAAATTGATTCTCTCATAAAGGCTAGAAGTATAAGTGAATATCGTTTTTCTCCAAAAGCTTCTTCAACTGGCAACCCAAATCAAAGCGAAATGCAACTCCCAGAAATGGGAAAGGAAGATACCCGGAATGCCCATAGCCGCATCTCCTCACCTCATTCACATAGCTCCTGTCCCTTCGGAAATACCTTCCCTCATCACCACATTTGAAAGTACCCCCAGGCTTCTTTATCTCTTCATTCTTTTAAATTTTTCTTCAGGGCATTATATTTTTTGGTTTGTCTTTTTTGTCTCTCTCTCCCAATGCAATGTAAGCTCCATGAGGGCAAGATGTTTGAGTGTTTTGTTTACTGCTCCATCCTTAGCACTTAGAACAGTGCTTGGAACATAAAGGCAACTCAACACATATTGTTGAATAAATGATTGAGTGAAGGAATGCTTGAATGAAAGATGAATATCCATTTTATACATGGGAAATCTGAATCTCCCAGAAGTTAAGTAGTTTGCGTAAGTTACACCATTAGTAAACATTGGCTCTGTGATGATAACTCAGGTCTTGACTGTTGCTGTATCCAGTATGCCATGCTGTCCCCAAGAATGATGTGGCCCTTGTAAACCTCTGTCCAGCCAAGGGAAATTGTCAGTAACTTTCTGATATCCTACAACATGATTCAAACAAACAAGCATAAAGAGTGGGTCATGATTATTTCATATTAAAATTAACATGCTCTTCAGAAGCTATACCCAGGTCAGGCAAGAATTGATTCATGAACCTAAATAAAAATAATCATACCAGAGGCAATCACATTAGTTCTTGAAATCCATTTACCAACACATATTAGAAGTCTTTAATGTGCTCTTAATCTGTGATGCACTAATTTCACATCTGGAAATACACTCTAAAGTATTACTACAAAATAAGATAGATGTATGCACTTGTTTATAACCATAAATCTTTTTATGTAGAATCTAAGTATCAAATAATAGTACATCAGTGAAATATTTTAATGGCACGTGAAAATTCTTGTGAGATAATTGATTAAAAAGTAGTTGGATATATAATAAAATATTATGCCTTACACATGAAATATTCTACAATGAGCTATTTAATAGTGATTATGTGTGGCAGATTTATAGATAATTTACAGAAAAAGACACCTTTTCTTTTGCTGATTTCCAAGTTTTTAATGGATAAATTTTTTTTAAAAAGTTGCAAATAAAGCAGAATGAGGCAAAACACACAAAAGTTGCCTCCTGCCTAATCAATTATTGATTATTTTCAGTATATAATTTACTGATTAGACGATGACAACCAAGTTTGAATCATCTTTCAAATTAGCAAATTTAATTCTGGGTTGACACACAACCACAGTTAGCCTTTGCTATAGACTGAAAGTTTTTGTTCCCTCCAAAATTCATATGTTGAAACCCAATTCTCAAAGTGATAGTATTTGGAGGTGAGAACTTTGAGAGGTGATTAAGTCATGAGAGGGGAGCCCTCATGATGAGATTAGTGTCCTTGTAAAAGAGGCCCTAGAGTGCTCCCCTCCTTGAGGTTATAGTGAAAAAGCTGCCATCCGTGAACTAGGAAACAGTTCTTCACCAGACACCAAGTGTATCAGGCCTTGATCTTGGAATTCCAGCCTCCAAAACCATGAGAAATAAATGTCCATTGTTTATCAGTCTATGGTGTTTTGTTATAGCAGCCCTCATGTTTATTCACATTCATTTCTAATTCTCCATCTAATTGGATTTTCAGTAGCAAGTTGTGCAGGTGAGTACAGGGGAAAGCTACAGAGAGACGAAAATAAATTCAGGACGTCTACATCTTTATAAAATGGAGTTTTATGCAAAGAATACTTCCCTCTATGTTTATCCTGTGAAACACATTAAATACCCCTGGATTTGACTCTGACGCTGCAAAGTGGCTTGATATAGGGATGGGAAATTAACACCAGGGCAATAGCTTAAATATAGGAAGAAAAATAAATTAAGAAGAACACATCTATTGAAATGACACCAGAAGTTTAGACATTGACAAGTGTAAATCAAACCCGACCTTTCAGATTTCAGCAGAGGAAATGAAGAAAGAATATTTGGGAACCTTTAAGCAATATAATCCTTGGAATGAGATAAACAAGGGAATTAATAAATATAGTGTGGTATTCTAAGTTTTATTCCTTTTTCAATATTTGCAATTATATATTTGAACATCATAACTGAAAGCAATAGATCATTACATTATCTGGGATTACGTAGGAGGGCCATCTCAAGATAAGATGCTAAAGCAATCGATTCAAAAATAAGAGCAGAAGCTCAAAAAAGCATCTTCTTTTTATTAGACAACTTAATTAGAAATACACATAAATTAACTTAGAGGATGACCCTGAAAATCTCACAAATGAGAAAATGCTTTTCCTAAACAACTGTTCTTTTGGATGTGTGCATCATCTCTCTCTTGTACAATCTTTCTCTGACCAGAGCGTTAGGT
Source organism: Diceros bicornis minor (assembly GCF_020826845.1). Taxonomy (NCBI): domain Eukaryota; kingdom Metazoa; phylum Chordata; class Mammalia; order Perissodactyla; family Rhinocerotidae; genus Diceros; species Diceros bicornis. The sequence goes on from NC_080749.1 coordinate 7,300,491, forward strand.
ACATCAGTGATGACCCCCAAGCCTGATTAGTATTTTAGCTCTCCCAGGCAGTGTCTGAAAATTCCATTCAAGCAATCAGACTGTCTGCATTCACTACTCCTTCAAACACTAACTTAGTCACATAGCTTTATTGAGTGCATACCATGCACTAGGCTCTGTCCAGGGCAGGGGCATACAGAGATAAATAAGGCAGCTGTTTCTTATTACAGCAGAACTTTCAGTAAAAACGTGAGACCAAAGTGGTGAAAGCAGATATCCTTGCTTTTATTCTGACCTTTAAGGCACAATATTTAATATTTCACTATTGAGTATGATGTCAGATATAAGTCCTGCCCTCAAGGACTTCACAGACTAGTGAGGAAGACAGACAAGGAAGCAATTACAATAGAATGAGATGGATGCTCTGATCATAAGGCACAGCTATATGAGTGATAAGGGGCACCCAACTGAGTGTAGAGGAATCAACAAAAGCTTCCGAGATAGAAGAGGAGGCATCTGAGCTGAGATTTTAAAGCCAACTTGACATTGGTAAGAAAAACGGGAAGAATTAGTGAGGAAATTTCTGGTAGGAAAAATAATGTCATACTGTTGGAATTTATCCCATGCCTCAGCACTTTTCCATAACTGTAAATTGTATAAGAGCCCTTATTTCACTGTTTTCCCCCTACCTCTCTGCTCTATATTTTTATCTTGAGAGCCAGTTTCCAGATATTTGGAGGGAAACCTAAAAATAAGTAGACTGTGGTAACAAAAAAAGGAATATTGGTTTATCAACTAGCTTCTGGAAACCTAGGCTTGATTTCATACCCTCAGAACCTCAGAACCAATAAAAAGATAATAAGAAACCAGGTAGGTGCAAATCTGAATCTGATCAGTGTAGTTGCCTGTACACGTAACCATACTAGTGGCAGGCTGTACCGACGCAGGACATGAGGGAAGGGACCCGAAGTTTACACTGACGTCAGAGTTTATCCATAGCCCAGGAGCTGCTACTCTGGCAAATATTTTTAAATTAATTGAGGAAGCATTTGTTAAGTACTGGGTACTATGCCAGGGAAATAGAATGACATAAGCACTGATAATGCAGGTTGGGAAGAATGAGAAAGTGAGATAGTGTAGAATATCCCAGGAAACGCAAGGAGTTGAGTGTGAATACAATAAAAGAAGAGAATGGGGGGGCCGGCCCCGTGCCTTAGCGGTTAAGTGCACGCGCTCCGCTACTGGCGGCCCGAGTTCGGATCCCGGGCGCGCACCAACGCACCGCTTCTCCGACCATGCTGAGGCCACGTCCCACATACAGCAACTAGAAGGATGTGCAACTATGACATACAACTGTCTACTGGGGCTTTGGGGGGGGCGGTGAAAGGACGAGGATTGGCAATAGATGTTAGCTCAGAGCCGGTCTTCCTCAGCAAAAAGAGGAGGATTAGCATGGATGTTAGCTCAGGGCTGATCTTCCTCACAAAAAAAAAAAAAAGAAGAAGAAGAAGAGAATGAGGATGGGCTGCCTGGAGAGAGGAAGAATCCAGATCGTGAACTCCTTAGGTTCTCATTGATTTTGTATTTTGTTAATATTATTTGCATCTATATTAATGAAGAATATTGGCCTGATGTTTTCTTACTTTATAATATTTTTTTCTGGTTTAATTTTAGGTTTATGCTGTCCTCATAAAAATGTTGGAAAATTTTATCTTTTTCACTCTTTTTCTGAAAGAATTTGTTTAGGATTAATATTATTCCTTTCTTAAATGTGTGGTAGAATTCCCCAGTGAATCTCTCTGGTCCTGGGGTTTTCTTCTGGGAAAGTTTTTAACTACAAATTCAATGTTTTTAATAGATGCAGGACTGTTCAGTTTATCTATTTCTTTAGTGAGATTTGGTGGTTTGTATATAACAAGAAATTGGTCTATTTCATCTAAGTTGTCAAATTTAAAGATTCTCGAGAAGACTTGCTGAAAATGATCTCTGGTTTCCTGGTTTGGGTGGGACCTGTGACTTGCTTTTAACCCATAGGATATGGCAAAAATGAGGAGTGTCACCCCCATGATTATGTTATATTATATACAACTCTCCCTTCTCAGCCAATTCATCTTAGTCTCTCTCTTCCTTGCCAGCTTAGAAGAAAAAAGCTGTGACAAAACATTCAACTACAAGAAACAGAATGCCTCCAGCAATCACACGAATGGAGAAGAGGATGTTTCCCTGCATGAGAACCCAGCACTGGCTGGCTCCTGGAATACAGCCTTGCAAAACCCTACACAAAAGATCCAGCTGGACCATGCCTCTACTTCTGAACCCAAGTAACTGTGAGATAATAAATATTGGTTTTTTAAGCTGCTAACTTTGTGGTAATTTATTGTGTAGCATAGAAAATTCATACATCTACTAAACTCACTTATTTCTTGTAGTTTTTTAATAAATTTCTTAGTATTTCCTTGTTGGGCAATCTATCGTCTGTGAATAGTTTCAGTTCTTGTTTTGCAATCTGTATGCCTTTTCTTTTCTTGTCATACCTTATAAAACTGACTAGAACCTCTAATGTTGAAATAAAATGGTAAGAATACACATTCCTGCTTTATTCCTGACCTTAGTAGAAAATCATGATTTTAGTTGGTAGTTATTTTTTTATAGATGTTATGTCTTTCAATCCGATTGAAGAAGGTCCCTTCTATTCATAGTTCATTACTTTTTTGTTTCATGAATGTGTGGTGAATTTTGTCAAATGTTATTTTATACCCATATTAAGATGATCATATGATTTTTCTTTAGTCTTTTAATTTGTTGACTTGTGAATTATTTGATTTGTAAATAAAACCAACCTTGAATCCCTCAATTTAACCCCACTTAGTCATAATGAAATATGTTTTTACATATATTGATGGATTTGAATTGCTAGGATTTGGTTAAGAATTTTTTCTTCTGTTTATAAGATATATTGGTCTCTAAATTTCTCATATGTCATCAACACATTTCATAGTTACAAGAAATATATAATCCCGGTATCAGGATATTACTGATCCCATTAAAAACAATCAAGAGTGCTCCATTCTCTTCTATATTATGGATGAGTTTGTGGAGAATTTGTATTACTTCTTCTTTGCCATCTTAACAATATTAAGTGTTCTGATCCATGAACATGGTATTTCATTTAAATTGATTCTACTTCTTTCTCCATATATAGATAAATAATGCTCATGAAAGGCTTTCTTACATGAGGAATTTGAGAAGTCATTTTTTTTAATTAGTTGCTTTGTAATATTTGAAGACATTTACAATATCCTAATTAATCATCTATGCAATGAAACTATGAAATAAAACTATATTACCAACTATAACAAAATAAAGGTTGCCCTCGTTGAATTACTTTATTTTACCTTATAGATTACTTCTTTGTAGATTCAATCTCTCAATTAGAAAATCCTAGTAAATAAAGGCATGATATCAAATTTCCTTTATGTTAGAAGCCTAGGTAAATCTCAGCAGAACTCTGGGCCTAGTTTATTTTTCTGCAGTCTTCATGTTTTCATTTGTTGATTCCTTCATCACACATGCATTGAGATTCTCCCAAGTTTGGTCGCTATTCTAGTTCTTGGGGTCAAAAAGATAGACAAGGCTTAGCTCCTGCCCCTAGGAGCACATAGTCTAGTGGGAGAGGTAGACAAACAAACCCACAATAGTAAAGTGGGTTAGAACTATTATGGAGGCATATGCACAGCTTACTATGGAAGCCAGAGAGAAGAACATTTCTGTGTGATTCCAGGGGAACTTCAAAGAGGGGTCTCTTGAAAATGGATCGTAAAAGAATAAATTAGTGGTACTCAGGGAAAAGGTCTGGAGGGACATACTAACAGGAAGATAAGTATTTACAAAAGCAAAGAAACACTTAGACTTATCCCAGAACCACAAGTGGCTGGGGGGATGGTAACTACAAAGTTAGGGTCAGACTAAGAGACACTGTCTACGTTTTTCTAAGGAATTTGTGCCTTATCCGATAATCACAAGTCAAGTTCTGCGTTTTTATTATCTCACTTCAGTCATTTACTCCTGTGACAATGTGTGAAAGTTGCTTAATTTATCTAAATTGCAGTATCTTTATCTCCTAATATATAAGTGGAAAGTTGTTCTTTCTAGGCTTGTAATGAAGAGGGAAAATTATGTGGCCATGTGAAGCATGTTTTTTGAGTACAGGTGCTCATGAAAGTCAGTGAAATCACAATTTTCATCCTTAAACACAGAACTGCTATCATCAGATCTGTGTTTTAAAATGATTCTACTGGGAATTGAAAATAGATGAGATATGAAATAGGAGGTGAGCAAGGAAACTACTGCAGGAGTACAAATGGGTGGAGTTAGAGCACCAAATGAGAGCCCTAAGATGAGAATGGGCATGAATATGAGGCTGAGTATTTCAAAATAATAATAATTGCTAGAGTACCTAGGAGAATCGTGAGTTTGACATTTAGTAATGGTAGCTGTTGCTGTTGTTGTCATTATTTATTATCCCTTTAACCCTCACAACAACTTATGGGAGAATAATAGTCCCATATTTTTAATCAAAAATGAAATTGAAGATGTGAAAGGCTAAGATAGTTGCCCAAGGTAAATTACCAAGGTATAATTGGGTATGAAATTCTCATTATTTTAACTTAAAAGACATTTTTCGGAGTGATGTCACCAAAATGACGACATAGGAGACCCCAGCTATTGTCCTTCCAAAAAGATCAACAGTTAGACAGGTATCCATGAACGAAAACAGCTGAGACCTCCGGAGTCCACTTAAGAAACATTAGGAACATAGCGGAACAAGAAATGTGAGAGTACCCACACAAGAAGAGAAGACAGGCAGCTTCATTTTCCTGCACTATCCCATCCCCAAAATACTCAGTGTCAAGAGGTGACTTACCAGCTAGAAAAAGTTCACTTCTCTAGGAAAGGAAATATATGGTGAGTGACTAGCTTCCCTAGGCTTTCTGAGCACCACATGAAGATCCCACTTCAGTTTCACCCCACCCAGATCGGCAAAGCTGAGATGCATAGAAATGGCTGGGAATAAGGAAGAAAAGCAGAGGCTACCAATGGCAGCCAAGCAGTGGGAGTAATCACAGTTGTTGCTTGGTGACCTGTTCTGCAGACAAATCCAGTAGATTTCATGACTGAAGAAATTATTGGCCAGCACAGCTGCCATAGACCTTCTGCATATTTCAACAGTTTTCACCCCACAGGTACTGCTTTCATTGACGTCAGCAACCTGCATTCCTCCCTGCTGCTTCTCTCCATCTCCACCAGAGACTGAAACCACACCAGCACACCAGCAGCCAGCTCAGGTCTCTGCAGCTTCATACATGCAAGAAGACAGCCTAGACCCCTGAAGCTACCCCTTACTACCGTGTGTGTACTCAAGCTTAGCCTCTTCAGCTGTGCACTTGCATGCCACCAGCCTGAAGCCCTTCACTAGCCTCCACTGCAGTGTGGACACCTAGGGGGAGACTCTGTAGTCACGGGAGAGCACACTAACAGCCAGGGACCCCACAAGCGCTTGTGGGTCTTGATCAGGCCATGTCTTCTGTCACTGGACTGCACAGCCACACTCACCTGCAGCTAGTCCCTCTACCTGTGCACCTGCACACCCCTGACCTAACCCTGTCACAGCAGTGTGCATGCATGGGAGAAGATGGCGCAGTCACAAGAGAGCACACCAACAACCAGGGCCCCTGCAACTGCCAGTGAGCCCATAGTTGGCCCTAGTCCTTGCTGTCTGCCTTGGCCCCCACCACTATATGAACACTTTACCAGCAAATTTGTCCTCTAAAAGTGAAAGTGAGATAAAGACTTTCCTTAACAAGCAGAACTGAGGAAACTCATCGCCACTAAACCTGTCTTACTTGAAATGCTGAAAAGAGCTCTTCAAGCTGAAACAAAGGGATACTAATAAATATCATGAAAACATATGAAAATATACATCACATTGGTAAAAGTAAGCATATAGTAAGATTCAGAGTACTCTAGTACTGTAACATGGTGATATGTTACTACTTAACTCTGGTATAAAAGTTAAAGGATGAAAATACTGAAATAGCTATAGTACAAAAATTTGATAATAAATACACAATATAAAACAATGTTAATTGTGACATAAAAGCATAAAAGGTAGAGTTTTTGAAAGTGAATGAAGTTAAATTGTTTTCAACATAAAATAGACTATTATATTTATAAGATGTTTTATGTAAGCCTCATGGTAACCATAAAGCAAAAACCCTACAGTAGATTCACAAAAGATAAAGAAAGAGAATCAAAGCACACCACTGTGGAAAATCATCAGTTCATAAAATAATGCAGCAAGAGAGAAAGAAAGGAACAAGGGAAACACAAAACAACTAGAAAACAATGAATAAAATGGCTTTAGTAAGTGCTTACCTGTCAATAATTACTCCAAATGTAAGTGGATTGAACTCTCCAAGCTAAAGACATAAAACTGTTGAAGGGATTGAAAAAAAAACCCAACTAAATGCTGTCTATAAGGAACTCACTTTAGCTTTAAGGACACACATAGGCTCAAAGGAAAATGATGGAAATATATATTCCACGCAAATGGAAAGCAAAAGGGTAGGGGTAGCTTTGCTTATGTCAACAAGATAGACTTTAACACAAAAGTGGTAATGAGACAAAGAAGATAATGATATAATGATAAAGGAGTCAATCCATCAAAAACATACAGCAATCATAAACATAAACGCACCCAACATAGGCACACCTAAATATATTCAGGAAATACTGACAGATCTGAAGGGAGAAGTAGACAAATATAAAGAAACAAGCAAAATGGAAACACAACATATCATAAGCAATACAATGTTGCAAGAGCAATATTAAGATGGAAGTTTATTGCAATAAATGCCTATATTCAGGAAAAAAAGAAATACCTCAATAAATAAACTTAACTTCACATCTCAGGGAACTAGAAAAAGAAGAACAACCTAAGCTTAAAGTTAGCAGAAGAAAACAACAGCAATTAGAGCAAAAATAAATGAAATAGAGACCAGAAAAAAAAATAGAAAAGATTAACAAAAGTAAGAGCTGTTCTTTTGAAAAGATAAACAAAATTGACAAACATTTAGCTAGACTAAGAAAAGAAGAGAAAAGACTCAAATAAATGAAATAAGAAATGAAAGATGAGACATTATAACTGATACCACAGAAATACAAAGGATCATAAGAGACTGCTATGAAAAATTACGTGCCAACAAATAGGATAACCTAGAAGAAATGGATGAATTTTTATAAACATACAACCTACCAAGACTGAAGCGGGAAGAAATAGAAAATCTGAACAGAACAATAATGTGTAAGAAAATTGAATCAATAATCAAAAATCTCCCAAGACATAAAAGTGCAGGCCTGAATTGTTTCAGTGGTAAATTATACCAAACATTTAAAGAAGAATTAATGCCAATTCTTCTCAAACTCTTAAAAAAATAGAATAGGAAGGAACACTCTCAAACTCATTTTATGAGGCCTAACACCAAAGCCAGATAAGGACTCTACAAGAAAAGAAAATTAGAGGCCAATATCTCTGGTAAACATAGATGCAAATGTTCTCAACGAAATATTAGCAAACTCAATTCAACAGCACATTAAAAGGATCAAGTGGGATTTATCCCTGGGATGCAAGGATGGTTCAACACACGCAAATCAATAAATGTGACACACCACATTAATAGAATGAAAGATAAAAATCATAGATCATCTCAAAAGATGCAGAAAAAGTATTTCACAAAATACAACATCATTTCATGATAATAAGTTCAAAAATTGGGCCTAGAAGGAACATTCCTTAACGTATTAAAGGTCATATATGACAAAGTCATAGTGTACATAATACTCAATGGTGAAAGTTTAAAAGCTTTTCCTCTAAGATAAGGAACAATACAAGAGTGCCTGCTTTCACCATTCTTATTCAACAGGTACCAGAAATCCTAGTCAGAGAAGCCAGTCAAGAAAAAGAAATAAAAGGCATCCAAATCAGAAAAGAAGAAGTAAAATTGTCTTTATTTGCAGAAGATATGATCTTATATACAGAAAATCCCAAAGACTCCACCAAAAACTGTCAAAACTAATTAATGAATTCAGTAAAGTTGCAGGGTACAAAATCAACATTCAGAAATCAGTTACATTTCTATACACTAACGATACAACATCTGAAAAAGAAATAAAGAAAACAATTCCATTCTCAATAGCATCAAACACAATAAAGTACTTATGAAAAATTTAACTATAAAGGCAAAATATCTGTGCACTGTAGACTACAAGATTTTGATGAGAGAAATTGAAGAAGACAAAAACAAATGGAAAAATATCCATGTTCATGGATTGGAAAAATTAATGTTAATAAAATGTCCGTACAACCCAAATCCATCTATAGATTCAGTGTGATCCCTATCAGAATCCCAATCGCATTTGTCACAGAAACAGAACAAACAATTCTAAAATTTGTATGGAACCACACAAGATCCCGAATAGCTACAGCAATCTGGAGAAAGAACAAAGCTGGAGGCATCATACTTCCTGATTTCAAACTATACTACAAAGTAGTAATAGTAATCAAAACAGTTTGATACCTACATAAAAATAGACACATAGACCAATGGAACAGAATAGAGAGCCCAGAAGTGAACCTTTGTGTGTGTGGTCAACTAATAATTGATAAGAGGGCCAAGAATACTCAATGGGGAAAGATAGCTTCTTCAATAAATAGTGCCGAGAAAACTGGATAGCCACATATAGAAGAATGAAATTGGACCCCCATCTTATACTATGTATAAAAATTAGCTCAAACTGGATTAAAGACAAGACATAAGAATTGAAGCCGTAAAATATTTAGGGAAAAAGCTCCTCTTGTTGATAATGTTTTGGATATGACACTAAAAGCACAAGCAAGAAAAGCAAAACTTAATAAATTGGACTACACCAAACTAAAAAGCTTCTGCACCACAAAAGAAACAATCAACGAAATGAAAAGGCAGCCTATGGAATGGGAGAAAATATTTGCAAATCATATATCTGATAAGGGGTTAATATCCAAATTATATAAAGAACTCATATAAATCAATAGCAGAAAAACAAAGAATTCATTAAAAACTAGACAAAGGAACTGAATAGACATTTTTGGAAAGAAGACATACAAATGGCCAACTGGTACATAAAAAGGTACTTAATATCATGAATCATTAGGGAAATGCAAAGCAAAATCACAATGAGATGTTCCCTCATACCTGACAGAATGGCCATCATCAATAAGACAAGAGATAACAAATGTTGGCAAGGATTTGTAGAAAAGGGAATCCTTCCGTACTATTTTTGGAAATGTAAACTGGTACAGCCACTATGGAAAACAGTATGGAAGTTCTCACAAAAATTAAAAATAGAACTATCATATCCCACTTCTAGGTATATATCCAAAGGAAACTAAACCATTTTCTCAAAGAGATATCCGTACTCCTATGTTCATTGCAGCGTTATTCACACTAGTCAAGTTTTGGGAACAACTGAAGTGTCTGTTCATGAATGGACATAGAAGAAGTGGAATATATGTACAATGCAATGTTATTCAACCTTTAAAAATAAGAGAATCCTGTCATCTGTGACAATGTGGAGAGCATTTTGCTGAGTGAAATGTCAGACAGAGAAAGACAAATACTGTAAACTTATATGTGGAATCTAAAAACGCCAAATTTATAGAAAAAGAAAATAGAGTGGTGGCTACCAGGAGGTGGAGGTGGAGGAAATGAGAGGTGTTCATCAAAGGGTACAAATTTTCAGTTATAAGAGGAATAAGTTCCGAGGATATAATGTACAGCATGGTGATTGTAGTTAATAACACTGTATTATATACTTGAAAGTTGCTTAGAGAGTAGATCTTAAATATTCTCACCACAAAATGAAATAGTAATTATGTGATGTGATGCAGGTGTTAGCTATTTTTATAGAGGTAATCATTTTGCAATATGTAAGTGTATCAAATCAACACATTCTATATCTTAAACTTACACAATGTTATATGTCAACTATATCTCAGTAAAGCTGGGGGAAAAAAGGTAGCAATACTATGTCTATCCAGAAAAAAAAAGTCATTTTTTGTAACACTACATTAGGGTTTAATTTTTAATAGGCTTTCTTTTATAGGTCCCTGGAAGCTACAATCAATGTATTAATGTAATTTCTCCTTTCCTTGTTCCCCTCTTTTTTCTTTTTTATCTCCTTATCTGTCTCCTTCTTTTCCTCCCTTTTGGTACATACAATGCCACATTCAACATTTTTAAAATGATAATCAAATAGCCTCAGATTTTTTTTGTAAACAGATAACAAATCTATTTTCATTCATTGCTTATATTAGCAGGGTTGAGGCAGGTGTTTATCCATTCACTCAAAAACTGTTATTAAGTCCCTTATATGTGCCAGTCACGCTCCTGAAAAGAAGAACACTGAATTAACGGTTATAGACAGGATATGTGGATTTAAATAGAAATGTAAAGGAACTTTATTTAGCCATGGGGAAAGAAAACACAATTTAATGACGACTTAACTCTCTCAAAATGTCTAGAGGAAAAGTTGAGAAATAGAAATGTTCAAGATCTTTCTATACGTTGTCAAATACACACATATTTGGAAAAACGAGGGTGTTTGATTTAAACAGCTGAATAAAATATCTTATGAAATTTTTATACACTACCCAGAAAATGTGTACACACACACACATATACTCCACACATTTTGAAGCAAATAGGTATTGCAAAGATGTTTATAAAGTGTCCATTGCCACACTCACACACACACACACAAATCATGAAAGTAAGTTGTGATTGTTCTGCAGGTTATGACCATCTCCTCGTGGGATTTGTAGAGAAATAAGAATGTTTGTAAAGACCAGACCCTGGAAACTTTAATGAGATGTTAGGTACAACTCTGACTGCTCAATGTTGGATTTCCTCCTTGGTAACCTCATGTCTAGTATGACCAGATGTAACTACCCATTTTTGGAATTTGCACACCATACTAAAAGAATAGGTTTTAATATCAGAAAAGCATGAGTTTAAATCCTGGCTCCACCATTTATTTGCTGTGTAACTCTGAACAAATTACTTAAGTTGTCTGCATCTCAATATTTTTCTTCCAAAAAATGTTCTTAATAACCTCCTTAGATGCCTGTTGTAAATAGTAGATTTGATGTATAGAAAGAAGCTGCTACAAAACAAGTAATACCTATTGCTGTTATTGTTATCCTAAAATATTTCTCTAAAATAGGGATATTTGTTCCCCTCATTTACCTTTCTTACTTAATATCAAGTGTCTGATATATTATCAAGTAGGAACATTGGTAGATATGGAAACAGAAAGGGTGGAGAATGGATCATTTTGGAGCAGATGGGTGGTCATTTTGTCCTTCAATTCCAGTGGTTCTCAAAGGGTGTCCTTGGACCTGCCATGTTTGCATCACCTGAAAGCTTGTTAGAAATGCAAATTCATGGGTCTTACCCCATGCATCAGAGTCTCTTGGGATTGGGCAGAGAAAACTGTTTTAACAAGCTCCTCTGGTGATTCTTATGTGCATTAAAGTTTAGGAACGACTGCTCTGCACTACCCTTTATGCTTTTTACTTATACAGTCTTTTACCTCTCACTCATTCAAACCTTTTTCAGTGTATCACTTTTGTCCTGAGAACATGACACTGAAGTCAAGCCACAACCGAATTAACAACTCTCTCCACCCACTGTTGGGTGTACTCTAACCTCAGGGTGTTTATTCAAAGCTTCTCTCCCAGGCATACTTCCTCCATCCCACCACACTCCCCACAGAAGGAAGAATTCTCATAAGATCAAGAATTTTGGGGAATTCAGTGGCCACTCTTTGAAGAGTTCCCATTGTATGGAATCATGTTTAGAAGAAGTTAGAGTTCTCTTCTTTCTTGAAACTCATCTCTTTTTCTTTTCATTCTGTTAAGAGTTAGGAGGTCAGAAATGCCAAGTGAACCCTTGCTGGAGACAAGAAAGAATGGCGTAAGAAACAGTCAGGCCTGTTCCTTGGTTTGCAGAAAGCTTATATGCAGCTGTAGGAATAACAAAAAAATACTTTCTTAATGATAATAACACGAATATTTCTAAGTGCTAGGCTCCCATACGTACACCATTGGCTGTACTCAAAACCCTCTAACACTCTGGTACCATTATTAGCTCCATTTTGCAAATAGGAAAAGTGAGCTTTAAATTATTTTCTCAAAGTCGTTCAATAAATTAATGGTGAGACCAGGATTCTTTCCTGTACTTCCTAACTCCAGGGCTCATGCTTTTAGCTACTATGCTCAAGTGACTCAAGAAAAAGTTCCTAGGTACCTACTTCTTGCTTAGTCTATAGGGTGAGATAGTAGGTGGCATTAGCAAATAGTTCAGAAGAAAAGAATTCAGGTCTGGCTGTCCTCTATACCTTGAAGTCAAAGGAATAAAAGAATGAGAACAGAATGAGTCCTCTATAGTGTCTGATCATATTCAACCGGATTGAAGTTAGATATAGATTTGGGCAAAATTCCTAGCAAATAATGAAGAATGTACATCTGCTTAGTGTCTCCAGGATTCATGCAGTAATTTGAGGAGGATAATTGTTGAGAAATAAGTATTTGGGCCCTGATACATATATATGTTTTTTTTAGGTTTAACTATAACTCACTGTTTCTTTGACAACTGATGTCACCCACAAGAAAGTGAATGTTTTATGTTAGTTTCTTTGTTAATGTCATTGTTATTGCTGGTGTTCCATTTCTAATGTAATCTTCTAGAGGATATCAAACACAGTGTGGCCATTTTATGAATATTAAGACAATCAGTCAGTCATAAGCTCTTGTGAGTTTCCAATTATCTTCAGCTGGCATAGGAATAGAACTTCTCCTTTAGGAAGCTCACTTAACTTCAATATGAATTTCTAATTTAACGATGAATAAATAGCAAGTATCAATTATTTATGAGAAATGTATTTAAAATTATAACATTAATGATACTGATATCTTGTAGCATTGCCTGTATTCCAAAAGTCAAGTTATTTTGCAAAACTGAATCATCGATATTAAGGAACAGTGTCCAAATATATATCAAATGCTGGATTCCTTCATAAGAATGTCAGGTCACCACTTCTCTCTATCTGGTCATGGGCAATTTAAATTAATTTGTGTGTGTGTGGACTGACTTTTCTTGGAAGAGATGCTCTTTCAGTTACTGGCCACATTATTCTTCAAGATCCCTAAGCACTTACTCTCAAAATAGCTTTTTATTTAAACTTCTTCTAATAGTCAATCAGGCTTCGAGTTGCACTGATCCTTCCATCACCTTTTTCTTCACTCCTGTCCTTAAATAAGTCTTATTTTAGCCTCTTCCTCAAAAGACTGAGCTCTTCAATGCTTGTCTTTTTCTCATCCAACCTGTTAAGCAGGCATTCTCCAGATACATTTTTGCAGTTCACACTTTTATCTTGTCATCATGCTAGTAAAGGGATTCAAACTTCATATGTTTTTGTTTTTCTTTATCAGAATAAATTCAGTCTTGTTCCAAAAATTCTGAATGGCAAAGTCCTCCATTAATGAGATCATTCCAAACTTTTATCTTCTTCTCCTCCTCACGATGACTTGCTACTCTACTCAAACACGTCTTCCTGCTTCTGCTATCTGCCATGGCCATTTCCATCTCAGAAACATTGCTCACTTCATGAATGCTTCTCCTCTTCTCTCAGTCTCTCCAAATCTTACCCTTTTGTTCGTGGAGAAATGGTGCTATGAAGTGTGTATACTGGAATGTACAGTGTTAGGCAGATGTGGGTTCAATTCATACTCTACCATTAGTATCTGTATGATCTCCACCAAGTTTTTAACAGAGTTGAGCCTCAGTTCTTACTAATTCTATTTCACAGTCACCTATTACTTTGAGGCATTTTGTTTGTTTAGGAGGTAAAAATGTTATGTCAACAATTCTCAACCTTTAGTGAAAACAATTTTATCCAAAATTTTGGTTCCCACTACAATGGAAATAAAAGGCAGACTTGCTCTGAAGAAGACATTTACATATTGAAGGTATTCTGAGGATGTATTTATATTTTATAAATTTTATGAACATAAAAATTTTAATGTGAGGAAGTAATTGTTTTGATACAGCATATTAATTATATGTTCTGGTTGACATAGAATATAGATGATTGAAACAAGCCAGATAAAAGATGAAATATGTGAGTGTGTTAATTAAAGAATAACTTATTGGTATTATAAGTACTGTTTTATAACATACACTACTAATCAGGATTGAGCACTCAGTCAGCTATCTCCAAGTCCTCTCGTATATCCTTAATGTTGTTTCATGTGTGTGCATTGCTTCTCCAAACTAATTTCAAATGTTTTGTGAGCTAAGCCTTGTCTTTAACTTATTTTGTAATCATCAGATTGAGAGCAATGATGCTCGACTTATGTGCATAATAGATGGATAGAATTGCTTAAGATTTAGAAGTGGGCTTGATTTAATTTCATGAGTAATCTGGAGACAAAGTCTTTCTAGTTTCTGTAAATTTGATAGAACATATTCAAACTCAAGATTTGGAAGCTTTACACTCAGATTTTTTAAAAATGTGCCATGTTCTCTTTCCTGGGCCCTCATTATGGTCGCTAGTGCTCTTATTTCTGATATTCCATCTTAAATGAAAAGCTAAACTTCACTGTGGACTATTATTTTTAAGATTAATTTGAAAATATTTACTAGAAATTTTAATTTATTTTGTCTACATTGATCACAGTATGACTTAGCTTTGGTCTCTGGTGAAAACAAGTTTGAGGAGAAAGAAAATATTGAATATATTTCCCAAGCTGTGTGTTCAGGGCTGAAATGTATCCAGCCAAAAGACATTTCTCAAAATGTTATTTTTGTAAATGAATGTATTCTATCACAGCAAAAAGTGAAGTTTAGAATTTTAGCTAGCTCAATACTCATGGTAGAGTTTTGTCAAATTCTCTATTGTAGCACATTCTCAACAGCATCTTCTTCTCTCTCTCCTCTCATTGCACCAACCAACTCCAGATCCCTGAGCTGACCCATTTCATGTGATTTGATACATCTACTCCATTCACTGGCCACCGGAATGCAGAAAGCATTTATTTATTTTTTTTTTATTTTTATTTTTTAAAATTTTTTGTTTATTGCAGTAACATTGGTTTATAACATTGTATAAATTTCAGGTGTACTTCATTATACTTCTATTTCTGCATAGATTACATGATGTTCACCACCAAAATACTAATTACAACCCATCACCACACACATGTGCTGAATTATCCCTTTTGCCCTCCTCCCTCCCCCTTTCCCCTCTGGTAACCACCAATCCAATCTCTGTCTCTATGTGTTTGTTTATTGTTGTTATTATCTACTACTTAATGAAGGAAATCATACGGTATCTGACCTTCTCCCTCTGACTTATTTCACTTTGCATAATACCCTCAATGTCCATCCATGTTGTCACAAATGGCTGGATTTCATAGTTTCTTATGGCTGAGTAGTACTCCATTGTGTATATATACCACATCTTCTTTACCCATTTGTCCCTTGATGGGCACTTAGGTTGCTTCCAAGTCTTGGTTATTGTGAATAATGCTGCAACGAACACAGGGGTGCATGTATCTTTATGCATTGGTGTTTTCAAGTTCTTTGGATAAATACCCAACAGTGGAATAGCTGGATCATATGGTAGTTCTATCCTTGATTTTTTGAGGAATCTCCATACTGTTTTCCATAGTGGCCGCACCAGTTTGCAGTCCCACCAGCAGTGTATGCGAGTTCCCTTCTTTCCACATCCTCTCCAACACATGTTGTTTCCTGTCTTGTTAATTATAGCCATTCTGACGGGCGTGAGGTCATATCTCATCGTAGTTTGATTTGCATTTCCCTGATAGTTAGTGATTTTGAACATCTTTTCATGTGTCTGTTGGCCATCTGTATATCTTCTTTGGAGAAATGTCTGTTCAGGTCTTTTGCCCATTTTTTAATTGGGTTTGTAGTATTTTTGTTGTTGAGATGCATCAGTTCTTTGTATATTTTGGAGATTAACCCCTTATCAGATGTATGGTTTGCAAATATCTTCCTCCCATTGTTAGGTTGTCTTTTCGTTTTGTTGATAATTTCCTTTGCTGTGCAGAAGTTTTTAGTTTAATGTAGTCTCATTTGTTTATTTTTTCTATTGTTTCTCTTGCCCTGTCAGACATGGTGCTTGAAAATATGTTGCTAAGACCGATGTCGAAGAGCGTATTGCCTATGTTTTCTTCTAGAAGTTTCATAGTTTCAGGTCTTACATTCAAGCCTTTAATCCATTTTGAGTTAATTTTTGTGTATGGTATAAGGTAAGGGTCTACTTTCATTTTTTTGCATGTAGCTGTCCAGTTTTCCCAACACCACTTATTGAAGAGACTTTCTTTTCTCCATTTCACGTTCTTGACTCCTTTGTCAAAGATTAGCTGTCCATGGATCCGTGGGTTGATTTCTGGGCTTTCGATTCTATTCCATTGATCTGTGTGTCTGTTTTTGTGCCAGTACCATGCTGTTTTGGTTACTATAGCTTGTAGTATATTTTGAAATCAGGGAGTGTGATACCTTCAGCTTTGTTCTTTTTTCTCAGGATTCCTTTACTTATTCGGGGTCTTTTGTTGTTCCAAATAAATTTTAGGATTCTTTGTTCTATTTCTGTGAAAAATGTTATTGGAACCCTGATAGGGATTGCATTGAATCTACAGATGACTTTAGAAAGTATGGACATCTTAACTATGTTAATTCTTCCAATCCAAGAGCATGGAATATCTTTCCATTTCTTTGTGTCTTCTTCAATTTCTGTCAGCAATGTTTTATAGTTTTCCGGGTACAGCTCTTTCACCTCTTTGGTTAAGTGTATTCCTAGGTATTTTATTCTTTTTGTTGCAATTGTAAATGGGATGGTATTCTTAATTTCTCTTTCTGCTACTTCGTTGTTAGTGTGTAGAAATGCAACTGATTTTTGTATGTTGATTTTGTATCCTGCAAGTTTACCATATTCGTTTATTACTTCTAAAAGTTTTCTGGTGGATTCTTTAGGGTTTTCTATATATAAAATCATGTCATCTGCAAATAGTGACAGTTTCACTTCTTCCTTTCCAATTTGGATCCCTTTTATTTCTTTCTCTTGCCTGATTGCTCTGGCTAGGACTTCCAGTACTATGTTAAATAGGAGTGGTGACAGTGGGCATCCTTGGCTGGTTCCTGTTTTTAGAGGGATAGCTTTCAGTTTTTCACCATTGAGGATGATATTAGCTGTGGGTTTCTCATATATGGTCTTTATTATGTTGAGGTACTTTCCTTCTATACCCATTTTATTCAGAGTTTTTATCATAAATGGATGCTGTATCTTGTCAAATGCTTTCTCTGCATCTATTGAGATGATCATGTGATTTTTATTCTTAATTTTATTAATGTGGTGTATCACATTGATTGATTTGCAAATGTTAAACCATCCCTGCATCCCTGGAATAAATCCCACTTGATCATGGTGTATAATCTTTTTAACGTATTGTTGTATGCGATTTGCTAGTATTTTGTTGAGGATTTTTGTATCGATGTTCATCAGTGATGTTGGCTTGTAGTTTTCTTTTTTTTGTGTTGTCCTTGTCTGGTTTTGGTATCAGGGTAATGTCGGCTACATAGAATGAGTTAGGGAACTTCCCCCCTCCTCAATTTTTTGGAAGAGTTTGAGAAGGATAGATATTAAGTCTTCTTTGAATGTTTGGTAGAATTCACCAGGAAAGCCGTCTGGTCCTGGACTTTTATTTTTGGGGAGGTTTGTGATTACTGTTTCGATCTCCTTACTGGTGATTGGTCTATTCAAATTCTCTACTTCTTCTTGATCCAATTTTGGAAGGTTGTATGAGTCTAAGAATTTACCCATTTCTTCCAGATTGTTGAATTGGTTGGCATATAGCTTTTCATAGTATTCTCTTATAATCTTTTGTATTTCTGAGGTGTCTGTTGTAATTTCTCCTCTTTCATTTCTAACTTTACTTATTTGTGCCTTCTCTCTTTTTTTCTTGGTGAATCTAGCTAAAGGTTTGTCTATTTTGTTTATCTTTTCAAAGAACCAGCTCTTGGTTTTATTAATTTTTTCTATTGCTTTTTTGGTCTCTATTTCATTTATTTCTGCTCTGATATTTATGATTTCCCTTCTTCTACTGATTTTGGGCTTTGTTTGTTCTTCTTTTTCCAGTTCCTTTAGGTGCATTGTTAGATGTTTATTTGAGATTTTTCTTGTTTGTTGAGATAGGCCTGTATTGCTATAAACTTCCCTCTTAGAACCGCTTTTGCTGTATCCCATAAATTCTGGCATGTCGTATTTTCCTTTTCATTTGCCTCCAGGTATTTTTTGATTTCTTCTTTGATTTCTTCGTTGACCCAGTCGTTGTTCAATAGCATTTTGTTTAATCTCCACGTATTTCTGATTTTTCTGATTTTCTTCCTATAGTTGATTTCTAGTTTCCTACCGTTGTGGTCAGAAAAGATGCTTGGTATTATTTCAATCTTCTTAAATTTATGGAGACTTGTTTTGTGGCCTAATGTGTGATCAATCCTGGAGAATGTTCCATGTGCATTTGAAAAGAATGTGTATTCTTTTGTTTTTGGATGGAATGCTCTGCATATATCTACTAGGTCCATCTGTTCTAGTGTACCATTTAAGGCCAATGTTTCCTTATTGATCTTCTGTTTGGATGATCTATCCGTTGGTGTAAAGTGGAGTGTTAAAGTCCCCTACTATTATTGTGTTACTGTCTATTTCTGTTTTTATATCTGTTAATAATTGCTTTATATATTTAGGTGCACCTACATTGGGTGTGTACATATTTACAAGTGTTATATCCCCTTGTTGGATTGCTCCCTTGATCATTATGTAATGCCCTTCTTTGTCTCTTTTTACAGTTTTTGTTTTAAAGTCTATTTTGTCTGATATGAGTACTGCTACCCCAGCTTTCTTTTCATTGCCATTTGCGTGGAGTATCTTTTTCCATCCCTTCACTTTCAGTTTGTGAATGTCTTTAGGTCTGAAATGTGTCTCTTGTATACAGCGTATATATGGGTCTTGTTGTTTTATCCAATCACCCACCCTATGCCTTTTAATTGGAGCATTTAGTCCATTGACTTTTAAAGTAGCTATTGATAAGTATGTACTTACTGCCATTTTTTAACTTTTTTTTCCTCACTGTTTTAGTAGTCCTTCTCTGTTCCTTCTTTCTTCTATACAGAATTGATGGTCTCTTTAGTTTGACCTCTGTCTGAAAGCTCTACTCTTTAACTCTCCTCCTCCATCCTTTTATGTTTTTGATATCATATCTAACCTCTTTTTTGTGCATTTATATCCATTACCCTCTTATCATGGAAATAGATAATTTTTCCTATTTGTGGTCTTCTCTTTTCCCCTTAAATCAGTCCCTTTAACATTTCTTGTAGCACTGGTTTCTTGGTGACAAACTCCTTTAATTTTTGCTTATCTGGGAAATTTTTGATCTCTCCTTCCATTTTGAATGATAACCTTGCTGGGTAGAGTATTCTTGGCTGTAAGTTTTTTCCTTTTAGCTCTTTAAATATACCATGCTATTCTCTTCTAGCCTGTAAGATTTCTGCTGAGAAGACAGCTGATAGCCTTATGGGGTTTCCTTTGTATGTAACTTGACATTCTCTTGCAGCTTTTAGGATTCTCTCTTTATCTTTAATTCTGGACATTTTGATTATGATGTGTCTTGGTGTGGGCCTCTTTGGGTTTATTTTGTTTGGGGCTCTCTGTGCTTCCTGTACCTGGATGTCTGTTTCCTTCCTTAGGTTAGTGAAATTTTCATCTATTATTTCTTGAAATAGATTCTCTGCCCCCTTGTCTCACTCTTCTCCTTCTGGGACACCTATAACATGGATGTTAGTGTGCTTGATGTTGTCCCAGAGGTCCCTTAGACTGTCCTCACTCTTTTTAATTCTTTTCTCTTTTACCTTTTCAGCTTGGGTAATTTCTTCCAGTCTTTCGTCCAGCTCACAGATCCGTTCTTCTGTATCCTCTACTCTGCTTTTGAGTCCGTCTAGTGAATTTTTCATTTCCAGTATTGTATTCTTCATTTCTGATTGGTTCTTTTTTATATCTTCCATTTCTTTGTTGACATTCTCACTGAGTTCATCTATTCTTCTCCCCAGATCAGTGAGCATCCTTAACACTCTTAGTTTGAACTCTCTGTTGGGTAGGTTGCTCATTTCTGTTTCACTTAGTTCCTTTTCTGGGGTTTTGTCCTGTTCCCTTACTTGGAATGTATTCCTTTGCCTCCTCATTTTGCCTCTTTCCCTGTGCTTGTGACTACGTATTAGGTAGGTCAGCTACATCTCCTGCTCTTGGGTAGGTGATCTTATGTAAGTGATGGCTTAGGAGGCCTGCTGTGTGCTTCCCTCTGTTCTCAATGTTCCAGGGGTGACCCCTATGTGGGCGACGTGTGTCCTTCTGTTGTGGCCTGTTTGCTCTCCCTGTAGGCACCCAGGGAGGCCGAGCTATGCTCCTGGCCAGCTGTTGTAATGCTCAGCTGTTTGTAGTTGTTGTGGGCCCTTCAGTCTCTTTATTAGGTGTGGGGAAGCCCATCACAGTTGGCTGCAAGTTCTAATACCACATTTGTGTTGCAGTATTTCTTGTATGTGAATAGGCCCCCAGCGTGGCAGGTTGTTAGGCTCAGGGCCTTACAATTGTTATAAGCCTCCAGGCTTTAGTTCTCTTCTCAGCTCTCTGAGGATTGCAGCTGGGTGGGGCTGGCCTCAGGCACAGGAGCACCCAATTGTTTCAGGCTTTGGAAGGTGGGGCAAACCCCCTATGTGGGCCTTTGAGAAGCACAAGTCTTCCGGAGCTGACAAGCCCTTCTGCCCACAGGTCCACACACACAGTCAACACAGTCCTGCCCCGTGTGCGTGCCCCGACCTCCCGAAGCAGACCCAGTCTCTCCATGGCGGGAGCCACACACACTCCACCACCACCCCACACTCTCCACCCGCTCCTTGTGCACACCCTGCCCCACTGACGTCAGCTCAGTTGCCAGGCTGCGGAGAATCCAGTCACCAATCTATGCAGGCCTACAAGTTGCCTGAGGGCTTGTTGTTGGGTGGGGCCAGTCTCTAGGGTGGGCTGCCTGCCCTGGCTGAGCTGGATTAAATCGGTGCTCTAGCGGGTGGGGCAGACCCTGGGCTAGCAGGCCCCAGGGAGAACTCCAATGGTGTCTGTGTCAGCATGCCCACACCAGGCACAACAATGGCCGCCGCCAATGTCCCAGTCCCTGGAGAGGTCTCACCCCTCACCGAGATGCACTCAGGGCCTATTAGGTGAGTCTCTTTTCACCAAAGCACTGTGCACCTTTCTTTCTGGTGATTTTAGGTTGCTTTCGGAAACGGGTGAGTTTGCGTGTGGGCCCTTTAAGAGCCGGTTTTAGTTTCTTTGTGAACCAGCTTTTCTGGGGGTTCTCCCCAATGTTTTAGTAGCAGGCAATGTCAGATATTATGCCACTCGTCTCGATTGTGCTGGGTCCACAAAATGCCCCCAGCGGGGGTGCTCCCCGGCTCAGGGCCCTGCGACTCCAGGGTGGCTGCGGACCTGTGGGCTGCCCCGGGGAGGCTGTGAAGCTGGCGGCTTGTGAAGTCGGCGTTTTTCTCTCCAGAAGGGAGTTTCTGCCTCTTCTAGGATTGTCCGTTTTTGCAGGAGTTCCTCTTATCTAGTTTTCAGTTCTGTCTCAGGGGTAATTTTTCCACGAGTAGTTGTAAATTGGCTGTGCCCACGGGAGAAGGTGAGTTCAGAGCCTGCCTAGCTGCCATCTTGACTTCAATTCATCCAAAAAGCATTTAAAACTAGACCTAAATGGAGATGATCAAAATTGGACAAAGGGTTTTCGTGATATCATTGGCAGAGCAGTATTGTAGAAAGAGTATCAACTCCTTGAGGCAATGTACTACAGTCTTTGGTTTCAGGTGGACCTGGGTTTGAATTCTGGATATCTGGAACCTTAGGTGAGGTACTTAACATTGCAAAACCTTAGTTTTTTCAGGAAAGTAATACAATATATATCTTATATATTCATCATGAGGATTCAATTAAATTATGCTTGTAAAATGCTTAGTACAGTCCCAGGTTCATAATAACACATGTTAGTGATTGCAGTTGCTGTTTTACTGCTGTTGTTTGGAAGCAGGACTGAGTTAAGTTACTAACTTGATGACTGATGAGTAGATTAATAATACTTCAAATGATCATTTTTCTAAAATCTGGCATATGACAAGTGTTCAATAAATCTGTGTTTCCTTCTTTGCCAGAAAATAATAACCATCAAATGACATGTTTAAGGTGCAAATAGGTGGAAAAAGAGCTAAAGTTCAAGAAAACGCATTTCTGGGTTTTTTTGGCTATTGTTCATAAACTTGTCAGAGATGGCGACTTTGCTTATTATTTTCGTCTGCAGACCCACGGTCTCTAATGGACAGAGCACCTCCACGCATATTAAGCAGTTATTCTGATAGTAAACCAATCAAGCTACATCTTTCTTCCCTGCTGTTTTGATTGGCATGCTAATCACCACCATATCCCACTTCCAAAATGTGTTTGCCTTTTGGCCAACTCACAACTTCACACTCTGTGAGAGTACAGTCAACATTGAAAATTGTTGCTGAGCCAAGTATTGTTTTGTTAAATTCTGGTTCATTTAATTAAAATTTCAAACCTATGCACTACCACTCTGAGAAATTGCAATTCATTAACACAGAAAATATTATTTTTTAGAAAAAGTAGAGGTTTACCTGATACCATATGAAAAAAATATATCATTACACTGCCATGAGATGTGCTTATGATTTAAAATTGCCTAACAGGGGCCGGCCCCAAGGCATAGCAGTTAAGTTCGTGAGCTCTGCTGCTGGCAGCCTGGGTTCAGATCCCGGACGCGCACCAAGGCACCGCTTGTCACGCCATGCTGTGGCAGCATCCCATATAAAGTAAAGGGAGATGGGCACGGATGTTAGCCCAGGGCCAGTCTTCCTCAGCAAAAAGAGGAGGATCAGCATGGATGTTAGCTCAGGGCTGATCTTACCTAAATAAATAAATAAATAAATACCTTTAAAAAAAATAATAAAATTAAATAAAATTGCCGAACATAGTAGCATGGCTTAGAATAGTTGGAAGGCAAAAAAGATAGTAGTCTCCATTCTTCTTTTGCTTTGGAACTCTGGCCAATTCAATTAAGGCTCCTATGTGGGGTGGAAGTGTTTAAAATAGCAACACAGATTTTTATTTCATTCATTCCAGAGATATTTATTCACTATGTATGATTTGCTAGATGCTGATATAATGGAAGGAGGAAGGTAGCAGCAAAATTTAAAAATTCCATGCCATCATCAGCTTATATTCCAGTTGATAAAAGGTAGATGATCAACACATAAACAATTAAATAAATGATAATGTCAGATAATGAAAAGTGCCACAGGGAAAATACAACAGAGTGATGGGATAGAGTGACTACTGTTCAGTGGGGTAGGGAGGATGCTACTTCAGCTGGAATGATCAGGGAAGGTTTCTGAGGAAGTCAGAGTTAAGTGTTGTAAAGGAGGTAGTCACACAAAGATCACTGAGAAAGTGTTCCAGGAAGAGAGAAGATCAAATGGTCTGAAGACTAAAGTTATGTTCACCCTCAAGCCCACATGCATGCAGCATGTATAAGGGAAAGGAGGGAAGCTGGTAGCTAGAGTGAAATGTACACAAGGAAGAGCCATGTGGGCTGAGATGGTAGCAGTGGGTGTGATGAGAAATGATCCAACATGGGAAATAATTGGCGGGAGAGATGCTGTACTTATTACCAGATTGTATTTGGGAATGAGTAGGGAAAAAATCAGGGTGCAACGATGCCTTGGTTTTGGCCTGAACCATTGAGTGGATGATGGTACTAGTAATCAACACAGAAAGACAACCAGCAGTTTTTTGAGTGTGGACCCAGCAGTTTTGTTTTCCCCATGTCAAAGGTCAGATCCCTATAAATATGCAGGTGGAAATGCCACATAAGCAGCTGCTCTCTTTTCTGGGTCACAGCGGAGGAGGTAGAGATGTGTGCTGTCAAGTCGTTAGAACACTGATGGCACTTAGAGCCGTGTGATCAAAGGAAAGCACTTAGAAAGAGAATGTGGGTAGAAAAGGAAGGGTACTGAGACCTGAAAAAAGGATGAGAATCCAGCAAAAGAGACTAAGAAAAAGAACTAGTAGGATAACTAGAGAGGTGTGTTGTTCAAGATGCCGGGAGAACAGGATTTTCAAGACATAAAGAGTGGTCAACTATTGAAAGAGTATAAGAGATCGAATAAGGTATACATGAGGAATTATCCAGTGAATTTGGCCACTTGAGGTTTAATGGGTGAGATTGATGACACTCTTGGTTCATTTTGTTCAGCCTATAAACATGCTATTTACATTGAATTACTTGGAATAGATTGAATTATTATTTCCAATTCTCCATTGTTTCCTTGTGATAAGATCATACACTCATATCTTTGACAATGTGACTTTGCTGTGCCTCCATGTGGAGAGGACAAAGTACACATCCTATTCTCTTGGCTCAGGGCTTGGCCATTTAACTGGCCAGACAGTAAGGATAGAAGAAATCTATAAAATTTAAACCTTTTAGTACTCAAGAGAATCTTGCATGGAGTCCAGAGGATTACCAAATAAACAATAAAAAGAAGCTTAGAAAGAAGCAGGCAAATTTCTTCCATTGCAATGGGAGAAAAGGTAGACTATATGGGGAGAGATGCCAGCAGGTTAGTGGATATGGTTGCAGAAAGACAGATTGTAGTCTGAACTTCTCTGCTAAACCTTCTCTAGACCATCTCTGCCAAAATCTATGCAACTCTGCTCTTCTCAGTCACTAAAACAAATTCTTACTGAAGAAGGAGAGGAAGGGAGCCTCAGCCCCGCAGCTGAGATCTGGAGGTTGCTCCAGCAGTCCTGGCAAAAGCCAGGGATACTAGGTGTCTAGCAGTCTGAGGGAAAGTCCCAGTAAACCGAGCATACCTTTGCCTCAGGATGGGAATAGACTCCAGAAACTGTAGACATAAAACTATGCAGTGGCTCAACACAATGCATCACAGGACAGTCTAAGAAGGAAGCTCCTTGATAGGTGATTTTCCTTCTCCTAGACCCTTTTCAACATGTAGTCCGAACCTTCCTAGAGCAGAGGTTCTCAAACTTTAGCCTGCATTGGGGTCATCTGGAGGGCTGTTAAAATGCCAAATTCTGAGTCACAACCCCAGAGTTTTTGCTTAAGTAGTTCTGTGGTGAGGCTGGAGACTTTGCATTTCTAAAAATGTCCCCAGGTGACAAGGAAACAACGATATTAAAACCACTACCCTAGAGCAATCATTATTGACCCCAGCCAGCCAGTGAGAGAGGAAAGAGGGTTTGCAGGGATGTGCAGGATATCTTTCCTTTGCTCCTCTTTATCTACTCTTTATCCTTCTCCATGCTTCTCTCTGCCCCAAGAGAATGGTTGCAGCAATGGGCCTCCCTGACGACTGGATTTTTAATTGGGCTTAGCCAATGAGGAACACGAGCAAGCAATGAGAGAGAGGGAATGAGTAGAGAGATTGGGCTGTTTACTCCTACCCCGGTGGGGTTGCCTGTCAGCTGACTGTGTCCACAACCCAAGCTCTATCTCTTGGCAGACAGCCCCCTCTATACAGCTCTCTCTCTGCAAGTTTCTGCCTGTACCCTCCTCATGACCTTCCAGGCTTAGAGAGCCCTGTGACCTCCCTGCTACCAGCCCTGCGAGTTGCACTGTCCTTTATGGCATCTTATGTCCTGACTTCACTTTTATAGTGACATTATTAAACTCTCCTTAAATTACTCAGTTTGAGCATATCATTTATTTCCTGCAGGGAGCGTGACTGATACAAGGGACTGAACAAGCTTTTTTAAAAGACTTGACTAAAAATAGCACCCTTCATTTCTTTATTCCTTCGGCGAGACTGCAAATGAGGCTAGGGAATGGGTCTAGCCATGTTCCCAGAAAGGAGAGGAAATGATTTCTTTTAGTGACTATCTAACAGTCTTTTCCACAAACACAACTTTTCCTGTGTCCTACTAGATATTTATGTACATAAAAACCAGGTTATAATTACTTAAACTTAGAACCTAACTCTATATTACATATGTTCACAAAAATTTTTTGATATTTGGCCTAGATTTTTCAAGAATATTCACTGGGTAAATTGAGAAAAGAATACACATTTTTTTTTATTCATGACTTTACCAAAAGATGTCCACTATCTCAGGAAATCTTATGCAGTGATTGAGTCACCAATGCAAGACAATGGAATCTTGGTCTTTGACCACTTTATCATGTCTTCTAGTGTAGTTTTACCTAAGGATTTACATACTGAATATGTATTATTTTATCTTCTTTCTGTTAAGTAGGGAATTGTATTGATTTTTCTTTTAAAATTATATGTACAAAAGTAAGTTACATTATGATTAAATTATGGTTTAAATTATCGGTTAAAATATTTATTACAAAAGAAAGCATTAGGTTTTGTAGGGTTGAGAAGCATATTTTATAAAGAAAGAGACTTTTGAAAAGATGTTTGTAGTCACACATATGTGGGAAACCAGAGGCCTAAACTAATGAGTCAACATAATTAGCACATACAGCAAAGTGGACGCTTCAGAGATGTACAAGTGACAGCTGAGTGGAAGCCACCAAACACTCCAGCCCCAGATGCCTTGGAGAATGGCAATGCTGTTTACAGAAATTCTCCCGCATTTGCACCCTGCCCTTGTTAGTGAGTCTCACCACCTATCCATCCACGGACAACTGTACCCAATTTGGGGAAGTTTGCATCTTGAGAACAATTGTGGAAAGACCTAGAAGCAGGGATCAGATCCATTTATTTGTTCATTAAATAGCATAATTGTAGTAATAGCTTGGGGTATTAGTAATACTACCTTGGGTTGTGGCATATTTTCCTTCCTTTTATTGTGTGAGTATTTGCTTGGACATTAGGATCCAAAATGTAAAAAAAAAAAAATTTAATCTTACACCTCCTCTTTTTGCTGAGGAAGATTGGCCCTGGGCTAACATCTGTGCCCATCTTCCTCTACTTTATATGTGGGACGCCGCCACAGCACGGCTTGATAAGCGGTATGTAGGTCCAGGATATGAATCTACCAACCTCTGGCCACTGAAGTGGAGTGTGTGAACTTAACCACTACACCACCGGGCCAGCCCCTACAACAGAGAGATTTCTTAAAAAACAAAACAAAATGAAATGCCCTGAGTGTTAAGGGATAGTATTCACATTTGCATGCTATTTAGAGCTCTGTGGAGCTTATAAGTAGTTCTCATATATTTCTTCATTTTTCTTCACAACAGCCCTGTGCAATAGTTATGTTTAATTATCTGCTGGAGAGAACGTGGAACTCAGAAGGGGTGATTGAATAGCCCAACATTGCTGAATTAGTAAAATGTGGAGTCAGCAATCGAGATTGAAAATTCCAACAGCTATTCTTGTACCACAAGGTCTGTGCACCCGCATGCTGAGCTTTGTGTCAGAAACTTTTGAGGTGATGAAAGAGAGAGGTGGCCTTGGATTTTATCTAGAAAGCCAGACAGGTCGTATAAAATATGTTAAACATAGCTTCATCTCCAACTGTCCTTCAATCCTCTGTATTTGGTTTTTGAAACTATCACACCAATGAAATTATTTACCAATATCATCCTTTTTTGATAAATGGTAGAGCAATTGTTCTTTCATATTTTCCCTTGATCTGAAGTCTTTGCGCAAATTTTTAAATATGGATATACATTTCTCTGAGTTAGTTCTTAGTATTCATTAGAATAAAATTAAAATCACTCCTGAGATACTCACCTTAGGTGAGCCCAACTACTCCGCTGGTTTCAACAGCCACCTACAAGCTGGTGGCACTCACAACTTTCCCCTGAGCTTGTGACCTCAAACTCCAAATGGTGACTCAACATCTCCTCTTAAATATGTCATGGGCACTTTAGGGTCAATGTGTTAAAAAAATGAACTCTTCATTGTCTTCCTCCCACCTACTCCTCAACATGTATACATTCTTCACACAACCGGCAACTCTTCCTTATGTTTTTATTTATCATCATAAGTTCATTCCCATAACCTGGAAACCTGAGATGCATCCTTGCTTTATCCTTTACTCAAATCACCACTACTTCCTATATTAATGATTATATCTTCTATTTTTATAGGTTCTTATCCTTCTCTTATTCACACTACCACTACCTTCCTTCAGTTCACTATCATGTCCTAAGCAAATTACCTCTTATCCTCTTAATATTCATGTCCCAGTATTTCCATACTCTGACACATTATCCATGCTATAACCAGAGAAATCTATCTCTAATAAAAGTCCGATAATGTTGCCCCCTTGTCCTCACCTCCAATTACTGTCAGGTATACAGCAAGAACTTGCAGAGGGCAGATTGTACTGTACTCTCTCTTACCTGTTGGCTATTGCACACTGTGCTGTCTATACCTAGTAGCCTTTTACAATTCCACTCTTCCTTCAGTCAACAGCTTAGATAAAACCTCTTCTGAGGAGATCTCATCAGTTAGGAGGATTTTATTCTTGATCATGGGCTTATCATTATCATGGGGTTTTGGTCACCACTTTAATTATATGCATGTTTTCTATCTCACTCACTACCTTTAATAAACTGAGATAAAGGTTTGCATCTTATACGTCAGTGTAACCCCAGAAGCTAACACTGCCTGACGCATAGAAGACATTCTGTCAATATTAATCAAAAGAATGCCAGAGTTAATGAATGAATGGATGCGTGAGTAAAATACAAATTGTATATGTAGCCACATATGTAAAAATGCCTCACTCCTTCCTGGTTTGGCTACAGCTGACTATCCTACACCAGTGCTGCTCACTGCACACGGGAATGATCCTAGCTTGACTGAGAAAACCTACCAGAGACTTGGAAAGAATCATCACTGTAGGAGTTTCATGGAAGGAGAGACTTTCACACATGAGTTACACCATGTCTAACTTCTCTGAAACTGTCTCAGACAAACACACAAATACACACACACACGAGAAATACTATTGTTAACTCATAGTGTTGTTGTGAAGAGTAACTTAGGTGGTAAATAGAATTTACAGAGTAAAAACAACTTAATACAGGTATTTCTGTCAGAGTCACTACACAAGGCTACTGGTTCAACCATTTTGATGGAAATCAATTTTAATAATGTAAGTATAAATTCAATGATTCAATCAGGTTAAATATATTCTGCTAAATTAACTATAGGACATTGCTCAACTGTGTAAGACTATGTTTCTACTGAGACAATCATAAATTTCAACCATTTATGGCTTCAATAATTTATAATATGAGTACAGACTTTGGAAATTTCCCTTGCACACAGTGTCTGGCTCAAAATAAATGCTCAATAACTGAAGTTTATTGTTATTATTTATTATTAGGAGAATATTATTAAGAATATTCAGGTAATGTTTTATAATCATTCAATATTTCAGAAATATTTTTGCTTTTATTAAGGTTTAGTTTCAAGAGCTATCTGACATTTATATTTTCCTAATGGTAGTGACACTATTAGAAATTTGAAAATTCCTAAAATTAAGGAATAAAATATATGCCGTACTTTATCCTCAAGACATAGTTCTAGTTCCTAGAAAGTATCTCGAAAGTATCTGTGTGTGTATTCGTGTGTGTGTGTGCTTGTAAGAAAAAGAGAGCAGAAGAGAAGAAAATAATAACACAGTACTAATTTCATTATCAATGGTTAACAATTTGGGAGTTTGCTGGGTCAGAAGTAAATGAGATGGTTGGAGTTTCCGGCTGACTTTGTAATTTGAACAGTCTGTTTTCCCGGGACTTGATTTGATGGACTCTGAGGGCAAAGCCAGCACTTACCATACAGCAGTATGGCTAGCAGTGATTTTTCCAATGACCTTCAGAAATGGGCACAAGTCCCTGATGTACAAGTTGTTGCTCTTCTGATGAGGGAAGGTCAGTAGCATATTTGCTTCTCAAATTCTTATTTTCTGTTACATTATAAAAGAGCTTTGGACTTAAAAATGTATATAGGTAGAGATTTAAAATAAGCAATTTCTGAAACTTTAATTATAAGTTTTATGTGGTCTCTGAGGCTGTTTTTGGCCAGCATGGCGCCCTACTCACCCCAAATTGAATACCCTCCTCAGTTAGGAGGTGATTATGAGGATGTGCAGTTTCAGATTAAGGGCTTTGGGAATTCCTCTTTCAACTCAATATAAAAGTACCCCGATGCAGAAGAGATGCAGAGGTCAGAATCTCTCGATAAATGCCAAGGAAATCTGGGAGCACTACCTTTTGGTATAAAGAAGAAAGCGAGCTAGTGAAGTGTGACAATGATGCAGAAGGAGAGGACAATGAGAGGAACTAATGTCCATTGTTCACCACACTGATGCGCTGCAAACTGTTAACTGTTTTGAATGTCTGTGCCTCAGGGCAAAAAGGAAACAACACCTAATCAAACATCTTTAGAGATATAAATTTCTTGGGAAATATAGCATGTTAATAGTGTATTTCCTTTTTTATTGTTTGCTTACTTTTTTATTGTGAAAAAAACGTAAATATACAAATCCTAGGAGAATAATAAAATAATGCAAAATATCAATTCTTTATTCATAAAAACAATAGAAATTTTATTTGGGTTATCTGTTCGTTTGATTAATCTAGGCTATTATTAGTGCTATAATTCATTTAGAGCCAAGGACCCAGGCAAAAATTTCAGAGTCTGTTCATGTCTAATGGAGACCATTCTCATTCAATAAAGTATTTTAATTATCTCAACTTTAACATTTTACAAGTCAGTGTTTTATTTCCCGCATTTACTGACGTTAACTCCACAAAGTGAGAGAAATTTCTGTATGGTGCCTATTTTAGGTAGCGTTTATGTAAGACTATCAGACCAACTATTTTGATGGATTCTAAGTCACAAACGTGGTGGATTAAGTCACTCAACCAAGATAATGAATTTCCACCAAACCAATTATATAGCATTAGCTTAATTGAGTGGGAGTATCAGCCCCGACAGAGACAATCTAGCTCTCAGGTAGAAAGCAAAGAAAAAGTCTTATCTGATTCAGCCTTGCTTGGCAAACTTGACTTCCAATTACAGGGCCGCTGACAAACAGCCTCTGGCATCAGAGAAGAGTGTAAAGTTTAAGAAAAGTATTATTAGACAGATCTTGATTTAAATCCCAGCTCGATCTCTTCCCAGCCGTGTAACTAAAGTTCTTGCATCATTTTCCTCACCTGTGAATTGACGTTAAGAAATATCAGTTGTTGAGCACTGTTATAACGATTGAATTTTATACATGTATAAAAACTTGGCTCTCTTGGGGCATGCAGACATCTATACTTTCTCCTTTTGTCCACTTAATTTTCTCTGCTTTTCTTTTTTCGTTTGTTCCTTCAAGATACACACAAAACACTACTCAGGACACTTAACTTTTCTTGGCTCTTATGTTCCTCTGTATGCCACATAAAACCTGTCTTGGTAGTGTTTTATTTGCCCACACCTCCTACGAAACTGTGAGCTTCTCGTCAGTGAGAAATCTCTTTCTTGTCCAGCCCTTAGAACATACTCAGGCACAAAGACTATCTACAAATCACCACTGCCTTGTGAACCCTTCTAAAGCACAGCTTAGTTTTGTGAATCTCTTGCTTAAGAATAGAGCACAATTAGCTTCTACTCCCCACTCCCTGGCTGTTAGACAACACCTGCTTCCTAAATTGGACAATAGACACAGGTGCATTTCTTCATCTAGCTTCAACATATCTTTCCGTTTGGCCTCTTCCAAGTACCCAGAATTCAGGTAGTTGGAGAATTTTTCGATACTCATGTATACATTTCTTGTGCCTTTGTACCTTTAAGTCCACTTTCCTCACCTCCTAGGTATTTCCTTGCCAACAAGCTATTATCCATACTCAAACTATTCTATAAAACCATTTCTGGAGCTCACCACCACCATGACAGTGTGCTCCATCTTTTTAACCTGCCCACACAGCAAGCAATCGCACCCATTTCTGAATTTTATTTTGCTGAATTGTATATTATCTCCACAGAGATAGTTAGTTATCTGTTTTTGCATAACAAATAATCCCCAAACTTAAAACAAACATACATTTTATATAGCTTAAAACATTCATTAATTCACACAGATTCTGAGGGTCAGGAATCCTCAAGTGGCTTGGCTCAGGGGTTCTGGATCAAGTTCTCTCATGAAGTTGCCCTTTAGGTATCAGGCAGGGCTGCCATCATCTGAAGGGCTGGAGCTTCTCTTCTCAGCATAAGGTTATGAAGACCAAGAGGCAGGGTTACTGGAGGCCATGTTAGAGGCTGGCCACCTTCTTTCTCATGGTCTTACTCCCTTATTCTTGCACTATAGTTCTTTTTTCCATGTAAGATCCTTGCTAGTATACACTTTGTCTTTTTTTGTCTTTATATCTCCTTCTATACTTAATAGTGTCTAGAACAATGTGAATAAATGCTTATTGAATTAATTGAATTAAATCAATGTTTCATGAAACTAAATAAAACTTTCTACCTTCTTAGATTAGGCCACTGGATTTTACTCAGTTTTAAATAAAAATATGAAAAGCAATAGCTATTTTGAAAAAAATGCAGAGGTTTTCTGATAAATTCACAAAGAGATTTGGGGTTGGGGATCAGGAAAGTTTTGTCTTTCTTTTCCTGGCTTTCAAAATAAAGATGGAAAGAAAAAAAGAAAAGACACAAATTATTAATCAGAAGTGAAAGAGGGGACATCACTATAGATCCCATGAACGTTAAAAGGATAACCAAGAAATACTGTGAACAACTTCACGCTTACAAATTTGACAACATAGGTTAAATAGACCAATTCCTTGAAAAATACAATCTGCTAAAACTCTCACAAGAAGAAATAGACAATCTGAATAAGCCTATATCTATTAAAGGAATGGAATCAATAATTAATAACTTTCCAAAGCAGAAAACACTAGGCTCAATGGATTCACTAGTGAATTCTACCATATATTTGAAAAACAAATTATAAGAATTCTCTACAATATCTTCCAGAAGATACAAGCAGAGGGAATACCTCCTAACACACTCTATGAGACAAGCATTACCTAATATGAAAACTAGACAAAAACATTACAAGAAAATAAAACTACAGACCAGTATCTCTTAGGTGCATAGATGCAAAACTCCTCAATATAATATTGCCAAACCAAATCAAAAAATATATAAAAAGAAGTATGCACCACAAGCAAATGGCATTTAATTCAGGCTTGCAAGACTGGCTCAAAATTCAAAAATCAATTACTGTACTCCATCACATGAACAGGCTAAAGAAGAAAAATCACACAATCATGTCAATAGATGCAGTTAGGGCATGTGCCAAAATCCAACACCCATTCATGACAAAAACTCTTAGTAAAGAATAGAGGGAAACTTTCTCAACTTGATAAAGACTATTTACAAAAATCCTACAGCTAACATCTTACCTAATGGTAAGAAACTCACAGCTTTTCCAATAAAATTAGTTACAAGGCAAGGATTTTCAATGTCATACTGGAAGTTCTAGCTAATGTAATAAGACAAGAAAAGGTATCTAGGCATATCTCATTTTATTGTGCTTCACTTTACTGTGCTTCACAGATATTGTGTTTTTTACAAACCCCCCACCAGCAAAAAGATTATAATTCACTGAAGGCTCAGATAATGGTTAGCATTTTTAGCAATAAAATATTTTTTATTTAAGGTATGTACATTGTTGTTTTATACATAATGCTATTGCACACTTAATAGACTACAGTATAGTGTAAACATAATTTTTATATGCCCCGGGGAAACCAAAAATTTGTGTGACTCACTTTATTGTGATATTTGCTTTATTGCAGCGGTCCAGAACCAAACTCGCAACATCTCTGAGGTATGCCTGTATAGATTGGGAAGGAAGAAATAAAATGCTATTTCTTTGTTGATGACATGATCATCAATGTAGAAAAACTGAAAGAATAAAAAAAAAAAGCTCTGGAACTAATAAGTGATTATAGCAAGGTTGCAGGTTATAAGGTTAATATACAGAAGTCAATAACTTTCCTATATACCAGAAATGAACAAGTGGAATTTGAAATTAAAAACACTACCATTTATATTAGTACCCAAAGATATGAAATACATAGGTATAAATCTAACACCATAGGTACAAGGTCTATACAAGGAAAACTACAGAATGATGAACAAAATCAAAGAAAAACTAAATGAATAGAAAGAGATTTCATGTTAATGGATAGGAAGACTCAATATTGTCAACATGTCGGTTCTTCCCCACTTGATCTGTAGATTCAGTGTAAAAGTCCAACAAAAATCCCAACAAGTTACTTTGTGGGTATTGATAAACTGTTTCTAAAGTTTATACAGAGTTGCAAAAACCCAGAATAGCTAACACGATGTTGAAGGAGAAGAAATAAGTTGGAGGACTGAAGCTATCTGACTTGAAGACAGTATAAATCTGTAGTAATCAAGACAGGAATTTATTGGCAAAAGAATAGACAAATAAATCAATGGACCAGAAAAGAGAGCCCAGAAATAGATTCACTTAAATATAGGCAACTGATCTTTGGCAAAGGAGCAAAGGAAATACAGTGGAGCAAAGATACTCTCTTCAACAAATTATGCTGGAACAACTGGACATCAACATGCAAAAAGTGAATCTAGACACAGACCTTATACCCTTTACAAAAATTAACTCAAAATGGGCCATAGACCTAAACATAAAATGCAAAACTATAGAACCCCTAGAAGATAATTTAGGAGCAAACCTAGATGATCAAAATAAAAATGCTATTTTAAATTAAGGATTAACTTCCAGCTGTAAAAGTACCCAGGTGTAAGTGAAATACTCCATTTCTTTACCAAAACATTCACCAGCCACTTACATTCGAAGTACATGCAAATTAAAGAGAGGATGAAAACAGAAAGTGTATTTTACACAAATTGTTCTTTTAATTTAAAGTCACAGATTGTTAAAGTCACTTAAATTCTCCTGGAGCCATTGCGTAGGTGGAGGCTGTGCACAGGCATGCTTACATTTTTGTCTCTGGATTTCTGTTTTCATTTTTCACAGGGCTGTTCTCTTGTTGTTTATTGGTTTGTTTGTTTTTCTAGGAAGTTTCTGAGGAGAATTCTGATTTTTCACTTTTTTCATTGCTCCATGGGACCTAATTCAATATCTAGTGCATCAACTATCTTTTACAGTCATTTGGCAGAAAAATAATGGAATTTGATCAAATAACTTGTACTGTTACGTTGGACTGATTATACACCGTCTGTGGCTTCCAGTTCCCTGTATTTTAACATAATTATACAGATTTTCATTATATTAAATTATTGCATTGAAATAATATGTTAATGGCTAAATCTAACTCTCCAAGCTATAAATTTCTAGCACAGGGCCTTGCTTCACTTGGCAAGTTTGTGATAAATGTTTACTGAACCCAAAGTGTTGAATATGTCTGTTTGCTTCTTTGTTTAAAAAGCAAAATTGTTACATATTAAGACTCAAGTATAATAGATATTTAAATGATACTCCTAAGGGACTTACTAAGGTAGATGTTTTTTCACTCTTAGTAATCTTTATCGTATCC
The DNA here is from genome assembly GCF_020826845.1 of Diceros bicornis minor. Classification (NCBI taxonomy): domain Eukaryota; kingdom Metazoa; phylum Chordata; class Mammalia; order Perissodactyla; family Rhinocerotidae; genus Diceros; species Diceros bicornis. Next base: position 7,336,306 of record NC_080749.1, read on the forward strand.
AGAGGTTCTAACCAGGTCACATACAACTTGAAATTTCTTGAAGTTTATTTTTGGTAACTTCTAGCAGTACGTTTTCCTCCTGGACCCCAGTGCTGATTTCCTCTCTACTTTCCATTTCTGCCCAGTTCAAGTGACAACATGGGTGATCATTGGTAGGAACTATGACAAGGGCCCCTTCCTTGACCAAACTTCAGTCATGTTCCTACAAGTCCTCTTTACAGACAGCTTCATCCTCAGCCCAGGTCTTGGCTGGCCTTTAGCAACAATCCTGTTAGGCCCATTTAGCAAGGATCCTCCCATCCTTGATTTCAAATCAAGTTCTTCTTAGTAATTTCTCATCCTCTGACCCCAACACTTTGCTTCTTGGCTCTAAATGTTAGCTGTCTTTGCTATACCAGAATTGAGCTCATTTCTATGTTGCAGTCTCTCACCCCTACTGCAGTAGCTTGAATAAAATCTGTCTTACCATTTTTAACTAGTGTCTGGTACAAAGTTTTTCTTTTATTTTATGCAAAAACTAAGAATGCTTGTATTTCCTTGAAGCGCTTTTGCAAGAAACTCCCAGATTCAAAGACTGTATTATTGAACTAGATTCTGTCTAGCCCCACTCAGAATCCGTTATTCACATTACTTCCAAAGTATTCAAAGGGAGAAAATGGTCAACTAAGATTTTGTCCTGTCCCAAGATGTTGTAAGATCCTGAGCCTTTGGGGGTGTCATACAGACACTTAGGAGGAGGAAGATCATCAATTTGTTGGGAAAATGTAATTAAAAACAAAATCTCCTCCCAATCTAGAAAATCTCTCCACGAAGGCAGAAGATAAAGAAAATTTTTTAATTATCAAATAAGCATTAAGCTAGAATGTGATGAGGCACATTTAGCAGATAAGCAATCTGCTAAAGAGGTTGCAAAGACAGAAATAAATCTCATTCTTATATAACTAAGTGAATACAATCCATTCAATAAATGAGGTAAGTTTTGTAATTCTAGGTCAGGTAACAGCTGAAATCAGGTGCATGTCCTCCCAGGAAACTGGGAGATAGAGCATTACTTTCCTTGATGACTGTATTTCAAAGAGAAGACTCTAGTCCTTGAAGAAAGATTCTTGAGTTTTGAGACTGGCAAGAGGCTTATGTGGTCATTAAAAACATTTATGTAAATTTGAAAAAGACAGAGGAGAAAATTCTGAAAGAAAAGAAAGAAGAGAAAAAATCTTTTATTTTCAACAGCTAGAAACAAGTCTCTTATTTTTAATTTGTGTTTGCCCTTATACAATGCCATAAAGTACCCTAAAACACTATAGCCAGTATCTAGCAATTGCATTTCCCCAAAGCGATGAAAAAATTTTAAAGTCATTTATGAATAATACTAGTAAAGTAATGATAATTGCAATTATTTTTTAAAATAACTGTGTCTTAGGAAGTTTAGTAGCAGTTTTTATAAAATATTATCTCATTATCTATAGCTCACAATAGTACTACGATTTTGATAAGCAAAGCCAGGTCTGATTATCGGTCCCTCTCAGTCAAATATCATTTGTAAAAGTGTTGTGGTATGTGTGTGTTTAAGGGGGCTTGCGATAAGAGGTAGGAGAATGTTTTTTTCTCCCCACATGTAAATTTTGTATTTGTTCTGAAGAACACCCCTTGCGAGTTCAGATCTTAAAAAGAGCCTTCTCAAATAAAACATGAGTCCAACTTATTTGCTTTAATAAAACGGATGATCTCTTTTTCTTTTTTCCCGTATGGGAATACTTCATCTTCAAAATATTTTCACATAAACCAATCTCATTCTAAATAATTTTAGTTTGAACCAAATCAGATCAAATTTATTTTATATTTTAGAAAATCTCCTGGTAAAATAGTGGTAAACATAAGCATTGAAGTGAATAAACTAATGATCCACATGACTGCTAAGAAAACTGAGAATTAATTGGATTTTGTACCCACTCATGATAAATCCCTTGAGTTCTGCAGGCAGTACCAAAGATACTTTCACTTTTATTATGTAAGATAATGGGATTACCAGCTAGTCTAAGTCTTTAATCTTTGTTGATAAAGTGAGATGAATACTCAGGAAATACACTATGTGGGTTTAAATCGGCAAAAAAAAAAAAAGAGAAGAAAAGCCTGAAGTGTTAGATTGCCTATCAGGAAAACAGAATTAACTGTAAGCACTTTTGCGTAGTGGAAGGGGAATTCTAGCCGTGGTTGCAAGGTATAATTTTAAAGTTAGTTGTCTAATGCAAATAATTGACATGTATAATGAGCGATTTAATTTGTGTTCTTTCATTTCTTCCCCTTTGATTGGAATATGATGTATTGCTGTTTTTGTTCTCCACACACACACATTAATTTAGTTATAAAAAGGAAGGAAGTTAATCATTTCTTTGATTTTTTTAATAAGAGAAATGGATGTGCTCCTTCTATTTTGATTTGTATTATTTTTCTTTAGTATTATTTTTATTTTCCACTTCAAACTGTGTATATTTTTCCCATTTGCTAAAAGATAGCTCCAAGCAACTGACTTTTGTTTATTGATTTGGCTGAAACATTGTGTGATTTTAATAAATACATTTTATCATCCTTGATAAATTGTTTTTCATATAATTGATGGCTGGCTTAAAACATATTACTCTATATCAAAATAAGTTTAGCTCTTTATGAAGTCGACTTGAAAAAAAATTCAAATTTTTTCTTTTGAAAAAGTGAAATAGGCCCACCTGAAATATAAGACGTAACTGATTTTTAAGTCTTGACTAAATCTAAAAAAAAAAAAAAAAATTCTACAATGCAGACATTATCTTTATTTTTCAGTTGATGATATCCAGGCTCAGAAATGTGAGCTACTTTGCCCAAGCTCACATAGCTAGTAAGTTGTAGAGCCAAGAATGCAAACCAGGTACAATGATCTTAACTCCTGTGATGATTTATTCTCAACATTTCCCCCCAAATATTTTCTTCTGACACCTTATTCACATAAAATATCTGTGAATCTCACGAGTGATCTTATTCCTGGAGTCCATTTTCTACATATTATAAATGACAAATTTTGTTTGATGATAAACCTGAGTGTCACAATAGTTCAAGGTCATATACATCCACAGAGCTACACAAGTAAATATTCTATATCCATAGACATTTCTAAGTCAGATATCAGATTCTTCAACGGTGATACAGGGTTCTAGAGGAGCCATAGCTTCAAGATTTCAAGGAAAAATTATTTTGAGTGCAGGATTCTGCACTTGGCCAAATTAATAATCTTAATGATAAATTAAATATATTTTCAAAGTCACAAGTTTTCAAAAATATGCATACAAATCTTTACTTAAAAAGCTACTAGAAATTAAGCTTTAACAAAACAAGAAAGTACATTTTTAAGAGTAGTGGATATGGAATGTAGGAACTGAAGGATCCTGCATGGCAAATAGGAAAAGGAAATCCCAGAACGAGCACTGTGTATGATGTTGAGAGAACTATTGCCCCAGTGGGAGACGGAGGGTGGTGGGGTACTGCGTGCAAGGGCCAAGAGATTAGTTAATGGAATTAATCAATTATTTTGGTATTTGAACATTTGAAAAAAGTGTATAGAATTTGAAAGTTCTAGTTAGCTTGGAGGGAAAAAAAGGTCACAGATACTGATAAAACTAATCAAATACAATTCTTAAAATCAGTGTTTATTAATCCCAAGAAAACATTTAGACATATATTTAAGAAAAAAATTTATTAACAGAATTTTTGACTAAGCCATATATTATACATAAATTATATATAAATCATAAAATGTAAACCATGACAATTTAACAAAAATACTGGCATGTAACAATATTGGGAAAATGGAATGTAGAGATGGTTCTATCAGAGAAATAAACCACTAAGTATTATATTAAGTGATGTCTAATACTAATAAACCAAGAAATATCCTAACTGGTTAAACATATTTTTCACTTACGTGAGGGTATGTGCCTGAAAATAAAATTGAATTTTGAATCCTATTTGGTGAGTGAGACTGTGGAATGGGGAGAGGTTGGGCAAAGGGTTGCCTTTTTTATTATGAAACTTGAATCCTATTTGATTTTTAAACTTAAATATATAATTCTTCATAAATTGTTAAAAATAACAAGAAAAACAAATAAATTATGGATAGCATATTGCTGATATTAGTGGCTTCTCTCTTCACAAATAATGCCTGCCAGGTGCATCTTTTGTGTCCCGAATTAGAAACTTATCTTCAAGTACAAGGGTACAAATGGACATCAATTCACTCACCTGATATGGCTACATCAGATAAAAACACATTTTGTCTATTTCATATATGTGCCAAGGACAGTTCTAGATTTAGTTTTCCATCTAGTAAATTCCTGGTTGACAAAATTTGCATCTGAGTTTCAAATAAAATAAAATTAAAACAAGATTTACATTTTTATTGGCATTCTCCCAAAACTAGATTGATAATCTGCCAAATCTGAATAAATCAGCCTTGAGAGAATGGGAAATAGAAGAAGCTCCAATACAGAGAGCACCTACTGTGTGCTAGGCATTATACACACCTTTTACATATATTTTCTTCGTCAATGCTCATCAAAAATGCCTTTGAGGTCTCTTCACCACAAGCTCCAGTTATCTCCAGAGCCTAGGTCTTTAACCACTGAGCAAGACTGCCTGCCTACATCTTCTCCATGTTAAAAAAGAAATAACCAGCCCAAAATGGAGTCATTTGTTCCCACAACATCAAAACAAGGCTTAATTACAGTTTCAAACTAACTCAGGAATGTGACCTTTCTTAACAATCAGAAACTTCCTGATTAGTGTTAGTGAAGTAATCTACATGATAAAACCTTTGTCTTTCCTGTTCCCTTCTCCCAAAAGAAGATATCCTGGCCTGAAACAATCCTTTCTTTTCGTTTGTTAATAACTTCCCTACCCCACTCTTCTTCTGCATATAAAAGCTTCCATTTTATACAACTCCTTGGAGTGCCCTTCTATTTGCTAGATGAGATGTTGCCCCAATCGTGAACTGTTTAATAAAGCCGATTAGATCTTCAAATTTACTCGGTTGAATTTTGTTTTTAACACCCATGAAGTAGGAAGCACAGGAGCTAGGTTCTCTTTTTCTCACCCTCCAGAAAAAAACATGAATCTAAACGGCCACCGGTGAAATCTGAAATCCGCCCTGGGTTATTCTAAGACTGTCTCCCCAGCTCTCCAGTCACACTGACCCACTACCTTGTTTGATTTAGCAGTTCAATCAAATCCCACTGGCTTATTTAAATAGTGTATGTGTGTGTATTTTTTCCTAGGATAGTAATTTGACTTAGTGGCCATGCTCATGGAAGACATCACTGGTGGTCTATACTCACCCCTGACATGTTCTCTTGTAGAGAGTCTTTCTCTTCCAAAATTTCATTTGACCTATTTTGGCTTTGACCTTGGAAACTGAGTCTTCTCCTGTTTATCTGTGCCTTGTTAAAGGGGAGAAGCTTCAAAGCATCTCATTTTTCACATCATTTAAAAATATATACAAAATAGACAATCATTAGGGTTTGGGATACTTGTACTCACTTTAATTATTTCTAATTAGTCCCTTCATATAGACAAACATTAAAGAAAGGAAAATGGATATTTTAATTTGAGACAAGATGCTTTTAAAGACTCAGGAGTCTCTATCTTTCCATGGAAGAGTTTTTAATTATAATCATTCAGAGTTTGTTTAAAGTAGACTGTAGAATTTGAAGCAAGTGTTCACAGAGAAGCTTCATTAATTACAAACTTTTTTTGTTGTAGTTGTTATTTTTTTTCTTTAAAACACACATACACATACACATGCACACATACACACTAGTTTCCCAGAAAGGAAAACTTTTAAAAGTTTTCATTGTCATTTGACTCTTCTGAATCCATCAGTCAGCACATCAGTTCAGACTTTCCTCCTGAAGAGAACGGGGAAATGTCAGCATCTGGTGGAACACCTGCACGCAGAGATAGGACCCACACAGTATTCTGCATTTGTAGGGATTTCCTATCACCAGGATAAGTCAAATGTGGGCCTTTTTTCAAAGCTTTTATTCTGACTCAGAAGGAACCTCATCCCATGGTTAACAGCTAGTTAGGTAGCACAAGTTTTGTTAAACAAATGAAAACATTAAACATTTATGAAAGCAATAACCAGATTCCTTATTTCTTAATGGCTTTCTTAAGTGTGGAAGAACCTTAAACCTTTCACAGATTAGCAGGAAAGACCTCTGAGGTCTTTGAAGGACATCAGCTCTGAAACGACACAAGGAAACTTTTTCAAGTGGGCTCTAAAATGTACCTTCTACTAACATGAAACGAGGAAGAATCCAGCACACGCATTTATTTCTCTAGAGACCTGCAGCATCTAAGCTTGTGCGCTCCCATTAGTCTCTATAAAATTTGAAGAGGCTGACATTTATGCTCCATTTTGTAATTTTAATTGTTTTCATAATGGCCATTGATATATGTTCTCATGGATTCTCTAATATTGTCTAATACATGCCAGACCCCTGTCTCACTCTCTCCCCTTGTCTCCAAAGTGTATCCTACATTCTAGCTACATTCTAACTACTTATATTTGTTGACATTATTATGCATTATATCTGATTGAGAAAGACAAAGACATTTTTAATACTCTGAATTGTCATTTCTTTTTGTCAAGGAACTTTGACTTATATTTATGGTGATAAAATGCAGTTTGCTCTAGGAAACAAGGATAGGAAGAAGAAAGATGAGGTTAGAAGCGGAGTCACACTTTTAGGTGTTTTCAGCCATTTAAAGCTAAGTCTGTGTGTAATGGATGGTAACATTGTTAATAAGTGACCCTAATCTAACAGAGTAGCACAATGTTAGGTTAAATAACAACTCTATAAAATACATGCAGTGGAGGCTTTAAAAGCTATTGTCTTGTGTTTATCATGTTTAGCAAAGTTTTATGTATTACATTAGTTGAAATCTTTTTTTTTTTTTTGGTGAGGAAGATCAGCCCTGAGCTAACACCCATGCCAATCCTCCCCTTTTTCCTGAGGAAAACCGGCTCTGAGCTAACGTCTATTGCCAATACTGCTCCTTTTTTTTCCCCAAAACCCCAGTAGATAGTTGCATGTCATAGTTGTACATCCTTCTAGTTGCTGTATGTGGGACGCAGCCTCAGCATGGCCAGAGAAGCGGTGCGTCAGTGTGCGCTCAGGGTCCCAATCCGGGCCGCCAGTAGTGGACCGAGCGCACTTAACTGCTAAGCCACGGGGCAGGCCCCCCATTAGATGAAATCTAATGAAGCAAACTGATGGTATAACACTTGCTCTGTGAGATGTGGGAAGATAAGGGGGAGGCTAGGAAGATCCAATACTCTTACAATCAAAATGTGAAATGAGCCAAGAATGTAGTTATGGTTGAATTATGGCGATACTATCAGTGTTCCTCCCATAAACATTCACCCCCCTCACTGTGTCCACTCATTCTGGACTGAATTCTAGTAACCAGCATTTGAATCTTTGTTGGAGGGCTTTTCTCAGGCAGCAACCTGTTATACGTAAATAAATGTCCTTCTGAGGGAAGCCCTTCACAATGAATGACAGCTGTAGAGATGTAAAAACTTCAGTCTCTTTGGCTCTAGCAAGGCATGTATTAACATAACTTTTGAGTTCATCTGTAGAATTAAGCTCATTCACCCCCTGAAGTCACTCATTATTGCTTATCTCTTCTTCCTGGCATCACTTTCTATCCTCTGCTGATGCCTCTGCACCTTCTGAATGGACTATAGGCACTGAGTTCTCATTTCTGGGTGGAGTTAAAGGGGGTCTGCTCTACAGGACAGAGCAGGGAATTCAGCAAGACAGGAATTCTTGGCTAAGAACAGACCTAGAAGATAACTTCTCTATTAGTCAATAGGATGGGAAATGGTCTTTACGCTAATGTCTATATGATGTAGAAGACTACAGAAGATGTGAGAGTTGGGATTATTGAGTGAGGTTTGCCAACTTGAGAAGTGAGGAGCTGGGTTTATGTTTGGCAGAGTTTAAAAAGAGAACAAGGAGAGTGCAGAGGACCCTGGGGTGGACTGGAGAGAAAGAAGACAAGCCCTGCCATGAAGGAGCCAGAGTCAGGCTCCTGTGGAATTGGGATAAGTAGATGGACCGTGACCCAACAGTAGGACATACGAGGTGGGTGAGAACCATTTGCTATTAGAACATGGAGGAGGGACACATAACGAAGCCAAGGAGAGCAGAAAGCATCTGGAATGACAAATGTCTGAGATAAGTGAGTGAAATTAAATGGGCATATCCATTTGGAGAAGAACTGAGAACAGCAAAGGAGTAGGAAGCGTTTTTTGTTGTTTTTCTGAAATAAGGATAAGACTTCCAAAGATTCTTTAGGCACCTACAAGGAGTTTGATATGACTGGAGGTTAAGGGTAGTGGTGGTGAAGTCCCCAAGAGTTGACACTGTAAAGTTGGACAATTGTAAATCATGGAAGGCCCT